>NC_138860.1:79272803-80653087 GCF_965194805.1 Balaenoptera borealis | reverse complement strand
CCCCTCTCTCTCTGATTGCTCCTTCTCAGTTTTCTTTGTAGGTTCCCCCTCATTTCTGCAAACTCTCAATGCTGGAGACTTGGTATTCTTTTCCAGCTACACTCATTCCTGAGATTTCATCCCTCCTGAAGGCTTTAGAATCAATCCATCTACATGCTGATGGCTCCCAAATGTTGATCTCCAACCTAGACTTCTGTCCTAAACTCCAGATCCATATAGTCCAACTGTGTACTTGACATCTCCATTTGGATATTGAATGGATGTCTCAAACCGCAAATGTCAAAAACTGAACTCGTGATCTCCCCTGCCTCCCCCAGACTTGCTCCTCCTATAGCCTTCCTCATCTCAGTCAATGACAACTCCATCTTTTCACACTCCTCACCCAATCCTGCAAAAACTCTGTCAGCTCCACTTTCCAAACAGACCCAGTGTTCCACCTCCTCACCCCTTCACCTCTACCAACCTGGTCCAGGCTGCCATCTTCGCTCCTGAAGTATTGTAGTGGTCTCCATCTGGTCACCCATGTCCCTCCCAAACTTGCCAGGTCATGTCACTCTTTAGCTTGTAACTGTCCAGTGCCATCCCATCTCACTCAGAATAAAATTCCAAATCATACAAGAATTTACTGGGCCCCTTTCCTTCACCCCTGTGGTCTCATTTCCTACCTCTCTACCCATGCTAGCTTCCTTACTGCTCTTACTCTTATTCACACACATCAAGGATCCTTCTGCCTCAGGGCCTTTGCACCTGCTGTGCCATCTACCTAGAATGTTTTTCCTCTAGTTATCTGCATGACTTTCTCCCTTACTTTATTCAGGCCTCTGTTCAAATGTCCCCTTACCAGAATAGCCTTCCTTGATGTTCCTATGTAAAATAGCCCCAACCCTGTCACTCCTTGTTTCTGTATTCTCTGTTTGTTATCTGTATTACACATTCGTCAGTCGTCTGTCTCCTGTCACTAGAATGGAAGCTCCATGGAGGTAGGGATATTTGGGTCAGTTTTGTTTACTGCTATTTTCCCAGTGCCCGGACCAATGCCTGGCACAGAGCGGTCCCTCAGAACTGCCTGAACTTCCTCAGGGAGGCACTCTCTGATGCAGCTCCCCACCACGTGAGCTAAATGGCACCCCACTCTGTATTTCCTCTCTCATCACACTCTCACACTTGATTCCTATTATATGTCTTTGCCGCTGGTAAGTAGCTTTGTGGGTTTGACACCCATCTGTCTTGTCTCAGTAAATATCTCTTAATTTAAAGAACAAATGACCCAGTAATTCCCTGGCCGTCCAGTGGTTAGAACTGGGCACTTTCACTGCCGAGTTCAATGCCTGATCAGGGAACTAAGATCCCACAAGCTTCGAGGCAAAAAACAAAAAAACAAAAAACAACCCCCCCCCCCCAAATGACCCGTCTGCCTAGCTGGCCACTCCCAGCCCCTCCAGGCTTTGTGTGGCTGGGCTGGTCTCTCAAGGACCCCTCCTCCAGCACACGCATCTTTCTGGAAGGGCATCTGCGTGGAGATGTGTGGGCAAGGGAGGTTTGGCTGGGTCGTCGGTGGGAATGGGAAAGTGCCTGATGTCGAGGTCCTGCGGCCTGGGCTCTGGCCTGGGTTCCCAGGGTCAGGGTCAGTGTCAGGGCCGGGGATGGGGGTGGCGTACCTGGCGGGCGAGGGGCTCGGTGAGCGTCTCCCCGTAGGGGCTCAGCGGGCACGCCTTGTAGTGCAGCAGCAGGTCCTGCAGCCGCGCGTGGGCGCTGTCCTCGCCCAGCACCACGTGGCGCCCGTCCACGAGTTGGGCCAGCAGGAAGTGGCGGCAGCAAGTCCGGCTCCTGGAGGCACTAGTCAGGATCAGACCTGCTCCCTCTTCCCGGCCAGGGCACCAGCACGAGGAGTGACCCCTACCCGCCCCGCGCCCGTGTCTCCCACCCTTCCTTAGTAGCCTGGGGGCTGAGCATAGACCCCCTCCGCCCCTGCTGGGAGTCAGCATGAAGTTCTTCCCCTCACACGTCCGTCAGTATCAAGTCCCACCCCCTGATTAGCCCGAAGCCCCGCCTCCCTGTCGCCCAGCGCAGCGCTCCGCCCCTCACCTGTAAGTCAGTACAAAGGTCACGGCGCTCTCGCTGAAACGCACCAAGTAGCATCCCTGAGGCTTCCTCTCTAGCAGCCTCTCGGCCTCTCTGTGGGTGATGGAGAAGACACGGAAGATGCTCGGACTCTTCCAGCCTCACCCCCTGTCTCCCTGGCTCTCATGGGGGGACCCCTACCCACTACCAAGAGGGCTTAAGTGGCTAGAGAAGGGTGGAGATGGGAGACAGAGGATGTGGGCACTGCGCTCCTGCTGCAGGGACTGGGCGTGGATGGTCAGGAGACCTCCCAGCCCTGCATCCTCCTCCTGGCCTCATCCTGGAAAAGCGGCCTGGGGTGGGGGACTAAGGGGGGCAGTACAGCGGCCGCAGCAACAGGGGTGGTAATAGACTTCTAGACTTCACAAGTCACAAGCTGAACAGAGGATGTGAACAGAGAGATACAGGAGAAGTGAAGCTGAGAAGTGGAGAAAGAGGGAGGAACTGCAAGGGAGGGAAGAAAGAGGAGAGGGCTGGAGAGAGCCAGAGGTAAATAAAGATGGAGGGAGAGAGACTGAGGCAGAGGTGGAAAGTTGAGCACTAGAAGCCTTAGAGACAGGGGGAAAGTTGAGCCTAGAAGGGAGAAACTGAGGCACGGAGTGGGGGGTTTGGGCTAGAGCCTCTCCAATGATCTCCCCCAGGGGAGCTGCCTTAACGAGTAGCCTTGGAAGCTCCAGGTGTCATAGCCTGGCCTGTAGCCTCAATCTACTCCTGATTGACCGCAGGACCCAGGACTGGCCCCTGCCCTTCTCTGAGCCTATTTCTTCCTCTGTGACTCACCTCCGGGTGATGAAGCCGTGGAACCAAGCAGGGGCTGCCCCATGCTGCAGGAGCTCATGGGCCTGGGTCTTCTGGAACCAAGCCTGAGTCTCAGCCTGCAGGGACATGCCTTCTTCCCTAGGCACCTCTTCCTTCCCAATATCCTTTGGGCTGCAGGCAGCCCCTGGGGCCTGGGGAGGTGCCTGGATAGGGGAAGAGTTCAAGGAGGGGGAAGTAGCCATGATTAGTGGTCCTTCTTCTGACTTCAAGCCAGCTACTCCCTTCTCATCCTCATACCTAGCCCCTCCTGGACATGCAGAGGAAGCTCCCCATCCCCCATCCCTGTTGCCTATTTTAGGGTATAATTGCCCAGAAAGTCCCTCCCAAAGTGTAACTTAAATCTCTTCTTTAGGTCAAAATGTTTTTGTTTCCAGGGAATTTCCTTCCACTTCCATCTGGGTCTGTGGGCCTTTGATCCAGTAGCAGTGAACTGTTAAACTGTGCTTAAATGGGAGTGAGGACTTCCAGATGGACAGAAAAACATTCCCTGGCCTGAGGGATGAAGGGAACGCCAGAGGCCAGAATGAGGGAGGGCTCACCCTACAGTAGGAGGGACTGAGCTGGTTCACAGGGAGGATTTCCTATGACTGGGTGAGTGAGAAGGCCTGAGATGAGGATGCACTGGGCAAATGAAGCCCACGGACAGAGATGCAGACCCTCCCTCTGGGCCCCTGGCTTTGTCGGCAGACCCAGCTCATTCCTGCTTTGGCCTCTGTCCCCCTGCAAGCCCTCACCCGTGGGAGGGTGGGAGCAGAGGAGGGAGCAACACCCCCCAGGTTCCCACTCACCCCAGCGTGCGCAGCGGAGGCCCTGGGGCTGGGCCGGGCTTCCTCGGCCTTCAGGGCCTGGAGTCTGGGTCCTGGAAGCAAGCCCAGGCCCTGGCAGCTCCTGCGGTTCAAGTCTATGGGCTGGAAGGTGCTGAAGGTTATGGTGGGGGCTTCTTGACTCCCTGTTAGGACAGAGAAGTTTCTCAGTGAAGGCCTGCCTCTCCCTCTGCTGTCCACCCCTCCCCCAGGCTCAGAGGGGCCCCATAGGCCTCTCCCTGGGGACCTGGAGGACAGGGCCAGTTGTGACAGCAGGAGAAATGCAGGAGGGATGGCAGACACGATTTCTCAGGGAGGAGGATCAAGGGGCCAAGGAGGCGCAGAGGGGCTTCGCAGGGAAACTGGGCCCCAGGAAGGAGCGCTGGGAAGCCAGCTGGCCTTCGGCTGGTCCGGAAGTCCTGAAATCCGGGAAAGGAGGCGGATCTCTTCAGGGCAGGTCCCTCTTCTGGCCCAGGATCCTCGGCCTCCCAGCCCCCTTCATCCTCCTGCTGCCTCCTCTCTCCACTCGAAGAAGCCCTCAGAAGACCCTGTCACCCTTATCCTCAGGGATGCGTGGACCTGGAGCCCCCGAAGAGGGGCAGGGGTTGTGGGCTGCCTGCCCGCCAGCTCTGGCTTGAAGTGTGACCCGTCACCCCTGAAGTGGGAGCTCAGGCCCAGAGGGAGGAGAGCAGGGGTCGTGGGGGTCTTGATGTTCCCTCCCACCCACATTCCCCAACTTCACACTTACCTTGGGGGCATATCTGGGCCAGGGGGAACTCCATGGGGGCAGCCTAGGAAAGGAGCCCCCTGGAGCAGGGTGTGCGTCTGGGCTCTCAAAAGGTGTGCACCCTCAGCTACTCATCTCTGCTCTCACCCCAGCCCCCGGGGGCAGGAAATGTCGCCTCACCCACAGCCCTAGCCCTCGCGGAGGACTCACGTCATGGAAAGCCGTAAGACAATTGTCCCTCCCCCGGAAGCCAGGCAGCTGAAGGTGGTGGTGGTGTGGTGAGTATTCGTGTCATTGTGGGTCTGGGTGTTGGGGAGTCCTTGCTGCTGTCTTATCTCCATCTCTCCGGTGATTCTTTCTCCACGCCCTCACTCCAGACTGGGGCTTCCCTTTCTCTCCCTCTCTCTTTGTCTCTCTCTCCATCTCTCTACCTCTGTCTGAGCAGTGGCAGTGGGGACGTCAACCTCAGAAGGATAAGCCTTATAAGGTGATGGGGCTTCGGGGTCATCAAAGATTCATAGGCAGGACTGTGCTCTTAGGACACACGAGGAGGAGAGGGGGGAAGAGCTGCAACAGAAAGAATGTGGGTCAGACTTTTGAAGGACTTTCTGAGGTCATATGAAACCTGTGAGACAAGGGGGTAGCGAAGAGGGAACCTGGCTTCATCGTCAAGCAGAGAATGGATCTGGGTTAGGACAAAACCAGGCCATCCCGCAGAAAGGGAGGCAAAATTTCCTTCAACTAAGCAGGTCGTTATTAGCAGCAAGATTATTAGCAGTTGTTATTAATAACTTTAGTGCTGATGTCTTAAACCTGCAGTGTGCTTACATCTGCTGCCACCCTAGAGGACCAATCCCATTTCTCTCTCGTGTGATCCTCACAAATGAGAAGGAGTCAGGGAACATTATCCCCATTTTCCAGAAGGGTAGACTGAAGCTCAGAGAAGTTAAGTGCCTTGGCCCGGGTCTTTCAGTGTCTCAGATGTTCATGGCAGAGCTGGGACTAGAAACTAGATCTTCTTTTACAAATTTCACTGTGATTTAGGCCAACAGTCCATGGCTACATGCCAGGCACTGTTCTTGGTGCTGAGAGCCCAGAGAGAAAAAGGATCTTGTCTCAAGATGTCAAGAGGGGGAAACGACTTGCCAACAGGTACTTACAGAAGGTTGTGGTGAGTTAGTGGTGTGGGCTGGTTCTACGGGAGCCCACCTCAGAGGCTCCTAATCTAGCCCTGTGTGCAGTGCGTGCCTGCGTGTACAGGGGGTTGGGACGTCAGAAGAGGGGATTGAGCTGAGCTGTGGAGGATGAGCAGGGTTGAGGAAGGTGGGGAAAGGTGTTTCTAGAAGAGGAATGAGCATGTGCAACTGCATGGAAAAAGGAAATAGGGTGGAGCAGGGGATGTGTGACTGGAGTGGAAGCTGGCTTGGGGGCTGCCAGCAGTGGATTATGCAGCTGGAGGGGCCAGGGACAGAGTACACACTGCCTTGCACCCAGGAAGGACTTTGGAGTCCCGACAGCCTGGAGAGCTACTTCCCCAGCAGCTCTGAGAGGGAAAGACTTCCCCCAGGAGTCACGGCTGGCCCAGCCACACCCATACCCCAAAGCCTTGCCTCCCCCTGAGCTGCCTGAGCCCTCTTCCTTTCCTTAAAAACTGTTGCCTTAGCCTTGATCCCAGCCCCCAGGGATGGGATCGAGACTAAGGCATGATGAATGATCTCCCTCACTATGCTCTGCACTGAAAGCAGAGTGGACTCAGCAGACGTCAACTAGGGAGCAAGATGCCCCTGTCCTCTTCTTGAAGCCCTCCTCCCATGATGGTGTGTGATTCTCTTGAACACCTCTCCTTCATATGGTTTGGAAGTGGAACATCAGTTAGTATAGGCTAGGTTATGCTGAGGTGACAAAGAACACCAAAATCTCAGCAGCTTAACACAACAAAAGTTTGTTTTTGTTTTTTTTTTTTTAATAAATTTATTTATTATTTATTTTTGGCTGCATTGGGTCTTCGTTGCTGCGCGTGGCTTTCTCTAGTTGCGTCAAGCGGGGGCTACTCTTCGTTGTGCATCTTGGGCTCTAGGTGCATGGGCTTCAGTACTTGTGGCTCGTGGGCTCTAGAGTGCAGGCTCAGCAATTGTGGTGCATGGGCTTAGTTGCTCTGCAGCATGTGGGATCTTCCCGGACCAGGGCTCGAACCCGTGTCCCCTGCATTGGCAGGCGGATTCCCAACCACTGCGCCACCAGGGAAGCCCCAAAAGTTTGTTTCTTACCTATGCAAGTTACACTGAAGAGCTGGGCATCTCTTCAGGGCAGCTGTTGCCCAGGTGGTGGCTCAGCCTCCCAGGTTGCCTAAACATTATGGTGCTGCCATATCTACACACCCTCCCACAGTCACTGTGGCAGGGGAAGAGGAGCATGAAGAGTTATCCACTCTTTCCTAAATGCTCTCCCCATCTCTGGGAGTGAAACATGCTCCTTCCGCTAACACATTATTAGCCAAAGCAGGTGGCTTGCAGGATCTCAGTTCCCTGACCAGGGATTGAACCCAAGCCACAGCAGTGAAAGCCTGGAATCCTAATCACTAGGCCACCAGGGAACTCCCAGGGATGTGTATTCTTCTACATGGGGAGGAGCAATGGCTACACTGATGAACCCAATCATGTCTCCTGTAGTGAGGAAGCATCCCAGCTCAGGATTTAGTCTTGAGGACAAGCTTAGCAAGTGTCTTAGTAGAGCTCAATGCAAGACTCAAAGTTTGACACATTATTTGGGAGGTACAAGGTCAGGGTGGTGAGGATGAGGAGAAGAGAAGTGAAGCAAAAAAAAAAAAAAAAAAAAAAAAGCAAAATAATATTACTGCATTGGTTACCACTTCAAAATGAACTGAAAAGAGAAACATCCAGTTTCTCGACAGGCATTTTCACTTGAGGACTTTCTCCAGACAGGGTGCAAGCTGAAACCACAACTTGGAGTAACCCACAGAGGGGAGAAAGGAGGAGGAACTTATCTTCCCAGCTCCCTCATACTTCCCACTTCCCGTTGATCAAGATGGTCCCACAGGAACCGACTTAGAGATTGCATCCCCTGTACCTTAGTATCTACTCAGGAAGCCAGATCTCATGGTCCTTGGTGTGGTGTCTGATATTAATCAGAAATGGAGAGGTGACTCAGAGAGATAGGTTCAACAGGTGAGGTGTGAAGACTGTGCATTCCTAGGACTTCAGCTTGGACTCTAGCCAGCTCGGGTCCCAAAAAAGGGCTCTGAAAAAAGTGGAAGTGGTTTGGGAGGCAGCCAGCCAAGGAGTCAATGAGAAGAATCTAAGGAGGTGTACAAGTTTTGTGTCCAACACAGTCCACTCCTTGTGCCTTCTCATCATATACAGGTCTTATACTACAAGACAGGGCTTACATTTGTTCTGTACAAACAGAAACATCCTTACTCTCCGAGAAGGGAGCTACACTCAGTCACACAACCCCCTTCAAGGTGGAGGTCAAGGGTGTCTTTCTCAAAGACTGAGGTGAGAGGATGAGTGAGAAAAGCTACAATCCTTGTAGTTGTAACTGATCCAGAGGCTCTGATTGATAGTCATCATCTCCCTCCTCTGCCACTCATTCTAGATGCCCCCACCTTTAGTTAGCATTTCTGGTCTGGGTTGTTTTTCTGGTGGGGTGATCCAGAACTTCATTCCCCCAAGGTATAGACCCCTAGTTGCCCTGCCCTTGTTGGTTGTTGTAGCTACCCATTAACAGTCATCGCCAGGCATGGAAGTACTAAGAGATGTCCCAGACATTCTCTGACCAACTGGCCAAGCTATTTGCCACTCCCTAGTAGTCCATGCCCATCCTTACTCTGGACCATCTTTCCCTAAGTGCAAAGAGGATGACTGATGTATGCTGCAGCTCTGGGAGGATTTCCCTTTAGCACTGTCTTTCAGGGACACTCTGAGTGAGACCATACTGCTGCTAGAGCCAACGTGTCATCCTGGCACATCTATCAGTTGGTTATAGGGAATCCCCATGAGGTCACAAATGTGGTTGAAGAAGAAGCAGTAGCAATAGAGGCAGGAGATTGGCAGTCTGGGCCACCTGCTTATGCAATTTACTTTTGAATTCTGGATCAGTTCAAGACTGGTCCAGATGTATCATGCCCACCACAGAATGAAGTACTTGTTTTGCCTGTCCAACTTTAGGACTCGTGGATCAGATAACATTCAGTTTTATGATGGGCAGCTCATGTTGAATGGTCACTTGGTGCCCATTGGTCAGGCACTCGGTCTCTATTAGGGCCCAATATCGAACCCGGAGCTGTTTTTCAGATGTAATTCTTTGTCAGAGAGGGCATAACCTTGTTCCAGAATCCCAGGGTATGTGCCGCAGTTCCCCATCAGAGCTTGCCAGACTCCACACAGCATCCTTATCCATCACAACAGGGATTTCTAGCACCACTGGACGTGCTGGATCACAAGGCCCAAGAGGCGGGGCAGCTTGTTTACAGCCTGGACCTGCTGCAGGGGCCTATCTTGCTCTGGGACTCACTTAAAACTGCCAGCCTTCTGGATCACCTCACAACTAGTTGGAGGTGATATTCTCAAGTGCAGCACACCTAGCCTCCAAATCTAAAGAGTCCGAATAAATGCTGTGTCTCTTTCTTAGTGCTGGAAAGTATAAGGAGCAACATCTTGTCCTTTATAGCAAGTTCCAGACCAGGGCTTTTGGAAAGGAGGTGGCAATGGAGGGAATCTGAGGAGATCTGTGTCCAGCATAGCAAGGATAATATACACAAATATCTTTCTTTACTTTTTCGTTCCTACCATTTGCATTCAGGGAACAAAACTGGTGTGTGTGTGTGTGTGTGTGTGTGTGTGTGTGTGTGTACCATCCTACCCTGTGTTCAGACTTTACCAACGGCCCACCATTACCTTGTATAATCAGTTATTACTTGATAAATAACTGCCAAGGGCAGGCTTTGCCTTATTTGAGGGTTACCTGGCATTATTTTACAGGTGAGAAAACTGAGATCAAGGTCAAGAGACTTAGCTTCAGTCACACAATGAGAACATTAGTCTTAACCTGGGGCTTCCAACTTGGGACCTCTAGGTATGGGGGTGGGGAGGGAGATTAGAGCCACCAAGTCTTGAGTGTTTGCCATTAGCAAGCACCGTACTAAGTGCGTTACAGGCATGGACTCTTATAGCCTTATACAGACCCATGAAAGAGATGCTCTGATTATCATCCCCACTTCACAGACAGGGAATCTGAGACTCAAGAAGGTCAAGGGACTTGCCCAAGGTCACACAGTCAGGAAGTGGGCATTAGAACCAGGTGGTCTGGCTTCAGATCTCGGGATCAGATCTGATTAACTACTAGCCAATACAGATGCCAAGAAGTTAGGGACATAACCCCACACGGATGGGTGGGCCCTGCTTCACTGCTTTCCCACTGAATGATTTCATGTTAAAGATACCTGAGAAGAGCAGAAAAGGTGCAGACTTTTCAAGACTTTAACTATCACTAGAACAAAAAGTCCTCTAAGGAATTTGCCTGTGAAGACCAAAATGTTCAAGCTTTAAAAAATCAGAATCCAGGAAACTTTTCTAACCACAGGTCATAACTGTACCCTTTTAGTAACCTATGCTTTGCTGCAATTTCAACTCACAACATGGACTCATTTGCAAAACCATAGTATTTTTGAATGTAGTTTTTCATCCAGCAGAATGTGCTTTGCTGACATGACAAGCGATCATGACACACTCCCAAAATGCTATGGAAAGGAGCAGTGATATTTCAGATTTCACATAATGCCTTTTCTCTGAACAGCTCTAGGCATTTACAGGACCAAAGGCATTACTTTATAGTTACTCTTGCTCTATCTATTTAGTCAACAAGTATTCTCTGCCTACAGAATACCAAACATGCTAGGGGCTAGGCATGCAAAAGTAAATAAAAACTCAACAACCTGTTCTTTTGGAGTTCACATCTGGGTGAAGAGAAGTGCCCACGGCATATTAACCTTTTAGTGCCTCTTACTTCTTATTGCAAACCAGTAGGTAACAAAAGAAGCACGCTATAAGTGAGGGACTGTGAACTGAAATGTCCACCCTTAGCCCTCCCCTCAACAGCCCCTTTTCCCTGTGGGTCTGCATGTGTCTGGCTGCATTTCTAAATCATAGCTTTATTATAGAATTAGTACATGAATTTGTAATGATCCAGGCCTAGTAAAGTTGTTCCTTGTTCTTATGAAGGTATGAAATAAACTTCCTCTATAAAGTAATGTACATAATAACTATATTTACAATTTTTTGGAAAATTATAAGGCCTTTTGCAAATGTAATATTAGTATTGACACTGATAAATTAGATCAATTTCTTACTTTTTAATATAGTAAAAGAGCTCAAAGAGCATCCGATTTCCTCGAGTCAACAATGAATCAGATAGAGAAGATCAAGATGGTCGAGTAGAAGGACATGGAGCTCACCTCCCCCTACAAACACATCAAAACTACATCTTCATGTGGAACAGAATACCAGCTGAAAGCTGGCAGAAGATCTCTTATACAACTAGAGCCACAGGAAAGATCCCCATGTAACTGAGCAGGAGGAAAGGAAAAAAAAAAAAAAAAAAAAGGAAACAATGAATCAATGGCAAAAGAGATAGGTTTCCGAGTTTCTTTTCATTCTTTTCCACTCCAAGGTGAAAATCTTCTCTTATTTATGTTGAAT
Organism: Balaenoptera borealis; assembly: GCF_965194805.1. Lineage (NCBI taxonomy): Eukaryota > Metazoa > Chordata > Mammalia > Artiodactyla > Balaenopteridae > Balaenoptera > Balaenoptera borealis. The sequence continues at coordinate 80,641,901 of NC_138860.1, read as the reverse complement.
TCCCAGTGCCTGGAAAAATACTGGCATGTCAGAGATAGTCAACATATATTAACGTGTTGAGAACATTTTTAAAAGGAGAAAAGAAAGCTTTTAGAGAATTAAAAACAACCCTTCTGCACATGAAAAAATGCTCAACATCTCTAATTATTAGAGAAATACAAATCAAAACTACAGTGAGGTACCACCTCACACCGCTCAGAATGGCCATCATTAAAAAGTCTACAAATAACAAATGCTGGAAGAGGTGTGGAGGAAAAAGAAGCGTCCTATACTGTTGGTGGGAATATATATTGGTGCAGCCACTATGGAAAACAGTATGGAGGTTCCTTAAAAAACTAAAAATTGAGTTACCATATGATCCAGCAATTCCACTCCTGGGTATATACCTGAAGAATGTGAAAGGATACATGCACCCCAATGTTCATGGTAGCATTATTTACAATAGCCAAAACATGGAAGCAACCTAAATGTCCATTGACAGATGAATGGATACAGAAGATGTGGTACATATATACAATGGAATATTACTCAGCCATAAAAAGAATGAAAGAATGCCATTTGCAGCAACATGGATGGACCTAGAGATACTAATTGAAGTAAGTCAGAAAGACAAAGACAAATACCATATGATATCACTTATATGTGGAATCTAAAATAAGATACAGGGGCTTCCCTGGTGGCGCAGTGGTTAAGAATCTGCCTGCCAATGCAGGGGACACAGGTCCAAGCCCTGGTCCGGGAATATCCCACATACCACGTAGCAACTAAGCCTGTGTGCCACAACTACTGAGCCCACATGCCACAATTACCAAAGCCCAGGTGCCTAGAGCCCACGTGCCGCAATAAGAGAAGCCACAGCAGTGAGAAGCCCGCGCACCGCAATGAAGGGTAGCCCCTGCTCGCCGCAACTAGGGAAAGCCCGCGCACTGCAACGAAGATCCAACGCAGCCAAAAATAAATAAATAAATTTATAAAAAATAAAATAAAATATTATACAAATGAACATATTGACAATACAGAAACAGACTCATAGACATAGAAAACAAACTTATGGTTACCAAAGGGGAGAGGGTGGGGGAGGGATAAATTAGGGGTTTAGGATTAACAGATACACACTACTATATATAAAACAGATAAATAACAAGGTCCTGCAGTATAGCACAGAGAACTGTATTCAATATACTGTAATAAACTATAATGGAAAAGAATATGAAAAAGAATATATATGTGTATATATATGTATAATGAATATATATGTGTATATATATATAATGAATATATATGTGTATATATATAATGAATATATATGTGTATATATATATAATGAATATATATGTGTGTATATATATATATATATATATATATATATATATGTATAATGAATCACTTTGCTGTACACCAGAAACTAACACAACATTGTAAATCAACTCTACTTCAATTAAAAAAAAAACCCCAGAGGCAGATGTGGCTCCATGTTGGCACCCCCCCATCTCCTCATGCTGTGCAACGGTCCCCTCCACAGGCCACTCTCCTGCAGTTCCATATGTGTCTCCTTACACACAGTTGCAGGACAGCCTCTGTCATGGTGCAGACTTCTTCTTCCCCATGCACACTTGTGCCTGCCGTGGGCACCTGCGTGGATGAGAATGTCAGAGGAAGAGAAGACTATAGGGCTGTGGAACGAGAATAGAAGTTGGGTCTGTCTGAGCTCCTGCTCCACCACCTACCGGCCCTGAGACCTGGGGCAAATCCTGCAGGCCCCCTGAGCCTCAGTTGCCTCACATGTAAAATGGGGATAACCCAGACTAAGCTGTTGTATGTAGACAATATGCTGTGACTCATGCAATGCTTCATCAACTGGAAAAGTCTGCTGTGTTTCTGTGTCATTATTTTATTTATTACATCAATAAAGTAATAATAAGAAATGGAGATCCATCCAGTTGGCCAGTTCAACAGAGTTGAGCCCTCCCAGGATGTGTCAGGCAGCCTAGGCATTGGGAATGCAGCAGCAAAGATGTGCATGGCCCTTGCCCTCTGGAAGCCTGCATTCTGGTGAGGGGAGACGAAAAGAAACGGGTAACAAATCAGAAAGATAATTTCAGATTGTGATACGAGTAATAAGATGATACTGCAGGATGTTAGATGTAGAGTAGATGCTGCTTTGGGAGGCCGCTCCTGAGGAGGTGACAGACACTGTAACCCACTGACCTCACCTGAGGAGGTGAGAAGGAGCCAGCCCTTCAAGGTCTGGGGAAAGTGTCCCAAACAGGGGGAACAAGAGTACAAAGACCTAGAGCACTGTGACAGTCACAGGGCCAGGCACCCAAAGCAGCTGCTTGCCTGCGGGCTGCTGACCTTTCCTGAGAGCCGCCCGCAGTTGGGGCCAGTGTGGCTCCCTCGCAGGCCTTTCCCACGCCAGCCACGCCAGCCACGCCAGCCACGCCAGCACTGGCTCAGTTACAACCTCCCGTAATAGTCTTTCCTTGGGAAGTAGGGAGGGCTGGCCCAGGCCTGGGGCAGGGCAGAGCGGGCCTGAAAGGTGTTGGGGAAGATGGAAACAAAGACAAAAGGCAGAAAGGAGGGGTGTGGAGGTGCTGCAATGGTCTCTCCAGCCCAGAAGTCTGTCTACCCAGCCCAGATTCTGCAGAGATACTGCAGAGAATCCCAGAATCCTGGTCACCCCCATCTTGGGATTCTGCCTTTTGGACAGGGAGGACCCTGGGGATGGACTCTCTCTCTCCACCCCCCTGAGTAGGAGGACACCATGAGGATGGGCACTGCTTGGTATTAAGTATCTACCCGCTACCCTCCCCTCCCATCAGTTGTCTCCTTTTCAAGAGAGAGAAGAATCGAACAGGAGAGCCTCAAGTCTGATTATCAGTACTCAAACACCTGATTGCCATCTTCTCCAAACCTGCCGTTTAATTGATCACCAAATTGGCGGGGGGGTTGGCGGGGAGGTGGCGGGCTTGGTGCAGCTCCACCAAACGCCACGACTCTGCTCTGGCTGCTCTGTGTGCACAGTAACCACGCCCCCCACCTCCCCCCACCCCGCCCCCCCGCTTCTGGAAACCGTGCCCACTGCTTTGATACACTGTGTGATAATTGCAACGGAAGTACTTTTCACCTTTAAAATGGAATTACTCACTCTCTTTGTCTGGAGGCCTGGGCCCAGGCCAGCAGCCCTGGCAAGGAATGAATTCTCTTAGACCCAGGTACAGCGGATCCCTCCCATAAATTCAGACCAGTTTCCGGGCCTGCCGCTGAAATCTTGCGTGTGCCTCAGCATTTTGTCAGGTAGGTGCACTTGGAAGAGCTCTAGCATCTTGAGGCTGTGACTGTCTCTCACCCTTATTTGTATTTTCATCCCCCTCCACCCTTGTGCCAAGGTCAACCTGGGCAAGTTGCTTGATCTCTCCAAGCTTTGGTTGCCTGGTCTGGAACGTGGGAGAACACCTCTCTGGAAGGGTGGTTGTGGGATTCCGTCAGCAAATGGGTGCTGAGCCCAGCAGAGGGTCTGTCTGATCTGCAGGAGGAGCTCAGGTATTTTTTTCCCTTCTTTCCTATAAGTTCCTAGCAATGTGATGGGAACATTTAACCACTGTCTCCTCAGGGCCGGGGCAGAGGGTCAGACCTCAGGTCTTCCCTCTGGCTGGGCTTGTAGCAGCTGGGTCTGGTCCCTCCCCTCTGTCCTGTGAGCTGCCGGGCTGATAACGGGAAGGGCTCAAGAGCACATGTGAGATGGCTTGTCTGCTGGTGTTCCCTTCCCAGAACGCTTTCCCTGAGTTCCTGAATGTATTAGTATGCTCGAGCTGCCATAACAAAAACCACAGATTGGGTGGCATAAACAACAGAAATTTATTATCTCATAGTTCTGGAGGCTGGAAGTCCAAGATCAAGGTGCCAGCAGGGTTGGTTTCTGGTGGGGCCTCTCTTCCTGGCTTGCAGGTGGCTGCCTTCTCACCGTGTCCTCACATGGCCTCTCCTCTGTGCTCATGTGGGGAAGAGGGGGATATCTCTGGTGTGTCTTCCTCTTCTTATAAGGACACTAGTCCTATTGGATTAGGGCCTCACCCTAATGACCTCATTTGACCTTAATGACTTCTTTCATGGCCCTATCTTCAAATATAGTCACGTTGGGGATAGGGCTTCAACATATGAATTTTGAGGGGGCACAATTCAGTCCATACACCAAATGTCAAACCTGTCCTCTTCCCTCAAGGAGCTCACGTTCTAAGGTAGCTAGGACCACAGAGGAGAAGCGGTCATGCCTAGAGCCATGTGCATCCTCCAGGACTTGAGAGGAGAGAGCTCTCTTCTGGCTGGGGTGATGGAGGAAGGAGTCTCAGAGGAGAGTGCCATGTGGGGGCATCTGGGCTGGACCTTGATAAGAAGTTGTGGGCAGAGGGGTAGTCCCAGGCCCAGGGGAAGTCTGGGCAAAGACTTGGGACCATGTGAAGAGCATGCCAGGTCAGATCAGTTTGCCGTCCCCACTTCTCTTCTGCTTCTCTCCCCTGCTGTGTGGGTACTTGGGGAATGTGTGTGCTGCCAGAAGTTTCCTCAGGCTGAATTTGCTGTTAGAGTGAATTGCAACATGGCAGAGGAAAGGGCTGGCTGGGCGGCACTGACAGGAGTGCAGCGGAAGGAACCCTGCAGCAGCTTGAGCCCCTGCGCCAGCTGGCTGGCCGCTCATCCAGATGGTGCAGGGTTAGAGCTGGCAGCGCCTGGAGGGGCGGAGAGGGATTGCAAGGACCGCAGGACCCTGGGAATCTGGAGAGACTGCGGAGAGGGTTCTTGGTGACTGAGAGTCAGGTTCCAGGACTGCTTGGAGGTACTGGGGAAGGGAGACCGGTGGAGAAGTGTAGGGGATCCTGGTGATCTCTAGGGACTCCAGACCACCAGAGGAAGCTCCAGATGTGCTGAGGTGCCTGTGAAGCTGGGGGCACCAAAGGCACCAAGGGCACTGTGGGTCAGCACAGGAAGATGTTCAAGGGAGTTTGGGATCTCGTAGACTCTGGGGGGTGGAACTAGAGGTCTAGAGCGGCTGGGGAGATTTAGGGTTCCCACTCTCTCTCCTCTAGCATGTCCAGCGTGTAGACTTTGTGGCTGGGAAGGAGTCATGGCAGTCAGGCCTGCAGACTTCCTGGTGCAGCCCTTGGGGCTGAGGCCCTCATATGTGGCCTGGACCTCACCCACGACCACCTGAAGGAGAACGCAGGTAGCCCTGCAGATGTCTGGGTTCAGGCATTGTGCTGTGACAAGTGCAGTGGACTTTCCATTTGACAGAGGCCGGGAGCAGTAAATTACCAATAATTTGCTCAAGCAAACTAGTAAGTATGTTTAACTAAGATTCAGTTCAGGTCTGGCTCCAAAGGCAGTATTTTTTTCCTCTCTGCACTCCCTGCCCTTGGCTGGTTTGTTATCATGAATTCATGGAGCATCTATTAAAAACCTATTATGTACTGGAGTGTATGATAGTTTCAAGGGCTGCAAAGATAAATAAGACTCGAGGGCAGGGGAGATACATAGGTAAACAAACCCAGATAATTCAGAGTGACAGGAGCTAGACTAAAAGCCTGTGGTTCAGGGGACGTGTAGGAAGGAGTGGTCCATGCTGCCCAGGATTATGCTGTGAAGGGGGAGCGAAGTCAAGAAGGCTTCAGAGAAGGCGTGGTAGTTGAGAGAGCTGGTTTGAAGGGTGAGCAGATGATCCTCAGGGTACACGGGAAGGGGAGGGTGGAGAGAGTGGAGGACGTTCTGGGTTGAAGGAGCAAAGTGAGTGAAGGTGTGGAGGCTTAGAGCTGCGGTGCCATCTGGGGGTGGCATGGGTGTGAGGGGCAGAGAGCTTGAGAGGTCAGCCTGCTTGGAGCTTTGCCTTTGCTGGTTGGCACCGGGGAGCTACTGAGGGCCTTTCAGCAGGGAAGTGATGAGATCTGAGTTTTAGTTGCAGTGCTCTCAGAGCCCTGGTTCTTGCACGGCTCCATGGGACTGTTGTGGTGCACTGCAGTGATCTGTCTGCATGCCTTCTTGCTCAGGAGGCAGTGCACTCTGCAAGGGTAGGGCCTGGCTTTTGTCCATCTTTGTGGCTCCTTCACCCATGGCAGGAACTACTGTAAGCAGGGGTTTAGCACATACAACATGCTCAAGGAGGTTTGGCGCTGCCGCCAGACCATTGTACAATCTGCCATCCCTGCCCATAAGGACTTATGCCCACCCCTCTCTGGAGCCCTCTTAGCCCGGTGTGGGGCACCTTGTAGACAACAGGATAGAGTGGGAAAATTGTGGACTTTGAATACCAGCTTTGCCATTTATTAGTTGCAGGACTTTGGGCAAGTTATTTCACTTCCTGAAGGCATGGTTCCCTCATCTGTACAATGTCAGTGAAAGAATGAAGCTCACCATTCTTTTTTTTTTAAAAAAATATTTATTTAGGCTGTGCCAGGTCTTAATTGTGGCATTCGGACTTCTTCATTGCGGCATGCGGACTCTTAGTTGTGGCATGCATGCGGGATCTAGCTCCCCGACCAGGGATCGAGGAGTCTTACTCACTGGACCACCAGGGAAGTCCCCACTTTATTCTTTATGTTCGAGTGTATGTCAAGTGTAGATATGTAGAAGGTGCTCAGTACATTTTAGGTCCAATAATCATAATAAATAATGACCCTCATGGGTGCTGGTCACTTACCTATTGTCTCTCAGCTCTAACCCCTCCCTTCTATAATCTGCTCTGTGAGGCTGGGGCTGACTCTGCAAACCATATTTTGCAGAGCGTATTTTGCCAGTGGGCTCTTACTAAGTTCTGCCAACAGGGAGGTTGCCTACAGGGAGAGAGGGGAGGACTTGCTTCTTCCGGTTGCTTCCTTTCAACGTTGCTCCAGCACCAGCTGGGCAGCATTACCTCCTCCAAGATCTGGATCCCACCTCTGGGGTATCCCTTCCCTGAGGTTCTAGACTCTGACAACCTCAACCTTACCTGCTTGCTCTCCCAACCTAGGGGTGGGAGCTTCCTCTTGCGGTTTTCTCTGTGTTACTTAGTGTTCCCTCTTTGCTTTTCAGCCCTCCCACACCAGTAAAGCCAACCCCTTATATTCAATACTCTCTGTGGAAATACCTAGCATGGCTTCTATTTTCCTAAGGGGAGTCCTGACACCAACATCATGGCTATATAAGGCAGCAGGTACTCAGTGCCCTGTGGATGGTGCAGAGTTCAGAAACAGCCTCAGAGACCAAAGATGGGGCAGGGGGTGGGGCAGATGTGGAGGCAATTCCCAGTAGAGCACAGGTCAGGGGATGGGCAGCATGGTGCAAGCTGGTGGATAGGGAAGAGTCTAGACTGATTAGAACATGAGGTTTGTTTTGGGGTGGGGCAGATCACGATGCTGGAAAGGCAAGTTGCAGCTAGAAGTGGAAGGCTTACATGCCAGGGAAGATGCAATTTAGAGATAAAGAAGGGACTGAAGGACAGAGAGGACAAATCAGTTTACTCTCAGCCCTTGAGGCTGGGTTCGTGGTAGAAGGGGCTGGACCTCCAGGAACTGGCTATGTGATCTTAGGCAAGTCATTTGGCCTCTCAGATCACTGATGCCATCCTCTCTAAGTGGATTTTCCATACACTTTGGAAACAGAAAGCTCTTTGCCAGCATAAGGAATTATCGATACTAGGTACTATTCTAAGTAGCTCTGGGGGAGGGGCTCATAGGAGGGAGGAGGGTGCTTTCAGGCTGGGAAAGAGACAAGGTGGGAGCCCAGTGGGGAAGAATGTGGGGGGAGGCCTCCAAGGGTGTGATGGTCCACACTCAGATTGGGAGGCAGAGGGTGAGGGAAGGGATAAAAAAGGAAGCCACGTTTGGGTGTTGGCGTGGTACGTGGGTAAGGCTGAGGAATGAGCGGGGGTGGGAACCTAGGTTGCCACAGGCCCTGGAAGCCACTACAGGTGGAGGCTGGTCCTGCAGGGCTGGGTGGGGAAGGTGGTCCCAAGGACACTGCAAGCAGAGGGCTGTGGGCCTCCCTGTGGGTGGGCTCAGAGTTGCTGGGGATCTCTGTCTGCTTTTCTCTACCTGCCCCCTGTTTTATATCTTCCCAGCCGGAAACATCGTGGGGTTACAAAAACACGCTGCCAATTCTAAATTCACGCAAACCAACTTCGGCCCAGCCTAGAGCACAGAGGAAAAAAATGTTCATGGAGAATATGTATTTGTCAGACCCCAAGGTAACCAACCAGGCAGAGAGAGGGCAGAGTCATGGCCCCGGCCCACTCTGACCTCACCCTTCCTGAGCCCAGGACCTCAACCAACTGGGAGGAAGTCTCATTCCTTTCAAAGCAAACTGCTTGTTTTTCACAACATAAATAATGTATGTTCTTTAAAAACATAAAGAGAAAATACAGATAAGCAAAAAGAAGATATAAATCATCCACAACCCCATCTCCCAGATGCATATTTACACTTTCAGACACTTCTCTGGGTTTGTACATGTAAATGCAAAAAATGGCATTTTATTATTTGCAACCTGCCCTTTTCACTCTGCAGTTCATCATGGCCATCTTTCCATGGCACTAAATGTGCTTCTGCAGCATCTTTTTAAATGATATCACAATTAGATAACAACAACTATAATTTGTATAGTGCTCTATAGCTTACAAAGCACTTGGTGTCTATTATCTTATTTCAGCCCTTGGCCTTCTCTCATGGAGGTCTCTCCCTTAGGTAATTCTGCTGCCAAAGGAGGCCACCCCTGCTTCCTTTGCCCCCTGCCCCCTGACCCTGTTCCCCGGAAGTCTTTATATAGCTCCACCTCCATTCTTCCTGCTTCAGCAGCAGTCGGTTTCTACTCCAATTGCCATTTGGAGAGATGCATGCTGGCTAGACCCCTCTCCTCCATCTCTACTTCTTCCTGCCTGACCCAGCTGTCAACCTCTGTCCTTTTGTGCACACGCTCTCCTTTCTCTGCCTCCTAGAGAGGAAGGGGCCTCTGTCTCATTTGCTTAAGAATCCTTCTGCATAGTCTCAGAATGTTGTCCCCACTGCCACCCTAGCCATCCTTCCCCTCTCTCCCCCTGCACCTCTGCCCACTTCCCCTCTCCTGTCCTATTCTGCTTGAGGACCAGCTTGACACAACCTGAAAGGGTGGGAACCTGCGTGACCCTCTGGTCCCTCAGGATGTGACCCCCTCTTCATCTCCAGATACAGCCAGGCACAAAGTTTCCCTGTTCTTGCTCATGAGTGGGGATGGGTGGGGACCAGACCCACAGAGAGCCAAGGGGCAGGCTGGGGTGTCCTCAGAGCCTCCAGTGCGTGTGTGTAGAGGGGTTCTGATCTCCTGTCTCCCTGCCTCTCTGGGTCTCCTCTCTCCCGCACCCCCTTCCTCTGCCTGTTTCTCCCTCCTCACTACCTCCCCAGCATCCCCAGCCTTTCCTGTCCTCCCTCTGCCTGACATCTGACAATGTCCGTGGTGCTTGAGAGCTGCAGCCACTGGGGGCGGGGAGAGAGACAGGAGGGAATGTCTTGTGCCCCTCCTTCTTTGTCCTAGGATTTCAGTTGACATCTTTATCCTGGGAGTGCCTCCCTCTGCCCACCCCCACCCTGACCGGCGGCCCCATCTCTCCTCTCTCCCCTCTGTGGTGGAAGTGAAGATGGCAAGAGGAGCTCCTGGCCTGCTCAGTCCAAGACGCCAAACTCTTCAGATGTCCTGCCTTCCCAGGGACCAGATGAGGAAGCTGGGCTGGAGTATCTACTCAGCCAGCTACCATCCTGGGCAGGGGGCTACCTCTCCTGGCTTTGGAGAAGGGCAAGTGCCCCTGAGTTTGGGTAATCCAGATATTCGGGCCCAGGGGGCACTCCACCCCTCACCACACCCACCCTGAACGCCTGCCCCATGGCCCTTAGGCCTCCTTTCCACAGCGAGGACGTCAAAACTCTTAGCTGTGTGGCCCCTTTGAGACCCTTCCTTCAGCCAGGCATCAGGGGTACCTGAGCACTTGATCTCAAGCTCCTGATCATGTGCCCAGGGGCTCACCAAATGCCCTCCCTTCTGGCTCCATCCCAGCCCCACCGGCCTGGATTCCTGAGTTGGCACTTTCAGCGTCACTTCCCTCACTCCAGGGACAGCTAGTGTCACCCTAGTGTCCACTGACTAGTAGTGCCTTTAGATGAGTGACCCAGAGGGGCTCCTGTTCATGGAAGGCAGCCAGAAGAAACCCCAGGTGTTCAGGCCCTCTGACTCCTGGGCAAAGATCAGGAGTGGGTAGGAGGTGCCAGCACACTGCCCATCGGCCTCACAGGGACGAGAGGACCCCCAAACTCTCCTTTGTGCCCCTGGGGGCGGGCACTGGTGGCCTGAGGAGTTGGGCATTGAAGTCTCTTGCTGGAAGGAGGAAGACCCTTGCTGTGGGGTAATGGCTGTGACTAACATCTCCCTTGTCCTTCACCTCAGCTAAGGTTGGAGAAGAAGACAAACAACTCCTGGACCAGCGGAGGGGCTTCCACAGCGTTGTTGACACTAGGCCAAGGGGAGGGTCCAAGTTTCTACTCCAGGTTTGCCCCCTGGCTGGGCATCTAAGACCTGGTGCCCTGCCATCCAAGCTCCCTGGGTCTCGGAGGGAGTATGGGGCTGTGGGGCTGACCCAGGAGCAGGAGCAGGATGCTGACCTCTCCTGGCTTCGTACCTGGCTCTTCTTCCTACGTGATGATAGCCAGGAACCACCCTGGCTGCAGCCTTCTGTTCTGTACCCAGAACCTAGAGGAAGAGGAACTGTGAACACCCCTATTTGTCCTGCCTCAACCAAGGCCTGGTCCAGTGGCAGAGCTCACCTGACCCCCGACCACTTGACCTCGAACCCTCCTGCCCCAGGCCTTTGGGCCTCTCACTATGGAGGACTCCAGTCTCTTCCCCACAAAGATGCATCAGTTGCTCCTGTGCTGGGAGGGGTGGGACATGAGACCTATAGCCTCCAGCATCCCTTTGCCCAGGTGGGGGACTTGTCAAGAGGGCACAAGAACAGTTCCAAGGGGGTAGATGGTAAACATGTAATTCTTTTATGCTAATCTGTCTCCACGCTATTTCCTACCCTTCCTAGCCAGCTGCAGGTTATTTTTTCTGGACTTCTGTCTGAATCGGGGGTGGGGGTGGGGGGGAGGAGGAAATCAAGAAAGGTGTTTCTGGACTCTCTATTTTAGTCACTGCATTCATCCTTCTGCCTCTCTGGTAGGTGTCCATCACTCTCCTTCCCCGGGCCAACCTATTGTCTGTATTTAGCTGTCTCTGAGAGAGGACACTTCTTCCCTCCACAAAGCTTCCCTGTATAGTTGGGAAGTCCCTTCTGAAGTCTAACCACCATCTGTCTTGCTACCTTATTACATCTACTTTTCTTTCCTTTAATTTTATTGGAGTATAGTTGATTTACAATGTACATCCACTTCTTTTCTAGGACATAGATGGCAGTAGAGTTTGTCTTCCAGCATCACTACACCTTTCTCCAAAACGTTATTTTGGGCCTGTCACCACCTGCTCATCTTTGGAGGTGAAGCACAGGCAGTGTTTTTCTGAAGCCCTCTTTTCTTCAACTCCCAATCCCTTCTTTAAGCCCTTCCACAACCACATGCCCAGCGCTTCCTGAGCACGCAATGTCCCATCCTGTGGAGGTTAGGGGACATGGGTGGTGGGGAGAGGGCTTGACCCCAGTGCTGCCCTCTGGGCCTGTGCAAGTGCAGGTGTGCCTGTCTGCTGTGCGAGTGTGTGGGTCTCAGATCCAGGGCTTATGTGTGGAGTCTCTCCTCCCTTGTACTCGCTGGTGGCCGGAGACCAGCAACACAGGGAGGAGAGAACAACCTTCCCCACTCTTTTTTCCCTAAGCTGTGGTTCCGCCAGCAACCATTAGGGGTCACTGTTGCCTTAGCCAGCAATGACAGGCAGGGACAGGGAAGGGCAGGGGTGCGTGCGGTGGGACACGTGGTCCTTGCTGCCCACCTGGACCCTAACAGGATAGTGTATGAGTTGTGGTTGTTATCATAGAGACGCCTCGCACAGACTCATGCACACTCCACTCATGCCTTAAGGAGCTGTGGTTTTCAGGACGGGTGCTGGAGTGAGCAAGCACGCTTAGAAGTATAAACCTCCGCAGAACCCCTGTGTGTGACAGCACGGGAGCTCTGGCCCTGAGGACCTGGATGCAGGAAACGCTGATATAGGATGTGAAAAAGCCTTGAGCCAGGCCCAGCCCCTTCTGCTACCACCCCCTTCACCAAGGTTTTAAGTCGTTCATCTGCAGCTCCTCCCCTTCGAATGCTCTGACGCCACTGGCATAAGAGCCTGGAAACAGACTCCCATGCGCTCCTTTAACCTGCCTCCGGGGCATCTCTGCTCCTGGGATGGAATAACAGTAGGGAGCCAGACACACAGACTCTGCTCTGACGTGTGTCCCCTGCCTTGCCTCGGGGGCATCCAGCACGGACTGGTGATGTCATCAGTACCCCTCCCCCACCCCAAGTTCTGCCCACTTCAAGTCTGTCCTGTGATACCCCAGGCAATGTCTGCCCAGTGGAAATAGGGAGGGATGAGGTGTGGCAGACGGGTTGGTGAGGCTGGGAGGCTAGATACAAAGGTTCCCCTGCCGGACTCAACCACTTCTGGCCACCTGAGCTGCAGATAATAGCAGGATGGTCCTGCTTCACTGCCATGGTAACCCTGGCTGCTCAGGTCCTCATGGAGGTGGTGTCTGACAGCAGTGTATTTATCCTATATCACTGCCTCAGGGTCACCACCTCAAGTCCCCAAGGAGGGAGGGAGGAAGTTCATCCAGTGTTAACACCATATAGATGGAGAGATAATGGGCTGCCCGGGACCAGGGTATAAACAGACCTCGGCCTTTATTGTGCCTTCTCCAGTCTTCCCATGAGAGGCAGGGGTGGGGGGCAGAAGTGAGGGCAGGGAGGAAGCAAGGCTATTAAAGCCTTAATAATCCAAGGGTAGGAGGGAGATTGAGGGGGAAAGGACTGGGAGAAGGGGTGAATCGGCACCAAGGGAACGCCCTGGAGAAGAGGAAGGGGGAGCAGCAAGCTTGGGGTCTTTGGGTATGGCAAAGGAGAGGAAGCGGTGAGGGCAGGCCTCCAGGCCAGGCTGGGAACCCACTCACCCGGGTCCCTGGGTTCTCCCCACAACCCCTGCGGCACGGGGCAGAGGGGAGGAGGTGAGAGGAGCCGTCACGTGGACGCCCAAACCCAGCATCCCAAACACAGACTGAGAGGGTTCCAGGCCCAATTCTGGCTGCTCATCTGGTTTCAAATGTGCTGATGGCCCCAGATGCCCACAGGAGCTCCGAAGCCGAGGGTGGGGTTCCCCAGACCCTGCCTCTGGGGCGGGCAGGCCTCTCTTCCTAGTCTGAGTAGGCTCTCTCACTCAGAGGGCAGGATGTCTTGTCCACAGTCTAACCTCCGCTTCTGTTGTGGCCTTGATTACTTTCTCATGGAGGATCAGATTCCTGAGAAAATCTTTCCTGCCATGACTCTGCTCTGCTCTCCCTGTCACCCCCAATCTGTCCTGCTCCTGCTCTCTGTGCCCCCCTTGGCCACCCCCTGCCCTGTCTCAGCATCTCATGGCTGCAAAGGTCAGGTCCCTTCCTCTCTGCCCATGGGAGGCCAACTAGCCAGGGAATGGGGTGCCCCTCAGTGCCCTGGACCCCCATTTTGGGGGCTGAAGTCTGAGGAAGCCCCTTTAGGGGTTGGCCGGGAGTCGGGCTCTGCATCTGTGGGCAGCAGGGAAGCCCGGGCCCCCCGGCACTCTGGGCTGTAATAGAAGGAAAGGAGGCGGAAGGAGGGCCGCAGCTCTTCCTGTATGCTGTCCAGGATGTGGGTAAAAGTTGGGCGCAGGCGCGGGTTCTGCTGCCAGCAGCGGTGCATCAGCTCCTGCCTGGTGGAGGTGGGGGGCAGTGTCAGAGGGGTGCACACGTCCTGCCTCCTGCACTGAGAGGGTCAATCAGTGTGATTGTAGCGGGGGATCATGGGGGATTATGTCTGTGAGGGTCACAGGGGAGTAAATGGGGGTTGTAGTGGGCATTTTGAGTTGGAGGGCTCAGAGCTGGGGATCAGTGCAAGTAAAAGCATCAGAGGAGGTGGGCCAGACTCACGGGGGTGGGACAGGTATAGGCAGGGCAGGGACGAGGCAGGGGCAGACTGGGGTGACTCACAGCTGAACAGGACAGCTCTCCAGCTCCTCTAGGACCCCGCCATCCATGACGAACTTGAGCACCTGCTCATTGGATAGGCCCTGGTAGGGTTGTTCAGCCAGGGTCACAATCTCCCAGAGCACCACGCCAAAGGACCTGGAGGACGCGGAGGAGGGCCTGAGCCCAGCACCCTTAATGCAGCTCAGCGCACCCTAAGGAGTGCACCCAGGCCTCTCCCAAGGCCCTGCCTCCACACCCCCTGAGCCCTCTGCTCCAGCCAGGCCCCACCAGACATCCGAGTGGGTGGTGAAGATTCCGTCTTTGAGGGACTCAGGGGCCATCCAGCGCACAGGCAGCAGCCCCTTCCCGCCCTTGCGGTAATAGTCTGTCTCATACACATCTCGAGTCATCCCGAAGTCTGGAAAGTGAGGGTAGACAGGGTGTGGGGCAGCAGAGCCATTCACCAGTTCCTGCCCCAGGAATACCTTTCCCAACTCTCTCCACCTCCATAGTCTCCAAGAATCCTGGAATGTGAGGGCTCAAAGGACCTCAGAGATCATCCCATCCAAATCCCGCTGCCCTCGGACGAGGAGACTGAGATCCAGGGTGGGGAGCTATCAGGGACAGAGCTGTGGGACAGGCCTGGGTCTCCTCAAGCCTCGCTTAGGGGGGAGTCACTCTACCCAGGCTGCCCCCACCCGCCTGGCCCCCTCTGTACCCCCGATCTTGACGGTGAAGTCCTGGGACACCATGCAGTTTCGGGCCGCCAGGTCTCGGTGCACAAACTTGTTGGCAGCGAGGTAGGCCATGCCATCCGCGATTTCACCAGCCATCTGGATCATATCTCCCAGTGCTGGCCGAGGGAGCCCAGGGTTGTTCTAGAGCCAAGAGAGGGGGCTAGTGAAGTAGTAACTTGAGGCTGGACTCCTGCCAAATGATTACCCCTACAACTGTGCCAAGTCCTCTCTAACTCCCCAGCCCCTCACCCAGGATCTTCCTGGTCCCTACCTCTGCCTCAGGCCGCAAAGATCGAAGATGGCTCTTGAGGTCCCCTCGGGTCATTAACTCCATGATGACCAGAGTTGGCTGGCCCTGAGACACCACACCCAGGAGACGTACCTGGGATGGACAAAGAGCCTGGTTGTAGGTCTACCCAGCTCCCTTGATCTCCCTGGCCAAAACCTTGTTCTGCTGTCACAACTGACCCAGACACCAACCCTCCTAACCCCAACCATGACCATAACCCTAATCTTGACCTAACAATGACCCTGACGCTAACCCATGACCTTAATCGATCTGACTATCATCCCAATCTTCATGATTGAATCAACTCTGACCATGATCCTAATAATGATGTGAACACTCAGTATTGACTTCCACCATGACTGATTCCAGCCCTAGCCATGATCCTACCATGGCCCTATGATGACCCTGTTTTGACTCTAACCCCAGCCATGAGCTTTACCCCAAATAGGATCCTAACCACAGGCCCAACCCTAAACTTGATGGTGCCCTGAAATCATCTCTGATCTTTTCCCTCTTACCACATGAACTTCACCCTAATTTTGACCCTGACAATGCCCTTGACCCTCCCTTACCACATGGTGACACTTGAATGCCTTCATGACGGAGGCTTCCTTGAGGAACTCAATGCGTTCTCGTGGGCTGGCCAGCTCATTCACCGTCTTCAGGGCCACGGGCGTGAGCTCCTCTCCAACCTCAAGTCCTTGTGCCAGCCCCTCGTATACCATCCCAAAAGAGCCCTGGCCCAGTTCCCGGATTATGGAGATCTGCTCCCGAGGCACCTCCCACTCATCAGGGATGTACACTGAGAGGAAGTGGGAGTCACAGGCCAGGGTACTGCTCTCTGCCACACCTCCACCCACTTCTCTTCTCTTCTGAAGGGCTCGGGTCCCAAGGCTGCCTTCTCCAAGATGGTCTGGAAGTCTGCCTCTTCTCCCCTCCTGTCTCCCTTTCCCACACCACCCATCCAGCCACCCCCAAACCTACTATGAGAGGCACTGAAGTACTCCGGATTCACAGAGGTATACAGCATGCTGTTTCTGCAATGGGAGGTGAGAGGGTCAGGCTGGAAGGGTCCTCGGGAAGGAAGAAGCAATGTCAGAGGACAAGGAAGAGGGACATTACAAGGAGGAAGGAAGTTACTGATCATACCCCTAGCTCTGATCAGGGTGACCCCTGGGGAACACCAAGCACTTTCCAAGCTAGTCTTGGTCCTAGTCCTGGGATCTGGGATCTGACAGGCTGGGAAAAGGGAGGACAGAAGTAGAGAAGCTGCTGTCTGCTCAGCTAGTCCTCAGAACCCAGCTAATCAAAGTCCTGCCCTCAGTTCCCTCTCATATCCAGCCCTAGGGGGATCTGACATCAAGAATCCCAGGATCCCAGGACACATCCTGAGGTCTCCTGCTTCTCCCCCTGCTATGATAGGACCAGTTTCATTAGTTCTCAGGCTAAGAGTATGGTGACCAACAGACCCAGTATGCCCAGACTGAGGGGTTTCCCAGTGTTTGGGACTTTCACTACCAAAATCAGGAAAGTCCCAGGCAAACGTGGACAAGTTGGTCCCCCTAACTGAAAGGTGTGTCTCTTTCCTCCATGCCGCCCCCAGGGGAAGAGTTACTGCTTCTAAGGAATTCCTTTCTGCTGTCTCATCTACTACCCTCTGATTGCACTGACCTTATGATGAGGGCTCAGGGAAGAAGGGGGTTGGGAATCAATGGGACTTGTCATCACCTCTTCCTGCTGTAGAAGAAACCGAGGGCAGCAAGAATGATGAGCAGCATGAGCCCCACGGGGGTGACAGTGAGAAGGACGTGCAGCCCCCCAGAGTCTTCCTCCTCTGGTGGCCAGAAGGCAGCAGAGGGTTGGGTCAAAGATGGAGAAGTCAGAAAAAAAAGAAAAAAACAATAATAATAAAAAAAGATGGAGAAGTCAGAGGGTAGAGGACACTTCTCTTTCCACAATGGGAGGTAAAGATGGGGGAGGGATGGGGTGGAGGGGCCTGTGGTTTCCACAATGGGAGATGTGTCTGGGGACCCAGGTGGGGCTGTTTGGGAGTACAGATCTGGGACAGAGGCTCTGCATACCTGGGCCAGGGATGTAGAAAGCGACACCGTCTGTCCAGGAGCCGTTGCCAGCCAGTGAGGTTGCCCGAACTCTGGCAGAGTAGTTTCCAGGGGGCAGCAGGGCCAGGTGGACGCCCCCAAACTTGGCATATCGCAGGCGGGACACACACAGCACTGTGGCCTCCTGAGGGCAACACAGAATAGCTGGCTGGGAAGAGGATGGAGGCACAAACTGGGGCTAGGTTAGGGTGTCTCCTGGGGTACCTACCTCTCCCAAGCGGCGGTACTTGATTTCGTACTTGAGAATGAGTCCATTGGGATCCGGTGGCTCAAGCCAGCGTAGGAGAACACTGCTTTTGCTGGCTGCCTCCCAGGCCACCTTCCCTGGGATGCCATCAGCCTCTCCTGCGGGACAGGGCATCAGGCAGCCCGGCCACAAGTATTTCCTCTCACCTTCATGTTCAAACCCAAGGGCTCTAAACTGGGAGGTTTGAGGAAACGCTGGGATTATGGGGACTGGGAAGGGTGAGCAAACTGCGGCCCTGAGGTTGGCGGGAGGTCAAACTGGCTAGTTGGAGCACTAATTGGATGGGGTCCTTGGGGTCGGTGTGTGGGCGGGGTAGAGCTGGGGGGGCGTCACCTACTGTGGGGCATGGTACGCGCAAAGACGAAGGTGGCAGCGCTGCAGCCCACAGTGTGCGCCGCGTGGTTGCAGGCATGAATGTCGATCCGGTACTCTGTGAAGTGACGCAGGCCCCTCAGCACCGCTCGCTCCCGGGGCACTTTGTCCTCCTGGATCTCGAAATCCGAGCTGTTCCCCCCAAGTCGGAGGGCCCCGGATGCCCGGCGGTGCCTCCCCGAGTCCCTAGGGAGGGCGCAAGTCAGAGCCAGGCCCCGGTCCCGGGAGCCACGCCTCTCGGCCCCTGCTCCGCCCCCGCTCACCTTTGAGGGCTCTTATTGATGGACGTCACCTTCCAAGGGGATCTGGGGAGACCGGGGGATCGGGGAGGTGGGCCCTGTCAGGCCCGCCTGGAAGGCGCCCCAGTGCCCTCTGCAATGGCGGACCGCCTCCCAAACCCACCCACAACCCAGGCCCCGCCCCCCCGCCCCCCGCCCGCAGACCCCGCTCATCAGCACCCTGGCCTCCCGGCTCTCTCGTGCCGAGACGCACTTGGGGATGGTGATGGCATTGTGTAGAAAGTTTTCAAACTTCTTCTGGAAGGAGGCCTCCTGTGCCTCCAGCGGTGGCAGGACCTGCCCAGGAGGTGGGTGCTGGCAAGCGCAGCAGCCCGGCTCCCTGTCGGCCTCGAGTTCCCCGTCTTCGCGGTCGAAGCGGGGGTCGTTGTTGCTGGTGGGCAGCCGCAAGCCTGGTGCGGCGGCGGCGAAGGAAAGAGTTAGACTAGCAGCGCCCGCGGCCCGACACCCCAACCCCTCCGGTCCGCGCCTCCTCCCTGCGCACCGCGGTGGCAGTAGTCATTGAGGTAGAGGTCGCTGTCCTCTGCCAGGCGTTGCCACAGCACCAGGTAGTAGGTGATGTTTCCGTTGCGCTGGGTCGGTGGCTTCCAGCGCACCAGCAGGTGGGAGGAGGAGTTGGACGTGGAGATGACGTCCTGGGGCACTGTGGGTGCTGGGGGTGTGAGTAGGGTACAACTGAGGGGCTGCAGATCCCCCTTTCAAATACTGTCTGGTTAAGGGCCCCTCTCTCTGAGGTCCGGCCTCCCAGCCTCTATAGGCCCGGTGTTCAGTGACCCAGCTTCTCTATTTCTGGTGCTTGGGTTCCCCCATTCTCACTAGGACCCAGGCATTTAGCTCCCAACCCCCTTCAAAGGCTTCAGCCTACCTGCAGGTAAGGTTCGGAGGTAGATGATGGGGCTTTGGGCTCCTTGGTGGGGGCTGTCCTCTGCAGTGGTCAGCGTGATGGCCCTCACAAACACTGCGTACTGTGTCCAGGGCTTGAGCGGGGTTAGGGTCACACCTGGCTCCTGGGTGCGGCTTAGGGGCAGTTCCACATCCAGTAGGTTCCAGCTCTGGGCCCCACAGGCATCTGGACCTACATGCTCTGTGGCATTCTGGAATGGGCTGAACACCCCATCCCTAGAGATGAGGGGCAGCTCAGCCCCAACCCCAGTTTCTAGCATCCCCCTCCTCTCTGAATCATTCCAAGACTGTCATTGTCATGCTTCTTCCAGTACGAGGGCATTCAGAAGCAGGTGTGGGTCTGCCCTTTGGGGCAGGTGCCTTGTGGGCAGGACACACTCACTGAGTGGGTCTGCTCAGAGCTGGAATTGAGCCAGGATCCCCAGTATATCTCTAAGGGAGCACAGCCATAGCCACACTGCAAGGCAGATGCTAGGGGAGTTTCCTGAAAGACCTCGAAGATTCTCTGCCCTTTGAGTCCAAAGGCAGCTGTGTATAGTCCTGCAGAATGTGAGCTCTACAACCGGTGGGTAGGGGTGGGAGGCCGGGGCTTTATCTTGCAGTCCATGTTAGCATTCCTTAACGTGTGGTCCATGGCCCAGAAGATTCAGCATTACCTGAATGCTGAAGCTTGTTAGAAATGCAGATTTATGGGCCCTGCCCAGGACTAAAGGAATCAGAATCTGTGGGAGCGGGGCCCAGGAATCTGTATTTGACAAACTCTCCAGCTCCTCGTGCTAGAGTCCTTCATCTTCCACTGAGGCCTAGGAGAGTCTTGGCCCTGTGAGCAGGCCTCCCACCATTAGTATTTCTCCCTTCCTCCCAGGCCAGGCCCTGTGCTAGTGGGCAACTAAGATCTCTTCATTTTAATTCACAGGAAATGATTCCAAACCAGGTGGCTCCCATCTTCTATCTACCACAGAGGGCTAGTACTCCTCACTCCTGCCCTCCCAGCTTGCCTTCCCAAATCCATCTCTCTTCTCTAAGGAATTCTATTTTTGATCCCTACCCATGCTTTTGGAGAAGTTCTTCCTGTGGTCTAACCACTATCCATCCTGCTATGGTCAGTACATTCTCTCCAAAGGAAAGAGCAGCTGGTCCTTGGTTGTCCCTGCTCCCTCCCTCCTCGGGCTTTAATGAAATGCTGGCAAAGATATGCATAAAACTGGCCAAATTAGTGGGTACTTCCCAAACCGCTGCTGGGGCAGGAGCATGTGGTCAGTACGAAACATTAGCATAGTGAATTGAAGTTTAATTATCCAGGCCTTCCCAGCAGGGCGCCTCTCCTGGGCTTTCAGAAATCCTGATTGTCCTCTTCTCATCACTGGTTAAGGTGAAACTGAGGCACGAAGGGATGAAGAAGGTGAGAGGAGAGAGCCAGACGTGGGCCCTACGAGGGAGTGCGACTCTGGGGTCCTGGCTTGCTGGCTCTCCACAGCCCCCCGGGGCTCTGCCCTCACCTGCCTGCGGTCGTGAACAAATTGACCTGGTCGGGCTCTGACCCCGGCCCGCTCTGGCCCCGCCCCCGCTCTGGCCCCACCCACTCGGGCCCCGCCCCCGCCACTCACGACTCCTTGTAGTACACGATGAAGCTGAGTAGGTCGCGAGCCTCCAGCGGCTCGAAGCGCTCCCAGCGCAGCAAGATACGGTCGGCCTCCGTCACGTTGGACACGAAGCGCAGGGTGCGAGTCTGGCCTGGTCGGGGTGAAGGGCGAACGCTTGCTCTTGACCGTGTTGAGAGCACCTGCTTGAGCCGCCTACTCCCAACCCCCCACCCTGACGCCGCAGCATCCCACCCCCAATGTGACCTCTAAAGAGAACTTATCACATTGACCCCTTCAAGCGTCCCCTTCCACCCGGGAGCATGTCTGGTGTATTTCAGTGTGTGTGAAGGTCAGCGTGTGTGCGCGTCTGGGTGTTCCTTGGGGTCACATCTCTCACTGCCAGGGTGCCAGGGGTTGGGGTATTGGGCCTCACAGGCAGCTCGGTCTCCGTTGGTGCGGGGGTTGATCTCTGCCTTGTTTTGCCGTCCCTTCGTGCCAGTCACCTCCTCCAAGCGGTAGATGTGTTCCAGGCAGAGGCGTGGGTTGAAGGCGAAGTATATCTTGCCCACGGGAATGGTGAGCCCCGCAGCCACCCAGGAGCCCAGCTGCTGCAGGTTCTGGTTGTCCAGCACATACAGAGTGTAGTTCCTGGGGGAGGCCAGGTAACCTTGCTCTGCACGGCCGGTGGGGGCAAGGGGTGAGGAAGGGGGTGTCTTAGGGGTTCTTCCCGAAGGGGCTGCACTGGGGGCACAGGGAAGGAGCGGCACACAGCAGCCCACCCACACCAGTACACATGGGGCATTCATACACACCCACTCGGTGCCACTGACCAGAAATGTGAGGTCCGGCAAGTCACCCACACTCTGTGTTTTCCTCATCAGTGAAATGGGGTCAACTGTTTTTCTGCCTCCCTCCTTCCCTCATCTCACATTAACTGAGCACCTGCTATGTGCCAGGTTCTGTCCTGGCTTTGGGGACACAGGGAGGAGTGGGACTCAGCCTGGGGCTATGCCTCTCCAGCTGGAGCGGGGGCACCCCTGGGGGTACATGAGAAACCACTTGGCTGGATGGTAATTTAAAACATTATTTTGAAAAATCCTGGCTACATTAAGGGTAGGCCTCAACTGGTAAAAGTAGGAATGGGTTTCAAACCCAGGCAGTCTTGCTCTGCAGCTAAGAGGATCAGATGATAACAATTATAGCCAATACATATCGAGTTATATGTAACTATAATTTTATGTAGTCATATATACTTTGTTTCAGGGTCTGTTTTAAGTGCTTTATACATAACAACTTAAGTAATATTCACAATAGCCCTAAGAAATAAGTAGTTATATTAACCCCATTTCACAGATGAGAAAGTTGAGGACCAGAGAAGTTAAGTAACCTACCCAGAGTCACACAGCTAGTAAGTAGCAGAGCTGTTTCCCATACTCTTCACCACAGTTTTGGGAGTGTTGGGGAGGAGATGAGAGAGAGGGAACTATTTCTGACCCCTTACCCATCCACCATGGTGTCCCCCCGGATTAGTTTGAGGTTCTTGAAAAAGCCTAGGGACACGAGGGCAAAGGAGTGCTTGATTTTGAGGAAGCCAGTGATGGTCTCTACCAGTCCCAGGCTGTGCTGCAGCTCCAGCTCCAGGTTATCTGGGAATGGGGAAGACAGGGCTGGAGCAGGGGCAAGGAAAGTGATGGTTCCATTGGGAGGGGGGAGCTGAATGGGGGCCAAGGGAAGGGGGCCCTCAGGGCTGGGACCCAGGATGGTGGAAAGTGGTGCTTCAGCTGGATCATTGTAAGGGGTGTGGCCAGGAGGAAGGGTGTGGCCAGGAGGAGAGGTATGGTCCTGAGGAAGGCACTAACAGCCTTGACGAAGATTGAGGATGAGGCTCCCTTCCACGTGGGTGCAGCCCACCAGATCCTGTGCTGCCTGGACAGAGTCGATGGTCTTGGTGCCCACTTTGCACTCTTTGGGGCATAGCCCCTCGCATTTGTGGCAGAATATGCTAGGAGGGGCAAGCAGAGGATGTGGCATGAGCCCTGGACCAGTGTGGGCCTCCTCACTGCTCCAAGGGTGCCCCCCGCCCACCCGACACTCACCTGCTGTCATTACGGGTGAAGCCTGGAGGGCATTGGGCCAGGCAACTACCCTGGTGGATGCCGAAGGTGGAGGCGCGGCCAGGCACAGAGCGCAGGCTGGCACAGTGCTCGGCCGTGACGCAGCGCCAGGACTCATGCTGGTAGGTGCCTGGAGGGCACACCCTGTGGCAGGCACCCTGGAAGTAGAGGTGGCGGCAGGCGACACAGGCATGGGGGTCTTCTGGCCGGCTGCAGCCTCCCAGGCATTCAGTGTGGCAGCACTCACCCCTAACTGTGCAGGCCAGCCCACGGGGACAGGGGCACACTGCGGGCAGAGTGCTGCATTAGACCTTACCCACGCCTCCTTGGTCCTGGCCCCAGCCCCTCCTCCTGGGCTAACACTCTTAGTCTGCACCCAAATCCCTCCAGCTCAGATGACACTGGTTGCCCACTCTGTTTTCCGCAGACAGGGGCTCTTGAAGATAGGGACCGTGGCCCCTCTCTGTGACTCCTCACCTCCCACAGTGCCTAGTCAGGGGTGTCAGAACTCAGGACCAAGCAGTGACCTTGTCTATCAGGACTGCTGCTCCCCAGCCTGCTGTCCTGTCTAGGCCTAGTGCCCAGATCATTGCTGGGCATGGGGCCAAGGTGAACAAGTCAGCTTCTCCTGAGGAGTGAGGCCCAGGGCAAGGTGGGCCTGGGAGTGTGTAGAAGGAGGGACCATCCCCGGTCATTTGACCCATGCCCCTGTCCATACTTCCTCCCTCTTCAGCGCTCTGCCCTGGGTGGGAGGTGGCCCCAAGCAGATGTGGATGGGTTTGGGGCTGGGTGCCAATGGCCTGGCTACTCTGCACAGCGGCAGCTGGATGTCTGTGGGAGCGATGCGTGTGGCAAGGGTCAGCCAGGGCGTGTTGACACTATACACGAGAAGGACATGCAGCAGCTGTGTTTACAGCCAACAGGGAGATATTGGGGAGGTGGGGCCCAGTGGATACAGCAGGGATCTGGTTACTCTTCTGCCCTCATGCTGAGGCATTGGGGTGAGGGGAGCTGACCTCCAGGAGCTGCGTGGAAAGAGCCCCAGCTTGGGGACCCCAGATCTGCTCCCAGTCTCTGAAGGTCTTCTTTCCCTCCCCTATAACTTTCACTTCCTCCTCCAACCATCCCCTCCTTATTCCACTCCTCCTTTTCTCCACTGTTTCCTTCTGTTTCCCCTCCATGCACCTTACCTCCTAAAGAAGATCCCACTTCACATAATTTGTCCTCACCTGCCCTGTCATTCATCTGTCACCTCCTCCTTTCTCCTTCCACCCAGCTCCCAACCTTCCCATTTCAATACTGCCGGCCTGTGCTGTGGCCATTTTTATCAGAAGCATAGAACTGCTAACATGGCCCAGGCACTGCTCTAATGTTTTACAGAATAGCTCATTCTTCATCACAATGCTCTGATCGTTTTACAGATGAGGAAACTGAGGCACAGATAAGCTAAATAAACATAGCTGGTAAGTAGTAGAGCTGAGATTCAAACACAGGCCAGTCGGCTTCGCTCTTGTCCACTGCCCCATACTGCTTCTTGTGCAGCTGCCTTGTACCCATTCATGCCACCCTTCCCCTCCTCACCATGTCCAACTTATTTACTGTCTCTCCATAATTACCTGATGCTGTCTTGTGCCCACCCCTTGACTGCCTTATGCTACATCAGTTGTTTAACTTTTCTGAGCCTCAGTTTCCTCATCTGCAAAACTGGAATAGCAACAGCACCTCCCTCATAGGATGAGTGAGGATTAAAATAGTGTCAGCAAAGTACTTACCCATACCATCTTACGGCCAGCCAGCCCCATTTGACCCTGCCCCCTCTGTGCCCCCTAGTCGTGTTCTGTGCCAGTGCCCACCTCTCTGGCAGTGGCTGGAGGTCCAGCACCTGTAGTCGGTGTGCCCGCTGAAGGTGGTCCTGGCACAGGGCTCGCCAGTGGCGCCCAGCACGCCGGGGCACACGTCGGCACACTCCTCGCCCAGCTTGTTGCCCACAATGTGGTTGGCGCCAGGTGAAGGCTGCAGCAGGCCCCAGTCAATGGTGGAGAGGTGGCAGAGCTCCTGGTTCTTCTCCACGCGCACGGCCCCACTCAGCACGGCCCCCAGCGCTGGCAGCCCCACGTCCCGCAGGTGAGGCATCTCGAAGATGACCACCGCGTAACCCAGGAAGAGGCGGGCACCGCGGATGACCGCTAGGTTGGGGAAGAGGTCACGCAGGCTCTCCAGGCCATAGACACGGAAGAGCAGCAGGTAGTCGGTGACCTGAGTGAGGCGTGGGAAGCTGAGGCCACGGAAGTCCTCGCCAGTGGCTGTGAACATGAGCAGGATCTGCAGGTGACCCTCCACCACGCTGCAGTTTTCCAGCCGACGCAGCTCTGCCACCTCTGAGCGGATGTCCAGGCTGGGGCACACTGTGGGTACAAGTGCAGGTAGCCCTCAGTACCGTTTGGGCCAAGCACCCCTTGCGTGACCTGCTCCCTGGGCCTCAGAGGCCTCATTGGCAGCTTGGAGGATCCCCACCAGATGAGCCAACATGGACAAAAGTGAGCTCCTGAACTTCCCTCCCAAACTCACGTCCCCTTCTCAGTTGATTGCAACTTCATTCTTGCAGTCAGACTCCAAAGCTAAAGCCTCCATGATTCCTTTCCTTCTCTAACCCCTGTACTCTGTGGGCTCTACCTTTAAAATATATCCAGAGCCACCCGAACTGCTTTCACCATCATCTGTTCCTGGCTTTACAGTAATAGCTTCCTAAATAGTCTCCTCACCTCCACCCCGTCCCCTCTTTCTTCTCTCCTCCCCTCTATAGCCAGAGTGGAAACACAATGCACAAGCTGGATCACTCTCCTCCACTGCTCAAAACTCCCCAATGGCTTTCATCTCGCTGATGAAAAGCCGAAGTCCTTACCACAGCCTACAGGGCCCCTGCAACTCTCCAACTTCACCCGCTTTCTCTCTCTTCTTCAGACACACTGGCCACGTTGCTGTTCCTCAAACAAGCTAGCCAAGCTTCTGCCTTGGGGTCTTTGCACTTTCTGTTCCCTCTGGCTAGAACACTCTTCCCTCTCAATGGCTCCCTCACCTCTTTTAAGTCTTTGCTCAGATGTCACCTTCTCAATGAGGACTTCTCTGACCATCCTATTTAATATGGCAACACTCCCTACTCCCCTTCCTAATTTTTTTTTTTTAATAAATAAATTTATTTATTTATTTATTTTTGGCTGCGTTGGGTCTTTGCTGCTGCGCGGGCTTTCTCTAGTTGTGGTGAGTGGGGGCTTCTCTTCTGGCGGTGCGTGGGCTTCTCATTGCGGTGGCTTCTCTTGTTGCGGAGCACGGGCTCTAGGCACGCGGACTTCAGTAGTTGTGTCATGTGGGCTCAGTAGTTGTGGCTTGCGGGCTCTAGAGCGCAGGCTCAGTAGTTGTGGCACACGGGCTTAGTTGCTCTGAGCCATGTGGGATCCTCCCGGACTAGGGCTCGAACCCGTGTCCCCTGCATTGGCAGGCAGATTCTTAACCACTGCACCACCAGGGAAGTCCCACTCCCCTTCCTACTTAATTTTTCTCCAAATGCTTAACACTGGCTGATATACAATTTACTTATTTATTTTGTTTATTGTACGCTCCAGAACAGCAGGGATCATTGTGTAATTCATTGCTGTATCCTTGGTGCCTGGTATAGTGCCTGGCACGAAATTGGTGCTCAATAAATATTTGATGAAGGAATGAATGAATGAAATCTGTGACTGGGAAGCAGTAGTCTGAGCTTCAGACACTCCACTTCTCTCCCAGGCCTGAGAAAGCTAGATGCCTGGTCCCTGCATCTGTTTACTCTCGAAGGGACATTCCGTGGCTCCCATTGCCAAAAGTTCAAGTTTAAATTCCTCAGCCTGACATTCCAGGGTGTTGATAAACTGGGCCCCGCTAATACCTCCAGCCTCAGAAGAGTTCCTTGGCCTGCCAACACCCTCAGTTCTTGTCCTGAAAGCCTCAGGTCAAGCCCCCACCTTCTCTGACCCTCTGAGTTAATCACTTCAGGCTCAGCTGCACTTAGTCCAGCATCCACACCAGAACACCTGGGGTATTGCCCCAACATTGCTTTCTGTCTGTCTGTCACCCCCTCCAAGGAGGGAGGCTGCTGAGGGTGGGACCCTTGTTAGTCAGCATCCCCACATGGTGCCCAGTTCAGGGCAGGAACCACTGGGCACTCAGGGGTTGTGGGTTGAATCGATGGACATCTGGATCCCAAGTCCACTCCTCCCTTGGGGACCTGGGTGTGTCTGGCTTCTTTGGATCGCAGGGCCCCAGCCCCCCTTTTCTTTCTTTCCCCAAGGCACGTAGGACCATTCTCCTAATGGGCTGGATACCTGGTCCCTGCACTCACTTCTCCCAAGGATACCTTCCATGGTCCCCACTCAGGAAGATTCAGGTCTGAATCCTTCAGCTTGCCATTCAAGTCCTGCTAACCTCTCCAGCCTCCACTCCCTCCCTTCTTACCCAGCCCTCAAGAAACAATGCACCCATCATACATACCCAGGCCCATCCCCTGATGGTTAAAAGGGGGTGGCCAGGCTAGGCTGGCCCCCTGGGGCTTACTTCACACCTTCTCCCTGTTGTCATTAGTGGTCCCTGTGCTTGGCTCTACCCAGCAACTCTGTGAGTGTGTGTGTGTGTGTGTGTGTGTGTGTGTGTGTCTGAGCACATGCAGGCACACATGCACACACACAGAGAGGGAGAATGAGAAAACACTTCTAGTCCCTCCAGGCAAAGGCCAATCAGGCTCTGCAGGCAGATGGGGGGTTCTCTCAGGAGCCCACATGCCACTTCCCGTCATGCCCCAGCCTTTCTAGGGCTCCCCTGATGGGAGTCATTTGGAAAAACAAATCTAACGACCTACACAGGTTAACCCCTGCCTGCCTCCCCTCAGGACATGGTGGTGTGCAGAGCTGCACTGGGAACGGGACATCTGGGTCCCCTGACCAAACACCGCCCTCCCCCGCCCCCCTGCCCCCAGGGCCGTGCTCCTGTCCTGACAACCATGCTCCTGGCTGGCATCTGCTGTGCCCCGTCCTGGCACAGCAGAGGAGGAGGGGAGGGGTGGAGGAGGGGAAGGGTGCAGGGGGTGGGGCTATGCCTTGCAGGCAATGCCTCTGTGACTAGCACTCTTCAGGGGACCCCCTGCCCCAACCCATTCACATCACCCCTCTGTCTCTGCAGGAAAGGGAGACCCTGCTCTGCCCCTGGAAGTCCCCAGTCTGAGGGCATCACGGGACCCCCTCAGGCAGGCACAGAGAACTGGATTCCTGAGCTTCCTCAGTCTGGAAGGGAATGGTGGGTGTGGGGAAAGGGACATCTCTTCATCCTTCCGCCTTTGAATCTTCCACTCTCAGCACTTTTTCCTCTCCCTGCCAAGCCCCCAGCACCCTCATGAGGGCCACTTTGCCTACATGGTCCCAACCCCCAAAACGCTACACATGGGAAGTGTTTAGCCTGGGGACTAATTAAAAGAAGCCTCCTACCCCAGCGGATGGGCCCTCAAAGTGGGGGACGTGGGACAGAACCTGGAGGCAGGAGCTCAGGACCCCAGTCTCGTTTGATCTCTCAGTTCTCTGAGCTTCAGTTTCCTGTCTGCACAATGGGTTCAGTTACTTAATGGTGCCTGGTTTTCAGCTCCCCTTCCCATCCTGGCCCCTTTCCCATTCAGTGGCTCTAGAAAAGACCTCTAAGACTAACCCCCTCATTTTGATTCTCATTCAGGCTTTACTGGGATCACTGTTTCATAAGCAGGAATGGAGGACATCTATTCATCCCTGTTTCAGGGTCCTTCTCATTTCCCAGGGAACTGAGAGGAAAACACCCATCTCCGGGAACTAAATGCTCCTCCTGGTGGGAAGTCCTTCTGAGACCTAACCCCAGTCTTCATGTCGAAGTAAGTAAATAGATGTGTTCTGGCTGGAAGCTCAGTGTTTGGCCTCCCAGTCTGCTGGAAGGGAGATGGGGCTCCAGAAGACAGTTCTGGGGACTCACCCTCGCGAGTGTCCAGGCTAAATCCCAAGGAGAGGAGGATCACAAGCAGGCAGGCTACCCATGGCCACAGACTGGGCACTGCCATTGTCCTAGTCCTGCCTTGTGCCCAGTCCTGGCTCTTCTCCAGATGGCTCCAGGGAGGAGAAGGACCTGACAGGCCCTAAGGGACACAGAGATGCAAGCTTCAGAGGGAAGGGGAAGGGAAGGGGCAGAGTGACAAAGAATCCCACACAGAGATGGTAGGAGACAGAAAAAAAGTAATGAGAGCCACAGAGACACAGACGGTGACAGGCTGCTGGAGCCAGAGACTCAGCGTGAACACAGAGACAGAGAGATGAGGACAGAGATGCAGACAGCAACGGGGAGAGACTCAGAGAGGCTTCCAGGGAAACAAAGTCACACAGGGTGCAGAGCAAAAGGCAGCGCAAGAGGCC
This sequence comes from Balaenoptera borealis, assembly GCF_965194805.1. Classification (NCBI taxonomy): domain Eukaryota; kingdom Metazoa; phylum Chordata; class Mammalia; order Artiodactyla; family Balaenopteridae; genus Balaenoptera; species Balaenoptera borealis. The sequence continues at coordinate 80,612,630 of NC_138860.1, read as the reverse complement.
GGTCAACCCCGAGGGCGGAGCAGAAGCCCGGGGAACAGGCAGAGGAGAGGAGCGGGGGGTCCCGGGGAGCGCGGGACTCGCCGGGGACAGTCTCCCCGGATCCCTCCGGGCGCGCTCGGCTCCCCAGCGCCAGCTGGCCGCGCTGCCGCGGTATCTCCCTGGGTGGCACGCAGGGGCCGCGCCCAGCTCCCGCCTCCCCGCCCCAGACCGAACGGATTGGTTTGCTGGGACCTCTCGGTTCTCTCCGCCCCTCCCGCCAAGCCAAAATATTTAGCCTGACAACTCAGGGGTGGACAGGTCTGTTGGGGAAATAAGGCCAAAATACAGGGGGATGGTGGGCCAAGAACAGAGTTCCCCCCAGTCCCGCTGCGTCTGAGGTGGGTCCCCCCTCCCTCGCCCCTGCGGACTTCTCCCAATTGGGGCTGCACTGCCGGCCGGAGCGGCGGCGAGCGACCGGGCCCCTCGGGGAAGGGTGGTTCTAAGTTCGGCCACCTGCTGCCTTGACACCTGCGGGGTAACTGCTGGCAGCAGCGACCCGGTGAGCTTGAAACCCGGCGGGAATGCGACCTGTCTCCCGAATAGTCAAGTCCTTCGCCTCTTTGAGCCCCTGGCAACCTCCTTAGGAGCCTGTCACTTCCGCTTTCGGGCGCAAGGCTCTGTCCTAGTTAAGTCCCTTGGTTCCAACCAAAATCCTCGTGGAGAGGGCAATGACCCCGTGGGGCCCCGCTTCTGTCTCGTCACCTTCCTGAATTCAGGCTACTTGGTCGGTCGGTCTGTCTCTGTCTCGGGAAATTGGGGGACAGTCTTTGCTGGGGCCCTGGTGGAGAAAACTCTCCTCTCGGAGGGCTTCCTTTGCGGGTTCCTTGGGCCCTTGTCTGCCCTACCCTTCTCCAAAAGTCCATCCTCCAGAACCCCTCTTCCTTCCCCTTTCCCCGGCTTGAGGCCCGCGGGGTGAAAGGGCTGGGACCTGCCCTGTGACTGCTGCTGGGGACCCGGGGCTTTCCGGGTGCGCGGCCTCCTTGGACCGACGGGTCCCCAGCTCCGCCCGCGGGCGGCTCCCGCGTCCGAGGAGCTAAGAGAGCTATTAATTTCTCCGCGCAGAAATCGATGCTCTTGTCAGAACAGCGATCGATGCCAGCCCAGCCCAGCTTGGCCCTACCCAGCCTGGGGGCCAGTGCCGGCTGGCCCGGGTCAGTGGCTGACGCTGGGTCGCCAGGCGCCGCGCAGTGGGGGCTGCCGACGGCGCCCCCACCCACCCAACCTCGGCGGAGCTCACACCTTTGCGCGCGGGCTTCCAGCGCCACCCTGTGGCCTCTCCTGGAAATCGGCGTCTCGGGTCCCGGGTCTCCATTCTCCGGCTGTTTGGGGGCGACACCTTCCCTTTCTGTCTCTTCTGTTTTCCTTCCCCAGGTTCTGCGTTTGGTCTTTTGGGGATCCCTTCCCATTTCTTTCTAGGCTTTAGAGAGTGTTTCACCTAATTTATCCCAAGTGACATGCACACTCCCTCAGGCACGCGCCCCGTGCGGAGTGAGATGTGAGGCCGGGGGCTGGCTAGGATGACCTGGACGGCAAGCTTTCCCAAAGCTCAGTCATCTCCCCTCCCCCCTAAATGCAGCTTCTGTAGGCTGGGAGAAATAATGTATCAACTTCCCAGTTCCCCTACTCCCAGCAGACACCTCCGAGGAGTTCTGCGGCTGCCCTTCCGCGTCTCCTGGAGCTGGGGGGATCTTGGGGGAGTAGGCTGCCAGGGTGGGGGCAAAGTTGGGGACTTAGAAGAGGAGGGGGAGGGGTTGGAGTCAGAGGGGGCGGAGCGAGGCCGGGCGGGGGCCGCTGGCTCCGCCCTTTCCTGGCGGCTGGGTCTTTAACACTGCCCAGCGCACATGTCGCGGGAGGCCAGGCAGCCGCTGCTGGAAGCACACAGACGGCTGCCCGGCCGGGGCGAGGCGGGCGCCGCCGCGATGCTGCGAGGCGGACGGCGCGGGCAACTCGGCGGGCACCGCCGGGCTACGGGGCCGGGCAGCCTGCTGGCCTGGCTGATGCTGGCATCTGCGGGCGCTGCACCCTGCCCCGATGTCTGCTGCCCCCACGGCCCTTCGGGGCTGCGCTGCACCCGGCCTGGGGCCCTGGATAGCCTCCGCCACCTGCCAGGCGCCGAGAACCTGACGGAGCTGTGAGTGTCTGGCGGGCGAGGGGGCGCGGGGAAAGGCGGGCATAGCAGTGCCCCGTGGGCACGGGCTCGCCGCTTGCTTGCTGTATCAGGAGGGGCGGGCGCGGCGGGAGGCTGATACCGTGCAGCCCGCGACTGTGCCTCGGCTTTCCTCCGCTGCCCTGGCAGCCTCCGCAGTTACTGCCTGGAAGTTGGGCTCAGAGCAGCTGCGGTGCTAGCTTCGAGGAGAGGAAAGGGAGCTCTCTGTGGACCAGATCTGAGAGAGCCCAGCCTTCTAGAAACCGCTTTCTGGAGCTCAGCCAGGAGTCCACCCTCTGCCCTATGCAGGGGGCGGTTATCTGCAGAGACACCCCCCCCCCCCCAGTTTGGCATCCTCACCAACTCCCTTTTCCAGGGAGAAATCAGCCCCCTCCCCCTTCCTTGTCATGACCAGGCAACACCAATTCTCTCTGGAATTGGGAATTGAACTGGAATAGGTGGGAGGCGCTGAGGAGCCATAGCTTGGTGGTTGAGCTCTCTTCTTCCCACTTCCACCATCTCTTGTCCACACCGCCTCTTGATTTGGATGTGGGAAATGAGAGCCCCACCTGGCTTCCCTCTCCCCACCCCATCTCCCTCACCACGCTTGTCTCCCTACTTTGGGCAGGGAGTCAGGGGCCTTGCTGAGAGACTCTCCTCCCTTCGGGACTGGAAACGAAGAGGAATCTCCAGCATTTGCAGTACTCTGACATCCTGCAGTAGCTGGTTACAAAATACTCAAGTACTTTTTAGCAGCAGGTGAAACCTAAGGGAGTATTCCGTACTTACTGGCCTAGAGGTACTCAAGCATCGCATGGTGGTGGCTGGAAAATACTTGAGTATTCTATGTGGCTGGCATGGCCAGCAAGACTTCTAGAAGAAGAAAGGAACTGCTAGAATATTCTCCTCCTGTGGCCTGGGGTTAGCGAATGGGCAAGGAGCCCTGACCTCATGTATGACAGGCTGGAAGGTATCTGAGGCAGGGGCCATCGATGTCTGGAAGTGACTTGAGCAGCCTGCAATAATTGGCACTGAGTTACGTGGGTATCTTGTGGTAATTAACAGGAAGGTACTTGATCTCTCTCCCTAATGGCCCTAGGGAGATGAGGAGGCAAGATGGCCTTGTCTTGGTCTGGACCTAGGTTTCTGCATGATGGGAGGGGGCCTGAGGTCCAGACTGCCACCCCCAATCCCGTCCATTCATCACTCTGGGCCTTCAAAGCAGGGCCCAGGCTCCTGAATGTTCCCCATCAGCGCTCTCTTTTCCTGATTCCCTTCCGAGCCCCTAGTAGGTCCAGCTGGGGGAGGGGGTGGTGGGAAGTGTGGACAGGTTGGGGCTGGGGGGGTGGGAGGCATGCAGGGTGGTGAGCTGAGCTGTCACTCTGGGTGGGGCGGCAGTCTAACCCCTGCCTCCGCCTGCAAGGTCCCCTCCTCCTCCCTCACCCGCAGAGCTAACGAGGAGATAATGGACTCGAATAGACAGATTGATTATGAATCCAAACGAATGAGGCAGCTTTGAGCACGCTGCCTGACAGTTTGCACACCCCCGGCCACACTACTTCTCACTCCCTCCCGGGGTCCCTATAGCTCTAGGTCCTTTGGGCAGGGGCTGGTGGGGGGGTTGGCAGGACAGGGACCTACTCTCTCTCAGAGTCACTGGAGTTTTACTCCCTAGACCTCAGGGGACTGAGGACCCGATGCCTGGCTGTCCTGCAGGGGCCAAGTCTGGGAAGGGCTGGCGGGGAGGGGTCATTCAGGCTGGTCCTGGTTCCCACAATTGAGGAAAGTACAGGGTAGAGGGGGAGATTTCTGAGAACAGGCAGTGAGTCAGGGGCCCCTGTGTGTGTTGGGGGCGGGCCTGACGTGCCGCTGCAGGGCAGCTGACTTCTCAGGAACTCCCTGGCGTGCCAGATCCAGAAGCTGGACAGGGCCTGGGATGTCAGAAATCCCACAGCCCTGCATGCCTGCTTTTACTTCTTTCTTTCTCTTCTCCCCATCTTGCTTTCTCTGGCTCTCTGTGCTTATCTACCTGTCCCTCTGTCTCCCTTTTCTTATCTGTCTCTCTCCTTGTCTGTCTCTGTCTCTGTGTCTCTGCCAGTCTCCTCCTGTCAGTTCTTCCTCCTAGGTGTCCCTGTTTCGCTATCTCTTTGTTTTTCTGCACCCTGCTCCCCACCCTCAGCCTTCCCATTGCCCTCTCACTGTGAAACACAGCCACTTGGTGCCTCTCCACCATCCCCAACTCTGACTCCCTCCTCTCATTGCCCCTCTCCTCCTCCCTGGGACCCTCCTGGGGCAGGGAGGGGCTCAAGGAGTCCCTGACTGACAGCCTCTATGCCTGTCACTCGCTTTGCTGAAAGATGGGGGGGGGGCGATGGAGGGGTTGCTTCTTGAGTGTGGGGAGGGACCAGCTTTGAGGGGGAGAGGGTGGGGTGTGTGTGTGTGTCTGTGCGTGTGCACAGCAGTATGGGTGAGCCCAGACGGTGGCCCCTGAGTGGTGTGTTTGGGAGCGCATATTTACATGGCCACAGGGCTTCCTTTGTTCTGGGTGGGGCAGTGGCAGGGATGAGCGTAGGCCCTTTGTGGAAACAAGCGTTTCAGCGTGACCCCCTATTGCTGAGCGTGTGCAGGAGGGGCTCTGTGTTTAAAAGCAGAACGCCAAGCTGCAAATGGACTTGTGTGTGTTTATGAATGTGAGTATGCCCACACATTCTCACGTGTGTGTGTGCGCATGAGAGTTATGCAGCTATGTTTTTCCCCGTGGGGATAGCGTGAGCATGCACACGGGCACACCTGTGGGTTCATGCATGCATGTGTGGGCGTGTGTGAGGAGATGTGTCTCTGTGCATATGTTTACACATCTGTGTGTGTGCATGCTTGAGTGTGTGAGAGTGTGCATGTGTGATGGTGTGAGGATGCATGCATGGGACGATATGGCTGTGTGAGGTGGTGGGTCTCCATGCCTATGAGGATGCATGTGTGTGGGCATGCCTGTGCATGTGTACGCGTGTAAACAGGTTTTTGTGTGACTGGATGCATGTGTGCACACGCGCGTGTGATTGGGAGGGAGGGAGGTGGGTGGGCGTGGGAACTCGAGTGTGGGCCTGCGCCCCTGTGACTCCCAACCCCTCTCCCCACAGCTACATCGAGAACCAGCAGCATCTGTGGCAGCTGAAGCTCAGTGACCTGAGGGGCCTGGGGGAGCTGAGAAACCTGTGAGGGGCTCCACACAGGGCCTGGGGGACCAGAGGGTCAGGGAGGGCTCAAGGGGCCCGGGAGGGGCGTGGGAGGACCTGAGAGGCTGAGGACGGAGGGGCTGGCCGGTCAGTGAGCCCAGTGGTCTCAGGGGTCCAGGGTGGCTGAGAAAGCTTTGAGGAGGGCGGGGAGGGGTCCAGGGCTCGGCACTGGGGACTGGAGGGCTGGCATGGGCAGAGAGTGTGACCCAGGGGAGCTACGAGCCTCGGTGCTGATCCTGCTGCACCCTCCCCAGCACCATCGTGAAGAGTGGTCTCCGTTTCGTGGCGCCAGATGCCTTCCATTTCACTCCTCGTCTCCGTCGCCTGTGAGTGGCCAGGGTTGGGCAGAGGGGGGTGAGAAGACACCTAGGCTTGGGCGGCTAATGGGCTTGGCCCTCCCCAGGGAACTGTTCTGAGGAAGGCCCCAGCCTGGTCAGGGAAGTCGTTCCACCCATTCTCCTGGGGCCTTCTTCCCATCCACTTCAGGGATGGCGGTGCCCTCAGCTCCCACCCCTGCCAGCTGGAAGGTCCTTCTTGCTGCCTCACTTCCATGCTTCATGCTACAGGGGCACTTCTCATAGGTGCCTGCCTCAGTTTTCTTCCCAGGGCTCAGATACACACCAGTCCCAAGGGAGCAAGGACGGGGAGCAGGGCTCCGGGTTCTGGCCGGGACTCTATCTCCCACCTGCTCCCTGGCCCCTGGGATAGCCTGGGAGCTGGGGGACCAGATCTGCTACTCGGGGTACTCCCCTGGGAGTCACAGCCACCCCTTCTGTAGAGGAGGGGGAGGGGCAGGGGTGGGCAGGAGAGACCCTTGGAGTCCCTGGCAGGCCCTCTGAGGGTAGGAGTTCAGCTCCTCCTTCTCACCACTGGCAGGTGGAGAGATGGGAAGTGTGGTGGGAGCCTGTCATTCAGAGTTGTGCTGGGTACTCTAAACTCTCTGTGTGTCCGTGATTTAGCAACAACGACAGACAAAATGAGGTGATGTTACCTCACTGACTGTGTACTAGGGCTTCAGTTAAAAATGCGTACTCAGTGACACCTCACGATACTTAGGTCAGCGAATCTTCGCAATCAACCTGGTGAGAAAGGTAGTGTCATCTCCATGTTATAGATGAGAATTCTGAGAATCAGACGTGTTCAGTGGCTGGGCTGAGGTCACGCAGCTGTAAGTGGCAGGACAGAGGCACACTCAGCTCTGTCTGGCGCTAAAGCGGGTAGCCTTTGTGATCCCCGTGTGGCGGCTACTCTCCATCTCAGCCTCCACAAGCTGAAAGACAGCTAGGCAAGGGGAGGGGTCAGGGCAGGCCCCTCAGAGGCAGAGGGTCCCAGGAGTGGCAGCCTGGTGCAGGGCGCAGAGTACTGGAGCTGGCCCTCACCCAACTCCCCTTCTCCATCTCTACAGCTAGGGGGCTGGGGGTCTGGCGTCCATTGCAGCCAACTTTCCTTAGTCCCTGAGGAGGGGAAGGAAGGAGGAGTGGGGAGGGAAGCCGAGGAAGGACTCTGAGATCCTCGCACGGCATCCAGCAGGGGGCAAGGGAGTGTGGAGGCCCCGTGCTCCCCCTCCTCCTCTGGCCCGGTCCTGGGCTCTGTGGGCAGGCAGCACAGATGGAGCCCCTGCCCCCAGCTGGGGCCTCAGCACTTTGCCAGCTGGGGCCAAGGCTTGGGGAGGGGGAGCGGCTGTTCCCTCGGACCACCCCGCCTCCCTGGGGTCTGGGGAGGGGGTTAAGTGGGGTTAACCCTTGTTGTCCCAGGGAGAAGAGCGGGACTCAGAGAGCCTAACCAGTCCCCCCTCTCCAGTGACTCGCCGGGCTAGGTCTAGTTGCCAGGGCTGGGGTCGGGGGAGCCAGATGTCAGCTTCCTCCTGGCTCCTCCCCTCCCTCACACTGGGTCAGAGCAAGGTCGCTCGCTCACAGGGTCTGTCTGCTCTGTCTCAACTCCCGCAGGGATCTGTCCTTCAATGCTCTGGAGTCTCTCTCCTGGAAAACCGTGCAGGGCCTCTCCCTACAGGAACTGTGAGTGTGGGGACTTCCAGGGGCAAGAGCAGCAAGTGTGTGTGTGTGTGTGTGTGTGTGTGTGTGTGTGTGTGTGTGTGCCCTCGGGCACTTGAACCTCTGTGTGAAGGTATGTGTCGCTGTGTCTGCGTGGAACTTTGGGGGGGGTTGGGGTGTTCTCTCTGGGGACCGCGTGTTTGGCTGTCCATATGCATGCTTGTGAACCCCCCATCGAAGCAGAAGCTGCAGGCCCAGCCATTGAGGTGGTGATTGCCCTGGGCACACTTGGGGTGGGGGGTGGAGAGCTGGCCTGGACAACTGATTGCGTGTGTGCTTGGGAAGCGGGGTGCTGGCGTGGTTCTCGGGGCCTGTGCACACGGGCACATCCGCCCACAGTGCTCATGGGATGGGTGGGACGGCAGTGGTCCGTGTATGTTTGGTGGGCGCCTCAGGCCTCTGGGTCACCCCGGAAGGCTGTGCCCTTCTCTCCTTGTCACCCTACTTGGAGCCCTCACCTGGCTTGTCACCCTGGGGAGCCCAGGTGAGGGAATTCCACGTAGCCCACAGCTGGCTGTCTTTGACTTTCGGCATTCTATTTCTTTCAGCAGTGTCTTGTGAGGGGGGTCCATGAGAGGAACTTCTCCCATCTCCCCACTCCTTCACCTCTAGACAGTCCACCCTGCTGTCTAACTGCACTCCCTCTTGCTGTAGTACTTCCTTCACATCTGCCCTTCCCCTAACTCTCTTGGTGTCCCCCACACCCACCAGAGTCCTGTCGGGGAACCCCCTGCACTGTACCTGTGCCCTGCTCTGGCTGCAGCGCTGGGAGGAGGAGGGGCTGGGCGGAGTGCGGGAACAGAAGCTGCAGTGTCCCGGGCAGGGGCCCCTTGCCCTCATGTCCAACACCAGCTGCGGTACGTGCTGGAGGTGGTGTGAGGGGCTGGGAAAGAGCACCATGCTTGGGGAGAGGGCATTGGGCAGGGCTCAGGGGGTGAGCCCTGAAGAGGGGCTGGGAAACGGACATTGGCAAGAGCTGGGGGAAACTGAAGGTTGGGGGGCAGGAGCAGGGGCTCTGAGGAGGGTGGGAGAAGGAGCACCGCCCTTGGTCGGGGCTCGGAGGCCACTCCCAGCTCTAACGCCCCTTGGGCATCCTGGGCCACCAGGTGTGCCCACGCTGAAGGTCCAGATGCCCAATGCCTCCGTGGACGTGGGGGACGACGTGTTGCTGCAGTGCCAGGTGGAGGGGCAGGGCCTGGAGCAGGCCGGCTGGATCCTCACGGAGCTGGAGGAGTCAGCCACGGTGATGGTGAGAAGCCCTCCACTGCCCGTGCCCCCATGCCCCCCCTCCTGATTCGAGGCCTGCACAGAGCACAGGAGACAAAGACAGGGAAAGAGAGACAACAAATAAGAAGCACATAAAGGGTGAGGGATGGACAGAGACGGTTTAGAGCCCTGGGACTAGGCCTCGTGCTGCTGGACAGCCGCAGGCATGCACATGCCCTCAGGCCAGGCCCTGGCCCAGCAAGGACCCCAGGCTCCACCGATCCGCCACAACTTAGGTCCCCACTCTGGGATCAAGGTGCTGGCCACAAGAGAGAGGGTCACAGAGCCCTCACATATTGGAGCTGAACAGGGGAACCCAACAGACCAACTCTCCCATCCACCTCATTTCTAGATAAGGAAACTGAGAACCAGGGACGGGGCGCAATATTTGTGGTCCTGCACCCAGGCCAGTTCTTGGGGGCCTTTCGATCATTTTCTGGAGACTCTGGAAGCAACATCCTCTTGAGTGTGTGATGAGCATATTAATAAAGGAGGCACAGGTCTGGTTCCAGCTCTCTCACTAATTAATTCTTGGAGTGACTTTTGGAAAAATCCCTCAATCTGCCTGCACTTTGGTTTTCTTATCTGTCAGCTGAGGAGGTAGACATGATGGCCTTCTGATGTCCTGCCTGCCTCTGGGCACTCTCTGTCCTCAGGCTGGCGACGGGCAGCTGAGAGTAGCTGTAGTTGACTCAGGAGGCCTCATGGACAAGGTCAGCAGGGGTCGACGTTGGGCTGTGCCCACCCAGAAAGCTGGCCCCTCACGGGTGGACACAGAGGGTCCAGTCCCTGGAAGGAGCTGGGTCAGTGAAAGCAGGGGTGTGGTGTTCAGTTTGGAGGCCCTCGCTTTGGGAGGGGAGTCAACCCCAGAATTGCTGGTGGCCCCTGGAACAATATTGAAGGAGGAACCACTGGACCCCTGAGCAGGGGGTCCAGACATGGTGGAGGGACCACAGGCCACTGAGTGGTTCCTCCTCTCCCAGAGATCAAAGCCACTGAGTGTGAGTAATGGAAAAGGGGACAAGGCAGAAACAAGAGGCTGGGCATGACCATCTGTGGAGAGACTTTTGATAAGCTATCTGTTTTGGGAAGTTGCAGGTTTTTGCTTTTCTCTTTGGGAGCTTTACATGTTTGCTACCACTTCTGTTTTCTGGAGACTTCTATAGAAAAGCCATACCCTAACTGGGCTAAATGGAGGGGAGGGGAGGGGAGGCTGGTCCCCCTCAGGAGTGTGAAGGGTGGCAGAGCAGCTCAAAGGGAAGAGTTCATGGGACGCCATACCCCAGGGTGACTTGGAGGAGATGAGACAGCCGAGAGAAGCTTAGGGCAGGGCTTCCCCTTGGGGTGGCTGGAACCCAGGCCTTGCATAAGAGGCTGCAGAGCTCTTCTGGAGTCTTTGAACTCACATATTCCACTGGAAGCCCAGAGAAACTTCACCTTTCGTGGTATTTATTCAAGGGATTCCACATTTACAAAATTTCCAGATAAATCAGATTTGTCCACTACTTCATCTATTTTCATCATTTTATGAAAATAGCTTTCTAAGATGTCAAAAGATCATTTTGTTTACCTCTTCAGCTTACAGAATAAGAAAATCTTGGTTCAACAAGATTAAGAATTGTCTTAAGGCCATATAACGTCCATGGTGTCTTAGGAAGAGAATCTGAATCTGATTCAGTCTTTTGATGATGATTCAGAACCAAGTCACTTAGCTTCTCTCTAACTTCACTCTCTTTTTCCATCTGCCAAAGGTAGTCATCATGATTCTACCGTTGCTTCTAACTGCTGCCCTGTTACCAGCACCATCTCTTTGTTTCTGATCTTCCTTGGGCTGAGACTAAGTTTCTTAGAACTATGTGTAAAACAAGAATGAGTAGGTGGTGAGATCCTAGCTGGTTTTCCAATTAGTTGTGCATATTTAGTACTTGGGATTTGTGACATCTATTTAGCTGTTTAGATGGTGGTTTTATGGCTTGGGGTATTTTGTGCCTATTTTGAGGTTATTGGTTGTGTTCTAGATTTTTCAGATCATTAAACAAATGACCCAGGAGAATCTGCAAACAAGCTCTAAAGGAGGGCCATTCTCTGCTATATTCTCTCCCACACCTTTTTCCTTCCCCTCCCTCCCAGCCTTCCTCGCTTTTCCATCTGGGCCAGAGGGGCTCCCCAAAGACATCAGCTCCAGCCGCCCTGCCTCCAATCCCAAGCCAGCTGAAGCTTTTCTTGATTTTCCCCTTTCTTCTATGACCCAGCAATCTGGGAGTCTGCCGTCCTTGGGACTGACCCTGGCCAATGTCACCAGTGACCTCAATAGGAAGAACGTGACGTGCTGGGCGGAGAATGACGTGGGCCGGGCTGAAATCTCCGTCCAGGTCAACGTCTCCTGTGAGTCCCAATGACTGCCCCTGCGCCCACTCCCATCCCTTCTTCCCTGAAAAGAGGATGTGAGCGTGAGGGGCTGCAGGAAAGGGGTGGGATGTGTGTGTCCACAGCTGCTCTCTCCCAGCTGTTTCCAGATTCCCATGAAAACCTGATCCTTTGAGAGAAGTCCTGGGGGCTCGTCAAGGCCAGAGGGACGGAGATGGATTTCTTTTTGGCCCCTGCCCAAGTCTTGCTACCTGAAGCCCTCAACACCAGCTGCCTGCCCGTTCTCACTGCTCTGCTGTATTTCTTCATGTCCGTTCCTCCTTAGAACTTCTGCCCTACATCCTAGTTTTATTTTTTTTATTTTTAATTAATTAATTAATTTATTTATTTATGGCTGCGTTGGGCCTTAGTTGCGGCACGCGGGATCTTTCATTGCGGTGGGTGGGCTCTTCATTGCAGCGCGCTGGCTTCTCTCTAGTTGTGGCCCGGGCTTAGTTGCCCCTTGGCATGCGGGGATCTTAGTTCCCCCACCAGGGATCGAACCCGCAACCTCTGCATTGGAAGGCGGATTCTTAACCACTGGGCCACCAGGGAAGTCCCTACATCCTAGTTTTAAAAGAAGAAATTCCCCATCTAAGTTCCTCTTTAGGCTTACTGCCTAATTTCCCTAGGTCTGCCACAAATTATTTAAAATCTTCTATGTTATATAAATTTTTCTTCTTGTGAAACAACATACATAGATATGTACACAAAACATATACACCTTAAACAGTAATTATTCTTACCAGCAGTTAAGAAGACACTCTCTTCCTCTCCCCATTCAGAACCCCGTCCTTCTCCACCCCATCCCGACTTTTGTGATAATCATTTCCTTGCTTTTAAAAATAATTTTACACACGTAGGCTTCCCTATCAATATGGTGGGGTTTTGTCTGTTCTTGTACATTATATAAATGGAATCATATCTCGTATTATTTTGTGTCTAGTTTCTTCTGCTCAACATTATTTTTTTTTAAGATTTATTTATTATTTATTTTATTTATTTTTGGCTGCGTCGGGTCTTAGTTGAGGGATCTTAATGGGATCTTTGTTGAGTCATGAGGGATCTTTCGTTGACGCTTGCGGGTTTTCTCTCTCTAGTTGTGGCACGCAGGCTCCAGAGCACTTGGACTCTGTAGTTTGTGGCACGCGGGCTCTCTTGTTGAGGTACGCGAGCTCAGTAGTTGTGGCGCATGGGCTTAGTTGCCCCGCGGCATGTGAGATCTTAGCTCCCTGAGCAGGGATTGAACCTACGTCCCCTGCATTGTAAGGCAGATTCTTTACCACTGGACCACCAGGGAAGTCCCTCAACATTATTTTTGTAAGATTCGTCCACGTTAATGGGAGTAACTATTAGTTCATTCAGTTCACTGCTGAGTAGTATTCCATTGCATGGGTGCTGGCTGGAATTCCAGTATCGTGTGTGTGTATGTGTTTATACATACATATATATATATATATATTTATTTGTTTATTATTATTTTTTTTCTATTATTGAGGGGCTTTTGCTTCTTTCAGGTTGGGTCTATTTCAAACCCATATCTTTTTTCAAAAAGTTTTTAAACAGTGTATATATATATATATATATATATTTGTTTGATGTTTAGGCCCCCTTCCCGATCTTCTTAGGCTTGATTACACTTAATTTTTCTACATCCCTCATCCAAAAGACTCCATGTCTAATTTCCATAAGCTGGTACCCTACTTCTCTAGGACTGTTACTTATTTTCTTTAAACCCACCACTTAAATGGTTTTTTTTTTCAAGGAATTATTTATTTTTTGGCTGCATTGGGTCTTTCTTGCTTCACACGGGCTTTCTCTAGTTGCAGTGGGCAGGGGCTACTCTTCGTTGCAGTGCGCGGGCTTCTCATTGCGGTGGCTTCTCTTGTTGCAGAGCATGGGCTCTAGGCACACATGGGCTTCAGTAGTTGTGGCTTGCGGGCTCTAGAGTGCAGGCTCAGTAGTTGTGGCGCACGGGCTTCGTTGCTCCGTGGCATGTGGGATCTTCCCGGACCAGGGCTCGAACCCGTGTCCCCTGCCTTGGCAGGCAGATTCTCAACCACTGCGCCACCAGGGAAGCCCCACTTAAGTTTTTTAAGCTTGAGTTTTATATACCTGCTGCCTGATTTATTTAAGATTTACTGTCAGCTTTCTTCAAAACGTCTCTCCTTACGAATCTCTTAGAGCCTGCTGACCAGTTTCTCTTAGGCCTACCCCCTGATTTCCAGCTGTACACTCCCACCCCCACCTAGGATTTGTCAGGTCTGCAGCTGCTCCCGGACTCTCTCTGTCCCCTCTCTGGCCCGCAGTCCCCGCCAGTGTGCATCTGCAGCCAGCGGTGGAGCAGCACCACTGGTGCATCCCCTTCTCCGTGGACGGGCAGCCCACGCCCTCTCTGCGCTGGCTCTTCAATGGCTCTGTGCTCAACGAGACCAGCTTCATCTTCACCGAGTTCCTGGAGCTGGCAGCCAACGAGACCGTGCGACACGGCTGCCTGCGCCTCAACCAGCCCACCCACGTCAACAATGGCAACTACACGCTGCTGGCGACCAACCCCTTGGGCCAGGCCGCCGCCTCCGTCATGGCCGCCTTCATGGACAACCCTTTCGAGTTCAACCCTGAGGACCCCATCCCCGGTGTGAGGGCCACCCTGAACCCTGCCCCCTCTCCCTGGGTTCCACCTGGGTACAGATCCAGGTGTCCAGGGATGCCTGGCCCACTTCCTGCTGTGATCCTGACCTCAGAAGTTGGAGTGCCTGGTCTTGGACAGAAAGGAGCCTGGGGTTCTGGTGTCCAGCTCTGCGCTGTCCTCCTTGCCCCTGCCTCCCCCAAACCCCAGGAGTCCTGAACCCCTGAGCTCTTCCATTCACTTGGGCTGGCTGAAGAGAGGGCCACGCACCAGGGCATCCCTGGCCCAGCTGGAAAAGGGCCACGTGCATCTTCTCCCTTGAGGTCCAGCAGCTCCACCTCCCCATCCCACCCCCACCCACGAAGGGATGAGTCCCAGAGGGGGAAGGGGATGCACTGCTCTTTTCCCCATCTGATTGCTTTCTCTCCTCCCTCCTGCTGCAGTCTCCTTCTCGCCAGTGGGTGAGTAGCCCAGGCTGGAGGGCAGGTTCTGTCTGGTCCCTGGAGCTGCGGCTGGGGCAGGGGGTACAGTTAACCTGATCCTTGGGGGGTCAGCTGGGGCCAGGGTGGGGAGTCGGTAGAGGAGACACAGTGTGTGCCAAAGCTTATCCTTCCTGCCCTGTGTCCCCATAGACACCAACAGCACATCCGGAGACCCAGTGGAGAAGGATGAAACACCTTTTGGGGTGAGCGTGGGAAGTGGAAGCTTGTCCAGGACTTTAGATTCAGGAGGCCGGGCTAGAGGCTCATCTGCATGTCATTTCTGGTCAGAGCACAGAGATCAGTAGAATCTGGCCTGAGCTTAATCAGCCCCCTTTACAGCCGTGACTTGGAGGCCCCAGGGGAGGAGGAGGCAGGTCTGGGGGCCTGGCTCTGGGCATCTATGCAGGATGGAGAAACAGTTTGCTATGGGGGAGCTCTGAGAGTGCAGACAACCCCCAAATCTGACCACCCCACACCCTCAGGTCTCCATGGCTGTGGGCCTGGCTGTTTTTGCCTGCCTCTTCCTTTCGACGACATTTCTTGTGCTCAACAAATGTGGACGGAGGAACAAGTTTGGGATCAACCGTGAGTTGGGAGGCTGCAGAATGGCTGTCTGTCAGTCTGTCCGTCTGGCTTTGTTTCCTGCTGGCTCTTCCCCACTCTGTCCTCTCTGTGGGGGCCTGTGCACACATGGAGTTCTACAGAGTGTGTGTTTGGGGTATACGAGGACTGGCTATGGGGCTTGTGAATATGAGTGTGTCGGTGCTGGAGCCGGGGTAGTTTCAGAGGTAGCATCTGCTAATTGGTGGCTGGATTGTAGTCAAACACTAAGTGGGTCTGGGAGGTCTGGGCTCTGCGGGGGGGCAGTGGGGGAGTTCTCTGGTGGCCCACGGGGCCTGGGGTTGGACAGGAGCCAGACAGAGAATGGCCATAGTGCCTCCCCTTCCTCCTGCCTGCTGTCTTGCTTCCTAGCTCTTCTGTTCCGCCCGTGCAAGCTATGAGGTGAGGTCGCCTGGCACGCTGCAACCTGACAGGAGCTAGAGTGTGTGCCTGGGCTGTGACCCCGCCATGTGACTGTGTCTCCTCCCCAGGCCCCACCGTGCTGGCTCCAGAGGATGGACTGGCCATGTCCCTGCATTTCATGACATTGGGTGGCAGCTCCTTGTCTCCCAGCGAGGGCAAAAGCTCTGGGCTCCAAGGCCACATCATTGAGAACCCACAGTACTTCAGTGATGCCTGTGAGGGGCTGGGTCAAGGGTGTGGGCGAGCCTGTGTGTGTGTGTGTTTGTACGTGTGTGTGTGTGCATGTGGAGAAGCCCCTGTGTGCCATTGCCTTTGCCCACCCCAGGCCTGAACAAGCCTTCCCTCCCACCCCGCTGCCATCCATGTGCACATCATGTCATGGGGCTTGGTGAAGGTGTGAAGGCTCAGTGTCCATCCTCCCCTTTGCCTGGCACCCCCTGTGCAGAGCACAGCCCTGCTGGACAGTCCTGTCCTTGCCCCTGTCCCATCCTTCCCAAGACTGGGGCTCTTGTCTGATCCTGCAAGCCCCCCCGCAGGTGTTCATCACATCAAGCGCCGAGATATCGTGCTCAAGTGGGAGCTGGGCGAAGGCGCCTTTGGGAAGGTCTTCCTAGCTGAGTGCCACAACCTGCTGCCTGAGCAGGACAAGATGCTAGTGGCCGTCAAGGTAAGACCTTGGCCATGCGATATTGCTGGCCCGGGCCCCCCTCCCAGAGCACCATCATTCCAGGGTGGGGTGCTCAGGCTGGTGGGTGGGAGGCTGGGGTCTGGCATGGTTCACGACTTGGGGGTGGATGGGTCACCTTGGACGTGGGGAGGTCAAGGCTGGGCCCCCACCCAGGCCCGTCCCTGCCCCTACCATCCAGGCGCTGAAAGAGGTGTCTGAGAGCGCCCGGCAGGACTTCCAGCGGGAGGCCGAGCTGCTCACCATGCTGCAGCACCAGCACATCGTGCGCTTCTTTGGCGTCTGCACCGAGGGCCGCCCGCTGCTCATGGTCTTTGAGTACATGCGGCATGGTGACCTCAACCGCTTCCTCCGGTATGAGGGCCTGGCCCTGGCGCTGGCCCCTGGCCCGTCGTCCCTTCCCTACAAGCACATCCCTGCTTGTCTGCTGAACTGAGGGGGGTGGGACACCAAGAAGGAGCAGGAAGGCCCTGTCCGCGAGGCAAATGTGAGGCAAGTGTGTGAATGTGAGGAGAGTCCGTGCGGAGGACAGAGCGGCAATGTCAGGGAGGTTGAATTAGCAGAAGTCACGAGCTGAATCTTCAGGATGGGTGGGCTTTGCAGAGAGTGTGTGTGCACGTGCGTGTGGCACACAGAAGCCAGGCCTGTAGGAGGTGGCAGTTTTGATAACTACGATAACAGCAATAACAGACATTTATCAGGCACTTTCCACGCTCCAGGCACTGTGCTATATATTTTATAATTCATTCTAATTATGACTGTATGTGCTTATACATATATGTCTGTATAATCATATAAATGTATATTTATTTTTCATAGTCTCCTAGCATATATGGCAATTTATACTTGAAGAAAGTTACCAAAAATTCGTTTCTTTGGCTTTGGACAGAACAACTCTGATATGTTAACTAATTTGTACTGATAATTTTAATAACTTCAAGAAATGTACCCATTTCTCAGATGAGGCTTAGAGAGGTTAAGTGACTTGCTCAAGGGCACACAGGTAACAAATAGTCCAGGGAGATGTGACCCCAGGCAGAGCCCTGCTCTCAACCCCTGACCGTGATGGTCACATATTCCCTTCGTTGCGTCCTACTCCGATGAGGTGGACCCCCTGTGAGGTTGGGGCCGTGTGAGGCAGGGAAAGGGCCAGGGTTTGGAATCAACTGCGACTTACTAGCTGCGCCTATTTTGCCAAGTAGATTTCCTCTCTGGCCTCAGTTTCCCTACCAGTAAGAGGGACAACGTGGGACTGTGGTTCTGGATGAGTGTGCTTGTACAGCTGATGGTAGTGATTTGGTCTCCAGACATCCCTTTGGGAGTGACAGATCATTCGTGTAGCCAGGCTGCAAAATTCAGCTGGGAGAGACTCCAGAGTCTGAGCTTATCTTGAGCATGGGGAGGAGCCAATGGAGGATGTGGAGCGGGAAGGAGGTGAGGGCAGACCTGAGGTTAAATGTGGAGGTGAATTGGCTCAGAGGAACCCAAGTCAAGAGGAGGCCAAAGAGGAGCCCTTCCCCTTACTCACTAGATGCGGTGTGGGCTCTGTGCTAGGGACCGGATGCAAGCCAGGATCCATCTGGGGTCCAGGATGGAGGAAAAGCAGCTTTATATAGTGGATAGAGCACGGGTAAACCAAAGGAGGGAAACATGAAAGCTCCTAGATGAGTCCGGAAGACTTCCCCTAGGAGGGACCATCTATTTCTCCTCGCCTCTGGGCCTCTACCTCTGCCTGGTACACTGAGTCTCCTTCCCAGCCCCTTCACCCACCCCTGTCCCCGACCCCTTCAAGTGGCTTACCCACCTCCCTTCCCAAGGGCTTGAGTGTCAGTTTAGATGTCTCTTCTTCCAGGAAGCCTTCCCTGACTTCTTCCATCCCTACACTGAGTGCCCATCAGGTGCCCCCCACACTGCACTGCTGTAACCTGTTTATCTGCATCCTACCCTCCACTGTAGCTCTGGTGCTTGGCACATTGGAGATGTTACCTGGAATAAGTGAAGAAATAAATTGTTGAGGAGAAAGTTGGCCAGTAGGAAAGGGCAGTACTGACAAAACCATCAGTCAGACAGCTTCAGAAGAAGGAATATTTGGGGAATGGAGATGAATGATCGGGGAATGGAGATGAATGATCAGGGACTGGTCTGGAGGGATGGCTGTGGGGAGGAGGAGGGCATCCTGGAAACCTTTGGAAGGAAGGCTGGATACCGAGGGCAAAGGTGAGAGAGACAGGAATCAAGGACGACCACATTTCAGGCTCACAGCCTGGGTGGGGGATGTTCCCTTCACTGAGGCAGGGGCAGGCCTGGGGGAAGATGCTGAGCACCTTCGCAAGGGCTGAGTCGGAGGTGTACCCGGGCAAGAGATGTAGGGGCCAATGGGCAGCTCCAGTGGGCTTGGAGTTCAAGGGGGCTGCCTGAGAGGAAGGCATTAATGTGGAAAGTGTGGGCACCAGTGGAAGCTCTAGAGGTGGGGCACACCAGCCGCCCCCCATCCCGGTCCCTCCAGACAGCTGCCTCCCCTGTTCTTTCCTTCCTCCATTCCCTGAGTCCCTTCCCCCACCCCCCAACCCCCAGCTCCCTGGGCTCCCTTCTCTCAGGCTCCTGGGGGTTCTCTCCTCCCAGCCTATCCTTCTCCCTCGCTCTTTCTCGAAGGTCCCACGGGCCTGATGCCAAGCTGTTGGCTGGCGGGGAGGACGTGGCTCCAGGGCCTCTGGGCCTGGGGCAGCTGCTGGCCGTGGCTAGCCAGGTCGCCGCGGGGATGGTGTACCTGGCGGGTCTGCACTTCGTGCATCGGGACCTGGCCACGCGCAACTGTCTGGTGGGTCAGGGACTAGTGGTCAAGATCGGCGATTTCGGCATGAGCAGGGATATCTACAGCACCGACTATTACCGCGTAAGTCTTTCACCCCGACCCCTCCCACAGCATCCAAACTGCAGACACGCTAATGCCGAGTCCCCCTCCAGTGCCTGCCCTTGCTGGGCACGCCCTCCTCTTCCTCAGGCGGTGTGGTGTCTGAGACTCTCTGGCTCTGGTTTTTAACCCTCCTCCTACCCCCTCGGCCCCCAGTGGAGGAGGGTCTGTCTCCACTATCGCGGAGGGAAACGGCACCATCGGTTTTTCCCTTTTAGCCCTGGGCCGGAGAGCCACTTCTATTTATTTTTAATGACGGGACTGGGGGCGGGTCTGCGTCAGGAGAGGCTGTCCGCGGTGGGCGCCCGCAGGAGGTGACGCAGCACCCGCACGCCGGCAGGTGGGAGGCCGCACCATGCTGCCCATCCGCTGGATGCCGCCTGAGAGCATCCTCTACCGCAAGTTCACCACCGAGAGCGACGTGTGGAGCTTCGGCGTGGTGCTCTGGGAGATCTTCACCTACGGCAAGCAACCCTGGTACCAGCTCTCCAACACAGAGGTCAGCCCCGCTCCGTGGGTCATTCCCTGCCGGCCACCGTTTCCCCGCCCCTTCGGGTCCCTTTTTCAGGAAATTCTGTCCCCTTCTGCCCCTCATCCCACTGCCGGCAGGTCGGGCACCCATCCAGCATCCCGCTGACACTGCTCTCTCCACCCCAACCCTGTTCTTTTCTCACATTCTTCCTTCTCCTATTCTAACTGGCTCCTGGGGGAACCTCAAAGCACTTATAAATGGAGCCCAGACCCCCGTCCCTAGCTGCATTTTATAGACCTAGTAGGCATCATCAGGGTGAAAGGGAGAGGCATGGAAAGAGGAACACAATACGAGAGGGCCTGATGCTGCAGCAGGAAGGCTGGAGGTTAGACTGTAAGAAGGACGGTCCTACACCTCCCCTTGCCCTCCTGGCTGGGCACAGGTGTTCCCTCTCCCAGAGCAGCTCCCCCCCCCACCCCCTCCTTGGCTCGCAGCTGTCAGTTTCCATTTCTCCTCCTAATGCAGTCTGCTCCCTGGAGGCTGGTGGCGTGGGAGAGAGGGTTATAGATTTTAATTTTCTCAAGCACTGAGAGAAGGAATGGAATTAGTGCCGCCCATAACCCAAGTCCTCTAATGGCGAGGGAGGGAAGAAGGGGGGAAGAGACTCCAGGCCCTTCAAGCATCTCCCTGCCACAATCTCTCCTTCCTTGGATCCCTTAGCTGCTCTTGCAGTCCTTCCTGGAGTTTAACTTTGATCTTTCCTGCTGCAGTTTTCTTTTAAGAGCAGCTAGGTCCCCACAGAGTGGTACCTGCAGAAGAGAAAAAAAGTGGGGTTGCCGTCTACCTTAAAATGCAAGCCAGCCACTTTTCAAGGCCTTTACCTGCAACCCTGCTCTGTTTTCTTTTTGCCCTCTGGAGCTGAGAGATGGAGAACCCTTCCCTTCTTCCATGCAGCCGTCAACACTAAACTGATGGATTTGGCAAATGCCTTGGCCTCTCCCCTTCCTTGGCCCACCTGGCAAGTCTTCCTAGGGTCTGATTCCAGCCCTTTGGGATACAATTCTACCCCAGCCCAACCCTCCCAGGGTCTCTTTAGCTTTAATCCTTCCACTGCTCAGTGTCAGAGTGGAAAGGAATCTTGGGATTCACTGCATCCTTTCAGATTATTAGTAGCCACGAGGCCCAGACATATCGTATGACCTGCCTTGGGAGCTTCAATGAGGCAGAGGCAGTGCTGGGTCTGGCCTCACTCTCCTGCCCCCAGCCCAGTGTGCCCTCTTCTCTCTCCCTCTGGTGGCCCCAGGCGATCGAGTGCATCACGCAGGGACATGAGCTGGAGCGGCCTCGTGCCTGCCCACCGGAGGTCTACGCCATTATGCGGGGCTGCTGGCAGCGGGAGCCCCAACAACGCCACAGCATCAAGGATGTGCACACCCGGCTGCAAGCCCTTGCCCAGGCGCCTCCTGTCTACCTGGATGTCCTGGGCTAGGAGGCTGGCCCAGGGGCTGGGTAGCCGGAATACTGCAGCCTGCCCTCAGCGACCCCCATGGCTCCCAGCAGCCCCAGGGTGATCTCAAAGCATCTAACTCACCCTCAGCATGCGGGAGGGGACAGGTGGGGTCTGGGAGCAGAGGATGTCCCTGCTTCTCTAGACAGGGTTCCGCCATAGCAATTATATTTATTATCCCTTGGCTGTGTCTCTTGCCAATTCTTGGGATGGTGTCGTTCTGGGAGGGGGTTATGGGGACTCAGGTAGGGGGATGACTCTCCGGGATCCTCCCCCTCTCTGCTTAACCTCAGCCACCTACCCCTACTGCACGCAGCCGTCACCTCCACCTTGTAGTGGTGGGTTGCCTCCCAGTCCCATGGTCATCTTGTCCGCCTGGCGGTGAGGCAGCCTCAGGTCGAGCTTCCCGGACCTTCAGACCCTAATTGCCTATCTCTGTATTTCATTCAGGAAGGCTGCAGTAGGAGGGATTGAAGTTAGATGTGGAGGTGGACAGGATGGAAGCATTGGTGGGGTGAGTGTTCCTTGTATTGGTGTGCCCAGAACAGAGCAAGCACACAATGCAACAAAAGGTTGAGAAAGAAAAGGGGGGGACAGCTTGCGTATGTGGGCGCATGTGTACATGAGAGCGCACGTGTGTGTGTGTGTGTGTGTGTGTGTGTGTGTGTGTGTGTACATGTGGCAGGGACAGGGAAGGAGTAGGATAAAGGAATGGTTGAGGGAAGCAGAACCCCTTGTTCCTTCCTCTCTGTCACTCTTCTCGGCTCTAAGTGCTTTGAGATCCATACCTGGAGGCCAGGAATTGAGCAAGGTGGCTATTTCCTAAGGACCAAGCCATCTCCCCATTCCATTCTGCCCGAGGGAGGAGGTAAGCTCTCCCTTCCCCTCTGTCCCTTGGAACACCACTGGCCCGAGGCCACCACTGGCCCGAGGCTTCTGTCAGCTCCGAGGCTGGGTGAGGTCCCCCACCCCAAGACCTGGGCCCTGGGCCCTGCCCCCATCTTCCTCACCCTGGAGCCAGGGAGGAGCAATTTCCTCCCACCCTCAGCCCCATCACTTCCAATCACCTGCCCAGCTCCTGCAATAACCCATGCTCCCCATGGCTCCTCAGGGCTAATGGTGTGACTGTCTCATGTCCCTGGGTGCCCAGCTCTCCCCACCCGGTGATTCAATCTGGGTCTTATCACCCCTAGGCCTAGGCCGATGGTGTCTGCCTCTTGTCCAGGCTGGTTAGTGCTAATGGAGGTCTGACCCAGGGCTGCGGGCTGATTGATGGGGGGGTCTGGTCCTTGAGGGCCAAGTTCAAAGGCCCTCCTCTCATGCCCTGGGCTGAGTGGGGCTGGTGCTGCGCCACCCCTGGGAAGGGAGGGCTTAAGCAGAAGTGATTGGGAGGAGAGGAGGTTGGAACGTGCTGGGAGAGACAGGGTCAGGGGATCAAATCCAACAGGTGAGCCCAGAGACAGTGCAAAGAGAGAGACAATGCAGACCGAGAGAGGGACAGGACCTAAAGACGTGGAGACAGGCTGAGAGACTGTCGAGAGGGTGTAAACAGAGAAGGAGAAAGAGACGCACAGACGGATGGACACAGATGAAGAGACAGAGGCACAGATGAGTGACGTAAAGAGACACAGGTGGCACAAGCAGCTGAATCAGAGTGTCCTGGAGAATAGCATGGCCTCCTTGGAGGGTGCCTTCTATCTCGCCCACACTCCCATCCTCCCCACCTCCTCAGGCCCCTTGAGCCTGTCTTCAGGGCCGAGGAGGGAAGTGGTACACACTTCCAGCCTTGGAGACTCTGTGGGTAGAGGCGTAGGGGGCCTGGGGTTTGGCCCACACTGAGCATCACTGAAGCAGAGGGTATGGAGGTCAGGTGGCAGAAGGGACCCGCCAGGGCATGTGGAGCGTTACCAAGGTCAAGAGCATCAGAGTCTCAGAGGCTCTTAAAACCACAGCTGGAGGTATTGCTGGAAAAGCTGGACAGGTGAGGTGAGGGGTTCTGGGAACAAGGTTAGGACAGGGAAAGGAAAATGCTGGGAGACTGTGGGAGAGGGAATTGGATAGCTTTCATCGATCTGGGAACAGGAGCTTAAGCCAGTGACTTTGATTCCTTCAGGCAATCCAATCGGGGCCTGGGACCTTGTCCTGGGTGGTAAGGAGGGAGCTTGCACCCACTTTGCCAGCTTCATGGCCTAAGAGCCCCCGCAGTCCGTTCCCTTCATTGATGGGCACGTAGATGAGCACATTGACAGGTTGACAGGCACACCAGCCTACCCCACACAGCCAGGCGTGTACGTGCAAACATGTACACACATGGCACCTCCCCCCTCCCCGACTCATAACTGTTGGATCCCATTGTCTTTAATGGTGCTCCCCACCACGCCACTGTGACACATGCCCCGTCCCTGTTAATTACCTCCTGGCTGTGCCAAGTCCATTAACTGCCACACCCACCCCTGCCACACACACACCAGGGGCTAAGCACCAGCTGAGATGAACGCCTGCAGGGGGATCAATGGAATGGGGCCCCGAGGACCCCATGGGGAGCTGGGACAGGGACAGCCACCTGAGGCTGTGGGGATCAGACATCTGAGTCCCCCAGACCTGGTGTAGTTCCCCCACTACCCTTCCCTCTCAGAGATAGCTGTCTTGGTTGGGAGACACAGGCTCAGATGAGGTGGTGGATACTGCAGGAACACCTAACATTGAGGAAAGAACCCAGAACTCCCCTGTCTAAGGAAGCTTCTGCCAGCATCTCCACAGGGCTCTAGAGAGAAGGAATCAGTGATGCAGAAGCCAGTGTGGCTCCCCAGGGGCCCCCAGCAGGGGGGATGGGCTCTCTACAGAACCCAGGGGTCCAAGCCTTCCAAGGCTGACCCCCTCAGCCTTCCTAACCAGCCTCTGCCTCTTTTCTGTCTGCTCCCTTGGGGGCTGGATTCCCGACAGGAGGGCGGAGCATCTGTTCAGGTTTCCAGGAACAGTGCAGGCAGAGTGCTGGGGCAGCCTGGGTGGAGAATGTCCTGTCCTGTGTCCCCTTGAGCCACCAAGCTAAAGAGAGATCCTAGAGAAATTCCAGACTCCATAGGCCCTGGACTCTCCAAGTACCAGCTGGAGAAAGCCTGTTTTGCCCAATTCCTAACGTGGCCTTAGACAGGCTGTCCAATGAGAGAGGGGCTGACAGTCCGGGCAGGAGCCAGGACCCAGAAACCCCAACTTTCAGTCTACAGCCAGGCTGAACCACCAGGCAGTCCAGCCCCACCCCCAGAGGGGACTGAGGACTCCACAGCTCCAAGCATCAGTCCCCTCCCAGATTCTCTCTCTGTCCGGCCCCGCCCCATCCCCGCCCCGGCCCCGCCCCCCACCAGCTCTGACAGACTCCAGTGCTAAGATGGAAAGTTTGAGCAGCTCTGGCTCTGGGGCAGTGGGGAGGGGAGAGACCTGGAGCCAGGAGATGGAGACAAGACAGGGCCAGAGCTGCCAGGAGAGCCCACTTAGGGGCAAAGACAAGGAGAGAGGGGGCAGCCTGGAGCAGTGCAGAGAAACAAGAGGTGCATGCATAGGGCATGGAGAAAAAAGCAGAGAGCCCCAGCTTCGGCCCAGAGCCCTGGGGCAGCGTGTTTTACTCTGAGCCCTTGGACCAAGAGGCTCTTTAACACCCCCTCCTACTCAGCTGGGTCACTTCCTCTCTTTCCAGGGCTTGGTTCCCTGGAGATCAAGCTTCTAGAGTCTGCAGCCAGAGTGCCTGGTTCTGTACCTACCAGCTCTGTGATGCTGAGCAATTTACACAGCCTTTCTGTGCCTTAGTGTCCTCCTCTACAAAATGCAGATAATAATAGCACTAATCTCCTAGGGTCATTATGAGATTTAAACAAGTCTCACGTGTAAAGCTTTTCCAATGAGGCCTGGCCTGTGGTAGGTGCTATATAAATGTTTGCTGTTTTCATTCCTCTGTTTCCCGCACTTCTTCCTCCTTTTCCACCTCCTTCTCTCTATCCTATGACAGGCTTTGAGCACGCCAGTCCCAGGCCTGACGCTGGTCTTTGGGGTGGGATAGGCCAGGCTGGCAGGAAGAATATTTTGGGGGGATAGTGTTCACAGAAGAGAAGCTCTTATCCCCTGATCCCAGCCACCCTCTCCAGCTGCACCAGCTTCAGAGAGGTCTAGCCTGGCTGTGGAGTGTGTGAGGGAGGAGAGGGCTTCTCTCACCCTCTGAAACCCCATGGGCTGTTGGTCTCTGGGTACCCCCCAACCGGCCCTGGTGGAGGATGGGCCCTGGGTCTGCAGGGATGGCAGGGCCAGAGCGGCCCCCACTCACCGCCCCATCAACTCCGGTCCCTCAACTCTCTGACTTCCCCCAGTGGGAATTCCCTCCCGGCTCACCTCCTCTGGGAAGCCCTCAGGGATTACTCGGACCTTGGTGCCCCTGTAGGGTGCTTCTAAGGTCACAAATCCTCCCAGACTCTGAGTCAGGTCTCCAGTGTATACATCCAGGAGTGGGAAACATGCTTCTGAGGCTTTCTATCCTTTATCCCTGTGGCCTCCCACTCCTGAGTGTCAGGAAGTCTTTCTTGCTGTCTACCCTCCTGCTTCCCACCTGGATCTGAAGGGGTTACTCAGCTCCAGGCCTGCCCACTGCAGGTCCCAGCTGCCTGGGGCCTGTGGTCAGAGCTAATGTAGGAGAGACTTGGAGGACAAGAGGGGATAAAGTTATTAGCATCTTCATCTTTGAGGGATATCGATTGTCGGGTCTCCAGGCTCGCTTGGTCTTATAATGGGGCTCACGGGGGTGTCGGGAGGGGCTCAGAAAAAATCTCATGAAGCCTCCCCACCCCTTATCCTTGAGTGGGAGCTGGGCTGCCTGGGTTTTCTCAAAGGAAGACATGCAGAGACACAATGTGGGGGACGAGGGCTGAGAGGGAGGCAGAGGGGCTGAGAGGGGAGTTAGGGCTTGGTGCTGTGAGCAGGGAGCAGACTGTGGGGTGGGAGCTGGAGTAGACGTGGGCTTGGTTTCAGTTCACTGCCCTTTGCTTTAAGGTGTGTGTGTGTGTGTGTGTGTGTGTGTGTGTGTGTGTGTGAGAGAGAGAGAGAGAGAGAGAGAGAGAGAGAGAGAGAGAGAGAGGGAGAGAGAGAAAAGGCAGGGATCCCTCCTCCTGAGGCTCATACACATTCAGCTGAGGCAGAGCCTCCTCCATTGGCACGTGAATGTTCTGTGATACGTTACCTGCCCCTCTCCAAGCAGCTGACTGAATGTTTCTGGTGTGATTCTGTGTGTGGTGGTGGGCAGCCCCTCCCAGTGGAGTGTGTCGCCCCCTTCCCACCCCCAGGGTGACTTTGGTCCCAGTGCGTCAGGTTTTATGTTCGTGTGTGACAGTCCCCGTGTGCTGGTTTGTGTAAACTGGGCTCCCTGCCCGCGTCTGTGCAAAGTCTCGCTCCTGACGAAGTCACCAGGGATGTAGGCAGGGGAAGGCGCCGAGGGATCTGACTGCCCACCTCGTCCAGGGGGCCCCTCTTCCAGCCAGAGGTTTTTAAGCTCCAGGCTGACCATGTGCAGGGGTGGGGATGGAACTTAGATGGCAGAGAGACTCCAAGGGGTGAGAGCCTTGGAGAGGGAGATGTGGTGCTGCTGGGGACAGAAGGGCCCAATCTCCCTCCCTTCCTTCCGTCCCTCCCTCCGGATTCCTCTCTTCCTCTCTTCTCTTTTCCTTCGGAAGCAGGGAGGAGGGGGGCGGGAGTGGCTTCTTGGGCAGGGGGTCAGACTGTTCCTTTTGCCCCGGAGGAGCTGGCTTCCCCTCGCTGGGCTGGGAGAGGAGGTAATTAATGGCAGGGAGGCCAGGAGGGGAGCGTGTTCAGGGCTAATGTTGGTATTAATCAGGAGCCGGTCCCCAGTGAGGGATAGGATTCAGCTGGGGCACTCGTGTGTGTGTGTGTGTGTGTGTGTGTGTGTGTGTGTCTGTGTGTCTGTGTGTCTGTGTGTGTGTGTGTCTGTGTGTGTCTGTGTCTGTGTGTTGGGAAGTGGGGGGCTGTGGAGCACCAGGAGTCCCTGGCTCATTCTGTTAGCCTTCCTTGCTCCCCAAAGTGCCCCCCCTCCCTTGCCCTTGTTTTTCTGGAAGTCCATCCTGCTATCTGGCCTCCAACCTCCTGCTGAGGGAGGGCCAAGATCCCTCCTCAAGTCCAAGTCCGCCCCTGGATGTGTGGGGGGGAAGGCCACCCCCCACGCCCAAACCCTTCACTAGCTCTTATTGCGGGCAGGAGGGCACATTAGGTGATTCCCGAGGCTGTCAGCCCTGCTAATTGCCTCTCAACCTTCCCTTCATCACCAGGGCGGCCCCCCCATGAACTCCATTAGCCCCCCCCTCCCCTGATAGCCCCTAAATCAGCCCCAATTATTCACAGGAGGGGGAGCTGGGCTGAGCTGTGATTACAGCTAGAGTGGAGGGGGTGAGGGACAGAGCTTGAGTGCCAGGCAGACTGGCGGGCAGGCTGGAGGCAGGGCTGGGAGGGGGACAGTAGGGCGTGGGGACCTTTGGGCAGATTCAGGGCAGACACCACCCAGGGAGGGACCTGGGAGCCTGAAATAGGGAGGGAAGGTCAGGTTGGAAGGTGGGCAATGGGCAGGGTATGTGTGTGTCATAGCTTGTATTTCAGCGTGCCCACCCCCCATTAACACCCAGGAAGGTGAGGGAGAGGGTCAGCTGGGCACACGCCCTGTCAGCGGGTCGTCCTCACCACTGTCGTCAGCATCCTTGCCAAGCGTTTATGACATGCTTGGTTGGAGAGGCAGAGAGAGCAGCAAGAACGTGCTATCCTTTCTCCTGGGCTTTCCCGAGAGGACCTCAGGGATCCTTTCGGCTCCCGTGGGCTGCGTGGGGCAGAGGCCGAGCTACCCGCTCCGTCCCTGTGTCTGTGTGTTCTGGAGCGCACCTCTGTGCAGCTGTGGCTGAGACAGGGAGTGGCCTGCGAGGTGTGTGCTGACATCCAGCCTCCTGAGGTGAGTTGTGTGTCCAGGAGACAGTGAGACCAGCCCCGTGTCCCACTCAGCCCCTCTTTTGAAGCTGGATCGGGGAGCCCTCTCCACCCTTTCCAATTCCTTCAAGACCTCAGCAATCCCTTGCCATCCTGGAGGGAAGAGGCACCCGCTCCCTCTGTGGGCACGTGCTACTGTGCTCTGAGCTCACGCACTCCTCGGCACCTCCAAGCCATCAGGTTGCTCCCTGGATCAGTGAGTGCTGTGGTCTCCTCCCCAGTCTCCCTGCTTCCACCCATGCTCTCTACAGCCTCTTCTCAACACAACAGTCATTCTTTTAAAACCTGAGTTGAATCATGTCCCTCCTCTGTCCCATAACCTCTAGTGGCTCCCTGTCTCAGGCAGAACAAAATCCAACAGCCTTACCACAGCCTACAAGGCCCTGCAGATTTGACCCCCATTACACCCCTGTGTTTGACATCTCCCACCATGCTCCCTGCTGCTCACTCAGTTCCAGTCTCCTAGCTAGTCTGTGAACATGGCATATGCTCTGGCCCCAGGGCCTTTGTACTTGCTCTTCCTCTGCCTGGAATGCCCTTCCCTCAGAAATCTGTGTGGCTCCGTCCTTCACCTCATTTAGGGCTTCACCTGGAGGATACCTTTTCAGTGAGGCCTTCCCTGACCACCTTTCCAAAAACAGCACCCTCAGCCCTCCCTATCACTCTTCCTGTTTTGTTTTTCTCTATTTTTGTTTGTTTGTTTGTTTGTTAGAGCACTGTTTTCATTGCCCATCGATAATTTGGTTTTATTCTATAGCTAATTACAGGAACAATCCTATTAGAGAAAAACATTGAAAACTCTTGTGTAGTTAGGACTAAAGGTGATAGCTGAAAAAGGCTCACTGAGGAATATTTCAAAGTGTATAGTGATTTTATAACAGAGTTTGTGTTGAGTGAACAATAACCACTTGCTCTGGAGAATTCCAGTATGGTAATATGAATATTCCTTCCGGGTATAAGGCGAGGAGAGAGATTCGTACAAGTCATTATTCATCGCAATGGACAATGAATGTTATCTACATGTTTTTCTCTATTTTTTATGATAACACTTATCATCTAATGCGTCATGATTTTACTGATTTCATTTATCACCTCTTCACCAGCACTACTACTAGAATGAAAGCTTCATTTTTTTACCTTTCATATTTAGGTAGAGATTTTTGCCTGTTTTGTTCATATCTCTAGCCCTTATTCATGAATCAATGAAGGAATAATTGACTCTTTCCCCGATCAGCATGTGAGCTCTTTGAGGGAGGAAACTTTTACTTCTTCCCTAAATAAGTTAAATGTGAAGGTCTTAAAAGTGTGCCTAGGGGACTTGCCTGGTGACGCAGTGGTTAAGACTCCGTGCTCCAATGCAGGGGGCCGGGGTTCGATCCCTGGTCAGGGAACTAGATCCTATATGCATGCTGCAACTAAGAGTTTGCACGTCACAACTAAGGAGCCCGCCTGCCGCAACTAAGACCCGGTGCAACCAAATAAATAAATAAATATTAAAATTTAAAAAAGTGTGCCTAGTAATCAGTAGGGTTTGTTTAATAAAAGTTAGTAGTTGCCATCAACATCATCATGATGTCATTTCCTCTGTATCCCAGGTGCCAGTATCAGGCCACCCAAGATGGCTGTTCTCTTGCTCTCTGTACATCCCCCGCTTGACCAGTCCCTGCTTCACCTACACCCTAGTCCGATGACTGACCTTCCCTCTTAATCATAGAGCCTACTCAGCAAATGCCTACATACTTGCTCCTGGCCCCAGCTAGTGATTGCTCTAATCTTTAGATCAGAGCTATCTTCACTATGGTAGTTTATCAAAAGGGGGAGCCCCTCTGCTGGTTACCCTGGTAACTGATGTGCCAACCTGACATCAATTCCCTCTATAACTGGAACCCCCCTATCCCCCCACCCCACCCCCCGTGTCGCTCCAGGACCTTGCTTCAGATGTGTAAGATCCCCTATCTATTAAACCATTAATGTCTCTATCAATGACTCCAGGCTCTTTCTTTGGTCTTGAGGCTGGGCAATTACAGGGCTTGCAGGCCTGCGGATGCAGCCCAACACCAGGTAAACACAAAACAAGTGCTACTGAACAAAAGGATGAATGAGGACCTTAGGCCCCCTTGTACCTTCCAGGGAGGCAACAGGGGAACTTCCATCCTTCTAGCTATAGGGCTGGGCCCAGGAGGCAGAGTTAGGGTCCAGAGACCCTGGAGGAGCATTGCACAGGGTGGCAGCCATTTACTCTAACGATTATTGTGCACTTACTTTGTGCCAGGCCCTGAGATCACAAAGATGATTTCGACCTGGCCCCAGTCCTTGAAGAACTGAGAGTAACGAGAGAGGGGCGAGTTAAACTTTCACATGCAGGAGTGGGATGGGGAGGGAGAGCCAGAAGCTGGAAAGGCTCCCAGAGAAAGGAAAGTAGAGCTGAATGTGAAAGGATGAGAACAAGTGACCCAGGTGAAGGAGGGAGGAGCGCTGTTCTTCCTCTCTGGTCCTCAGTCTCCCCATTTACCCCTCGAAAGTGATGGATCAGACAACTTTCAAGGCTCCTCTGGCCTCCGACATGCTGCAACTCTATGATCTTTGGCCTCTGGGCCCTGGATCTGTGCTCTGGTTTCTACTGCCCCCTGTTGGAAATTTTTGGTAACACTGGAGTCAGGAAAAGCAACACCCAACCTTGCCTTCTCCGTTCCTTCCTTCCCCAAAGTGAGCAGCACCATCCAATCCGCGCCTTCCCTTCACCTTCCACCTCTCAAAGCAACAAACTAAACAACACTTGCTTGTCTGTCAAATAGAGAATATTCTCAACACATTTTTAAAAATAAATTTTAATAATGGTTATGTTTTTTAAAATTAATTAATTAATTAATTTATTTTTGGCTGCGCTGGATCGCCATTGCTTCATGCGCAGGCTTTCTCTAGTTGCGGCCAGCGGGAGCTGCTTTTCCTTGCAGTGCGTTGGCTCCTCTATCGTGGAGCATGGGCTCTAGGCACGTGGGCTTCAGTAGTTGTGGCACATGGGCTTAGTTGCTCCGTGGCATGTGGGATTTTCCCGGGCCAGGGCTCGAACCTGTGTCCCCTGCATTGGCAGGCGGATTCTTAACCACTGCGCCACCAGGGAAGTCCCTCAACACATATTTTTGACAAAGGTCTTGAAACCAGAATACATGAAGAGTTCATAACTGTTATAACCCAGCAATCCCACTTATTTTTTTAAAAAAGAATATTTATTTGGCTGCGCCGGGTCTGAGGTGCGGCACGCGGGATCTTCAGTTGTGGCATGAAGGATCTTTAGTTGCGTCATGCAAACTCTTAGTTGTGGCATGTGGGATCTACTTCCTTGATCAGGGATGGAACCCAGGCCCCCTGCATTGGGAGGGCGGAGGCTTATCCACTGAGCCACCACGGAAGTCCCCCCACTTCTAAGTAGAACTGGAAAAAACTCAATGTCCATCTACTCATGTAAACACAAATTGTAATATATCCATACAATGGAATACCACTCGGTGATAAGCAAGGAATGAAAGCCTATGGTAAATGAAAGAAGCCAGATGTAAACGAGTACATATTGTATAAGTCCATTTATACGAAATTCTAGAACAAAAAATCTACAGTGACAGCAGATCAGAGATTTCATAAGGGCTGGGGTTCGGGAGTGAGGATGGAGTAGCGGGTGGGACATTATCTGCAAAGGGGCACAAGAGAAGTTTGGGGAGAGGAAAATTTTTTTTTTTTTTTTTTAATTTTAGTTAATTAATTTATTTATTTATGGCTGTGTTGGGTCTTCGTTTCTGTGCGAGGGCTTTCTCTAGTTGTGGCAAGCGGGGGCCAGTCTTCATCGCGGTGCGCGGGCCTCTCACCATCGTGGCCTCTCTTGTTGCGGAGCACAGGCTCCAGACGCGCAGGCTCAGCAGTTGTGACTCATGGGCCCAGTTGCTCCGCGGCATGTGGGATCTTCCCAGACCAGGGCTCGAACCCGCGTCCCCTGCATTGGCAGGCAGATTCTCAACCACTGCGCCACCAGGGAAGCCCCGAGGAAAATGTTTTTAAAAAAGTTTTTAAATTGGGTGGTGGTTACACAGATGAACACATTTGTCAAAACTCATCAAACTTGGGGGAAGTTCCCTGGCGGTCTAGTGGTTAGGCCTCAGCGCTTTCACTGCCCTGGCCTGGGTTCAATCCCTGGTCAGGGAACTAAGATCCCACAATACCCATGGCACGCCAAAAACAAACAAACAAAATACAAAACTGCATCAAACGAAGACATCGAACTAAGTGAACAAGCCAGACATACTGTAAGGACAAATATTGTGTGATTCCACTTATGTGAAGTACCTAGAGTAGTCAAATTCATGGAGGGAGAGAGTAGAATAGAGGGGTTGGGGGAGGAGGAATGGGGAGTTACAGTTTAATGGGTACAGAGTTTCAGTTGGGGATGATGAAAAAGTTATGGAAGTGGATGGTGGTGATGGTTGAACAATATGAATATACTTTATGCCACTGAACTGTACACTTAAAAATGGTTAAAATGGTAAAATTTATATTATTTATATTTTACTATAATAAAAAAATGTAATAGACCCTCATCGAACTGTACACTTTTAAGTGGGTACATTTTTAAATTTATGTCAATTATACTTCAATAAAGTTGAATTGTAAAAGGCGCCAAAGAAGAACGTACCTGTCTTGCTCTTCCTGAACTATTGTAGATTTCTCTGTCTCGGTGGTTTGTAGAGGGAGCCCTGTAATCAGACGGACCACAGATCTTGGTTCAAATCCCGCTTTTGCCGCTTATGGGTGCCCTAATTACACGAACAATGTTATGTAAATAGAACCTATCTCGAGTTAAGGATTGAAAGAAGCAGCACCTAAAGGGCTAACGATGATGAAAGCAAATGTTAGTTGTTATGAAAATTGCCTCTGTCTCCTCAGAGACTGAGAAGGGAAGGGTGCCCCGAGAAAGGTGGGGTACAGGTTGTCGGCCTCCGGAGTGACGCCTTCTCCCAGGTCAGGTGCGCGGGCTGTGGGGAGGCGGACGCTGGCCGCGAGGTGGCGCCCGGCTCGGGCTGGCTCCGCGCAGAGGCTGCGGCGCGAGGTGCACAGAAGCGCCCGGGCCCTGGACCAAGGGGGCGGGCAGAGGCGGGGACTCCGCCGAACACTGCTTCCCAGGATCACACCCTCCCTCAGGGTGCTTTCGGGCGGCCAGAGAAGCGGAGAGGCCTTTTCCCGGTGCTCTTCTCCCAGCCTGGGATGCTGTCGGTCGGTCCCCGGGTTGTATCTTTAATAAGGTAACGGTTGTTGGGCCTCAGTGGGAAGGTGCCTGACGTAGACGATCTCATTGATTCCCCTCCGCCACCCCACTTTGCAGATAAGAAAGCTGAGGCCGGAGAGGCGGAGTACCCCAAGGCCGCACAGCTGGTGAAGAGTCGAGGAGGGACTCGGGCCCGGGGCCCCTGCTCTTCTCCCCTGCTCACCCCCTCTCGGCGCCCGATCCAGGCTGTCGGGTCGGCCAGGCCGCTCGGCCTCAGTGGTCCCACCCCTACACAGCCTCCCTCCCGGGCATTCTGGATCTCCCCTCCCCCGGCTCCCGGTTTCCTTGTCAAAACTTCCTGCCTTGGCGAGGGCCCGAGTTCCCACCCCCTTCCTGCCCCCCGCCCCTCCGCGCCCCTCCCCGCCCAGCGATCCACAACTTTCGGCCACCCCGCCACTCTCGCAGTCGGCCTGGGGCTCCACGCAGGGACCCCCGCCCTCTGCTCCTCCGGGCCCACCCCCGCGGTCCCCACCCCAGGCGGACGGCGAGATAGGATCCCGAGGCAGGTGAGTGACCGCGCGCCCCTGGTCCCGCGACCACCCTGCACTGGGGGACCTCTGGGTGGGGGGGAAAAGAGAGACCGACAGAGAGACCTGAAGGGGATGGGGTAGTGGAGATGGGCCAAAGGGGATTGGGGGTTTCCATCCATAATGAAACAGCATGTAAATGACATGCAAATGAAGCTGTTTCTTAGCCCCTTGTATGGGACTTTGTGTGTCCATCGGCTGCCACCACCCCACTGGCCCCCTTTCAGGGCTGGAGAGAGAAGCCCTCTAATTGGCTGAAGGGATGTGTAGTGTTAAGAGCACCCACACGGGAGTCAAGGCTGCCCAGGTTCGAATCTCGACTCTTCTCCTTACTACCTGTAGGATCTTGGTCAAGAGACTTCACCTCTGTGTCTCAGTTTCTCATTTCTAAAAGGGGAATAATAAGATATAGTGCCTACCTTATGGGGTTGCTGTGAGGCTAAGATGAGCATAAACATGTCTCCTGCTTAGAACCGTGCCTGCTCAGTGTTTATTACAGTGTTGGCCCTCTCCCCACCAGGAGACACGTTTGAGGCGGATGGAGGGAAGGGACCCAGGTTTACAGGTCCCTGGGGCTCATAGTTTTGCCGGTTTGAGGACGAAGAAGTTGGCCAAAGGTCTCAGGCATGTGGATCCCCAGAAAGCCCCATGGGCTGGTGTGTGTGAGGGGGAGTGAGGGTGGGGGGCCCTGGAGCCCAGGCCCCAGCAAGGCCATCCTCACCCCAACCCCATCTCCAGCCTCCAGTAGTGAACTTTCAGCTGTCCTGCTCTGGCCTTTTATGAGTGGCCTCTCCCGAGCTTGGGCTGTGACCCTAGTCCCCGGGGATGGGAACAGCTTGTGCTGGTCCGAGTTTCCCAGGCTCCCAGGCTCCCAGGCTCAGCCAGACCTCGGCTCCAGGCAGGATTGGGCAAGGGGTCAGCTCTCAACCCTGGCCTAGGCTGGGCCTGGGGGGTCGGGGAGCTGTCTGAGTCCCACCCCATCCCAATCCATGATACAGTCCCTCTGTGTGGGCACACGGGAGCCAGGGTGTGGGACAGCTCTCCTCTCTCCAGCTCTCTGTCCCCTGCTGCTGCCTCTCCCACTTCTGAGGTCTCCCAAAGTCTACCCACTAAACTTGCCGTTGCAGTTGGGGCTACCCTCCCTGCCACCTAGGAGCTGGGTTAACCAGGCTCCCCTCTGTCTTCCTCTCTTCAACGGGAGGTGAAGCCGAGGGTTGGCATCTGTTTCTACACTACCCCCCCCCCCCAACTTCCATCCCCTATCAGACTTTCCCAGAAGAGGAAACTAGCTCTGCAGGCAGCCCCATCCACAGTTCGGAAACCTGGATAGAGATAGAGGTCACTGGGATGCTGTCTGCCTCCCCCCACCAACACATTCTGCTGGAGAGGGGACCTGGGCCAGGCAGGGCCTCCACCACAGTGCTCGGAGCTTCTCATTTGAGTAGCCTTGGAAACCTTGAAAGAGAGCCCTCCCGGGATGCAAGAGGGGCCCTAGGGCCCATCCTAGCTCTGGGGAGGGTGTCCATACCAGTCCTGGGGGAGGTACCATAGAGGCTTCTCTATGGGGGAGAAGCCAGCAGGAGGAGCAAAAGAAGACAGGGGAGGAGAGAGGGAAAGACAAAGACAGAGATATAGAGAGACAGAAATATGGAGACAGACAGAAACCAACAGACAAAGAAAACACAGGCAGAGGCATAGAGACTTCTGGAAACAACAAGGCCCAGAGGGAAGCGAGAGGCATATTTGGAAAAACAGAGCAGAGACTGAGAGAAAGAACAAGAAGGTGGTAGAGGAGGTAAAACAGAAGGAAGTCCGAAGACCAAAGAGAAATCACAGGGGTAGAAGGACCTAAAAGGGACAGCACAAGCCTTTGGAGCTTGATAGACCTGGTCCAAATCCCCACCCTGCCTTTGGTTGGCTGTGTGACCTTGGGCAAATTACTTAACCTCTTTGGGATTTCTTTTTTCTCTTCCTTTCTTCCTTCCTTCCTTCTTCCTTCCTTCCTTTCTTTTCTTTCTTTCTTTTCTTTCTTCCTCCCTCCCTCCCTTTCTCTCTTTCTTTCTTGCTTGCTTGCTTTCTTTCTTCTTTCTTTCTTTCTGCATGGCTTGTGGAATCTTAGTTCCCCTACCAGGGATTGAACCTGGGCCCTCGCAGTAAAAGCACTGAGTCCTAACCACTGGACCACCCGGGGAACTCCCTGGGATTTCTTCATCTACATAACAGGTGGCATAATAGCACCTACTTTCTAGGACTGCTGAGAGGATGAAAAGAAAGAGTCCAGCTCACAATATACATTTAACAAGGGGGTGGGAATTGGTGTTAGAGCACCCACACGTGGCCAGATGGAGGTCTCCAGAAACAGCACCTGGGTGGGTGCTGGGCCATGGAGCCTCGTGAGTCCCCTTTCCTGCCTGTACCTCCTACCCCACCCCACATAGTGGCATCTGGGGCCTAGTCCGTCTGTGTAGGAGGTGGTGTGTGGATGGGCAGTGAGGGGCGTAGTCCCTGGGCCGGAGGTGCGGGATAAGGGCTCAGGCCCTGCCAGCGGGCACACTCCCTCCTCTCCAGGTGACTCAGTGCCCTGCACTCCCATGCACTCAGCCCAGAGGAACTTGGAGGCCGGCCCTGAGGAATTCCTGCCCGAGGTCGGGAGAGCAGGTCTGGAGACGCCTTTTACTTTGTAATGGTGGGAAGTTCTTTCTGAACTCCACCTTCCATTGACTTACCAGTGTTGTGTCTTGAGGGCCCTAGAAGGAAGGTTCTGCTATCTGGTGAGCCGGGGACAAGCCACAGCCTCCAAACATCTCTCCCTGTCCCCTGTTTCCCACAAAGTAAGGTTGGGCTTACTCAAGTCGGAAAGGATTTAGAGTTTATCAGTCCATCCACTCCGCACAATGTTTAATTACTGCCCACTGGGTGCCAGGCACCCTAGATGCGTGTGTGTAGGTGCTGGGGACACAGTAGTCAGGCAGGCAGAGAAGTGCCCTGACCCCACGGTGCTCCATTCCAGTGGGGAAGACAGACCTTAGTAAAAATATAATGACCACGGGATGGGAACCTTCAGGGAACACCTGGGGGGCAAGCAGCCCACTAACAGAGCCTGGGACAGGAATGGAATTGGAGGCTGTCCCAGCCTGGTAGGGAAACCAGACTCACAAGCTGGCATCACAAGATGGGGTACATTACCTCATCCGTCCATCAGACTTGAGGTGTTCCGGGGCCTGTGAACTCCTGACTTGACCTGGGTTAGTCCCACCTGACCCCAGAGGAGGGACACTGGTGCCTTAGGCTGGAGTTTGGGGAAGTGTTGGGCCTCTGGGGGACTGGTCTATGTCCAGTATGGAGCCGGCCTCAGGGAAGAACTGGGGTCCTTTGGGCCACAGGGGTCCGTGGTGAGTGTGCTAAGAGCCTGGAGGAAGTTTCCAAGGAAAGGGAGGAACAGGTGAGGTGTGGAGCCACTGAGGGGGCTTCCTGGAGGAGACTGGCCTAGAAGGATGGGTAGGACCTGGGCATTCCAGGAGTGGCCTGGGCAGAGGTGGCTGTGTGGTGAGAGGCATGTCCAGTGTGATGGGAGCACAGGAGCAGGAGCAGAGGCTGGCCACCTGGGCCCTGGGCGCCCTTTCCTGTAGCGTGGGGAGCCACAGAGGCATTAGAGAGAGGCAGTGGCCAGAGCAGAGCTGCGCTTTCCAACAGTATCTGGGGGTGGCGATGAGCAGGGGGAGCTGCTCCCTGGCCTGTGTCACCCCAGGGGTTACCTCCCACCCCCCACTGCTTTGTTCTCGGAAGCAGATTCTAATCCTGCTGTTGCCTCTGCTGACCGGTTGGCCCTTGGGCAAGTCTTTTTACCTGAGACCCTCCATGGTCTCTCCTGTGAAATGGAGAGGGGTATCAATCACTCCACCTGTGGGTGGTGGTGAGGGTCCGGACTGGCTCTAGCTTCCAGTAGGCACGTGCTGAATGTTTGGTGAATCAGAATCCCTGCAGTTTCTCTATTTCCTGATGAGTAAACAGGTCGGGCTGAGGACCCTCTAGCTTCTGTTTCCTGAGCCACAGAGAACACAAGGCCGGCCCCTCACCCCTGTTCCCTCCCCGCCCAGCCTCTGGAGCACATGCAGGCTTCCTGTCCCTCCATCCGGCAGACATGCCTGGCGTGCCGAAGGCCTGGCTTGGCTGGATGTAGGAGGGGCTCTGTGTGTGCGTGTACAAGCGTGTACACGGGTATTCTGAGTGGCACGTGGAGCAGAGCAGTCTAGGCTGCTGGTGGAGCTGGGTTAGAGGGCATCCCTGTATGGGGAGGGAAGGGAAGTCTTTGGACTCAGGATCACGCTACTGAGTGGGAAGGACTAAGTGATCCTGTCTCCATGGCAAAGAGAGGTTAGGAAAGGGCACAGAGAACAGACACAGACACGGGGGAGATCCTGAAAGACAAGAGAGCTACAGGGCGAGGCAACCTTGGCACCAAGCTAAGACACAGGGCTCGATTTGTGGATCGTGGCTGGAGTTCAGCCTACACTCCATACCTGAAGGTGGATTCCCTAGTGCAGTGAACATACTGCACAACTGTACGTGGTAGCCTTGATATAGAAAAGGAAGGAGAGAGGCAGAAGAGACCAAGAAACTGATGGAGGAAGAAAAAACAACAGAAAGCAGAGAGTTTCTGATGAAGAGCAAGACAAAAGGCAAAAAGAAAGAGGCAGAGAGCCTAGAACTTGGAGGATTCTGTTTTTGCATCAACACGTGTCCACTGAGCAGCCTCTCGTCTGAGGCTCAGTTCCAGGATGGTCATTGGAACCAACAGTTCCAACCCCCACTGAACCCTGGGAGATGTGGGGTGTTATTCTCCCATTTTACAGATGAGGAAATGGAGGCTCACAGGGCTCAAGTGACATGCTTGAGGTCATACAGCTTTTAAGTACTAGGAACTTTGGCCTCCAAGATGGGAAGGAGGGAGAGAGAGAGATACAGAGGAGGCACCAGTGGAAACAAGCAAGAAGCTGGAGTTGGTGCTCAGGCTGAGGGCTGGGGGGGAGTAGAATCCAGGCGTCCTGCCTCATCAACCGCCTTTGGCTTGAAGACTACCTGGCGGGCAGCCCATCGTTCTGGGGGATCAGGTTCTCTGGGGAGCCTAGTCCCCTCCCCTCCCCACTTCCTTTCTCTCTGTCAGCATCTAAGGCCCTATTCCCATTCCCGGATCATCCTGGGGATTCTTCAGGAAAAAAAAAGAAAGAAACAGCTTTTCCTGGAATTAATACTCAAAGAGTATGACAGTGCCAAGGGGAGTGGAGAAAGGGTGTGATAGGTGCAGGAGGAGTGGGGCTGAGGATGCCATCATGGAAACTGCAATTGTTCATTGAACTTCTTATGTAGCTCTCTAAGCACTTATCTGTATCAACTCATTTATTACTCTGCAGAACAATCCTACAAAGGGAAGTCCCATTATCCTCTCCATTTTAGAGATGAGGGAACTGAGAGATGGGATTTGAACCCAGGTTTGAATGGGGGGCTGGGAGGGGATGCAGAGCTCAGAGGGTATCCTTTGCTGTACCACCTCCCGGAGAAGAGCAGCTGGAAGGGAGCTGGTGGGGAAGTTCCTCTTGCTGTCTCACTTCCATCAGCCCCACTCTTGCTCTCTGCCTTCTATAGACATGGATTATCTCCTGTCCACTAGGAACTCTACTCCCCTCCCAGAGGCCCCAGACTCATCCCCCTCCTCCTAGCAGGGTTAGGATTGGAGTACAGTGAGGGTAGGGGGACTCCCCACCAGAGGAATCAGGCTGAACAGGAGAAGAGAAGGGGAGGCGAGCTGGGTTGGGCCCTGTGTGGGCTTGGAGGCCGAGAGGGCAGGGATACTGGGGGTTCGCGCAGGCGGGACTGGGGACTGGGGTGGGGGGGGACCTGGCCAGGCGCCCAGCTGCTTTGCATCTCGAGGTGGAGGAGAGAGAAGTGTCAGCTCATTCTTGACTGTAAA
This sequence comes from Balaenoptera borealis, assembly GCF_965194805.1. Taxonomy (NCBI): domain Eukaryota; kingdom Metazoa; phylum Chordata; class Mammalia; order Artiodactyla; family Balaenopteridae; genus Balaenoptera; species Balaenoptera borealis. Next base: position 80,572,954 of record NC_138860.1, on the reverse strand, counting down.
CACATCCCGGTTCCCACGCCTCTGATCGCGTTCTTGCGGCAGCCCCCAGCCCGATCCCCTTCTCCTGTCCAGCCCCCTGCCAGGCTCCCCCTCGCCATAACCAAGGCTATTACAAAGAGATGTAAAGCCCCTGGGATTCCCGCCTGGGCTCGGGAGAGCCTGGAACCACAGGGATGGATCTGCCAGTCTGGGTTTGGATACCAGCTCTGATATTACTGGCTGTGTGGCCCTGGGCAGGGAACTTACCCTCTCCTTGCCTGTTTCCTCATCAGTAAAATGAATAATAATACCTACCACAGTGGGTTGACATACGCTTTACACGAAATGATCCATATAAATTGCTCAGCACTCTGCCTGTGCCAACACAGTAAACAACATATGTTAGTTTTCCAATTGTGAGGGAAGGTGTGTGGGTCCCTCAATCCAGAGGTGCCATGGAGGAAGGAGGCTGAGTAGGGGAAAGGCAGGGGGCATCTGTATGGGAAGAGGGAGAAGGGAGCCTACAGTGGGGGCCCCTGGGGTCAGATGGGGACCCAGTAGTTGTCTGATTTAAACCCCTTGAAGGGGCACGTGTAATCACAATAGCCCCAGTTCTGCTGGGACTGGAGGTGCTGGGGAAGGGTGGGCCAGGGTCTCAGGTTCCCTAGCCCCTCAGGGACAAAGGCTCAGATGGGGACAAGCCTAGGCAGCCAGGCTGGAGCTCTGGGCTCCTGGTCTGGCCTGTGTCCCCTCCTCAGGGTCTGGGGCTGGTGAGGCCAAACCCTGCCCCTCCCTGCCAGGATCCCCATCTCATCTCTCCCCTCCCTGCAGACCACCCACTGATCTCACCGGACCCCATCCTGGCTTCCAGCCCCTTCCACTGACCAGCTGAGACCTCCTCTGCTCTCCAGTCCTACCCTGAGGCCCTTGGGAGAACAGAATCTCCCCACCCCTCTAGTTATTAGAGTCAACCCCCTGGGATTAGGGTCAGGCCCTCCTCATGCTCCCCTGCCCATCTCGAGGTCCCTCTCAAAGTCCCCCGGGTGAACCATTTCCTCCAGAAGTTGGTTAAGAGGAGGTGGCTGCTGGGAGGGGGCTGCTGTAGATGAGAGGAAGGACAGCCCCTCCCCTTTGCGCCTCATCAGGGCCTTCCTGCTGCAGGTCTTGTCCATGTCACCGCAGCCTCGAGCTCCGGGGACAGATCCAGGCCCAGGTAAGCCTGGGGGTCCCTGCGTGGCTGGAGATGAGGCTCGCCCAGGGACAAGGGTGATGACCCTGTATCCAGACAGATTGAGCTCCAATTGGAGGACAGGACCCCTATGCCAGGGGCACAGTGGGGGCTACAGGAAGAGGGGAGTGTGGACCAGACTGAGGGATGAAGAGGGGGAGATGCGTGGGGGGCTCGGGGTCCTGTCCATGTGCTTGCTGCCGTGCACACTCGAGGGAGAAGTTCAGCTGGGATCAGACAGGGTGGGCCTGGGATCATGACCGGAGCAGGCCTGGGGTGAAGGGCAGAGTCTGGGGATGTTGGGAGAAGGAGCCAACTGTTGGGGAGGGAGCTGGGGGTTGTGTGGGTGGAAGGGCAGACTATGGGGGTCGTCTGAAGGACACTCCTGACTGTGGCCTGGCTCCCTGAGGCCAGGCTGCGTCCCTCCCCCCCCCACTCCCCACCCTCCCCCACATCCTACCTTCCAAGTTCAGGGTGGTGGGAGGACGGAGCCACCCCATGCTCCGCCCGTGATCATGCTCCCTGCTGCCCTCCCCACATACACACGTTCTAGCCAGGCTCTGTTTCCTGTTTCAGGCTCCATATCATGAGCACCGGGATCCCCCAGGACACTCTCTGGGCTCCTCAGGCCCCGGGGCCCAAGGGCCCTGTCACCCTGCCCCTGGCTCACCTGAGTTTCTCAGGCCCCAGGATGCCATAGAGGCCTGGTGAGTTACCTGGGGACTGAGGATGGATGGGAGGGACACAAAAAAGACAACAGGTGGAGATCTGCCCTGGGGGAGCTGTGATGGGGCCACTAACCAGAGTCATGGGCAGGCCTTGCTGCTCTGCAAGGCAGGAGCGGGGGTGGGGGAGTGGGTAGAAATTTGCGGTGGGTGGGAGGGAGCGTGGGGAGGAGAGGTGGGCCAGCCCAGCCGCTGAGAGGGTGCGGAGCAGGCTGGAGGGTTTACTGGTGGGGCAGAACGCGGCAGTGGGGTGCGGTGAGGTTAGGGAGTATCCCTCTGAGCGCTGCCCTGATGGGCGCTGAGAGCGGCCCGCGGGGACCCTGGGAGTGTGTGGGTGGAGGGTCTGGGGTGGGGCCCGGAGGCAGGCATTCCAGAGATACTCAGGGGGGTAAGGGGCCAGCTACCACGACCTTTCTCTCTCTTCTCGGGGAAAATTATAAGCAGATGTGGGCGCCTCAGGGAGGCGTAGAGGAGGGAGCCGGGGCAAGTTAACAGAGAGTCTGAAACTGGCGGGGCGGGGGGCGGCGGGTGCTCAAGGGCCTCCGCGGCTCCTGAGCTCAGGAGCGAGAACTGACTCCTCGGAGGTCCTGACCTGCTTCCCACCCACTGGGCGAGGCCAGGCGTGGAGGAGAGGGGAGGAGCCCATTTCCAGATGGCTGGTGGGTGGTCACAGGGAGGTGGCGGCTTCTCCTTAAGTCTGAGGCCAGGCTGGGGACTCCCTGGGTGATAGCACCTAGAGCTGGGTGCAAAGGTATGCTGGCAAGGCTTTAGCAACCGGCTTCGGTGGGGGGATGGGTGGGGGGGTGGCCCTGATTTGTGGTGTTTGCTGATTTCCATGGTGCCGATTTCCACCCCCGTACTTGGTTTCAAGCTACTACTGTGACAGCACTGAACAAGGAGTTGGGAGGAGAAGTCATGATTGGCTCTCAGAAGTCAGTATGGGCCGTGCCAGCGCACCAGTGGTGGGGAGGGGCTCCTTCAAGGTCACCTGGACCTAGCCCTACTCCCACCCCATAAAGCAGGAAGCCCCTAACAGCATCAGGGTGGTTTTGGCCTCTGCCTGCCTACATCCAGTGATGGGGAGCTCACCACCGGAGGTCGCTGATTCCATTACAGAACTGCTTTGACCGTTGGAAAGTTCTTCCTCTAACTGAGCCCAAGTTGGCTTCCCTTATAACTTCCCTTCATCGGCTCCAATTTCACACCTTGGTATAATGTCAAAGTGCCCTGGGTAGGGGCTGTGCTGGGGATTGGGAATTCAGGCACAGGTCCCTGCCTCTAGAGGTCATGGTCAGGGAACAGGCACTAGAACAGTGGTGTGTGGGTGAATGGTGCTGGGGTTCCTGGAAGGGATGGGTGGGGGCAGTCTGCCAGTGTGGATCGGGAAGCAGGGCAGGGAAAGAGGGGTGACACTTGGGCTAGACCTTGAAAGGTGAGTGCTTAAAGTGAAGAATGGGGGGGAGGACGTCCAGACAGAGGAAACCGTGTGAGAAAGTCTCAGAGGCATGGCAGTGCTCCACCTGGTCAGGAATAAGACCTGGAGCCTGGGAAGCATGGGCCAGAGGACCAGAGCCTCATCTCTTCTGCCACCCCTGCTTGTTCTCTGCAGAGACTTGGTCCTCCGGGTTTGTGGCTGCAGTGCCCCTCACCTGCTCCACACCTGGCCGTGTCACAGGCCTCAGCAATGTCACCACCTCTGCGGGCCCTCTTTCTCCTGGCCCTGGGCCTGGGGCTGGCTGGAACCCTCAACCCCAAGGACCCCAACACCTGCAGCTTCTGGGAAAGGTGAGAGAGGGCCCCTGCTGTGCCTTGAGGGCTGCAAGCCCCCAGCTCCCCATTCTCCCCACTGGGGCTCCTCTTCCCAGCTCCTTCCCTTGCTTCCTTCCCTTTCTCCAGCCCTCACCTCCCTCTTATTTCTGCTTCTACTCTCTCTGCTCCTCTAGATGGGATGCCTCTGACTCCATCCCCATCTTGATCTTGTCTCAGTCTCCATCTCAGCTGTGACCCTGTCCTTTCTTTATCCCCCTGCCTTGGTCCCTGTGCGAGGCTAGCTGCAGGACAGAGCACAGGGTAGGAGACATTCACTATGGGGCAAGCAGAGGGGCTGGCCCAGGGAGAGCCAGGGGGACAGGGTTGGGCAACAAGTCCCAGGGCAAGGTTTGGCCAGAAGTGCTTCAACCCATCTCCATCAGCTGGGCCCAGAAGTCAGTTCTAGCTCAATTTCCCCATATAGGGAGAAGGAGGCGGCAGGGAATGGAAGGCTGGAATGGAATATTCCCAGGAATATTCCAACTCTGGGAGGATCCCTCCAGATTGAAGCGGGACAGATGGGGGGGTCCATCCTAGGCTGGAGGGAGCAAGCCTAAATATTCCCCACTGTGGCCAAGCCCTTGCGCCCCCGCTCCGCTCTGCCAGCTCAGGCCTCCCCCTGCCCTGGGCCCCCACTCCGTTCCCTGTCTTGCAGCTTCACCACCACAACCAAGGAGTCGCACTCCCGCCCCTTCAGCCTGCTCCCCTCGGAGCCCTGTGACCGGCCCTGGGAGAGCCCGCACACCTGCCCCCGGCCCACGTGAGTGCCCGTCCCCCTCCATCGGCAGATGGGTGCCAGAGGGGCTGCCTCGGCCCGGGCCTTGCCCCTCTGTACCCCCATTCTTTTCTCAGAACCTTTAGAGTTCAGAGGAAGCATCTGGCCTCAGGGCACTCAAGGCACGTTGTGTGTGGGGTATGTGTGTTTGGGGTGTGCAGGTGTGGTGTATTGTGGGCATGTGTGTGGCCGGATGGAGGGCAAGGAGGGAATGTTCTCTGCTACCCCAGCTCAGGGTGTTGGGCAGTGCCCCAGGCCTCCCCCAGTGCCGCACTGTGGAAGGTTGGAAGCCAGGGCCTCGGCAGGGAGGACTGAGGGCCACCTCTGGGTCTCCCTCAGGGTTGTCTACCGGACCGTGTACCGCCAGGTGCTGAAGATGGAGCACCGAATGCGCCTGCAGTGCTGCCGGGGCTTCTACGAGAGCAGCGGGGCCTGTGTCCGTGAGTCCTGGGTGGGGCCGCGGAACGCGTGGAGCCTAGGCCACCTAGTCCTTCCCTGCCCTCACCAGGGTGGGGCTACTCCTCTGCCCTCCGCTCGCCCTGTTGTCTCTAGGGACAAAGCTGCCACTTCATACCTCTGTCTCTAGCTGGCCCTGCGTCTCTCCCACCCTCTCTCGCCATGTCCCTCAGCAGTCTCCGGCTCTGCATCTCTGTCTCTGGGCTGCCTGTATCTCTCTGTCACCGTGTCTCAGGCTCTCTCTCTGACTCTTCCCGTCCCTGTCTCTCTGTCGCTAGCTGTCTCGACCGGTCGCCGTCCAGTCTCTCCTGTCCCCCGCCCCCAGCACCCTGAAACCCCCAGAGCAGAGCCCGCTCTGTCTGCCTCTCCCCTTCTCTCAGCCTTGGACCATCACCAGCCCCTACAGAGACCCCTGCCCAGCCTGAGCCCCCAGCCCAACCCCTACCCTCTCTCTGGACAGCATCCATGTCTGGTCCCTACGTGAGGAACCCCGCCTGCCCATTTCCCAACAAGGTGCTTCCAGAATTTCACAGAAAGGAGCTCGGGAGTCCAGAATCCTGAGGTCTTGACAAGCTCTGACCTGAGTTGCTTTACTCTCAGTCTTTTTGCATCTTAGAGGCAGAAATGCTGCTTGGCGAACTCCAGGTCCCTGGTGTGGGAGGAAGCTGGGGTTAGGCTTCAGAGAATAAAAGGTGGGTACGGCAGGGGTGGAAGCATCTTCTCACACACACCCCACCCCATCTCTGCCCCAGCGCTTTGTGCTCAGGAGTGTGTCCATGGCCGCTGCATGGCGCCCAATCAGTGCCAATGTGTGCAAGACTGGCGGGGCAACGACTGCTCCAGTGGTGAGTGGCTGGTGACGGCAGGGCATGACCCCTTGTGCCTACAGGGATGCAGAACCCTTGGGCACACCCTCCCTACCAGGGCACAGGTGCTTAGGCCCCCAGGGCGATCACCCAGCAGAGTCCCACTGCAGCCAGCAGCCTTTTCTGGAGGTGTGGTACAGGGGGAGGGGCCAAAGCCGGGCATGGGGGCATGTGTGGGGGCCAGGACACAGAGACGGGGACTAACTGGAGGCTGGGGAGGGGCAAGACCCCTGGTGACCCCCTTCCGCCCTCCCATCCCACAGCTTGTGCCCCGGGCGTTTGGGGGCCACAGTGTGACAAGCCCTGCAACTGCGGCAACAGCAGCTCCTGTGACCCCAAGAGTGGGGCATGTTCCTGTGCCTCTGGGCTGCAGCCTCCACACTGCTCTCAGCCCTGCTCCCCTGGCCGCTACGGCCCTGCCTGCCAGTTCAGCTGCCAGTGCCATGGGGCACCCTGTGACCCCCAGACCGGAGCCTGCCTCTGCCCCCCAGAGAGAACTGGGCCCAGGTGTGTAACGGGAGGAACACACACTAACGGGATCGCAGACACAGGGTGCACGGGCATACGTGGGGACACAAGGGGACTCAGCATCCCAAACGTAGGGATGGAGTCAAGATGCCCAGATCCTGGTCCCAGCTTCACTGCTCACTGGTTGAGCAACCTTGAGCAAATCATTGACTCTTCACGTGTTTGCTTCCGGTCTGTAAAATGGGAGCAGTATTGTCCACCTAGAAGGGTTGCTGTGAAGATAACACGAACTAGCGTGTGAGCGAAAGCACGTCCCAAATTGGGGCTGAGATAGGGACGCAGAGAACCCTACTGCAAGGCAGGGTGCAGGGAGAGCTGGGGAGTCACAGGAGGGAGAATGTGCATCTAGCTGGAGATCAAAGATCTAGCTTCATGGAGGAGCTCTGGAGTTGAGCCCTCAGGATAGAAAACCATGGCAGGCGGACGTGTTGCCCCCAGAGGGACTAGCGTGAGCAAAGCTAGAGCTGGAGCAGAGGGTGCGTGGAGAGCAGACACGCCACCCATGGCTCTTCGCTCTACCCCTCCTGATGGGGCTGGGTGTCCCTGCCATTTCCCGTCCTGGAAACGTTTGTTTCTTGATCCCTGCAGTACCCAACAGGGAAGGGGGGTGAGACTCGACGGGTGGGTGTGACTCACTGAGCCCTGGAGTCGGGCCTTCCTCCTGGGGAGGGCCTGTGTGTGGTTGACCAGCCCTTGGAGGCAAAGGGGGAAGCAGGTACTGCTTGTTTACATACTGACCTCACCCCCTCTGCCCAACAGCTGCGAGGTGTCCTGTTCACAGGACAGGGTTGGCTTCTCCTGCCCCAGCACCCCTCCTTGCCAAAACGGGGGTGTCTTCCAGGCCTCTCGGGGCTCCTGCAGCTGCCCACCTGGCTGGATGGTATGAAGGGTAGGGCCTGTGGGTATGAATTCTGTGGGCGGTTCTCTACAGGGCTCCCAGGAGGATGTGTGTGAGGGGGGTAGGCTGTGTGGGCCCTGGAGAGGTTTGAGGGTTTGGGGTGTAGGGGTGTTGATGAGTCCTGTGGCCATGGGGAGGGGGCTGGGCTCCTGGGGCTCTGTCGACCTCTCACCCCTACAGGGCACCATCTGTTCCCTGCCCTGCCCCGAGGGCTCCTATGGACCCAACTGCTCCCAGGAATGTCGCTGTCACAACGGAGGCCTCTGCGACCGGTTCACCGGGCAGTGTCACTGCGCTCCGGGATACACAGGGGACCGGTGAGTGGTGTTGGCCTGGGGTGGGAGTGGGCTGGGGTGGGCCGGGGGCGGCGGCGGGCGGCGTGCCCAGGCTCACTCCCGCGAGGCGCCCAGGTGCCGTGAGGAGTGCCCCGTGGGCCGCTTCGGGCAGGACTGTGCTGAGACTTGCGACTGCGCCACCGGCGCCCGCTGCTTCCCGGCCAACGGCGCGTGTCTGTGCGAACACGGCTTCACTGGGGACCGCTGCGCCGAACGTCTCTGCCCCGACGGCCTCTACGGCCTCAGCTGCCAGATGCCCTGCACCTGCGACCCGGAACACAGTCTCAAGTAGGCCGCGGGCACTGTGGTCAAGGGGTCTGGAGGCCAATGGGAGAGGCCTTCGGTGCTGAAGCCACCGGAGTCACAAAAAGGACCTAGGGCGGGACAGATGTCACAGAAGGGAAAGGGGAGGGGCCTCGGGGACGGGGAGAGACCGCTCTCGGAACAGCACCGAGCCTCCCCGATAACCCCCTCAATTCGGCGATGCTCGGCTCCCACCGCGCGGAGGGGGCGGGGAAGTCGACCTGCGGACCCGGGCTCAGACCGCGCCGCGCCCCCGCCTCCGCCCGCAGCTGCCACCCGATGAGCGGGGAGTGCTCTTGCCTGCCGGGCTGGGCGGGCCTCCACTGCAACGAGAGCTGCCCGCAGGACACGCACGGGCCCGGCTGCCAGGAGCACTGCCTCTGCCTGCACGGCGGCGTCTGCCAGCCCGACAGCGGCCTCTGCCGGTGCGCGCCCGGCTACACGGTGAGGCGCGCCCCGCCGCGAGGGAGGTGCCGGAGAGGCCCGGGAGCCCGCCCGCTCCTCTCACTGGTGCTCCCGCCCGCTCTCAGGGCCCGCACTGCGCTAGCCTCTGTCCCCCTGACACCTATGGGGTCAACTGCTCCGCACGCTGCTCCTGCGAAAATGCCATCGCCTGCTCGCCCATCGACGGCGCCTGCGTCTGCAAGGAAGGTAATGGGTTGGGGTCTCCCGGAAGGGGATTTGGGGGCGGGGCCATGCGAAGAAGGGAGAGTCCAAGGGTAGGGGCAGGCCAAGAGTAGGGGAGAGGCTGCAGGGTAAGGGCGGAGGCACTGGTCAGCAGCTGGACTGCTGGGAAAGTAGCCAGCCTACTTCCTTCCTGGAATATCCGCTTTGTTTTTTTTCAACCACAAAAATCCCAATTGTCCTTAAAGGCCCAGGCCAGAGGTACCTCTTTGCAGAACGTGCCTCATCCTCAGACATACAGAATCACAGAATGGCAGCTCCAGGAAGGGCCTCGGAGATCTACCAGGGGTGCCACGTTGGCAACCTTTAGGCTAGATTCGGACGCAGATATGTTTTGTTTGACTAGCTGTCTATCATATTTAGCCAAAGTCCAGTCTCCAGTCCCCACTCCTCCCTATTGTCTTACACATGATCTGAAGAACTCATTTAGTTACCTGTTGGGGCCTCTGTAAGCATTTGGGTTTGCTGCCACCCCCCTTCATTTTGCAGAAGAGGCAACCAAGACCCAGAAGGTGGTGGTGCATCCCCAGCGGTCTTTCAGCCTTCTGTCCAACATCCAACAGTTTCTATGCTTGTCTCCTATGCGGCCATGGGCATCCCCACCCCCAGCCCCAGCTCATAGTGCAGAGCCTGGCAGAGCCAATGCCCAGTGTGTGCTTGCTCAGGAGGGGAGCCAGGTCCCCATGCCTACTTGCAAGTCCCCTCTTCCAGGTTGGCAGCATGGTAACTGCTCCGTGCCCTGTCCGCCTGGAAGCTGGGGCTTCGGTTGCAATGCCAGCTGCCAGTGTGCCCATGAGGCAGCCTGCAGCCCCCAAACTGGAGCCTGTACCTGTACCCCTGGGTGGCACGGGACCCACTGCCAGCTCCCCTGCCTGGTAAGTGCACAACTGTCTGCCTTCCTGGGGGAGGGAAGGGCACAGCACCCCCCAGCTGACTGGCCTGTCCTACCCTCTACTCCCTCTCCAAGAAGGGGCAGTTTGGTGAAGGCTGTGCCAGTCGCTGTGACTGTGACCATTCTGATGGCTGCGACCCTGTTCACGGACACTGCCAGTGCCAGGCTGGCTGGACAGGTGAGCGTTCTGGGTGTCCAGGCCCCAGGCTTACTGTGGAGTTGGGGGATGCATCCCACAGGACGTGTGTGTTCAGAAGAAACCCTATGGAAGGGGTGCCACAGGCCAGGCTCATCCTACCCCTCTCACAGGTACCCGCTGCCACCTGCCCTGCCCTGAGGGCTTCTGGGGAGCCAACTGTAGCAACACCTGCACCTGCAAGAATGGGGGCACCTGCGTCCCTGAGAATGGCAATTGTGTGTGTGCACCTGGATTCCGAGGCCCCTCCTGCCAGAGATGTGAGGCTCCCTCCCCCTGCCTGCCAGCAGTAATGTGCAGTGCAGTGTCAGATGCCTGAAACTCCCACTCTACCCCTCTTGGTCTCTTGTGCTGACTCCAATCTTTGGGCCGGTTGCTGCAGTGGGAAGGAGGGAGGGAGAGAGTGGGGTCACGGGCTGACTGAGGGTTGGCCCCTGCCCCTGGTCACCACGAGCCCCTTTCCCCCAGCCTGTCAGCCCGGCCGCTACGGCAAACGCTGTGTGCCCTGCAAGTGTGCTAACCACTCCTCCTGCCACCCTTCGAATGGGACCTGCTACTGCATGGCTGGCTGGACAGGCCCTGACTGCTCCCAACGTATGTGGTGGCTCATGTGTCTGAGCATGTGTGCATGCTGAGGGGGTGGGCTGAGGACCAGAGGCTTCCGTTCCCCTGCTCCTGGGTATAAAAGCCTCTGAACCCACCTTGATTCAGCCATTTATAGAAACACTATAAACAAATATTTATTGGGTGTCACCTACATGCTGGGTGTTGTTCTAGGTGCTCAGGATGCAGCAATGAACAGATCAGGGTAAAAAATTCCCTGCCCTTCTGCATGGGAGGCCTGAGAAAAGCAGTGTTTGTATGGGGGCGGGGAAAATCATAAGCTCAGTTTTGGACATGTTCTTTTTTTCTTTTGGATTGCCAATTTATTTTTATTTATTTATACATGGCCTCTTTCCCACATAAATATAAGAAGGACATCATGGAAAAAATTAGTCCAGAAAACCGAGTCAAACAAATTTTAAAAAGGGGAAATGAGAAGCAGTTACCATGAAAAAGATGGGCAAGGTAGAGGGAAGTAATCTTGGACAAGACTTTTTCCATAGAATTCAGTAACTACTATTAGATTTTTTGCTAGTGTCAGATACACAAAAATTATGCCTTGAATAGTGTAGACAATTATTTCTCTCTTATGTTAAAAAAAAAAAAAAAGTCCAGAGCTAAGCAATATAGGATAGTTTGGAAGCCTTTGGTTGTCTGGCCATGGTCACGTTATTTTGAAAGTCTATCAGATAGGCAAGTGCAGAAGGTAAGCAGGCAGCTGGGCACGTGGGTCTGGAGTTCAGGCAAGACACAGGGCTGTGGGCAAGCATTTGTGACTCATCAGTGTGTAGATACGGTTCAAAGCCTTGGTGCCCCTGGGGAGACCAAAGCTGAGCTGAAGAGGTCAGCGATGCTGGGGGCTGAGAATTCACTCAGGAGGGGCTGGCCCTGCCCGCCAGACAGGCTCCAACCTTGTCTCCTGCAGCGTGCCCTCTAGGACACTGGGGGGCCAACTGTGCCCAGCTCTGCCAGTGTCGCCATGGTGGGACCTGCCACCCCCAGCATGGGAGTTGTTTCTGCCCCCCAGGCCGGACCGGACATCTCTGCTTGGAAGGTACCAGCAGAAGGGGAACTCCATGCCCCTGCCTCCAAGTCAGCCCTAGCCTGAGGAGGGGACTGCAGTTCCCTGGCCCCTCTGATCCCCGCCTGCCTCCTCGGCTCTCTAAACAGGCTGCTCTCCAGGGATGTTCGGCGCCAATTGTTCCCAACCATGCCAGTGTGGTCCTGGAGAGAGGTGCCACCCAGAGACTGGGGCCTGTGTGTGTCCCCCAGGGCACAGTGGTGCCCCCTGCAGGATTGGTGAGTTCTCACCTAGCCCCCTCCCTACCCCCACCCCGCCCCGCACTGTCCCCAGGGAACCAGGACACAGGTACATGCCCAGGTCTCTGCTAGGTGGTACCCTTGTATCACCCTGCCTCCCTGCTGGGGCCTCTCCCATGCATGCATCCCAAGCTCACCAGTAGGGCCAAGACACTGTCCTGAGTGACCACCCCATCCCACACAGGAAGCCAGGAGCCATTCACCATGACGCCTACCTCTCCGGTGGCCTATAACTCACTCGGGGCAGTGATTGGCATTGCAGTGCTGGGATCCCTGGTGGTGGCCCTGGTGGCGCTGTTCATTGGCTACCGCCATTGGCAAAAAGGCAAGGAGCACCAGCACCTGGCAGTGGCCTACAGCAGCGGGCGACTGGACGGCTCTGAGTACGTCATGCCAGGTGAGCTGGCCCGGGGGCGGGGACACACATGAGTGGCTGGCTCTTAGGTACAGGGCAGATGGGGTGCGGGGCTCCTGCATCCCTCCCTGGACCTTGTAGGTGGGAAGCGGGGAGCTGGAGAGAGTCAGAGAGGCCAGAGAGGCTGATTATGGATCTCCTGGAACAGAATGACTGTCTTGGGCCCAGGCTTGTCTCTGACCGGGCAGGTCACCCTGCAACTGTGTCTGTTTGTGCAGATGTCCCTCCGAGCTACAGTCACTACTACTCCAACCCCAGCTACCACACCCTGTCACAGTGCTCACCTAACCCCCCGCCCCCTAACAAGGTCAGTGTTGGGGGCGGGGATGCACTGTGGATGTCCTGTGGGCACGGCCCTGTTCTCGGAGAGCTCCAGCCGGGCACGTGCCTCTCCCTGTCCCACCCCTCCCCTGCCAGGTTCCAGGCAGTCAGCTCTTTGCCAGCCTCCAGGCCCCTGAGCGGCCGGGTGGAGCCCTTGGGCATGATAACCACGCCACGCTGCCTGCTGACTGGAAGCACCGCCGGGAGCCCCCTCCAGGGCCTCTGGACAGGGGTAGGAGCCCGGGGGCCAAGGCCTCTGGTGAGGGTGGATGTGTACAGCCCAGCGTCCTGCTCCATCTGAGTGCGTGTGTCTGTGGAAGGGGATTCTGGGCCTCAGTTCTAGAGGAGGTGGGACCTTGGGCAGGGGACCAGGGGCCTGATTGCAGGTTGCTTTCTCCTCCTCAGGTAGCAGCCGCCTGGACCGAAGCTACAGCTGTAGCTACAGCAACAGGAATGGCCCTGGCCCCTTCTACAGTAAAGGTGAGGGCAGGGCAGGGCGGGGCGGGGGAGCGAGGGAGGGAGCTGCGCTGGGGTTTAGGGGCCAGTGCCTCCTCTGAGCCTGACTTCTTTCCCCTCTCTTTAGGGCCCATCTCTGAAGAGGGGCTGGGGGCCAGCGTGGCTTCCCTGAGCAGTGAGAACCCCTACGCCACCATACGGGACCTGCCCGGCCTGCTAGGGAGCCCCCGGGAGAGCAGCTACATGGAGATGAAAGGCCCTCCCTCAGGGTCCCCCCCCAGGCAGCCTCCTCAGCTCCGGGACAGCCAGAGGCGGCGACACCCCCAGCCAGAGAGAGACAGTGGCACCTATGAGCAGCCCAGCCCCCTGACCCATGGTGAGTCTTCCTTCTCCACTGGGGCAGAGAGAACAGGGACAAGGGAGGTGGGAAAAGAGAAGGGACAGAGGGCGAGAATGCAGAGACGGCATGAAGTGGCAGCAAGAGCAAGGCCTTTGGGGTCAGACTTGGGCTCAAACCAGGCCTGATGTTTGGGAAGTCACACTGCCTCTTAGAGCCTGTAGGTGGCGGTACCTCCCTCACAGGGCTGAGGATTTGAAATGGTGGTTTTACAGCACCTGAGTTGTAGACTTGATACCCAGAAAAGCTGGGAACAAGGCAGGTGACGGAGTGTCTTCCTATCCTGTGAGGTGGGCAGGTCGAGATGGCCTCCCCCACTGGCAGCTGAGGAGGCTGGCCCATAGCCAGGCGCTACGCATCCGTCTTTGGGCAGAAGAGGCTGGAGAGGGCAGGAGAGTGGTGGGAAGGGGAGGAGCCACCTCCTTCTCATCTTCTCCCCTCTCTGTCTCCAGACCGAGACTCTGTGGGTTCCCAGCCCCCTCTGCCCCCGGGCCTGCCTCCTGGCCACTATGACTCACCCAAGAACAGCCACATCCCTGGACACTACGACTTGCCTCCAGTACGGCATCCCCCGTCACCCCCACTTCGGCGCCAGGACCGTTGAGGAGCCAAGATGGTGTGCAGAGGTCAGCACACCGGTTCTTTGCTGCTCAAGGCTGAGGACAGAGCCCGCTGTACCCTGCCAGGAGCAGGGAGAGGACTGGCCGGCCGTGAACACGAACATGTTTAATAGAGGAAGTGAATGGAGAGGAGATGGGAGCCTGGCTCCCAGGTTCTACCATGGGAAACACTGGTCAGCAGGAAACCTGTGTTCCTTTTCCCCAACCCATTGCTCCCCAAGGCCCCCAGGGCCCTGTATACATAAACTGGTGGGTTGAATGTTGCTGGATAACTCTGATTTCAGATTGCTGTAAGAAGTGTATATTGGGTAACTTTTCTGTGCACTCCCGGGCTAGGCTCTGTGTGTGCGTGCATGCGTGTTTTCAGAGGGGTACCAGGCACTGATCTCGTCCTGGGGCACTCACTATATAGTGGAGAGGCAGCCCAAACCCAGTGAACTCTGGAAATAGCCTGACTGGCCTCCCTGCATTCGTTTGGTACTCCCGCCAACCAACTGCTTCAAAATACAAGCTGGTTAGGTTACCCCTGCCTGAAAGTCTCCCGTGGGTGCCCCATGGCCCTTGGGCTACAGTCAAAATTGTCCAAAGCCTTAAAGGCTTTGCTGGCCTGGCCTGCCTGTCTCTTCAGCCTCACTCTGAACTGTGTTCCCTGCCACTCTGCTCTAGTCACACTGGCCTCTACGTCCTCCTATCAGCCACACGTCTTCCTACTACGGGGGCTTGGCACATCTGGAATGCTCTTCCTCCCCCACTCACCTGTTAACTCCTGCTTGTCCTTCACACCCCGTGTTCTCTTTCACAGCACTGATTACTGATGTGTTCATGCACCAGTTACCCGCAGAAGGCCTACAGGGTGCCAGGCACCTCTGTAATGTGTTGCTTTTTAGTGTGATTATTTGATTAATCTCTGCCTCCCCCACCAGACTCTAAGTTCCCTGAAAGCAGGAATCCTGTGTTTATGTTCAACATTGACTCCCCTTGGCACGTGGTAGGCACTCAATAAATGTTCCCCCAAAGGCTGAGTGGCTGAGTGAGTTAAAAGTACCAGTGGTAAGTGCTGGCAAGTGCTAAGATGGCTGGGCAAACTGGTGCACTGAGAGCTGAAAGACTGCATAGGTCAGAGTCTTCCCCAAAGGGTGGCGTTTCTACAGGGGAACAGCACAAAAGCTCAAAGGTGGGAAGGTCTGGGAGTGGCGGTGGGGGAGGGGAACAGACTGGAGTGGGGAGGCTGGAGCCAGGAAAGCAGAGGGGAGAGAGTATACTCTGATGGGGGCCCGGCAGGGTCTAGGCTACCTGAGGACTTTGAATCCAATTTCTTGGAAGCGTGACCCGCCTCCTAAACTCTTTAGCGGATCAACTAAGTCCCCAGACCTCCAGGAGGCGACATAGATGGGGTCGGTATTACAAACCCAGAGCCACGCCAACTCGCTAACTCGGTGGGTCTCTCTGGGCCTTTTCCATCAGGAGTCCTCTCCTTACAGGGTAGGAGGGCCTACCCCAGAGAGTGGATCTGTCCCCACCCGGACTCTGCTTCCCTAGATTCCTCCGACTGCCGCGATCTCTAATACACGGGGTCGGATCCCGGCTTTCCCCGGTTCCGTTTCCAGGGTGACTTTGGACAGCTCCTTGCCCGCCCCCTAGCCCCGCCTCTCCGTCCTGGTCTCGCTCTAGCCCAGCCCCCTCCACTCCGGTCCAGTCCGGTATCCACTCGTCTCCCTCCGCCACGGCTCCGCCCAGGTCCTTCTCCCTTCTCACAGGGTCCGCGGGGTCCGGCCTTCCAGGGCTCCAGGGCTCCCCTGCCCCTGTGACAGAGGGCTGCCCAGGCTCCGCCCTGGCCCCGCCCTTCTCGGCTGCCCTAGTTCCGCGGCTCCGCCCTCCGGGCTCCTCCCGCCCCCTGATGACTCTGTGGTGCCCCCTGTCGGCCTCGCGTGCGCTCTGTGGTTGCCCCTTGCCCTTGGGCCCGCCCACCTCGCGCGGTTGTCTTGGAGAGGGACGCTGAGGCGACGCCGCGGCAGGCGGGTCCTGCCTGTGGACGCGGAATAGAGACCCTTGATTCGGCCACCACCAGGGCGAGCCCCACAGAATCCCGTCCTGCCTCCTTGCTCCCGTGAGTGTCCCCAGAGTCGCTGCGGACGGCACCAGCATGTCGGGCGAGGCGAGCGCACCACCGGTGGCCTCACCCAGGGCCCCGCGTCCCGGGATCCAGAAGTCATCCGGTGCAGTGACCAGGAAGGGGGACCGCGGGGCCAAGGAGAAGCCGACGACCGTCCTGCCGCCGGTGGGGGAGGAGGAACCCAAAAACCCTGGTACGCTGGTGGCGGGGTTGGGGGATCAGGCCTCTAGGCTTCGGCTCGGCGCGCTCCCACCAGCCACTCGTCGCTCGGGTTAGCCAGATTGGATGGGGCGTCTTCGTTGTGCCAGGCAATGGCGGGCGAGACACACGAGCCAGTAAATAATAACAGAATTTTTGGCGCTGAGGAGCGCTGGGTGGAAAAGGGCTCCACCAGCTGAAGTTCAGTATGTGAATGTAACTAGCTACTGGCACACGGTAAGGGTGTTATAAGTGGTCACCGTTATGAGGTGTGCACGTGTTATTAGGCACGTTTCTTCTCTGTAGTATGGAGTCCTGCCCTGCCTATTACTGGGAGGCACAATAGAGTTGATGGTGAGAAAGTATTTTATAAACTGCAAATTCACTCGTTCACTCAACAAAAGTACATTGTGCACCCACCCAAAGCGCCCTGCTCCATCCTGGGATATGAATCACAGTTTTAGTCCCAGCACAGTTCCTGAAACTCAGCTTGGCAGATGTTTGAATTAACTTGATCTTAAAGAACCCACACTCTGGTTTGGGATGCTGACGAATACAATAAGATGTGCTAATTTGTATCAGAGAAGAAGGTCCAGGGAGTGATGGGAAGACACAGGGGCGCTGCCAGGAGGTGACTTTGAGTTTAGTTTTATAGATATTCATTCATTTATTCAACAATTACTTTTTGGATGCCTGCTCTGTGGCTAGGTCCAATAGAAAGAGAACGAGATGGACACAGTCCAGCTGGAATGGAATTTACATTCTCTAGGAAAAGAAAACCATTGGAAAAGTACGCGTATGAGTGTGGCTCTTTATGTTGCAAGTGATAGAACCCCAACCCAAATTAATTATCCACAAAGGGGAATTGATTGGAAGGCTTCTTGATTCAAATCTACCAGCTTTGCCTTCAAAGAGGGACAGGAACTTGCTGTCTCTGGACTCAAGGTAAAACAACGTGGGAAAAGACTCTGATTGTCAGATCTTGGTCAGGTGCCATCTCCTTGTCAGTGCTGGTGGCTGGTGGGGAGGGAGCTATGGGAGCTGGAGAAAGCATTTTCCAGAAGGAGAGACAAGACAAGATAGAATCTCCTACAGATATGAACCTAGTCACATTAAACATACACACACACACACACATACATACACACACACTCACACCACTCTGGCTGCTGTGTGGAAAATGGAGTGGCAGAGGGAGAGAATGAAGGCAGGGAGCTGAGTTACGAGGTATTTCAATAGCCCAGGTGAGGGATGGTGGTAGTTGGACTCGGGTAGTGAGGGAGATGGGTTAGGCTCCTTGGAAAAGTACTTCCGAGGTAGAAAAAGAGTTGGTGAAGTAGTGGATGGGGTGGAAAGTGGGGAAGGTAGCAAGAATGATTCCCTGTTTCTGTACTGGGCACGGGGTGGGTTAAGGTGCCTTTCATGGAGACAGGCAGGCCTGAAGGAAGAGGACATAAGAGATCTCCAAGGGGTGATGTCGGCTGAGCAGCTGCACAGAAGCATGTGGAGCGGTGAGTAGATGTCAGGGCTGGAGATGTGAATTGGGGAACTGCTGATGTTTGGGTGCATTTAAGCCCGGGAATGAAAGAGATTCCCCTGGGGAGGGGGGAGTGGAACCGGAGACAGGAAAGAGCTCAGGACCCAGCCTCAGTGATCTTAGAGGAGAAGGAGCTGGCAGGGAGAGCCAGAGGGGTCGGAGAGAAAGGGAGTGATAACAGGACAGGGCCACACGGTCACAGCGACTTTAGCAGCTGCTATCGTGTGTTGTGGCAGGGCTCAAATGGGGTAGCGAGTGAAGGCAGTTGTAGGAACGTTGATAGATTGAGAGGACATCGCATCTGGTGGCTTCTATTTCTCAAGGAGCTACGAGGCAAGGTCATAGTGAGTGTGGGAGGGGAGGAGAGCAGGAGCAAGGCCCTTTCAGAGCTGTGCTGCCCACTAGGTCACTGCTAGCTACAGCCCGGAGGTGGAACACTTCCATCGTCCCATTACGTTCTGTCGGGCAGTGCTGGTCTAGAGCAGCGGTTCTCCTTGGACCATCTTTGGCATCATCTGTGAGCTGGTTAGAAATGCAAATTCACAGACTCTACCCAGCCTATGGAATCAGAATTTGGGGGGATGGGGCCCAGCAAACTGCTTTAACAGGCTTTCCTACTGATTCTTACAGAAAGATGTTAAAGTTTGAGAACCTCTGTTTGGGGAAAGATGGTGTGAGTGAAGCAAGGAAGGATTGAGGGGCTCTCCCAGCAGAGGGAAGAGTCCGGGAAAGCAGGCAGTGTGCAGGAGTCAGCTGTACAAGGGGCTCCCCTAGCCTCCCAGTGCCTCCTCTCATCGGCCTCATCCATTCAGCTAATGTCTCTCGGGTGTCTGTGTCCTCCCTGACGTCTGGGTGCCTGTGTCTCTCACCCTTTTGCCACGAGAACCCTCAAACCTCTCTGCATCTTGCCCCACAGTGCTGAGCACACGTCCTCCCAGTCCCCCTGCCCCCTCCGGGCAGGCTCCCTGCTGTTGGCTGCAGGAGTTCTGTCGGGGGCACAGTCCCTGCAGCGCCCGCTACCTGTGGGGCCTCCAAGCTGTCCTGCACTTGGAAGAGCAGGCTGGCACCAAGCCCACCCTTCTGCCTCCGGTTTCTCCCCTTTGCCAGGGACACCCCTTCCCGTCTCAAGGAACCCACTTCTTGTTGGGATGCCCATGCGGGTGCAGGAAAGAGCAGGGGTCTTTGGGGACTCAGGCACCTCAGGTTTGCATAGCCCTCAGGATGGGAAGTGGTGGGCATCTGTCTGAATTAATAAAACTCTTGAATGAGTTAAGATTTCCAAAGCATTTAGAACAGTGTGGGACAGGAGTAAGTGCTATGTCAATGTTTGCTAAATAAATAAAAGCCTACCACCCTGCTGGGCCTCGGTCTACCCGAGTGCGGGCGTGGGGATGGGGGTGGGAGCGGGGGGAGGTGGAGAGGTCCTTCTGCTTTCCTTCCTTTGCTCACATCAGGCCTGGGCCTTCTTTCTCCGTGTGACCCTGGGCAGTCCCCGCAAGGAAGGAACGTGGGAGGAGGCTGGGCTGGGGAGGAGGAGGCCCCCCAGGGAGCGGAGAGCGGGAGTGGAAGCGGCCTTGACCCACGGGGTGGGTGGACGAGCCGGCACATAAAAGAGGCGCCCTCATTTGTCTACATTCCACGCCCTTTAGTCCCCTTCCTCTCAGGTCTCGATTTCCCACTGTTTCCTCTCAAGTGTTTTCAGTGTCGGTCTCTACAACGCATCTTACATGTTAAAAATGGCCGTGAGGACGTCTGCCTCGATGGAGGGGCCGCTGCCCGCCCAGAGGCCCGAAACCCCGCGCGGACGAGCGTGGGAACGCGGCGCAGTGCGCCGATCCCTGGCGGGCGGGGGCGCAGGGCTGGGTGGGACGTCCTCTGGTCCTCTGCTGCCCTCTGTTGGCAGCCTTGCGCTACAGGCGGCGGGCGCGGCGCGGCGCTGCGCTTCCCCTCCCGCTCTCGTCCCCGCCCCCACAGAGGAGTACCAGGGCACCGGCGTCCTCGAGGTGGACTTCGCTGAGCTCTGCACGCGGTGGGGCTACACGGACTTCCCCAAAGTGGTCACCCGGCCCCGCCCGCACCCGACCTTCGTCCCCTCCGCCTCTACGTCGGAAAAGCCCACCGTAGGTGAGTGACAGTGGAGACCCCGGGGTGTCTGCCAGGGCTACCGCGTCCATCCCCCATCGCACGGCGGGCCGAATGGCGGGGACGCAGGGAAATGTGTGTGTGAGCGAGCGGGGTGAGTTCAAGGGGGCGGGTGGGGAGGTGGGGGCGGTCTTCCGTAGTCCTTTCCAAACCCTCGCAGATGCGGGTCTGGCGGAGTCCTCCAATCCCGCGGCTCCGTGGGAGCCGTCCCGGCCTCTCCGGCTCCCGTAGGCCGGCCGGGGCGTGGGGCCCGGGGCGGTGACTCTGCCCCCTCCCTCCTTCCCCGGCTCCTCGCACCCCTGCCTTCTAGACGAACAGCGGCTGTCTGGGTCCTGCAGCCTCAACAGCCTGGAGAGCAAATACGAGTTCTTCCGGCCCACCATCCAGGTGGAGCTGGAGCCCGAGGACAAGTCCGTGAAGGAAATCTACATCCGCGGTGAGGTCCGCCCCCGGTCTCTCTCACCCGCCTTCCACCACCGCACCCCTCCGGGCCTGAGGCGCCGTCCTCCTTTCCCTTCCGCAGGTTGGAAGGTTGAGGAGCGGATCCTGGGTATCTTCTCTAAGTGTCTGACCTCCCTCAGCCAGCTTCAGGCCATCAAGTGAGGGGACATGGGGTGGGGGAGGGGCAGGAGGCCAGTGTTGGAGACGGACCACCAGTGGCCTGGGAGAAAGAACTGAAGGGGCACGGAAGGCCCTGGGGACTGTGGGGAAGGTGATAAGGAGGGGTGTGGCTGGGGTGTCAGGGTGGCTGGAGAGGACAAGGTGGGAAGGAGGTGGTGCTCCAGCTGCGTTTCTGTGCTTCCCGCTATCTCCAGCTTGTGGAAGGTGGGGCTGACTGATAAGACCCTGACCACCTTTATCGCCCTCCTGCCTCTCTGCTCATCCACGCTCAGGTCAGCAGAAGGGAATAGGCAAGGGGGAGGCTACCTGGGTAGCCTGGCTGGATGGGTGGTCAGAAGTGAGCAGTTTGGGGAGGTGGGTGACAAGTTCCAGCTCCTGTGGCCTGGGCTGGCATCCCTGTGGAAAGAGGGTGCTGCTAGTGTCTGTTGGGTTTTGAAGCTCCCATCTGACAAGCAGTGGGGTCTCCTTTTCTGCCTGCTCTGGTGCCTAAAGAGCCTACCTTTTGGGCCTTATCCCCTCTCCTCTCCATCAGTCCCACCACTACCCACTCTCTCCCTGGAGGTTCCTCACTGCCTGGTGTCTGACACTGTACTAGGGACTGGTTCTTATCCTACAGACACTGGCAGTCCAGTGAGGGAGGGAGAAGGGCATAGGAGTGGATACTGCAGGGCAGTGTGGGGACTGTAGTGGTGGAAGAATGGTTCATGAGAGACACGGAAGGCTGCCTGGAGGAGGTGGTGCTAAGCTGAGCCTTGAAGGAGGAATAGGAGGGGACCAGGCAGGGAACTGGGAAAGGGCATTCTTGTATAGGAGGGAGCCAGAGCAAGGTGTGGAGTAGTATAACTACAGGGGTGGTTGCTGTATAAAGGACACAGCTGATTTGGCCTGCCCTTTGCTGAAGCTCCCCCAGTGCCCATGACTTCTCCTGCTTCACAGAGTGCACCGTCACTGGCTTGCCTCCTCACTTGTCTTCCTCCTGTAGATGGGATGGATGCTTCTTGAGGGCAGGGATTTTGTCTCCTTCAGCGGGAGGTCCTTGTGTGCTATTTGTCTTGAACACCACAAAACACATATTGTATTCTGTCGTGGGAATTAGAAACAATTTAGCCAGCAGGAGAATAACTATAGAATTCATCTTAATATGTAAAAATAAGTCAGATCAACATGATAAAAATAATTAAAAATAAATGCAATCAAGTTTAGATGCTAGATGAGCCAGGCTGAAAGGTTGGGCAAATATCATGAGAGAAACTTTTTTTTTTTATTAATTAATTAATTTATTTTTGGCTGCGTTGGGTCTTCATTGCTGCGCGCGGGCTTCTCATTGCTGTGGCTTCTCTTGTTGGAGAGCATGGGCTCTAGGCACATGGGCTCTAGTAGTTGTGACATGCGGGCTCAGTAGTTGTGGCACACGGGCTTAGTTGCTCTGTGGCATGTGGGACCTTCCCGGACCAGGGCTTGAACCCATGTCCCTTGCACTGGCAGGCAGATTCTTAACCACTGTGCCACCAGGGAAGTCCCGAGAGAAACTTTTTTTAATAGAGAATTTTCCAGCCATTAGTTTCATTTTTTCTTGTGACTTGGAAAAACACCTCCATTTTCTCAGTACTGTTGGAGAAGCCACTGCCTTGTGGAGGGGTCAGGTATTGGGTACCTATTGCTGTGTAACAAGTTACTTCAAAACGTAGTGGCTTAAAACAACAAACATTTATTATCTCACAGTTTCTGTGAGATAAATCCAGGTGTAGGTTAGCTGGCACCTCTGGCTCAGCATCTCAGTGAGGTTGCAGTAAGGCTGTTGGCTGGGGCTGCAGTCATCTTGACTGGGGCTGGAGCATCTGCCGCCAGGCTCACTTATGTGGCAGTTGATTGGCTACAGTGCCTCCACTCCGGAGCCTTTCCACAGGTCATCTGGGTGCCCTCACCACTTGGCAGCTGGTGCCAGAGAGCACCCGGGTTGGAAGCCACAGCCTTTTTGTAACCTAAATTCGAAGTGACAGCCCATGGCTTTTGCCATATGCCATTCATTAGAAGTGAGTCACTAGGTCCAGCCACACTCAAGGGGAGAGGATTACACTGGGGCACGGATACCAGGAAGTGGGGATCACTGGGGTCATCTTAGAGGCCCCCTTACCACAGCTCACTAACTCTGGGGAGTAGCCCCTTCACATGGCACACTTCTGGATTTCTAGTCTGGAGAACTGTCACATATAATTTCCTGTATCAAGGAGTTGGGCCGGGGGGTGCATCCTTTGCCTCTGTTTCCAAGCTGCTTCCCAGAGCCCCACCCTTCCTTTTTGTCCCCTTCCCTCATCTGGCCTCAGTGGTGCCTCCTGGGTCTCAGATCTCCCCCACCCTCAGGAAGGTGTCTCTGGAGGGGAACCCGCTGCCGGAGCAGTCCTATTACAAGCTCATGGCAGTGGACAGCACGTGAGACTCCTTTCCCTCACCCCCTTTCTCCGGGCCTGCCCCCCATTCCAAGTCACCCTTAGTTCCCACGCTTCCTTGCCCCTCCAGCACCTCCCCAAGGACCCTCAATTCCTGCCTCTCCACCCTCAGACCGAATGGCCCTCCTCATGCCCCCGTTTTCCGAGGTTCCGGGGAACGCCCAGGACCCCGTGTTTCCTGTGACCCGCGTTCTCCCTCCTGCTGCCCAGGATCGTGCACTTGTCTCTGAGGAACAACAACATCGACGACCACGGGGCGCAGCTCCTAGGCCAGGCTCTGTCCACGCTGCACAGCTGCAACCGGACCCTGGTCTCCCTCAACCTGGCCTTCAACCACATCGGTGACGAGGGCGCGGGCTACATCGCGGACGTGCGTGCGAGGCCGGCAGGGGCCCACGCTCGAGCTGTGGCGGCCCGGGGCCAGCCGGCTCACTGCCCCTCCCTGCCCCCGCAGGGCCTCCGGTTCAACCGCTCCCTGCTCTGGCTGTCCCTGGCCCACAACCGCATCCAGGACAAGGGCGCCCTGAAGCTGGCCGAGGTGGGTGTGCGGGCTGGGCGGGGCCGGGGAGCCACCCCCACATCCTCCCGCTCGCCGGGCGGCTGAGCGCGAGGTGCCGCCCCGCCCCAGGTCCTGCGCCCCTTCGAGCTGACGCACACCGAGGTGGTGGAGCGCCGGCGCCTCCTGCTGGAGAAAGGTTCGCAGGAGCGCTCGCGATCGGTGAGGAGCGCTCGGAGCCTGAGACCCGAGCCCCTGGAACCGCTTCCCAGGTCGGCTGCTTTTCAGCCAGCTGGCCGAGTCTTAACCCATCCTCTCTCCCTGTGTCGCGACCGTTTTTCTCTCCGACCTCTGCACAGATCTAACAAACGTTTGGGTTCTTACTGCAGAACCACTCCGCGGGCGGTAGAGTGTATTGGTTAAGAGAAAGGACTAGATTTAGACCGCAGGGACTTGGAATCTGGCTCTTCCACAAAACAGCTTGGGACCTTGGGCGTGTGACTTAACCTCTCGGGCCTCAGTTTCCTCGTCTGTAAAATGGGGATAACTGTACCTAGCTCATAGGATTGTTGACAGGATTAAATGAGTTAATTCATCTAATGCACTTGGAACAGTGCCTGGCACTTAGTTAAAAAAACGTCAGCTACTATTTTCTCCTTCAGTATGAGTCTGAATGCCACCTTCCCCCAGCCCCAGCTCATCCCTGGGTCCCTCTGCCATTTCTTCCCAACAGCACCTGCCCCAGAAGGGTCCCAAACGAATTATGTTAGCATTTAGGCAGGGAGATTGGGGTAGGGGTGCTGCCAGTCCGACTGCCACCCAGGCATGAGGCTTCCCCTCACCCCTCACTGGGGAAGGGGCGCCGGATTCTTTCTCCTCCATCCCCTCCCATTTGTGAGCACAGCCTTCCACCTCTCGACATGGGGACTCCAAAACAGAGCGTGAGAAGAATCAGCTGATGGGGGTCAGCAGTTTTGCAATGGTGGAGAAAGACAAGACGCAGACAACGAAGACCCCTAAGGGTCTGGGCAAGAAAAAGGAAAAGTCCGGGGTAGGTGTGCTGTGGGCAGCGGAGCCCTGGGCGCTGGAGGAACAGGGGAGGAAGCTTCCTTGATTTGCGGGTGGGGCGGAGGGAGGAAGGCCTTTGAAAGTCCACCTCTGGTCCCTCCCACACCTGCTCCCCATCTGCCAGGGAGGTAGGACTCTCATCTCTCTTCTTACGTCCTCCACAGGAAATGGTGAAGAAAGAGGAGAAGTCAGGGTCTGGGCAGTTACCCACACAAGGAACCCCTAAGAAAGAAGACTCCACAAAGGCAGGCAAGGGGAGTAAGTGCTAGCACCCCTCTGCGGCGCCCACTTGTTGTGGAGGAAGGAGGAGCACGGGGCGGGATGCGGGAGGCCTGCGCTGAGCTAGTCTTCTCACCATGATGTCGGAAGCCCCAGCCGGCCCCATCCACGGCACTCCACACCGTTTCTCCTGGGCTGGACCCCTGTGGCCCTGCCCTCAGAGAAGAAACCCGCCTACCTAGCTGGGGGTCCCTCCTCCAGCTCTATTTCTGTTGTACCCAAACCCAAAGTTTGAGGAGTCCCCTTCCTCGCCCCAGTCCATTCTCTTTGGGGAAACTGAGTGGTATCAGAGGTCTGCACTGTGCATTCTGGCTCCTCTTCCCACTCCAGAGGTAACCATCCCTGAGCAGAAGCTAAGCAAGGGAAAAGGGACCAAGACTGGGAGCAAAGAGAAGCGCAGCATCCTCCTGGAGTCGGAGGTAGGCTGCAGGAGAAGTGGGGTGGGGGACACGTCCCTGGGGTCCAGTCCCCCAGCCTTCCTGGGATGGAGTCTCCAGCCCTGTACTGTGGCAGCAGCCACTTCAACTCACATTGTGTCCTCAGTCCTGCCTCCCTCCCTAATCCAACCTGGGCTTGCGGGGGGTAACAGAGCTCAGTGCCCTCTCCCCTTCTACCTTTACTTGCTTATTAGGAGCCCACACTTTTGATCCTCTGCCTCAACTCAGTCTGCTTCCCAAAAGGCCATTTGTTCCTCACCACCACGCCCATGGTTGCTTGTACAGTTGCACAGGGAACAAAGCACATTCTCCTTTGCCCCTGCCAGCAGATCCCCAGGAGGGCAGGGTGTTTTCCTAGTCGTGGTACTACCCCCACCCTGTGCACAGCTACTTGAGACCCTCTCTCCTTTGCCCCTGGAGCCTCCCTTTTCTATTTAAACTTGGACCAACTTGTTCCTTGCTTCGGAAACCTTCCTGGACTGCTGACTCCGTAGCTCCCACCCCTCCGCAGTGGAGTCAGCTAACCCTAACCCTAACCCTAACCCTAACCCGAGGGCTATCTGTCCTTACACAGGCGTACCTTGTTGTATTGTGCTTTGCAGATTTTTTTCTTTTTCTTTTTTATAACTGAAGGTTTGTGGCAACCCTGTGTCGAGCAAGTCCGTTGGTGCCATTTTTTTCCAACAGCATTTGCTCACGTTGTGTCTCTGGGTCACATTTTGATAATTCTCTCAATATTTCAAGCTTTTTCATTATTATTATATTTGTCATGGTGATCTGTGATCAGTGATCTTTGATGTTACTACTATGATTCCCCGAAGGCTCAGATGATGGTTAGCATTTTTTTAGCAGTTAAGTATTTTAAAATTGAGGTATATACACTGTTTCTTTAGACATAATGCTATTGCACACTTAGACTGCAGTATAGTGTAAACATAACTTTTACACGTACTGGGAAACCAAAAGAATTTGTGTGACTCGCTTTATTGCGGCTGTCTGGTGTGAGAGGACCAGAACCCACAATATCTCTGAGGTATGCCTGTGTTCTGTCATCAAAAGACCTCCCCACCTTGGCAGGGAACAGCGCCTCCACTTTTAGGAGTCTACTCTGGCACCCAGGACAAGATCTTACAAAAGAGGAAAGTCGGGTGGAGAAGGCGGGCGAAGGTTGCCTCTCAGTGCGTTTTCTGTCCCTGCCCCAGGCTTGATGCAGGCTGCTGTTTCTTCCCAGGACTGTTGCATTTTCCTCTCATCCTGCCTTTAGTGTCATCTCCCTCCAGTCCATCGCCCTCATTGCTCTCCCTGTTAGGAATTACTTAGTGAACTCCAACTTAGGGAATGCCAACACACTATTTCATGCCTTTGCACCTGCTGCCACTTCCTCCACTGATCTTCATCTGATAGGGACCACATACTATTCAGACGTCAGCTCACAGGCCACCTCCTCCAGGACACCTGCCGAGACTGGCTAGCTGTGCCTCCTCCGTGCCCCCCCCCCCCCCCCGAGTACTGAGCTTCCCTCTGTCAGCTCGGACAGCATACTGACTGCATTACTCTCTCACTCTCTGGCTTCCCTGCACAAAGCTGCTTCTTGAGGGTATGGGCTTACTTATCTTTGTCTCCCCAGCACCTGGGACAAAACCTGGACTGTAGCCGGCCCTCAAAATATGTATGTTGAATGAATGAATGAATGAATGAATGGCCTTTTGACCAGCTCCCCTTTCCTCTGCTGCAATCAGTATTCTGCCTTAGCAGCTGGTTGGGGAAACTAGTGAGATGGTCAGCCCTCTCCTGGAGCCCGTGGAGCACCGAGATGGGAAAGTTTTCATGCCTGGGAACAAGGTCCTTTTGCATCTCAACCTCCTCCGTACGTTTGCCAACCCCCCCACGCCCCGCCTTCCTGCCACGAGGCTAGCTGGGCCCCATGCGGTCACAAGGGTGTCCCCGCCCCGGCTCCACGGAGCGGAACCTGGTTCCCCAGTGGTTGGGCATCATGATGGTGAAGGCCCTCTGGCACGGGGCTTTGGGGTGGGGGTGACGGAGGTCAAAGGAGGCGTCAGAGAAGTAGGGTTGGAGTGAAATTAGTCCTAGGTAAGTGAGCTGGGGAGCTGGGGGAGCAGGGGGTTAGTTTTGGAGTAAGAGGGTCGCAGAGGGTGTCCCGTGAGGGTGTAGGCAAGAAGGAGGCTGGCAGTGTCGGAGGCCACGTCTTCTGCTCCTTCCACCAGGAAACCGCATCACGGAGGTGGGGCTAGAGGCCTTCCTCACCACAGTGCAGTACCAGGCACAGTTCTCCAAGTCCAAGAGCGCGTCCAAGGGCCCCGTGGGGCTGCTGTGGCTGTCCCTGGCGGTGAGTCCCCAGGGACTGCAGCTGCTGCAGGCAGCTTGTCTCCCCATTTCCAAGACAGGCCTGTAGTTTCCCTCATTCTTTTTATCACAACCCAGCCTTCATCTCTCTCGCTGTGAGATAGGCAGTCACACTCCTTTGCCTTTTCTCCATGTCCCCCAGCCCCTAACCCACCCTGTCGCAGGAAATGTTTTTCTCCCAGGTGATTAATCTTCATTGCTTTTGTTAGCTATCAGCCTTCCTTTTCTTCCTTCAGAAAAACTGCTTCTCCCCACAATGTCCTGCGTACACCACGATCCAAGAGCTGATGCTGCCAAGGGACCCTGTCAGTAAAGCCAAGCACAAAGAGGCAGCGGCTGTGGCTCCCTCCACCTAGTCCCCTCCCACCTTCTTCCCAGAGATTCTGGGCCACGGAAGCATCTCCGTTCCACGTGTGGGTTGGACCTCCCAGGGGAGAGCTCAGATCATTAACAAAGTCTATTGCTGTACTTTTTTCCTTGAGGCTGTCTGAAAACTTAGTCCCAGAACTACTGGGAATATTTGGACTTTGCGCCTGTTAACAGCGCGTTAACATGGCCAGAAATGGCCGAGTGGCTTTATGGTTCTGCTGGGGGTGATCTCAGCCCCTCTGGTGGTGGCCGACCAGGGTGTTGCTCTCCTGCCTCCTCAGGACCTAGTTCTTGCTTGCCCAGACCAGAGTCACTACCCGTACCACCCGTCCCCGTTCCCTGGAGGACAGGTGATACACGAGGGTTTGCAGTGCCTCTGGTCTCAGAGGCAGAAGGGAAAGACTTCGCATAGTAACCAACACGCACAAGCTGAGCGGAAGAGCGGGTGGGGCAGAGGGATGGAGCACGGGCTCCACCATGCCACCCTCCTGGGTCCCTTCGCCCTTCTGCTGCTCCAACTGGCCCACGTGTCTGGACTGGTTTGGAGGAGAGGCAAGGGCTCAGCTTACGAAAACGTAGAGTTGTCAGGCTGCTTTAGAGAGGGTGCTGAGTCTC
The DNA here is from genome assembly GCF_965194805.1 of Balaenoptera borealis. Lineage (NCBI taxonomy): Eukaryota > Metazoa > Chordata > Mammalia > Artiodactyla > Balaenopteridae > Balaenoptera > Balaenoptera borealis. Next base: position 80,544,462 of record NC_138860.1, on the reverse strand, counting down.
CTGTCATCTACGTAGCAAAGTCCAAGCACTAAACACGAACCCTAATGACGACACTGCCTGCTGCTGTCAGCCGCCTGAAACCAGAGCCACCCAGACAGTGCGGGGGCCAGAGGAGTCAGGAGAGCTGGGGGCCCCGACTCTTCGCCCTCAGTGCTGCCTCCGCTGAGATGACCCGACCGTGCCCCAAGAGCCCAGGGCCGGCTTCTGGGGAGCTGACATCCACTCTTCGGGGAGCGTCCCTTCTTCACCTCTGGTCACATCCTCTCGGCCCCCACACCCCTTTCTGTTGCCTGGACAGAGCCCTGCTCTCCCCGCCAGCACTGCCTCTCTGCGAGGCTCCGTGGCCCTCCCGGGTCCTCTCTTTGCCTCTGACCACCTGCGCTGCTGCTCAGCCTCTTGGCGGCTGGCTGAGCTTCTGCAGGGAGCAGCTCTTTGAATTCCCAACGCTGAGCGCGTAGCAGGTGCTCTCCAGTAACTGCTAGCCTCTCGTTACCCCTGCCCGAGGCCTTCTGAAGCTTCAGTGGGTCCGTACAGTTCTTGTCCTCACCCCTACCCTTCATCAAGAACGGATCGTGTATTAATCCTGATGCCCAACTAGACTGTAAGCTCCCAAGGTCAGCACTCAGCGTCATGTCGGGTTTAGGAGGGAAACATTAGTTAGGGGGGAAAGAGAATTCGTTGCTTAGTCCCACAGTGATGGCAAAGGAGGCAGTTTGAGTGGTTACAGTCCTGGGGGTGTGGCCACGCCTGACGAGCTGCTTCCAGGGGGTGTAGGAGCCTGTGGGAGGGTGCGGAGGGCCAATGACAGCACCTGGCCAGGCCTCTGACATGACCCTCCCCTGTGTATTGCCTTCAAAGTCCTGAAGCTCACTGAGGGCAGCTCATGAGGGCTCTTGATTCTGGGGCCACTGCGTGCGTGTGTGTGCGTGTGCGTGTGCGTGTGCGCACGTCGTCTTTCTGTGTTCTGGCCGTGGGGGCTGTATCCCTTAGTCTGAAGTTCAGTGAAGTGCACATCTGCAACTTCGGGAGAGAATATGGCAAGGCCTGGGTCTGGGGCTGCCTTCTGTTCCCTCTATTCAATTCCAATCAGTCTCAGAGGGAACAACCACAGTATCTTTGATCACAGCAGTTCCAAGAATCACACACACACCACCAGAGTTGAAGAATATTTAACTTTTCTTAAAAAAAAATCTTAACCATGAAAGGAAGAAAATAAGAGTATACATTATTTTAACAGCAAAACAGTCATTTCCATATCTGTATTTTATATATATTATATATATTTATATATATATATGTATATATACACCTAGCACAGTGTGTATATTCTATTAGTCTGTGGGGAGTGGAGTGGATGTGGTAATAGGGGCCAAGGCTGTGGTGGCCCCTGGGGATGGTCCTAGGTTGTTAGTTTAGGGACTCCAGCATTCAAACCCCTACCCCCACCTCCCCGGGGCCCAGTTTTCAGCTCTGTACCTGATACACTGGTTTTCTATAGGGAGAGGGTGGGGAAGGGTGGACACAGGTGGGGTAAGAAGTTCCCCTGAAGATGAGAAGTCCTAGGAGGGAGGGAGTAGCCCAGCACCGAGCTGCAGAGGCTAGGCTCTCCGGCCAGGTGGGCCAGAAGCTGGAGGCCTTCTTGCCTACGGGGGGCCGGGGCGCTCAGGGCTGGCTCCACCTTTGGGCCCTGATCCTGGAGCTGGGCTGCTAACAAAGAGATACAAGTGAACCTCCTCTTCCCTTAGCAGTCCCTCTGGAACTGCCTTCGGCATGCCAGGATCAGAAACAAAAAAGGTCGAAGTTATTTACAATAGCAAAGATGCACATACAATACATACATATTTATAGGAAACCAAAGTGACAAAGAGAGGAGAGGTGGAGACACCCACCCCAGCCTGGGGGTCCTGTGGAGAAGGGAGGGGAGGAAGAAAGTGCATTTACACTGGAGCCGCCTCCTTTCACCCGCACTGGCTTGTCTGAGGGCACCCACACATACAGGCGCGCACACGTACGTGGGACGAGGGGGGCCTTTCAGATGCAGTCAGCATGCTTAGGAGACACAAGGCCTTGAAGGGCTGGGCTGAAGGGAGGGGAAAAGACACTGAAACTTGACTCCAATCTGAGCAGACCAAGCAACATGCGCATCTCCCCCCGGGTCTTGGCTGGAGCCTCTCTTCAACCGCCTGCCTCCACCGAGGGGAGGAGGTTTGGGGTCTCCCCACCCTGTGCCCTGCCTCAGGCCGGTCCCTAGAGGAGGAGTGGGGACGCGGAGGATTCGGTGGTTTGGGCAGCTACAGTCCTGGGGATGTGGCTGCGTCCGCCGGGCCGTCTTCCAGCGGGGTGTTGGCACCTGCAGGGATGTGGGGACGGCGGTGAGGAGCTGGCCTCTGAGATGACCCTCCCGCTGTGTTCCGCCTGCAAAGTCCTCAGGCTTGTGAGAGCAGCTCTTTAGTGCCATCCTTCTGTGACAAGGCATTCTCCTCCTCCAGAAACCCTAGAGTTTCCTGTGCGACCCGGAAAGGGCTGCCTACTGAACCCCACTTCTGTTCTGTTGGCCCCCAAAGCCCACGGGTAGGTATGGGTCTGTCTTCCTGAGCTGAAACACAGCCGTGGCCCTGGCCCATGCAATCTGCTTCTGAACCACTTATTAAGAACAGGTTTCAGATGGGAGACGAGGCTCCCCCTGGTTTGTTATCTCCATAACCCAAGGGAAAAGAGGGTTCAGTTATAAGTTTCCCAGTTTTAGGGGAGCTTCTGTGGGCCTTCCCTAAAATGACCTCTTGCTGAAGCTGAGGGAATGAATGAATGAACTGTACTCAGGGGGAGATGAGGCCCCTTCTCAGAACTCCCTTCCGCGTCCTCACACTGCACGGCGTGCTTCCTCAGGAGCCGGAGGCCTTCTCCCTGCACACCCCGCCCCAACCCCGGGGGACTTCACTCACCGTCCTCAGGGCAGGGCCCCAGTTCGCGGCTGTCCCTGGAGTCAGAGGCCAGGTGCTCCTTGGCTGGAGGGGACAGGGAGCTGTCTATCCATCTAGCTGCCTCTGTGTGGAAACCGCCCACGGGCGTGGTGCCACCAGACGACTCTCCCCCGAGGGACCTGAGCAGCTCTTTGTGGGCCAGCTCCATGTCCTGGAAGAGTTGTAGAGGGACATCTGCTCTCAAGCCCCTCTGTCCATGAGCCCCTGGGGAAGGGGCAATGCCCTCTTATCCGTGGGGTCCAGGGGATGGGTTGTGCTGGAGGGCGGCTGGGTGGGCTGAGGGTAGAGCCCAGGCCGGGATCTAGGGCTCCCATGGAGACACACTGTGTAGCTCACTCGCGTGGGTGATGGGTCTCGGCGCAATGGACTGAGGCCTCCAGGGCCCCAGGCCCTTACCTTGAGCCTGTTGAGCTTGACGGTGAGCTGCTCGATGGTACGGAAGATCACGCCCACGTCCCTGAGGGCCAGGCTTGGGGGAGAGCGGCCCGGGCGCCTTTGATCTCCATTGCCTTCCCGAAGCCCGGGCCGAGGCTCTGTCTGCGAGGCAGGGAGGCCATCGGGCTGGGAGGGGCTCACGCGTGCCCCTGAGGGGTCAGTGCTTGAGTCCAGGGGTCCTGCCGGCATGCTCACGTAAAAGCAGTTCCCTGTCCCCAGCAAGACAAAGAGAATAGGAGGCAAACAGAGAGGAAGTCTAAGCCATCTTCCGCTCCCCTGGTGTTCCCCAGGCCGGCTGACGGGGCCAGGGAAGCCATCCTGCAGGCGAGCTTGGAGTAGGCTGGCCTCGGGCTGCCTACCAGTCTCCCAAAAGCCCTTCCCCTCCAGAGAGCCTTCGAGATGGCGACTTTGCTCAGCTTGGCCCAGAGCAGGGGAGATGCTTAGTGGTGGAAGTTAAGGGAGAAGGGGCAGGGTGGTTGTGTGTCTTCTGGGAAACGGGAGTGGCTCCCATTCCCTGAAGGAAGGGTAAAGAGGGCGTGGGCTGGTTTTAGGCACTTTTGAAAAAGAGCGGGCGGTAGCCTCCTTCACTCTGCCCCCTCTCAGGCTCTGCTGCTGAACTTCAACACGGTGCCCTGCCCCAACTGCCACCTACTTCACGATCCTCGAGGTACCTCAACTCATCAGATGGGGTCGGGGACAGATAGAGAAGGACGTAAGGCTTACTGACAGGGCAGTAAGCACAGGTAAGTGCCCAGGAGCCTGGGAGGCCACGTAAGCCCTTTTCCACAGGGACACTGGATGGTGACTAGTGTCGGGGAGAGGTGGCTCAGAATGTCAGGCTAAGGACACTGGGCCAGGCTTCCCCGCCCCCTTGCGTGACTAAGCAGAGCTGCTTAACCCTACTGCTTTGAATGGGGCCTGTGCAGCTCTCGGCAAGGGGCTGGCACAGGGTCTATTCTCCCGTCTTCAGGCGCACGTCCTACTCCTCACCCACTGCAGACAGTTCAGGGAGTATGTACGGAGGCGTGTGGCCACGTGACTGCAGGCAAGGGTCTAACACCTGAAGCCCAGTTCTGCCCGTGGGCCCGCATTCTAGCCCTGGCCTGTCTCTGGCTCCGAGGAGAAGTTCATTACCCGTAGCCTTTGCTCCGCCTTCCACTTCGGGTGGCTCAGGCTCTGACTGGCCACTCTCTGGTAGCGCAGGGACAACTTTGCTGCCTGCCACCTCAGCTGCACCGACACCACCACCAGGGAGAGTAGAGACTGAGAGAGAAGGAGAGGGAAGGGAGAGAGAGTAGGAAGGAGAGGGAGAAGGAAGGGGGGAGGGAGTGGGGGTGGAGAAAAAGGGAAGAACAAAGTGAACACAAGATCACACATGATTATACCCCAGGGAGCTAGAGAGAGCCGCTCCACCAATTCACCAGAGGAGAGAGAAGGGAGGTCAGGTCCCAGAAACCCAGGAGAGAGCACACACCTTGCGCAGATGGAAAGAAAAATGCTCCTGGAAAAGGAGGCAGAGCTGGGCACTAGGGGAGGAAAGGAGACCCCCTAGCACTAACATGGAACTCCGCCCCCCCAACCTCAACCCCTCGAGGGCATCCCGCGCTTCGGTTCATCTTTCCTGCTGCACTCCTCAGACCAGGCTGCCCTCTCTTCAGCTTACTCTTCCCTCCCTCCCCAGGCTCTGGCCAGACAAACCTGCCCTGAGCCTCCATCCCAGCCAGTCTTGGCTTCTCATGTCTTACTGTCCACGGCATTCCACAAGCAGCCGGGCGCCCTCCCTACGTCCCTGCTCATTCACCACAGCTCCACACCCTCCACACGTCTCCCCAGCCTTGTCCTCAGCCCCTAGTCTTGGCTCCACATCTAGTCCCGCTGCCACCTCCATCCTACACGCCAATTCCTTCACCGCTATCTGGAGTGACCGGCTGCAAGCACCTGCCCTTGTCTTTCTGGGAATGAGGCTCCTGAGAAGAGCCCCACTTTTCCTTAGAACTGGAAGAGCAGTGAAAAACGCTAGCAGAAACTTTTATTGACAGTTGATTTGTGCCAAGCAGTAGTAATATACTTATATTGTAGAATGAAGTCCAGAGGTGATTCAGATTTTTGCCTAAGGTCACACGGGTACTAAGTGACGGAGCTAGGACTTTGCACCTCAGCTGTCCAACCCCAAAGCCTTTGCATGATAGCAACATGTCTCCTTCCCCCAGGATCTGGGCGAGCCTCTGCACACATGGTTTGCAGGATAGAGGCGGGGAAGGAAGCAGCCATCTGGAAGACTCAGCACTACCCTAGCAAAACTGGGCATGTGTCTCCCCAGTGGCCACCCCAATTTATTTTACCTTTTCTCACAACTTTGTAACTTCCTGTTGCCTCTGTGCTCGAAGCTTCTTCCTCTGGATTCCTGTCCAGCTCAGGAGAGTCCCAGATCCCAGAATTTCTGGTCCTTGGGGGCAGGTGTTCCAGAGAACAGCCAGCCATGTCCTCCTGCTGGCCCCGCTCTGGCCCTGAGAGCCGGGCACTGTCCCCTTCACCCCCAGTGGGAGCTCGCCCTGGGGAGCCTGGGTCCCAGGGGTGAGAAGTGATGCTGATGACGGAAGGTGTAGGTGTCAGGTCGTCCTCGGGCTCCCCGGAAGCCTGTGGGTCCACGGGGTGACCTGGCAGCAGGCTCCACAGGATCAGGTGCCGCAGGTTCTCCACTGGAGGGGAAACAGCGCGATGGCTTCCTGGAAACAGGACTACACGCCTCGCCAGTCGGGGGAGGGTGCAGAGGTGGCAGGAGGGCCACTGCTCCCCTCTCCCACAGCCATCTTGGTGAAACTGCTTCAGTCACAGGGTGGAGCTGGGGGACTCTGGCCAACCAGCTGGGTGGGGGGGGGACAGAAATGACCATTGTCTCTCTGCATCCATCTCTCCTCAAACACAACAGGGAGAGCCTTCGAGCAGGTAAGACAGTGGGGTGTCTGCCATGGCGTTCACAATGGCCATGCTACTGGGGCACCGGGGGCTGACGGTTGGGGCCATGAGGCACTCACCGTCCTCCAGGGCTGCATCGGCGAGTCCTTCCATGAACAGAGGGCCTGGGAGGGGCAGGAGGATGGGGTCCCTTGTCCTGCTGCCCCTGTTCTCTCCATCCAGGGAGGCAGAAGGGTGAGGCAGGGCACCCAGCTCCTCTTCTTCTACGCTGCCCTCCGGCTCGGGGCCCTCTAGCAGGACTGGGTGCTTCCCTTTGACCCTCTGCTGGGGCCCAGTGCCTGTTTTGGATGGGAGGACAGCGTAAGACAGGGAAAGAGGGAAGGCACGTATGGGTTGATCCCAGGCCCAGCTTTGGGTTCAAGGGGCTGGGAACATTGGCTGATTCCACAATGTTTACTGAGCACCTACTATGGCCAGGCACTGTCCCAGGCTCTTGGCATACATCAGTAAATAAAACAGAGATCCCCGCCCTATGGAACTTAAATTCTAGTGGACGGACATAGAGAAAAATAAAATAAGTAAGTAAATTGTCTAAATAAATTCGAGAAGTGCTACAGGAAAGAAGAAAACATAGCGCAGGGTGTGGGAGATCAGGAATGCTGGTATTAAATGGAGTGGTCAGAGAAGGTATATTGGTGCAAAGCTGACACCTGCACAAAGACTTGAAGGGGGTGCGGGAGTTAGGAGAAGCATTCTAAGCAGAAGGAAACAGAAAAGGGACCTAGCCAGGGAACCCACCGGGGAGATTTCTCTCTAAACATGAGACCCTAAGTTATTTCACATAAAAACTCAACGAGAATTCTGTCTGAGACCCTCTTGCCCCTGCCAATCCCATCCCGGTGACTGTATCTTCAGCCCTTTGGGCTCCCTATCCCTGCCCCCACAAGACTCCGGTGCCTGCAGATCTGAGTGCATTCTGCTCTCCGTTAGGCACCCCCGGGCCTGACCGCCCCTCTCTTCCTCCCCTGCTCGATACCTGGCACCCAGAGAGCCCAGGCTGAGAGCTCTGTGCAAGTGAGCCGGTCCACATTTGCTTCAGCCTGTCCTCTTTCCTCTTCCAGACTCTTCCTTGCTCACTCTGTTTCTTCTCTACTCTTATCAAAACCTCACACCTCTGGCCCCGACGGCCCTCTCCCGTCACCCCCACAGGCACACCTGACCACCTCCCTACTGTGCCTACAGAAAATGGACGGGGTTGGGCTCCCACAAAGACAGCTCAGGGGACTTACCTCCAGGTACTGTCTCAGGCTCTGGCTCACTACGGAACACCTCGGAGTCATCCAGTCCTACCCTGAGGGAAGAAACAGCCAAGGGTGAGAGACGATCGCCTGCTGGGAATTCTGGCTCTCTGCCAGACAGGAGGTGGCCGTGTCATGAAATTCCACTCTGGCCTCCTGAGTTGGGATGGGCAATGAAGGAGCAGGGCCCAAGGAGGGAGGGGTTTAGACTCCGGCACCTGCCGTCTGGCTGGCAAACTGGAGGGGAGGGTGGGTGTCGGCCAAGCTTCTCCTGGTCACGATTTTATACCCCCCACCCCACTTCAGGCACAGTCTCTACTACAGCCGAGTGGGGGGCTGCAGGGGGAGAGCAGACGGGCGCGGAAGGCAGAGATGTGAGGGTACCTTCCGCCACCTGCCCGCTGACGTCTGCCGCTGAGGCTGCCCATCCCCGGGGGTGAAGGGCTTAGAAGCAGCAAACAAGTGGCCTGGAGTGGGGATGGTGAGGGGGCCTGGAGGGCTAAGCACCTGCTGGGCGTGGGGCTCTGGTGGGCTGGCTCCTGGGGGCCTGAGGGCGGCGGGTGGACGGGCTTTGGGGCGGCTCCAGGGTGCCTGGTGGCATTCCGCACGGCCTCTTCTAAGAGCTCCATCCATCTGTTGCTCAGCGGGAACAGTGAGGACTGGTGGTGAGAACAGGACCGAGGCACACAGCCTCTCCCCTTACCGACCCCCTGCGCCAGAGCTGCGAAGCCCTTCGCCAGGCCCTGCTCTGAGGACCCCCTCTGCCCAGCGGGGTCCCCCCTTCCTTGCAGTCCCGACTGGCTGCTCACATTGGGTTACATTACTCGCAGCTACCAATTACTGAACACCAACTCTCTGTTACTCGTTGTGCTAAGCATTCTATATCTCTCTCTTTTTAAAATTAATTAATTTTTGGCTGTGTTGGGTCTTAGTTGCTGTGTGTGGGTTTTCTCTGGTTGCGGCGAGCGGGGGCTACTCTTCGTTGTGGTGTGCGGACTTCTCATTGCAGCAGCTTCTCTTGTTGCGGAGCACGGGCTCTAGGCGCACGGGCTTCAGTAGTTGTGGCTCGCGGGCTCTAGGCGCACGGGCTTCAGTAGTTGTGGCTCGCGGGCTTAGTTGCTCTGCGGCATGTGGGATCTTCCCGGACCAGGGCTCGAACCTGTGTCCCCTGCATTGGCAGGCGGATTCTTAACCACTGCGCCACCAGGGAAGTCCCTCTATATCTCTTCTTTCTCTCAAAATAACTCTCAAGAGGTAGCGTTATCCACATTTCGCAGATGAAAACCTGGAACCTGAGAAACTGCCTGACTCAACCTATCTCCTCCCACCGTGCCACGCTGCCTCTGGGTGGCCACTGTCGGGAATACGGGTGAGAGAATGCCCTGGGTGGGGATGAGGGTCCCGGAGGCAAACGCCTTTGAAGAATGTGGGCATTTGCAATGCTTGATGAGGGAAGGGAAGAAAAACCCCAGGGGAAAGGAGGGGGGCCAGAGAAAGGAAAGCAGCCTCAGAAAGGCTGGAAGACTGCTGGGGACTCCTCCTCCCTAGGGCAGGCCTGCTCATGGGGTCAGGGGCGGTGACACCGTAAACCTCTCTACTCCTGTCTTATCTCCCACTTCCCCTCAAGGCCCCGTCCTGTGAATGCTCTGGGGTGCAGCCCTGGCCTCCCTGTCCACATCCTCATACACCACCCTGGTCCCAAGGGGACGGCAGTTACGTGGGACCGCCCCCCCCATCAGGCAATCCTCACGTGTTCTTGTCTGATGACGTCAATGCCACCAGCTCGTAGATCTGGGGTGGGCCCAGCTCGGAGGTACAGATAATGAAGAAGGCCCGTTTATCTGTGTGAGAGAGAGAAGGCAGAAGGGTCTGCATTGGGGGTGGCAGAGGCATGACTGCAGCCTGAGCCAAGGCGACAGAGTGCGGACTTGAAGTCCTCACCCTCAACCAGCTGAGGAATGCAGCACCAGATGGACCTGGGTCCTCAGAACCACTTGGGGCTCGCTTACGAAGAGGACAGAGGCAATTCTGGGTCCCCTAATGCCATCTTCACAGCCACCCCCATTACCTCTCGCTTTCCAAACAGCGAAGGCTGAGGGGTGTACGGAGCTTAAGGTTTATAAAACTACATCATACCCATCCTCCCTTTACACCCCCCCTCCAAGAGACAGATATCACCCCCCATGTTATAGATGAAGAAAGCGAGCCCAGAGAATTTGGTTGCCTGGCTCTTGCTCCAGAGCCCTTCTTGTACACACTCTGCTTCTCACTGAAATGCTCTGAGCACTGGACCAGGTTCTGGACTGTGGGTTTGTCCGTCTTCTGCAAGCGAGCTCTGCCCGTCACTTTTGCAGCAGGAAGGGTTGTCCTGCTTTTCTCTGCCCAATCCTGCTACCTCATCCCCAGCGCCCACATCCCATCCTGCCTGAACCATGCTGTCCTCCCTCATCGTGGTCCCCATCCTACCCATCACCCTACCCCACGCTGGACCACATCCTCCTGCTTCAATGAGTCAGGGCTAGGAGGAAAGGAACACAGGTGGGCTGATAAGCTCTGTACAGCCCCAGATCGGCCCCGCATCACCCAGTGCTCGCTGGACACGAGTAACAGGGCTCATGGCCCCGGGGCGTGGGCCGGCTGGGACTGTCTCCTCACGGGTACCTGTGGCCACGGAGCGGACGAGCACGGCATTGAGCTTGAGCACCGGGCTGAAGGTCTGCTTGCTGTCCGAGGAGCCCACGGCTGTCTTGCTGTGGCACTTCAGCAGCAGCTTCTCATCCTGTTTCTGCAGCAGCACGAGGAGGTCCTCCAGCAGCAGCACGTGGAGGTCTGGAGGGGTGTGGTGCTGGTGAGGTGTTCTCTGTTGCCCACTCATCCCCCATTAACACATGGGGTACCAGAGGCTCTTGGATAGTCATCTCCAGGATCTAGGAAGCCCTGGAGTCTGGTGACCTCTGACTGCTTTGTTTTTGGTCCTTCCTCCCCATGCTGTGCTTAAGGAGCCCTGAGCTCTCATCCCCAGTCGTGTTTCAAGCTGCCTCCTTACCATCCCTCTAGAGCACCGGGTACAGGGCTTATGATCCAGAGAGGGAAGAGCCCAGGGGCAGTGCCCTAGATTCCCTCTTGGCCCCAGTCCCCTGGCACTTACCCAAGGTCTTATCCTTGCTGATCCTCCAGGTCAGGGGCCCCTCATGGATCATCTTTCTGGTTGTAAGATCCAGACTCTGTTAAGGAGACACCATTTATTCAACAAGTATCTGAAAACCTAGGCACTGTGCTAAGGTGCTGGGCATCAGTGGTGAACAAGAGTAGTCCTTGCCCTCACACTCCTGTGGGGGATGCAGACAAGTAAAAAGGCAACTACAAAGTCACGTGCTACGTGCTGTGCTGGGGGATATGCCGATGGTTATGGCAGGGGTCCCTCTATCCCCTACTACATGCTGTGTACTCTCCTAGGGTCACTCTGCTTTACCTGCCCTTTCCCTCAGCTTTATGTTCTCCCAAATGACCTTCACCTTTACCTTGAGTTTACTCCCATCCCCTGCTCTCCCAGACTGAGTTCAAACATCTAGCCTCTATGGTAGGGCTGTCTGCCCTTGTCTATCTCGGGATGGGGTGACAATGGTAACCGGGGCTGTGTGTATTCCAGGGCCCCCATAGCGCCATCCTATCACAGACAGGCCCAGGTCTCCTCCCCTCCACCTTCTCCAGGTCCTGACCGGAGCACATGTGGGGCTGACGACGCTGCAGCCTCAGCCTCCTACCTTGAACTCCGCTGCCAGGGGGTTGCTGGCCCTCTCCAGGGAGGTGGTGTCCAGGCGTTTCTGGTAGCCCTCTAGACGGTGCTGGTTCTCTGTCTGCTTCACTGCTTCATTCACGTACTTGAGAATTTCCCGGCACTGATCCCGGGCCCGGCAGAGTTTCTCGTGCTCAGAGGTGCCACCTACCCATGGCACAGAGAGGAGGTGGTGAGGGCTCCTGCCTGAGAAGTCTGTCAGAGCCCGAGAGTGCCTGGCTACCAACAGCCACTGGCCAGTCGCCAACCAGCAGGGATGGGTGTAGACACGCCACCCTTGCCTAACTTGGACCTCAATCGTAAGGATGACTTATACTGAGGGTCCTCGGGTTTCAGACCACGGCTCTGAAGACACTGATAGCCCTTGGGAATTCCTGCCTAGACCACAGCCACTCTACGGGTGTGGAGGACAGGAGCGGAGACAGGGACTGCAGGTGATGACAGTGATGGTGTCTCCCTCTAGGAACACCTGTTCAAATCAGGTTGTGGTTCTTCCCACTTCTACACGCTGACGCCAACATCCCAAACTTGAGGGTGGTGAGAGCTGCTCAGAATCCCAGGGACAGTGACAACCTGGGGTTAGACCCCCCTATTCAGCATATGGTCCCCTACTCCTGTGGAGTAAGCACGCATGGCTGTATCTTTTGTGCATCGCACAGAGATGTCCAGCAGGGGGATCAACAGGGCTAAAATCCAGCCACAGCCTCTGGCGTGGGACCATGATCCTCAGAGGAGCCAAGGTGCCCTCTGTGCGCTAACCTGTGTCACTCAGATGCTTCCCTCTGATCTGCACAGAGGCCACACACAGGCCAGCGGCAGCCCTTACCTCCTCTTGCTGCTGAGCACCTTAGTTTTGCCAAAGCACATTTACAATCGTTACCTTCTTTGAGACTGACCATAACAACACAAGGATGAAGACCTGAAGACCAGAGAGGTCAAGTGACTTGCTAAGGACACGAAGCAAGTCAGTACTAGAACCAGGGTCTGAGCTGCGGGCTGCTGCCTCCCAACGCCAGCCTTCTGTGAGCCCTACCCTCCGTGTGCTTGATGATGTTCTCCAGCAGCAGTGGGTACTTGGTGAGCCGCTGCATCTCAGAGATGATGAGGTCTCTAAGCTGCAGCCGCCGGCACTGAGGGTGGCTCTCAGCCTCCTAGACAGAAGGAGGAACAGAGGAAGACGTCAGCCTGGATTATGAGCTGGCTGTGAGCTCAGGACACGGAGCCGAAGGGGATGTGGTCAAATAAGCCACATAAAGCAGGTAGTATTCCCACTTTATAGACAAGGAAACTGAGATCCATCTAAGTAAATACAGGCACTGGTAGGTGAGCGGGGCCTTCTGATGGCCAGTCCAGTGTCTCCGTCTTGAGAGCGAGTATGTGTCAGTGTTTCTGAAGAGGGGGCGTTGGGGAGGGTGTGGATGGAGCAGAAAGTTGCCGTTTACCCTCCCCTGTAGAGAGAAGAGGCCAAGCGCCTGGAGCTGGGGGCCAGGAGGGGAGTCCGGGAGATTGTGGGTGAACCCGGTTAACTGTCCCCCTCAGCCTTAGTGAGCTAGGACTGAACTGGCTGCTCTCGGTGGCGACGAGGGGAGGCCGAGCGTACCTGCATGAAGAGCTGGAACCGGCTCTCCTTGCGCTGCCTGGTCTTGATCAGCTCCAGGGCGATGGACTGATAGGAGCAGAACTGCGCGGCCACCTGCTGCAGCTCCTCCCGGGCGGGGCCATCGAACTGAGAGGCAGAAGGGACACCACACAGCCCCGGCCTCACACCCCTGCCTGGGACCGCTCCCCCCACCTCCTCTGCCGCCTCCTCCAGGCCTGGGCAGCCATACCCGAGCCAGCATGAGGTCACTGACTTCTTTGATGATGGGGCCCTCCTCCCGGAGCTTCCTCATGGCTTCACACCAGGAATCTGGGGCAAGGAGAAAAGACAGAAGTGCCTGGGGTTGGGCCGCATGGCCAGGCCCTTCATGACGAGAGAAGAGGGATCTGAGGGCAGGGCCGTGGGGCAGGGTCTCCAGTCATTTCGCTTGTTGGGGGACTGGAATGTTGATGTTCAGGCTGCATATCAGGTTCTCTCGCCAAAGAGGACTGCTGGGGGCTATCTGCTCGGGGGGTCCTGGCATGCGGGCAGAGCTGGGGCAGAAACCTGAAGGCTGGCCAGGGAAGGGGGCGGGCGGGGTGGGCTCCTCACTGTGGATCTCGACGAGCTCGGGCAGGTTGGGGAAGAGCCGCACCAGCTCCTCCCGGGGCAGCAGGCCCTCCTTCTTCATCCGCTGGTAGAAGATCAGGTCCAGCACCCGGAGTGTGCGCAGGTGGGAAGCCTCTGTCACAAACAGCTCTGAGCGGGGGTAGTGACGGGAAGGGGCAGAAAGACAGAGGGAAGACCCGTCAGCAAGGATCTCATCACTACCGGGACCTCCCAACCACCTTTGGTGCTGGTTTCAGATGGTGTGTCAACTTCTCTCTCCCCAGGGGCCAGAACTGAGGTGGCCCTTACAGGAACCACAACGTGGCTGCTCTCGCCCCCAGGCCCCCCACTATTTTCTCTACCACCATCTGCGCCTAAGGCGCTCTGCACCTGTTCCCGCCTGAGTCTCACCGTTGATGACCTCCTGCCGGTCAATCTCCCTCTGGCTTAGCCCAGCCACCACATCCTTGCCCACTGTATGCTGCCAGTTTTGGGCGTCGGGCTCTGGCTCCAGGTCAGACAGCTGGCCCAGATCATCTTCTAGGAGGTTGGGGAGGAGGGCATCTGTGCAGAACCCCAAGCTGGGGGACTCAATGCTCCTGGGGGAAAACAGGCAGCTCAGTGTCACACGGAGGAAAAACTCAAACACGGGGTTTTCCCTCCGCCTCCTGCCCACTGCCCGGGGCCCATGGGAAGCCAGCAGGCCACGAAGAGGAGCTGCACCACCAACTGGCCCCTGGAAGGGGAGCGGGGGCAGCTGAGCATGGCTGGGGCACGGACACCTAACAGAGGCGCTATGGCACCCATCGCTCACCTGCGGCCCATTTTGGGGGTGAAGGGAGGAGTTGGGTTCTCAAGAGACCTGTGGAGAGAATGTCAACTCTCAGCAACCCTCTGCTTCTGCCCGGCCCCCAAGATATCAGCGGGCTGAGCCCCTGAGCCCCGCCCACCTGGTGGAGAGGCTGGAGGCGGAGGACGAGGCAGACTGGTGGAGGCGGGCGGCCTCTGCGGCTGCGTCCATGTCCACATCGCTGCGAGAACGGGGCACGTTCTCTGCCTTCCGGGACCGCTTCATCTCCTCCCGGCCCTTCAGGCTCTCAGAGCGGCCCAGGCGAATCTCTGAGCGAGAACTGGATGGAGAGGGCGAAAGACCTTGGCGTCTTATATCTGGCCAGCTTTGACCTGCTGCCCCATCTCAGGGGTGCCTCAGCGCCGCAGGCTTCCACCCCAAACACCAGACCCAAAGGGTCCCAACTCCCGGTGGCAGACGCTGCTCAGTGACAAACCACTTCTGCTACAAAATCCTTCCTTTCCCCGGCCCAGCTGGATGGACAGAGCCTCTCAGCTTCCTTGTGACTGGGCAGGAAGGGATCCCAACAGGAAGGTGAAATCTGGGACTAAGAGAATCAGACTTGTGGGGTGTCTGGATGCCAAAGACCCCAAGTCCCCGTCAGGAAAGGTGTGGACACCAAAGTCCCTCATCAGGGACAACAAGGTCCCACCTTCCCCGCCCCTGGCCATCTCGTGGCCAGCTCATCGGGCCCTCTGCTTTGGAACAGGTCGGCTCCCACCCTGGACTCTGCTTGAGGCGGATCTCTCCTTTTACAAGATCTTTTAAGAGGGAAGTGAAAGCACCATCTTCACACACTCTTTAGTATTCTCCACACTGCCTGTCAGAAAATTCTATCCGCTGTTGAATTCCCACCCCTCCAGCTGTGATGTGGACTGTGGATTTCTTCCATTCTTATCCGGACAGCACCCTTCCTAGGCTTCCAGTCCCCTCTCAGGAGCAGCCCAGCTTGGAAGGGTGCTTACAGGGGCCTGTTTACTGATGGGCAGGACCCGCTCCCTGGCCTACCATGCTTGGCCCCTGAGTGTCTGTGGGGCTTGACGAGATGCTGACGACTAGGTGTTGCTCTTTTTCGAGTCCTGCAGTGCCTCAGCCCTGTGACAGCTGGCATCTCTGACCCCTAGCTGCCCCAGGATGGTGCCTCCCCCCACGGTCCTGCTGGGCTAGTTCTTTGCTGACATTATTACTAATCTACATCCTGCTCTGCCTCTAGGACCACAGAAGGCCTAGAGAGTCTGGAGAGCTCTTAATAGCACAGCAGGTTGCTGCAGAGAAGGAGCCAAATGGCTTGGTCTCCATTCATCAAGTCTCTCTGAACTGCCAGAGGATCCAAATGCTGCTCCCCTGCCCAGGTCCTGAGGGTTCGCCTGCAGGGTTAGAAACCATACTGCCAGCTGATGCCCTACTGAACTCACCCCTTGAAGTCTGACAGAAGAATTCCAACACAGACTAACTCAAAACACTTTCACCAGTGCCCCACAATGGGTCACTTTAGCACCACAACAAACCTCATGCAATGAGGTTCCTGGGGCTTCTTTCAAGTACCCAGAAGTGAGTAATGATCCCACCAAGAAGTGAGGCATACAACCCACCTCTGGCCAAAAATTCCTAGACTATTGCTGTCTAGAATTGGGGGCTTCTTATACCTGTTTAGTTTCTACGACAACCTCTGACCCACCGTGCTGCCGATGCCATTTCTTCTAAGATTGTCAGTGAACTCAAAACCATCAAACCCAAAGGCTTCTGCTGAGAGTAGATTTAGAATCCCAGTGAATGTCTCAGGGCAAATTTACCTAACAACTTGAAGAATACGTTTATAAATGGTCTCAAATATTTCCTCAAAATGTTGATAGTATATCTTATAATTGTGCATTTGATACATCTGTAGGATCACACCTACCCCAGCAATCATATAATTTGTATATTTAATTTACTCAGTAATATTAGAACTCAACCTCTGACCCCAGTACAAATCTAACCTTTATCTTACCTAAATCTTTGTTAATTCTCAGTATGGCAAAATCTTTTAATGAGTATTAAGCTTATAAAGGCTTAGTATAAACAGAAAGGAGTAACCCTGCATACAAGCAGGAACGTTTGACTTACAGTTTGGTAATTAGTTATTTCAGGGGTAAAATGGTTTGACTAATCAGGCTGTTACATGCTGACTTGCCTTTGGGTCTGCCTTTAGTCCAGCTCGGCAGTGTACACAAGAACTATTTTTGTATACACAAGACCACATTTACTGTACCTCAAGTGTGGCTTAAGGAATTTGCAAGGATGTTTCTGACTACAGGCAGTTTTCACTTTAAGTGCTGGCTGCAGAATTTTAGACGTGACTTGATGGCTGTCATGCCACAGTCAAGAGCAAGTCTAAGAGTACATGTCACCACCAGAGAAGGGTTCTTCTTAGAATCCGGCCCAAGATGGAGAATGTGAGCAACGTCACAGCCTCCATTCCCCGTTTTCTTCTTGAAAGAAGAGCAGTTTGTTTTGAATCAATGACCTTTCTATTTCTTCGCTGAGATGTACATCTGATGCCCAAGTTACACCGTCTGCCTTTAAAGCAGCCAGCAGAACCTCATCTCTAGCTCTCTTCTTCACGGGCGCCACAGACTGTCTTTAGCCTGACTTCCTTATTGCCCAGGATTTCCCTTCGCCCCACTCTGTACTCTTCTCTAGCCTTGTCATTTAGGGTTTCCTGACTAGCTGCTTTATAACATAATCTAGCTCATTCTTGGGGTGGAGGCTACGGAGTGGCCAGGGGGTGAATCCAAAGGAAATTTTAAAGGCATATGGTTCTTGGACTGGAAGGTCAGGGGCCCTGCTCTCTCTCCCGCTGGCCTCTGATCACCAACACATAGTATGTCTTCTTCTGAACATACCCAGGCGGGAAGGTTGGGGGAGAGGGAGAGAGCTCTATAGTGGGAGCCTTACAGTCTAGTCGGGGGTAAAGTAGCTGGCACTGAACCTTAGCCCTGAACCCTGCCCACGCTCCCCTCCCTGGGCAGCCAGCAGGCCCCATCCAGCCACTGCTACCTGTCGCTCTCCAGCAGGTCCTCGGGAAAGCTTCCCGTTGAGAGTCGCTGCGTCCCAGGTTCCGGGGCATCGTACTGCTGGTTGTTCTCAAAGTGCTGAATGATGTTCCTCACGTTGCCTGGTTTGACTGGAAGCAGAAACAAGATAATGAAAGATACTCTGCCTTCTGTTCAGGGATGACTTCTCGGGGCCCTCGCTCCCCTCCAGCCCAGAAGACAGCGATGAGCAAGCATGGATGAGAACAGCATGGGGCTGAGGGTCAGGAGACGTGATATGAGCCCTGGCTCTTCTACTGTGGGGCGTGGCACGGGCAGTCCCTCCACCTTCCTGGGGGCTACTCTTTCCTCAGATGCAAAACGAGAGGGTGTGAAAGTGCATTTGCTATGGATATTTCTTTTGCCTCTCCCACTCTTTATTACAGTGATTCTCATGCTTGAGAATCGTTACTAGGTTATTCCCAAGAGCCATATATGTGTTAAAAAAAATTAGCCAGGAAGACCAAAAACACATCAACCTTGGTATAATTTGGGTTGCCAAATTCACCAAGCACTTTTCAAATTTATACTACTTTTAGAGTTCACTATTTCTGGTTTTCCTTGACTCTCCTTTCTGTTCTTTCTGCCCTCACCCCCACCTCTTCCTCTCCATCATTAAAGAATCAGACCCTCCGTTAACAGTGAGGGGGTTCTTAGGAGGAACAGAGGAGAGATGTCACTCTCTGGCATTCAAATTCCAGATGCTTTTCAAAGCTAAGACGAAAGAGAGCTGTTCTTGTTCAAAGCAGAGAGGGCAGGTAAGAGTTTAGTAAAAAGGCGTAGGTGATGCCATGCGGAGACCCTGGAGAAGAAAGCTCAGGCCCAGGGGCTCCGTGGCTCCTATCTTCAAAGTCGATTAGCTCAGCTCTAGGTCCAGGATGTCAGAACAGGAGTTGGGCTAAAGATGCTGCTCTGCCCGGACCAATAGGAAGGATAATGGGATGGGGAAGGCAAGACAAACAGCCCCGGGCGCCAGGCCCTGGTCCTAACCACACTAACCAGAGATTCTGACATCGACATAGACAAACTTATAAATCTCCCTGTGTATTCTAAACTTGAGATTCGTAAGAAAATTTCCAAGCCAGAGGAAACAGAAAAGCATTCAGCTGGTCTCTTCAAAGCTCACAATTTCATATCCTTTAGGCAGGTAATGTTTTTCTAAAACTGCAGAATAGGTGGCTGTGTACATGTGTTAGGAGTAGGGACTGTTATCATCACTCCCGTTTTGGAGATTAGAGTCAGATCTGCCTGTCCCAGACTGAATGTGCATCTGGGCCCTGGGGCAACTGCAGCAGCCAGGGAGGGTCAGCTGTGCTGCCACAGGCCGGAGCACCCCTGGCTGGGTGATGACGTGGGAGCCTGGGAACGTCCTATAATAGAATGCCTCCGGGCAGAGCCCATTGTTCCCTCTCCCATGGGCCACTTGGAAAAGGCCCAGTTCTTGGGATATAGTTACACCCTAGCTGTGACAAGGAACAGGTGTGGCCCTGAGATTTGGTATAACTGAATAACCCAGAGTAACAGGGGAAAAAGACACGCAGAAAGGAACGCGTTTTTGAAAAGGGCAAGGTTTTCATCAGTAACCTTTGCTCTCCCTTCCTCCATTCTCTGAATAACAATGAAACTAAATAAAAGTGAATTATATGTCACTAACAATCAGATACTTTCACTAATAAACAGGGGCAATAGCTGATGATCCTAAACAGCAAGGTTCTCAATACTGAGGCTTTCTAGCTTTGGTGGGTGTTTGGTCTTTAGATACGCATACAGACTTGTCTGATGTCCTGGGAACTTGAGAACATCAAATCAAACCATGAAATGACAATAGAAAGATATGACTCAAAGAGATGGTGAATATCCAGCATCCTTATCCTCTCTTGGGATCAGCAACCCTACCCTGGGTGTTCCTGTTCCCTCTCAGGCTGACACAAAGCAAGCAGCTTGGGCAGGGCTGCTCGGTCTCAGGCCTGCTGCTTGCCTCATGCCTGCCTCGGGCAGGGTGGATGGGAGGAAGTATGTGTTAAAAACTAAGGGCCTGGGTTTCAAGGCCATTCTTTTATTTTTTCCATTGTTTAATAGACTTTTTTCCCCCTAATATTTCTTTACTTATATTGTTTAAAATAGCATAACAAGTCTAGGAATTTAACTTTAAAAATAATTTTGAAAATCATTATTTTTAATTGTCACTTTATATAAAGTGAATTCTAGCAACAGATTAATTTCCTGATTGCATCTCACTGCTACCTCTCCCCTTGATTTACTACAGAACCTAGAAAATATTAATCACTTTAATCGTATCCATATGGACCTCACTGATGGGAAATGAACCTGCCCAGTTCTAGGTTCTAAGCTCCTCTGGGTTAATGTCTGTTATATATGTATTTATTTTTGATACATAGATTCTAGAAGATATTAGGCCTCTAACATACATATGTTAGGGTCATTCTCTTTAACTGTTGCAGTGACGCTGTGCTGGCAAAGGTAAGAGTCAGGAGATGAAGGTGCTACAGTGAAGGACTTAAACAAAGGAGATGATAGAAATGAAAACACCCCAAGGCAAAACTGCTGAAGACCCATTAGGTACTAAAAACAACCCCATATAACATTCAAAACTGAGGATTTTATTATTATTTCAATTGAAAACAAAAATCTGAGGAACTTGTACGGGACATTTCAACATGCGAGGGTTTCCCTCATTTACATAGAGCCCTGGCCTTTTGGAGCCACGTTCACAGAGAGCTGACAGAATGAGAGAAAGGCCGCAGGCCGTGGACCAGTCTTGGAGGGCCTAGAAACTGGCCTCTGCCAGCATTGCCAGGAGGAGCTGCACGGTGGCGGGGGGCAGTGCCCCGGCCCCTCCCGCCCTGCCTTAGGCGGGCAGAGTCCTGCACCCAGCGTGAGGGCAGAAGCCCCTGGGCAGGCATCCCTGAGCAGGCGTTTGTGTCATGGGGAGCTTTAGCAGCATGGAGGAACATACAAGAGTAATGGAGTGAGGAAAGGGAGGGAGGAAAGAGAGCCAGGACAGGAGGCGATGAAGGAGAGGGGAAGAAGGGCAGACAGGACTTGGGAAATGGAAACTCAATGCTAATGCAAAGAAAAACCCAAAGAAAATGGTCCTTTTACCTTCCACAGGGGACAAGGGAATATGAAATGCTAAAAGAAAACAAACAAAAACAAAAGTAAACCATGAAAAGTCAAATTAATGTTTCAAGAGTCAAAATAAAAATTACATCAAGCTGGAAAATGAAAGGTAGTGGCAAAAATCAGGGCTGATCTAGTAGAGTCCCCTCCTCTCCCCTTCCCCCAAGGCAGCAGTTTCAGGAAAGGCAGGAGGCCCATGCCATGGCCCTTCCCAGGTTCCCAAGACTAACACTGGGGTGTTACGATAATGACTGGGAGGGCCAGCAGCAATGTCCAGACAGATGACACACAACTGGGAAGAGATCGGTGACCCATGGAGGTCTGCATTACTGATGGCATGAGGGGAGCCTCTGGGTCCCAAACCTGCTCCCTTTCCACCTAGTTCCGCTTAATTGAAACCCTCCATCAAGGGCCCATAATTGCTCCCAACACACAGGCCCTCAGGAGGACAGACAAGTCCATGGATGAAGGTGAAGGAGGCATTGACTGTCAACAGGGCAATCTTGCCAAGGGGGAGATACTCCTCTGCACGGCTGTTCAGTATCTACAACTGCCTCTGAGTTCCTAGACCCAGGGACTGGCTCGGCCTCCTTGGCTCTGAAGCAGTTCCCTGTACCTCAGGAGCCGTCACTGGGTGTGGCAAGGGGAGAACGCAGTAGCACCGAGAGGAAGCTGCGACCTCAGAGTTTGTTTGGGCCTTTGGCTGCCAGAAGCACAGGAAGGCCCTCTGCCAACATGCTGGCCTGTGAAGGGGCCGAGGTCCCTGTCCAAGGCTTTGCTCCCCAAATACTCACTGCTCTGGGAGGAGCTTTTGGGCTTCCCGATGTACTTGAGGATGGGGTTTCGCTTCTTGTCCTCCAAGGCATCCTTTTCTTTCTTGGCATTGCTGCTCTGCTGAGATAAGAGACACCAGGGTTTGGAGAAGGTCCCAGTACCCAGACTGGGCCACTGGCCACCATGCTACTGCCTCTATGACTAGCCCTAAACAAGCAACCGGAAAGCAGACTCATGCTTGTATCTGACCTAGCACATCTGCTTCTGGTCTGGGACTGGAGGGAGGGAGAGGGCTGCTCTAGTTTGGGGATTCTCAATGACTCTCCTGGTCTGCCTCAGCGCAGGAACCGTGCCAAGAGATGATTCTTTCTAGGGGAGCTCTGTCACCTTCTTGGTCTTCGGGAAGAAGGGCAGCCACTTGTCCTTGTCAGGAGCGGACTGGGCCTTTTCCGCCGTGTTGGAAGGTCGTGCTTCTCGAAGACGGATGCCCGCGTGGCTCATGTAGGTATTGAGGGCGAAGTCCATGGGGGCACTGTAAAAGAGGAATGGGGGCGGTGAATCGGAAAGCGCCGGCAGGTGGAAGGGCTGGGACTCTGCTTCACACAAGCTCCTCACCACCACCCAGCGGGGTGGCGAAGGGCCAGGGCATTCAGAGGGAGGCCCAGAATATTCAGGTGGGACAGCAGGCAGAAGCTGGAGAAAAGCCTTGGCTGGCATGACTCCCAGAAGAAATCGCATTGTTTTCCTACGCAGACCGCTTCCTAACGAGGGGACGGTGGCCAGTGGGAGGACGCGTCAGTTCACCAAAACATAAGCAACTAAGCTGTGGGCGACGACAGCTGAGGCCCACAGCTAATGTCCTCAGGCATATACACAGAGGTGGGGTGGCAAAGGGATGCAGAGAAATGCCAGCTGGCCCCTGCAAGTCCAGGTAAGCTGCCTTTGCCACCACCCACCCCAAGTACAAGGAGAAAAAGAGATGGAAATGATCTGTCAAGTAGCTTCCAACTGCCACAGATGAAACTGTACAGAGCTCTGTGTTTAAAACTGTATTTGCCTCTCAATTCGGTAGACAGATTATCCACTTTGTGGATTCAATGAAGCAAATGTTTCGGCCCTGGCTTTCGTCTTCTCTGAAACAGCCTTCTAACCCCATCTTCTCTCCCTTATTGAGTGCGTGTATGCTCAAGGAATGCATACTCACTTTAACACTGGCTACTGAGAAACAAAGAGACATGTATATAGGCTTCAAGGAAAAAAAAAATGTGCCAACAGAGGAAATGTGTTGTACCCTAGCTCCCCTCTGCAGGTGCTGCTAACACAGGCTGATTCTATCACTGCTCCTTCTTTCGGTGGTTTACGAGAAAGAAGTGGGGAGGCAGACACAGGGCTAATGTGGGTGGAGAAGAGGAGGCCAGGAATGGGAGTGCTGGCAGCTTGGTGTCTTCACACTGAGGAGCAGACCCACGTCCCAGGCAGTGATCCCCGAGTATCAGGGCCTGGGCCTCGTGACCTCCTGGTGGTTACACAGACATCTGGAAACTAAACTTGGACAGACGGCGATCCTCTGAAGCTAGGGACTCCCCTATGATTGGCAGAGATGCAACGCCCAGTAGCTCAACCCCACTCCTTCCCACCTTGATTCAGCCACACAGACTCACTCACCTCCTGTCTTCCTCGTATTTGGACCTGGAACAAAAGAAAGAACAGATGACGCAGACTGCAAAGGCAGAGGTTCTTCGGCCTGTGCAAGACTGGGAGGAGGGTAAGTTCTTCCCTAGAGGAAGGGAGCGGGTGAGGAAAGGGAGGAGGATGATAGAAGGTCAGACTCAGACTCTTGGTCTCAGCTCTGGAGCCAGCTTGGGGCTCAGGAGGTGAGGGTTCTCATTCCTCCGAGGGGCTCAGTTAGCACAGAGTGATGATGATGATGGTGTCCTTCCAGCTAAAAGGAAGGGGAATGAGGCAAATACAGCTTCTCGCTTGGTATCTGTTTCAGCCTCTGAAGCTATCATGGAGGAAGAGGCTCCTCTCTTTGTGTCCACCTAGAACTAAATTAGAAGGGTTGGGCTGACACTGAGGCAACAGGAAAGAAGGTGAGGGCGCAGAGATATATACCTTGAGACCTGATTCAGAGGAACCTATTTAAAAGAGGTTAATGGTAACAGCCACTAATACTGCGTGCTCACCATGGGCCAGGCACTATTCTAAGCTATTTACACGTATAATATTTACACTCAAAATAATAGGTCTCATATCTCCATTTAATGAGGCTAGCGCTTCCTTCTTTTAAATAGAAGCCTTTATAAGCAGGGTGCCTGTGCTGTCAATAATAACCCCACCTAACTCTGTGGTGCCTACGACCTCAGAATAGGCTCGGTCAGGTTTTGCCACCATCCCTGGCATGGTCGGGGTGATTAGTGCCATCTGACTGCTAGGGAAACTAAGGCCTGGAAAGATTCAGGGTTTGGCTGAGGGTCAGAGGGTTGTTTTCAAAGAATATGCCCTCCCTGTGGGACCTCATCTAGTTTCATCTCCAACCCGGATCTCTTGTCAAATGCCAGATTCATCTATGCAGTTGTCTACTCAAATCTCCAGTTTGATGTCTAAAGATCTCAGATTTTGACACGTCCGAGACTGAGCTCCCGGTTTTCTACCACAAAACTGTCCCTCACACAATTGTCCCTAACTCGACTGATGGCACCTTTGTCTTTTTAGTTGTTTAGGTAAAGAACTGTGGAGTCTTCCTTGGTTTTCCTTTCTCTCACATCCTATACAACAATTTTTAGGAAATCGTCCTGTTGGTTCCACTGTCAAAATGTACTTGGAGCTGACCTCTCTTCACACCCTCCGTCGCCAGTTCTCTGGTAGGAGCCCTACTGCGTGGGTTCCCGTAACTGATCTCCCTGTTTGGAACCCCTCCTTGTTCTCCCACCACCCTCCACCCACCCTCGAGTCTCTCACAGCTCCAGTGGCTCCTCATTCGCTGAGAGAAAAAAACTGAAGACCTTAAAACAGTCCACAGGCTCTGCGAGGCTGCTCTTCTTGTCACCTCTCTGACTTCAGCACTGAGCTTCTCAATCTCCTCTGGCCACAGCGGTCTCCTACTGTTCCTCAAATACGTCAAGCACATTCCTACTTTGCTCTGGCTGTTCCCTCCGCCTGGGATGCTCTTCCCCCGAGATATTTCCAAGGATGACTCCCTCACTTTCTTCAGTTGCCCAAATGTAACTTTCTGGATGAGGCTCTATTTGAAATTGCAACCCACTAGCTCAGGTGCTCCTGACCCCCCTCAGCCTGCTCTATCCCTCCCTCCCTCCAGCCTTATTTTCTAACATAGTATACAATTTACTTACTTATTATATACTGCTTTCTCTTCCCACAATAACATAAGCCCCACAAGCATTGTTGTTTGTTTACTAATGTATCCAGGAGCCTAGAACAGTGCTTAGCATCAGTGGGGACGCCACAGAAATTTGCTGGATTGAAATATCACTGTTAGTAGAGACTATTGAGATCATCTAGCCCAATCTCTGTCATTTTAGATGATACCAAGGTAGATGAAATGGCTTGATCAAGGTCACACAACTACTCGGGAATTCCCTGGCCATCCAGTGGTTAGGACTCTGCGCTTCCACTGCAGGGGGCACAGGTTTGATCCCCCGTCGGGGAACTAAGATCCCACATGCCTTGCAGCGCAGCCAAAAAAAAAAAAAAAAAAAAAGAGTCATACAACTATTGAGTGGAAAGAAGTACTGGGGTGAAAAATCTACCTCTAAGCCTGCAAGTGTCCCCACAAAATCATCCCAGACACCTGGGACACTTTTAGAAAATAAGACTGGAAAGAGGCAACCACAGCAGCTGTGCCAGAAGTTCCTTAGTAAGTTTAGTTAGGCTAGTCCTCTGATGTGATTAGTTAAAAATAGTTCAATTTCCCATGAACCACCTGCCTCCTGAAGGAACTTTATTCCCTGGAGAATCACAGCGTGGTTCTCACACTCAGCATCAGATATGACCTTAGAGCAAAAAGGGAGAACCGTCAAGAAGAGGCTAGGGAGGGGAAGCAGAAAGCTCCCTGCATTCCTGGAGCCCGTGGTTTGTCATAATCACCAAATTACTGTCAGGAGCCCCAGGCTCTGCAACTCCCTTGAAATTCCTGCAGCCCCAGCCTGAGAAATGAAGCAGGAGGGCTGGACTCTCCCCATCTTTCAGGGGAAGACGGATCAGGCAAGCAGTGGAAGAGGGGGAGAGGCTGGGAAACAGACCCACAAAATACGTCAATCTGTGCAGCATGTTCAGGGGGCAGAAGTGGATCGGAGACTCACAGAATGTCTCCTAGGGCAGCCAGCTGCTTCTCTGCCACCTGGCGTTCGCGGAGAGGGTCCCCATCCAGGTCCAGCAGGTCGTTTTCACCATACAGGCTTCCCAGCCCCAGAGTGCGCTTTGTTCTGAGCCAGAGAGACACACAGAGAAAGAAACACATGTACATCACTGCTGGACAGAGAGTGAGGCACACATACACACATCACAAGAGATGCACACACACCGCAGGGGAAGGAAAACGGGTGAGGAGGCAGCGGAGAGAGCGGGAGGGGGGGCGCCGGGCACCTGTAGTCATGGATCTGCTCCTGGATCTCTGGCATGGCTGCCTCCTGAGCCTCACAGAGAACAGTGCGCACGTCCTCACCGCTCCGCAGGCGCAGGTCTGCGGTGGGAGCCGAGGGGAGACAGGGGAGGGATGTCAGGAGGAGGAGGTTATATCTGCTGAGCATCCTCAAGCCTCTTAGCTCCCTGGGGCACCGGGAGGGGAAGCTGGCTTTCTGCCCTCCTGTTAACCAAGGGAAGTGGAGGCCTGGCCCTACCAGGTCATTCCTGAATTCAGGACTGGAATCCTGACATCCAAGTCCCAAGGCAAGGACAGAAACATTTTCAGGGTGTTCTACACTCCATCAAGTGGGGAAATATTAAAGTCCCTCTCTGGATGTGTCCAGACGCTGCTGCCCTCTGACATCATGTGCAAACCTCTGAGAGGCTCATTCTCCTCCCACTGACCCAGGGCTAGCTCGCAAGGCTGCAAAAGGCAAGGAAACCTAACTCCCCACCAGAAACTGGAAGGTGCCTCTCCTGTCCCTACATTCACCCTCTGCCTGTGCCCATAAGCTTTCCTATCATCTGGGCCTGTAAAGTACCTCTTTTCCAAGGCAGCTTCAAACTATTACCCCTAGAAAGCTCCTATGATTAGACTCTCAGACTGACGTCCTCTTTATACCACCTCCCAGCTCTTCTAGTCATGACTTGGGAGTGAGAAGGGAGCACAGCAACTGCTTAGTTCCCTGGCTCCTCACTCTGTGTGAGCTGAGGAACTTACACAAACAAAACCAAAAGAACAAAAATACTCCAGAGATCCTGACTCTGCAGGTGGGGTGGGTGGAGTGAGGCACTGGTTTCTGTATTTTTAAAGAAGAATTCCCCAAGGGATCCTGATGATCGACCAGGCTTAGGAATCCAATTTCCTCTCTGTACACATGAGCCGACTGAGGCCCAGAGAGGTCACATGGCAGGTCGGCAGGAACGACCCCCGTCTCCTAACCAAGTCTTGTCTCCCCGCGACAAGCTCCCAGGCAGGGTCTGTTCTGTTTGTGCTTGCCCATAAGCTACCGTGAGGAGTTCTGGAGGAACTGTCCCTATTTCCCCCTGAGAAGAGCTGCCCAAGGCAGGGACTATGTCCCCCCGACCCACCGCCCCTTTCGGAGGGCCCAGCACAAGATGGACACCAAGAGGAGACTAACCGTCCTAGGAGCCAACTCACCAATTTCAGCCTGTAACATCTCTGGGACCTTCACTCTCAGAGGCTAAAAGACAGAAGGGTGGGGGCATAAGTGGTGAGATCCACACACCCCAGGGGATGTGGGAGATACTGTGCAGAGGCAAGGAGGGCTCCAGAACACTACCTTCTCTCCTCCTTTCCCTACACTACCCTACCCTCCACTCACCTCTCTCCAACTGAATTCTAGGCTCGGGATTTGAGAAGTGGAATATGAGGTGGCGAGGCAAGTTGGGACTATACTCCGAGGGTGGCACCTGCACTCTTCCCACTCTTATTTCAAGGACATCAAGATGCATGGAATGGAGAGGTTCCAAAAAGTGCACTGGTACCAATTTAGCAGCATGGGAGAAATCTTTATGAGGCGATTTGATGGGCTTCCCCTCTCCTTCACTCGCAAGGGAAAACTGGCCTTATGTTACCAAGTCTTCCCGTGGGCACAGTGCCTGGCTTTTCCTTTACAACTACCTGACAGCTGGATACTGGGGTGGTTCCATAACAGCCAAGAGGGAACAACTGGCAGCTCTAACCTCCTTACTCAAGACCCATCGAAGGGGGCAAAAATAAAAATCTTGAGGGAAAGCAGTTTATTCCCCAGTCTCATTAGTCCTAGCAGCTTACTGCCAGATGAATAAAGTCATTTTGGAATTAGTTTAGTTGATCAGCTTAGAAAGTCTAAGATGGGAACTGCCCTCTGCAGGCCGAGGTGCCGCCGCCAACGGGATCCCTGACACGTCCCTGGGAGCTATGTCCAGATGCAGAGTGCTCGTGCACCCCAGACACTCTGGGGTCCCCTCCCTCTGAACCCTGCCTTGGGGCAGTAAGAGCACGTCAGGCTGAACTTCAGAAATCTGGGCTTGCCTCTTGGCTCACTGATTTCTATCATCTGATGTCTCTGGGCCTCTGTTTCTTCACCCCAGGGATGGGCAAGGCAAGGAGAGTTGAAGGGAACCAGGGCATTGATCCAGGGGAGAGTAATTAGGACTTGGTGCAAGTTCTTTTTCTCCAAACATTTCAGAGAGAGGCAATGTGCACTCTACCTTGCTACATGTGGACAAAAGAGGTCCAGAGAGGAGATCAATCTTTAGAGTGGAGCTAGGAACAGAATCCAGGAATCCTCTTTAAGAACCTGTCTCCAGGGACTTCCCTGGTGGTCCAGTGGTAAAAAATCCGCCTTCCAACGCAGGGGACGTGGGTTCGACCCCTGGTCGGGGAACTAAGATCCCACATGCCGCGGGGCAACTAATCCCGTGTGCCACAACTACCGAGCTCGCACGCCACAACTAGAGAGAAGCCCACGCACAGCAACAAAGAGCCCGCACGCCGCAACAAAAGATCCCGCATGCCTCAATGAAGATCCCACGTGCCGCGACTGAGACCAGACGCAGCCATAAAAATAAAATAAATATTAAAAAAAACCAAAAGAACAAAAAAATCTGTCTCCATTTGGCCTGAGTGTTTTGCTTAGTTTTTCCTCTGCCTCTGAATGGTCCAAACAATATAATAAAATTGAAAACTGTAATCCAGTCTATGACTGCCTTACCGCATTTTTCTCTAGGAAAATATTCCAGATGTCTTTTCCCAAGCTTCGGGAATCCTTGGGGTTTGTTTGCTGATAAACTTCTGCACACAAGTAGAAAAGCTGGGAGAGAGAAAATGGGTCAGAGCAGTGATTCTCAACCAGGAGTGCTTTTGCCCTCCAGGGCACAGCTAGTCATGTCTGGAGGCATTTTTGATTTATATCTGGAGAGGTGCTACTGGCATCTACTGGGTGGAGTCCAGTGATGCAGCTAAAGATCCTGCCATGCACACGACAGCACCCCACAACAGAGAATTCCAAAGGTCAGTGGTGCTGAGGTTGAGAAACCCTGGCTTAGCATGTTTCAGAAACCTGTGGTAAGTCATCCCCACCCCTTGGCGCGCGCACACATATTCCCCCAATGCAATCTCTCCTCAACTCTGTTTCCTCTCCACACTTGACGTTTTGTCTTGTGCTTGTTTATCTGTTGTTTGAAAGGGTTCATGTTTTATTTCTCTTTGTGCTGTGCCTCGTCTTCATTCAGGAATGCTTCTGAGATACCAGCGCTTGGGATGTACACGCAGGTGTGCACTGAACACCTGTTGAGCAGATGGATGCTGACTCTGGCTTCTAACAGTGGCAGCCCCGGAAAGGAAGAGCAGCAGTGCATGTCACGGGCAAGAAGTTTATTCTGGAGAACATGACAGCAGCCCCTCTCCTTCATCCCCCTTCCTAAGCAGCTGAGCAGAACGAGACGCTGGTAAGGCTGCTGGCTCTGAGCACTGTCGCAGAGCACCCCGACCTCCATCCCCTCATGATGCTTCTCGTCATCACCTTCAGACTGAAGACCTTTTAGCACCTTGCCCCTCTGCCAAGCTTTCTTGCAGTAACACTGTATATTTGCAAAGGGCTGCTCTCTCAACTTCCCACTGTCGGTCTGTATCCACCTTCATTCCAAAAACCTAGAAAGACCATCTCCTCCAAGCAGACCCAGAACGACAGCTTTCTTGGCTTCGCTCTTCCTGCTCCTCCCTGTGCTATCGATGCAGTGAACAGTGAAGAATCCCTTCCACCCAGGTTGCACCTTCTTTTCTGTTCTGTCTCTGTCCTCGAGATGCCTGACCATGACCATGGCTCTGACTTACGACATCTGGAGAGCAGGGACAGAGGCCAAGCACAAGCAGGCACTCAGTCGGGACAGACACTTGCGACTTACCAGTGGACTGGGGTCCGCCTGAGAGAAGATGTACCGTAGAAAAACCCCCAGGTGAGCCGGCCGTGACTTAAGTTTCTCAAAGTCCTGGAAGATGATGTCGCTCTGGAAGGCAGAAGGATGGGCAGGGCTGGGGGGCAGAGAAGCACCGCCCGCCGCAGCTCAGCTCCATGCTCCCTGCCTGCCAGGGCTGACAAGCGCGGCCCCTCCCGCACGCGCCCTCCCAGCTGGTGCCAGTCCAACCGCTCCTAGTCCAGGACAGCAGGTACGACACAGGATGATGAAAGGAGAAAATCAGGGAACTGTTACCTCGTTGTTGAAATAACCCGGGTCATAATCTTCCTCTGGGCCGATAATTAAAGGCTTTGGGCTTTGATCTACACCCTGGAGGAGAGAGGCGAGTTGTAGAGATGAGAGGTCAGAGGACAGGGGATCCAGCCCCCTCAGTGGAGTTTGGTTAGTGACAGCATGGTACTGGAGGGGAAAGCCACACGGGGCTGGTAAACACCGGCATCGCACTACCACCCCCCAAATCTCAGAGAACAGAAAAAATGATTTCCACTTGCAAGGAGGCAACTGCTTCTGGGTGGGGCAGGGCAGACTCAGAGCAGCCTGGTCACATGACGTATGAAGATGGGAAGTGAGAGAAAGTGCTCTCTTCCTGTTTGTGAAAGATCTGAGGAGGGAGTGTCAGCCCACAAAATAAGAACCTAGAGCTTCTGCTGGACTGGTGGGCGGGGGCTTTGTTGTTCTCCTCAACAGACTCCCCCCACCCCAAAAACACACCCTCCAAACCTAGTGTCTTCCACAGCACTCCTTTACAGTTACCGTGTGCCTTCCACCCCTGCTGGAGGAGAGCTCTGTGGTCCGTCTCTGCCTCCTTGAGCAAAAGGGAATGGAGCTTTGCCTTCTCCAACACCGTCCCCATCATTTCCCCTGCCTGCTCAAGAATCTATGGTAGATTCCCCATTTCCAGTCTAAAATCCAAGCTTCTCAGCTTGGCTTTCTCTCTTTCCCCCTTATGCCATCGATTAGGTCTGATGAGAGATTTCATACTGTATAAACGTTTTAGACGCTTCATTAGACAAGCCTTTCTCCTAAAGGTTCCTTGAGCTTTCAAAGATTTCCTACCAACTATATTTTTCACTCAATTCACTCTACCTCATTTTCAGTGATTCCCCAACAAGGGCTGTGCTCTGGAACCCATCTGGAGGAGGCACTTCTCATGCCTACTTTTTCTCAGGCCCAAGATACCCTCCTATTCCACCTTCTCAAGGAGCTTTTCCTGACGGTTCCTCCCTGACACTCCTCACTCATTTTTGTTCTCCTGGGTATTTACAGACTCTATGCTCAGAATGACTGAGTACAGAACTCGAGAGACCCAGGAGGCATCTCAGAGATCAGAGTCTAGCACTCACTTATAATGGCATGTTCGAAGCTGCAGAGTCAGGCCTGTTGTACTGGACCTGAATTCCTCAGACACATCCTGAGTATCCTCCTCTCCCCTAACAAACACCCTAGTCTCTGAATCCCTTGGGATCCAGGATCCCCAGGGGGTGTGGGATGATCACTTCTGTCTCTACTTGGCTCTCTAGTGAAACCTGAAAGCACTAGGTTTTTGCTTGTTTGGGCGGGAGGATTTATTTTTTTAAAGTCTTTACAAACATACAGTTTTTCTGATTGCAAAAGCAGAATATGTTTATCATAAGAAAATCAAACATTGCAGAATTACATAACAAAGTCTGAACTCCCTATGATTCCACCCCCCAGCTGCTGCAATTTCATGTATAGTACAGGTTTCCACCTTTGCTCTTACTAACATAGATTATTATTAAGAAACTGGAACTATACTATATTTGCTCTTATCACTCAAAAATAACAACTTAAATAGTTTTCAGAAGTTGAAACAAATTCAGAGAAGGAGGAAAAGGACTCCAAGACCAATTACTCTACACCTGCTCCTATCAGCCACCTAAAGGAAAACCTCCCTTAAGAACACCATGTGCACCTGACCTTGCCTGGCAGCCTGACCTTGGCCCTGCAGTACTACTAAGGGGGAGTGGTGGTGGTGGTGGTGGAGGAGTGGGAGGGGTGATCAAAGAGCATCTAGGACAGGAGGCAGCCCTGCACTGGGGCTCAGGAAAACTAAGTTCTAGTCTGATGCTGCCATTAGCAAGCTGAGTCCTTGAATGGTCCCTTAGCCTTTCTCTGCCTCAGTTTTCTCACTGAATGAAGATTCTAATGCCTATCTCCTTTTCTGGCGGTAAGAATTAAATGAGATTTGTTCCTAAAGGACCTAGCACAGCAGCTGGTACACTAGGCATTTTAATACATGTGAGATCCACTTCCCTGCCTTTCCCCCCTCCAAGATCTGAAAGTAACTAAACTCTATCCTATGGGGAGAACTAGAGCATCAAACGGTATATGATGTTGGTTTTAATATAATGGCAAATTTCCTTTAAAAATAAATTTAAGTTTTAAAAAGTGAGCTAGCTTAAAGAAAAATATTAAGTAACATTATATAGTTGCTATGAGGATATGGAAAAAAAAATTATGGTGGTAGCAGATGAATTTTAAGAAACACTGCTTTACAAAACTCGGAGCTTTCTTGCCAGGGTCTCTAACAAGGAATGACCTAACCTCTGCCTGAACAATGACAGGCAATTCCCTGGCTCTCAAGTCAGCCCATTCCATTGTCTGATAGCTCATATTCTTTGCAAGCTTTTTGCATGGAGCCAAAAACTGTCTTCCTGAAATCTCCCCTGGACCTAGTTCTACCCTTGAAAGCAGTGGCTTTCAAATCAGGTTTTGCAGAACCTTAGGGCTCCAGGGAAGTGCCCCTGAGGTGGGGGCTGAGGTGGGGAGATTGATCAGGAAAAGTCCCAGATAGCTAAGCATTTATTTGTTTTCTGTATTAGGGTACCAAATAATAAGATTTTGCTCAAGAAAAGGACTGTGCTAAAGAAAGTGAAGATTGAAAATTAGTATTCTGGAGAAACGCTGAACCAACCTATTTCCCATTCTATACAGACATTAAAAGAAAGACCAGCAATCTGCTCCTTGGACATCACTTCCCTACAGATGCATTCACTGACTCTTCACCCAGAAACTGAGACAGTCCTTACTTCCATGTATGCATTTATACCATGTTCTTCCTTTACTATTTGTCCTCTAGTAAGTGTCTATCTCAAAACAGGGTTTAGTCTGATCGTTCAAGGCCACGTATGGGTAACCCAGTTCTGAAAACAGGGAAAGCAAAAGCGCACGGTGGCTCTGATCACTCACCTGGTCACTGCTGGGGGGAACCAGTGCATCCGAGCCCTGCCGCCTGTGGTGCTGGGCCACACGGGCCATGATCACAGGGGAGGTTCGAGGACTGTCCAGCCCAGGGTCTGACAGTACTGAGTTCCGATTCACCAATGACTAGAGGAACAGAGAATTCTGTGAGAAGAAAACTCATCCAGGGACTTCCCTGGTGGCTCAGTGGTTAGGAATCCGCCTGCCAATGCAGGGGACACGGGTTCGAGCCCTGGTCTGGGAAGATCCCACATGCCTCAGAGCAACTAAGCCCGTGCGCCACAACTACTGAGCCTGCACTCTAGAGCCCACGAGCCACAACTACTGAGTCCGTGTGCCTAGAGTCTGTGCTCCGCAACAAAAGAAGCCACGACAGTGTGAAGCCCACGCACCGCAAAGAAGAGTAGCCCCCGCTTGCTGCAACTAGAGAAAGCCTGCACGCAGCAACGAAGACCCAAACGCAGCCAAAAATAAAAAAAACAAAAAACAAAAAAAACCTCATCCAGAAGACCCTCAGGGCTCTGCTCGTTGGCTAATAAATGTCCAGTACTTACTCTGTGCCTGACATTATACTAGCCCTTGGTTATGTATCACCTCATTTAATGCTCACAATAGCCCTTTGAGGTAGAAACTATTATTCCTCCCACTTCTCACACAAGGAAACTTAAGACTTGGAGAGGTTCTGGGGCTTGCTGAAGGTCAAATAGTTAGTAATGTGGTATTCCCTGGATGCAACCCGGGCAGTCTCAACCCACTGCCCACTAGGCTGCATTGCTTCCAGATGTGGAGCCCGCAGGGGAATGTCAACTGTGGATTATTTAGGACCCTCCTCCCCCTTCTTGGTGTCTTTCCGACATACTGATCCTTCCACGTACATTCATCATCTTCCCATGAATAGACAGGAGCAGTAAAGAAATAAAATTCCAACTATTATTTAAAATTAGGTTTTAAACATGTTTTCAATTACTTATTCACATATCTAATTAAGCTGGCTAAGTAAATATTTTGCTCACACCATTATCACTTCTTCCATTCACTCTTATTTTTATATTGCAAGTTTATATTTGCAATTAATATATGCAGACGGAGAACACCTAGAAGACAACCTTTAAAGCCAAAGCCTGAAGTTCTTCTGACCACTCCAGAAAAGATAAGCTGTTCAAGTACAGAAAGATCTGTGACAAAGAAAGAGAGGCTGCCACCTCCAGTTAGGCCAGGTTCATTGTATTACTCTAAGATGGTGTTATTCGCAGCCAGGTGGCAATGCGATTTTGGTCCAGTCACTGTTTTAGAGAATTTTCGTCTCTGCTCCCTTACACTCAAAAAAGGCTTGCTACAGTTAAAGACATGGCCTCTTTCTCCACCCGACTCTATATAACAGAGTTGACGATGATAAAATAGAAGCCAGATTTGCTGATCTTGCGTGTAGGATGCATTTGAACCCCCTTTTTTTGGAACCCAGAGCAGAATGACTAAAACCCTTGGAACTGGAACTATACCAGAGGGCCACAGATGACAGGCCAGAGGCCTTGGTATAAGCAGTGAGCATAGAACCTTTAGGTGTTCAGAGAAGGAAAACCGAATGTATGGTTTTAAAAGGGTCTCCCCCCGCTTTGGCACTCACCTCGCCGAGGGAAGGAAAGCGCTCTGTGCCAGAGTCCAAGCCACTGTCCCCCTCCTGGGAATCCAGAGAGAGTCGGCCTGAGAAGAAAAGAGTTTACACAGTAAGGAAGGAGCTGTGGCCTGGGGGAAAGAAGGGCCTTTATTCTGGGAACCTGCGCCCAGGGCAGGAGGGCGAAGCTGCCACCTGCCTTTCTTTCCCAGTTTCCCTTCAGCTCTCTTACACGACTCCCTGAGAACCTCTACACCTAGCTTTTACCTACCCGTACACCTGAGCCCAGGCAGTGTCACCTCCTAAAATAATCCTCCATAGCTCTACCTTGCAATGAGTGCTACCCCTCAGCTCATCCCAACCCTCTTCTGGTTCCCATCCATTTCCTCTCATGACAGCATCTCTTGAGCTCCTAGCTGCTAGGTGCTGGTAGGCACGCTGTTGTCTGGACCACCATCGTTCTAGTATCTCCCTGGCACTTATCTATCCAGGGCTACTGGTTATACACTCATTTCTACTGAATAAGTTGTATCCAAGTTCCCTGTCACTGGTACTGCTTTCTCTCATTATTCTATTTCTCAGAGGCAGGGACTATATTTTTTCCCCCTGAATCTGCCCCAAAGGGAGGGGACAACAGAATAGATAAGAATGTAGACTAGAGATGTGCCAGAGAAAAAAGGCGTGCTGAGGGGACTCACCTTCTGATGATCTCTGGCTGGTGTCACCATATAGTGGAAGTATGTCCTAAAAAAGAAAGGTCCGGAGGGTGGACAAATGCTGTGAACCTCTCCCCCTACTGTTTTCCTCCAATCAACCCTTCCCTCAGTCTCAGCAGATAACATCTGCTTACAATTAGCGGCCTCTTCTGCTTCATTGCCTGAAAAATGCCCCTTTGGAAGAGGTATTGCTTCATTTGTACAGTTTGAGGAGAATGGTGACCCCTAATGGTGAAAAGGGAGCTTTACTATTAGTAAAATTCTAAAAACTTACTTGATTTCTCACCCTGGACCTCAAAGCGTCTATTGCCTTAGTTGGGCTGGACACAGAAAGAACTTCCGAACTATCAAGGAGCATGAAAAGCTCTAGCAGATGGAAAGCTCTGCCCCTAAAGATCTTTGAAGACTGACAGGCGCTGGACTGGGGCTGACCAGCCATTTGTGGAGGGAATTATGTTGCTAGTGCTTTACTGTTTATGATGCAATCTTGTCTATATCTCAATTGAGTTTTTCAACAACTCTGAGGCAGGTATAGTACTCCCATGTCATAAATGAGGAAACAGAAGCCCAGAGATTTTAAGTAACTTGCCCAAGGTACACAGCAGGTAAACTATAAAGCCAGGGTTGGCGCTCAGATCCCTAGATTCCAAGCTGAATGTTTCAGACTCAACCACTTACAGAGCACACGAGCGCAGAGGCAGCGGCAGCAGCAAACATGCACTGGCCCCGTGCTGAGGGCATCCTTTAATTCTGACAATACCACTATTAGGCAGATCCTGCCGTAGCTCCATTTCATAAATGAGGACACCAAGGCTCCCAGGGATTAAGTCACTTGCCCAAGAGTCTTAAAGCTGGTGGGCACTATAGCTGGGAGGTGAATCCA
This sequence comes from Balaenoptera borealis, assembly GCF_965194805.1. NCBI lineage: Eukaryota > Metazoa > Chordata > Mammalia > Artiodactyla > Balaenopteridae > Balaenoptera > Balaenoptera borealis. Next base: position 80,507,948 of record NC_138860.1, on the reverse strand, counting down.
GATGGTCTAAGTCCTGAACCTGAGCTCCTATCAACCATGTGACACTGAGAAGGCCTTCAGAAAATAAAAGTTTAAATTGGATTAGCCTGTGCTTCCCAGACTTTTTTGATCTGGATGTTCTGAAAAAGAAAGTAGATAATCCTCAAATAATTTCTATTGGCTTTGGCAAATATTATTCTTGGAGATCTTAAAGTTTTTGGAGAGTTACTTATTTACCCAAAGAATTAACTAAGGCCTGATGGAGAGAAGTAAGACACTAATTAATACTCAAGTCCCTGACTAGAACAGATAAGGAAGTGTCTCCTCTCTGGGATTTCCCACAAAGTGTGGTTAGGATTGCTACAGATCCCTCTCAACTGACTGGGGATCCTTTACTTAGGCTGACTTTTAAAAGTGCTCGTATTTCTTTGAGAAGACCCATTACTGGAGGGAGAGGTGATGGGAAAAGCTACCAGAGGAATACTGAGTAAAATTAGTGTTGGAATATACATCAGCTATGAGGAAACTACCCAGAAGGGGATGGATAATTAGGAGATTAAAGCTGACAGTCTGATTTATTGCATATTTATTTCTTTCTATTGCAACTGTAAGCTGCTGGAGGGCAAGAAACAGGTTATTTCTTTTTATGGGACCCAAGTGTCAGGACAGTGCTCAGTCTCTATGGTGCTATATAAAGAACTGCTGACCTCTGTTTCTTTGGAAAACACTAAACACTCACTAGCTCAGCCCTGCGGTCCTGTATGACTCGTTAAGCCTCTGTCCTAGATTTCTCCCTCATTCTCCCCTCCGTCCACCTGCACGTGCCCTTCCTAGAGCTAAGCCTACCATCACTCACCACTAAGCCACCAGTCTCCTGCTGGATCTTCAGCTGTAACTGAGTGACTCGCCGCCGGGCGCCTTCGATCTGCTCTTCCAGCAGGCTGCCGGGGTTCCGGCTATACACCTCACAGATACGCTGGGGGGCAGGGTGGGGGGCGAGGAGGACAAGGAAGGGAAAAGGCAGAGGAGTGGTTAGTAGAGAATGGATGACTCACCAGTGGGGAGAGTAGGCAGTTATCCCAAAACAAAGAGGAGAGAAAGGAGATCTCTGCCTCCTAGGAGATACATGTTATTTCACCATCACTCAGGAGCAGAAAGAGGTATAAACAGTGAGAAAAAGAACATGAGGCAACTAGAGAAAGAAGGCATGACACAAAGGCCCATCCTAATCTGACCTGTTCTTAAGGCCTACTTGCTAAATGAGGTCTTCCTTGACTGCTGCTGAAGGGTTAGATATATAAGTGACTGGCCAGACCAGCACACACAAAAAAGTGCTAAGGAGGAAACATACACACAGTGAGAACCACAGGAGATGAGAGGAAGAAGCACCCCCGTCCCCGAGCCCTGTAGCTGGGAACCACTCTGAGACTTATCTAGCATCCTCCCAGCACACGGCAGAGCACAGCATGTGTGTTTAGAGCTTGGGCTGGGAGGCCTGGCTCTGAATTCTGGCTTACTAGCTGTGTAGACTTGGGCAAGCTTTACTACGTCCTCATGGATCAAATGGAGATGACGGTACCTGCCTCTGGGGATGGCTGTACGTTCTGAATGAGATTATGTATGGAAAGTGCTGAGCAAAATGTCTGGGGCATAATTACTTGACTGAATACATGGCAGCTATTATTATTTTACTACCAAATGAAATGCTCAGTGAAGTTGGCGGGTTAAATAGTTAAATAAAGACGTCGGGTGCACATTTTCTCCAAGATCGTCTGGGGCCATACTTGCTGTCTCATCTTCTCCATGCCTCTCAAGCCCCCAACCCTCCTCTTAGTCTCTGCAGATAGTATTGGCTGGTAAGAACTTTCCCAACTTTACTCCATTTCAAGGCATCTGCAGCCACCCTTTCCCGCTGCCTCAGAATAGAAACTCTGTCTGAATCTTCCACAAGGTTAGTGCCTCCAGCTGCCTCGGGCTCCTCCTGGGCATCGTTCACGTATCTCCAAAGTCTCCTCTTTCCAATGGCTCCTTCCCCTCATCCTACAAAAATGCTCGTTTCCTGTCTTAAAACAAAAACAAGCCACTACAACAAAACCTTTTCCATCAAGTCTGATTATTCTTCAAGCCACCGCCTCAGTCTTTTCTCCTCCCTTTCACAGCCACATGTTTCCAAACAGGAGTCTCTATGTAGAGCCCAGACTTCTTAGCCTTCTGGTCACTCTTCAGCATACACAGCCTAGGTCCCCTCCTCACCTCGCTCTTCCAAAGGCGAAATGACCCAACGGCTGAATCCAATGGTCTCTTCTTAGTCCTCATCTCTCCAGACCTCTTTAAACACCCACCTCCTCCAAATGCTATCCTCTTTTGACTTCTTAACTCGACACTGTCTTGGGTCACCTCACACCCCTCTCCCCAACCATAGCTTTACCCCTTCCTCCTCTCTTAAATCTAGGTGAGCCTTCAGCCCCGCAAACATTTACAGAGAGCTGATACACACCAGGCCCTGTGCCAGCTGTGCAGGAGGAATATGCAAATGTAGGCATGGTCCTGGCCTTTAAGGAACTTAGTCCAATAGAGGAGGACAAATAAATAATTAGAATACAAATACAACAGCAACTGGTGTGATGTTAGAGGTTGGTGCGGTGTGCTACAGAAGCACAGATGTTCCGAAATTCCACCCTCAGCTCTCTCTTTTCTGCAGTGGTGCCCTAGGTGATACCGTCTAGTCCCCAATTTCAACTACCACCTGTATGCTGAGGCCACCTGAATCTCTATTTCAACCCAATCTTTTCTCCTGAGGTTCATCCCTTGTTATCTCCATGTGCCTGGTCGATGATCTTTTTATCTGAACCTCCCATGGGTGCTTAAACTCAGTACATCCAAAGATTACCTTCATTCCTTTCCCCTAAACCCTGCTCCTCTCTTCTGTCTCACTCCATCAATGGTATCACCATCTATGTAGGCACACAAACTTGAGGCTATCTTTTCTTTCTTCTTCTTTACCTCCCCCTTCCAGTTGATAAGTTCTACTGATCTGACCCCTGAGATGTCTCCCATTGCCATCCCTCTTTCTGTTCTTTTTTCTTTTGGCCACGCCGAGTGGCATGAGGGATCTTAGTTCCTCGACCAGGGATTGAACCCGTGCCCCCTGCAGTGGAGGCGCAGAGTCCTAACCACTGGACCGCCAGGGAATGGAGGGAATTCAATATCTCACGTTGCCATCCCTCCTTCTGTTCTTACTCCTGCTGTTCTTGTTAAATCGGTCATCATTTCTTATCTACTGCAACAGCCTCCGAGATAGTTTCCTTATGTGTCAATCCACTTAACACACTCTTCTAAAGAAAACTGATTTGAAGATATGATCACTCCCCTACTCAAATCCTTTGATCAATTCCCACTGCTTTCAGAATAAACTTCAAGCTCATCATGGTACTGAAGGCCCAAAGCACATTCCAGAGTGAAAGAGACTGAACCCAACTGGAATGTCATCTCATGAAGCCTTCTCTGACCACTGCATAATTAATTATTCCTTCTTTTGGGCTTTAATGGCATTTAAAAAATATTTTAAAAATTATTATCGACATATAATTCACATAACATAAACTTCACCATTTTAAAGTATACAATTTAGGGGACTTCCCTGGTGGTCCAGTGGTAAAGAATCCGCCTTCCAATGCAGGGGACTCGGGTTCGATCCCTGGTCGGGGAACTAAGATCCCACATGCCACGGGGCGACTAAGCCCGCGCACCACAACCAAGAGCCGAAGCACGACAACGAAAAAGACCCCGCAGGCTGCAACTAAGACCCGACGTAGCCAAAAAAATAAAGAAAATAAATAAATATTAAAAAAAAAAAGTATACAATTCAGTGGTTTTTAGTATACTCACAGAGTTGTACAAACATCTCCACTATCTAATTCCAGAACATTTCTATCAACCCAACAAGAAAGCAGTCACTCCCAATTTCCCCTTCCTCTACCTCCTGGCAACCACTAATTTACTTTCTGTTTTTATGGATTTACCTATTCTGGACTTCCACACAAATGGAATCATACAATATGTGGCCTTTTGTGTCTGGCTTCTTTCACTTAGTCTGTTTTCAGGGTTCTTCCATGTTAAAGCATGTATCAGTACTTCATTCCTTTTTATGGCTGAATAATATCCCATTTTATGGATACAACACATTTTGTTTATCTACTCATCAGTTAATGGGAATTTGGGTTGTTTCCACTTTTTGGCCATTATGCAATTAATCAGTGCTATTATGAATGTTTATGTACAGGTTTTATGCTTTGAACTCTCTTGGGTATATACTTAGGTGTGGAATTGACAGATCGTACGTTTAATATTTTGAAGAACTGCCAAACTGGCTGCACTACGGTGGGAGTAGATTACTACTCCCATCAACGGTGGGAGTAGATTAGGATAGCGGATATGTAGACAAAATATAAACAAACATTTCTCCAATTTCTCCACATGCTCACCAATAACTGTTATTTTGGCTCTAGCCATCCTAGTGCGTGTGCAGTGGTATCTCCTAGTTCTGGTTAGCCTCTCCCTAGTGACTAATGATATTAAGCATCTTTTCATGTGCTTATTGGCCATTTGTATGTCTTCTTTATTGGACTGTGTATTCAAATTCTCTGCTAGCTTTTAAATTGGGTTGAGTTTTAAGCGTCTATTACATATTCTGGTACTAGACCCTTATCAGATATATGTGCTGCAAATATTTTCTCCTATTCTGTGGTTGTATTTTTACTTTCTTGATAGTGTCCTTTGATGGATAAAAGTTTTTAATTTTGATGAAGTCTAATTTATCTTTTTTGGGGGGTTGTTTATGCTTTTGGTGTCACAGCCTAGAAACTACTGCCTCATCCAAGGTCATAAAGATTTATACCTATGTTTTCTTCTAAGAGTTTTATAGTTTTTAAAAATAGTTTTAGCTCTTACATTTAAGTCTTTGATCCATTTTCAGTTAAATTTTGTTTATTGTGTGAGGTAAGAGTTCAAATTCATTCTTTGCATATAGATATCCTGTTGTCCCAGAACCATTTGTTGAAAAGACCATTCTTTCTCCACTGAACTATCTTGACACTGTCAAAAACAAACCAATTGACCACAGATGTATGGATTAATCTCTGGACTCTGAATTCTATTCTACTGATCTATAGGTCTATCTTTATACCAGCACCACACTATCTTGATTATTCTATGACTTGCATCAAAATGTAAGTATCAGCACTTATTATAGTGCAGTATAACTTTATCTTCATTCATCCATTGATAGTCTACTGGATTATAAACTCCTTAAAGGAAAGATTCATCTCTCACTTATCTTTATAACCATTCTAACCTTTGTCCCTAGCACTGGCCCATGCCTCCACTGCAGCACACACACAGTACCTAGCACGCAGCAGGAACTCAATGTTTGTTAAATAAATGAGTACATTTTCATGTCTTGGTGCCTTTGACCTATGCTGTCCATTTACCAGCATTCTCTTCTCCATCTCTTTTGCCTACTGAAGCCCTATCCTTCAAGGCCCAGCTGAAATACAATCTTCTCAGTGAAGTTTCCCTCACATTTCCCATTATTAATTAACTGCTCTCTTCTTTGTTCTCTTATTGCAAGCTCTTTGTTCCTCCCACTCTCTTACCGTAATATGAACTTTCCCCATGAGACTGTAAACATGTTGAGGGCAAGAACTGTCTAATCGTTTTAATCTCTGTATACCGTAGGAACTAAAGCAATGCTTTACATACAGTGGGAACTTAGAAATTTGTTGAATTCAAATGAAGGGGCAAGGAGCCCATTGTAAGCCATGGCTATTATAGGAATCTGGTTATTCCCGTCCAGCCAAATTAATCTTCTTCCTGTTCTCCCTGTGCATCATTCCCCAGGCCTGGAAATCTCTCTGCATCCCCTTCTCCATCAGCCTGGCCCGGCATTCACCCCCCACCTCCACCTTCCTTCCCTCTTATCCTTCCCTTCCCAGAACCTCTAAGATCAATTCCAACCGATTTGCCTCAGTTCTCATGTTCCCTCATTTTATTCTACCTGTCTCATCACTTGTTTGTATTTTCTCTACATAGTCACCATTCTAATCTATTACCATAAGCTCTATTACCCTATTCACTCTATCCATCAAATTCTGCTTTAAGAAATTCCACTGGCCTATGACAATTCTTTAGTAGTCCTGAAGTTTGACTTTTTAAGGTTTTACTGTGATAGGATATGGCCTGCAAATTAATTTGTACACATTGGCAGATTGCTCTGATAAAGTATTATTTCATTAAGGCAATGGCCAGTCTAGCCTCAGCAGCGACCTTACCTGTAACTCTTTTTCCTCCTGCCTCAGCATATTCCTAAGGATCTGGGTGGCATGTTTTTGAAATTCAGGATCCTAAGAATGGAAAATATGACAGCAGTGAGAGTTGGGGACCAGATCGATAGCTTTTATTCTCGTCTACCAGCTGACTCCTGGTCGAGGAAGGCTATGAGAGTAGAGCCTGGTTCGTAAGAATGTTTTGTGTAACACTCAGTATCTCACTGAAATTCAGTAAACATAAAATCTGATTTTGATTTCATTCTTAATTTCCTAGAAACCCTGGCTGTAATCACATCTGGTATCAATTGCTCTCTGAAGTCTCCCAGGACTTGCTGGTCGGTCTTCTTTCCAACCAGAAAATCCTGTTCCCTATTCCTATCTGCCTCCTGTCCTCTTTTAACTCCTCACACAGGTTATCCTGGCCCTTGGGTTCTCTCCCTACTGTTCTCGTCCTTTCCTGACTCTCTCCCCTACAGACTAGGCTCCATATTTCATTCCTCCAAGCAGCCTTTTTCCCCAGGAAGCCTTTTCCCCTACTCCTTGACTTATTCCATACCCTTGTAACAATGACTGGCAACAGTCTTTACAGATGCCTCTGACCATGTCTGGAGGTGTGCACCTTCTCCCCGATGGGGAGGAGAACTCTCAAAGGGCCTCCTTAGAGTCTTGCACACACATAGGAAACACACGGCATGCTGCTGTCTGATAAACTGCATATGCACTTACATGGAAGGAGGACACTAAGGCATGGAACACCCCTTTAATGCAGTTCTCATCTTGCTCTACTTTTTGATGGCCTTCATACAGCTCTTTGGCTTGTCTCTTCCTGCCAGCCTGCCATTTGATTTAACCTGCTTTCATTCCAATGGGGAGCTCTTCAAAGGGACACCAGAATGAGGAGAGGAGTAGGAGGACCATTACCTGCAGAGGTTTGGGTCCTGTGATGCGCTGTGGAGGTGGCAGAGGTGGAGGGGGTGGTGGTGGTGGGATCACAGGGGTGACTCGGGGAGCTCCTGCTGGGACTGGGTCCTGCTGGGGCCCAGAGACACCAATGGATGAGGGTGAAGAGCCCAGGAGGGTCAGTGCAACATAGGCACCAGCTGGAGGAAGGCAAAGAGAGGCTTGCTCAAGTGGTATTGTTCTCAACAGCAGACATTCAAGGTACAAAGGAGGGGGTTCTCCCTTCTCCTTCCATTAAGCTTATAGTTCTGCAGGTAAAGTTCTCCTCACTTTTAATGCCCCACCTGTTCTCTAATTTCTGTCCTTCCATCCTGCATCAACACAAGTATCCCTTCCTTCCCTTTCCTCATGCAGAGACCTCAACCAAAATCCCACCCGTAACTATCTGGGACCTGCCTGCCCAGTCCCTTGTTTCCTGGGACTGGGAGAGGGGAGTGAGCGGTATCTGAGTGAGACCTGGTCTTAGTAGAATATGATCTAAAACGTAGGGCAAAGATGGGTGGAAAAATAAAGATGTCGGATGAGAGACTAACAGTGTCTCCACTTGAAATGACAGTGGGGAACTGTGGTAGTCTACGATGATCGGGCCAAGAAGAAAGACTTCGGCTGCCTCGCACATCTACAAAGGAAGCCTCCTGGGGCAACAGGCCTGCTTCCACCCGTGCCCCATCTGATCCCCTAATTTCTTTCACTGTCAGCTCTCCCCAACTCACATTTGATAAGCTTCACCACTTCCAGATGTGAGCTATTGGTCACCATGGTGCCATTCACCTGTTGGGGGACAAATGACATTATTGAGTAATGGCAGTGGAAGCCCAGGGGATCCTTCTCCTAGGTCAATCGCCACTCCTTTAGGGAGCCATTTATCAATGCTCTCTAGCATAGTAAAACATTACAGAAGCTTGGTCAGAGTCAAGAAGGGCCTAGAATATGGAACCCAGCTATCTTAGTCCCCAGTCTCTGTCACATTATACTACTCACTCTCATGGTACCACCCCCCTACTCAGTGGCTGATGACAGCTGGTACGAAAACGGAAGTGTGGAGGATGGCCAAGGCCAGAAGTGACGCTGCACCCCCTCCTCTGGGGGCGGAGAGGGAAGGTCACTCACTTTGATGATCCGGTCGCCCTCTTTCACGCCGGCTTTCATGGCTGCGCCTCCTGTGAGGAAGGAGAAGGCCTGGTCAGCAGAGCCCCACGACCTTTCCAGAGGTGGCTGAATCTACACCAACGACCCTGTCAGATCACCTTCCCCCTCAAATCTCTTCTCACCTCTCTGTGTTAAGTGCCTCAAATGCTGGGTGTACATCTTATTCTGCTCCAGTGACACAACTACCTTTGAGCTGGACTGGACTGTATAAGGACACATCTCTTGCTCTTTCCTCCACCTGGCTCAGAAGCCAGACTTCTCCTCTGAGAGCCAGGCCAAGGTGGCAGAGAGGCAGGGCCATGCTCTGGGGAGAGTAATGTGTGCTTTATTTGAATGTGTCTAGATGTGTTCCAAGGTCAAATAAGAGTTATTTCTATTATCCAGTGGGAAGAACGAGTTCACTGTATTAAACAATTGTTGAAGTAATAATCATTTTTAAGAGGAATATGAGAAAAGGATTACAACAAGCGTTTTCAAACCGTGGTCCCTAAGCCCTGAGAGGTTCACAAGGATATTATGGGGGTTCCTAGCATTAAGGATGATAATGATCACTGCTTTATTTTCTGTTAAAAAATTGTTCTGGAGCTGCAGTGGTTTTGATCACCACGTACAGTCGTCCCTCGGTATCCACCGGGGATCAGTTCTAGTACCTCCCACAGATATCAAAATCTGCAGATGTTCAAGTCCCTTACTTAAAATGGAGTAGTACACACCTGCGGGTTTCGCATCTGTGGATTCAACCAACTGCAGATGGAAATTTCAATCTGCAGTTGGTTGAATCCATGGATGCAGAATTCTCAGATGCGAAACTCACGGATATGGAAGGCCAAATGTAGTTTTAAATAAGTTAGAGTCCTAGTTTAAGTTATACCCAGGAAGCATAAGAAACACTAATGATGAGATAAGTTCATGAGGGACTCCCCTTGGGTCCAGTGGTAAAGAATCCACCTTCCAATGCAGGGGACTTGGGTTCGATCCCTGGGTGGGGAACTAAGATCCCACATGCCGCGGGGCAACTAAGCCCACGCACCACAACTACCGAGCCCATGTGCCTCAACTAGAGAGTCCACATGCCACAACTACTGAGCCCGCATGCCTCATCTACTGAGCCTGTGCACCACAACTACTGAGCCTGCGTGCTCTGGAGCCTGCACGTCACAACTAGAGAGAAGCCTGTGTGCCACAACACAGAGCCTGCGAGCTGCAATGAAAGTTCCCGCGTAACGCAACTAAGACCTGACGCAGCCAAATAAATAAATAAATAAATAAAATAAATAAATAAAATATGTTCACTCAGAAAGCTTATTTTAAAAAAAAGAAAGAAAGAAGTTCACGAGAAGCATAAAAATTATGTTTCCTGTAAATCTGCCCCAAGATGATCCTTAAATCTGTAAGTTGCATTCATCTGATCAAAACAAAACTCCGACAAAGCACATCTAGATGTTTCTAGTCTGAAAAGAGAAATTACAGTGATGACTACATTCCAATTTGGCTTTTCAGTATTGGGACCCAGACTACCCTCATCTAAAGTGTGCTATTATGGAAAAGTACTTGCAAGTAGCTTGAAAACTCTCTTTTACACTGTCATCTAGAAACTAAAGGTGGAGAGGAAAGAGCTATTTTGCCTGAATGTATGAAACACGTGAGGTGACTTCTAATAACTTAGGGATTAAAAGAAATTAAACTTTTCAGAGTAAAGGAATTAGAGCAGAAGTTCTAAACTTCAGTAAGCATGAGACTCACCAGGAGAATTTGTTAAAAAGCATATTCCTTGACCTCCCTGCTAGCAAGTGATTCAGTACTTCTGGGACTGGGCCCCGGAATGAGGATTTCAATCATCCTAAGGGCCTAGGTGATTCCGATGTAGGCAGAACACAGACTACACTTTGAGAAACAGTGAATTGAGAAGCCTAAAATCTGGAAAAGGCAACAACTGCTTTGTTACTCTTGTGATTTCAATGCCAATCCAAGTGAAGTCTCTTCCCCTCTCCTGCCCGAAATACACATACATACTTAGATTTTCCAAAACTCATATTTTACTGCAAGCCATCCTTTTGTTCTTTCCTCTCCAGGTCTGAGAGGAGGAAAAATTGGAAGAGTGCTGAACTCACACTTCACTGGAGGGGATCCCCGTACTTTCTATATCAAAGAGACCATAGAGGCAAAGTACAAGTTACTGGCAGTCCCACTTGCTCTGTCTCACCCTAGTCCAGGAAGCTTGAGAGAATATGGAAGCAAAGAATAAAAGTATCTTTTCAGAGCTCTACCCCAGGATATGAAAAACAAACCTCTCACTGACAAAAGTTAACTACCAAACATAAGGAGCTATAATTATTTATATCCTTGTATGATCCACATACCTCATTTTGGTCATAAATTTGAAATTCTCTTTTCACTTTTCCCATTAAATAAATCCCAAATATTTCTCCCAAATTATGTAAGTATATTTCCTTCCCATTTTGCACTGTACTTAGTGGGAAAATGCTGGCCTGCCCCCTACCCCTTTCCTTGTACGCTTCTTCAAGCCTATGTTGCGCCAGGTTGCCAGGCCCAATCCCATTTGCTACACTGAAGTTCACTCCTGTTACGGATACTTGCTTGTGTTAGGGATACTTGCTTCATACTCTCCCCTACTCCCATCTCCTTCCTGATCATCTTCTTCAGTTTGGGTCACTTAACAACAATGATTCTACCACCTGACATATGACAGTGCTTTGAAATATCTGAAGCTTTTTCACACATCACTGGTTACTTGATCGATTTGCTTATAATGCCCTCCCACTCTCTACTCCCTTCCCACCAAATTTCTACCCTGCCAATGTGTTTTCCATGGCCATCTTTCAAACTACTCCTGAAATCCTATTTTCTCCTAAGGAGGCTTCCTAAACTGATCAGAAGGGAAATACTTAGCTTCGAACCACCAACTACCCAAATACAAACTTACAAACACCCTTTCCTCCCACGTACTGTCCAACACACATCTTTAGGTCATTTATTACTTAGTGTTAATATATCTGCAAATACATTTAGACTAGTGTGCCTGTCTCAACTGTGAACTGCTGCAGCACAGTGACCATTCGTGCACGGAGCAAGGTCATGTGAAGGTGAGGAAAGAAGAAAGCGGGTCTTCGATTTCTCCACGGCATCTTCCAACCCAGGAGGAGGAGCTCCCCTGGAGGGCAATCAGGCACCTGCCTGATGACCTGAAGGCTATTCTGCCATTTTCACACTTCCAACAGGGGAAACAAGCCTGGAGTGTGATCCCTAGAAATTCTGCCTGGAAGCTTAGCATTGTGGAGACTTCCCCAGATGCCCCTGGGGAACCAGTTCTAGAATGAATCATTCATGCCCCAGGATGCCCAGGTCTCCAGAGAAAGCACATGCAAGTTCTCCAAGTCCTATGGCACTGTCACATACATGGTGGCTTTGTAAGAACTGTACACTGCAGGTAGCAGGGACCTAACACTCACCAGGCCGCACAGACTGCACCAGAACAATGCGATCCCCGCTGACTGTGAAGCCGAAGCCATGCTGGTCCTTTTGGATGATGACACAGCGTTGAACGAGGCCTGGTGAGAGGCAAGGGGGAGAAAGAAGGGAGTTCGGTAGGAACCATCATCAGAAAGTTAGTGCACACAAGCCAAGACCAACCCAGGGAAGTCCCAGTGTGTTTCTTCCTCCAGAAAGCCTTTCCAGATTCCCCAGACTTTTCCTGCCCACACACACTATTGCAATGCCTGCCTTCCTCAGTGATCGACAAAACCCTGTCACCTACTCTGTATTCTATACAAGAAATTCCTTTCTCTGAGGTGCTGAGATGTCTGTCTCTCTTATGCCTGTCTGTCTTTTTAGGCCTGTTTGGGTGAGACTGGTCGAAGGAGGGGCATGGCCAACTCCAGCCTGAAGGCTAATGTTACAGAGAAGCAGCCCTGGGATTGAAGCCTAAGTGAGCCTGGAAGTTTTCCATCAAATTACGTCCAATGAATACAGCAGGTGGGACACCAGCGCTTGTTGATTCTGCAGAGCTGGATAACGCACGTGGGGTGACTGAGGGCTGGCCCCTTGTCAAGATCCAGGGAAGGATAAATGACAAGAGAAAACCCTGTGCGTCACACGTATAACCATACGCAGACCGTAGGAAAAAAGAGAGAGAGACTATAACTCTTAACTGACTCCATCCCTGTGGGCATGTACCAGACATCGTGCACATGTGCAGGTATGTGTGACTGCTTCCTGTGATGGAGAAAGCATGAATTCTAGAGTTAAAACTCAACTGGTTTCAGGTCCTGGTTGTGTCTCCTACAAGCCTGTACACTTGGCAAATTTTTTAACCACTGTGTCTCAGCTTCCTCATCCATAAAATAGGTATGATAAAATCTACTTTCTACAATTGACAAAAGGACTGAATAAGGTAATTTGTATAAAACATATAACACAATTCCTAGCACACATTATGAGCTCAATATAAAGGCTAAGTTGTTTTACATCTGGGGTATACAGATCTGTCTGTATGGGTAAACACCTCTGTGTCTACGTGTTAATGCCCCGAGAAGGTTACCTGTTGTCTCAGAGGTGTCGGAGGGTTGGCGGTGGTGGGAAGGGGACTTGCGTTCAGGTGCTGAATCTCCCAAAGACAGGCTACTTAACCTGGAGAAAGAGTAAGAAAAGCACAACAATGAATTGGGCAGGGAGGGACCAGCCTTGTAGCAGAAGGAAGCTCTGTCAAAGGGGCCCTGAGTCTTGGGTAACAAGAGACCGACCCTCTCACCCTGTAACCCGCTCAATCTGGTGGGAGATCAGCCACATCTACACCACTGGCAACATCACCTATCTGGAATCCTAGGTTGGCAAGGCAAGCATGATCTCTTTAATGCCCAGCAAGGCGTGAAGGGAAATAACCCTTCCTGGAGTCAGGAGACAAAGAGACAATAGCAAGAACAGGGTGTGCACAAATACACATGCTTGTTGGGTCTTACCAGGCTGCAATGGGGCTGATGGAACAGAACGGAGGCAGCAGAGAAAATGAATGCGAGAAAAAGACAAGAAAAAAACAAACAGCTAGTTAGTTTTAGGTGATGATTTGTAAGGAAGGGGGGACTGGAAGGCAAGGATGGGAGGGTCACAAACACACAGAGGCCCTCAGGGACACAGCAGAGGACTGCAGTGGCTGTATCAGAGACACTCTCTCTCACTTTAGCTTCGTCTCTTCGTCCCTCTCCAAAACAAGTGTCTCTAGGAGGGTAACTAGGCCTTTAGTTGGGTAATTGGCAACTTTACCTGTTGGGTAATTGGCAACTTGTACCCTTTTCTAGAAAGGAGGCGTACAATGATGACCCGAGCCTCTGAAATTCCATTTATTTTGTGTGTACCATGGGAGAACAGGAATCTGGTCTGTTTGGTGGTAGTATTCCAACCCCATTCCTACAGCCAGCTTAAGTCACCCTGCTTAGAAACTATTAAGGCCCTGCAACCTCAAGGTACCACAGATGACCAAACCAGACCTAATAATAGGGCCCCTGCAGGAACAGGAGAAGCTCAGATCATTGCTATGCCTCCCCTTTTTAGAAAAGTGTACAAGTTGCCAGTTCCTAATCAATAGTTGCTGCCCCTCCAGATGGTGTCTCCTATTCATATCTAGCAAATGACTATGTAGAAGGGGCTTCGTGTAAGCACTGTGTGCAGTGGCAAAACACTGCAAAGAAGCTAAGTGTTCATAATGGGTGACTGGTTAAATAAACTGCAGTGTATCAATATAACGACACAGTATTCAGTCATATAAAAGAATGAGGGGGCTCTTTATATATGATAAGGAATAGTCTCCAAGACATGCTGTTGAGTGGGAAAAGGAAGATGCAGAATTATGTAGACGGTAGAAGAGAAGGAATGATTTGTATGTATATGTTTGCTTAGGTATATATAAAATGTGTAAAATACCTCTGAAAGGGTACAAAAGAAACATATATCATTGGTTGCCTCTGAGGAAGGAAGCTGTGCCAGGGGCAAAGGGATGGAGTTGGAATCTTTTCATTATCTTCTTGTTTGTACCATTTAAATTCTGTGAAGTCATGTGAAGGCACTAACTATTCAAATAATAAATACAACACAGTACAAATAAATAACTTTTAAATTTAAAAGAGGGGTCTTCTTCCCCCTCTCACCCTGGCACCCCACTTACCTGGACAGGTGAGACTGCTTTTTACTGGCTGATCTTTGGATCAGAGAGAGAAGGACACCAAGGAAGAAGAGAGCGTGGGGCCCAGGACAGAGTGACGCAGGAAAGGAGGAAGCAAGGAAGAAAACGAAACAAGACATAAACCAGACAAGACACTGGAGATGGTTGGTTTAAAAGAGAAACCACAATCAAGCTAAGAAGGACCCGGGGTGGAAACTGGTCAATGCAGTAGAACCACCTTACTAAAATGCAGATTTACCTGTGCCATTTTGCTGATTGAAACCTTTTAGAGCTTCCCCATTGTCTTGGGAGAAAGGTCACCCTGCCTTCAAGCGAGGCCATTAGCCACAGCATCGAAAAGGCAGTACTGCCTGATGCCAGTCAGCACCCGTCCGCCGTCTCCCACAGCTCCCAGTACCTATCCTTACTGCATACAATCAGTGGAGCTGCTTGTGCGCTTGTCTGTAGGGCTGTAAGGTCCAGGAAGTCAGGGTGGTCTTGTTGATCAGCACCCCCTGTGCCTGACACAGTGAATGCTCTGTCCTATTTTTGGTCCCTGCTCTTCACTGTTCTTTCACTTGCCATGGTTTCCGGCTCCTGTCTTTGCCCATACTGCTCCTTCTTCCTAGATGTTCTTCTTACTCTACTCCCCATTACTATGCCTGCCAGCCAGACAAGAAGGTGAACTTCCAGAAGCTACAACTTCTGGCTTTCTTCAAATTACCCTAGTCCATCATGCCCTGCCACCCCCCACCTCCTCATCCGAGGTAAAGATTCAACTTAGCTCATCATTTAATGAATGTCCTAGAATCTATGGATGATAACTAAACTTACTGTGGTAATCATCTTGCAGTACATGGACGCCAGGTCATTACGCTGTACATCTTAAACTTAGGCAGTGCTGTGTGTCAATTATACCTCAATAAAATGGAAAAAAAAAAAGTCCTAGATTCTAGACCTGTGCTATCTATCTAATACAACAGCCACTAGCCACATGTAGATATTTAAATTTTAAAATTCTGTTTCTCAGTTGTACTATGGCTAGTGGCTACCATACAGGACAGTGCAGAATAAAACACTTCCGTCGCTGCACAAAGTTCAATTGCACAGCGCTGCTCTAGATACTATGCCAGGCACTACGGGGTACAAAAATGAATAAGACACAGTCACTTGCAGGTAATGGATGAGGTATACATATAGAACTTTAGTATAAACACTGAATGGCAACAGCTCCGCTCCCCACATCGGTGAGGGATTCTCAGAATGAACTTTTAAAGGTTTGTTATTCCAGCTGCTCATCTGCTGTCTTCAGCTAGATCCACAACATCCCACCCCTGGGTTACCCAGAATGGGCGTGCACTTCTCCCTCTTTACTACTTCAGGAGAAAGCCCATTCTATCTTGGGACAGCTTGGGCCTCCTCCTTGCCTTGTTCTGCTTGACTTTGCAGGAAACTGGTTTCCTATGCCCACATTTAAGCTTAGAAGGAATGGTCTGGTAACTTAACCTGGTTTGGTTTTGCATTTGAGCTAGGTTGTGAGCTGTTCAACGTAACTCAAAGCACAGGAAGCCAAGGTTTATGTACCTGGCTGTAGAGGACTGTTAGGGGCAAAGACAAGGATCATTTCAGCAGCCATTGAAAGTTCTTCTAAAAAAAAAAAAAAAAAAAAATCACAGGCTAGGGCAGAGACAGTGGAGGACATGGGGGATGACAACATAAGTATAACTGGAACAGATGCAAAATTTTTTTTTTTCTCTTTGAGAGCTTAAAGGAGGAAAAACTACCACTGAATGAGAGGAGGAAGAAATGTCTGTATCAGCAGATCAAGACTTTAATGGTGGGCTCTCCCTCTTCCTGATGACATTCCCATCAAAACTGGGCAGCAGAGATCAGATTCCAATCAGCCTAAATCTGATGGGCATGGAGAAAGCCCAGGAGAGTAGAGAAGTTCCTGCAAAATTTGTGGCTCTCTAAATGGCATCATTGAGATAGATCTTCTGAATCAACTTCTCAGTAACCCCCATATTTATCCAGTCAGTTATGGAGACTGGTAAGTCCTTTTATGTTTTCCCAGAGTTGCTCCTTCCTTTACATTATCACTGATATCCATCACTTTAAGCCACATTTAAGTCCATTGCCTCAAGTCTGGATGACTTAAAAAAAAAAAAAAAACCTCTTGTTTTCACTCCCCAGTCCCTCCAGCATTCTACCACAAAGGACTAACTTCCCCAAACAATATTTCTTTGGGTGCCCCCCTGGTCAAGAACCTATGATTTCCCTTCTTACTATCTATATGATCAGATGTGCGTGCAATTACCTGGTATTAAAGGCCTTTCATCAAGTGGATCCAAGTACCTTTCAAATTCACTCTTATTACTTGTTCACTTTTCCTTACCTCTACTGGATCCTAAAAGATGCTGTGCTCATTCTCACCTCTGCTTTATGAAGACCTCCATCCCTTCTCTCTATCCCTCCTTTACTCCTTTTTCAAGGCTCTGGTCAAATGGCATTGATTCCATGAGGCCTCCCCTGGCCACTGCAGCTTGCATTTCTTTTACCCCAACATTTTTTGGGAAAATTTTCAAACCTATTATTAAAGTTGAAGGGGCAGCATGATGAACACCTACATACCCTTCAGCTAGATTCACCAATTAACATTTGTCACTTGCTTTATCTTTCTATGATTATACACTTTCTCCCATTTGAAAGTTGCACACATCATGACATTTTACCCCTAAATACTTCAGCATATGTCCCCCAAGACCCTTGGAATTCTATATAACCACAATGCCATCAGCACACCCAATGAGTTTAACTTTGATACGATAATATTATCTAGGGCTTCCCTGGTGGAGCAGTGGTTAAGAATCCGCCTGCCAATGCAGGGGACACGGGTTCGATCCCCGGTCCGGGAAGATCCCACATGCCACAGAGCAACTAAGTCCGTGCACCACAAGTACTGAGCCTGCACTCTAGAGCCCGCGAGCCACAACTACTGGAACCCGCGAGCCACAACTACTGGAACCCACGAGCCACAACTACTGAAGCCCGCGTGCCTAGAGCCCATGCTCCGCAACAAGAGAAGCCACAACGATGAGAAGCCACGACGATGAGAAGCCGGCGCACCGCAACGAAGAATAGCCCCCGCTCTCTGCAACTAGAGAAAGCCCGTGCACAGCAACGAAGACCCAACACAGCCAAATAAATAAAAACAAAAAATAATAATATTATCTAATATATAGTCTATATTCAAATTTCCCTAATTGTTTCATTAATCTCCTACATAGTTGTTCCCCAACTGCCTCAATACACGATCCAGTCAAAGATCTCAGAATTGCATTCATTCATGGTTTTTAGATTTATTTAATCTAGAATATCACTCCCCTGCCTGCCCACTTTTCTTGGTCTCTCCTAACACTGACATGTAGAAGAGTTCAGGCCAGTTACCTTATTGAATGGCCTGCAACAGATCTGCCTGTCTCCTCAGGATTAGATTCAGATTAAACATTTTAAAATAATATTAGATAAGTGATGTAGCATAACGTGCCCATTTCTGGTGATCCTAGGTTTGATTACTTAGATAAGTTGGTGCTCCTAAGATTTCTCAATGGTAAAAGTATATTTTCCCACTTGAATTAGTGGGAAATCTGTGGGGTGATATTTTGAGACTGGTAAATATCCTGTCATCCAACAGCTTCCCACCCAACAGTTTTACTATCCATTGATGATCCTGGCCTGAACCACTTACTGCACTGGTGGCTGCAAAATGGCATTTTGGGAAAATTTTCAAACCTATATTAAAGTTGAAGGGGCAGCATGATGAGATGAAGGAATTCTATCATTCCTTCTACATCTATTAGCAGGCAACCTTGTAAAGAAGGTCATTTTGTCCCTTTTCTGGAATAGTGCTATGAACTCATGAATTTTTTCCCCCAATGCAATGCATTATAATCCATTACTGCTTTTAAAAAAATGTTAAAGTTGTCCCAATTTGGCTGGTGGGAGCTTCTACAAGCCAGCTCCTGTGTCCTTTAAAGTGTCACTATCTGTCTTTGAGTGCATCCTTATTTTCTGGCACACACACAAAAATACTCCAGGCTCACCTTGTATTTTCCCTATGTCAGACTTTGACTCAAACATTTCTCTAAGGAGCCCTGGTTCCTTTTAGTAGGAAATGTATTTAGAAACAAGATCTGGATGCTAGGTGCTCAGTGCTGCTAAGCTGTCACTGCTTCTAGGCCCTTTCAATGGACAGAGCCAGGAAATAAATTGATTTAAGAAATTGTGAGTTCACAATAAAATCTCGTTCGACTCCAACACTACAGGGTTCTTCCTCATCTTCCCCAATTCCATATTTTATCTTCCTTTTCCCATAGTGAGACCCTTGTTCACAAACAATAGTAATATATTTACTCATTTGCTCTATTCTCTAATACATCAAATACTGTTTCCAGAGTTACTACATCAGTAACACTGGCAACAGCAAACTTACTAAGTAAAGTTCAGCGTTTCCTTGCAATTCTTTCTGTCCTTAGACTATATCCCACTAAAGGTATACAGCCAGTACTGTGTGTGAAAGTTACTTTGGATTAATTCTTCTTTATGTTATCAATTTGAAATGCATTTAGGTTACTTTTTTTTTGGCTGCACCATGCAGCATGTGGGATCTTAGTCCCCCACCAGGGACCGAACCTGTGCCCCCTGCAGTGGAAGCGTGGAGTCTTAACCACTGTACCGTCAGGGAAGTCCCTAGGTTTCTTTTTATATTTGTCTGTAATTTTAGGGTTTGCTTTTTCAGGCTTATTTATTTAATTTTATTTTTTGAATTTGTCAAACATTTACATGGTTGAAAACTCAAAATGCAATTTAAAAGGTATATTCAGAAGTGTCCCTGTCCCTTCATCCCACTCCTCCCCAAGTAACCACTTTCATTTGTTTTTGGTTTTCTGTGTTTCTTCTTGTAAAAACTAAGCAAACACATATAAATATTCTTATTTTCCTTTCTTGCTTCCACAACCTTTTACACTTTGATTCCTCATTTAATATACCCTCAAAGAAACTCCATATCAGTTCACAGAAATCTTCCATTTCCTCATCCTTTTCTTTACAATGCAGCCCACATTCTTTCACAAATGTTCCTCCTTCCTACACTGCTCCCTATCATCTGCTGTGTTAGTCCGGCCTCTCTGCCAGAGGGCAAAGGTTACAGGGTGTTCTTCCCGGTATGCTCGCCAGCACCAGACACAGGATGGGCGCTCTGCAAATACATGGTGAAAGCGCCTCCTCATCCTAGCCTAGAGGGCATGTGAGGAAGCAAGGAAAGTTCTGGTGACCTTCCAGACAGCAAAGCTGAAGAGTGGTACCAGCCCACAAATCCCTGCTGTTGGCCTATGGTATTTGTGTGTGTGTGTGTGTGCGTGTATACACACATATATACATGTATATATGTGTATACACGCACACACACACACACACACACATATATGTATATATGTGTGTTTAAAATTAATTGTTAAAAATTTTAAAAATCAGGCAATTTCATATTTAAAAATACAGGTTTCTGGTTTCTCTTGAAAAGGCAGAAGTTCTGGCACCACTGGGGCTTTAGTCTCATATGGTGACAGCTGGCTTAAGCTGGGTGGTAACAGCCCCTTTCAATGGGAGGTCTCTTCATCCTCAGTCCCATCCCACAACAAATGTGTAAATGAGGGAAAGGCCGAGAATATCCCCGTTCTGTGATAATAATTATTAAGTTCTTACTAGCTACCAGGTACCATGCTAAACATTTGACATATATTATCTTATTTAACCATCACAAAAGCCTGGTGAGGCAGGTAGTACATCTCCATTCTCAGATGAGTGAACAGAGGTTAAGTAACTGACTTCAAGGTCTGTGTTCCTCAACAAAAAGCTACATGACCTGTGCTCGTATGTAGATCTAATTGGTCTTTACTGGACTTTCTCTATTTTCTTTTTTACATACATACGTACACACATGCACACATATACAAACACACATATAATATATACATCTCACATGTGCACACATATATAATATATATGATATATACATGAGATACAAATACATAATACATATATGCAATACATGTATATAAAGATATATAACACATATGATAGATATAAAAAGTACACTATACATAGGCTGACCTAGGTGTTTTGAGTCTGGGGCAAAGTAATGTTCTTGAATCCCTGCCCAAAGCGAGGAGTAGTAACCAGGAAAGAGCTACCTTGCCAGGACCTTAGTTCTAGATAAAGTCCACACTCACTGAACCCTGACCTGGTCCTACTGGTCTGGTTTCCCTTATCTGCCAGGGTGGAGCTTTAAGCAGCCTCCTGGCACCCTAACTTTCTGAGGATTCTGCCTCTGGGTAGAATTTTCCCTATGGTCTGAGGCTGGAAACATAGCACATCCCTATAGTAAAGAAAAGAGGCCAGTTTGCAGACAATCCTTGCTGACAGAATATGACACAAATGCTCCCTAAGAGCTTATGTAACTGAAGACATTTAGAGGTAAAAAAGGGTACAGATCAAGTAAAAGCAGTGGTTTCAATCAGAACCAGAGTGCAAAGTTAACACTTTAAATGATATTGCAGAAAAGCGTTGGGCTTGGAAATAAGGGAAATTCAGGTGCTAATTCCAATTCTGTCTCTAATTCACTGTGGGCCACCAGCCACTTGACTTCTACACGTGTCAATTCTCTCATCTGTAAAAGTAGTGGGCAGAAAAATGGAGTGGGAAAGTCTCTGGCAATGTAGCCACATCTCACATCTCAAGTGGATCACTTACTAGCTGAGGAGCAGCATATGAATTACTTCAGGCACCAACCCTGTGGGTTCAACTCAGCAGGTCTGTGGTATGAATACTATTTTTATTTCAACAGGCAGTCCAAGTGATTCCTTATTTAGAGGACCGTAACTTTGAGGAACTCTCAAAACAAGTCCCTTAACTTCTTAGTCTATCATCTGTTTTCCCTGGTAGACCTTAAACCCCTTGAGAACAAGGATGGCATCTTACTCATCCTTGTAACACCAGTCAAGGCCCAGCAAAGTGTCTTGTGCATGGTGGGCACCTGCTTCAAAATGTTTGCTGAAGGAATGTACACGTCCTTTCTTTCTCCCAGAGCTGAGGTGAGGATCAAAGAGGTAATATTTGTTAAGTTCTTTGGAAGTGTAAAGTCCTATGCAAATGGCTCTACTGTGTTTTCTGAAGTCTTGTCCAGGTCCAGATTGGGTGACCTACACTCAACATGTGTCAGAGGTGAGCGGAACAGTACAAGACTGAGTGAGTGAACAATACATGGAAAAGTGGGGATGACTCCTGGTGTGTTCTAATTCTAGGTAGGGCAGAGCCAGGAAAGCTCTCCTTCGCACTTCCATGAAGGACTCCTGGAGAACAAGAGGCTTGGGGACTTGTTCGACGATCAGAGCAGACAACTTGGCAGACAGGGTTGTGTGGAGGCAGAGAACCGGTATGCCGACAGGGTAGCACGCGGCCCATGTGGTATGGTCTGGAAAGCACAGCTTTAGGGGTAAAGTACGGGCTCCAGCTCAGGCTCAGCCTTGTCCTCACTGTGTAGTCTCAGGCAAACCACCCAACCTCTCCAAGTCCCAGTTTCTCCATAACAAATGTGGGTAATTCAACTTTCCTCAAAGGGTGACTGGCGGAACCAAATCACCATCACTGATCCCTCAAAGCTAAAATGTTCACACTGAAATCAATCTCCCCAGCCCAAGCCTGACCCTGGATCCTGAGCAAATAGTTCCTCCTCAGGAAACAGGGCCACACACAGTTGCTCATGCCAGAAACCTGAGTTATTTCTGACACCCCCTCAAATCTAACCAACTGCCAAGTCCTACTGATATTACCTATTATTTTTGGAATCCACTTACTTTTGCCCCTTCCTGCCACACGCTGGTGGAAGACACCTCTCACCTAGAACAACTGGTCTCCTCACATCTCCTCCAGCCTCCACTCCTTTAGAATTCACCCATTCTCTACACACAGTCAGGGGGGTTTCTTCAAAAGATAATTTAGAACACACATCACCCTTCCGTGGTTTCCCGCTATCCTTGTATAAAGTTCCAAATCCTTTGCATGGCCTAGCAGGTTCTCATCTCTTGTCCTTCCCCCCCTGCCCCCCACCTTGCTCACTATATTCCAAACCTAGGGGCCTTCCCTCCCACCTCGGCCAGGCCAACTCACACTCATTCTTCACGGTTCAGCGTAAACGCTTCTTCTCAGCGAAGCTTTCTCCGATACCCAAGAAGCTGAATCTCCCCTGAAATTTCCCTTTGCAATGCCTAACTCAATAGTAACTAGTTATTTGGGTGTTTTCCTGATTTTTTAATGCCTACTTTCCTCATTTAATGATAAACTTCATTGTCTCTTATTCTCTAGAGCACATAGCAGCTCCAGAACACAGTACATAGTGGACATTCAATAAATACATGTTGAAAGATGAAATCAGATAATAAACACAAAAGAACTTTATAGACATCAAAATATCGTAAGCACATACTTACCATCAAAAGGAAGTGTTCTGAGTAACCTCCACAACGTGTGTATGTTAGGGTTAAATCCACAGTTTCACAGTTTTAACAAAGGCTAAATGAAGTAGGAAGGTGTTAGCCTCTCCACGCACTTATAGCACGGAGTGACATCAACCTGGCTGTAAGAACTGGTTAAGCTCCTAAAGTCTTCCATCTCTCAGATCTCTAGAATCCAATTCTGTACACAAAGCAGCGAAGCATTCACTAAACAAGAAAATGCATGTTAGGATGTGTTGGTAACTACAAAGTAGATCTGGTTGAAGGGATGGTCAAAGGAGGAATCAGAGAGGAGACATTTAACCAGAGCCTGGGGAAGGGTGGAATTCTGATGGGAAGCTTTGCTGTGCTAGGACATGCTAGGGGGAGGAAACAGCAGAAGTAGAGGCACAGAAGGAGGTCAAGAACACAGCGAATTTGGTGAGGCTGTCAGTGCATCACAGGGGAGAAAAGAGGAAAGGGCCAGACAAGAGGAGTGAACAAGAGATAAAACTGAAAAGACATGGGTTCTCATCCTGGTTCTGCCACTTAACAGCTGGTGGACATTAGGAAACTCTCTCAAACTCACTGAGTCTCAGTTTCTCCACCTAAAAAATGTGGATAATTCACCTGCCCTGCTCTACCTATCTCATAGAGCTGCTGTGAGAATTAAATGAGATAGGGAATATCAAAGGTTTTCAAAACTAAAACAACATATTCATGTTAGAAGTACAAGGACAGAGGAAAAGGTTAGGGCAGGCTATGGATTTTATTCTTTACAGAGGGGAGCTGTTGAAGGTTTTCTAGACGGGAGTAACAGGAGCAGATCTAGTTCCTTAAAAAACTAAAAATAGAACTACCATACGACCCAGCAATCCCACTACTGGGCATATACCCTGAGAAAACCATAATTCAAAAAGAGTCATGTACCACAATGTTCATTGCAGCTCTATTTACAATAGCCAGGACATGGAAGCAACCTAAGTGTCCATCAACAGATGAATGGATAAAGAAGATATGGCACATATATACAATGGAATATTACTCAGCCATAAAAAGAAATGAAATTGAGTTATTTGTAGTGAGGTGGATGGACCTAGAGTCTGTCATACAGAGTGAAGTAAGTCAGAAAGAGAAAAACAAATACCGTATGCTAACACATATATATGGAATCTAAGAAAAAAAAAAAAAAGGTCATGAAGAACCTAGGGGCAAGACGGGAATAAAGACGCAGACCTACTAGAGAATGGACTTGAGGATACGGGGAGGGGGAAGGGTAAGCTGGGACGAAGTGAGAGAGTGGCATGGACATATATACACTACCGAATGTAAAATAGATAGCTAGTGGGAAGCAGCCGCATAGCACAGGGAGATCAGCTCGATGCTCTGTGACCACCTAGAGGTGTGGGATAGGGAGGGTGGGAGGGAGGGAGATGCGAGAGGGAAGAGATATGGGAACATATTGTATATGTATAACTGATTCACTTTGTTATAAAGCAGAAACTAACATACCATTGTAAAGCAATTATACTCCAATAAAGATGTTAAAAAAAAAAAAAAAGACAGGTCTGACTGCAGTGAGTAGAGGAGACAAGAAGACATTAAGGCTGGAGGCCCAGAGAACAGGTGGGGCAGAGATGATGTGTACCTGAATGAGAGCCCAGCTGCTGGGATATAATAGCAAAGGCAGGAGAGAGAGAGACCACTGAGAGTGGCTGCTGGAGGCCGACATGAGGAGTACCCTTCTGGCCCTGCACTGAGTAACAGCGAAGCCGCAGAGCACCCGAAATGTGACTAGTCTGAACTGAGACACTGTCAGTACAAAATACACACAAGATTTCAAAGACTAAGTACAAAAAAAAAAGAATGTAAAATATTAATAATTTTTATATCGATTACATGTTGAAATAACATATTTTGAATATACTGAGTTAAATGAAATACACATTAAAATTAATTCACCTGTTTCTCTTTACTATTTCTAATGTGGCTACTAGAAAATTTTCAGTTACACTCAAGGCTTGCACTCTATTTCTATTGGAGAGCGCTGGTCTGGCCTCCTCTGGCCACAGCTGTACTGCACTGTGCCTTCTCTCCCATGGCAGGGCCTTGTGCCCTTCAGACCAGTCAAAGGAAGCTAGAAATCTGCCCAGAGTCACTCCTCCCAAGCACCTTTGTTTCCCACAGCACCTGGTCCACGTTTCTGCCAAAGCACTTCATACCTGGGCGCCGACCTTTCTCCCTTGTTTGCTGGACTGTGAGCCCCTGAGGGCACGCCACGGAGTCTCTGGAGCCCCAGTGAGGAAGCAGTGAGCCCTGCCCTGGGGGTGGCCGTCCGCAGTGCTGAGCAGAGAACAATGCCACACGACCCTGGCTGTGCACCCTTCTCTTCACTCAGAACCCAACACCCCACTAGCCTCCCAGGCTCTACCAGCACAGGTACAGACGCACATCTGATGTCTATAAGTTGTCACACATCCCTCAGGAAAAGCTCAACGCTCAGGCTATGCCCAGGAATTCAAACTGATATTGAGGAGCGGCGTGGGGGAGTGTGGAGTTAGAACGGGCGTGTGTCCTGGCTGTCTCTGATCATTTGTGTGACCGAGGGAAAGTTACTCTCTGTGATCCTCAGTTTTCTCATCTATAAAACTGGAATACTAGCTACCTGTCCTGCAGGGCTGTTGTAAGAACTGGTGTAATGTAAGTGAAGTCTCTAGCACAATGTCTGGCACAGATCAATGCTCAAAAAATGATTGCTATTCTTGTTATTTATGAGACCCTAAGTCAAACATAATTAGTAAGCTACTGCTAAAGCCATCATATCCTGCCTCACAGCACAAAATAAACAAATTCTGAGTCATCTAATACAGACGCAACCATCTCACAGATGTCCTCTGAAGCAAATGAACTATTGCTATTATATTAGTTGACATTCATTTGCTTTTGTCTAAGTATCCTCCAAACTGTTACCTTTGATAAAAATAATGTGCTTCAGGACAGAAAGAAGAGACCAAGAGACTGGATACCAGTGCTAATGCTGCCATTCACTAGCTGTGTAATTCCGTGTGTGTGTGTGTGTGTGTGTGTGTGTGTGTGTGTGTGTGGTCTGGGGGCGTGGCGGCGCACACAGGAAGGGAAATCATGGAGATCACGGAGGCTGCCATAGCAGCAGGGAGAGAACAGGCCAAGGTGGTGAGAGGGCAGGACTGACAGTCTAGACATCTGGGTTCTAGACCAAATCTGCCCCTATTTTTTTGTTTACCCTTGAAAAAAATTATATCGAACAAGCACCTAATATGTTACAGGCATTCATTTAATCCTCACAATAACCTGGTGAGGTAGACATTGTTATTTGCCTTAACAGATGAGAAAATGAGATTCAGAGAAGTTAAATAGTTTGCCCAAGAACACAGGTGCTAAATGATAGAGCCAGAAACATGAGCTTAAGTTGGCCTGACCAAAGTCCAGTCTTGCCCTCTCAGCACCTTGACTTCATCTCCTGCAATGAAGGGGTTGGACCACATTATCTCCCGTCCTTTCTCACGCTAACGTTGCATGATTCTTTGTCCCTCACCATGTTTCTTTGGCATATCAGGTCTTTGCACCCAGAGGGGGCTCAGGTAGAACTAAATTCATTCGACTGGGAGAAAACAGTAGACACCGTCACCAACAATCATCTAGGAGCACTTCCAGGTCCATACTGGTAAGGCCCACAAGATGGCTAAGAATATTTTTATTCATTTCCCAGTTTTCACAAAAGCAAAGGAATGCAAAGGAATAAGAAGCAAAGCCTAGAATTCACAAGGTAAAGAATAAGCATCCGTCATAAGGCCCAAGGCTTAGGAGGGTGGAGTGGAAAGGGTCTCCATCTATGGAATGAGGTTTCTTCCTTGCCTACATCATGCCCACTGTGTGACAGTGGACAAGCCACATAACACCTCTAAGTTTCAGCTTTCGTGCTGGTAAAACAGGAAGATCACGCTTTGCACTTCTCACAGGGCATTGGGATAACTAAATTATTTGTAAACCAAAAATCACTCTACAGGTATATCTTGTTTTACCTAAAGTTTTCCTGGAAAGGTAAGTAAATGTGTCCTAAGTGAATCCTCCTGAAGGTGATGACACTAATTTAAAAACAAACTTTCAAAAGACTGGGTTTTCTTAAAGCAAGGCATACCTTGCTTTCTACTCCGTAAAAATAGAATTGTTATTCGAGTCAGTTTTTTATTGTTGGCACAAATAAAGGACAAACCAGAAAACAAATAACCCAGAATAACAGCCAATCCAAGAAGTCTCCGCTTTGATTTAAAAAAGTTTTGTCATTTGTCTCAGAAGATTCACCTTTCTGATTCACTTTGTTAAGGTGGATTTTAAATTAGCGGTTTCAATTCCCTGAGTTCATAACACAATCATTAGGAAAGTACTTGGTGGCAGAAGAAAGCTAGTCTTCGATTTTAAAACTGCCGAGGTTAAACCATAAAATGAGTAACTAGCAGAGGTAACTTGAGTTGACGTGGGTTGACAGTAGCACATCTGCTCTGCTTTGCAATCCCTTTCCCTACCTCAGGGAGGTGGTACCCTTTTCTTCAGCTGAGGTAACTGCAGGAAGATGCAAATCTAGTCATAGCATCTAAGCTACCAACTGTAATGGGGGGAGGGGATCCAGAACATCACATTCTTAGCTAGTGACTTCAGGAAGCCGGGCCGGAGGCAGAGAGAAGAAAGAAGGGTGGGGGCGGGGGCTTCTTCTCCAGCCTGCAACAGGCTCCCTACAAATTCCTGTTCCATCCTCCTAAAAGCTGCCCGGAAACTCCCCTCCTTCTGGAAGCTTTCCTCAGTTAACTCTCTAATGATGACCACTCCTATTCTTTGCATCCTGCTAGCCCTTAAGCATTTGACTTGTGCTACAAACACATATATCCTTGCCTCCGTATTACTTTAAAAGGGAACTCAAGTATTCTGTGTTTTGTCTAATAAAATACTTGTTCTGAAGGAAGGACTCACTGTCTTCTATTTCTGTGTCTCTTTAGCACCTGCATCTCCAGCCACCTGACCTGGGCCCCCCAACCGATAACCTGAGCTCTACAAGGGATACTTTACAGACATAGTTGGTTAGGAAGCTGATAGAAAGCCAGCCAGGGAACATCTGAGTCAACTTCCCTAGTAGCCAGATCCCTGAAGCTCTCGTCGCAGTTTCATCGCCAAGTGATCCACTTTGGACCTCCCTGACCCTTACTCCCTCCCCTCATGTTGACTGATGGGACCGGGACTGCTGGACCAGCCACTGTTATTAAAACATAAACTTGGCCTAAGACAACTCCGAGCAACAACTCAGGTATATGCCTGCCTGAAAGGAGGTAGAATGGGCAGACCACAAACCAGAAGAACACTCCACTGGCTCTGCCTAGCTGGGTACTTCTCGAGTCTGCTGATCTAGCTCATACACGTAAAGAGAGGAAACCAGCTGCTGCCTTCTCTGTTGGGGGAGATGCCAGGCCAAGACAAGGGTTTTTAGAGCAATGGCTGTTACCACTTCCAGCAAGTGCTGCTGCCTCTTATACCCTTTCCTACTGAATGAAACCTTTCATACCGGGGTGGGGTGGAGGACTGCACAACAGTGGAAGAGATATTAAGAACACAAAAATTAGGGAGTTCCCTGGTGGTCCAGTGGTTAGGGCTTGGTGCTTTCAATGCTGTGGCCCAGGTTCAATCCCTGGTTGGGGAACTAAGATCCTGCAAGCTTCGCGGCACGGTCCAAAAAAAAAAAGACAAAAATCACTGGCGCTGGGAGATGAAACTATAACCCCGTGTAGGTGAACAGAAATGATAAGCATTTGTTCTACACAGCTACATTTTAGAGCACATAATTTGACTCAGTTTACTATCAGGCAGCATAGGGTAGTTTAAATAAAGTATCCTGGGGGTTTGAAGCTCTGGATTATAATCGTAGTTCTAGGCCTTCGTTTCCTTATGAGCAAAGAGTGTGGTGGCATGTGTGTGTGGAGGGAGTGACGGGGAGAGGAATGGATGAACCAGATGGTTCCCTGTAGCGCCTTTCCAGGGGCCTGGAAGACATACTCTTTATTCTATCCAGGCACAAATAATATTATAATGAAGTTTTATTATGTCAACAAGAGACCACCTTGAGCAGGGCAGTAACAGTACTTCAACCTGGAAATCGCCTGTCTCCAAAACATAATCTTTAGGAATCCAACCTGGATCGACCAGGAGAGAAACAATGGCAACTGAGCACTAGTGTTGATTTTATCCATGCACATAGTATACGCTCAATGAAAATGTGTTGAACGGTGAATGACCGACCTTGAAATTCTAACTCTTCCCAAACTCCAGTGCTCCAAATAGCTTACCCTTGTCCTTTGGCCCAGTCTTCCATGGCTGAAGGCAAGTATTACCTGCTCTAGGAAGCTTTCTCATTAATTAGTGCAACTTCTCCAATGACCTTTTTACTATTTACTACATTCATTTCTGCTGCATTTTGAGTCCATCCTCTATCACTTAGTACTTGATTGTTTTCAATTTTTTCATCCATATTGATCATGTCTCCCTCCAAATAGATAATAAACTTAAGAGCAGAAATCCTGTTACATTCCTTGTTGACAGAGCCCACAATAACTGGCACAGTGTTAAACATGTACTCTTAGTAACTACTAATTGCGAGGTAACTGATTGATAGATGAGATTCCAGTGATGACTACAATGATGAGAGCTAGCATGTTTCTCAAGCACTTACTGAGACAAGACAGTACGACTAGGAGTGTAGGCTCCTGAGCCCCTCTCTCAGATGTAAATGTTGGTCCTGCCACTTATTAGCTCTGTGACCTGACAAGTTACTTAACCTCTCTGTGCCTCAGCTTCCTCATCCTTAAAATGGGGAGAGTAATAGTACCCATCTCTTGGAATTGTTGTTAGGACTTAATTATTTAAAACGTAAAACTAAAACGCTTAGGCCACGGCCTGGTCACAGTAAGAATAATCAATAAATATTAGCCATTCTTATTTATTTTATTTAATCCTCACAACCACCCTATGAATTGGTACTATTAATGTTGTGGTTTTACAGTCGGAAGCTGAGGCACAGAGAGGTTAAGTAACTTGCTTAATTTCATGCCTCCAGTGAGGGCGATGGAACTGGTATTTGAACCCAACCAGTTTAACCTCAGAGCCCGTTCTCTGCTAATGCTTTGCTCTCTGGTTAGGGACAGTTTTTACCACCTATTTTACTTTACCATAGATCCTTTTTTTTTTTTTCTTTTTTTTTTTAAACTGAAGTATAGTTGATTTACAATGTTGTGTTAGTTTCTGGTGTACAGTAAAGTGATTCAGATATATATACTGTTTCATGTTCTTTTCCATTATGGTTTATTATAAGATATTGAATATAGTTCCCTGTGCTATACAGTAGGACCTTGTTGTTTATCTATTTTATATATAGTAGTTTGTATCAGCTAATCCCAAACTCCTAATTTATCCTCACCCCCAACCTTGGTAACCATGTTTGCTTTTGCCATAGATCCATCCTTAACTTACGTCAGTGTTCTCTTGAAATCTCAGATCACAGATTCAAGACGACAGGGATTGGCTGCTTATTTTTCCATAGATGAACTTAGATTCTGCTAACATTTATTACACATCTGCTGGGTGGCAGGTGTAGTGCTAAATAGTATTTCATTTGATTCTCAGCACTCTGAACATAAGTATTTTACAGATGAGGAAGCTACAGTTCAGAGAAGATAAAGGATTCGCCTGAGGTCCCAGGGTTAGTGATGGCTCGTGCCAGGACTGGAACTCAGATTCCCTGTCTCCAAGTCCAATAGCCAGTCCTCATTAAGCCCGGCTCTGGGTTTTTCCTGGCACAAGCGTAAAACACAGTGCTGATTACCATTTATACTTCTGCTGGCCAAACACACAGGCTTTGCAATCAGATCCCCGGGTTAGTAATCCTGACGCTGACACTGGCTCTGTGACCTCAGGCAAGATATTTAATCTCTCAACCTCAGGTTTTCCCATCTGCAGCAGAGGTTAGTAACTACTTTGCTGGATTGTTATGAGATTAAACGGTGCATTCCTTACAGCATTTAGCACAGGGTACACAATAAATACCGAAAATGCATATTACCTTTTACTCTTATCAACACACCATGAGTTGCTCCCTTACATTAGTCTAGCATTTCCTCATCTATTACTTAGGAAGATCCCTGTAAAAAAGACAGATGTTCAGACTTCCCTGGTGGCTCAGTGGTTAAGAATCTGCCTGCCAATGCTGGGGACACGGGTTCAATCCCTGGTCCGCGAAGATCCCACATGCCACGGAGCAACTAAGCCCGTGCGCCACAACTACTGAGCCTGCACTCTAGAGCCCGCAAGCCACAACTACTGAGCCCATATACCACAACTACTGAAGCCTGCACGCCTAGAGCCCATGCTCGGCAACAAGAGAAGCAACCACAATGTAAAGCCCACTCACCACAATGAAGAGAAGCCCCCGCTCACCACAACTAGAGAAAGTCCGCACAGCAATGAAGACCCAACAGTGAACACCCAACGCAGGCAAAAATAAATAAATAAATAAATAAATAAATTTATTAAAAAAAAAGAAAAAAAAGACAGCTGTTCAAATCAAATGACAGATGGGAAAACTAAGGTCTAGAGACATTAAGCCCCTTATCCAAGGTTAGGAACAGAGTTCATTCTCCTAACTTTCGGCATACAACTCTTCACCAGATCTGGCTATCTGCCACCTCTCTAATGTCCAGAATTTCAGAATATACAACCTCTCGTTCAGTTCCAAAGGAGGGCCTTGTAGTCCTAAGACTATCCTAATTGCCCCTTTAGAGCTTTAGGGATTCACCCTGCCCACCCCCCAAGCAAAAACGGGTGCTGGGCAAGTTGTTCCAAGTGGAAAATTCAACTCCATCCCAGGCGGAAACCCCAAATCTCTGCTGTTCCAGCAGATTTCCAGGACGTGCTGGCTCCCAGAAACCACAATTACAGGCAAGCTCAAGGCAGAGGAGTAATTACACCCATACCATCGGCTCAGCAGTCTCTTGGCCTCTCCCTCCAGGGCTGACTCCATCTCTCTACCTCTCCCATCCCCCTCACCCAAACCCCATCTCAACCACTGCTCAGTGGAGAGATATGCAGTGGGAATTTCCATCCTTTCTTTCTTCCAGCCCTGCTCCATTTCCAGGAAACCGAGGAAGGGTGGGGTGAGGGGGGAAAGAAGCCATCTCATGGATATAACTAATGCTGAATGGCAGCAAGAGCTGAAAGTTATTTTCACAGAAAGAGAAGCAGTCTTGAGGCCCCTCCCCTCAATCCATCCCTTATTTCCCACAAAGATGACGTCGGGAAGGAATTCTGTGGGTGAGACCCCCAAATGTGAAAATGAAGGGGATCTTGTGGAATAGGAAACAGCAACCTCAATCTCTCCAGACGGAACAATCTTGGCTGGACATAGAATGGAGAAAAGATGACATCTAGAAGGCCAAAGGGATCTAGAACTCTAACTCTTATCTCTAAGATCCTAGGAAAGTCTTGTAGGAAATCTACCGCTCCCAGAGTGCCTCCTTATCTTGGCTAACAGGAAAGAACGCCAGACCTCGCCTTCTTTTCTAAAATTGCTGCTCTTCTATTCTGAAACATGGGACTGATGTTCCAGTTATTTCAAACTCCAGCACAAGGTACTTTATGTAGTACCTTCCTTCTCCCTTCCAATGTCACTGTCCTTTGTTTGCGTGGTGGATTTGCTCAGCTTAGCTCTGATGATTGCTCTCGATACACCATTACAGAACAGAATGCTGTCCCCTACTGCTGCCAGTGGTCTCAGGGCCGTCCCTACCTCCTGTCCCCACAATGCTGAAGGCTTTCAGTGGGTCTGAGTACCCTAGAATCCCCTCCAGGAACTCTCAGGAGGTGAAGTGAATGTGGCATAGGGCAGAGGATAGGGATGGGGTGGTATCCCAAAAAGGGAGTGGACCTCAACATCCTAGAGGGCTTTTGAACAGTTATGGCTCAGAGGCCAGAAATGAAGGTTGCCAGGGCAGTTTCTTGAGGCCGGTCCAGAGCCCTCACAATTGTGGTTGACAGAGCAAACTGAGAAAAGCCCCAAAGCAGACTGGTACTGACCCAATTCCACCCATCAAAACCGTACTTAAAACATATTAATCCTGGGACTTCCCTGGTGGTGCAGGGGTTAAGAATCCGCCTGCCAATGCAGGGGACGTGGGTTCGAGCCCTGGTCCAGGAAGATTCCACATGCTGCGGAGCAACTAAGCTCATGCGCCACAACTCCTGAGCCTGCGTTCTAGAGCCCGCGAGCCACAACTACTGAAGCCCATGCACCCTACAGCCTGTGCTCTGCAACAAGAGAAGCCACTGCAATGAGAAGCCCGCACACCACAATGAAGGGTAGCCCCCGCTCGCCGCAACTAGAGAAAGCCCGCGAGCAGCAACAAAGACCCAATGCAGCCAAAAAATAAATAAATAAATATTTTTAAAAAAGAAAAAAATTTTAAAAACCCATATTAATCCCAAGAAGCTTTCCTTGCTTTGCTCCTAACCAACCTCTCCCCCTAGGCAGGCGTAACCTCAGCCTTCATAAATTCACTCTGTATTATTGGTTAGTTACTTACAACAACCTCAGTGAAAAGCAAACAGCCATTCAAACCATTTATTTCAAGTTATATTTGTCATATCCAGCATGACCAAAGACGAACACCTCTGTGGAACTCACTCCACAAAGACCTCATTTGTGCATTAAATGACACTTGTTTTGACACTCTTTTTCTAAGTATTCTTAAATCAATATACTTCCACATCTCTGGTTTCCCCCAACTAAGCTGTAAATTCCTTAAGAGGAAAGGATGTATCTTCCACTTTTGAAATATCTTTGCATTCTCTCCCCTCTGTCGGCCACCTGGATAAAATAGGTGTTTTTTTTGCACAAGCACATACGTACACACACACACACACACACACACACACACACACACAGCATCCACTACAAAATATAGGATTCTACAAAGCACTGCTTGATCCACTTGTTCGACAAACCAGCTGACAAATGGCCACTGACACAAGTCACAAATCTAAGGGACCAGATAGCCAAAGAGAAACTAGAGATATTCAAGATGGAGCTACACAACCACATGGGCTAAGAATCAGAGGGTCGGATTAATTAGATGACTGCCAAGATTCCTTCCAATACTGAGGCTGATTCTGATTTGAAGACAGAGTGGGACTGAGGGAGGGAGGTGGGGAGCAAGGATGCATCCCATCAAAAGCACTATAACCACAGGATAGAAATGGTAGGATTTAGTCTCTCTGTCACTCTTTCCAGGGCTTAGACAAAAAGGGTTCTGAGGGCAAGAAGTAGACACCTCTCTGATCCTGTTTGCCCTCTGGTGCAGAAGGCTGCTTTGGAATGGGACTCAATGCTCTGGTTCTTGGAAACAGAGGGGAAGTCAGGAGGCACTTGGACAGGGGTCAGGTCAGAAAGGTAGTGAAAAGATGGCAGTGACCGATGAACGGTTTCACCACATGCTGGCACCTCCTCCCCTGGATCATGCTGAACCTTTAGTGATCTGACTGATATGTGAAACCATCCCCATAATCCACTAACTGTAAACGTGCCAAGGGCTGGAGCCAGAGGATGAAGTGGCAGCCCCAGATCTGTAGGATGAGGCCTATGCCACAGGCCTAGTGAGGATGGGGTTCCTGCAGGGACAGCCTGGCTGAGATTAGCAGCCCTTTAAATCCTAACTGACTTGTGTTAGAATTTCTCCCCTATAAGGTTCTGTGCACTCAGGCAGCAGTTAGGGGGAGACAGGAGAGAGGCCAAGATGTGACTTACTCTGTGAGGAAAGGAGAGAGCTCCTCACCTTGTGTTAGCCTGTTCTCTGCACACATCACCGGGCATGGTGAGAATGAGAGGATGGAAAGGAATACAAGGCAGAAGAGAAGAGTCAGAGATGGAATAAATGCAGATGTGAGATGAACAAAGTGAAGAAGGGGAGGAAGTAGGGAAGTTACAAAAGAAAGGGGAGAGTAAAGCAAGAGCATGACAGGATAAAAAGATTTGGGATCAAGGGCTACGTGGAAAGATGTGGAGAAAGGAGAGGGGAAATTAGGGTAAAAGAGAAAAAGCATTCAAAAGGGGAGAGAAGAGAGTTGTAGAACTATTTAAACATCAAACTAGCTCAGGAGTTGGTACAGATTCTAAGGCAGCCAGATTCTCCCAGACTCTGACAGCAGGGGTGTTAAATGGCACCATTACAGTCTTTGGGTTGAGATTTATAAAAGGGCTGTGAAATCATTAATTAATGCAGAGTGTCTGGCACAGAAAAGGATGACGCGGTGGTGGGGAGAAGGATTAGTGGAGAGAGAAGTGGGTAGTTGGCAAGCAAGAACCAGGTTTGCTGCAGGATTTCTGGATTACAGAGCTTTCCCTAGCAAGGTCTCAGTTTCCAATCTGGCTGTGCAAAATTAAACACACTCTCTTCTGGGTTCAAGACGGTGGAGTAGAAGGGCATGTTCTCACTCCCTCTTTCGAGAACACCGGAATCACAACTAACTGCTGAACAATCATCCACAGGAAGACACTGGAACTTACCAAAAAAGATACCTCACATGCAGAGACAAAGGAGAAGCCACAATGAGACAGTAGGAGGGGAGCAATCACAATAAAATCAAATCCCATAACTGCTGGGTGGGTGACTCACAAACTGGAGAACACTTTTACCACAGGAGTCCACCCACTGGAGTGAAGGTTCTGAGCCCCACGTCAGGCTTCCGAACCTGGGGGTCCGGCAACAGGAGGAGGAATTCCTAGAGAATCAGACTTCAAAGGCTAGCGGGATTTGATTGCAGGACTTTGACAGGACTGGGGGAAACAGAGACTCCACTCTTGGAGGGCACACACAAAGTAGTGTGTGCATTGGGATCCAAGGGAAGGAGCAGTGACCCCATAGGAGACTGAACCAGACCTAACTGCTAGTGTTGGAGGGAGGTGGGGGGTGGCTGTGCCTCACTGGGAGGACAAGGACACTGGCAGCAGAAGTTCTGGGAAGTACTCCTTGGCGTGAGCCCTCCCAGAGTCCTCCATTAGCTCCACCAAAGAGCCCGGCTAGGCTCCAGTGTTGGGTTGCCTCAGGTCAAACAACCAACAGAGAGGGAACCCAGCCCCACCCATCAGCAGAAAAGCGGATTAAAGTTTTACTGAGCTCTGTCCACCAGAGCAACAGCCAGCTCTACCCACCACCAGTACCCCCCATCAGGAAACTTGCACAAGCCTCTTAGATAGCCTCATCCACCAGAGGGCAGACAGCAGAAGCAAGAAGAACTACAATCCTGCAGCCTGTGGAACAAAAACCACATTCACAGAAAGACAGACAAGATGAAAAGGCAGAGGGCTATGTACCAGATGAAGGAACAAGATAAAACCCCAGAAAAACAACTAAATGAAACAGAGATAGGCCATCTTCCAGAAAGAGAATTCAGAATAATGATAGTGAAGATGATCCAGGACCTCGGAAAAAGAATGGAGGCAAAGATCGAGAAGGTGCAAGAAATGTCTAACAAAGATATAGAACAAATTAAAGAACAAACAAACAGAGATGAACAAT
Source organism: Balaenoptera borealis (assembly GCF_965194805.1). Lineage (NCBI taxonomy): Eukaryota > Metazoa > Chordata > Mammalia > Artiodactyla > Balaenopteridae > Balaenoptera > Balaenoptera borealis. The sequence goes on along the minus strand of NC_138860.1, from coordinate 80,471,173 downwards.
ACAATAACTGAAATGAAAATTATATTAGAAGGAATCAACAGCAGAATAACTGAGGCAGAAGAACAGATAAGTGACCTGGAAGACAGAATGGTGGAATTCACTGCTGCAGAACAGAATAAAGAAAAAAGAATGAAAAGAAATGAAGACAGCCTGAGAGACCTCTGGGACAACATTAAACGCAACAACATTCGCATTATAGGGGTCCCAGAAGGAGAAGAGAGAGAGGAAGGACCAGAGAAAATATCTGAAGAGATTATAGTCGAAAACTTCCCTAACATGGGAAAGGAAATAGCCACCCAAGTCCAGGAAGCACAGAGAGTCCCATACAGGATAAACCCAAGGAGAAACACGCCAAGACACATAGTAATCAAATTGGCAAAAATTAAAGACAAAGAAAAATTACTGAAAGCAGCAAGGGAAAAATGACAAATAACACACAAGGGAACTCCCATAAGGTTAACAGCTGATTCCTCAGCAGAAACTCTACAAGCCAGAAGGGAGTGGCATGATATACTTAAAGTGATGAAAGGGAAGAACCTACAACAAAGATTACTTTACCCAGCAAGGATCTCATTCAGATTCGATGGAGAAATCAAAAGCTTTACAGACAAGCAAAAGCTAAGAGAATTCAGCACCACCAAACCAGCTCTACAACAAATGCTAAAGGAACTTCTCTAAGTGGGAAACACAAGAGAAGGAAAGGACCTACAAAAACAAACCCAAGGGGCTTCCCTGGTGGCGCAGTGGTTGAGAATCTGCCTGCCAATGCAGGGGACACGGGTTCGAGCCCTAGTCTGGGAAGATCCCACATGCCGCGGAGCAACTGGGCCCGTGAGCCACAACTACTGAGCCTGCGCATCTGGAGCTTGTGCTCCACAACAAGAGAGGCCGCGACAGTGAGAGGTCCGCGCATCGCAATGAAGAGTGGCCCCTGCTTGCCGCAACTAGAGAAAGCCCTCGCACAGAAACGAAGACCCAACACAGTCAAAACTAAATAATAAATAAATAATTAAAAAAAAAAAAAAAGGTGCTGTGACCAGGAAAAAAAAAACAAAACAAACAAACCCAAAACAATTAAGAAAATGGTCATAGGAACATACATATCAATAATTACCTTAAACATGAATGGATTAAATGCTCCAACCAAAAGACACAGGCTCACTGAGTGGATACAAAAACAAGACCCATCTATATGCTGTCTACAAGAGACCCACTTCAGACCTAGGGACACATACAGACTGAAAGGGAGGGGATGGAAAAAGATATTCCATGCAAATGGAAATCAAAAGAAAGCTGGAGTAGCAACACTCATATCAGATAAAATAGACTTTAAAATAAAGAACGTTACAAGAGACAAGGAAGGACACTACATAATGATCAAGGGATCAATCCAAGAAGAAGATATAACAATTATAAATATATATGCACCCAACATAGGAGCACCTCAATACATAAGGCAACTGCTAACAGCTCTAAAAGAGGAAATCAACAGTAACACAATAATAATGGGGGACTTTAACACCTCACTTACACCAATGGACAGATCATCCAAACAGAAAATTAATAAGGAAACACAAGCTTTAAATGACACAATAGACCAGAGAGATTTAACTGATATTTACAGGCTATTCCATCCAAAAACAGCAGATTATACTTTCTTCTCAAGTGCGCACAGAACATTCTCCAGGATAGATCATATCTTGGGTCACAAATCAAGTCTCAGTAAATTTAAGAAAACTGAAATCATATCAAGCAACTTTTCTGACCACAACGCTATGAGATTAGAAATCAATTACAGGGGAAAAAACGTAAAAAACACAAACACATAGAGGCTAAACAATACGTTACTAAATAACCAAGAGATCACTGAAGAAATCAAAAAGGAAATCAAAAAATACCTAGAGACAAATGACAATGAAAACACAATGATCCAAAACCTACGGGATGCAGCAAAAGCAGTTCTAAGAGGAAAGTTTATAGCTATACAAGCCTACCTCAAGAAACAAGAAAAATCTCAAACAATCTAACCTTACACCTAAAGGAACTAGAGAAAGAAGAACAAACAAAAACCCAAAGTTAGCAGAAGGAAAGAAATCATAAAGATCAGAGCAGAAATAAATGAAATAGAAACAAAGAAAACAATAGCAAAGAACAATAAAACTAAAAGTTGGTTCTTTGAGAAGATAAACAAAATTGATAAAGCATTAGCCAGACTGATCAAAAGAGGGAGAGGACTCAAATCAATAAAATTAGAAATGAAAAAGGAGAAGTTACAACAGACGCCACAGAAATACAAAGCATCCTAAGAGACTACTACAAGCAACTCTATGCCAATAAAATGGACAACCTGGAAGAAATGGATAAATTCTTAGAAAGGTATAACCTTGCAAGACTGAACCAGGAAGAAAAAAAAATATGAACAGACCAATCACAAGTAATGAAATTGAAACTGTGATTAAAAATCTTCCAACAAACAAAAGTCCAGGACCAGATGGCTTCACAGGCGAATTCTATCAAACATTTAGAGAATAGCTAACACCCATCCTTCTCAAACTCTTCCAAAAAATTGCAGAGGAAGGAACACTTCCAAACTCATTCTATGAGGCCACCGTCACCCCGATACCAAAACCAGACGAAGATACTACAAAAAAAGAAAATTACAGACCGATATCACTGATGAATACAGATGCAAAAATCCTCAACAAAATACTAGCAAGCAGAATCCAACAACACATTAAAAGGATCATACACCACGATCAAGTGGGATTTATCCCAGGGATGCAAGGATCTTCAATATACGCAAATCAATCAGTGTGATACACCATATTAACAAATTGAATAATAAAAACCATATGATCATCTCAATAGATGCAGAAAAAGCTTCTGACAAAATTCAACACCGATTTATGATAAAAACTCTCCAGAAAGTGGGCACAGAGGGAACCTACCTCAACATCATAAAGGCCATATATGACAAACCCACAGCAAACATCATTCTCAATGGTGAAAAACTGAAATCATTTCCTCTAAGATCAGGAACAAGACAAGGATGTCCACCCTCACCACTATTATTCAACATAGTTTTGGAAGTCCTAGCCATGGCAATCAGAGAAGAAAAAGAAATAAAAGAATACAAATTGGAAAAGAAGAAGTAAAACTGTCACTGTTTGCAGATGACATGATACTATACATAGAGAATCCTAAAAATGCCACCAGAAAACTACTAGAGCTAATCAATGAATTTGGTAAAGTTGCAGGATACAAAATTAATGCACAGAAATCTCTTGCATTACTATACACTAATGATGAAAAATCTGAAAGAGAAATTAAGGAAACACTCCCATTTACCACTGCAACAAAAGGAATAAAATACCTAGGAATAAACCTACCTAGGGAGACAAAAGACCTGTATGCAGAAAACTATAAGACATTGATGAAAGAAATTAAGGATGATACAAACAGATGGAGAGATATACCATGTTCTTGGATTGGAAGAATCAATATTGTGAAAATGACTATATTACCCAAAGCAATCTACGGATTCAATGCAATCCCTATCAAATTACCAATGGCATTTTTTACAGAACTAGAACAAAAAATCTTAAAATTTGTATGGAGACACAAAAGACCCCAAATAGCCAAAGCAGTCTTGAGGGAAAAAAACGGAGCTGGAGGTATCAGACTCCCTGACTTCAGACTATACTACAAAGCTACAGTAATCAAGAAAATATGGTACTGGTACAAAAACAGAAATATAGATCAATGGAACAGGATAGAAAGCCCAGAGATAAACCCACGCACCTATGGTCAACTAATCTATGACAAAGGAGGCAAGGATATACGATGGAGAAAAGACAGTCTCTTCAATAAGTGGTGCTGGGAAAACTGGACAGCTACATGTAAAAGAATGAAATTAGAACACTCCCTAACTCCATACACAAAAATAAACTCAAAATGGATTAGAGACCTAAATGTAAGACTGGACACTATAAAACTCTTAGAGGAAAACATAGGAAGAACACTCTGACATAAATCACAGCAAGATCTTTTTTGATCCACCTCCTAGAGTAATGGAAATAAAAATAAAAATAAACAAATGGGACCTAACGAAACTTCAAAGCTTTTGCACAGCAAAGGAAACCATAAACAAGACGAAAAGACAACCCTCAGAATGCGAGAAAATATTTGCAAACAAATCAACGGAGAAAGGATTAATCTCCAAAATATATAAAAAGCTCATGCAGCTCAATATTAAAAAAACAAACAACCCAATCCAAAAATGGGCACAAGACCTAAATAGACATTTCTCCAAAGAAGACATACAGATGGCCAAGAGGCACATGAAAAGCTGCTCAACATCATGAATTGTTAGAGAAATGCAAATCAAAACTACCATGAGGTATCACCTCACACAGATTAGAATGGGTATCATCAGAAAATCTACAAACAACAAATGCTGGAGAGGGTGTGGAGAAAAGGGAACCCTCTTGCACTGTTGGTGGGAATGTAAATTCATACAGCCACTATGGAGAACAGTATGGAGGTTCCTGAAAAAACTAAAAATAGAATTACCATATGATCCAGCAATCCCACTACTGGGCATATACCCAGAGAAAACCATAATTCAAAAAGACACATGCACCCCAGTGTTCAGTGCAGCACTATTTACAATAGCCAGGTCATGGAAGCAACCTAAATGCCCATCGACAGATGAATGGATAAAGAAGATGTGGTACATATATACAATGGAATATTACTCAGCCATAAAAAGGAACGAAATTGGGTCATTTGTAGAGACGTGGATGCATCTAGAGACTGTCATACAGAGTGAAGTAAGTCAGAAAGAGAAAAACAAATATCGTATATTAACGCATATATGTGGAACCTAGAAAATGGTACAGCTGAACCGGTTTGCAGGGCAGAAATTGAGACACAGATGTAGAGAACAAACGTATGGACACAAAGGGGAAAGCAGTGGAGGTGGGGGGTGGTGGTGTGATGAATTGGGAGATTGGGATTGACATGTATACACTGATGTGTATAAAATGGATGACTAATAAGAACCTCCTGTATAAAAAAATAAATTAAATTAAATTAAAAAAATAAAATAAAATAAACACACTCTCTTCCCTCTTGACTCAAATGCCACCTTAGGTGGTCTTCTCCGACCACCATATCTAAAACTGCAACCCTGCATTTCTGATACTTCCTATTTTCTCTTTAGCAATTATTACCTAACACATTATCCTTTTATTCCTTATTTAATTCACCTAGAATGTAAGCTCCAGGAAGGCAAGAATTTTTGTCTCTTTTGTTCACTGCTATAGTCTCAGTGCTTACAACAGTTCCTGTCACAAAAGAGATGCTCAGATACTCAAAAAATACTTATTAAATAAAAGAATAAACCTAACTCCATTTAAATCTAAACCCATTCAGCTGCCTGACAGAATGTAACGGGGAACATTATAAATAACTCAAAATAGAAAATAATGCAGATGCAACCTCACAGAATCATAAATGTTAAGGGCTAGAAAGAATCTCAACATCCTCATTTCACAGACAAGAAAACTGAGGATTAGAGCCTTTGTTATGGACTAAATGTCTGTGTTCCCCCCAAAATCATTATTTTGAAGCCCTAACACTCAGTGTAATGGTATTTGGAGATGTACCTTTGGGAGATAAAGAAGGTTGAATGAGGTCATGAGGGTGGGGCCCTCATAATGGTATTTGTGCCCTTATGAGCAAAGACACCAGAGATTTGGCCCCCTTTCTCTCTCCATGTGCACACACCAAGGAAAGGCCATGTGAGCACACAATGAGAAGGCGGCTGTCTACATGCCAGGAAGAGGCCCTCACCAGAGCCCAACCACGGTGGTAACCTGGTCTCAGACTTCAAGCCTCCAGAACTGTGAGAAAATCAATTTCTATTGTTTTAAGTCGCCCAATCTATGGTATTTGTTATGGCAGCCTATGCTGAGTAAGAAGGCCTTTAATTGAATTTTTCAGGGTCCTCTAGTGACAGGGTGAGAACTAGAAGCCAGGGCTCCTATCCCAGGTTGGTGCTTTCTATTACACCAAGGCCTTGGAATTTGTTTGCACATCAATGTAGGGGTGTTGGCCATTTTGGAGATAACAACACTGGGAGAAGCTGGAAAAATGGGTTCAGTGTCTCTATCTCACCCTTTATTCAACTCCTCAGAGCTTCTCACTCTATACTTAGAGCCAATGGCTTCGCCTCTGGGAGAAATACAAAGAGAGCTACTCTCCTAAGTCCTGCTTCATTCCTTCACAAGGTGGGGAAAGGAACAAAAGGCAAGGTACAGCTTTGCTTTCAAAGGCTTTTCCTCCCAGCTGTTGTTGAGTCACAAAGTTGCACTCAGGAGTGGGAGTTAGTAAAGGACAAGTCCATAGGAAGTGAAAAGTCAGATTGCTTGGTATGTCACCTGTAGGTAAGTGGGAATGAACTGAAATAAATTCTAGGGACAGTTTAGAAATATCACTCGTGCACATATTTAAAAACTCAAGTGGGTGTATATTAAACTTTAAAATCATGACTTTCAGGTGACCTCCTTCATCTCTTCCAAAAGTCTGCTTATCGAGTATAAAATGGATTTATACTTAATATGCTTCCCAAACGGCTCAGAAATCTTTGTATTTATAATCGCATTTACCTTTATCAATAGTTAATAACTATTTATTGGTACACAGAAGTGATTTAGACATCTGAGGCATATATTAAGGTAGAGGCATGATTCTTGTCCTTGGGAAATTTACAATCTGAGGAGTTAGGAAGACAAAGGCAAAAGAGACTTAAGTTAAGGCAAAAGAGAAGTTAAGTGCAAATCCACAAAGAGCCAATTGTTTACAAACAGTACTGAGTAACAAATAACAGTGATCAGAAGATGGGGCTCTTCAAGAAGAGTAATCCTGAGGTCACTGGTATTGCACTAAGCTCTTAAAGGGCAGCCAGAAGGGATAAACACCCTTCTTCTATTTCTCCTAGCTTCTAAACCAAAGTGAACCATGATTTGACCTAAACACAAGGGGACTCCTTAACAACGCAAATTCATTAGCTAGTCTAAGCTAGCTGGTGGAAAACTTCTACAGGGGTGAAGCTCGTCTACCTGGCTACAAAGTCCTCAACACACTAAGTAGTCCAGCTCTGAGCCATTTCATTCCACTACAAAAGCATGCCACCCCCAGTTCAATATTCAGTGACTGAATCGCATTCTGAACCTCTCTTGCGTTCTCCCAACCTGAACTTGCTTCCTGGAGCACCTATTAAATTCTATCTCACCCCTCCCTCAAAAGCAAACAAATAACCCACTGCTAATATCAAAGGTGAAAGACTGGCTGCATTTTCCCCAAGATCAGGAGCAAGACAAAGATGTCTGGTCTCATCACTTCTTTTCAGCGTTGAGCTAGGGGTTCTAGCCAGGGCAATCAGGCAAGAAAAAGAAATAAAAGGCATTCAGATTGATAAGGAAGAAGTAATACTACTTCTCTTCACAGATGATGTGACCCTGTATATAGAAAATCCTATAGAATCCACAAAAAACTATTAGATCTAATAAATGGCCACAGGATACAAAGCTGATATAAAACATTTATATATCTATACACCAGAAATGAACAATACAAAAATGAAATTAAGAAAACATTTCCTTTTTAATAGTAGCAGAAAAATAAATTACCTGGGAATCAATTTAACAAAAGAAGTGAAAGACTTGTATAGTGAAAAATACAAAACATCGTTGAAAGAAATTAAGTGAAAAGATATCCATGTTCATGGGTTAGAAGATTTAAGATTGTTAAAATGGCAATACTCGGGACTTCCCTGGTGGCGCAGTGGTTAAGAATCCGCCTGCCAATGCAGGGGACACGGGTTCGATCCCTGGTCCAGGAAGATCCCACATGCCACAGAGCAACTAAGCCAGTGCGCCACAACTACCAAGCCTGTGCTCTAGAGCCTGAGAGCCACAACTACTGAGCTCACGTGCTGCAACTTATGAAGCCCATGTGCTCTAGGGCCCACATGCTTCAACTACTGAAGCCCTTGCGCCTAGAGCCCATGCTCCACAATAAGAGAAGTCACTGCAATGAGAAACCCGTGCACCACGACGGAGAGTAGGCCCTGCTCACTGCAACTAGAGAAAGCCCACGCACAGCAACAAAGACCCAATGCAGCCAAAAAAAGCTAAGGAAAGAAATGAACCCATTTGTGAACCTTACCATCTAATAATGTTAGTCTGTGTCTTCTAAATAAACAGAAACCTTTAAAAAAAAATGGCAATACTCCACAAATTGATGTATAGATTCGATATAACCTCTATCAAAATCCCAGGGTTTTTTTTTTTGCAGAACTTGACAAACTGATCCTAAAATTCATATGAAAATAAACAGCTAAAATGATCTTGAAAAAGTTGGAGGATTCATATTTCTCAATTTCAAAACCTATAGTAATCAAGTCAGAATGGGACTAGCATAAGGATGGACATATAGGTCAACAAAATAGAGAATCCAGAAATAAATCTTCACGTTTATGGTCAACTGATTTTTGACAAGGGTGCCAGGACAATTCAATGGAAAAAGAACAGTCTTTTCAATAAATGGTGCTAGAACAACTGGAAATCCATAACAAAAGAATGAAGTTGGACCCCTGCTTCACATCACATGCAAAAATTAACAAAAAATGGATCACTGACTTAAATGTAAGAGCTAAAACTGTAAAACTCTCAGAAGAAAGCATAGGAGTATATCTTTGTCATCCTGAGTTAAGCAATGATTTCTTAGATATAAAACTAAAAGCATAAGCAACAAGTGAAAAAATAAACTGGTCTTCATTAAAATTAAAAACTTGTGCTTCAAAGGGCAACACCAAGAAAGTAAAAATACAATCCACACAATGGGAGAAAATATTTGCAACTCATATATCTGATAAGGGACTTGTAACCAGAATATATTTTTAAAAAACTCATATAAGTCAACAATAAAAAACAAAACAAAACAAAAAAAAACCAGGGGACTTCCCTGGTGGCGCAGAGGATAACACTCTATGCTCCCAATGCAGGGGGCCTGGGTTTGATCCCTGGTCAGGGAACTAGATCCCACATGCATGCCGCAACTAAGAGTTCACATGCCACAACTAAGGAGCCCTGGAGCTGCAACTAAAGAGTCTACCTGCCACAACTAAGGAGCCCACCTGCAGCAACTAAGACCCGGCGGAACCAAATTAATTAATTAATTTTTTAAAAAACCAGATAACTCAATTTAAAAAATGGGCAAAAATTTTGAATAGACGGTTCTCTACAGAAAAGATATAAATGGCCAATAAGCACAAGAAAAGATGTTCAATATCATTAGTCATTAGGGAAATGTAAATCAAAGCTACAATAAGATACTACTTCACACTGACCCTGAGGGCTAGAACCAAAATAATGGTAAATAACAAGTGTTGGTGAGGATGCGGAGAAATTGGAACCCTCAGATATTGCTGGTGAGAATGTAAAACAGTGCAGTCACTTTGAAAAACCATTTGGCAGCTCTTCAAAATATTAAACACAGAATACCATATGACACAGCAATTCCACTCCTAGGTGTATATACCCAAAAGAAATGAAAACATATATATACACAGAAAGCTGTACACAAATGTTCATAGCAGCAGTATTCATAAAAGTCAAAAAGAGGAAACAACCCAAATGTCCATCAACTGATGAATAAACAAAGCTGGTGTATCCATACAATGACATATTAAGCAGCGATAAAAAAGGGAATGAAGTACTGATACCTGCTACAACATGGATGAACATGCAAGTGAAAGAAGCCAGTCACAAAGACCTTACATTGTATGATTCCATTCATGTGAAATGTTCAGAACAGACAAATTCATAGAGATAGAAAGTAGATTAGTGGCTTCCTGGGGCTAGGGTGAAGGGCGGGGAGCAGCAAAGAGGAAGGGCTGCTAATGAACAATGGGGTGTTTTCTGGGATACTGAAAAATTCTAAAATTAGATTGTGGTGATGGTCTTACAACTCTGTGAATATACTAAAAACCAATTAACTGTATACTTTAAATGGGTGAACTTTATGGTATGTGAAATATATCTCAATAAAGCTGTAAAACAAAAACATAAACAAAAAACAAACAGCCATCCACCCCCACACTTTCCTGGGTTTACTGATTAGAAGAAAAGATCTTTCCTAGAACTCTCATACAACTACTTTCTGCATCCTCTACTCCAGATGGATACGTATCCTTCATATATCCAAAGTAAACAGTTTCTCTGTCTAGGTATTAATTTGATATTTTTGCTCAATCATCTATGTTGAATCTGGATAAAAAGAGAACCTATTTCACAGTATTTTTTTTAATAGATGTATTTATTTTATTTATTTATTTTTGACTGCATTGGGTCTTCATTGCTGCACGCGGGTTTTCTCTCCTTGCGGCGAGCAGGGGGCTACTCTTCGTTGCGGTGCTCAGGCTTCTCACTGCGGTGGCTTCTCTTGTTGCAGAGCATGGGCTCTAGGCGCAGGGGCTTCAGTAGTTGTGGCATGCGGGCTCAGTAGTTGTGGCACACGGGCTTAGTTGCTCCATGGCATGTGGGCTCTTCCTCCAGGACCAGGGCTCAAACCCATGTCCCCTACACTGGCAGGTGGATTCTTAACCACTGCGCCACCAGGGAAGCCCTATTTCACAGTATTGTTGTTGAATATTAAGCACTATTTAGAACAGTGCTTTATAAAGTAAATGCTATTTAAGCTTTAAGTTACTATCATCATCATCACCATCACCATCATCATTTCTGAGCCATTCATTCAACAAAATTTATTGAGTGCCTAATGTGTATGAAGAAGCACTGCTAGGTTTCAAAAGCAAAATAAGACACAAGTCAGATTCTCCTTCTTTTTCTGATGCAAAGTCATTGAGGGTCTTTAGATAAGGGTGCCATTTTGGGTGGCTGATGAGGCAGTGATACGGGAGGGGGAACCGGAGTTTACAGGCTAATATTCATGTGGACTCCTCATCCTATGCTCTGCTATCTAGTGTTGAACGTCTGTAATTAACTACATGCCTGGACCGCTGGCCATGGTTGCTCTACACTAGAGAAATCGGGTTTATTTCCAGGACTGAATTACGTTTCTCTGCCGTCACCTGTACTTGGGTCTGTTCCCAACTCCTTGCATCTCCCACTCTGACCCACACACATCAGAAGCCTTGTCCAGTGGGTGGGTTTATTTCAAAGGCACAGTCATTTTGGTTTTCCCTATCCTGCTTTACATAGCACAGCCATGCTTCGCCAGGCTCACTCGTTGAATGCCTAGCAAACTCCTGCTCATTCCTCAAGCTTCAGATCAAACATATTAATACCCTGGTGAAGCATTTCCCTGCCTCTTCCCCAGCATAGTTGCTCACATCCTCCCTCCATTACAGTACCTCTTACTCTGCAGAGCAAATCTGTTTATGGGTCTCACACAACACACTGAATTCCCTGAATGTATTTTCTTTTTATCCCTTAATTCCTAAGATTTTCACCTCCACTCAATCTCCTCTATTCACTCCCAGAACTACACACTTTGGATCCTGACTATGTCCAGAATACTTCCACGTTCAAAGACACAAACTCCAGTTTCCCTCACTCTCACATTCAGTCCCGCTACATCTGCTCTTTCACCTATAAGTGACCTCACCAGACCCTTCTATTTTCCTTCCAGGTGTCAGCCCCCTCTTGGCTTCTCTTCTGTAGTTGATCACCTAACGTCACAGTCCCGATTCCTTTGTACCTCTGATCCTCCATCAAATGTGTCCAGCAAACCAGCACTGCAGCGAAACTCCCATCTGTGGCCTCTGCTCCTATTGCCAGTTAGGTGGACTCAGTTAGCTGGGAAAAACCACACTACCATGCAATCCTGCATGCAGATCCAAGGTCTCCAACCTTTGTCAGGCCTTTAGTGCCTCCAGTCAGGGCTTTATTAGCCCAATTCTCTTTTTCACACCCTCTCCACCACCACTCCAAACATTTATGGCTCTCCTCAAGTTCTGTATTTAAAGCCTGCCCTCACACTATCATAAGATTGTTTTTCTTCTGACCTCACTGATGTAACTAGAGTCCTTAGGCATATTCTTCTTCAATTTCCTACTTCTACCTATGAGCTCCTCAATCAACATTCACACACACCTTAGCTACTTTCCTCTAGTCAAGGCCCTCTCACTAGGTCCCTGACTCCACTCCCCTCTGCTTCCTCAGGAACTCCTCCTCTCCTAAATCTTCAGGATCCCTCTAATACTATGGGCTCTACCACCTCAACCCATAAATTTATCCAAATCTCTCTTAACCTGAGGAGAAAGTATTTCCTTCACCCAGAAAGCTTCTTTAGCTTTTACCAAGCAACCTCTTTCCTCATCCAGACTTCTGGAAAGTATAGAGTAGTCTACACTTACTATCTTCACGTTTTCACCTCCCACTTACTCTTCAGCCCACTGTAATCTGACTTCTGCCTCCGGACACTGATGGGATTGTTTTCAGTAAGATTGCTGACCCTGAACTGTTAATAGTCCCTTAACTGAAAGTTTGAAGGATTTTCTTTTCTAGATCTCATCAAACTGGATTTCTCTCTGCATCTGACAATGCTGATCTCTCTCTCTCTTTCTCCTTCGGGTCTGCCACTCTCTTCACAGGGGACAGTGTCTACTCTGGTGCTTTTAACCAGCTCTCATAACACTGACGACTCCTGAAGCTTCTTTTCAGCCCTTAGACTCTCTCAAGTTTCTGACTTCTATATGTAACTTTCTGGGGAGACACCTTGACCTGTAAACACTCAAACTCAATCCACTGAAAACCTCATCTCCGTACACCCCACCTCTTTACTACTCCTGTATTCTCTCTCTCACCCAACGTAGAGATGCTGACAATCAATCTCGACTCTTCCTTTCCTCTAACCCCATAGCCAGTTAAACAAGAAATCCTGTCAGTTTGATACAGCTGTTTATATTTCTCATTTTTTTCCCCTCTACTTCAGGACTTACAAGAGACCCAGTTGGCACTGTGCTTAAGAGCACAGACTCTAGAGCCACAGTGCCTGAATCTGAATCCCAGTTGCACTACTTACCAGCTGTGTGACCTTAACTCTCTATATAGCTCCTTATCCTCAGTGTGAAGTGGGGACACTAACAGAACCTAGCTTGCAGGGTTGTTACGAGGAGTAAAGGAGCTATTATGCGCAAATTGCTTAGAACAGTGCCCGGCACGTAACAAACACTGTATTCGTTTTTAGTAAACAAACAAACAAACAAACAAAAAGCAACCTCCCTTTGCTCCCCTGACTGGGTCAGTTATCTTTATTCTGTGCCCCTAACTCCCAGTGCACATTCCCATCACTGCACTCACCCTGCACTAAGTTACCTATTTCATAGTCTGTGAGCTACTTGAGGCAGGAATTGTCTTACTCACACTTGCAGCCTGAAGGTCTATTGTCACACATGCACTGTAGCCCTCCATTAAGGCGTAGGGTGTGTCTGTTAACGATCATAAGATCACAGAAGGCTTTAACACATGCAGCATAGGTATGTGCAGCTCACTTCTTCTTACCCGCAGAGGAAGAAGCAGTGGAATGGAAAATTGGCCACCAGATTCTTAGTGCATTGGTCCGATGGGCGTGTTTCCCATGGTGAGCCGGATACACTCATTTACTCAGTCAAGAATGTTTACTCGGGCTTCCCTGGTGGCACAGTGGTTAGGAATCCGCCTGCCAATGCAGGGGACACGGGTTCAAGCCCTGGTCCGGGAGGATCCCACATGCCGCGGAGCAACTAATCCCATGCATCACAACTACTGAAGCCTGTGCGCCTGGAGCCCATGCTCTGCAGCAAGGGAGGCCACCGCAATGAGAAGCCCGCAAACTGCAGCGAGGAGTAGCCCCCACTCACTGCAACTAGAGAAAGCCCGCACACAACAACGAAGACCCAACACAGCCAAAAATAAAAAAATAAAATAAATAAATTTATTAAAAAAAAAAAGAATGTTTACTCAATTCCTACCATGTGCCAGTCGCTTTGCTATATTGGTTCCCGCCCTCTGGGAGTTCTCAATTCAGGAAAGTGAGAGATTCTTTTTGCAACAGGGTGACAGGAAGAATGAGGTCATGACTACGGAGGTTTCAGAAACAAATAAGGAGTGTGGATATGTCTAAGTTTTCAGCCTTCCTCTATGATAGCAAGCAAGATTTCTCACCTCTAAAGTGAAGAGTGCTGTTAGTGTTTCTTAAACTATATCATTTTACAAACCAATAAAATACTAAATTCTCTACCAAAAAGAAGAAGAAGAAGAAGAAGAAGAAGGAGAACCTACAATCATTTACTCCCTGGTGGCCTGGAGAAATTTCCTTATCTATAAAATGCGAATGATCCTATATCATTTAGAGGAGTCCAAAGCATGACAACTAGGCTAAAGAGAAATTATGCCAATACACACACATTAGTGTCTATTTAGCACCTCCTACTCACCAGATTCCGAGAAATATGCTGGGGCTACAAAGTCAGAAGCTTACTTCTCCTTCAATGTACATTACAGGAGAAATGTAAAGACCTCAGGAGTTGCTATGAGAATTTAAAAAATAACAGGATACATGCTAAAGTGCTTTTTAAAAAACAAAACAAAACTGCAGCAATTGGGACTTCCCTGGTGGTCCAGTGGTTAAGACTCCATGCTACCAATGCAGGGAGCCCAGGTTCGATCCCTGGTCAGGGAACTAGATCCCACATGCATGCTGCAACTAAGAGTTTGCATGCCGCAACTAAAGGAGCCAGTGAGCCACAACTAAGGAGCCTGCTTGCTGCAACTAAGACCCGGCGCAACCAAATAAATAAATAAAATAAATATTTTTTAAAAAAAGATCAAGCTCACTTTATTAAAAAAAAATAAAACCTGCAGAAATGGGGGCAACAGTACCGAACTCATAGGGTTCTTAAGAACACAGCAGCATAATTTAGTATTAAGAGTAACATGAGGGGCTTCCCTGGTGGCGCAGTGGTTAAGAATCTGCCTGCCAATGCAGGGAACACGGGTTCGAGCCCTGGTCTGGGAAGATCCCACATGCAGCGGAGCAACTGGGCCCGTGAGCCACAATTACTGAGCCTGCGTGTCTGGAGCCTGTGCTCTGCAACAGGAGAGGCCGCGATAGTGAGAGGCCCACGCACCGCGATGAAGAGTGGCCCCCACTTGCCACAACTAGAGAAAGCCCTTGCACAGAAACGAAGACCCAACACAGCCATAAATAAATAAATAAATTAATTAATTAAAAAAAAACAAACAACAAAAAAGAGTAACATGATATCAAATATCCCTGCTCCCATTGCTCCTGGTCTCAGGTCAGTGAGATTTACGGCTAGAAGCAAAGGCTGTTGCCTTCATGTAAGATTAAAAAAAATAATAAGAAAAAAGAGAAAAAGAACTAACTATAGATAAAGATGTAGTCCTTTCAGACTCTCAATAATAATAAAGTAAATATAGTTGTACCTCAGTATCTAAGGGGGATTAATTCCAGGGCTCTTCCACCTGCCACCCCTGGCAGATACCAAAATCCGTGGAAGCTCAAGTCCCTAATATAAAATGGCAAAGTATTTGCATATAACCCCTGACATCCTCCCATATCCTTTAAATCATCTCTACATTATTTATAATACCTAATACAATGTAAATGTTACGTAAATAGTTGCTGGTGCACAGCAAACTCAGGTTTTGCTTTTTGGAACTTCCTGGAATTTTATTTTTTCTGAATATTTTTGATCCAAGGTTGGTTGAATCCATGGATGCAAAAACCAAAGACATAGAGGGCAGACTGTCACTAACAATCAGGATGGGGAGGATGTAGAATTTCTCAGGACAGTGTAGTTTAAACATTTTCCTATCAATAATCTCTGAGTATTCTTTTGTCAATCATACCCATCCAGGGTAGCAGCAGGCCTGCAGAGATCATTTCATTCTCTCCCCTGATTCTGAATCGCCTTGCCTCGAAGTTCCCAAAGTACTCTGCATCATAACTACTACGGCACTTACTGTACTTACTTGTTAAATTAAAATTACTTGTTTATATGTCTGTCTCTTCCATTAGTCATTAGATAGTGACTGACACACAGTGGATACTAAATGTTTACTGAATGAATAAAGGAATGGATAGAAGGACTTAATAATCTCCTTTTTATTTATTTTTAAAGAATTCCTAGTGAGGGAGAATCCAACATATGCTTCACATGTCTAGCAAAAAGTTATAAAATCCTGATTTTTCTCCAAAACTCAAAAAATATACAGATTAGAAATGAAGAGGCAAAGCTCATTGTTTGCCAACAACATGATTTAGAATCAAACAAGCGGTTCTAAAATCTTAGGGAATTAACAAAAAAGCTATGAGAATTATTGACTTTTAGCAAGGTAGCAGGATACAGGATAAATATATAAAAATTAATATCTATACATACTGACAAAAAGAAACTGAAAACTGATATTTAAAAACTACAATTTAAAATGGCATCCAAAATATGAAATATTTAGGGATAAATTTGACAAAAGATGTGTAAGACCTGTACACTAACAATTACAAAACACTGCTGAGAGAAATTAAAGACCTAAATGGAGAAATATACAATGTCCAAAGATCAGAAGACTGAATATTGTTAAGATGCCAATCCTCTCCAAACTGATCTATGGATTCAACACAATCTCAACTGTAATCCCAAAAAGGCATTTTTGTAAAAACTGACAAACTGATTTTAAAATCTACATGAAAATGAAAAGGACCTAGAATAACCAAAATAATTCTGAAAATAAAAGAACGCTAGAGGGAATTCCCTGGCGGTCCAGTGGTTAGGACTCCGTGCTCTCACTGCTGAGGGTCCGGGTTTGATCGCTGGTCGGGGAACTAAAATCCCACAAGCTGTCACAAGCCGTGTGGCGCGGCCAAAAAAGAAAAAAACAACAACAACGCTAGAAAACTTGTATCATCTGATATCAAGACTTATTATAAAATGACAATAACCAAACCAGTGTTACTGACAGATTAATGGAACAAAGTAGAGTCTAGGCCACACACATATGATCAACTGATTTTCAGCAAAGGTGTCAATGCAACTCAATGAGGAAAGAACACTCTTTTCAATAAATAGTGCTAGAACAACTAGATATCCATAAGCCAAAAGAGACAAATAAATAACCTCAATTCTTATCTCATACCCTATACAAAAAATAACTAAAAATAAAGCACAGATCTAATGTAACAGCTAGAATCATAAAACTTCTAGGAGAAGATCTTACTTTGAATTAGGCAAAGATTTACTTAATCAATACAAAGAGTATAAACTATAAAAGAAAAAATTGATACAGTGGATTTCATCAAAATTAAGAACTTTTGGTCTTCAAAGACTGTATTTTGCTGCATGCAAATGTGAAATAAGTTTTAAAAGACTGTTACGAAAACGAAAAAGCATGTCACTGGGAGAAAATAGTTGCAAAAACATATCTGACAAAGAAATTGTATCTACAATACACAAAGAACTCTTACAATTTAATAACTGAGTTAATACTGAGCAATTATGCCCACTTAAAAAATGGACAAAAGACCTGAACAAACACTTCACCAAAGAGGACATATGCATGGCAAACAGGCACATAAAAAATGTTCAGCATCATCAGTCGTGAGGGATATGCAAATTAAAACTACAATAAGATATATTACTACATACACACTAATATGGTTAAAATGAAAAAGACTGACCATACCAAGTGTTGGCCAAGATGTAGAACAGCTGGAACTTTCATACATTGTCTAGTGGGAATGTAAAATTGTAAAACCATTTTGGAAAACAATTTGGCGATTTCTTATGATGCTAAGCATATACTTACAATATAACCCAGCCAATCCTCTCCTAGGGTTTACACAAGAAAAAGGAAAACGTGTCCGCACAAAGACTTGTACATAAACGTTCACAGCTGTTTTATTTGTGGTGGCCCAAATGTCCATCAACAGGAGACTGGATACACAAATTATCCATAAAATGGAATAAAACTCGGCAATAAAAACAGAATACACTACTGATAGATACAGCAACATGGATTAACCTCAAATAATTGTGCTGAGTGAAAGAAGTCAGGCAAGAAAAAAGGACGTAGAGTATAATTCCATTCATGTAAAGTTACAGAAGATGTGAACTAATCTACAGTGATAGAAAAGAAATCCCCAAGGATAGTTTCCTGGGGATGGGAAAGAAGAGAAGAGAGAGAACGAGATTACAAAGGGGCATGAGGAAACTTTTGGGAGTGATGGGTATGCTCCTTGTCTTAACTGTGGGGATAGTGCCACAGGTGTACACAATGTCAAAGTGCATCAAAATATATACTGTAAATGTATACATTGATTGTAGATCAAATATACCAGAATAAAACTATTAAAAGGAAAAAAAAACGCATTAAGGGAAAAAAAAAATTATTCTGAGTCCACACTGGAAGCTAAACATTGCCCTTTTCAATTATACAGATGCAGGCGGTCTCTATTAACTGGTAACACAGTGTGTCCCAAGACATTCTGTTCATTATCCAGGTCACAGTGCTGCTAGACCATAAAATGAGGCAATGGCTTCTGGATTTAAAACAGGAGAAAATCACAGCATGTACATACACACTCGCATTCTATCTCTTTACACATACAAATGATTAATCAACTGATCCACAGGCAAGTCCTAAATACCCACATTAATGGAGAGGCAGCACAAGTATTCAGCAAAAACACATAATACAAAAAGCATTTTCATTTGCCTTTGTAATTGAACACGTGGTCTTGTTTTTCAGAAGATGTATCTAGGGATGTTGGGCTTTGACTAACGTTAAAATAAACTCTTTTCCCCCCCTATTTTTTACTAGAGCAGGAGCTAAGGAGTTCAGAGGTGGCAAGAATAAATTACAACGCTTACATGGATAAAGCAATTGAATTACATGTAGACAATAAGAATTCAAAAGCATTCACACATATCCACCAATGTTATATACTCACAGGGAAATGTCTGCCCACGTGCTCCCCACTCACTCTCATGAGCTCTCCAGAAGAGCTTTTCTGGGTCTCTAAATGCTTGTACCCCAATGTGAAATGTGTTATAGCCTGCTTATGCACACATCAGAAAAGGTGGCAAAAGCCAAAGATTTAATGCTGAGATTCTGTCAGTAAATTCTCAGCAATTACAGTCTCTGATGAACCAGTTGCTACTTAGGAAGGAGGGAGAGAGACAGGTGTGATGGGGTACACAATTCAGGTAGGAGAGAGCTGTTGAAGAGGATTTTAGGCCAGCAGAATAAGCTGTTCTTAGATGCTTTCAGGTGGGCACTATAGAGATGCATCCTTCCAGTCCTAGAGCCTTTATTTAGTATTTATTTGGGCACAGCAAATGCTGAGCACTAAAAAAGAGAGAAGAATCACAGATACGTCCTTCCTCTGCCATGTTCCTCATTCAAAAAAGAGACAATGACAAGGACACATTTAAAATCAAATTAATAACCATCAAGGATATAAATTTCATTATCATTCAAAATGCATCTAATATTAAGTCTTAATTGTGTGGCCATGTAATGGGAGTTTTCAATCTAAGCAATAATGATAGGATTTCAAAAAAGGAAAACAGCCCAAATAAATGAAAACAACTGTTGGTTATCTATGCTAAAAAGAGGGGCAAAGTAAAGCAGTGGTAAGAAAATTAGACTAAATTCAAAAGTCTTACTTTCCTATTCTAGTCCTGATACTATGCAGTCACAGGAAAACTGCTTAATTTATGCTTCAGTTTTTCATGGGAACCCTAATCTCATAGTGCTAGTCTAAAGATTAAATAAGACTATATGCACAAAAATTATCATCAAAATGCTAGCATACTGAATCCAGCAACATGTAAAAAGGATTATATACCATGACCAAGTGGGATTTACCCCAGGAATGCAAGGTTGGTTTAGCATAAGACATTTCTCTAAAGAAGATATACAATGACCAAGAAGCACATGAAAAGATGCTCAACATCATTAGTCATTAAGAAAATGCAAATCAAAAAAAAAAAAAAAAAAAAAAAAAAGAAAATGCAAATCAAAACAATGAGATACTACTTTACACCCACTATAATAAAAAAGACAAATAATGACAAGTGTTGGAGAGGAGAATTAGAAACCCTCACAGATTGCTGGTGGCAATGTAAAATGGTGCAGCCACCTTTGCAAAACAGTTTGGCAGTTTCTCAAAATGCTAAACACAGGGCTATCATATGATCCAGTCATTCTCCTATGAGGTATATACCCAAGAGAACTGTAAACAGGGACTCAAACATATACCTGCACACCAATGTTAACAACAGTATTATTCATAAATCACCAAAATGTGAGGCTTCCCTGGTGGCGCAGTGGTTAAGAATCTGCCTGCCAATGCAGGGGACACGGGTTCAAGCCCTGGTCCGGGAAGACCCCACATGGCACGGAACAACTAAGCCCTTGTGCCACAACTACTGAGCCTGCGCTCTAGAGTCCGCGAGCCACAACTACTGAAGCCCACGCACCTAGAGCCCGTGCTCCGCAACAAGAGAAGCCACCGCAATGAGAAGCCCGTGCACCACAACGAAGAGTAGCCCTCGCTCACTGCAACTAGAGAAAGCCTACATGCAGCAACGAAGACCCAACACAGCCAAATAAGTAAATAAATAAAATAAATAAATTTATTTTTTAAAAAAATCACCAAAATGTGGAAACAACCCAAGTGTCCATCAGCAGGTGAATAGATAAACAAAAGATGGTATATATACACAATGGAATACAGTATTATTCAGCCATAAAAAGGAATAAAATTGACACATACTACAACATAGATGAAACCTGAAAATACGCTAAGTGAAATAAACCAGACACAAAAGAACAAATATTGTATGATTCCATTTATATGACATGTCCAGAATAGGCAAATCTATAGAGACAGAAAGTAGATTAGTGGTTGCCTGAGGCTGTGGGGAGAGGGGAATGGAAAGTGATGGGTATAAGGTTTCTTTTTTGGGGTGATGAAAATGTCTGGTATTAGATAGTGGTGATGGTTGCACACCTTGAGTGTGAATTTTATGGCATGTGAATTATTATATTTCAATAAAGCTGTTACAAAAAAAAGAATATAGGTGAAAACACTCAAACTGTAAAACTGCAAAGTAATGCACAAACACAAGGGATTATTATGATGCAAATAAACGGCTGTGGATTGTGAAGTCATGAAGGTTAGATGAGGTAGCAATTAAATCAGCCAATTCACTAATCCTCAAAAATCCTGTCTGCAGGTATGGGAGGTGCTCAGCCTGCTATGTATTTTACATCTAATGTATTTATCTCTTGACTTTAGGGTACATTTATAAACAATTCGCTTTTCATCTCTGACCAATAAAGATATATTAAAGCTAAGATGTAAGGGGGAAGGGAACAAAACCCCATAGAAACCTACCCTATTCCTAAGTTTAAGACGTTTGTAGGGGTAGAGCAGAGGGGAGAATGGGGAATGACTGCTAATGACTAAGGGGTTTCCCTTTGGGGAGATGAAATGTTTTAGAACTAGATAGAGGTGATGGTTGTACAACACTGTGAATGTACTTAATGCCACTGACCTGTATATTTTAGATGGTTAATTTTATATTATGTGAATTTTACCTCAATTTTAAAAATAAAAGCACAGTCTGTTGGTTAAGGGGAAAAAAAAGATGTTTGTATCTGTGCCACAGTAAAAACGGTAGCGATTTTTAACTCAGTAATTATGCCCATCATCTCCTGCCTAGATTACTGCAAAAGCTTAATAGTCCTTCCTGCTTTTCTCTTGAACCCCTAGTCTATTCGTAATACCAGAGAAAATCTTTTAAAAGGTGCATCAGATACGTCACTTCTCTGGCATCTTGAGTGACTATTCCTTTATTATTCATTTCATATTTTTTGAACACATATCTCAGGTTAAATATCTGCCTGTAAATATTAAATCCCCATAACCTCTAGCACAATGCTGACATACCAACCTGGGACCAATACACATTTCTTGCTGAAGTCAATTAATTGCCACATAAGACTCGAAGGTAAAATCAGAAAGCAGAGGAGATTCCTTGTCTCTACCAAGCTGACAGTAAGCTCCCTGGCTGTGAGCTGTGATGCCTTTATTCCACCCTTGCTGCTTAAGGGCTCTTAGATCTTTTGCAGGTACCTTCCCAACTAGCCTTTAGGTTCCCTAAAGTCAGGGACCACTAGTCTCCATTATCTTCCCCAAGGCATCTAGAAGAGGGATAAGCACATACAGGGCAGGAGTAGATGCTGATGGAGATGATGGCAGCCAGAATGAGATGGGGGATAAATCTGGTAGAGAGGGAAGAAGAACCTCAGATTCCAGTAGGATTCATGCTGCCAGCTTGTTATCTCATCCTTCCCTTCTCACCACCCCTTCTCCATGCCCTCCTGAAGCTGTGGGTTCCTAGCCCCCTGAGTCAGTAATCCTGCCTCAGCCAATTTATTTTCTAATCTTGTAGCTTTCATAGAAAAGGCTCTCCATGAGATTGATGGTGACAGACAGGACGGCCACACAGATAAGCAGGCTCCCCTGTCAATAAACACCAGGGAGGGAAGGCACCCCATTCATGGAAAAGACAGAGGAGCTAAGTTGTATCAGAAGGGAGGCAATTCCAAAAGCTGGGAAGAGCTATCGAAACAGTGTGCCCTGGGCTTCCCTGGTGGCACAGTGGTTAAGAATCCGCCTGGCAATGCAGGAGACAAGGGTTCGAGCCCTGGTCCAGGAAGATCCCACATGCCACGGAGCAACCAAGCCCGTGCGCCACAGCTACTGAGCCTGCGCTCTAGAGCCCGCGAGCCACAACTACTGAGCCCGCGAGCCACAACTACTGAGCCCGCGAGCCACAACTACTGAGCCCGTGTGCCACAACTACTGAAGCCCGCGCGCCTAGAGCCTGTGCTCCACAACAAGAGAAGCCACCACAATGAGAAGCCTGCACACCGCAACGAAGAGTAGCCCCCGCTCGCCACAACTAGAGAAAGCCCATGCGCAGCAACAAAGACCCAATGAAGCCAAAAATAAATAAGTAAATAAATTAAAAAAAAAAAAGAAAAGTGTCCTGGGGGAACCCACCTCCAAGGAGGGAGAGGAAGAAACAGAAACTAAGCCAGCTGAAGGAGATGCCTCCCTCATGCCCTAGGCTCTTCCTCACAAGTATATAGTGAGGTTAAAGTACAACAATAGACGGAAAGTGCTTTGAGGAATAAAAGCACTGTATAAATGCTTGGTACTGCAAGGATTATTATATTAAGTGGCTCTTATCCTTTGCCTGGTTTGTGTCCTAGTTCTTCCAACAGAACCCTAATAAAACTCCCCAAGCATTGGATCAACAACACAGGAAATGAAATGAAGCAGACTCTCAGTCAAGAGCCCCTGATGACACAAGTATCAATTTGGAGGCAGTGGCAGATCACCAGCAGGGTCAGATGCAGAGAAAGTATCAGTTTTGCATCTGACTTTACTCTCCCTCAGCTGAAGACAAGAGAACTTTAACCACTTTGGGAGGTTTTTTTTTTTTCTATCTTCTCTAGCTACCTTCCCATCCTTTTGCTCATTCCGTGCTTCCTAGCCTATAAGCACTATTTCTCAGACCCTCCCGCTAGAAAACACACACACACACACTTTCCCCAATTGGGAGGATCCTTTTCCAAAGTAACCAAGCTCACAGGGCTCCCAAGGAACTCAATCTCTGGTGTAAAGAATAAAAGCGGAAGAGGCGAGACCATGGGAGGAAAACACAGCTCAGAGTCCCAGATCACTGTGTGACTGTTACAGAGAAGGTAGGGCTAGAATGGTAGAAGATTTTGTCTGAGTTTACCTCCTTCAGCAAAGACTAGGAGGTGGAAAGCGATTTCTGAGCTCAGTACTGCGGGGCTTCCCGGAGCTCTGGGTGATTAAGAGTGTTACATCGGGCCCAAACCAGACACCCTCCTCAACCAAGGAGAGGAAGCCCAGGATTTAGAGCCAGGGACCTAGGTTCACTACAGTTGTGATTTCAAGTCTCAACTCCCGTGAGCCTCAGTGTTCTCGTATATAAAGGAGAAAAATAACTGTAGTAAGTATATATCAGAATGACTGTTAAAGCACTTTCCAAAAAATAGTAAAGTGCTGGACAAATGCCAGTTGCTATTCTGGATCTTCCCCTATCCACCCTTCTATATACTTACACGGTTGGATGTAGTGTCATATGAGAGAACAAAGGGGTGCAGGACTCGGGTTTCCCTACAGTGCCAGGTGGATTAGAGTTAGCAGTTAGTAAGTCTGAAAAGTTGCAAGCAATTTTAACCAAGAGAGAACCAGTCAACACTTGAACACAAGCCGATTAAAGTTATTGGAAAAACCCCAACTGGAGAATTTAGGGCACTAGCTGGCACCACGTAAAGAGCACAGAGCTCAGTTGTAAGTACTACAGGAGTATTACAGATGACAGAAAAGATAAGCAGATATGACATAAGAATCAACAGGGGTTTATGTGGTGAGAGGTACAGGAAAAAGGAGAAACCTGAATCAAGCAGTTAATCAGGTAAGACTTCACTAGTAAATAAGTTTGGAAGTGGTATTTGAAGGACAGGAGGGACAAAAATTAACCATAAAGAAATTAAGGGACTGTGGCAAGCTGAATTTTCCAAAAGTAACCACAACAGTATTTCCCATTCTTCATACCACTCCCCATCAGGAGGTGGCATCCATATCCCTTCCCTAATCCTGGCCAGGCCTTTGTGACTCCCTCCACTAATAAGAGTAGGGCAAAACTGACACCATGTGATCTCTGAGGCTAGCTCACAAAGAGGGATGCAGCCTCTGCAAGTATCACGGGATGCCTGCTCTGGGAGCCTTCAGTCACCCTGTAAGAAGTCTGGCTACCCTCACCCCACCATGTGGAAAGAGAATCTATAGCGATTCCAGAGAGAGGAAAAGACAGAGACAGAGACAGAGAGACAGAGAGTCGAGGAGCTCCAGCTGTTTCAGCTCTCAGCTGTCTTGAGTCTTCCCAACACAGGGGCCACAGTGAAGAAGTCTTTGAAGCCCAGGCCAGGTCGGCCCCTATATAACTGCACCTGTTTGAGAGATCCCAATTGGGAACAACTGCTTAGCTCAACCCAGTCAACCCCCAGAATTCTGAGCAAAATAATTAGTATTATGTTAAGCCAATGTTTGGGGTGGTCTGTTATGCAGCAATGGATATTTTGAACAATACTGATCTGTGCAAAGCCTCCATGACCAGGACAGCTAAGTCACACCCAAGGGATGGGGACCTGGCTCATCCAACTAGAGACTATAAGATAGGAGGTAGTAATGAGATAATAATAATAACTAGCATATGCTGAACTCTTAACTATGTCAGGTATTTTGCTAAGCACTTTACATGCATTACTTTTACTTAATTTTTGCAAGAACCCTATGAGAGAAATACTCTTTTTCTCATTTTCCAAAAGGAAAAACTGAGGCTGAGAGGGACTGAGTAACAGGAAACCCAGGTCTATTTGACACAAAAGTCATACTCCTAACAACTAGTCTGTACTGCAACATGGTGAGTAGAACCTTAAAGGAGTGACCGAAGTTCCACAGATTAACATGAGAGTTGGATGGATCTCAGAGATCAAATCCAACTTTCCCATTTTACGACTGATGAAACTGAGAGGCCTAGCGAGGTTAAGTGACTTAGCTTAAAACTGTATCCATTACTCAACAATAAAAAGACAAATAAACAGGGACTTCCCTGGTGGTCCAGTGGTTAAGAATCCACCTTCCAATGCAGGGGACGCGGGTTCGATCCCTAGTTGGGGAACTAAGATCCCACACGCCGCGGGACAACTAAGCTGGTGCGCTCTAGAGCCCTCATGCTGCAACTAGAGAAGCCCGAGGGCTGCAGTGAAAGATCCTGCATGCAGCAACGAAGATCCCGTGTGCCACAACTAAGACCTGACGCAGCCAAATAAATGAATAAATAAATAAATAAATATTTTAAAAAGACAAATAACCAAAAAATGGACAAAGGATTTGAATAGACATTTCTCTAGAGAAGACATGCAAATTGCCAATAAGCACATGAAAAGATGCTCAACGTCATTAAGAAAATGCAAATCAAAATCACAATGAGGTACCACTTTATACCCACTAGGATGGCTATAATCAAAAAGACAGACAAAAAAACAAGTATTGGTGAAGATGTGGGAAAACTGGATTCTCACAGTTTGTTGGTGGGAATGTAAAATGGTGCAGCCACTTTGGAAAACAGTTTGGTAGTTCCTTAAAATGCTAAACACAGAGATAGCATATGATCCAGCAACTCCCACCCTAGGTATATACCCAAGAGAAATGAAAAGACACATCCACACAAAAACTTCTACACAAATGTTCATAGCAGCATTATGCATCACAGTCGAGCAGTGGAAACAACCCAAATGCCCATCAACTGATGAATGGATAAACAGAAGGTAGTATATCCATACAATAGAATATTATTTGGCCATAAAAAGGAATAAAGTACTGATATGTGCTACAACATGGATGAACTTGGAAAAATATCATGCTAAGTGAAAGAAGCCAGGCACAAAAGGCCACATATTATATGATTCCACGTATAGGAAATGTCCAGAGTAGACAAATCTATAGAGACAGAAAGTAGATTCATGGTTGCCTGGGGCTAGTTGGGTGGTGTGGAGAGTGGCTGCTAACGGATACGAGGTTTCGTCTGGGGTGATGAAAATTTTCTGGAATTAGATAATAGGGATGGTTGCACAACTCTGTGAATATACTAAAACCCACTGAATTGTACACTCTAAAGTGGTGAATTTTATGGTATGTGAGTTATATATCATAAAGCTGTTAATTAAAAAACTGTATCCAGGGAGCTCCCTGGCAGTCCAGTGGTTACGACTCCGCACTTCGACTGCAGGGGGTGTGGGTTCCATCCCGGTCAGGGAACTAAGGTCCTGCATGTTGTGCACTGCGGCCAAACAAATAAATAAATATTGTATCCATTCATTTAGTAAAACTTTACTGAGCATCCATTCACTACACAGTCCAGGCACCGCAGGGTACACACAGATCAGGCCCCTGAGTAGTTTAAAGGTGCCCCACTGCTTAGTGGAAGAATGCTCAGTCGCTTCTGAGATTTTATGCTTCCCAAAGTCACTGAACTTACCTGGCCTCAGAGTGCCACTCTTTCCCCATCATTAACCGACCAGGAGGCAGAGAGGGAGGGAAGTGTCCTTCCTCTTGGATAGTGAATGCAAACCTCAGGTCCTCTGGGGAGGCCATGGACAAGGAAAGCTTATCGGGAAGAGATTAAATACTCAAGAGACTGGATTCCCGATTTACCAATCTCTTTTCCTGGAGGACACCCTTCACCTGTGTCAAGCAAACCTGATGTCTGGCTCCCTCAAAGATTTACATATTTTTACCAGTGAGCCTGGCCAGGGGGACAGGAAAATGGAAAGAGCACTAGGCTAGGGCTCCATAAACACAGATTTTTTTTTTTTAATCCCAATCCCACTGTTTACTAGTTTACAGATTTAGGCAAATCATTAAAGCCTCCCTGAGCTTGTTTCCCCACCTATAATATGGGAATGCAAATACTTGCCTGGACTACTTCAATAAGATAACAGACCAAAAACGCTTTGCAAACTACATATCATACCACAGAAATACAAAGGAGCGCCATCATTATGGCACTCTTATCTCGGCCTTATAAACCTTCCATCTTTCTCTCCCTGTCAATTGTGTCCTCCCCTACTTTAAAAACTGACTTCTTCTCTTGGGTCTAATCCTTCCTTTAATCCTGTCACACATCTCCCCTCCTGCTTCTCCCACAGCAGACTCTGATGTGTGTTAACCTCTGACTTAAGACAACCTAGTTCTACCTTGAAAAAAATGAACTCAGAGGCCAACTGATGGGGACTAAGGGGCTCCATTTTTTCTCCTCTTCTTTCTGACCAAACTTCATAAAAGAATTGACCAGACTATCACCCTCTCCTCACTGCCTCTTTCCTCTTAAACTCACCGCAAACTGGCTCCTCCCCACATCCCCCCCAAGGCCATGAAAATCTTCCTAGTTACTAAATCCAGACACTTCTCTATCCTTTCCATCCTTTGCCTCTTGGGAGCACTTGACACTGCTGGCCACTCCCTCCCTTCATTTCTGAGATTCCACACTGCCCTGGCTCCTGTTTTCCTGCCACTCCCCACCAGTCTCTTGTGTGGGATCCTCTTCCTTTGCCTCACCTTTGAATGCAGTGCCCCTCAGGGTTCTGTCCAAGGCCCTCTTCTCACTCTACACCCTGTCCCTGGACAGCCTCACACTTCCACCATTCGGTCCAGATGTTGATGACCCACATCCCGGCACGCCCTCCTGACCTCCAGGCCTGTATAACCAGCTGCCAACCTACTGAACAGCTTCCCTGGGATCTCCCACAGGCACTTCAAACTCATCATGTCCAAAAGGGACTCCTTCCCTCAATCACGCTCTTCCTCCTCAGTTCCCCTTTTCACTGAATAGTACCACCCAGCAGCCCAAGCCAAGGAAAAGGCTGTCATCCTTGCCCCCGCTCTCCTTCACGCCCTCCCACCCCCATAACCAACTACTTAGTCTTCTAATCCTTCATTTTTCTCCATCTCCACTGTCGCTTCCCTAGTAGAGGCCACCCTCACCTCCTGCCCAGATTACCACAATGGGCTCCTGATTTGTCCTCCCTCTCTGTTCTTTTGTTCTTTCAATTTAAACGTCCACACTGCAGTCGGGTGATCTTGTTTTTCTAAAAGCCTATCTTACCATGTCACTCCCTACTTGTCTTGCAATGGTGCTTCACTGCCCTCAGGATAAAGTCCAAAACTCCTAATAGGGAGGATTACATGGTTCCCAGGCCCTAGCTCCTGTACGCTCCTGTTTCATTTAATTAATTGTTCCAAGGTCTCGCTATAGACCATAGCTACTTTCAGCTCCCGCCACACCATGTCCTTCCTTTTCTTCTGTCTTCAGTACATGCTGTTCCCTCTGCCTGGACTTTCCCTCGCTCAAGCCTGGCTCTCATTTTCTGGTCTCAATTAAACGTCACTTCCTCCAGGAAAGTTTCTTTATTGTCCCTCCCATCTGCTTCAACTGATATCACAGAAAAGTTCAGGGTGGTATCATACAACTCCTGCTCGCCTTCGCCTTCGTCTCCCCACACAAAACCACAGGCTCCCAGAGGGCAGGGTAAGCAACTTATTCATGTTGAATCCTAGTGCCTTGAGGGGCACCAGCCAGTGAAGACTTGTTAAATGGACCAATCTCCTTATCTGAGGGATAGCATGAGTATTCCTAAACCTCAGACCCTATTCCTGTGAACACACTGAAGCCCAAGTGGTTTTCTGCCCCCATCCCTAGGGCTCGGAGGAGAAAAGGGTCTGCGGTTCTAGTCTCATACAAGGTCCCATTCACAAAGCTATTTACTACACTCTCTCCAGCCACCTCCCCCCAGAACAACAGTGGCCTTTCTCTGCAGCAGCAGTCTCTTGGAAGGAAGCTTCTGAGGGCTGTGCTCTGGGAAATGAATGGGGCCAGCCTGGGGCAGGCAGGACAATGGCAGGGCGGGCCCTGTGCCCCGTCAGACCCCTGCAGGGAACAGCAGCCCGGAAACCAGGCCGCCAATGGGGAAATCCCCCGAGAGCTGGGAGAAGCTGAAGGCAAGCAACCCAACAAGGCTGCTCTGTCCCTAGAAGAAATACCAAGTGCCCAAGACCTAGCACCCGGTAAGAACAAGGGGGATTCTTGGTCTCCTTTCCTAGCAGCAATGTTTAGAGTTGCTTTCTTGAAATCCCTTGGGTAGGCATGGAGGGAATTGGTTATGTCAAGAATGAACAACTACAGTTCAAGTCAGGTAACCGTAGGGAGGAGTAGAGAACTCTACTGAGCGCTAGAAGACAATCTAGAAAAATGAAGAGACATCGCTTTTGAACCCTGAGAAACAGGTTAAGACACAATAACCAACATAAAACATGCAAAGAATGGAAGAGCACCGACATTTATTTATAATAGTCGACCATGTGCTAGGGATTCTGTTAGAACTTTTATATAAAGTATTTTATACCAACATATAAAAGATAATAAGAGTCCAATTGCTATATGTATGTGCAAAAGGAATGTTGAATAATATAAATGTACTATAGAGTTTGATGATATTAACCAGAAAAGGTCACCTTGAAGGAACTAAGACTAGCCGGAGTTGGGGAGAGAAAGAGAACACTCATATAAAGATGTGGAAAGAGTGATGTAGGCCTGGGAAACAGGCTTCAGGCTACCTGAAGCGGGATGGTAGGGGACAGTAATAAGACCTACAATTAGTGAGATGTGGGCTGAACTGAAGCAAGAAGGCATGGATCCCAAGCTGGAGAGTTCGAGCTGGAAAGGAAAGACACTGTGCAAAGAAGGTTTCCAGCGAAAAAGGATGGACTTAGGACGAGATCTTCCGCACCTTATTTTTAACTAGTACCGTCCTGTGTTTGTTCAATATGTTCCCAGAGCCATGCCTGTCGGTCCTCAGTTTAGAATCAGCACAGGTCTCAGCACCCAAGCACAGGTCTTCTCGCGGCAGCTGAGGAGAGTTCAGGCCAATCTGGGGTCCTTGCCAAACCAAATGCCTCAACAACACTCACCAAATGTCTGGCACTATAGAATTCACAAAATGCTTTTACACATATCACCCTGATCACACAGCTAGTTAGCGGATAGGCTGGGACTCACACAAAGCTCTTCTCACTTCAAGTCCTATACTCTCTACAATCATGCTACTAGGATGGTTTCTGCAGAGATATCCCTTGAGCCCTGGAGTTTGGTCTGCAGTGGGAGAGTGGGGTATGATTAATTAATCAGGATATCAAATATATGCTAATCTCCTCAAATCATGACCCCATTTCCTAAGGGAGCTCTCAGAACTCACTGCCCTCTCTCTCTCTCTCTTTAGAAGACTGCATTGAAGACCTCTAAATCTATTTGGTACAAACAGCCTAACCTAAGGGCCTCAACAAGATAAGTATCATTCGATATGCTATGTTCAGTGAATTGCTGGGTACCAACGGGAGGCAGAATGACTTTTAATGATGGTCTTAATCTCTCTAGCAATAGCCAGTCTCCAAAACTTGGGAACCAAATCTGATTCAGCCTTAACATACATACTCTGTTGGTTTTCCTTCCAAAATGTCTTTCAAATCCTGCCCTTCTTTGTCCTCACATTATCTTTTGCTCTCTTCCCACCTACATAATAATATTAGAATTCTTTCCTTAAACATTCCTTTCATCACCATATATTACACAAACCTTGCTGGTTCCCTTTTTCCTACCACATCCAGTCTGAATATCTTTATCCCCCCGACACTCCCACCATACTCACCTTGACAACCTAATTTCTCTCTGCTCTACAAAGACCAACACTCTTACCATCCTGAGACCACCCCATGCTTGGTTCTGCCCCAGAACCTTTGCTTACATTGTTACCCTTGTCTGAAACAGCTTCCTCTCTTTCTTCAACCTAAATAATTTCTAACCACCCCTCCCCTGGCTATTCTCACTAGCACCAACTTTCTACTCGTCTCTAAATGTACCTTTTTGGTACACATCAAGATTCAGTAATGATGCACTATCTTTTTATTGTTTTGTGTTGTTTCATTAATTACATTTCCCAACAAGAATGTAAGCTCCACATTCTTGCAAATTATCTGTCAGAACACTAAGAACTAGGCTGTGCATGGAGCTATTTTGATAAATATCTGCCGTCCAACCGACTGACTGCAAGTGCCACAGATCATAGGTCACCCTCCGGAAGGTTGTTAGATTGGTCCCGTTCCCTCTGTGATTTGATGCCAGTCCACGACTGGTGACTATAGATCCCATTGCACCATTTTATGGTAGCTTTAAACACTGGAGGACAAAGTGCTGGAAATCAGGACTCTGAAATCACTTCACCCTAACTTTTCAAAGCCCCCTTCTCACACATTCAAGTCTTAGTTTGCTATTCTTTAGAATGAGGAGAATCCTGAAGAAGTCAATAAAGACGACAGAGGGATACTAGTGACTTTAGGGCCTATGTTGAAATCAGAAGTAAAAGACAGGAAGATGGACTTAAATTGTAGCAAAGGAGGAAACTCCCTGGTGGTCCAGTGGTTAGGACTCGGCGCTTTCACTGGGCTGGTCGTGGCGCTTTCAATCCCTGGTCGTGGTCAGGGAACTAATACCCCGCAAGCCACACAGTGGAGCCAAAAAAAAAAAAAAAAAAAAAAATTGTAGCAAAGGGACTTCCCTGGTGGCGCAGAGGTTGAGAATCTGCCTGCCAATGCAGGGGACAGGGGTTCGAGCCCTGGTCTGGGAAGATCCCACATGCCGCGGAGCAACTGGGCCCGTGAGCCACAATTACTGAGCCTGCGCGTCTGGAGCCTGTGCTCCGCAACAAGAGAGGCCACGATAGTGAGAGGCCCGCGCACCGCGATGAAGAGTGGCCCCCGCTTGCCACAACTAGAAAAGCCCTCGAACAGAAACGAAGACCCAACACAGCCATGAATAGATAAATAAATTAAGAAAAGAAAAAGAAAATGTAGTGCTTCTCATTCACTAAAAAAAATAAAATAAAATAAAAAATTGTAGCAAAGGAAAAATTGTGATTCAAAAGAATTTACAACTATTCAACTCATGGAACCACAAGAGATCACTGAAAATGGGAGTCCCTCAACCTTCTGGACCAGCTCAGGAGACGCCCTACTTGGAGTCAAGAGGAAAGTGAAGAGGAGGATCCTCTAAGACTTAAGACTTCTGTGATTTTCCCCTCAAATCTGTCCAATTGTTTTAGGACCACAAATCTGGGTGTTCTTCCAGGCCTTGAAAATGTCTTCCAAATCCTACTCCAATTTTATTGGGGGCCACAGATTTCCCCGCCTCTCCCCACACTTCCACTTCCACATCACTGTACTTCTTCCACTTTCCCCTCCCATTTCATCAGACAGCTCTGTTCCCTGGTTTTTTCAAACTTTCGTTTTCACTGGTTTTCAGGAAGGCAGATAGGATTCCTGAAAAAAAGTCCTGGCTCACTGAAAGAAAGGGCACAGGCATTATGTTTTCAGAGGCTCAAAGAACATAACAGCTAGAAGGAATCAAATCTGAGAGGTTGGCTACCCTAATTCACTCATCTATTTACTTGGATGCTGGGGGTCTTCCCTCAGAACTCCAAACCTCTTTTCACAGGGGATCTAACACGACTTTTCATAAAGTAATGATTACTTTTTTCTTTTGAGACCACAATCTGCAACTTCTGTAGTCCTGCTTCCCTCCATGGGGCAAAGGAGTGACCTTGGATGACACTAGCAGGTCTATGCTTGGGTCTTTTCCCAATACGGTGATTGAGAAAAGAAGAATGCACAGTCCATGGGGAAAAGGGTTTCCAAACCACATGATAAATCTTGAAATTAAGTTTTAAAAATAATAAACCAATAAAATGGACTTTTAAAGGCAGTGCCACTATGAAGATGTGAAGCAAATTCAGTCAGTATAGATTAAAACCGTTCCTCTTACGTTTTATGGAACTTCAGCGTTAACAAAGCCCTTTCTCCTACATCAGATTCCCAGATCTTTAAAGCGGTATCACTGCTATCCAAAAGACACTATCCAAAAGTTTCCAAACTCTATTCCACGAAGGTTGCGAGTTTCCAGAACTCTTTTGTCTTTATACCAATTTGGGGATTAGCCATGTGACCTTCACAGAATCTTTTTTATTTTTAATGAACTCATTGTCATTTAACTTGTCACATTTTTTGTCTACCCTCCTAAACAGAACAAAAGGGACTCTGGCAGTACTTGGACGATTTAAAAAAAAAAAAAGCTAAATAAATTTGTTCATCAAAGGGTGCTCTTTCAGAAATGTTTTTGAGTGTGTGAAGGTAAGCTCAGCCTGCTCCTGCTCATAATGGTGATTAATCACCAAATGTTTCATCTGCAAATCCACTGCCATCTCTCATCTCACGCCTGGAGAGCACAAGGGTACATTCTGGAGAAGACTCAGCATTTCAGGGGACTTACTCTTTGTAGTTCTGGATCCCTGTCACTGTTCTGGGAGGCCAACCTCTAAACTAGGCAGAAACTCAGCCGAATGTCTGGGGGTTTCTTGTTCCCAGGGCTCAGTAAGAACTTGAAGTGGAAAGGGGGAGCCTGAGGTGGGAAGAACCTCCCCCACCTCCTTCTCAGACAAGCCCAGTCTCCTCAGCCTAGGCTACCAGCTTTTCTTCTCTACAAACGTCCCCTCAGCCTGAAGGCTCTTTCCTCCTTCCTCTGCCTTTTTCTCCCACCTCCTCCATACACTTCATGAAAGATTTCGCCTCTTCTAAAAAAAAAAAAAAAAAAAAAAAAAAAGGCTACAGGCTGGGGAAAAGTTACATTCAATCTCAGATCCCTGATAAGGAACAGTTGCTGGCTCTGGGTTTATTCTGAATTAGGCAAGTCATATGCTTCTAAAACAAGGAACAGCCAGAGATCATAAAACAAATCCTTTCTATCCCCATCTAAGGAAGCCAAGGTAGCTCAAGCCTCTCCCATTCATCAAAATTCCTGGGAAGGAGATTCAATAACCTTCCCCTTCTCATATTCTAGTATCATCACCCAACCCTGACCACTAGAACTAGAAAAGTATGCCTTCTTTCTAACCTCATGCACTTCTGCAACAAAAATGCCTGTTCACTCTGGTTAAATTCTTCAAAACAATGGAAAGATCTTTCAGTCACTCTTAATTTGTTTTGGGCCAGTTCAGAAAGTAGTGCATGATGTTAAATCAAATCCATGAGTTTACCATCTAAAAGTTATAGAGTTTTGGTTTAGAAAGCAATTTGAAATATATTATCTAATTTGATTTGTTTTTAATGTTGTTTTTCTTAAAAAATATTTTATTTATTTATTTGGCTGCGTCGGGTCTTAGTTGCGGCACTCGGGATCTTTTGTTGTGGCGTGAGGGCTTCTCTCTCTAGTTGTGGCATGCTGGCTCCAGAGCATGTGGGCTCAGTAGCTGTGGCACGCAGGCTTAGTTGCCCCTCGGCATGTGGGATCTTAGCTCCCCCAGGAGGGATCAAACCTGCGTCCCCTGCATTAGAAGGCAGATTCTTAACCACTGGACCACCAGGGAAGTCCCTATCTAATTTGATTTGCTCCTTTCAACAGCACCATGAGAAAGACACAATAAGTGTTACAATCCTCAAATGACAAGCTATGTGAAAATGTTTGTGAACCGGAAAGCATTTCATATGAATGAGCTATTGCCTTACACATGAGGAAACCAAAGGAGGCATGTGATTTGCCCAAGATCACACAGTTAAGGGGAATGCCAGGGCTCAAACCAAGAACTCTCAGCTTAAATCTAGTACTTCTCCATCTGCTTTGGTCCTCACATGAGCTAACTACCTCTGAACAGAGAAAAGCCATTTTATGGATGCTGTTTTATGGATCCTAACCCATCTGGCCATCTCAAAAACATTTGCCATGGAGAACTAGGCAAATGGATATACATGGCTTAGCAAAACTCATTACCATTCCTATAAAAATAATTCAGTATTATTATCTCTGCTTGCAATATCAAACACATTTTTAGAAACTTTTGAGAAGAACACACATTAACAGGCAATAAATTGTCCATGGACAAAAACTGAAAGGGACATGAACAGCTACCATTTAGTCCATCTTTCGCTAACAACTGATTAACACTGTAAGATCAAGATTAGCTGCAAAGGGCTTCCCTGGTGGCGCAGTGGTTGAAGAATCTGCCTGCCAATTCAGGGGACACGGGTTCGAGCCCTGGTCTGGGAAGATCCCACATGCCACGGAGCAACTAGGCCCGTGAGCCACAACTACTGAGTCTGCGCGTCTGGAGCCTGTGCTCCGCAACAAGAGAGGCCACGATAGTGAGAGGCCCGCGCACCGCGATGAAGAGTGGCCCCCACTTGCCGCAACTAGAGAAAGCCCTAGCACAGAAACGAAGACCCAACATAACAATCAATCAATCAATCAATAAATAAATCTTTAAAAAAAAAAAAAAATTCCTTTCATGTTAAAAAAAAAAAAAAAAGATTAGCTGCAAATACTTCATGTTTCTTTGGACCCAGAAGTCACTTCCCAAGAGGGGATTAAAGACTCTGCTGGATAAATATTCCACAGCCTTCTATTCTTCGAGCCACAATCTCTCTCCATAGACATGGTCTTCCATCCTTATGTCCTAGAAAACACGCATCACCTAGGAAGCCTTCTCTAATTGACCTTACTTTGACTACACTTGAAATTAACACGAATGTTGAAAAATCTGAAACGGATGAATTTATACACGCTGACATGTTCACTCAATCCAATATTCGTTTGTCAAATATTTAGTGAGCACTCACCCCATGCAAGGCACTAAGCCAGGCGTGCAGGCTATAACTGAGCAAACAAAACACAGTTCCTACCTTTACACAGCTTATAGTCCAGTGTTGCTTTTATGTGGTCTTCAGGAGTCTTACACCTTTCCTAGTTCCTCAAGTAGATTGCATGCTCTTTGTAAGCAAGAACTGCATACTTAAATTTTTTGAAACACTGAGCACAGCACCTTACACTATGCTCTCTAAACAGCAAATTGATAAACTAAAAGAGAATCCCTGACTCTATAACCTGAAATCCCTCCACTCAGTCTCTCCAGTATGGTGTAAAATTGTGTAAAACTGTGAATTATTTAAAATCCACAGGGTCTTGAATCTGAGATGTCAAAATAGCCAATAGAATGAACCTACTGCTAAAGGGGTATGATCCAATACAACTGGAGACACCGTGAAGGGGACCCAAGTCCCAGAACTGATCCTTTAATGGGGAAGAGAACTGGGGTAGTGGTAGAGGTGAGGAATGCTCTCACCCTGCGAAGCTCCATTATCCCAAGTGCAAGGGGGTTCTGAAAAGCATCTTACCTTACTGCCAGAAAGAATAAAACGGGGCCCCCGCCCCTTTTCCACAGGACCAGTATACAAACCTACTTAGACAGGGTGGGGCAAGAGAAAGAGCCTCGGGTTCAGAATCAGAAGACCTGCGACTGAGTCTAGATTCTGCCACTAGTCAGGGAAGATGGCACTGGGCTAGCCAGGTATCCCCCATGAGCCTCAATCACCCCTTCTGTAAAATGAGAATAATAACCTCTGATTTGTCTGCCTCATGGAAATATTGGGAGGCTCAAATGAGATACATTCCTATGAAAGCACTCAGAAAAACCATGCTATACAAATCCTGAGAAGACTGTGAGGGTATGCAAACTCCCAGAGGAGCATCTTACACTAGCCCAGGAACCTTTACTGCCTTTTTCTTGTACCCCCAACACCTGGGTTTCCATCTGCTCACATCTCTGAATTCAGAGAAATAGTTCACCCCCAAATCTCAAAAAGGCAAGTGCGCTAATTCCCATATTCCAAGAGGATGAAAAGAGAAGGGCAGCCATGTAACCATTTCAACTTCTTGCCTTGACACACGCCTCAGTTCTCCCTTTACAAGAGTCAAACTGAAGAGAAGCCAACAAAAAGGGGAAGGGATGGAGGTTCAAGCAGCCACATATACTATCTGTCCTTTGCGGCTGTCTGCCTTCTCTCCACTGCCAAGTCAGGTCCCCGTCTGGGGACTGCTGAACTAATCTAAATGGGACTCTGAGGCAATACAGAGATTAGTGTTTGGGAGAGAGAGAGATTGTATCATTTTAGGCCACATTCCACAGCCCAAAAGAAATTATTATCAGCATGGATAATCAAAGGTTAACTGGACAGGGAGAAAACAATTGTTCCCTTGAAAATATTCTTCCCTATCTCTCCAATAATTTTTTTTTTTTCCAGGCCCAGTCCTTTCATTTGCTTGTTCAGTCCTCCAACCAACCATCCATCCAGCACCCACAAAACTACCCTAAAGACTCTCAAGGAGAAAAGGTTGAGGAGGAGAGGAAAGGAAAAGGCAGAC
Source organism: Balaenoptera borealis (assembly GCF_965194805.1). NCBI lineage: Eukaryota > Metazoa > Chordata > Mammalia > Artiodactyla > Balaenopteridae > Balaenoptera > Balaenoptera borealis. The sequence goes on along the minus strand of NC_138860.1, from coordinate 80,433,114 downwards.
ACCTTACAAAGTTGTAAACTGTAGTGTTACCGGTGACGGGGCGACTGGGCAGACTCTTGGGGGAGGTGGGGGGGGGGAGGGCATCCTGTGCTCCGACTCTAAGGGCCAGTGTCTCTGCCCATCAGGCCTAAGAGCCTAAAACAACTCCTTCGGGCTCTAGGCAGAGGGAAGGCCCATTTTGCAGAGTCAAGCTTATTCAAAACGGCTTGGAAGATTTAACCTAGAGCATCAGCTGGTTGGCAGATTTCAATTAAACCCCAAGCTTGGAGAGGAAGCAATTCTAGTGTCGACCTATGCATTTTGGGGGCCATTATCAGCCACCGGTAAAAATCCAGACCTGTATGGGTGCAAAGGGTGTTTCTGTCCCATCATTCAGGCCAACAACATCCTCCGCATTCTAGAAATGGGATCCACCCCATCACCAAGCCCCACCATTCCACAACAACCAGCCGGTGGAGGCCCACGCCCCTACCAGGGCCCTTCCCCCAGCAGCTCCGACACCTAAAGCCGGACCCAATCACCCTTGGGGTCTCACGTGACCAGGCCTGTGCCCGCCTCCCACCCCTAGGCTGGCAAGTTAGGGACTCAAATTCAGCCTCTGGCCTGGCAAAAGTCAAAGGCGGCTGGAAAGCATTTCCCCCTCTTTCCCCACTTCTGGCGTCACTGTCTACTGTTTATATTTTAAAAACACTGAATCAGGAGATATGTTTTGAACATGGACACACACACAGAGGGAACATAAACACACATGCCCAGAGAGTGCCCAGAGACCCCACCAATTCCCACAGCCCACACAGACCCTTCTTTTGCAACCTTTTATCAAAATGCAACACTTTCCCTCCCAGTCATTCCTTAAGTAAGTGTTGAAAAACCACATTATTAGCAAACTTACCTGTCTATACTCTGGGGTAACCTTACACTCATGGTTTCTCAGTGTCTCCACGGTTCCAGAATCCTGTAGTTTTGATGTCTTGATCAGGACTGAATCGCTTGCAATTTTTAAGAAAGGTGAGAGGATGGCCTCCCAACTTGAAGACAGAATCCTTTTTCTTCCAGCTCTCAGGACCCTGGTAACTGAAGCTTCATTCTACTTCTACCAGTTAACATGGTCTCCTTCCTTAGCCCCCTTTTCCCCTCCCCCCCTCTTAAAAAAAACAAAACAGAAAAAACCCGAAAGAAAAAGAGAAAAAACTATGACCTTCTTAGAACCAAAAACCCAACCACAAATCTCTTCAAGGTTAGCGCTATGGGCTTAAAAAAAAAAAAAAAAAATCACAGAATGTGCCTTCGAAATATCAATCTTAACTGCAAAATATAGATAAAAACCATCCTTTTAATCTAGTTTTCCTAGCTGTCCTTCTGTTGGCAAGAGAGCCTCAAGCTCCAAAGGGGGAAAAAATAATGCTCTGGTCTCCAATGCTTAAAACGACAACAAATATACTGAGGGACCAAAAAGAAAAAAAAATCCAAATTGACACCTGGAAAAAATCTTCCAGCTGATTTGCACAGTAAAAAAATAAATAAAACCATACACTAGTATGTACACAACAGCACTCCTTCCAAGTCCAGTGCAACCCTGGGAACCAAAATTATGAATTTCCTTAAAAAAAAAAAAGCTTTTATATGAAAGGTTTTGAAATTCTTAAATGAGCCAATCGCACCAAAAAAAAAAAAAAAAAAATCAAAGAACACCTGAAATGCAATGCTTTTTACCTTTAAAATGGTAGCAATACCACAAACCAGAGAAAAATCTCTGAAAATATTCTCTCCTTTTCTTTTTCCTTTAAACTTGCAGGTTTCTCCACCTACCCCAGCCTGATTCCCAGCCTAGGTTCGGCCTTTTTCTGAAAGACAATTTCCTGAGTTAGTTCTGTTTTGCTCCTCCACATCCAGGCTCCGAAATTTTCTCTTGCCTCAGCCTCCATGAAACGGAGATTTCGCTTCTTCCCGTTCCCCCTGCTCTCCCTCTCGCCTGGCCAGAAAAACTGCTCCCGTATTATTAATAGTTTGGATTATTATTGTGGATTTGAGTTCGAGGTGGGATATTCCTCCACACCAGCCTCCTGGACAATCCGATCGCCTGGCTTCTCTCACTCGGCCTCTCTTTTTCCTCCCTTTCCGCCCCTCGCCTAATCTCGCAGGCAGAGAAGCCCACCGCGCCTCGCGCAGGACCGCCGGCGGCCTCGGGCTCCCGGCCCCGCTCGCCCGCTCGCCCCACGCCCGACCGCCGCGCTCCGGTCTCGACGGCCGCGGGACTCCGGGCTCGGGCGCAGGCAGGGAAGGCGGCGGCGGCAGGCCGGCACGGGCGGGCGTCCGGCTCCCGGCGTCGCGGCCGCGCTCGCCTCCTTCCGGGCCCCTTCCCCCCCGGCTCGCCGCTCGCTCGGGCGCAGGCCCGGCCGGCCGCCCCCTCCCCGTGCTGCCCTCCCTCCTCCTTCCCCGCGAGCCTTTCTCCTTCCCTCGCTCCGGCGGGGGCGGGGCCGCAGGCTCCTCCTCCCAGCGCTGCCCGCCGGCCTTTCCCCTCACGCCGCGGTTAGGGGCGGGGGCGGGAAGTCGACCGCCTTTCCCTTCCCTGAGAGCTGAGGCTGCGGTTCCCGCCCCGCCGGCCCCTCTCTAGGTCTCCCTGTGCGCTCTGCCCCGACGCGACCCCTCGCCGCCGGTTCTCGGCCGGTCCCCTCCGCGGCCCCACAGTCGCTGGCCCTGCCCCTCGGTGCGGCCTAGCCGATCCCGGGCTTAGCCGGATCCCTGGCTTTTCCCGGCCTGGCTCGCCGGCGACCCCGGCCCGGACCCCGCGAGTCACCCGCCTCCGCCGCCGTCACCACCCCGGCCGCCTTTTCGCTGCTTTCCCTTGGGTGCTTTTCCCCCTTTTACTGCCCTGAGCTCAAGACCTGACCTTTGTTTCTTCCCCCTCTTCCCACCCTGCTGCGGTGCCCGGCGCTCCTAGGCCCCCTCCCCACGTGGACTGGATTTTGCGTTCACCATCGTTACGCCTGCTCTCCCACCGCCTCTGCTCACACTACCTCCACCTGTTTTCTCATCTTATTTTTCAAAAATTTGTCGCGGCCCCCTGCCTGGGGGCCAGGAGCTCTTTTAACCTTTTCCTCCCGTTTCGGTGGTCCTCCTCACTTCTAACACCCACCGACACTGGGGGAAGAGACCCTTCTGCTCTTCCCGCTCCGGTTGTTTGGGCATCTTAATACCAGGCTGGGTAAAGTGTTTTTGAAGTCGATGGAAAATCCTTTCAAGGACAGTTCTATTTTCATAACCCCCTCTCAAAGAATCACGGTTTCTAAATCTTTCCAAGTAGCATGACATTAGTCAGAAGGTCCCAAGCGTTATGGTTAAAAATAATTAAGACAGAAAGGAAACTTTTTCATTAGGACCGGGGAGTGAACTTTGTCTTCTTGCCTGGGTAAATGCTATTGTAAAATACCCTGCGGAGGTGGTGTGTTTGCATATGTTCTCTCCCTTCCACACCACCGTGATTGTTCTGGGGGAAAATACATGTATGTGTGTATTTACCCACACACATCCATAAGCAGTAAAGAGGGATCTGAGTGATCCCAGCAGTGTTAGAAGTGATGAATTTGCAAACAGCAAGAGGGAAAAAGAAACTAACAAGCATCCGCTGAGGACCCAGAATGAACTAGAACCTTCCTCTGAATTATACCAGGTACAAGTTGGTAAATAAAAGAAAGACCTTCACCCCATCTCCACCAACCCCTAGGCCAGAATCCCCAAAGACAGGTGGTCTGCCCGGAATCTGAGGCACCACAGTTCAAATTTCTACTGACTTTGTTGCTTATTCCCTTCCTATACTACCTGCAAAAATGATGTTCCCAAATGTGGACACTTCCTCTATGGTGATAGACCAGTGGTCACCAAACATTTTTCTTATCATGCTTTCTTAATCTATAATATTTTAAAATAATTATTTACATGTATTTTATTACATGTTATAAATCTTGCTCTACAGTAGAAATATTAAAAGATTAAAATAAAGATGAAGTGCATTTTAAAATCGTACTTTTTAGTGAAAGTTAATGGCTGTCATGACTGGGAAAGATGCTTGTCAAAGAGGTAGAGTCAAGCAGAAGGAGTGCATTCTTGATTGCATTTATTAAATTATGATAACTCATCTTCCTATCCCATTCACCACGATGCAGAGGCTTTTAATTGAAATTCAACTAGTAAATTTACAGCTTAAGTCAATCAGTGCTTCTTGAATGATTGGAAGGTTTTACATTTTATATTTTTAAAAAATGGATCCAAACCCCCTTGGAAGTATCGTTTAGATTTTTAAAACAGATTTAAAATTTTTATTTCTTGGTTTTCAAGTGTGCAGACAAAAGTTTTACAGGTGAAACACACTGTTTCTGGTGATTAAAAAAATAACAGGGACTTCCCTGGCAGTCCAGTGGTTAAGACTACCAGCTTCCAATGCAGGAGGTGTGGGTTTGATCCCTGGTCAGGGAACTAGGATCCTGCAAGCCGCGCAGTGCCACCCAAAAATAAATTGTAAAATAACAATTTTGGAACCATTTCAGCCAGGCATTTTCCAAATGCTTTCTCAATAAGCATGAGTTTCTTTAGAAAAGCAGTAACTTTCCCACTAATTAATAGACTGTCATCCTCACCTTGAAGGGACAGATTAAGTGGATTTTTGTTGTTTTTTGTTTTTGAAAATAAGTGCTAGGTAGTATACTCTTGCCAGCCATTCTTGATAGAACTTTGTAAAATAAAAATGTGTATCTGTGCTTTGTTCTGTATCTCTTTTTAGGCCTCTCCCAGGAGATAACCAATGAATCTCAGCAGAACAAGAATTTTCATGGTCATTTTCCCTGTCTTTACTAAAAATTGGAACGTTTGTAGCAATTAAGAGGCTTATTTTTACCCAGTGGATGGCATACATTATAAAGAAACTGAATGTCTGAACTGTGTGTGGCATTACTGCGGGTTCCTGGAAACATCTCACATACTGCACGTGACAGATGACTTCTGAAGCAGTGACCTGGTGAGAGTGCTAGGTCAGGCCTCAGACCGTATATTAAAGGTAAATAATAATAAATATTAATATAAAGCTTAAGTAGTTATTTTTACTATTGTTAAATACTATTGTGAATGCACTGAAATATTTTCCTCTTGCAGAGCAGCGTATCTCTTTGTATACTCCACTTTGAAGACTGTGGGGATGGGGGGGGTGGCCTTAGCAGGATAGAACTCCCTGAAGTTAGCTGGTCATTTAAGTGAACTGCAGTCTCAGTTCAGGGAAAAAAAAATATTAGATTGTACCCAAGACAGACTAGGTTGTAGGAATCTGGAAGCAGCTGTTGGTTAATGAAAAGAGCACTAGACTAGGAATCCAAAGAACTGAGTTTGTTTGGGGCTGTATACCTTTCTAGCTTTGTGACCTGCTGTTTGCAGGTTGTAAGGATTAAGTAAGGTCAAGCATGGGCTCTGTAAACTACAGATTGCTGGGCAGGAAAATCAGGATAAATGTTAAGAAGTGATATCTTGAATCGACAGAGTCCTTTTACCTTTTTTCCAAGAACTCTATTAATAAATGAACCCTCTCTGCCCAACATCCTGTGAGATAGGTAGGGCATTCATTGTTACGTTCATTAGTTGTTAGGTTAAATTTATTTACACGTAAGGAAACTATGGCACAGAGAAGTTTTAGGTAATTTGCATGAAATCCCATTAGTTTGATACATTTAGGCTTGAGTTCATACCTCCTCATTTCTAGGTGAAAGAAGCAAAGGAAAAAACTTTTTTTTTTTCTAGACTCCCTCTCCCTCTGAGAGGGAGTCTAGAAACTTAATATTTAATTGCATAGCTGAGGGAGAGCTGTGATGGAGAAACTTGAATGGTTGGTTCCCAGTGTGATTTCTAGAGAAGCAACTTTTTCATGCAGAGACAGCCTCAGCCCAAACTAGGAGTAAAGTCTAGAAAGACGGACTCCAGGTTTCAGTCATTCTCCTTCTGGGATGCTGTTAGGAGACAAGCCTAGCAAATAAAATCACCACTGGTGGGACAGTGCTACTGCTTATTGAAGATCTTTTATCCCTCTTCAACCTTTATCAGTTGGAAAAATGATGCGGAGAGGCTTGCTTAGTTAAGATATTGTTTAGTCCTAAGGGTGAGAAAATGTTATGGTTTATTTTTTAGCTGATTTAGATTTCTCTAGAATACTTCTGGGTAGCCAGAATAACCAATATTAAACCTCTGTTACAGATATCATTTCACTGTCACTCAGAACATTCTGATCATTCAACCTGTTGAGTTCCCAATAAAATTTTAATATGAAGAAATATCAAATAATAATACCCAAAACATACATAGTGCTTACTATGTAAATACTGTTCTAAACAATCTATGAGCATTAACCACTAGACCGTCTCAGCAACCTTTTGAGGTGGTTATTATCCTCATTTTCAGATGGGAAACAGAGGCTCAGAGAGCTAAAGTAGCTTGCTCAGGGTCACAGAGCTGCGGACACAGGCAGTTTGGCCCCAGAGTCTATGCTTAACTGTCAACTGTACTGGCTGTATGTTACAGGCACTGGTGAAAAAAAAAACAAAACCAAAAAACCAAAACCAATCCAAAACAAAGAACAATGCATAGACAAAAGCTTATCAGAAAGAGGAGGTGCAGGGCCTATTGAGGAGAAACTGGGGAGGGTGGAGCTGGAAGTAGAGGTCAGCGGTTTAACTCCTCAGCCCTCCAGAGAGTCATTTTTCCCATGATACAGTGAACAGCAAATTTTATCTTAGTGCTCTCACGTCTTCGTCTCCCTTCTCAGTGTCCCTTGAGATATCACCCCCAGAAATTTGCTCCCTCATCACTTTTGAGGATCTCAAGGCATTCAGTGGAGAAGGGACTTCTCACCTTAACTCCCACTGAGGGGAGGTCTGCGTTGTCTACGGTGGCACCTCTCAGGTGTGCACTCCAGCCTCCCAAGCGTGGTACCTTCCTGTCTGTTGTTACCTTAGAAACCAGCTCTCTCCCATCAACACCCCTAGTAGCTGAGATGAATTGAATAACAGGGAAGGTGCCAAGATAAGTTGTAAAGGGAAATGTGTGAAAGAAAACCAGTTTTAGACTGAAGGCTAATATTTCAGAAGTTGGGTGTGTTATGTGTGTTATTTTTTTCCTCCCAATAGGAAAAAGTACGCAGGATCAAATGCGAGATACAAAAAAGGTGAGATACCAAGGGGAAGATTAAAAAAACAAAAAACGAAAAACAAAACCTGCCCAAAGCCTGCTTTAAAAACTGAAAAATGTCCTTTAAAAATTTTTTTTTTTATTTTTTTTTATTTATTTATTTTTTTTTTACCTTTAAAAATTTTGACCTACAATAAATTACACATATTTAAAATGTACAATTTGATAAGTTTTGACACACATGAAACAACCACCACAAATCAAGATAATGAACATATTTATTATCTCAAAGCTTAGTCTTGATCCTTTCTAATTCTTCCCTCCCACTGCTTCCAACTGGACCCCCCTCTCCCGTCCTAGTGCGTGGGTGATCGCTGATCTGCTTTTTTTCCCTAAAGATTAGTTTGCATTTTCTAGAAGTTTATATAAATGAAATCATAGAGTATGTGTTCCTTTTGATATGGCTTCTTTTACTCAGCACAATTATTTTCAGATTCACCTATGTTGTTGAATATATCAATTTATTGCTAAATGGCATTTTTTAAATTTCAATTTTTGATTGCTTATTGTAAGTTCATAGAAACAGTTATTTTTGTGTATTGATCCTATATCCTGCAATCTTACTTATTAGTTCTAGTAGATATTTTGTAGGTTATATCAGATTTTCTATGTAGATGATCATGTTGTCTGAGAATAAGGACAATTTTACTCCTTCCTTTCCTATATGCATTCCTTTTATTTCTTTTTCGTGTCTTACTGTGCTAGCTAGACCCTCCAGTGTGATGTTGACCGCACTAGTAAGAGCAGGCAGCCCTGTCTTGTTTCTGATATTAGGAGGAAAGCATTGTTTTTTTCACCATTATATATGATGTTATCTATAGGTTTTTCATAGATGCTCTGCTATCAGGTTGTGGACATTCCCTTGTATTCCTAGTGTAGCACCGCTGGTGTAGTAGTATCATGCAATATTCCCCTTGTATTCCTAGTGTGCTGAGAGTTTTTATCAAGAATACATGTTGTATTATATCAAATTCTTTTTCTGCATTGACTGAGATGATCATATGGTTTTTCTTCTGTATTCTGTTGCTATGGTGAGTTTTCAGTGTTGAACCAGCCTTGAATTTCTGGGATAGACTCCACCTAGTTATGATTTTATATATTGTTTGATTTGATTTGCTAAAATTTTAAGAATTATTACATCTATATTCATGAAAGATATTAGTCTGTAGCTTTATTTTCTTGTAATGTTTTGTCTGGTTTTGAGTAATGATGACTTCATGGAATAAACTGGGAAGAATTCCCTTCTCTTCAATTTTCTGGAACAGTTTATATGGAATTGACATTATTTCTTCCTTAAATGTTTCATAGAATACCCCAATGAAGCCATTTGGGCCTGGAATTTTCTTTGTGGGAATGTTTTAAGTTACAACTTCAGTCTTTTTAATAGGTATAAGGCCATCTGGATTGTCTATTTTTTCTTGATTGAGCTTTAATAGACTCAGTTTTGTAAAGAATTTATTCATTTCATCTAAGTTTTTGAATATATGGGCATGAAGTTGTTAATAATATTCCTTTATTATCTTTTTAAGATGTATAAAATCTGTAGTGATGTTTACTTTCTTATTCCTGATATTTGTAACTTCTTTTTCCCAGCCAATCTGACTACAGGTGTATAAATTTTATTAGTCTTCTCAAATAACCAGCTTTTCAGTTTCATTGATTTTTTTCCCTATTGTTTTTGTTTTATTGATTTCTGCTCTGATCTTTATTGTTTCCTTTCTTCTGCTTACTTTGGATTATTTCATTTGCTCTTCTTTTTCTAGTTTCTTACAGTTGAAGTTGAGATCATTGATTTGAGATCTCTCACAGAACCTGACTACACTGGTACCCTGATTTTGGATTTCCTGCCTCTGGAATTGTTAGAAAAAAATTTTTGTTGTTTAAGCTAGTCTATGGTAATGTTTATAGCAGCCCAAATTGACTACGACAGTTTCATTGACTTTGTCTATATTTTTAAATTCTCTGTTTTATTTATCGCCACTCTAATTTTTGTTTTTTCTTTCCTTTTGCTAGCTTTGGGTTTAGTTTGCTCTTTGTTTTCTAGTTCCTTACAATGTACAAGTGTATATTTATGATTTCTTTTTATCTCTCTTACTGGCTTATTAACTATAAATTTTTGTTGTGCTATTATAGTATAATTCTTAATTTTTATCATTGACTAACTTCAAGTGATATTATACCACCTCACATATAATAATCTCCCAGGTTTTATGCTATTGTTAACATACATACACTTTACTTCTACATGTGTTGTAAATCCTGTAATATGTTGTAAAACAGTCAATTGTCTTTTAAACTTATTTAAATAATAAAAATGGAAGTTTTTGTATTTATCTACATAGTGACAATTTCTGGTGCTCTTCATTCCTTTGTGTAAATTGAAATTTTATCTGGTATCATTCTTTCTGTCTGAAAACACTTCCTTTAACATTTCTTGTTGCTGGTGTAGGTGATGTGCTTGGTGTAATTATTTTCTACTTTCTTGTGCTTGGGGTTCATTGAGCTTCTTAAATCTGTGGGTTATGGTTTTAGTTAACTTTGGAAATCTATTGGTTAATTATTTCTTCAGATATTTTTGTCTGTTCCCCATCTCTTTCTTCTCCTTTGGAGACTGTGTATATTAGGCCACTGAGATGTCTCACAGCTCACTGATACTCTGTCCTTTTTCTTTTCATGTTTCATTTTGGATGGTTTCTAGTGCTATTCTACAAATTCATTAACCTTTCTTTCTGCTATGTCTAATTTACTGTTAATCATATCCAGTGTATTTTTCATCTCAAACATTGTAGTTTTTATTGCAAGAAGTTCAGTTACATTCTTTTTAAAATTCCTCGTATACATATACTTAATATGCCCGGTCTTTCTTCTAGCTTCTTGAACATATGGAATACAGTTATAATAACTATTTTTGTGTGCTAATTCTATCATATGTTTCATTTCTGGGTCAGGTTCAGTTGACTGATATTTTTCCTCATTATGGGCCTTAATGTCCTACTTCTTTGCATGCCTGGTAATTTTTAATTGGGTGCTGGATATTTTTGTATTCCTATATATATTCTTAAATTTTGTTATAGAACACAGTTAAGCTTCTTGGAAGCAGTTTAACCCTTTCAGGTCTTGCATTTAAGCTTTGTTAGGTGGAACAAGGACAGTATTTAGTCTAAAGTTGATCCCCTCCCCCTATCCACAGCTACTGAGGTTAGGTCTTCTGTGTACTCTGCATGACGGCCTAGGAACTATGAGATCTTTCACTCTGGCTGGTAGGAACAGGCACCTTTCCTGGCCTTGTGTGAGTTTCAAGGATTCCTCTTTCTAATCCTTTCAAGTAGTTCTGTCTTCAATCTAGGATATTATCCTCCCACACATGCACTGATCTAAACTCAGCTGAATACTTAGGGGGGGCCCAGTGCAGCTCTCCAGAGTCCTCTCTTTGTGCAGCTTTCTCCTTCTGATATTCTGGCCTCTGGCCTCTAGTCACCTTGCCCTCCAGGACTCTCAGCTTTGTCTCCTCAGCTCTGGGGCACTACTGCACTCCACCTGGGCTCCCCCTCCCTGCGCCTTGGCCTGGAAACTTTGTCCGGGAAGTAAGCTGGAGCAACTAACTGAAGGACTCATCTCATTTGTTTCCCATTTCCCAGGAATCACTATCCTGCATTGCCCGGTAGCCAATGTCTTGAGAACTGTTGTTTTGTCTATTTTGTCTATTTTTTTAGTTGTTTCAGTTGAAACAATGGAATTCAGTCCCTATTATACTTTCTTAGCCAGATGTGGAAATTCTGGCTTGCCTTTTATTTTCAAACTTAAACCCCAACTCTATACTTAAAATTTGAAAAATTTTCTCATTGGTGGAGTTAAATTTTAAAGGAAGGCTTGTCATGCTACCATTTTAGAAGGGAGGATTTTCAGCCTGTTATGGGCTCTTGAGCCAACTCTCTGGCTTTGAATTTTGGATCCTCCAAGAGTCAAGATTCAAGCTGTGTGGCCTAGGGAATGTTAATTAATTTATTAATGGCTGTATCCACATTTTAAAATGTGCATAATAATAATACCTTCCTTATAAGGTTGTTATGAGATTTAAATGAGTTAATACTTGCAAAGCACTGTGCATTACCTAACACGTAGCAGGTGATTATCACATGTTAACTAGTCATATGTATGAAGAGTGCAATCAGATGAGCTTGGCTAGTGTGGGCTATAGATTGGTGGGAAGTCATGAGAAGTGAGGTTGGTAAGGTGGATGGGTGCAGCGGAAGAAGGCTGCAAGATTGGGCTATTGGGTTTAGGTGAGATAAAATAGACCTATAAGCACATGAAAAAATGTACAACTCCTAGTAAGGGGTATAAATTAAAATAAGATTATGGGAATTCCCTGGCAGTCCAGTGGTTAGGACTCCATGCTTCTACTGCAGGGGGCACGGGTTCAATCCCTGGTCGGGGAAATAAGATCCCACATGCCATGATGAGGCCCCCCCCCCCGAAAAACAAAACAAAATAAGTCTGTTTACCTATAAATATCAAATTGGCAAAGCATTAGAAAGATGAAAGTATCTATTGTGGGCAGGAAGGATTCCATGAAATAAAAACTCATATTGAGTGAATGAAGTAAAAATTAATTTTAACTTTTTGGGGGACAATTTGGTAGAATGAATAAAAAGCCTTAAAGTGGACATATCTCTTTTCCTCAAAGTTATTGAGATATAATTTACATATAACCCTGTGTACAATGTGATGATTTGATACACGTATATAGAGTGAAATGTTTACCACAACAAGGTCAGTTAATACATCCTTTACCTCACATAATTACCATTTCGTTGTTGTTGTTATGGTGAGAACATAAAAGTTCTACTATTGTAACATTGTCAAGTATACAATACACTATTGTTAACTATATCACCATGCTATACATTAGATCCTTGGAACTTATTTATCTTATATCTGAAAGTTTGTACCCTTTGATCAACGTCTACCCATTTCCCCCACCCCCCAGCCCCTGGTAAGCACCATTCTACTCTCTGTGTCTATGAGTTCAGTGTTTTTAGATTCCATATATAAGTGGAATTATCCAGTTTTTGTCTTTCTCTGTCTGACTTATTTCACTTAGCGTAATGCCCTCGAGTTTCATCCATGTTGTTGCAAATGGCAGGATTTCCCTCTTTTTAATGACTGAATAATATTCCATTGTATTGCTCATATCTTTTGATCCAGTAATTCCTCAAGGATGTTCATGGCAGCAGCATTGTTTATAGTAAGGAACAGTTGGAAAAATGCCTGACGATATGAAACAATTAATTGAGTTACAGCCCAGCTATATCCTGGAATAGTATTAGGTATCCTAATTGTGTAAAACAAAACAAGAAACAGAAAAATATTTCTACATACACACACACACACACACACACACACACACACACGACTGTTAGGCAACACTCCAAAATATTAATAATATTATTTCTGGGAGATGGAATGACAGGTTATCTTTCTGTCACCCAATTCCAAAGTGGGGGGTGGGAGTGGTTGGGTTCTACACACCAAGTAATTATCTGACACCAGCTGAGTGTCCCATAATTCGTTTCAATTCTGATGCTATCTATCTGGAGATAGCATCAGATGCCACAGGTTAAGGGCTCAGTCCCACAAGACTGCCCTCCACTTTAGATGCAAATTGCAAGTCCACGTTGTCACCTGTGCTTCTGATCAACTGGCTGTAAGTCAGAGGTTCCCATGACCCCCTCCTTGGGTTCTACTAACCTGCTAGAGCAACTCACAGAACTCAGGAAAACAAGTTACTTACTAGATAACAGCCAGATGGAAGAGATGTAGAGGGCAAGGTGTGTGGGAAGGACCTTGGAGCTTCCATGCTCTCTGAATGCCACTCGCCCCACACCTCCATGTGTTCACAAACCCAGAAGCTCTTTAAACCCTGTCTTTTCAGGGTTTTATGGAGGCTTTATTACATAGGCATGATTGATTAAGTCATCGGCCACTGATGATTGAACTCAATCTCCAGCCCCTCTCCTCTCCCTGGAGGTAGTGGGAACTAAATGGGGAGACTGAAAGTTCCAACCCTCTAGACACATGGCTGGGTCCACTGGCAACCAGCCCCCATCCTTAAGTGTGGTCCAAAAGTCACTTCGTTAACATAACAAAAGACATATTTGTTGCTCTCATCACTTAGGAAATTCCAAGGGTTTTAGGAGCTCTGTTCCAGAAACTGGACAAAGACCAAATATATGTCATTATAAATCAGAATATCACACGGGTGATTTATATCTTCTTCTTTATACTTCTCTGTTTTTTCCAAGTTCTCGGCAATAACCTGTAGTAATTTAATAATTTAAAAATCTAATATATTTAAAAAATGATTTTAATTTTAATATGGGACAGCAGGGAGCCGGCAAGATTATCTGGTGGAGAAGGAAAAGGGTAAATACAGTATTTAATTCTAGCAGCAGTATGGAAAGTGGGATGGTTAAGACACAGATATTCTGATGACCGCTTCTTTATATACTTGAGTGAGTTTCACTGGAAGCTTCTGGGGAGTCCCGCACAAGGACTTGCACACATAATGACCCTTCCCGCCTGCATTTTGAGAGGGACGTCACAAGGAGCTAATGATGCCTGCAGCTCTCCGCTGGCAGGATGGGCTCCCTGCTCTGTGGTTTCTGAGAAGCGCGCACAGCAGCTTCAGGGAGAGCCCAGCATGGCTGCCAAACTATTCTGATGCCTCACTAATCCTCACAGCTGGTAAGCACATAGCAGTCAAACTGGAGAGATTCTCCACCAAGATTGTAAAGGCGCCCAGAGGGGGAAAGACCTGGCCTTTTCTGAAAAGTGGGTTAACATGAAGGATAGAAGTGAGAGGCTGGAGGGGTGTGTTGTGAGATAGGCTGAAGGCTGAAGCTGGAAATGGGAGTCCCAGAATGAATGTGTGGGGCAGGCAAAAATTCAGTTCTAAGACGAATGAAGATGAAGGAGCAGAAATTAATTGGAGTAAAATGGGCATTGGATGAAGGGGGCAACTCTAATTAAATAAGAGGTAGTCCTGGGAGAAGCCCTTGGAAGCGTCGAATTTTCCTTATGGTGTTACAAATCTTCAAGATGGTGGTGCCTAAATAAATGAATGAATGAATGAATGAATGAATGAATAAATAAATAAATAAATAAAACAAATACCCCTCCCTCCCAATAAAAAAGGAATTCCCTGGTGGTCCAGTGGTTAGGGCTCCGCGCTTCTACTGCAGGGGGCACAGGGTTGATCCCTGGTCAGGGAACTAGGATCCCACATGCCTCGCTCAATAGAAAGGAGTCAGCAAAGAACCAGTTATCTGAGCAGAGGTGAGTGAGTGAGGGATATGGAGGCTATGGGTACAAAGATGGACTGTTAATAAAGAGAGCCACTTATGTGCTAAGCAGATGGACCAAGCTAGGTAAGCCAGGTTAGCACAGACAGCAAGGAGCACCCAGGTTGAGTCCATGGAGTTTAGGTAGTAGAGCTCAGCCCATGAGCCAGGGAAGCACGTGGTTATGACTGAGGAGTGCAGAAAAGCTGAGCATTGATATGCGGGAATCCCAGCAGAGTGTGGGCAGCAAAGGTAGGGAGTACTGTACTGGGAGGTGGGGAGCAACCTCTAGGCTGTCATCTACTAGACAGGGGTTCACAGATTTTTAGAGCTGTGAAATTTCTTGGAGATGACCCAATTTAATCCCTCCCCCTTTTTTTCCTAGAAGAGAAAATGGAAGCCCAAAGAGATGATCATAAGTCTTCCATCCTCTTTGAGATTCTTACTGTCTAACTACACGACTATCTACTCCTATTTGTTATATAGGGAATTGACATATAAGGAACTGGTCATATCTTAAGATTCTGGAATCTTGCTCATAGTCTTTCTGTAACTTGTGGATGCTATCATCATCTTGCACAGTTCCAGGGTCAAAATAAATGACTGTCCAATGTTCAAGCTCTTTACGTGTTTTGACCTTCTAATGTTCAACTCCTTTTACTTTCGCTCTATACCATCCACTTACTCTTATGGCCATATCATGGGCCTTATTATCACCTGATTCTTTACTAAGTTCAATATCCTTGGCTACAACTTCCTACCCTACCCGTCCTCCAATTTCTCTAGTCAATCGGCCTAGATCTCTGATCTATCACTTCAGTAACTCACTTATTGATGCTCTCAAATGCATTGCTCTCTTGTAAACTTTAACCCAAGAGCAGCACATCTGTCCCCCTTTTCTGGCCCTACCTCTGTTCTGCTGAGGACTGCTGAGGAGTCACCCAACCATGGAATTTAACACTAGTACAAATTCATGGTCTTTTACCATGAATTCCTGTGATCCTGTGTATTTCTGAGCAGTATCAGCTCCTCCGCTCTTCTCCGTAGCAACTCTTGTAAATCTCCCCACTTGCCTCAAGTGTTCCCCACCATATCCCTTCTCACTCTTGTTTTTTGAGGGGGAAAAAAAAAGATGGTTGATTTCTGGTTTCCAGTCTGGCACGTAAGGAGCTTAGAGTTACCATTCCATCTTAAATTTTATAAAAGTAAAATCTGAACAAAATGCAAAATCAACAATTCTTAGATTGACCAAATAAGTGAAGTCACAGGGCAAACTGCTGCTCTCCCAAGTTGGAGAAATAGATACACAGATACAGAGACTCACATCTTACCAGAGCAGAAACCCAGGAGCAGAAACTTCCATTGGAACCACAGCTGGGGTAGGAAAACCTGACCTGTAATTGACAAATTGCTTGAGGCTCAGTGTGGACAAGTCTGAAAGTTAAAAACTGCAGGGTGACACAGTCATGGGTGGGTGGGAGGCACCCATTTCTGTGAGTTTTGCCTCTAGGAGCCCTATCAGGACTTCACAGTGAGTAATGGAGAAAAATCCCTTTGTGTTGTGGCAGAGGGTTGGGGGTTGATGGGTTGGGGGGAGGAGAAATACACTAGTCTGTCCATCTTAATAAAGTATGCCCTCAGGAGAAACTACTTTACCGGGGCTTAACCTGCTGGGGTTTTATCAGAGCCTAACCTATCTGGGGGAAGGGAAAATATCCAACTCCAGCCCCCTTTAGGGGAGGGAAAACTTGAGAAGCCCTGGTGAAGTTCACAGTCAAGGGGCACAGGCTCACTAAAAGATGGAAACCAAATCATAGATCTATAGAAAAACTCCCCTCCCACCAGACCTTACCACTATGCTACTAAAGGACTGTTTACCTCAGTTCCTTTTACCCAGGGCATCATGTCTACCTTTCGACAAAAAATTACAAGGCATACTAAAAGGCAAAAAACACAGTCTGAAGAGACCGAATAAGCATGAGAACCAGAGTCAGATATGGCAGGAATGTTGGAATTATCAGACCAGGAATTTAAAAACAAACTATGGTTAATATGCTAAGGGCTTTCATGTAAAAAGTAGACAACATGAAAGAACAGATGGATAATGTAAGCTGTCAGATGGAAATTCTAAGAAAGAATCAAAAAAGAAATGCTAAAGATCAAAAACACTAACAGAAATGAAGAAGGCCTTTGATGGGCTTATTAGTAGATTGGACACAGCTGAGGAAAGAATCTCCAAGCTTGAGGGTACAACAATAGAAAAGCAAAAAGAAAGAAGACTGAAAAAGATGGAACAGAATGTCCAAGAGCTGTGGGAAAAAATAGAAAAACATAACATGCATGTAATGGGAGTATTAGAAAGAGAAGAAAGAAAGGAACAGAAGCAATGTTTGAAGTAATAATGACTGAGAATTTCTCCAAATTTATGTCAGACAGTAAACCACAGATCTAGGAAGCTCAGAGAACACCAAACAGGAAAAATGCCAAACAAGACTATACCTAGGCATATAATATTAAACTTCATAAAATCAAAGATAAAGAAAAAATCTTGAAAGAAGCTGAAGCTGGGATGGGGGTGGTGGAGAACACCTTACCTATAGAGGAGCAAAGATAAGGATGACATCTAACTTCTCCTCAGAAACTATGCAAGCAAGAGGAGAGTGGAGTAAAATATTTAAAGCGTTAAGAGAAAAAACCCACCTACCTAGAATTCTGTACGCTGCAAAATATCCTTTAAAAATGAAGGAGAGGGCTTCCCTGGTGGTGCAGTGGTTGAGAATCTGCCTGCCAATGCAGGGGACACGGGTTCGAGCCCTGGGATTGATCCGGGATCCGGGAGGATCCCACATGCCGCGGAGCAACTGGGCCCGTGAGCCACAATTACTGAGCCTGCGCGTCTGGAGCCTGTGCTCCGCAACAAGAGAGGCCGCGATAGTGAGAGGCCTGCGCACCGCGATGAAGAGTGGCCCCCACTTGCCGCAACTGGAGAAAGCCCTCGCACAGAAACGAAGACCCAACACAGCCATAAATAAATAAATAAATAAAAATTTAAAAAAATAAAAAGTAAATAAATAAATAAATAAATAAAAATGAAGGAGAAAAAAAAATGAAGGAGAAATAAAGACTTTTTCATACAAGCAAATATTGAGGAAATTTTTTTCATTAAACCTGCCTTGGAAGAAATGTTTTAAAAAGTTCATCAGAGAGAAGGAAAATAATATAGGTCAGAAACCTTAATCTACATAAAGAAAGAAGAGCACTGGAGAATGAATAAGCAAAGGTAAAATAAAAACTTTTATTTTTCTTATTCTTAATTGATCTAAAAAGTAACATTTTGTTCAAAATAATAATAATAGCAACAATTGATTATGTATGCATGTATATATACACACACACAAGTATGTATATATGTGCTTATGTATAAGTGAAATGAATGACAGCAGTGATACAAGGGACAAGAGAGAGGAATTAAGAATATCTTATAATTATGAGGTATTGCACTACCTGTGAAGCAGTTTTTTTGTTTGTTTATTTATTTATGTATTTATTTATGGCCGCACTATGTGGCATGCGGGATCTTAGTTCCACAACCAGGGATCGAACTCATGCCCCCCGGCAGTGGAAGCGTGGAGTCTTAGTCACTGGACCGCCAGAAAGTGGACTTGAATTAGTTGTAAGTATTATATTGCAAACTCTAGGGCAGCCATTAAGAAAAGTAAAAAAAAGAAATACAACTGATATGCTAAGAGAAGAGAGAAAATGGACTGATATAAAATGTTTAATTAAAACCACAAAAGGCAGAAAAAGTGTGGAAGACAAAAATAGGAACAAAGAACAAGGGCAACGAATAGAAAATATGGTTGCTATTAATCCAACTATATTAATAATCACTTTAAATGTCAACGACCTAAATACACTAATTAAAAGACAAAGATTGTCAGAGTGGATCAAAAAACAAGACCCAACTATGTGTTATATAAAAGAAACCCACTTTTTTTTTTTTTTTCTGCACCATGCAGCTTGCAGGATCTTAGTTCCCTGACCAGGGATTGAACCTGGGCCATGGCAGTGAAAGCACTGAGTCCTAACCACTACACCACCGGGGAACTCCCAAGAAACCCACTTTAAATATAAAGACATACATAAGTTAAAAGTAAATGAAAAAGATTCACCTATTTTCCTGTTGTATATATCTCTTTTGTTGACAATAAATTATTTTTTATTAAAAAAATTAATGGCTGGAGAAAGATAGATATACCATGTTAACACTAGTCAAAAGAAAGTAGAAGTGGCTATATTAATTTCAGACAAAGCCAACTTCAGAGCAAGGAAAGTTGTCAGGGCTAAAGAGGGGCATTACAAAGTGATAAAGGGGTCAATATTCCAAAAAGCCATAACGATCTTTATATGTATGTATGCATCTAACAACATAAGGCAAAAAATACATCAGGCAAAAACTGATAGAACTGCAAAGAGAAATATATGAATCCACTATTATAGCTGAAGACTTTAACTCCCCTCTATCAGAAATGCCCAGATCCAGCAGGCAGAAAATCAGTAAGGACATAGTTTAACTCAACACCATCATCAATCAACTGGATATAATTGACACCTGTAGACTACTCCACCCAACAATAGCAGATTATATATTCTTCTCTAGCTCACATGGAACATCCACTAAGGTAGACCACATTCTGGGCCATAAGACACACCTTAACAAGTTTAAAAGAATAGAAATCATACAGTATCTGCTCTCATATCCCCATGGAATTAAACTAGAAATCAATAACAGAAAAATAGCTGGAAAATCCCAAAATACTTGGAAATTTAACAACATACTTCTAAATAACACATAGGTCAAAGGAGAAATCTCAAGGTAAATTAAAAAATATTCTGGGGACTTCCCAGGTGCTCCAGTGGGTAAGACTCTGCACTCCCAATGCAGGGGGCCTGGGTTCAATCCCTGGTTGGGGAACTAGATCCTGCATGCATGCCGCAACTAAGAGTTCAAGTGCTGCAACTAAAAAGATCCCGCATGCCAAAATGAAGATCCTGCACGCTGCAGCTAAGACCCGGTACAGCCAAAATAAATAAATAAAAAAATATTAAAAAAAATATTCTGAACTAAATAAAAATACAGTTTATCAAAATTTGTGGGTTGAAGTTAAAGCAGAGCTTAAAGAAAAATTTATGGCATTGAATACATTTATTAGAAAAGATAAAATATCTAAAATCAATAATCTAATCTTCCACCTTAGGAAACTAGAAAAAGAAAAGCAAATTAAATTCAAAATAAGAAGGAAAGAAGTAAAAATTAGAGCAGAAATCAAAAGAAATTAAAAACAAGAAATCAATAGAGAAAATCAATGAAATGAAAATCTGTTTCTTTGAAATGACCAATAAAATTGACAAGCCTCTAGCAAGGCTAACAAAGAAAAAAGTGAGACGACACACATTACTAATATCAGAAATGAAAGAGGGGACATCACCTCAGAACTCATGGACATTAAAAGGATAATAAAGGAGTATTATGAATGGCTCTATGCCCACAAATTTGATAACCTAGATGAAATGGACAAGTTCCTTGAAAGGTACAATATGCCAAAACTCACACAAGAAGAAATACACAATCTGAATAGTCCTATATCTTTTAAAAAAAATTGAACCTTATAGGGTTTTGGTAATAATTTAATGGTTTGTAACTATAAAGTTATTAGAATATTAACTGGCATATAGTAAGCACTCAACAAATGTTAGTTATTGTTATACTATTAGTATAAGCTCATGAACGTAGAGTCTGTATGTATCTTGTTCATTGTCCAGTGGTGTCCCGGAGCCAGCTTGTACCAATTGTGTCCATTTCTTTCCAGTTCCACATTCAGAGATGTCACAGAGCTTGATATTGACTATGGTGGGAGTATTTACACCCTGGTAATTGGCTAATGCTTCAAATCAGGGATTTTTTTTGGTTTGTTTTTGGAGAGCTGGTTTACTAGTATGCCATTATCTAGTCCAGTGCCTAGCACTTAGTACGCACTCAGTAAATATTTGTTGAATGAATAAACATATGACCACAGTCCATATGTTTAACTATTTCATTAGGGTCTCTTCAGTCATACCTTTGACTGAATAAGGCTCAGTGTGGAATTTCTTATCATAGGAGACCCTTGCTGTGTGCATTACTTGAGAAAGCAAACCTTGGCATTCTTTCCTTCCAGTTTTGGTTTCTTTGAGACATTTGACAAAAGGGAAGAGGAACAAGAAGCAAGAAGACCATCAGAAGTGACTCATCCTGATGAGCTGGGCTGGTCGAGGGTCTCAGGAGTCAGCATCCAGTGTCTGCGTGTGGAGCCTGCTGTAAGGCTGCTATTTGGGTTTTGCAGCCTTGAGATTTCTGTGAGGATGTCAGAGTGAGTGAGAGAAGGTCATGAGACTCAGTGTGTGTACTAGGCCAACAAGAAAATGATGTGTGGAATTGATGGTAGATGTTTGAGACCAGCTGCAGAAGAGCCCCTGATTATGTGAGGGCCATGAGAAGGTAGGGGTAGGGCGTGGAAAGGGAGGGTAGGAAGGAGGCAGGCTCTTGTTGAAGAGGATGCCTTTAGAAGGCTTTTGGGGGGAGGGTTCAGATGTGGGACCCTCCATATTATAAGTAGGTATAAGATCATGTTTCAGTCTACTTGTCATTTTCCTTTTTTCAGTCTCCTTTCTTCTGTAAAATGATAGTAAAACTTGATCCTCCCCCAGTGAGTATGTATTGGGGGGATGTGGGTTTGGAGAAAGGAAGGTATGTGACATATTTGTCATTATAATTATTAGGAGTACTATAGGATATTAGCTTCACCACAAAAATGACATTATTGCTTTACACCTTACAATAATAGCACATGCTTTTACAATTTTTATTTGATCTTCTTACTTGATTCTGCGATGTAGTTATGGAAGATATTATTTACTTAAAAAATTTATTTAACTTTAATATAAATAATACAATCTTGTAGTTTTAAAATCTTAAGTATAAAATATTTGCAGTGAAAAATCTATTTGCACATCTGTCCTTCAGCCACGCATTTACTTCTCCCCGATAGGTAAACTTTGTTATTAGTTCTTGTTTATTTTTCCAGACGTTTAAATGAGTTGACCTAAAACAAATAGACTGCTAGATATTTGGCCAGCAAAGATGGGTTTATTCAGGATCAGCAGAGAATTGCAACCTTGGCGAGCCATCTGCAAGTCCCGCCAACGGCAAGGGAAGGAGAACAATTTTTATAGAGAGGAAAAGGGAGTTGAGAGGGCTATAGTAAACAGAAACTCCATGGCTTTTCATTGGCTAAGTTATTTCCAGGAAAGAAGAGGGGTCTTTCTTCTTCCTATTGGGCTCTGCTGTTATCACAGGGAGTAAGAGCTCCCCCTTCTGGTCTCCCCACTCCATTTAATTGAGGTTTCTGTTTATCAATTTTTTTACAAATGCCTAATCAAGTAAACGTGAATATGTGTTTCCCCCTTTCTAGACAAATGATAACGTCCCATTCATACTGCTATGTACCTGCTTTCTCTCTTAAAACAAATCTTAGAGGTATTTTGACATCAGTACACAAGGTGCTTCTCTTTTCTTTTTGTCTGTGCACAGTGTTCCATTTTATGGATGTACTATAATTTGTTTAACACTGTGGGTGGACATTTTGGTTGCTTCCATTATTTTGCTTTTGAAACCATGCTGCGTCGAATTCCCTTGTAATTTTGCACCTGTGCGAGTTTATCTGTATGGTCCCTGTTTCATAGATGGGACAGCTGAGACTCAAGGTGATGCAGTGACAATTCCAAGGTCACAAATGATCACTGAAGCAAGTTCTACGACCCAGCCACTGTGAGAGTTTCCCACTACTACAACATGGAACCTGGGTTTTAGTTCAGCAGCCGTTGTTTCATGCTGCCATGGCCAGGTCCTGCCTAGGTGCTAGCCCTGTAGAGATGGGGAGGGACCTATTTGACCCTGCCTACAGGATAAAAAAGAGCTTCTGAGCGAAATCCTAAAGGATGAGCAGGAGTTAGCTTAAGCAGAGGACAAGACAGGGCCTTTCGGTCCACGGGACAAGCAGACACCCAAAGCCCAGAGGTACAAGCAATTCAGTACCAGCAGGATGTCAAGTGGGTGGTGGGAAGTGGCTGCAGAAGTATTTCTTGAGTGTTTGTGCAGGTGCAGCAGTGAGCTCCTGGATCCCATGCTATATTGAACTTGGACTTGGTTCTTTAGGTCTCAACTCGAAGTCAATGGAATTTCTGCAGAACGGTTAACTTTTGTGTTTTACTTTTTTTTTTCTTTAAGACACCAATTGTACTTGAACATTTGTTACTTTTTTTTTTTTTAATTTATTTTTGTCTGTGTTAGGTCTTCGTTTCTGTGCAAGGGCTTTCTCTAGTTGTGGCAAGCGGGGGCCACTCTTCATCGCGGTGCGCGGGCCTCTCACTATCGCGGCCTCTCTTGTTGCGGAGCACAGGCTCCAGACGCGCAGGCTCCTCAGTAGTTGTGGCTCACGGGCCTAGTTGCTCTGCTGCATGTGGGATCTTCCCAGGCCAGGGCTCGAACCCGTGTCCCCTGCATTGGCAGGCAGATTCTCAACCACTGCGCCACCAGGGAAACCCCCTGTGTTTTACTTTTTTTTTTTTTTTTAAATTATTGTTTATTTTATTTTTGGCTGTGTTGGGTCTTCGTTTCTGTGCGAGGGCTTTCTCCAGTTGCGGCAAGCGGGGGCCACTCTTCATCGCGGTGCGCAGGCCTCTCACTATCGTGGCCTCTCTTGTTGGGGAGCACAGGCTCCAGACGCGCAGGCTCAGCAGTTGTGGCTCACGGGCCTAGTTGCTCCGCGGCATGTGGGATCCTCCCAGACCAGGGCTCGAACCCGTGTCCCCTGAATTGGCAGGCAGATTCTCAACCACTGCGCCACCAGGGAAGCCCCGTGTTTTACTTTTAATAATATGAAAAACAAATGAGACCATCGTGTTTTGGATCAACTGGGTGGCGTTTTATAACCTAAATTGCCAAATGACTTCAGTGTCTGCATTTGCCTTTGTCTTTGTGATGAGTTGGCACCAGGTAGCGCTGCTTTAATTGTCTCAGCTAATGGGAAGAGAACAGAGAAGGACTCAGTATGTAAATGAAGCATTTGTGCCTCCGGGAGGCCAAATGTCTCCCAGCAGGCTGAGTGAACAAAGGGTTAGCAGAAGCTCCAACAGAGAAAAGTGGTGGGAGAAGTGAGTCATTGCACGCCTGCCAAACTCCAGAGACCCTGCGCTGGAGGGATCAGTTCCACAATCACATTTTGTGCAGCAATTAGTTTCAGCAAACATCATCTGTCACAATAAATTAATGTTATTATTTTTAAATGTATTGGTTTTATAGTTTTGTTTCTATTTAATTGGTAAATTGCCATTGCTTTTATAGTTTTATGTACTGTAAGTATATATTTATATCTAGTTTTATGCCTATATCTATTTAAATGGCATTATAATACAGATAAATTACCAATGCTGGGGGCACAAAGACCTTTTTTTCCTTTTAGGGGAGCCACCGAAGGGTTTTGAGTCTCATGATCAGACTGACTTTTTAAACAGAACGTCCTGGCAGTATGGATTATGGATTGGAAAGGGACAAGCTTAGACTCTCTAAGAGGCTGGTGGGGGCCTAAACTAGGTCAGTGTAGCATTGTCCAGAAGAGAATAGATTCGAGAAATGTTTAGGAGGTGAAACTGGTAGGATTTGGTGACTGACCGGGTGTAGGAAGTGAGGGAGAAAAAAGCTTGGCCTGACACTCTAGTTTCTACTTGGTTGTAATCGGCTAAATTGTGGTGTCATTAACTAAAGTTAGAAACTGAGAGAAAAGGGGATTGAGGAACAGCACTGGATGATAAGACAAAGAATTCCATTTGGGACATGATACGGTTGAGTTGCCTATGGGACAATGAGGCAGAGGTGCTCGGTGGGCAGCTGGACCAATAAGTCTGAAGCTTGAGTGAGAGGTCAGTGCCGGCTGTGCAGATGTTGTGATAGCTAAGACAAGGAGACAAGACAAAACTAAAACCATCTAGGAAGCATGTGTAGGATAAGCAGAGCTGTGGCCAGTGTTTTGGAGAACACTGGAGGTGGGGGAGCAAAGGGGAGCCCAGAAAGGAGTTTGAAAAGGAACAGTCTTAGGAATGGGAGAGTTGAGAGGGGATGGATCTTAGCAGCTAATGGGACAAAGGGTTTTCAACAGTGTTGCATGCAGAGGAGAGGTTGAATAAGATAAGGAACAAAATGCGGTCACTGGATTTAGTAATATGGAAGTCACAGAAAAACATGGCACCAGTTCCCTTCCTAAGCCCCAACACAACCTTGGAATCCTCAACTATGTGCTTCCTAATTGTGGCCCCAGACAATTAATTGGAGTTGGCACAAGAGTTGACACCTGCCTGACCTTCCTTGTTTGGTACAGGTGGGAGGGGTTACATCACTGGGGAGACAATCCATTCCTAGGACTGGAAAAAAGGACCGGGGCAGGGGAGGGAAGCCTTGAGCGGGAAGTGGAGTAGACCGAGAGGAAGGGAGCGGGATATAGGTAAGAGAAGATTTAGAACAGATGCTAAGAGCTGACCTGGGATCAGCAAAAGACTTGTGAGGACCCAGATGAGGGCAGCTTCATGGTAGCACCTTGTCCTGCAGTTGTGGGATTTTCTCCATCAATCCATGGCAAGCTGGGGTAGGAAAAGTGAATAGGTTTGATTATATAGGGATTGATACCCAGGGTTTGCTGTTCCAAGTGACCCAGGACAACTTATTCTTGGGGACCTTTGAACCTTCAACTGAAAAACAGATGTGTTGGACGCATGATCTCTCTGGCTTCATTTCTAAGTTCCTGGCAATGGTCCACGGTAATTGTGCTGTTTGGGTCTCATTCCATTTGGATACAAAACCTCTGGCCCAGAGACCAAATCTTACCCATTGCTTGCTTTCCTCAGGCTGAACCTTCCAGGTAATTACTGCTGTGTTCACTCAATTTTCCCCTGGTGGGTTGCTCTGACTGGTCTGAGTCTCTGAAAGGTTAAGGACAAAGCAATGAAAGAATTATAAACAGTATTAATTAGTGATAGTATTAATATTTCAAATGGAATTAATAGCTCCCAGTCACGTGACCAGATACATTACTTTTATAGGTAATTATGATAAGTAATTAACACTAAATAAGTGATTCCTAGCCTGGTGCCTGGAACATTTTCTTCTTCCCTTTCCTCAGAACCTTCTGAAAAGCACTCTTTTTGGCTAACCCTATTTCCTACCTTTATCCTTAACAGGCCATAATATGAATTTAAACTATCGTTCAAATATTGTATTAGTGAGGTAGGCTTTGTTCCCAATTTTAAAGCGGGAGGGTCCAAGCTACAAATGGCAGACGAGCATAAAAATGTTCAGTTGCCCTCACCATTTATTTAAGACAAACCGAAGAAGACAGTAATGACGTAACGGTTTACTCATTAATGAAAGTGGGGGAAGGTGGGGAGAGGTCATAGCTGCTGAGGGTCCAGGGGAACTCATTCTTTTCAGTTGGCATCATAGGCCAGCACTTGAAGCAGGACTATGGAGTCAGGTGTCTTGGATTTGAATCTGGCTCTGCCACTGGCCAGGAAAGTGACCTTGAACAGGTGGTTTTACCTCTCTACTCAGTGTCCTCATCTGTAAAATGGGATGATAATAGAGTCTACCTCCTAAAGCTGCTGTGGGTTTTGGATGAGCTGACGTATCTGAAGCACTTATGACACAGCTGGCTCGTAGTAAGCGGTGTGTAAATGTGGCTGCTTGAAATATTATAATCTTTTTGGAGGACAGTTGAGCAATATGTATCTAAAGCCATTGAAATGTCATAATTTTTGACCCAGTTATCTCACTCCTGGGAACGAACCTCAAAGAATTAATTTAAGGAAAGAAAAAGATTGTAACTATGGACAAAAGTTTTGAAACCATTTTATGTACAAAACAAATAAGAAAAAACCTAAAAAAACCCACCGAAAGGGTAATGGTGAAATATATGTTATATAAACATGATGGAATAGTCTGCCCTGGTTAAGATTATCAACATTAATTACAGGGACTTCCCTGATGGTCCAGTGGTTAAGAATCCTCCTTCCAATGCAGGGGTTGGAGGTTTGATCCCTGGTCGGGAACTAAGATCCCACATGCTGTGGGGCAACTAAGCTGGCGTGCCTTAGCTAGAGAGAAGCCTTTGTGACGCAACAAAGAGCCTGAGTACTGCAACTAAGACCCGATGCAGCTAAAAAAACCAAAAACAAACAAACAAAAAAAACATTAATTACAAATACATAATGAAGTGTTTATGAAGTAATGTTTGATGAAACAAGCGATCACAGAATTGTATATCTGTTTTGATAACTTTATAAACAATTGGCACATGTTGTCTGGCTTTCTGTGTTTGGTAATTAGAAAGGACTTCTTGAGATTTACTTTTAGGTATTTTATTTTATTTATCTTATTTTATTGGAAGCAAGTTTATTTAAAGAGACACATTCCATATGGATAACGCAGTTCATCTCAGAAGGTAAGAGCGGCCTACTTTTAGGTATTTTAAAAGTAGGTTGATTACTAAACAAAATTCACGTTTAAATTAGGTGTTGCGCACGTATGCAGAAACCTTGCCTCTCGAGTGCTCAGTCATCTGCTGTGACTGCCGAGCCCTGACCCGGCTACCCAACCCTCCTCTCCCCGGCCAAGTCACCTACGTTCCACGCAAGGCACTGACTCCTGCCACGCTGTCTGTGACACTTCACAGATGAAAGTGTCTCAAGGGCACCTCAGAACCTGGCAGCACGGTGTTTGGCACGTAGTTCTCACTTAAGAAATGCTTGTTGAATTATATATACGTGTGTGTGTGTGTTCATATGTGTGTGTATAAAGCATATACGGTGCTTGAATTTTTTCTCCCCTCTTGGTCAGAGTCTTCATTAGGGGGAAAAAGGGAGAGGATAGGGGTTCTCCTCATTGCCAGCAATGATTCAGGGCAGCAAATACTTTGCTTCTGTTTTTGTTTTGAAATTTCCGAGGCCTCTTCCGTATGCTAATCAAGTGTTCCAGTGACAAAGCACCTTCCATTTAACTAGTGTGTGTGGCACCACCCTGAGAAAACCAGCCTTATGGGGACACCATATTAATGCAAATCAGACAATTAGAGGACAGCACTAGACAATATGTAATCAAGCGCCAAAATGCACACAAAAAGGAAAATGTTTGCTACTATGGTCATATTAAAAATTACACAAGACTAATTTATAAAACAGAAATAGACTCACAGACATAGAAAATAAACTTATGGTTACCAAAGGGGAAAGGGGGCAGGGAGGGATAAATTAGGAGTTTGGGATTAACAGATATATACTACTATATATAAAATAGATAAACAACAAGGTCCTACTGTATAGCACAGGGAACTATATTCAATATCCTGTGATAAACCGTAATGGAAAAGAATATAAAAAATTATATATATATATATATAATATATAATAATAATATATATAAATAAATAAAGAATATAAAAAATAATATATATAAATAACATATATATATATAAAGAACTGAATCACCTGAAAGTGACACAACATTGTAAATCAACTATACTTCAATTAAAAATAAAAAGAGGGGCTTCCTTGGTAGTGCAGTGGTTCAGAATCCGCCTGCCAATCAAGGGAACACGGGTTCGAGCCCTGGTGCGGGAAGATCCCACATGACGCAGAGCAACTAAGCCCGCGAGCCACAACTATTGAAGCCCACGCGCCTAGAGCCCGTGCTCCGCAACAAGAGAAGCCACCGCAATGAGAAGCCCGCGCACCACAACGAAGAGCAGCCCCCGCTCACAGCAACTAGAGGAAGCCCGCGCGCAGCAACGAAGACCCAACGCAGCCAAACATAAATAAATAAAATAAACAAATTTATTTAAGAAAAAAATCACACAGGAATAACTTTTAAAATTTCCCTCTCAGTATATAATTTGCTCTTATTTCTAAGGAATTTTAAGGGTCTCTTAAAGTCTCAATCCATGTGATTATGGTGAGATGGAAAGAACATTAACTGATAATTAGGAAATTTATGTTCTAAATTTGGCTCTTCTACATGTATGATTTTGAACAAGTCCCTTCTTGTCTCTGGGCCTGTAAAATTAGGGGGTTGAACTTGATGATCTCAAAGGTCCCTTATGGCTACTAATGTCTGGTTCATGAAGCCTGGGAGTTCTGACGCCCTAAAACTCTGCTGGAACCCAGGTGTGCTTCTCTCCCTGCCTTTGGTGCAGCAGAGTCCAGGGCCTGGGAGCACGGGTGGTGGGGGAGCTGAATTTGCTGTGTCTTGTCCTGGTTCCCACCCCTCCTAGAAGAAGGCTGAGTATCTGCTCCGAGCTCTTCTCAGAGGAGGCTGATGGCCCCAGAGGGCCAGAGGGTGTGATGTCCAGGGTTGAGGCTGCACCCGATTGCACCAGAGGAACTGACAATCTGCCCTCTGTTTTCCCATTAGACCTGTGGATCCTTTGGTGAATAGTCCATGATTTGCAAATGGGGTTTGAAATAGGAGGGTTCTTATAAAATAGTTTTATCCTGCAACTCCCTTCCTCCCCTCGGAAGACTCCAAGGTGCCCATCACCCCTTCACCTCAAACAGCGCCCCGCATGGGTTCTACCCACCCAGCCTGGTCCCGAGCTCTGAGCTCTTTGGATCGCTGGTGTTGACTCTGGCCACCAGAGGGCACTCTTGTAACGTGGAAACCAACAGTTCTCTTCGCGTTGCTCGCGCCTGGGTCCCATCTTTGCCAGAACATCTGGACTTGCTGAAGCCTTTCTTAAGTGATTCTCAACCAGGCACGGTTTCTTCCCCTGGGGGGAACATTTCACCAGGTCTAGAAGAGGAGGCTGGGGGAGGATGCCACTCGTATCTAGAGGCCAGGGATATACTAAACATCCTGGAATGCATAGGATAGCTCCTCACAGCTAAGAATTTTGCAGCCCCAAATGGCAATAGTGCCGAGGTTGAGAAACTCTGCTCTCCTTGAATCTGTTGTCTAAAACGCAGAGTGCACCACCTGGAAATTTATGTCCTCTGAAGCTGAGCTTTCAGTCTCCTGGGTTCACCTACTCCAAAAAGAAATTTTAGAAAAGTGACCACAAAGCATTTTTCATTGTCTGAAACGTGGGGGTCATAGCAACCACAAACTTCTGAAGAGGAGGAGGGGTCAGGCAGAGGGCACGTGGGGGTTCCTGTTATGGGACCCTGTTCCCGAGGCTGGCCTCTCTGAACAGGACCCAAACCCTATGACAGTGTGATCCAGTTCTTTGTGCCACAGCAGACAACACTAGCTCTTTGTCTCTCCAAACTGGACAGGATGATGGGAAAGCCCCAGGCTGGGTGTTTGTCCTTCTTGTAGGGCTGGGGATGGGCCTGTGACTTTGGGAGCAAGTGAGAAGCAGTTTTCACGGTAGCTCCTAGGATCTCCTGGGAGCGACACTCTGAGGTCCCCTTTTTTGGCGTCTGGGGTAAGGGAGGGAGACTGTGAAGAAGCCCACTCACAGATCCTTTCTCCTGGCCTCTACCCCGCTTGGAAGCCTGGGAGCTGGGTTCCTTGCTCGTCTTAACCTTTCTGTGCGGTGAGGGCTTAGCCCTGCCTTACTCTGGGTCTCTCCTTCCCCAGTCCATCCATGAGAACATGCACCTGCCACAAAGGACTGAGGGGCAGAGGGTAGCAGAATGAATAGGGAGCTCTGAGAGAGGGATGCACCCCTACTCCTTGGATGAGGGCCAGGGACAAATGATGGACAAAGGGACCCTCTGTTCCTCCTTAGTTCCTGCTCTCCATCATGGGAAGAAAGTGGAGACAAATCCTAAACCTGTAATGGGCAGCCTAGAGATAGGAGAGCAATATGGTTCCATTGCCTTGGCTCCTGGGACATTCTTCTCTTGTGGCCTTCCCTTGGTTGAGCAAAAGACCCCTCTCTATGTGTCCCCTCCTCCCCCAGCCACCTGATGCTTCAGTGGGCTCCCCTTGTCATTCTCAGGACCTGGGGAGCAGAGGGAGAGGGAACACTTCCAACTCCCTCCTTCATCCCCAACCCTTAAAACTCTGCTCAGAGGTCCATGGCAGGGATCTGGGGGTCATTCTGTGAAGACCCCTGCTCTGCTCTTAGGTTCCTTCCTTGAGGCTGGTTTCTCACTGGCCAGGGCAGCTCCTCGGGCTACAGTTTCAGCCTTTCTCTCTGGGACATGATGGCAGCAGAAGGGAGGAGAGTGGCTGGCTTGATTCCTACTGCTGCTTGGTTCCTACTTCTCCTCCCAAACCCCCCTCCCCCCTTCCCATCAGGAATCTTGGGTGGTGTTTAGCTCCAAACCAGATCAGAGGGCAGCAGGAACGCAGCAGGGGGTGGTCAGCCAAGAGGGAGGTTTGCCAAGGGCATTTTATTCATGGTCTGCCGTGGAGTATTACAGAGCTGAGGAGGCCCATCCCTCCTGACCCCACTTGTTTGGGTCTTGGGGAAAGGAGGGGACAGGAGCTCCCAGGGTCACAGAAATCAGAGGGATCGGAGAGAGCTGTACGGAGGGGCAGGAGAGAGAGGGAAGACCTTAGCCTGATGAGGGACAAGGGCCCCAGAGAAGAAAGGAGTTGCCCTGAGACTCAGGGAACAAAACAACTCCTGACCCTTCCCCAACTTAGACTCTTAATTTCCTGTCTCATGTGGGCAGGTACGGGGTCTTTCAAATGATGGAAACCTATGGAAACCTTATTCTCATTCTCCCTCAAAAAAAGTTGAGATTAAGAATGTCTCCTTAATCTGATTAGCAACTTGGTGGGAGGGGGCACTCTGCCTCAGTTTTCCCCATCCCCACATTCGCTTTTTCCCTGCGATGCCCCCCATCTCCTTGGGTGCAACTACGTTCCTTCAGATGTTCCTTCAGATCGTTCTACAATTTAAAGCTGTTTCCAGCCAGGGGAAGGAGCAAAGCCAGAAGGGAGGTAGATAAGAGGTGAGATGGAGTTTGGGGACACCCCCCCCCACTTCACATCTTCCTCCCCCATTAAGGAGGATCCAAGGGCCACACTGCTTTGAAGTTCTCCAGATTGGGGGACACAGGACTTTCCTCTACAATGTAGGGTTCCTGCCTCTCTGAGGAGAAGCCCTCCCTGGGATCCATCGTGAGATCAGGCTTTACCTCCAGCCCCTCGGGCCTCAGGCATGAGAGCCAGAGCCTCTCCCCAGCCCCCTGCGCCAGCCCGGCCAACAGAGGAAGGCCGGGAAAATGCCGGGCCGCTGGGGCCCCTGAGGGTCCTGGGAGCAGGGTGTCCGGCATGGAGGACCCTGGGAAGTGCTGCCCTGTGGCGACAGGGGGCAAAAAAGGCCCTGAGAGGTGGGGCCAGTCAGAGGGGACAGGGGGTGGCAGGGGAGGGGTGAAGGAGGCAAAACTGGGAGGCTCGTCTTGGGGGCTCCCCAAATGGCAGCAAGGGCTGAGCCGGCAGGGGCCTGGGGCAGAGCCAAGTCCTAGAGAGAGAGAGAGAGAGAGAGAGAGAGAGAAAGAGTCAGTGAGACCCCGCCACTGGAGATGTCTCCTTTCTCTGCCCACTTCCCATTTCTTTTTGCTCCTGCTTGAAACCTTCTCTCCCCACCTGTGCACCTTCCTTTTTTCTTTGCTTCACATCTTATCGTAAATGTCATCTCCTTGGGGAAGCCTCTGAGCCTTCCCAGCCTGGGTGAGAGCCCCTGGACTCCCCCCTCATCCTTCCTGGTACTCTCCTCCAGGGCCCCGTCGCTCAGAATCAGGAGTCATTTGTGTGATTATTTAATATCTGTGTTCCCAACACTGTGGTGGCAGGAACTGTGTTTCATTCTGGATCCTGGGATCCAACCCAGCCTGGCGCGTATTAAGTGCTCAATAAAAATGTGTTGGATGAATGAATGAGGGTATTCTTTGCCATAACTCAATGGATCCATTCTTCACTCTCCTCATCCCTGTAGCAAAGGACTCTCGTTCTATTCTAGCTGGGCAAAGATCTAGTTGTGTGACCCTGGGTTTGTCATTTAAGTTCTCAGTCCTCAGTTCCTTCATCCATAAAACCCCTGCTCCCAGCTAAGATCAAGCAGCGTCATGGGGCCTGCTGAGCTGTGAGGCCAAGCATGTGGGGTGATCCCCAGCCTTCCCCTTCTCTGGCTGGCTCTGGCCTATAGCTCTCCTCCTCCAAGAAGCCCTCCCTCCTTCCATTTCTTCCAAATCTGCCCTGTTTCCCCAGGATCCTGCAATAGGGGCTCCTAGCCTGGGATCTCTGGAGATGAGTATATAGAACTTCACACCACTTTCTATAGTTCAAAAAACCTAACTCCAGTTCCACATTTTTTCTTAGCAAGTATCAACCCAAGGGGATGACATCAGCAGGGCTATAGTTAGTAAAAACTGGAAAAACAATTTAGTTATTACTTAATTCATCCGATTTATTTGGTAGGAACAATATTTCTGATGTTGGATTTGTGAAAGGGGAAAATAGTAAAAATGATCCTTCATGAGGAAAAGCGTGGAGACCCCTGCCAGAGTGTACCTTCTCCTAGGTCACCGTCCTTTTCTTGGGTCCTTAGATGACGTGGAGACTGCTGTTTTCCCCCGGGAAGGTTGTGTCCCCTGGGGCTCCTGGGGGCAGAGTCCCCACTCAGGGCCCCACAGCTGAGTAGGCATGTGGAGGAGATGGGTCTAAGAGTCCTCCTAACCCTCCCCGCCCCTTCCCAGCTCTGGTCCTGCAGCTTCTGCCCCTGGCTCAGTAGTCCTGGCCGCTCTTCTGCCCAGAAGCAGCTTCTTCTCTTGACACCAAATGCTGTGAGTGAAGGTGGAGTGAAGGGCTGGCACACCCTTCTGGAATCCCGATCCAGAAGTGGGCATGTGGCAGCTACTAGACTCCCAGGGACCTAAAACTCCTTAGTGTGCCCCAGGACCCAAGCACAGGCAGGGCCTGTGTACCCGCAGAGGGCAGGCAGGTGCAAAATACCTCACGCCAAGCGGGGGCTCGCCAGGGAATATTTTTTGGTTTCCCCCTCATAGTTTCCCAAAGAGAGCAGCTCTGTGCCCAAGGCATTCCCAGCACTGGGAAGGGGTGGGTGTGGGTGGAAGAACAGAGAGGTGTTCAGGTGCTGTCTTGCTCCAGGCTGCCAGACTTGTGGCCCTACGAGTCCTAGCAGGTCTTGGGCCGCCCTACGCCCACAGCCTTGGCTGCGCTCATGAGGACTGAGAGCCAGGCGCCCTGCATTCTCTGGGAGGTGGGACCTCTGGGCTCTCAGCTGCACTTGGGTGGGGTGAGGGCCATGGGTCTTTGTTCCATGAAATTGCCAGAAGTGGAGGGATAGGTCTTGGGCCTCTGCAGAAGAGCCTTGTGTTGGTCAAGTGTCTCTGTGATCTTTTTCACAGAAGATCTGACTTTGCCTCTTCCCAGCTTACAGCCCTGGAAGAACTGGCCTCTGCCTGCATTTTTGCCGTGTCCCCCTCCCTCACCATGTGCTGTCACACTGGCTTCCTCCCGGTTCCTCTTTCCTGCCCCAGGACCTTTGCACACCTTATTCTCTCTGCTTGCCATGCTCTCCTCTCTCCGTCTGAACTAAGCTGGCACCGATTTACATTTTGGGTCTCAGCTCAAATGTCACTTTGTCAAGGAAGTCTTCCCGGTTGCACCCTGAACTTCCCTGTAGCAGTTAGCACAATTATCATTACTTATCTACTTGTTGGATTATTAACTGAATGTCCACAAACCCCCTCTTGTCTACAAGCTCTATAAAGGCAGTCTTGCTCACATTGGCACCCCTGGCCCTAGGACAGGGCCTGGCACATTCAACAGGAGCCCATGAGCTATTTGTTGAAAGAAGAAATGAGTGAATAAGGGAATGAATGGGTGAACTTTATCTTCCCAATCTCTCTTCAGTTGGGCCTCCTTCTCCACCCATGGCCCCTGCCTTGGTTCTGTCCCCATCATCTTCTGCCTAGATGATCTTCCAAGCCTCCAACATCAGTTGTGTGCCTCTTCCACCCCAAACTCTACATCAACCCAAGTCGTCTTTGTAAAATGAACATCTGGATGTGCCTCTCCCTCTGGGTCCCTCCTGTCCACAGGATCAAGTCCAAGCCCTCTCAGCATGGCTTCTGAGGCCCTCCGTGACCAGACGCCTGTCCGCCTCGCCAGCCTCGTCTCTCACCCGCCTCCTTGTCCCCCCTCCCATCACGCACCTTACTCTCACCCGGTAAGCTACCAGCAGATCTTCAGATTTACTACACTCACTTGCAGCTTTTTACTTCACAAATGCTGTTCCCTCTGCCTGGGCATCTTTCTCCATCTTCTTCACCTGCTCAGGTGTAGCCTCCTCCAGGAAGCCCCAACTCATCTGCATTCCCATAGCACCTCGTGCTTCCCTGAATCTCAGCATCCTCCCATCTCTGCTCCCTACTGATCTCCGAGCATCTTGAGAGCCATCTTTCATCTCTGGGTCCCCACACTTTGTAAATAGCTGGTGAGCCATAAATGTTTGTTGAATGAATACATGACTTATCCTTTGACTCATGCCCCCTCACCCATGTGCTCAATCAAAAGGGTCCTCCCCTCCTCTGCTTAAGATTCCCTGGGCCCTCCCCAGTCCTGAGCACTCACGGTGGACAATGCTGCCGCTTCCCTTCTTGTCCCCGGAGGCCTCTGGTGGTCCTTGAGGGGTCCGCTGTCCAGCCAGCTGCTCTGCCATGGCCCGATGGCTGAACAGCGTTCTATGCAGGAGCTGGGGAGTGAGGAGAAGCAGGCTCGGGGGTTGAATGGGCCCTGCCCGGCGTGTATTCCCCAGTATACATTGTTTGTTTTAATGACCAGTCATTAAAATAATGAAATACTCTCATAATGGTTGTTAAGTCAGCACTGCCCACATGTCCTGGACCCTCCCCTGAGACCCCCCCACCCCCTTCCCTGTGATCCTGGCACAGAAGGAGTTGCCCTCTCTCATAGGCAGGTGCTCTACTACAGGGATTGTTAAATATGTAGGGGTGATTCAGAGTATCACCCCCACCCCTGGGACACACAGGGACTAGGATGCAGGGGTAGAAGAACATTGAAAGCTGATGGGCCCCTGAGGCAGAGAGGAGGGCTGGGGGCCTCCTGGACAGAGAGGCAGGTTCTGGTGGAGCTCTGCGGACAGGACCAGCCTTCATGCCTACCTCGCTCTGTACACCCATGGGCACCAGGGCTGGTCGAAACAGAGCAGGGGCCCCCAGCAGCAAGTGGAGGGATGCCGGTGCCCGCACCTCCCACAGAGGGTAGTTGACTACGATGAGCTTGCTGAAGTTGAACTTGTAAGTGAACCTTTTGCCTTTGGTCTTGTGCAGGATCCTCTTATTGTAGTAATATCTGGAGATTCCAAGGTTGAGAATAAAGGGTTGGCCCAGTGGCAGGGAGGATGCCGTCAGAGACCCAGCCACAACCCCTGTCCCCAGGCTGGCAAGGCAAACCCCGAGCTGTTCCTGGATAACCACTGGACATCTTACCATACTCCAGAGCCTTTCCCAAGCCTCGGAGGGGCGGGAACCTGACAGGGGTGCCAGAAACCACAGCTCTTTTCTTTGAACTCTGCCCTGTCTGGCCACGTTGTCTGCCTCCTCTCACCTGAGGGCCCGGCTCAGCTTGTCATAATTCATCTGTGGTTTGCACTTCCTGCGGCCCCAGAGGCGGGCCACCTCGTCTGGATCCTTGATGACAAACTCCCCGTACTCTCCCTGCTGCCAGGCGATGACATGGCGGAACTCCTCCTTCTGCAGCAGCTCCAGGATGAAGTGCCACAGCTGGATCTGCCGGGAGCCCGGGGACGACTCGGCCTTGTAGGCCCAGTCGGGGAAGGCCAGGCCTGGGGTGGAGAGGGGAGTGAGCGCCGTCCCACTGCTCCCGAGGCCTCTGGGGCACTGCCGGAGCACAGCTGGGGCACCTGGCGGAGGCTCACCTGAGATCCAGAGGTTACGGGAGGCGATGGCAGGGACGCCCTCAGCCAGGCAGCTGCAGTGCATCGTCTGCTCCGGGGGAGCAAGAGCTGTGTCTGGGTCTTGGGGGGAAATGGTCCCCTCTTAGGAGGAAGCAAAAGACGGCAGGGGAGAAGGAGGTGAAAGAGGAAGGAAAGAGAGAAGAGGGACGAGACTAGGGGAGGAAAGGGAGACTGAGGCAGGGGAGCAGGGTCTGAGGCAGGAAGCTCCCCCCTAGCCAGGCTGGGCCCAGCCTCCCCTGGGGACCTCCTCACTGGCCAGGGGCTGACCCAGGGCTCGGGGCTTGAGGCTGAGCCGCTTTATAGATGGGGAGGAATGCAGAGGGTCCTAGGTCCTGCCTCCGCTGGGGGATTTAGAGAATGAGATCTTTTCTCAGGGCTTAACAGGATTGGGGTTTTTCCCAGGAGGAGACAAGTGAAAATGTAATTAATCGTTGGCTCTTTCTAAACCTTGAGTGAGAGGAGTTGGCAGATACACAAACCCACACCTTTATAGTACTTAGAACAATTTTACATTTGAGAAGAGGAGGGA
The DNA here is from genome assembly GCF_965194805.1 of Balaenoptera borealis. Lineage (NCBI taxonomy): Eukaryota > Metazoa > Chordata > Mammalia > Artiodactyla > Balaenopteridae > Balaenoptera > Balaenoptera borealis. The sequence continues at coordinate 80,395,963 of NC_138860.1, read as the reverse complement.
TTTTTGTGCGTTTTATTCACTGAGGAGTCTCGAGCGCTTAGCAGAGTGCCTGGCGTGTCGTGGATGTTCAAGAAATGATTGTTCCCCCAGAGTCACCGCCAGCAGCACGCCCAAAAGTCACCTGCCAAGCACCTGACAGTGTGTCCTGAGAGAACAGAGTCACCACAGTGAGTGCCGAATGTGGGAACTCCTAGGTCACCCTCCTCTGGACAAGGTATTAGGCATCTCTGGAAAAGTCCCTTAGCTGTCCTAGAACGCAGTCTCTCATTCCTGAAAACTTAGTTGAGGTTGGTCTTCAGAGCCCTGTCACCCCCTTTATAGTACTGCTCAATGTCACCCCGACCCCCCCACCCCCATGCATCCAGGAAAGGTGTTTATGCCCTTCCCCCGCCTCCCCTCACCACCAACCAATGGCGCCTGGGCAAACAGTGATGCTGGGGTAATCCAGAGGTTCCCCTTAGTCCCAGTACCATGTTACACTCTTAGCAACAACTGACATCCCCAAACAACTTCTGTTTCTATGGGTTATGTTTATCACATTGATCATATTAGAAGTTTAAAATAAATATTTTAAGTACTTATTAACTGGTTTGAAAATAACAATAAACACATTATGTATAAGCATAAATAGCATTGTCATAAAAATAACTATACTTACCAAAACAAAATAAATTAATGAGAAGAAAAAAAAAAAAAAGAAATGATTGTTGGTAGAATCAATGAATGGTGATGAATTTATCAAGGGTGTCACTATGTGTTTAATATCTGTCTTCCCCTTCAGAGTGCCAGCTCCCTGTGGCCAGGAACCCTGGCTGTCTTCTTCCCTGCTGGCTACCCAGAACCCATCCTAGCCCAGGGCCTTGTACTCACAGGGGCTCTATAAATATTTGTTGAATTAATGAACCATGGGCAAGGAAGATGGAACCTTGCTGGTTCCCAATTTGGCTTGGGGGTGGGATGGGGGTGGGCATTGAGATGGGGGGAAGACTGGGGAACGAGCCCTAGTAAGACAAACTTGCCTGATGCAGGTGAGGGGAGGAGAGGAAATGTCTAAGTCACAAAGCCTTCCGGATGGAACTGAGGATGGTGCGAAAAGCTGGCTTCTACTGTCACTAGTGCAAGATGAACTGATAGGCCAGAGGATGAGGAGGGATGGGAGAATGAGAGCCCTGCTCCTGGGGCTGGGCCCGGGCGCAGGGGACTACTCGCGCACAGGGGACCGGCTCACACCACCTGGGCTCTGGGTTTCCATCTCTGAGGCAGTTGGCATGAGGCGAGGGCTGTTCTCAACCAGAACTTATTAGGCCGTCAGGTCTGGAGGCATGTGAGGGCTTATCTGGAGTAGACTTCTCACTTTCCAGATGAGGCTCAGAGAGGGAAAGCGACTTGACACGTGGTGTATGGTCATCCCACCTCCACTCCTAATCCACGGCACTTTCTCATATACTGTGCTGCCTTAAGACTTGAAACAAATCCTCTGTAGCAGTGCTTCTCAAACTCTAATGTGCATAAGAGTCACCGGAGGATCTCTTTAAAATGCAGATTCTAATTCAGTGGGACTTGGTGGAACCTAAGATTCTGTATTTTTAACAAGCTCCTAGGTGATGCCAGAGCTGCTGGTACATGGGCTGTACTTTGAGTAGCAAGAATCCATGGGAAACAGCATTAAGGAGCTGTGGGTGTTGGAAAGTCAAGGAATCCCAAGGAATCCCAAGAACAAGGTCCTACTGTATAGCACAGGGAACTATATTCAATATCCTGTGATAAACCATAATGGAAAAGAATAGGAAAAAGAATACATATCTATGTATAACTGAATCACTTTGCTGTACAGCAGCAATTAACACAACATTGTAAATCAACTATACTTCAATAAAATAAAATAAAATAAAATAAAATAAAATAAAATAAAAAGTCAAGGAATTCCAACCCTGCCCTCCCTCCCCCCACACGAAGAGGTCACTGGGTCTCTTGCTCTCCTTTTCCCAAGGAACACACAGCTCCAGGTGGGCCAGTGGACAAACCTACAGCCTGTTGGGGGCAGGTGTGTCCAGGGGTACCCAATCTGGCCCCAGCAGAGAGCATCTCTGGAAATTAAGGCAGACAGGGCTATGAGTAGGTTTGTGCCCACTCTGAATCTAGGTGAATAGGTTTTCCCACTCATCCATCTGTCTCTAAACTGATAGCTGATATTCTGGAATCTCTCCTTCCTTTCCTCCCCTGAAGCAGATGCCCCTACTCCTCTCCCACCTTCCTTTCCTGCTCTGTCCATTGGGAAGTTCCTCCTTTGTCTAACCTCCAGATGATTGGGATGTCTCCTACCTCATCTCAGGAAAATGGTGGGGAAATAGGGGGTGCAGAGGTGAAAGATTCCAAAGGAGGACTGTTCCTTGGAGGAAGCAGATAGAATTCCTAGGGCTGCGGTGCCTCCTGCTGGATCTGATGATGTTTCCTGGTCTGGAGGGTTTGTGACCTCAGGGTAGATTTAGGATCTGGCAAGAAGAGAACAATAAACCCACCCAGAGCAGACACTCAGGGCACTCTGCACTGTGCTGAGAAATTGACACACCCTGAACCTCACAGGAAGTATCAGATGAGATGGAGCTCAGAGGGGGTGACTAACTTCTCTAAGGTCACACAGCTCTTTAAGTGAAAGAGTGGAAAGCAAGAACTTAATACAAAATACAAAATTTATAATAATCAGCCACCTAGGTAGGCTACCAAACCCTCTCTCCTGCTCCCTCAAAGAACAAAATCTAAAATATGAAGCCAAAGTGGGTCAAACCCCGGGTTTCCTGAATGCTGCAGCTTCCTCCTTGGCCTCTCCCATGTTTGTGAGAGTCCCTCCTGGATCCTCACGTGTCTGAAGAGCTTGCTGGTTCTGGATGTGGAAATCCTCACCGTTGGTAAGTCCTGCCAAATATCTGCTCTCAAGTCCGTTCTTTTCTGCTGGAGCCCCTGAGCTGGCCGTGGGGAACCCTCAGAGAGGAGCAGATTTTAGTTCTACCTTTACATCTAAGAATTGCTCTGGCTGTTTAATCTTAATTCCTTGTGCTTCATTTTAACCCACACTCTGGTGGCAGTGCTCCCTAAGGCTGGGGGAGGTGGTCCCACTCTGTCCCACTACCCCCATCTCCCAGCTCCCTCCCTCTTGCTCTGGAGCTTGGGGCTAATAGGCTCTGAACAGCCCCACCAGACCCTACTGCAGGATCAGTGCAGTGGCCTCAGAGGACAAGTATTGAGAACCATAAATCACAAAGGATCACAACCCAATCTTGAATGATCAGAGAGCCTGTTCTTAAGAACTTTGTGTTTCTTGAAGGGTTACAGTAGCGAGCAATTATTATTGTCATCATCACGATCATTCTGATTGCTATTAATAGGATTAATCCCCTTGGCCAACACAAGCGCTCATTACAACACATGTAGGCTTTAGGTGATTATTTAAGAAAAGCAATAGCGATAACGATGATAAAAAAGAGAGCCTTAACCTAGATGTTGGAGCCAAAGGAAGTGCCCCAAGCAGATTTTACATTTTTAAGAGTTTAGTTAATATGAGCTGGGCCCCTATCATGAACCCAGCATTGGGCTTGACTTTTTTTTTTCTTATGTTACTTCATTGAATCTTCACAACCCTTCGTGGTGGGTATTATTATCTCTGTTTTGCAAGCTGAGGAAATCGAGGTTCAAAAGATTAGAAGACTTGCATAAGATCCCAGGGCAAGTGGTGGAGCCGGATGCAAACAGGTCTGACTCCAGGCTCTGAGCTGTAATTAGTCAGTCAGGGCAGAAAAGTTGAGGATGAAACTTGGGAGCAGAGGCAAGGCTGGCAGGAGGTCCTGGGTCCTGAAGGAGGTGCTCCGGTCTAAACCTGAGAGGTGGGCTCTTGGCCAGAAAAATGATCAACAGTGGGGGGGGGGGTGGCGGGGGGCGGGGGAAGCCAGATGACCGTCAGATGGGCGGAGTGGAATACAGAGAGGTGAGGAAGACAGGAACACGCCCAGGATAAACAAAGGTCAGAGCTCAAGACAAGGCTGCCTTTCTGCAAAGTAGAAACTTGCATCAAAAGTCACTTTGTCGTTGGCCCTTCTAAGCTGCTAAAGTGGATTGTCCCCATAATCTGATTGATTGGACACAACGAAGTCTTCTCAGTGACTGCTTGATTGATGAATGGGAAAACGGACTGTTTATAAATTCAAAGGCGGCCAAAAATAGGGCAAGAGGGTCGGCGAGGAAGAGGGTGAATCAGAGAGAATGAGACAGAGAAATGGCATCGCGGAAATCGGGGCTGCTGTGGACACAGGTGAGGTTCAGATACAGCCCTGGGAGACGGAAAGATCAGCGTGGAGAAACCAGCCCTGAGGGGCAATGAGGGAAACACAGAGATGGCAGGCTGGGGGGATGTGTGTGTAATATTTTCTGCTTGTTAGCGTCCAGCAAACTCCTCATCCCCGCCCCGCCTCAGGCCAAATCTCCAGTCTGATTAGAAGCCTCTGGTCTCTCCCCTTGATCTCAACCCCAAGTGGAGAGCGGTTAGTCCTGAGACCTCCCTTAATGCTATTAGCGAAAGCGGCTTAGGAGGGAGAGCAAGACCAGCTGGGGGCCTCGGAAGGGCAAAGCCAACACCTTTTCCCTTGGGGAATTTGGGGGAGGGGCAGGGATCGATGTCCTTCTTCACCAAGGGCATCTTGTCCCTTCTTCTGCCAAACCCAGACAGCCTAGGGCAGAGAGGAGCCCTTCTGGACGCTCCCTGGCTGGGAATCTGGCCAGCTAAACCCCATCTCCCTCCCGCAGCCTCAGCTTTTCCTGCCATCAGCCCACACCTGGGAGAGGCGCCTTCCTCTCTGCCACTGCGCCAGCAGGGTCCACCCTACTTCCCCTGAATCCCTCCTTCCTCCTCCTCAGCCCTGAGCCCCCTCTCCAGGCTCCCTCTCAACCTGCTCCCATTGCCAGTTCCCCCACGTCGGGTGTCAGATCTTTACCTCCTCCTCACCCCACCCCCACCCCTCCAGCCCCTTGCAGACTTGTCTCTGGCTCTTGTCTCTGTGGTCCCTGGGGGCCGTGGGATTTAAAAGGTTTGTGTAACTCCATGGGGTCGAAATCCAAACCCAGACAGCCCCATGCTCCACCCCCAGACCTGGCAGGAAGGGCAGTTAAAAGTCATGGGGAAAGTCACAGACCCCTCAAGGACCCAGGGGTTGGGGAATGGGAATTGGGGTGTCAGGAGACCAGCTTCCAGCCTCACACCCACTGCTCCCTTGGTCTGGCCCCTCCAAGTCTCTGTTTCACTTTGTTTGACCTTTAATCTTCAACTGTTTTCTCCTTCCTTACAGTTTCTCTCCTCTCCCCTCTCAAGTCTCATTCTTCCTTGTTTCCACTTCCTGTCTACCAGGCTTCTCTTGTCTTACTTCCCTAGCTCCATTCACTTTCTTTTTTCTCTGTTGTCCATCCTTTTCTGTCTCAGTTTCCCTTGGTCTCTCCATTCCTGTCTTTACGTCTTATGTCTACAGATCATACTGTCTCCTGTCTACAAATCAAGTGATCTGTCTATCTTGCCTCCCCCGTGCCCGTTTTCCTCCTTAGAGGGTGTCCCTGCCTCACCACCTCTCACCCAGCCTGCCCTCTGTTGTGCTGTCTCTGTCACTGTCTCTCTTGGTCACTTTCTGTCTCTCTCCTGCCCTCCTGTCTCTCACCTGTGCTTCAGAGATGGAAACTAAAACCCAGGCCCCCAGTTTCCCGACGCAGGCTGCTCCAGTCCCCCTCCCCTCCCCCCAGCCCTCCAGCGGCCCCTTGCCCTCTCCCCCAGCACAAACGCAGTGTCGGTTCCTTTCATCTCATTCCCATCAGCTGGGCCCCAGGGGATCCCCCTGACTGGACACCCCCGATCCTTCCCTTCATCTCCCCACCCAGGGGACAAGAAATCCCCCTCCAGTAGGTGCTGAGGTGGCTGAGGAGTCTGGCCAGCCCGAGGAAGTGAAAGCTCCCAGCCAAGTGCTGAGCTGGGATGAGCTGGCAGGCCTGTCTGGGGCTGAGTAACAGGGACGAGGAATGCAGCAGGCAGCGGGCCTCCCAGGGCGCTCTCACCAGCTGGGGGCCTCTGACGCTTTCTGACTCAGTCCCCAGCCCTCGATGCCATGTCCGCTTCCCGCTTCCGCCTCAACCCTGGCCCTCGTACCCACTCTTACCATGAACCCTAACTTCAGCTTCTACTAAGCGCCAAACCCAACGCGAGACTCCATCCATGTGCCCTGGACCCTCTCCCCACGGGGCCCCACTGCCCTCGAGCAGGGCCAGAAAGCGGTTGGAGGTGGAGCGGCAGTGGCACCACCTTCTTCCCAGTCCTTCTCCTCTTGTCTGTCGGGAAGAGGAGTAAGACGTCTCTCTGCCATAGAAGCACTGCCTTCCGTGCCTCTCCAGCCTCACACAGCCCACCTCCGCCCCAACTGTCACAGGGGTGAGCCTGACACGGGGCACCCGAGCTCTTAGATTTCAGGCTTCTTGGACCTCATTCTTTGGGAAGAAGCCAGGAGTCTGAGGAAGCGAGGGAAGCGGATGGACGGGGCTGAATCCCTTCACTCCATCAGAGATGTCACTTCATCCCAGCCTGGCTCAGATGGGAGCACAGCCTTAACTCTGCCCTCCCTGGGACCACCTCCTGCTCCTTCCCATGCCCACGCTGTGATGCCCATGCCCTCCCCCACTGCCCTTCAACCTGGCCACACGGATGGCAGCAGTGAGCTCTCTGAGCCGCTGAACTCCCTGTAGGTACAGACAACAGGGCACGGGGATGGCTGAGGCTCTCATTCATTCAGCCCCAAGAGCCTGACTTGGCCCCATTTATCCCAGGAGTCTTCTCTGCCCCAGTGAGCCGACATCTGACCCCAGCTGTGCCCCATCTGGGGAGAAGAGCCTGGTACCATGCCAGACTTGCTGTCTTTCCGGGATCCCCCCCTCTCTCTGCCCTGACTGCCCCACAACTGCCTCTGCGCTGTCCCACACCTGGATGGAAAAGCCTGGCCCCTCCTAGGCGGCTTCAGTGTGGCCCTTGGGCTCTCATGTTCACCCCGTGCTTGTGTCTCCTTTCTTTTCCTCTTCCCAGTTGCTCTGCGACTGGCTCCACAGCTGGGGTAGGGGTGGGGGAGGAGAAGGGCTGTCCCTCTGGCCAGCCCCAGCGGCAGACCTGCCACCAGAGCCCCTTACCTTGGTGCAGCAGCTTCTCCGGGCTCAGTCCAGCGGCTCCTTCTGGCGCACTCCTCGCCCAGCGACCCCTCGCTCATCACGCGCTGAGTTAGGGTTACTTAAAATGAGAGCGGGATCTCCAAGCTCCCAGGGGAGCTGATGTGGTTTTCAGACAATAGCATTAACCCTTCGGGGGCCAGTGGCACCACGGCCCTGAGCCCCCTCCACCTCTGTGGGCGGGTGGGGTGGGAGGGAGTGTCTTCCACTGGGTCCTTTGCATCCAGAGCCTTCCTCTGGGGCAGATGGCTCCTGAAACATCTGACCAACAGGGAGACTGGTGAGAGGGCTACACCCGCTTCAGTTTTAGGAAAAGGGACACTGAACTGCCGGGAAGTCCTTCCAGCTGTCTACCCTTCCCACTCTAAGTCAGCCCTTCTCTCATAGAACGTCCTGTGGAGATGAGTCCAGGCCTGGAAAATAATCCCCTCTTCATAACCTCTGACTCTTTAACACTACCTCACTCCCTGTTTTTCCCTCGGAGTCCCAGGTCCCACCTCCGCTCGCATACTGGTGTTGAACCCTCATAATCTGTAAATTTCCTCTTAGTCTCAAGTCCTAAAATGAAACTAACAGTTTACCCAGTCACCTTTTCTCTAAGATTTTTAAAGCATTTATTATGTCTCTTTCCTCTTAGGGCTCTAGAAAATAGATTTTTCCTTTTCTTTATAAATACTACTCAAAGTTAGACAGCAAGAAGAACTGCCAACTAAGTCATAAACCAGACAGGAGAAAGTAACTGCAGGGGCATCAGATACCCTGCTAAAGAAATAGCAGGAACAAGATAAGGTGGTAGGATTCCAGAATACACTGGGGAGGGCATGGAGGATTTAGGTAACTGACCTCAGGGGAAACTAGAGGAGGGAAGATGTCAGAGACCAGAGCTTCTGTTTTTAACGTCCTGGGGACCAAGGGACCCTGGAGCCTGTTGGGCCTGCGTCCAATCTCCCCAATCCCTAGTGGGGAGGAAAAGATTGATGGCTGTCATTGGGGAATCAATATGATTTTCTTTTTTTTTTTCTCCTTGACTCTGGGAGGCCAAGTTTCTCTCTCCCCCACTACTCCCCCATCATTACACAGCCCCTCCCAGCCTTGAGCTGATCGAGATGGGAATGGAGGGCCATGGAATTAAATTCTGGGGGTTGTTTTCTGGTTAAATCAACCGAAGCTAACATGATGGAAAGGTGAGAGAGAGAGGCTGATTGCTGGAAGAGACAGGAGCCAGGGGCCACGAAGAGAGGGTCCTTGTTGGGGGAGAGGCAGGAGGACAGAACTCCGAGCCCATCAAGGGCAAAAAGGAAAGAGGTTACAAAGGGAGGGATGGTCCAGAACACTGTTCCAGGGAGTTGGATGCAGGGAGAAGGGAGGAATATTAGCCAGGACGAGGCAAACTTGATCTCCATAGAGGACAGAGAGCTATAGCCAGGAAGACTGAGGTTAGTGCCAAGACGTGTTACCCCAGGTATCTCTCTCAGATGTCACTGGTGTTTTCTCACCTGAAGAGCTGGCTCTTCCCCTTGCTCACCTTCACCCCATCCCATTTCCTTCATTTAAGGATTTAGGACCATTTGAGTTCAGAGCAGGAAGATGCCAAGGCCAAGGAGAGGATTCTGGGGAGGAAGAGCCATTCCGTCCTCCCCCTCCCCCATGAAGGCCCCATTGGAAGAGCAGGTCGTGGCAGAATCTTTAGTGGGAGAACTGGGACCTACACGGTGGGCCGGGACCCCCCCAGGTCCTTCAGACCACCTGCTGCCTCCACAGGCTCTCCTGGGAGGGCGACATCTGAGAGGCCTCCAGGGAGGGAAGCTCAAGGCTCTTTTGCTGTCCCACTTCCTGCCACTGTCCCAACTCCCAGGAAAGTCCCTCACGTTGCTAACTTCAAGTCCTTGTGAGAACCAGAGCAGCTGCTTCTGAGACTATTAGGGTTTCACCTTTTCTCTTCTGCAGCTCCACACGCTGTCCCTGCCCACTTCCTCTCACATGCCCGTAAACCTGGTCACAGCAGTCCCCCCGCCACCACCCCTACCCTTTCTGTACAATTCACGTTTTGATTGCGGGCTCTTGTAGGGGAAGGCTGGGCATGGGATTAGGAAGCTGGGCACTTGGTACAGACTTTGGCTTCTAGGGTGGGACCCTGAGCCTCTCTGTTTCTTCCCTGAGACACAGGCAAATGGCCTAGTGCCCTTTGGGGAGGGGAGGTCCCCTGACCAAATCCAGACCTTTCCTTTGCTCTTTTGAGCATCTCTGTGTGCATCCGGTGCCTGGTGCGGTGCCTGGACACGAGGCTGCTCTACAGATGATCGCCGAGTGAATAAACCAAAAGGTACCCGACCAGCTCCCCACACTCTAGCTAATCTAACTACCTTAACTTGCAACAGGAAGCCTCAACATTTTAAACTGCCTTCAAACCCACAACTTCGTATCTAGTTACTGTACCTGGCCTGATGCAGCCCCCTAAACAACCCTGACACAGTAATGGGGCCCACTGATGGGGGGGGGTGGAGACCCCATCCCTGTCTGGGGAGAGGAGTCAACAAGAGGCAGCCCTTCCCACTTTGGGGCTTACAGCTGGCTCTGGGTATCTCCCAGGGTCACCTGGAGGGGAGTCTCTCAGGGCTGATCGGGGCTAAGGGCGGGGCTGGGAGGACCCCCTCTCCTCAGCTCCCCTGCCAGCCCCCAGGGCGTAATGGCACAGACTCAGGCACGCAGACTGCTTGCACAGCAGCAAAGCCAAGGATGCTCTATCTGAGCTGCAAGTAGACTTTTCCTGTTCTAGTTAGTGACTTTTTTTCATACTTGAGTAAGCAGCACGATAGGCTAAACTCCCAGTCTATCGACACTGTCTGACATACTTTGTATCAAGACCTCACCACCCTGAATGGGTCCTCTCAGGTCTCACTTGTGCCTTCATAACCATCTGACATTAACATGGGCAGGACCAAAGACCCACAGATGGGAGATCAGGCCCTGGGGAGGGTTTCCCCAGGCACTGTAATTGGTGAGGGGCTTGCCAGGTGGGGGAGAGATGAGGAGGTGGCGTTATCTCCTCCACGAGGAACAGGGAGAGGGAAAAGAAAAAGACTCCTCTTCCTCACTCTCTCCTTGTTCTTCTGCCAGGATCTGGCCTGGGGTCGTGGCAGCCAGTGGAATGAATGAAGTTGGGGGACTTGGTTGGTTCCAGGAGGGTCCGTCTGGCCAGTCCAGGTGTGACAGAAGGAGACTATCCCTTGATAAGCACTCCTTGCCAGCTGTTGGTGAAAGAGGGATGGTTCCCACTGGCTCATTCCCGTGAATCCCCCATCACTCCCCAAGACTGGGTGGGGCCCAACGCACCCCCATGGGGGAGTGATGGTGACTGAGACTGGACCCAGAGGAAGGAGAAAAGAGGAAGCGGGGGGAGGGAAAAGGGACACCCCTGAATGGAGGGATAAGGTCCTTAGGTGGCCGGAAAGGGGGGAAAGAAAAGGAGGTGCCAGGGAAGCTTTTGGAATCAGACTCAGGGAGACAAAGAAGAGGCAGAAGGAGAGGAAGAGGGAGGAGAAGGAGTTGATGAGGCAGAGGGAGGAGGTGAGGCGGGGGATGCAGGAGGAGGTGCTGCAGGAGGAGGTGCTGCAGGAGGCCAGGCTGAGGCAGCCTGGGGTGCAGCTTCGGGATGCGGGGACAGGGGAGGGGAGCCGCGGGTGAGCGTGTGCAGCCGGGGGCTGTGGTGTCGGTGGCGACTCTTCATGTCCCATTAGTGGCAATGGAAGGTGACACGCGGGGATCGATACCAATCGAGGCAACAGACTCCCAGTAATAAACCCATTTCACTCACACTTCTCCACCCCCACCGCCCGACCGCAAGAGAGAGAGCCAGGGCTTCCCGCGCCCGACCCCCTCTCCAGAGAGGCTGCTCTCAGAGCTGTCCCCAGCCCTGGCACCGGCGCGGGGGCAGGGCCCGCCAGGCAGAGGGAGTCTTCAGCAGGGTGGCGGGGTGTGCTCTCTCTATCTGGTTCTGTGAGTCTCAGGCTGGGGTCCCCTGAGACCTCCAGGCTGGGCCCACCTTCTCCTCTGGGGGTGGGGCCAACATCCCCAATCCTGTGAGCATTTCCAAGGCAGAACAGGGAAAAGCTCTGGAATGTGTGGATTGGCTCAGTCTGTGGGCGCAGGTGAAGGCATCTTTGTGCTCCTGGGTCTTATTCGTGCCTCTGTGTGGGCGTCTGAATGTGTGTCTGTGTGTCTCTGAGGAGTCATAAAACGAGCGTCTCTCTGTGTATGTCTGTCTCTATGACCGTGTGTTTTTGTGCGTAAGTGTTGGTGTCAGTTTTTGTGTTTCTGCTGTGCGTTGTTGGTGTACTGTGCGTGCCTATGTGTGTCCACACACACCTGTCTCGAGGAATGCGGGTGTGAGGCGGGGTTTGTCTGTGTGTGAATCTGAATGCGGGTGTCCGTGTTTCTGTGGGTGTCTGCTTCTGGATGTGTGGGCTGTGTTTCTGTTTTGGAGACTGTTTATGGATATCTCTGTATATGTGTGTGTGTGTGTGTGTGTGTGTGTGTGTGTGTGTGTGTGTCTTTGTCTCTGTGGACACGTGGGAAAATGCTGCTGGCCTCTTCGTATTTGTACTCAAACCCTGCTCCCATCTGGCTTCTTGAACTGGGCCTCATGCAGTATCCTACCTTCCAGGTAGGGTGCCCCACTGTCCCTGGGACAGAGAGGTTCCCCCAAACACAGGACTTTTAGAATGAAAACTGGGACAGTCTCAGGCAAAACGGGACAGTTGGTCACTCTTCTTCCAAGCCCGGATACAAGGAGGCCAAAGTGAATAAATGCAGGTGTCAGGGGAGGAAGGATGAGAGAAAGATGGGGCGTGGAGAGTTGAAGGAGAAGCTGGAAAGGTTGAGGCATTTGAATGGAAGAGGAACCTAGGAAAAAAAAAAAAAAAAAGGCCGTGGGAGCAGCAGGAGGAATGTTGGTTAGACTCAAGGAGGAACTTCCCCAGAGCACAGAGATGGGACTCCGGAAATTAAGATGAGAAGGAAAAAGGATCAGTTGCCCTCTGCTCTGGAAAACTCTGGTGAAGAGTTGCGTTGGGCTCTGTGGAGGACATTGGCACAGAGTGATGGTGCTTGCCAGCTCATGGCAGGTAGGATGTAGCCAGATGGACCCTGTGGGGCTCCCACCCTCCTGCACACCCTCCACTGCTTCCTCTGGCTCCTCACTGGGTGGGATGAGTTCGTGGGGCTCAGAGATGGGACCCCCACACCCCCAGCGCAGATGGTGTCTGGACGCCCTGCTTTGAGTCCTTCCCTCTCGCCACCTGATGGACTCCCTTCCTCAAAGGGGACAGAGTGAGCCTGCAAGGCCCTGGGTGGTGTGCCTGGATCGGGTGGGGGATCCTGGAGGCTGTAGGAGGGAGAGCTGGTTTATAATGTCCTACTAGAGTCTCTAAGCTCCATGGGGAGAGCCTGAGCCTTATCCATCGTGTTCACCATGGAATTCCCAGTTCCTACTTCAGTGCCCGGCACACAGTCTCAGAAGAAGTTTTGAAAATAGAGCTCCAGTGCTAAGAATCTTCACACCCTGGGCCCACTCTTGACATTGCAGGCGCCTGTGCAAGAGAACAGATGGACAGCTGCTCCCTGGGCTCGTACTCAGGAGGGCGCGTCCAGGGTGGAGGCGCACGAGGGCCTGGACACAGCTCTGGCCATTGCACAGGGAATTCCAGGGCGCCAGGAATCCAGAGTGTGTGCTGGAAGGAGGGACCTGGTTGCAGGTGGATGGACCCCTTTGGCCCCATAGACTTCACACCCAGGCTCGGGGAGCTACTGTTGGCAAATTACAGTTTCAGTATCTGCTGCCACTCTGCCTGGCTGGTCTGTGAGCTAATCTGGGGCTGAGCTTTGGAAGATGGTGAGAGAGCTGAATTTTGCCCAGGATCTTCCAGCATTCACTCCCCTCCCGGGACCTTGTCTATAATTTTTGTGTGGGTCTTCTTGTCCTGTCCTCAGATGGGTCTTGTCCCTTCTCTCAGACTGGAGGCTTCAGGAAGACAAGAGCCGTTCCTTCTCAGATTGGGGGCTCCTGGGAGGAACAGACTGTGGACTCCCTGGGGAGTGGCTGAGTCTCCTTCCCTAGTGTTCCTTCCTCCAGCTGAAGGACAGGCTGCCTGAACCCTGGGGTTAGGGGCTTGGGCCAAGGCCAAGGATGGGGAGAGTGGGAGAGGGTGAGGAAGGTGGGCAGGAAGGACACACATTGGGCCACAGGGGACAGACTGGCAGGACACATAGTTAAGAGCAGCCAGAAGGACAGAGGCAAGACTCTGCAGACTTAGTAAAGGGACGTCCAAGAGCCTGGCTGAGGAGTTGGGGTTTCCAGGTCTTGCAGGGGAGGAGGATGGGTGGGGTGGTGAGAAGAGACAGATTGAGACCAAGGCCTATGTAGCCTATTTCCCCCAGCTCTTATCTGGACCCTGGAGAACCTGGGGTGGGCAGACATTTCCACTATCTGGAGCCAGGAAGGGTTTCTTAAAAGAGAATTTAGGGGCTCCAAGGGGAGGCTGGTCTTACCTTCCTCTATCCACCCCTGTCCCCCTTCCCAAACATCAACCCGGGGCAGGCTAACCAAACCTTTATGTTCATATATATACATATATATATATATCTATATATATATTTATTCTGTGTTAAGGAGCCTTGTGTCAGGCTGATAGGAAAAAACACGAGGGAGAGAGACGGGAAAGTCAGAAGAATGCAGAGCTCAAATGAGACCCGAGATAAAGCAATTACCTGATCAATACGGGTGAAATTGAGTAATCTAGTGGATCAATACCATGGGCAGGAGGTTGGGCGGTTGGGCGGGGGGCACTCCCTGCTGTCTGCCCCGCTCCCCTGCCCACCCCTTCTGCAGCCCCCGCCCACTCGCTTCAGTTCCCCCCACCCCACCTTATTGGGAATTCACCTCTAGGTCTTCCTTCCACCGATGCCTCTGCACTCAGTCCCCCAGAGTATCACCCCCTGCCCCTCCCAGCTCCCAACGAGTGCTCAGGCTCCCGGCCCAGGACTCGGTCTCCATCTCATCTCCCCTCACCCATCCCCTCTCCTCCCTTCCCAAACTGCTCCACTCTCAACAGTCCTTCTAGGTTGATGCCTCACCCTCTTTCTCCATCTTCCCCATCCCCACCCTCGTTCCCCCTTGGTGGGGCCACAGACCAAGCCAGTTGGATAGCCAGCCTCCCACATCTCTATCCTGAGGCCAAGTGTGGTTAAGTGGTCCCCCCCACCCCCAAATCAGGTAGGAGCTATCTAAGGACCAGAACTAGGTTTGCAAGGACCAAGCCTTCCCCATCAGCCTTGACCTGACTGCTGGAGAGGGAGTGGTGCCTCCTGCTTCACTGTTACTGGCAATACAACCTACCTACTCCATCTATAGAGCAGTCCTTATGTGCTAGGCTCTGGCTGAGCTGGACTCTGGGGGCAGGAGGCTAGGAGGAGGACCCTGGTTCCTGCTGATCCAAAAGCGGTGGTGTGGGTGCTGCCAGGGAAGGGCACCAGTCCATCTGAGGACTGCCTGTGTTTAGAAGGGATCTTGGGGCTCTGGTTTTTTTTTTTCCCAGAAGGGCTGTGGAGGAGAGTGAGAACTCCCCCAGTGTTGTGGGGGCATCTGAGCTCCTGCCTGCCCAAGTCAGTACTGAAAATTCTCCGGTAACCAGAAAAGTTACAGCTCGCTGGGAGATGAAGGGAAAGCCTGTGGCATTGTGGGGAGAGCACTGGAGCCGGAGCCCGAGCTTCCTAATTACCCGTCTTTGAACTGGAGGCTCCCGATGGGCTAGGAGTGTTTATATTTGACTGCGAAATCCCAAGACAGAGTCTGGCATCCAGCAGGCACTCAGGAAATGTTAGATGAATAAATGAGTGACTATTGTCACCTCGCCACAATCTGCCTTGTATTTCAGTTCATTATATTGGCTTGTTCCCGCAGTAAACTGAGTCTCTGTGAGTCTCCAGAGAGCAGGGACTCGCTGTGTCTCCTGGCATGTGGCCATGTCAGTTTCAGGAATGAATGACTGACTGAAAGCATGTGCGCCTCTCTCTCTCTGGCCTGGAGGTCATTTCAGGGGAGCTCACACCAGTGATGATTCCATAAGATTCCCTTAGAGAAATCAGGGGCCTCTTTAAAGCAACTCAATCCCCCGTCCCTTTCTTCTAGCCTCTGTGTGTCATCACTGAGGGGGAGGGAGGTGTTTGAGAAAAAGCATGGAGCTTGGAGTCAGGAACTCTGGGTGAGTCCTGGTTTGGTTCCTCACTAGCTGTGTTGACCTTGGGTGATTCACTCAACTTCGTTGACCTTAGTTTTCTTCATCCCCAAAATGGGGATAATAATAGTAATAATCCACAGAGGGCAATGTTGTGGATCAACTCGTGGATCAAGTAAGTTAAAGCAAGTGACAAGAACGTACAAATGTTACTTGTTATTGTCAACATGGGGGTAGGAGGAGTTGGTCACCAGAAGTCCAAAATTTCAACATGGGCAGATAAAGATTTTTCCCAGCTAGGCCAGGAGTGGGAGAACCAAAGCAAGCTTCCTTTACTGTGATATTCTGAAGACAGGCCTACACCACATACCTCAGTTTCCCCTCCCTTTTCCTTCCAGTTAGTTGCCTGGAGGTCAAAATCATACAAAGAAATCTCTACCCCACCCTCTGCCTGTTTAAATTACTCTTTGAGGAATTTGGGGGAAAGAAAAAACCAGAAGGACAAAAAGGACACACTGGAACAAAGGGCCCTGAAGCCAGAATCATGTTTTCAAGGCTGACCTCTGTCTCCTGGAGAGAGGGGTCCCTCCATCCTCCTCCCTCCTTCCCTCTCCTCCCTGGTCAGGTTCCTGCAGAAGGTGGGGTGAGAGGTCAGAGACGGCCTCCCTCACGGGCCCTTAGCTCTCTGGGACTAAGGTTGTAAGGTTCTGACTGTTCTCCTAAACCAGTCTTCGGGCTGAAGCTGGGATGGAGCCAGCACCTGACAACTGAGGCAAGGGGCAGTGATACTGGGGCAGACACCTGCTGCCTCTTGGCTCTGGACCTTCACTTCTCAGTCTTAGCCCATTGTTGGGCGGCACCCTCCCCATTGTCTCCCTAGACCAGATTCCCAGATCCTGGAGCCCTGGAGTTTGGAGATGTGGGGCTTCTCCCCTCAACCTGGGCCCTGGGAGTCCGGGTGGGGCTCGTCTGCATTCTAGGGAAGGCTTTAATCTTTGATCTTTATCCCTTCGTGATCAGTCCTCGAAACCCAGCCCCAGGAGCCTGTTTGTCCAGAGATAGAGGCCCCCTCTCCTGGGCCTGCTGCAGGTGCTGGCTTTCCTTCTGCACTCCTGATTGGGACACAAGGCCTGACTCCTGGAGAAATGCTAAGGTTGGGGTCCCCCGCACCACCCCTAATTCTGCGTGTCTAATTAGAATAAAGTGTCTTCACCCTTGTCTCAGAGATCCAAGGCCATGAATGGGCAAAGTATGGGATTCAGACTCATGGGACAGGTTTGAATCAGTAGGACAGGTCACCCACTGTGGACCCCTACTTTCTCATTTGTAAAACAGGGATCATAGTGTTAGGGGAACCACTGACTGAAAACTGCCTGCCCTGGCCAAGCCAGATAGTAACCACTTGCATGAGTTATCTTACAACAGGAGGTCCTGGTAAGGAACGTGGAACTAACAAGCTACCACCAACCAGAAGAATTTGGGAAAGGTCAAAAGGAGAGAGGAGACACCAGTCCATATGTCCTATCAACCTCCGAGAATCCTTCTCGCTAGAATCTATCTTGGCTGAGCGATGTGCGCGCCACCAGGAAGGACCCTGAGTCAGAATGACTGTCCAGAGACAACCTGGAAACTAACCCCATCACCATAAAACCCGAGACTGCGAGCCACGTGGCAGAGCAGTTCTCCTGGGTTCCCTTACCCTGTGGCTCTCTGCCCCAGCGCCCCTTCCCAATAAAGTCTCTTGCTTTGTCAGTAAGTGTGTCTCCTCGGACAATTCATTTCTAAGTGTTAGACAAGAGCCCACTCTAGGGCCCTGGAAGGAGTCCCCCTTCCTGCAACAATAGTATATTACCTCCTCTTGAGAGGGGCTGACGGAAGTGATGTGAAGGCAAAAGCCCTGTACAGAGTACAGGCATAAATATCTTTGTCATGTCATTTTAAAAAGGACTTTGAGTACTAAATGCTTTATGTGCATCATTTAATCTTCAGAACAATCTTCTAAAATAGAGAAATAGAGGCACGGAGACGTTCCATAATCTGCCCAAGGACTCACAGCCAGTAAAATGGCAGGGGTGGGACTATGGGATTAAAGCCAATTCCACTTTATCTCCCTTCCTCAGGGAGTCAACACACCCAGCTCCTGAGAGAGGAGGGAAGCAGAAGCTGTGACAAGAGGGGTTAGGGGTGGTGGAGTGGGGGGATGTCTGAGACAGCAGTCTTCCTTCTGTCCTCAGTATTCCAAACTGGCATTCTCTATCTGGACAATCAAACCTCCTTCATATGTTTCTTGTTATTCATTGATCCAGCAAATACTCATCAAGCATCCTCAGGTTCCAGGCAGTGTGCTGGGCACTGGAGAAAACGAACCGACCCCTGCACCAGCCCTAGGCTTCTGGACCGTCCTGTGAGAAACCGGACCGGCAGAGCACTGACAAAATTGTGTTAGGGTGGTGGCGCAGAGATAAACATGGGCTGCAATAGCACACAGAAGAGTGCCCAGAAAAGGCCCCTGAAGGCAATGACATCTGAGCTGAGTTCTGGAAAAGATGTAATTGGTCAGGTGAAGTGGAGGAAGGACGTCTGTCTCCAGGCAGTGACTTCAGCAGGGCCAAGAGGCCTTATGGCATGAGTGGTTAAGAACACAGGTATTGGGGCTTGAACCCTGGTCATACCAGTTAATGTCTCTGTGATTTAGTGTTCCCCTTGATAAAACGGGGATTAATACAAGTAAGCGCTTAACATGCCTGGCACATGGTAACTGCTGTCTCTGCACTGGCTGTTATGGTTGGAGCTTAGGCTTTGTGTGGGCTGACAGAGTGTGTGTATGCGTGTTTGTGTGGTTAAGGATGAGGCTGGAAGGGTAAACGGGAGCCAGATTATGAAGGGCCTTCTAAACTAAACTAAGGACTGTGAACAGGGAGATAATGGGGAGACTCTGAAGGGGTTATTCCCTACTCGCTCATTTCACAGGCTCTGAGACTTAACTTTCCCCTCATCCTTCCCCCCCCCCCGCCCCCCCGCCCACCAAGTGTTCTCACCCTGAAGCTCCATCTCTCTCACTTCTTCCTCCCTGCTCACCACCACTCACTCCTCTTTGCTCAGAATTTGAATAATTGCCATCCAATTCTATGCATTGAATGGTCAACATTGGGTGGCAGAACTGGTGGCCTGGGATCCTGATCTCAAAACTATACCCAGTTTCATTCCTAACAAGTCGCACTTTGCTTTCAGCAGCCTGAGGAAGGAAAAGAATCAGGAGGCTCTCCTAGCAGGAAGGTCTGCATCCAAGCCCATTCATTCCCGGCTTGATTTGGGTTGCTTCAGGGAATCAACCAGTTAGCCTCTGCCATTTCACCTTTTCCTGCCAACATGAGTTAATAGTCTTCTTAAGCAGAAATGTTAATTTGACAAGCTGGCCTTCATGCTCCTCTTTGGTCTAGCCCAAACTCTTTTGCGTAATATTGGGAATGGCCATTGCTAGCAGAGTAAAATGTAAACTCTAGGTGTCTCCTAAGACCCTTCATAATCCATCCTAGTTTGCCTCTTTAGCCTCACCCCTCATCAATTTCAGCCTTTCTGAACTCGCAGGACCCTTCCATAGAAGTCAAATTTTACACCTGTCTGTGATTCTACCAATGTTGGGATCTTTAGAAGATCACTTTGCCTATCTCAAGAGTAAAATGAGAATACTTTGTCTGGCACCATTTTTCTTAGGGTGTGTTATATGATACTCAATATCCCAGTAAGATCTCCTCCTACTCCTCTGGATTCTTGTCCTCTACTGGGAAATACTAGGTTTCCCTAGCACTGGCTTGTCATGTACTAAAAAAACAAAACAAAATCAATAATCCCAAAATCACCTTTATTGGGATTATTACTCACATAGCTGAAAAGTCACCCTTTTAGAGTGACTGTAATTCAGTGGTCTTTCTATTCAAATTGTTGTACAACTATCACCACTAACTCCAGAACATTTTCATCACCCCAAAAAGATGTGACCCATTAGCAGTCACTCTCCACAGCACCCACTAATCTATGTTGTGTCTGTGGATTTGCCTATTCTGAACATTTCATATAGATTCATACAAAGTGTGGCCTACTGTGTCGGGCTTTGCCATGTACTCTTAATGAATCCTCAAGTCAATCGTGAGGTAGAAATTTCCCCACTAACTCGTGTCCCTGGCTTCAGTTGTCCTTTATCTAGCAGCATCTATTGACTCAAGGAAATTGACAATCTCCAAAGCTCTTAAGGGACCTACCCTCACCGTGTTGGCCCCTGCACAACAGGAATAAAAAGCATGGAGGTGGGTGAGCTAGCATGCACGCGGCACATTCTCTGGCATGACCACCCTGGCTTAGCGTATCAACAACAAAACCAACGTTCCGCAAACGTTACTTAAAAGTATTTTTTTAAAATTTTATTTAACTTTAATTTCTGAGGTAAAATACTTTTTTTTCTTTCAACTTCCATAACAAAATACAGAGCTATCAGATACCCCTGGAAAAAATATGTATATTATACATATATTTCTATAACATTACATCATATATATATAATATATATATGCAAAAATTTGAAGACTTTATAGAAAGCGGAACATCTAAAAGGCACTGCACAATGGAGTTAAGATTACTTACATTTTATGTACATATAAACACTTTATTCTGCTTAAGCGGATAACTAGTGAAGTCATCTTTCACATGTGAATTCCCAAAAATCCCTGCATCACAATTTTATAACTCAAAGAATGCCTAAATATTTCAAAACAAATTAACTGGTAACTTTTTTTCCCCCAAGAAGAAACAAAAAAATGGAACAGTTCTTGAAAGACTGGATCAAAGTTCTTTTTCTTTTAAACAAAATTTAAAAGTATGTTCCATTACTGTCTACAAAACAAAAAACACAAACATAATTATGGAATAAATAAAAAACAAGGGACAAACAGCCAACTGACTCTACCTGCTTGGTGAGAAGTGGTATACTTCAACTATTTTTTTTTTTTTTTTTTAATGCTTCTGAAAGTTTCTTGGCCCATTGAGGACTAGGGTGCAGTAATTCCCTGTGTTAGTTAGCGAGCTGGGTTTAATGCAGTGCAGCTTGAAAACTGGGGGTTGAAGGGACTTAGTGAATTGTTTATATTTCACTCCTAGCCGTTCTTAAAAAAAAAAAAAAAGAAAAAAAGCTCAGCAAGGCTGGACGCCCTGAAGAGATCTCTGCTATTTTCTTCTCTAGAGTCAAAAAAGCAAACAGCACGAACAGGTTCTTAATACATGTTCAAGATCTGTATTTGCAAAATGTTAAAACATTTGGCACAGCAAAAGGTGGAAAAAAATGGGGAGGCAAAATACGTCTGGTGTTGTCCCCCCCTTTCCACCTGCTGTTGGACAGTGATGAGATGCTCGCGGAAGAGAAAGGCCTGGCTTTGTGCCAGGCTGGTGACAGGTGCTGCCCAGAGTGGGCTCGGGGAAGAAAAAACTATCTCCCATCCCTTTGCTCCAGGAAATATCAGTGACCTCCACATCCCCTGGTCCACTTCCCGGGCAAGCCCAAGTCTGGCTCTGTGTAGGACCCTCCCCCCAACCCCAGTGTGCAGTGCAAATCAACCAACAATTTACTGGTGGAATGGCAATCAAAGGAAACAGTTAAACACCAAACAATTTCTTAAAGCCAAAAACAGTTTTCATGGAGTTGAACATTTTTTGAGTGTGTTTTTTTCAAGTGTAAAAGCTGTGACTTTTTATTCAAACAGAAGCAGCATCTAGGAATTAATTCTGGCACTTGGGTTCTAGGGGGTTACAGGTATGCATCACGGATTTCTCTCCCTCTTATTTTAAAGGCCTCATGTTTCTATTCCTGAGTTCATACTGACACCTGCCGGCCCTCCCCTCTAGTGGACAGAGACGGTGGGCAGCCAGCCTCCCTGGTTAGATTGGGCAATGCCAAGCAGACATGCCTCTTCCACCTGCCTGGGCTTGCTTTCTGATTCGAGGTAAGTCGAGGTACAGAGAAAGAAACCGACAAAAACACAACCAACCAAAGGCAGCCTGACCAAAGCCTGAGTTGTTAGGGACCATTCTCCTAATCCTTTTCCCAGGAAAAGACAAGCCACTCACGGAATTTGAATCAAACAAGGGGGAGGACAATTGCCGAAAAACAGCATGATGGACTCAAGTCCTCTTAAGCCACCTAACAACTCACCGGCTCGAACCTCTCCTGGGCCCCTCTCACGCACGCACTCCAGTTTAAAATAGACCCCCCCCCCACCATGAAAAGACAACCCTCAAGTGCTTCTTAGTACACTGAGTTCACCTAGGCTGAGATGGAGCCAGGAATCTCTCCAATTTCTAGACAACATCCCTGTGCCCACTCCCTGCCCCTATCAGAGATGCAGTTATTTCTTCTTTCCGCTGCTCATGGATCTGAGCCATGTTAGGTATTTCTGTATACTACTATGTACTTACATGTGCGCACACACACACACACACACACACACACACACACACACACACACACACACACACACACACACACACACACACACAGTTGGCTGTGGCTTCTTTCTCTCTGCCCCTAATCCAGGCTCCTTTTGCTTCATGTAAGATCAATACTTTCCCATTCCTTTGAAGTTGCTGGAAGGGAATTTCCCATGAAGAAACAATTCCTGGGGTCTCATGTAGGAGAGTCAATTGATCATGAGAATTAGTACAATCTAGGGGAATGGGTATGGCAAGAACGGCAACACCACAACAGGACAGACACCCACTGTTTCACTTACACCAGGCCTCTTGGCATCTGTCTGCCTTCTGTGTCTGTCTAACGCTTCTTTCAGCTTCCTAAACATCCACTTGTACCCCCAGCTACCTTCTGTGTTTCCAGGTATCATCTGCCCTTAACTCCCACAATCCTGCCTTTTTGCTACCTATCCCAATACATCAAGTGGGGATGATTAAATACCAGCTTAAAATTTAACCATCTTCCAACACTCCTGGATTATCTGAAAAGTTGTCTATGCCCTTTTACAGGTTTACGTTGACAGACCCGTATCATGTTGAAGTATGTTCATTGTTAAGGCTTTGACTTAAGAAAACGATAAGAGAACCAGACACCGCAGAAAGACATCTTCAACTCTGTCACATCTCTCAGTCAACTCGCTCAGTCACACGTTGGTTTGGCTCCCCAAACCCACTATAGAAAAAAAAAAAGAGCATTTTTGTGTTTTTGTTTTTAAAGGCATTGGGTTACTTCCTCCTGCCCTCTTCTTTCTTCCCTGAACAAGAGTTTATAACTCCTCATGGCTTCTTAATAGGTGAAGTAGGTGAAATGTCCAAGAAATTCACAGCAGGGCTTCCTGTCTCAACAACGTAGCTGAAGGCTCAGCGCCTGTGCCTTGCCAGCCCCGCTCTAACTGGCAGTACATTTCATGTTTCCTGAAAACATTTTATAAAAAGGAAAAAAAAAAAAAGAAGCCAAACAACAACAACAACAAAGGGAAAAAGAAAAAGAGCAACACCTGAACATCCTCCTGCCCCCGTAAGACTGAGATTATCTTATTCCTCCCCTGAAATAATTATAAAGAAACATTTCAGGCAAAATACTTAAGTATTAATGGTCTCTCACTGCTCAACCTCCCAACCACACCCCTTTCCCTTTTATGTGTATGTCTCAGAGCAAAATAAATTCATTAATGGCTTTCCATATATAAATACAATAGAAAAGAAACAAGTCTGGAACCTGAACTATCATGGGGCCAAACAGTATCTTGGCCCTCTGGGAGTTTGTCAGAAAGTGTAAGCCTCAACAGGAAACAGAGGCTCTTTCTTCTTTCAGTTCAATACCCTTCCCATGTCCTACTCACCAGGAAAAAAAGTGTGTTCACATCCCATCTAATTTACAACAGAAGATACCCCATCCTATCCCCCAAACATAAAAATACAAGTCTATGCCCCTAGAAGGATCAAACCAGCCTAATTCCCTCCCCGCCCCCCACCCTGAAATCTTGCTACATAAATACATGTATGTGTTTGATTATAGTATAAACAGCTCCCAATCAACTTCCAGTTCTAAGCGTCAGCAGCAGCCGTTGCCAAGCCCCGGGGTCCTGACCCATTCCAGAGGAACTTGCCATTCTTACTCAGCTCCCGGGCTTCAGGGTCATCATTCCAGCGCCTCTTCAACCGAAGCTTGGGGGGCATCAGGGCATCTTCTTTCTTCTCAGGTGCACCGGGCTCTTTGCCAGGCCTGTCCTCACTGTCTTCAGTCACCTCTAGGGGTTCTTCACTTGGGGTGCTAATGGGTACAGAGGGCCAGACAGGCGGTGCAGCCGGGCGGGCAAAGACGGTGCCTTTTTCCTCTTCTGTGGTCCTGCTTGGCACACTGCCCTCTTCTTGAGAGCGCTCCTCCTTTTCTCGTGCCAACTGCCTGAGACTCTCAGGATCCTTCTCAGAGGCTGGTTCCACCTTAATTCTCGGGGGAACAGGAGCCAGCGTGGGAACAGTGACAGGCGCTGCCTCCTCGCTGCTCTCCACCCTCTCCCGGTTCTTCCGCCCGACAGGTGGGGGCTGCAGCTTGATGGAAAACTGGGTTGACTCCTCAGAATGCATCTGGCACTGCAGCGGTGGAACCATGAGCCCCGGGTAACGAGGAAATGTCCGCGGACTCAGATGGTAGTTGAACACAGAACAGGCTTGAGAATGAAGGTAGTGTTTCATTTCCTCAGGGTTGAAGGAGAAGCAACTGCTGCTGGTGAAGGGGCTCAGGCCTGGCGACGGGCTATAGGAGAAGATGGTGGGAGTCAGGGAGAGGGCTGGTGAAATGGGGACATTCAGGACGCCTCCACGGCCGGGGATGGGAGAGATGGCGAAGGGACTATGGGGGTCAGGGTACATCCCTGGCCTAGAGAACAGGGGAAGCATGATGTCAGGCTTGCGCTTCTGATGGCCAATCCCTCCGCCGACAGCATTCCGGGAGGACATGAGATCCACACCCCGGCGCCAGTCAGCGGCTGAGCCATCCTCCAGCTCCGAAAGCTCCACCTTTCTATCAGTGCCAGTGCTTGACTCCTGGCCAGAAGCAGTTAGGGAGCTAGCAGAGAACCGCCCTGGCTGCACATCGCTAGTTGGAGAATGGGTGTCCAGAGGTGGGAAATGGAAGCGGGAAGAGGCTGTTGGCACTGGTGGCGCACTCTGGGGAACCACACCTGTGAGGGAGGAAAAGACAAAAGGCCACTTTGGAGTTCTGGTCATTCATTATCAGCAATTTTACTTATGCTAAACAAGTACAAGATGTTGAAGAGCAACAGAAAATAAACATTCCAGCTGGACTGAATCCCTCAGCTGCCTGTCTCCTCAGCTTCCTATACTCAGTTTAGTTGCCACCTTTCTCTAGAGTCTTACTCACTGTCTTCACGGTACTCACTACTATCTAAAATATCATTTACTTGTTTATCTGTATTCTAAAACATAAATCCCATGAAGGCAGGGACTTCCTATCATTTGCAAGTAGATTTCCAGCAGTTCAGGGATTAATAATTAGTAGGTGCTTAATAACTACCAGTTGAATGAATGAATGGGTATTACAGCCTTCTCCTCTGCAACTCTAAATACTGTATATATATCACCTGCTTTAACTCTCAGCTTTGCAAATCATCTTTTCATAATTTTGGCCATATCTATAAAGTAAGCAAACAAACCAAAACCAATGAACAAAACTAGGAACGATATGTATGTAAACAATGCATTAAAAGCCTGAAGACCCTGCACCTCACATATATGAACACGAACAAGACCACATTTTAAGAACAAAAACAGATCACAAAAAGAGGCTATGTTTGTTAAGGTAGGTTCTCATGGTGTACCTTTTATCATTTCTGATATACAATCACTACTTTGTAGAGATTCAAAAATTTTTAAATCTCTCCAATCTATTTTCTATTATACATAATCTGTATAATGATCTCCACTCCCATCCTGCTTTCAAGCACTGAGGACGCTGGGAGAAAGTCGAGTACCTACCACTTCTCCCAAATTCACAGACTGAAAACTGAAGCTCTAGGCAGAAACCAACACTGTGCTACACATGTCAACTTCAAAGCCTCACAAGTTCTCAACTCCCCCAAAAGGTCCTTCTGACAATCAGAGCATAAGAGAGGTATGAGGCCTCAGGGACCCTTTGGGCGCCTGGGAGGCATCAGTGGCTTCTATCACTGATGATGTCAGGAGGGCTATTTTTACTCTGAGGGAAGGATAAAGGAGAAGAAAAAATAAGAAAAACCCAAATAAGTGAAAGTGTGGTGATCCAGGAGAAGAAACAAAAAAGGTGCACGAGATACGATGTGGGTAGGAATTGCTTGCAGTCTTCTATTCTTGTTATAACTGAGTCATCCTCAGATAGGACTCTGGAGTCGGTAGGTATGTGCAAGACTGTAGCTTTCTTGGCACATGTGCCTGAGTAACACTGTGCCAGGGCAGCATTTCAAAATGATGTTCCACAGAAAACTGGTCTGCAGGTCTTTTTTCTGAAACCACTGATTTAATTGCACAATTCGGAAAAACAGATGGATGACCTTGAATATAATTTGAGTAGAGTCAAGAGGGTCTCCAAAGTATCACTTCTACTAGCTTATTACAATGGCTAAAATTCTATTTTTTTTTGATTCTCCTGGATCTTTATTTTGTATTAAGAGCACATCTATTCAAAAGCAAAAAAACACTTCTATGTGTTCTGAAGGACTGAATAAGTATAATGTGGGGGGGGGGGAAGGGAGGTGGTAGAGAAGGTCTTGTCTCCTAAACAATTTAGTTATTCGCTTTGTTTTTTCTAAACTGGAGGATATCTCAGTCCCTACACAGGCTAAGGTACACTGTAAATCTGCAAAAAGGAGACAGAATACATAGCATTTTCCAAATGCATTTAGAGGGAGTGAGGAAGGCAATTTGGAGGTGGCATTCTGGATCCCTCACCTCTGATTAACTGCAGCAGCCCTATTTTTATATGTTGTATCAGTATGTTGAGATAACAAATCTAAGATTTTGTCTGAAAACTAAGTATGCTGCTTCAAGAAGTATGAAAACACTGCTTTGAAGAAGACAACCTTCGTGGAGCCACTATGAAATCGGAGTAGTAGGGCTGGAAAACGTGGGTTTGAATCTTAGCTCCAGCACCTTCTACCTTGTAGCCTGGTACAAGTAACCAACTGGTTTTTGAACCCCTTTAGCAAAATGGGAATAATAAGGCCCTTGTCTAAGTTCAAACCCCGGCCCTACCACTTAATAGCTGTGTTACTCTAGGTAACTTACTTACTTTTCCGTGCCTCAGTTTCATTACCTGTAAAATGGATAATAACAGGACTAATCCTCATGCTATGAAAACTACAAGAGTTAATATTTGTAAAGTCCTTAAACTGGTACCAGCGCATAGCAAACTGCATGTGTTTGTTAAAATAATTTTTTATTAGACAATAATCATGATTAAAAAAGCAAAACTTTAAAAGGCATATATCATTTAAATATGGACCATATATTAGATAATAGTATTAGAGCATGTTAAAACTTCCTGGGTATGGTAATGTTATTGTGAGTAGAAGGAGAATGTCCTTGTACTTGGGAGATACATACTGAAGTACACGGGGATGAAGTGTCACATCTGCAACTTAATCTCAGAAGATTTAAAAAGTATATCGAAATATAAAGCAAATGTTTATCTATTGATTAGTGAATCTAGACAGAGGATATATGGGTGTTCGATGTTCAATTTTTTCCTCAATTTTTCTGTAGCTTTAAAGTTTTCTAAAATAAAGATAAAAAAACTGGGGTGGGGTGAAGTGAGGTCTCAAGTCCATCCTTGAACTGGTCTGCCCTCCCCCCACACTCTGACAGGTAGCATTTTTACTAGTATCTTCTGTATCTGTCCAAGGTTTCTTATGTACATTAAAAAAATACATTTTAATGTAAATATTAAAAATGCATTTAAACATTAAATATTAAAAAAATTTTTTTAAAATTTAAATGTATTGCTTCTATTTTTAAAAACACACAGTTCAAAATAGCCCAACTGTACCAACCCACCATCTAGACAATATCTCTCTAGCCTCCAGGATCTAAATCCACATAGCTCTGCTTCTTAGAGCATTTGTCACACTCCACATAGTATTCCGAATTGTATTAAACCTCATGTATCTTATCTCTCCTGCTAAATTTTAAGTTCCTTGAGGGAAAGAACTCCCCCATAATCTTTTTCTTTGTCTTTAGGGCTTAACACATTATCTGTTGAATAAATGAATGAATCCCAATCCAGAGAAGGAATGTATGATCTATTTCAATAGCTCAATCTCTCAAGAATTGTTTCCTGAGAAAGTGTCCAACAGATAACTGTATTCAAGCCACTCTGATCAATCTTTGACTTTGCTGTCATCCTTAATTTTATCATTTGTAAAATGAGGGTACTGGGACGTATACTTTATTTGGCTAGGAGAGTTGCATGAGTCAATTCACAAAACACTAGGCAAAAGTACCTCCATTAAGTAGATGTTCAATAAATGTCACATTCCTTTGTCATCATAAAAGTTAACCTGAAACATCTGGTCTATCTGGGTAAAAGTTCTCTATGAACTAATGACTCTAGTTCTTTGGGGCTATCTGCAACCAGGATGTAAAAACCAAGTAGTATCCCTAAAAGTTTTGCTTTCCCCATGACTTTTTGATTAGGATCTTGAGCTTAGTTAAGGATCAATGTTGGTTCAACCACCTTCAGGCACAACAGGTGGTGCTAGGCCACTACTGTTAGGTTTCTAGACCAGAGTCTTCATATAGTGAGGGTCCAGATTTCCTTTCCATGGAAAAGCATATTACTCCCAAGGGCTGATGAATGCCCCATTCCAGGTTGTCCAAGTGGCTGGACTTGTGGGTTTTCAATAAAAAAAAAATGGGTCAAAGACAGAAGAACAAGACTCACACACTCTAGTATACCCAGCTAGAGTCAAAATTCCTCTAGGTACACAGGAGGGGGGTAAGGGTGAAAAATAGAGGAAACAAGATTCCAGTGGTTAGAACAGGTTTGATTTCCTAACGCCTCTCCCTCAGGCACAAGGAAAGAAAACAGGTTGTAATTAGAGAGATGCATTCCAATACCACTTTTTTTTAAAAATGCATGCCCCAGGGACAGAAGGGAGTGGTTACAGGAGAGATGGAACTGTAATGATAGCAGCATCAAGCTAAAACTGCCCTAACTTGTTGTGTGTAGTAATTACATATCTGCCATGGATCTCAGCATTATATTCTCTCAGCCACACCCCTGCTCTAATTTTTCAGGTTTCTTCCAACGTTTCTCTGAGAAGTTGTAATACTACAGAATCACAATCAGATTTCTTTGCCTTGTACAATGCCACAAAGAAGAGCATTAATGGACTGCTCAGAAACTAGTTAAATACAATCTGTTGTCTTAGGCAGGGGTCTGATTTGCATCTTAAAACAAACAAACATTCTTATCAGAGACTGCCTTCTGCATCCCTGAGAGGCAGACCCAAAACCTCTGTGAGCAGCTGTCATGGAAACCTGTCCCGTGGAGAGCCTAGAGGGGAAGCCTTGCAGCACTTCAGAGGAGAGAAGGTCAAGTAACCCCAGAGTCCTGTTCTCTGAGGCGCTGTTGGTGCAGATCAAAGACACTGCTTTTCACTGCAAACATATGAACCTCCCTTCTGTGATCAAGGATGCTGTGGTTTTGATGATATTCACTTGATAAGGGTGAGCTTGGTTGTTTCATAGAAAATCGGAAGTGTTTGTAGAAACTAGTTCTTGTCTATGAAAGAGTCACTGGGCAGGGTGTTAAAGCTCTGAGTCCTGAACTTAAAGATCAACACAAACCTATGGAACACCATTCCTAAAGAAGACAATGCAATAATATCTAGGAGATGACAAATAATATGCAGAAAAAGGAACCAAATAAACCAAATCTATCTTGATGCTGCAGAGTCTATCACTTCCTGTGAGATGAATGGGAAAACTTAAGCAAGAATGCAGAGGAAATCCAGGGGATCATATTACTTTGGTGTTTCTAAATACCCCTTAAACATGACAAATCCTAGACCTGGGTTTTTTTTTTTTTTTTACACTGAAGGTCTCTCTATTTCTGATCATTTCTACAACTGTCCATTCAATGATAAGTCAAACATGTGTGTCTCAAACTGAATCCTCCTCCAGAAATTTAGGTTCATATTTGACTCTATAAACACATGTCTCTAAAAGTCCCATCAACTCCCTAAATCAACATATCCTTCTGGAATCCTGCACCCCTGCTGGGATCACCTTTCCTTTTCCCAGTCACACTGAGCAGATAACAGAAACCACGGGTGTGTTTTCCCTTCATGATGTACCTATGTCCTAGATTTCGGTTTCCGAGGGTCCAGAAGAAAGCTTTTGAGAGAAGCAACCAACTAGGCAGGGTATTACAGCATTATATACTGGGACTTATGTGGTCACATATTAGACCTGGGTTTTTAGAATTCTTTTTCAACTCAAAATTTATTCCCCACCAAGAGAGTTTGCATCTTACCACTTGACCGTATGTTGATGAATGGGTAGTTGGGCATCACCAGCTTGTTGAAGTTAAATTTATAAGTAAACCTTTTCCCTTTTGTTTTATGAAGGATCCTCTTGTTGTAATAGTATCTGTAAAAACAGGAATGCACGTCAATTTATCTTCTAGCTACTGACAGTTTTTGATATACTTAGGTAACCACTAAGATCAACAATTCTTGCTGAGTATTACTTGCAAACATCACTATCATTCTTTTGCAGCCTTGCCCTTAGGTTAGAGCTGGGAGACCTAAGAGCGTACTTTTCCCATTCAATTTTCAACTAAATTCTAGTCCTTTACAAAGACAATCTCACTTTGAGATCCTGAACACCTATCCTAGCCCCAACCACCTTTCTTCTCTCTCTCTCTATGGTTTCAATTCTTTAGTCCATTTCCTTCCTGTTCCACTGTATGTCACTGCCTTGTTTCTCCTTTCTGCCTTGCCCAGGTGGGGGCAGACAAATCTCTTGGGAGACCTGATGTGGTTAGTCTGGAGGCCTAAGCTCAAGGCATAGACAAAGGAATGTAGAACTGTTTTATGGTGGCAGGTCAAACAATGGTACACCCTGATCTGGAAAACGGCCGTCAGCTTGGCCTACTTCACTTTCAAAAGGAAGTGAGAGGCTCCAGCGACGCTGCTGCCCAGATTTTACATTCAGGGTCACTAACAGTGAAGGAAGGCAAGGGGATTTCAATGTACCTAGAACCCTGAGGCTTGAATCTATTCAGTGGCACAGGTTATAAACTGGCCCCTGGAGGGCTAAAGGGTTATGAAATGTAAAGACTGACAAGGGGAAAAGAAAACCTGCGAAAACTTATAGTGACCAATCTTTAGACATGCTGGAGCAACCTATGAACTGACAACTCACTGAGCTCACTGATTGGTTCCTGAATAGCTAGGGCACTACCATGCAGTGAGTGCTCTCTTGTGTGCTTGCTTCACTCTTTTTCTAGTTTCTTCCAGGAGAGCCTAAAAAAGAGAACTTCTAAGAGAATTCTAACAGGGAAGTGTAAACTAATCTTCTGGATTATAAATGAGCTCCAATCCAGGTTTCACCACACATTCTCGCCCACTACAGAGCAGAACTGTAGTTCTGCCAGCCACGTTGGAATTCCCTCCTACATATAACCAAAGATATGCCTTTTCTCCTCCTGTGCCTGTGCTACACAGATTCAACAGCTCCCACTCCCACTTTAAAGCTACACCTTATTCACTAGTGTAGTCTCTTATCACCTGATACCTTTTTTATCTAACATTCACCAAACTACTTAAGTCTCCTTCCAATCTGTTAACACAATGGATTTGGGAATCCTTTCCTTTACCTCAGGGCCCGGCTCAGCTTGTCATAATTCATCTGTGGTTTGCACTTCCTGCGGCCCCAGAGGCGGGCCACCTCGTCTGGATCCTTGATGACAAACTCCCCGTACTCTCCCTGCTGCCAGGCGATGACATGGCGGAACTCCTCCTTCTGCAGCAGCTCCAGGATGAAGTGCCATAGCTGGATCTGCCGGGAACCCGGGGACGACTCTGTTTTATAGGCCCAATCAGGAAACTGATACCCTTTAATATGAAAAGGGCAAGATCAAGGTAGTCAGGAGCTAGGAACATACATACCTGTTTCCCCAACCTCACATTCCAATGCTCAGAATCTCTAGAGTGCTGTGCAAACATGCCACAAACACCCTTTAGGTCAGCTGGGGCTAACCACAACAGCCGAGAGGAAAGCAGAGAGAAGTTACCTTTCCTTGTGGCAATCATTAAATCTGGTAAGAGTTGGGCAGCAGCACCCAGGTGTCTAATCTCTTACCCTTTCAGATCTTACTAAATCTCATGCCTACTTTCTGTGAGGACATGAAAGTTCCAAAGGGAACGAACAGGAAAGATAATGTTTTAGGAAAATACAACCTTACTCTCAAGGTTGGAAATGTGTCTCTAACAGGAAAGAGACTCTAAAGCTTGGGATAAGGGTGTGGTGACCAGACATGTTAACATTCATCCATAGGAAACAAGCCTACAACTGTCCTAGCAGTATCTACCCTGTCAAGAGGCTGTCAGCCATGGTCTGGCATTTGTGAACCAAGCCCAAGTGGAGAGAAAAGGAACCACTGAGGGACATTCCAGGTATGTCAGAAGATGATTAACTTCTGCTCACCTCCACCTCCTTCTGGCTTTTCCACGATGCTACAGCCTGCTTTCATTTTCACCCTCCTGCTGAGAGACACAAGCCACATCAATTACTTTAAGGTGCTATTTATTTATTATCCTCCCAATGTTTTCTGGCACAGCTTTTCCCCAAACTTCTTTTTCCCTGTCTTTCCCTCCTTATGTAACCCTCTTTCTTCCAAACATGTCACCTCCAAACTGCTAATCCCCAAGTCATCAAATGATGGTCCTCAAGTCATCAGCTTCAAAGGCCATAATTATCTCTCACCTGACTTTAAGCCACAAATTGTAAACACTGTTTTTAATATTTGCTTTCTTCCTCCTGACCAGTCCTTCAAATGTAAAAAAGAAAGGGTATGGTGAAATGAGTCCAAAAAAGCAGCCAAAACAAGTCAGTTTGTCTTCTATTACTAGACAGGCCCAGATGCCAAGATACACAAGCCTGAGTTCACCCAGATGTACCAGTTTAAAGAAGAGTTAAAAAAAAAAAAAAAATCCAAAGCCATCTGATTGCCACTCAAGAATGAACATCTGATTTTGATTTACTTTCCTGAATTATGTGAGATGGGAGAAGGAAAACTTCTCTCAGTCAGAAACTGCCCCTTCCTCCTTGAAACAGCACCCTGGGATACATTAAGTAAACACACCATATGTACACTTACCCTATACAAACACACACACACACACTCCCCCAATTTTTCTTTGAGAAAAAATTTTACATTTTCTTCCTTTAACAGGAAGGAAAAAAAAGCAAGCATTTCTGAGAAGCTTCTGCTCAACAAGTGGAGGGAGTCTGGCTGTGATTTGAATTCATTCCACCCAGATTTACAGTTCCTTAATAAATTTCCTGTTCCTAGCAGCAAGCAGCCTGTATCAGTCAATCCTTTAACAAAAAGGAGGGAAGGGTAAAACTGCCAGAGGGATATGCGGGCAGAAGGCAGATCTACCCTCACCCAGGCAGTTCCCCAGGGTGAATGACAGGCCCTCAGTACCAACATTAGCAGGAGTCTAGAGGGAATGTAGGTGCCTTAGTGACCCTAGGGTGGGGTGGGTACAAATTCCTAATCTTGAAATTTCATCTAGCCTAGGATTCCTCTAGATCCTTTGAATTTTTTTCCTCACCATACACATTAAGAAGACCGGCAAGTTTCGGGCTATGAAACTACCAGGGAATGAGAATGAGATACATACCCCAAAGGAAGGAAAAAACAAACATAAACACAGACACAGAGTTACACACACAAGATACACAATAACAAGGCCCCAGAGCTGAGGCAGGAGTTTCCTCTCCCGGCTGCTTCCATCTCCGTGACAATGAGAGAGGAAAAACACTAATTTCCCCACGGCTCCAGGAAGCTGCCCCGGACGCTAACAACTAGACCGCTCTGTCGGATCGCCGGGTCTTTATTCCGCCACCGGAATGCCTTCAGCCACCACGACTCTGCGATCCAAACCCCGCTGCAACAATGACTTGCCCAGGAAGCTCTCTCCTGACATCCCAACTCCTCAATTTCACCCATAAAGGCCTCCCTCCCATGGGCCCGGAGGCGCCTCTCCATGCCTTAGGCAAATTCATTCCGAGGACACTCTGTCCAAGTAGGATCACTCATCTCAACTCTGCAAAGCCCGGCAGGGCCCTCGCCCTCCCTCGGACCGCGACCATTCCCCAAAGAGTGAGGCTTGCAGAGTCTGGTGCCGCGGATCCCCCGCTGCAGCTCCCGGTCCCGGCTTCCACAGCCCCGGGAGCCTCCTTTCTACCTGCCTCCCGGCCGGGCCTCCCTCACCCCGTGGCCTCGAAGCTCCGCGGAGCCACTGCACGAACACTGCCTGGATCCCCGTCGCCCCTCAGCCGCGGGGCCCCCTCCCTCCCCGCCCCCCGCACTGGGGGAGGCCCGGTTGGGTTGGTACGTGGCTCGCCGGGCGGCCCCGACCGCAGGGACGCCGTCCACGCCGAAGCCGGGGGTTCTGCCCGGAGGAACCTGGCGGCGAGGCCGGGACTCACCTCTCCCCCGCACGGTCCGTCTTCGGTCCGGTCTCCTCCGCGGCGTCTCCGGCTCCTCCTCATCCACCCCAGCAGGAAGTGACCTCCTCGGCTGCTTTCGTCACTTCCATCCTCAGCGGAGAGGGCGGGGGAGGAGGCGGCGCCCTCCTGCCGGTCTCGCAGCCGCGCCGCGCCGCGCCGCACCCAGCCGCGTCTCCCTTTCCTTTCTCCTTTCCGCAGACGCCGACTTCCGCCCGCACCCAGCCCTCAGCGCGCGCTCCTCCCGCCGCGCTGCCCGCGCAGCCACCCCGGCGCGGCGCGTGCGTCACGTTGCGGGGGCACGTTAGGCACGCTCGCAGCGGGCGGCAGGGCGGGTTTCAGCGGGACTCGCAGGGGGAAGCGGCCCTAGAGGCCAGCGGAGGCGCCGGGGGCTTTCCCGCCGGGCTGGTGTGGGCCAGGCGCTGCCCCGGGGGTCACGCCTGTCGCGGGAGGGGACGTCGCAGACCCCATGGGAACGGGCCCGGCGCCGGCATAAAGCTTCCCCCAGACCGCTGAGAGGGGGTCCCCCGTTTCTCCTTAAAAGGGCCCTGCGACCTCCCAGAGAGGAGCGCCTTCACAATGGGAAGAGATTCCCGCAGACCTCAGAGGTCGTTCGCTGCCATCTAAGAAAAGAGTCTTTTCAGATACTTACAAAAGAATCCGCGAGACTTTCTGTGAAGCGCCTTGCTTAGGCATTACACCCTCCACCCCGCCCCGTTAGGGGAGTGTGACGTTTCCTCGCTGACCCCCAACCCCCTGCATTTAGTCTTCATTTGTCCACTTCTAAGCAGCTTGCAAGTTTTCTCCCTAAGTCATTCAACTACATCTCTCCTCTCTTTGTCTTCCGTCTTTTGTTTCTGCTCAAGCAGTTATAAGCATCTTATCCAAAGCATTTTTTGTTCTTCCTTTAAGGTTCACTAATGGTAAAGGATCTCAAACATCTACTTTATCTCCATCCCCAGCCCCATATGTCTGAGTGATGTCCAGGCCTGGTTTCACTCCAAAAGGAGAAAAAAGGGAGGAGTGGGGATCAGTAAAGGTGAAGTAAATTAAAATGAACAATAAGAGTGCCAGAAGTGAAATGGAGTTAAAGGACAATTTGGGATAAAGGAGTAAACTTCTTTTTGTACCGCTGTTGTAACAATACCTTTATATCCTGAATGCCAGGAAGAACATAAAACATCACCATTAGTTGTTAGAAAAGTTGGCTTCCAATTTTGGGTTTGCTACTAGCCATTCTCCAGTTACAGTAAATTAACTAGTAAGTTGGTCCCCTCTGGGCCTAAAGTTGCCTTTCCTGTTTAAAAAGAAAGGATAATAGCATTGGTGATACAAGGTCTTTTCTAGTGAGAAAATCCTATGTAGCTGAATAAAATGAGCAAAATTTAAGCGCTCTCGTAGAGAGGACCACTGTAATAGGGAAGAATAAATTACTTTAACCTTTGTATTCTATTGCGTTTGCTACAAGTTAATCACTAAAGGGATGTTGCCTATAACCTTAAATTATACATAATTGACCATCTCTGGGAACTCTGCCTCCCATGTAAGGAGCGTTAAGCTAAAATACCTTTCTTTAGCTCACAGGAAACCTCCCGAACAGGCCCACCTGGAAACGGCTGCAGGAAGGAAGAAATTAATACATCCTGGAGCCAGGACTTTACCCCCTCCCCTTTTAGTATAAAAGAAGCATGAATTCTAACTCAGGGAAGATGGTTCTTTGGGACACTAGTCCACCATCTTCTCAATCTGCTGCTTTTCCAAATAAAGTTGTTCTTCCTTGCCCCGACACCTCATCTCTCGATTTATTGCCCTGTTGTGCTGAGAGCAGTACGAACTTGGACTCGGTAACACTACCAATATTTTTAACTATACCATGAGCTCTTTGAGTGCAGGAACTTTGCACTTCTGCAAAGTTCTCCTTCACCATGGCACTGCTGCCTTCTTCATCCACTGCAGACAGGCCTCACAACTTGGAAATTCTTGTTCCTGAAATGTGGAGAGCATGAGCTTTCTGAAAGCACAGGGGTGGAAATGCTCAGATACAGTCTGGGAGTCAAGACAGGTAATCTCTCTTGAATTTCCACTTGCTCAAAGCCCTCCTTTGCACCTTCTGCATAGTACCTAGAACAATGCCTTATATGTAAATGTCAGGTGCTTGGTTAAACATTCTTTTTAAAATGCTGGAGTTTGGGGAGTTCTCTGGTGGCCTAATGGTTAGGATTCCAGGCTTTCACTGCCAGGGCCTGGGTTCAGTCCCTGCTCAGGGAACTGAGATCCTGCAAGCTGCGCAGTGCAGCCAAAAAAAAAAAAAAAAAAAAAAATTGGGATTTAGCTAAATGATGTAAATTGTATGCAGGTTCTAGTGCCTTCATTTACTAGCTGTGTGACCTTGGTTAATTTACTTAACCTCTCTGTATGAACATAATACCTATAGTGTCTACTCAAGTGGTTGTATTAAATGTGTCAATACACGTAGAGTAGTTAGAACAGAATGGCCCATTATAAATATGGCAGAGGAACAAATGTTGGCACAAATAATCATAAGAACCATCATAAAAATCCTCAAGTTCTCATACCATCCATACAAATCTTAGTAATTGTGTCGACTCAGAAACCAGGGTGATCAGGAATGAAAGCTGCCTCTGAAAGTCTGAAATTGCTAACCGTTGGCTCATGTCTCAGATTGTCATGGTTAAAGCCAGCACTTCACCTCCAAAGACCCTGTGTTCTACAAAGAGCCAGAACCAGAGTGTAGGACTCTTTGCTTATTCTTATTCAGCCCAGTCTCCTAGTGGTCCTCTGCTGCTGCTTCTCTTGCTAATTAGAGCCACAAAGGATGACTTGAGTAAACAAAATTAACAGAGATAAACAGGTATCTCTACCTGGCTGGAGTCTGATTTGATATGTAGAGAAATGTTTATTTGCCAGCAGAGCTCAACAGAGTTTTTATATTAAGAATCTAATCACTGGCCTAAAACTCAACAGGTGAATTTGGGTTTATTAAAGCAAACTGGAAATTCTCTGACAATTTGTGGATCTGGATAAATGAGTTTTGCCCCGGGAACCTCTCCTGTGGTGTTAGAATCTGGGGAGATTGAGATGGCTAGGGACTTCTTGCCTCGCGTTTGCAAGGTCCCTATCTCCTTCACCATGGCACTGCTGCCTTCTTCATCCGCTGCAGACAGGCTTCACAACTTGGAAATTCTTGTTCCTGAAATGTAGAGAGTATGAGCTTTCTGAAAGCACAGGGGTGGAAACACTTAGATACAGTCTGGGAGTCAAGACAGGTAATCTCTCTTGAATTTCCACTTGCTCAAAGCCCTCTTTGTCCTTCTGCCCCCTTCCTACCCATCTTTATAATTGTTCCATATGCCTAAGGATAAATTTCTGTTTTAAATCTCACACTCTCAGCTCTGCTCCTGCCACAACACAGCTAATCCACTGCTTCTTAAAAAAGAGAAAAAAAAGAACTCTTAAACATTTTTTTCTTCCAAAAAACCCTTTCTGAATTGGTGTGTGTGTGTGTGTGTGTGTGTGTTACTTCCCTGGCTCGCTTTTCTTTATTGCTCCCATTTTCATTTATGCACTTACATTCTCCACATCCCAAACTTAGCTAGCCATGTATGTGATATAAATGCTTTCCTCTCTATTCTTGTCATAGATCACTATGGTAGATCTACTGTAATAGATACCATCTGTATGTCACGTACATATTTGTTCTTCTTAGTGTGTTTGTCTTAGATTGCAGGCCCTCAGAGGTTAGAGCTGCAGTCAGTAGGTCGCTGCAGTGCCCAGAGCAGTTCTGTGTCATCACTTGAAATGCCTAATGATGATTATTTCCTTTTCTGGGAATGTGCTTCTGAGACTGGCTTCTTCCCACCTCCCTCATACTCAAGTCTCCCAGTAAAAATCAGGTAGCCTCTTTTCCCCAAAGTGTGTCCTCACTAAACTTGGATTCAGAAGAATTGAGTTTCCATCTCAGTTCTGCCCTTTGCTAACAAACTGTTTTCTGACTAGCCTCTGAGTTTTGGCCTCCTCATCTGTAAGGATGTCCTTGCTGAGGACAGAGTGTAACAGCGTCTGTGGAGCGCTTGTCCACTATGAAACCCTTTATAAAGGTCAAGGATCCCGATTACTCTTGCTACCACCCCAGACCCTACTCTGTTCTTGGTATCAAGAACTCAAACTTTACTTATCACCTAATTTCACAAACTTCAAGTGGATTTAATGTTTCAATCTTGGGTAAGAATCTAATGGAAAAAGAATTTTGCCTTGAGAATTAGGCTTCTTGAGTTTCTCATCTAGACACTATTTTATGAAGTCTACACTGAGACAATACATTTCAATCACTCTGTGCCTTGGTTTCCCCATTTATAAAAATTATCATGATAAGAACTTCCAGAAAGAAAAATACTGTAACATTAAGGCTATTTACATCGATGAGGTCAAAGACTGAAGGGTATATATGAAATCAACTTATTTCCACTCTTTGTGACTCAGTTTCCCCTTCAATAAAGTGAAGATAAATGATTATAAGAGAATAAACTTTGACTACATATTATTTGCATTTACCACATTGGACTCAAGTAGCTCATAAGATGTTGTGTTTTGGTTTATTTTTCCCATCAACTCAAAGTTGTTGTGAGGCCAGAGGAGTTAATGTCAGTAACAGAGTGGGGATCCCCAGATTAAAGGTTAAGTGAGTCCAAAGCAGAAGTAACTTTGCCCAAAGTCACAGCTTAGCCAGGAGGAGCAGAGAGCCTGACTGTTATTCAGCAGTGACTTAGGGACTCAAGGACTCTCCCCGATTCCACGTCCATCACAGCCCACAAATACCCCTTTCTCTCATTTCCCTTTTTTAGGTCTTGGTTCCCTCATCTCACATCAGCACTGTGGAGAGGGTAGTGAGAGATCACGAAGGAACAGAACAGGAGAATAGGATTAATGTGAGGAAATGACCACTTAAGCTATTTTGGCTTTTCTTTTTTTTCCTGGCAGCTTAGGAGAAAGTTTCCCCTAACCAAATGTTTGATTGCCAGAATCTTTTTCTTTCTTTCTTTTTGTTTTTCTGGGCCACACTGCATTGCCTGGCTTGTGGGGTCCTAGTTCCCGGACCAGGGATTGAACCCGTCCCCAAGACAGTGAAAGTGCAGAGTCTAACCACTGGACCACCAAGGAATTCCTAGAATCTGTCTATTTCCTAGAATCTATTCACTTCTTTCAGAAAGCCTGCTGAAGTTAATTGGAGCAGAGGCCTAGATTTCCTGGTCTTAACTTATCTAGGATGTTTTTTTTCCAAGACCCTTGTGTATTTGTTCCCCTCTCATAAGCCCTGATCCTTGACCTGTTTGCCACATAAACCTTTTTGCTGTCTTTTGTATTTATTCACTGTTCATATCTGGCTCTCACTGTATTCTCTTTATGACTGTCCACATCATTTGTCATCTGGAGAGGGCAGAGACTGTGTCTATCTAATGCTCATTATATAATGGCCAATAAAAATGATAATCACTGTAATAGACTTGGGGTTCATAGTCTAACAAACACCAGTAATGGTTGTAGTGAAAAATGGAGCAAGGCCTCAGATCCTGTTAATTAACAGGCAATCACCTTAAGAATATTTTTAAAAGCTTTCCTTTAATAATTGTGCACACATTTTTTGAATGCGTAGAATCTTAGAGATGAAATGAATGGCAGAGGTCATCTATCCCATCCTCTCTCTAAGTGCTACCAGCCTCTCCTTGAACCCTCATGATGATCAGAGATGATCAGAGGTCACTGCTTTGCCCAACACCTCGTCAACCTAGATTTTTTTAAATATATTGTAAAATACATCATATCCACAAAAGAGTATATGAAAATATACGTGTATCAGTTGAAGACAATAATAAAACAAAGTACTTAAGAACCTACCACCCAGGCAGAGAAGAGAAATTACCATACCCTAGAAGTCTTCTTTTGTCCCTCCTGATTCATCCAAGTTCAACGTTTAGATCACCCTAATTATAGAAAGTTCTTCCTTATATGGAGCTGAAATGTGTTCCACTGACATAACTACCCATGACTCCTAGTTCTGGCCACTGGGGCTACGCAGATTAAATTTAATGTTTCTTCCATGTGACAGCCCATCAGCTATTTGAAGACAGGTATTATGCCTCCCTAAGTAGTTGCTGGAAAAGAACAACCTTAGTTGCTTTTCTCTCCAAATGTGGCTTCAATAACTAAACACAGTCTTCCACAGACCTGGTCTGAGCAAAGTAGAGAGTAAAACTATTCTCCCTCCTTGATTTGGATGCTCTCCCTGCCTCCTCTTTTTTTAAAAGGTGGCTTTGGATAGGATTGACTTTTTCAGAGGCCGTAGTACACTGCTGAGTAGATAGTCAAAATTCTCATGGCTTTCTTTTGGGAACTGTTAACCCAGGACTCTTCTGTTAAGTAGTTTTAAAATCTAAATGCCAGACTTTACGTTACATTAATTCTTGTCAATTTTACTTGGTTGGTTTTGGTCTCTTATTCATTCCAGCCTGTCTATATCATCTTGATTTATTAGAATGTATTATAGTGTAATTTATTGATAGATTGAATTTGGAGCAAGTGTGAAAAAAATGCAGAATACACTGAAACGCCAACGTTAAACTATTCTAAACACAGTCAAATATTTTCTAAATGGTTCAGAAGTCATTGCAGTGTCTCCTCAATTATTATACCTTTGATCTGCGAGATGCCAGTTAGCAGAGTTGCAGGTAATGGGATTTCAAATAGCAGAGTGCTTAGTGTATGAGACTCTGGCAGAGAGTTAAAGCCACTGTGGAAAGCAGAGAACATCAAAGTAAAGCTAGTCATTATGTTGGCAGGAGGGAGAGGGGAGTGGGAGTTCATGTACAGTAGTTGGACATCATAAGGAACTGGGAATCTATCATATTTTGGCATCAGTTCAGAAGGCGGAACTTCTAGATACATGTACTGCCAGGATAGTTTTCTCTCAACAATAGATTATTGTAATGGGCTTGGCTAATGTGCTTGCAATAATGCATTAAGACCAGGTTCATTGGCACAATTAAAAAAAATCACCATCATTATAATAACAGGTCTTGATTTTGCAGCAAAAATCTGGGCTGCTAACACTTTAAGGAAAGAAGAAAAAGTCAAAACTTGGAAGGAAAACAACCTAGCACGCACGTTCTTCTCCTGGATGTTAGGAAAGCACCTGGGGCACAGAGAACAGGCACCGCAGAAGCACAAATACACACACAAGTGCCATCTTGTCCAGCTTCTACATTACGCAGATGCTGTTTGCAGACCAAGTCCTCTCCTGCCCCTACATGTCAATGTGGCCCAGAACAGTGCTAGTTTCTCTTACATCCCTTGTGGAAAATATTTTGCCCAAAGACTGCCCCTGAAACACTAATTGAACCTGAACGTTTTAATTGAACCTCATTACTTGAACTGCGTGAAGGAGATGTGGGTCCCTTGGGTCTGAAATAGGGCGAAAGGAGACTGAACTCACGGTTACACAGTCTCATGGTGCCAAAATACACTGCCTCTGGGAACCTGGTTACTTGTAGCAACTTTGAGCTTTCGCCTCCGTTGCTCCTTACACCTTAGCTGCCTGGGTCCCTTCTCCTTGCTGCAGAGAGGGAAGTTGGAATTAGATGGAAATCCTCAGAGCCTTTCTAACATTGGGGAACTGCCACCAGATCAGTCACTTATCCCCACAACTAATGCCATTCATTAGCTAGGTGCCTGGCTCTTCCCTATTCTGTAGAACATGGAAGATCAGATACTTGGGGATCAGTGCTTTGTGTGGATTTGTGACATGATTCCTGCAACTCCACAGAACCAAAATCAAACATCACATAAATAGCTCAGTCTTATATTTGTTAGTCTATCTTTACTTCTCAGATGAAATTGGTCTAAGCATTATGGGCTCATTGGCCAACCTCATCAGGATCATTCTTTGTTAGAATAGAATAGGATAGAAATAGGTGATATAACTACCTGGTGATAAAGAACCTTTAGAAATACCAACAGAGCAGAAGGGATGCCCAGTTCTGGAAGACATTTTTCTAGAAAACATAATAACTTCTTAAGTACATAACGATATTTTTTCAAAGCATTAAATATATTTTAATTTTTAAATATTTTAATTTTTTATCCATCCACCATTCATTCTACAACAATTCATGCATCAGTTGCTATATACCATGCACTACGCCAGACTTTGGGGAAACAAAGCTCATGGAGCTTGGTCTCTTCTGATTGAAATAACAGTTCCATTAGCCATACACCCTACAGATATTTAAAGGTGTGAACCACAGACAAAGCAAGCCAAATATATGAACAGAGTTTAATGTTGTAATCAAATATAACATAAACAGGTTCATCTAGTTCATTAAATTCTATTTGTTCATTCCTTCAGTAGATATTGGCTGAACACCTACTATGAGCCAGGCACTGTGCTAGTCATTAGGGGTACACAGATGATTGAAACACTGGTCTCTGCTTCAAAGAGCTGAGAACCTAATGGGAGAGACAGACACATAAGCAGACAGCCGTGACACACGTTGGGGAACAGTGCAACAGACATTTTGGTAACCTACCCAGTAATTCCCAACCCTTTCTTTCTGGCTGGCAGAGCCCTCTTCCCATTATAAAAGTGACACTGCTTTCCTAGCCTCCCCTTGTAACTAGGAAAAGGGCATGCTACCAAATCCTACTCTGTAAATCTACTGGAGGGATACTGGGAAGGATTCTTCACCTGAAAAGTGATATTCCCAGAGGGGAACTCCTATACCTGCATCTCCTTCTGTTATGGACTGAACTGTGTCCCCCCCCCCCCGCCCCCCATATTCATGTGTAGAAGTCCTAACTCCCAGTATCTCAGAATGTGACTGTATTTGGAGATAGGGTCTTTAAAGAGATAATTACATTAAAATGAGCCCATTTGGGTGGACCCTATTCTAATACGACTGGTATTCTCATAAAGAAGAAGAAATTTGAACACACGTACACACACACACACACACACACACACACACACACACACAGGAAAGACCATGTGAGGACACAGGGAGAAGATGGCCATTTAAGATAGAAGAGAGGGGCTTCCCTGGTGGCGCAGTGGTTGAGAATCTGCCTGCCAATGCAGGGGACACGGGTTCGAGCCCTGGTCTGGGAAGATCCCACATGCCGCGGAGCAACTGGGCCCGTGAGCCACAATTACTGAGCCTGCGCGTCTGGAGCCTGTGCTCCGCAACAAGAGAGGCCGCGATGGTGAGAGGCCCGCGCACCACGATGAAGAGTGGCCCCCACTTGCCGCAACTAGAGAAAGCCCTCGCACAAAAACGAAGACCCAACACAGCCATAAATAAATAAATAAATAAAAACATCGCCAATGTTATAAAAAAGAATAATTCTAAAAAAGAAAAAAAAAAGATAGAAGAGAGACCTCAGAAGAAACCAACGTGGCGAACACCGTGACCTTGGAATTGCAGCCTTCAGAACTGTGAGAAAATAAAGTCCTGTTGTTTCAGCACTCCCATCAGTGATACTGTTATGGTAGCCCTAGAAAACGAATAGATCTTCCCTGAATTTGGATATTGTCATGAGTTTGGATCCACTGCAGAAATCTTGCAGAAGGTCGAAAAGAATTGCAGTGATGCTGACTTAGTCCCTGATATCACTGAGCCAATTCAGGAACCATCTTCTTCTGGACTTCTTGTAAAGAGACAATAAGCCCCTATTGTTTAAGCTGCTATAGGTGTAGGAGTTCTGTTACCTAAAACCACAGGCATTGTGATTGATACATGCAAGGATAGAGGCAGTGTGGTGTGGAGATAGGGTACTGCAGGGAAAACAAGGAGAGTTGTCTAGGTGACAACTAAGCTTGGGTCTTTAAAGATGTGCAGAAATTAATCAGATAAATGGCCGGACAAAGGGTACTTCAGAAAGAGAGGATCATAAAAAGAGCAGAAGCCACCAGCTATGAGGGAGAAACTTAGTAGCAAGAAACCTTTGGTGTTGTAGGAATCCAAATGTGGAGCCAGGAGGGGAAATACTTAACCTGTGGAAATTGGCAGGGGTTGGATCGCGGAGTGAGTCTTGATTGCTGCTAAGAGCTGTGACTTTCTTCCTGTCGGCTTGGTTAGAATGATGTAAGTGAAGGATAAATTTGAGGGATCA
Organism: Balaenoptera borealis; assembly: GCF_965194805.1. Classification (NCBI taxonomy): domain Eukaryota; kingdom Metazoa; phylum Chordata; class Mammalia; order Artiodactyla; family Balaenopteridae; genus Balaenoptera; species Balaenoptera borealis. The sequence continues at coordinate 80,351,561 of NC_138860.1, read as the reverse complement.
TAGCTGGAAGTGGGGATCCCAATGGAGAGTTTTCTGAAAGTTCAAGAGAGAGAGGAGAAAACAGAACTAAGGTGGTAGAATCAAGATGAAGAGGAGGGGGCCTCCCTGGTGGTGCAGTGGTTGAGAATCTGCCTGCCAATGCAGGGGACACGGGTTCGAGCCCTGGTCTGGGAAGACCCCACGTGCCGCAGAGCAACTAGGCCCGTGAGCCACAACTACTGAGCCTGCGTGTCTGGAGCCTGTGCTCCGCAACAAGAGAGGCCACGATAGTGAGAGGCCACGATAGTGAGAGGCCCGTGCACCGCGATGAAGAGTGGCCCCCGCTTGCCACAACTAGAGAAAGCCCTCGCACAGAAACGAAGACCCAACACAGCCAAAAATAAATAAATAAATAAAATTAAAAAAAAAAAAAAAAGATGAAGAGGAGGAACTGATGCCTGAAAGTTGAGGAGACACGGAGTGATTTGCCCATCACTGTGCTGTATGGCAACTTAGGCATAGATGGTAAATGAGTAGAATTATAATGTAATGGGTGAGCCAAAAGTTTTGTTCGTTTTTTTTCTGTAAGATGGCTCTAGTAGCACTTAGTTGTCTTTAACTTCATTCGAAACAATTTTGTTAGATTGTATGTGACAGCTGTCATATCAGTGTGCCTTTAAAGAAAGACTTATCAAAATTGGTGAATTTTTGTGTAGCTATTTTAATATTGAAGATGGAAGAAAAAAAGTAACATTTTTGGCATATTATGCTTTATTATTTCAAGAAAGGTAAAAACACAACTGAAACGCACAAAAAAGTTGTGCAGTGTATGGAGAAGGTGCTGTGACTGACTGAACGCGTCACAAGTGGTCTGTGAAGTTTTGTGCTGGAGGTTTCTCGCTGGACGATGCTCCACGGTCGGGTAGACCAGTTGAAGTTGATAGCGACCAAATCCAGACATTAATTGAGAACAATCAACGTTATACCATGTGGGAGATAGCCGACATACTCAAAATATCCAAATCAAGCATTGAAAATCATTTGCACCAGCTTGGTTATGTGAATTGCTTTGATGTTTGCTTTCCACATAATTTAAGCGATATGAACCTTCTTGACCATATTTCTTCATGCGATTCTCTACTGAAACATAATGAAAATGTTCCGTTTTTAAAACAAATTGTGATGGGCGATGAAAAGTGGATACTGTACAATAATGTGGAACAGAAGAGATCATGGGGCAAGCGAAATGAACCACCACCAATCACACCAAAGGCAGGTCTTCATCCAAAGAAGGTGATGTTGTGTATATGGTGGGATTGGAAGGGAGGCCTCTATTAAGGAGTCTCCTTCCGGAAAACCAAACAGTTAGTTCCAACAAGTACTGCTCCCAATTAGAGCAACTGAAATTGGCACATGAAAAGAGTCCAGAATTAGTCAACAGAAAATGCATCAGGATCTTCCATCAGGATAACGCAAGACCTCATGTTTCTTTGATGACCAGGCAAAACCGTTACAGCTTGTCTGAGAGGTTCTGATTCATCCATTGTATTCACCAGACATTGCACCTTTGGATTCCATTTATTTCGGTCTTTACAAAATTCTCTTAATGGAAAAAATTTCAGTTCCCTGGAAGACTGTAAAAGGCACCTGGAACAGTTCTTTGCTCAAAAAGATAAGAAGTTTTGGGAAGATGGAATTATGAAGTTGCCTGAAAAATGGCAGAAGGTAGTGAAACAAAAGGGTGAATATGTTGTTCAATAAAGTTCTTGGTGAAAATGAAAAATGTGTCTTTTATTTTTACTTAAAAAACCGAAGGCACTTTTTGGCCCACCCAATAGCTGAGAAGAGAAAGCTGAACTTTATCCTAAATGCCAACCTTTGTCTATTTGTATCATTTTTAATAAAAAAATTTAAAAAATGTATTACTTACTTCCCTGTCTTGTTCAACAGAATCTACTAGGTGTAAACTAACCTTTTCTTAATGACTCACAGCCCTCATTATGAAAAAGGAGGCATCCTGGTGTAGAGGAAAAGGCTGGGTCATGGTGTAGAGGGAAAGGCCTGTGTTAGACATCATAAAACCTGGTTTTATTCCTAGCTCCACTGCTCGCTAATCTGTGTGACCATGGAAAAGTCACTAAGCCTCTCTGTGTAATTTTTTCTCCTTGGCGCCTACTTCATAGGCTTGCTGTGGAGTTGAAATGAGATAATGTGTGTGAAAGGGCTTGATAAACCATCAGACACCAGACAATGAGGCATTATAATCCTTTTTCTAAAGTGAAGTGACATATAGCACAATGCTGTGTCTACTTTCGAGTCCTGTTGTCCTTTGCTGTTAAGTTGTTTGCTGTCTCTTTGCTCTCAAAACACTTCCCTCTCAGAAGGCCTTTCACCCACACCCACCTTGTCCTCCCAGGGCCATGGGTTGGGAAGCCAGAGGTCAGCCTCTTAGAAACTTTGTACAGTGTAACTCAGTAAGGCTCTGTGTGGAGCGCTAAGGATCTGGTTTTGGTTCAAGAGCTTTGTGTTAGCTATTTTGGGTGCTTAAAGGCCTTTTTCACTTCTGGATTTGGTGCCTCATTCCACAGAATTGGGGTTGTCAGAGACTGACTTCCAGTTAAGCGAGGTGTAACTCTGGTGCTTTTATACTGCCAGCTGAACTGCTCAGTTTCCCTCTTCCTGCTTAGTTAGTTCTGTTTTATCTCTCTGTAACCAGTTTTCTGTGGTATCACGTACAGATTTCTCCTCACCACTGACTCACACGCCATGGCATAAATTCAGACAGAAACCTTGACCATAACTTTTCAACAGAGAATATTCCTTGCATTCCCATCTTTAAGGATTTGGGGTCCCTGAGTTTCCTCCTCCCCTCTCTTGCCTTCTAACGGGGTCCTCGTTTTAGCATGTTGAGGGCCTTCCAACCCTCACATCCCATAAAGACACGGATGGGTCATTTAAACGGTAGACAATTGGAAGAGTAGATGTATAACCTGGTAATTAAAGCCTGCACTTTTGAGTTGGAGCATACAAGCTCAGGTGTGTTGCATAATCTCTCTGGATCTCAATTTCCTTATCTGTAAAATGAGAGTAATGCCTTGTTGCGAGGAGTCAACGTAATAATGAATTTGAAGCACTTAGCACAGACTCTGGTACAAAGGAAGTGCTCATTAAATGCAAGGTGGTGATTACTGGTTAGAGAAACTAGTCCTGGGAGATAGTAAGGATAAGATGTGCAGGGTCTGAATTCCTTAGGAGAAAAGGAGAAGACAGGAGGTGATAGGAGGTGGGGAATAGAGGATCCTAGAAAACGATTCGGCGTTTGGGTAGAGTGGGTTCTAGACCATAGGCTGGATTTTGAATTAGCCAAACTCCTGGGATCTTACCAGGCTAGGCTAGGTTTGGGGTATAGAGAGAAGAGATATCCAGGAGGTTGAGGTATTTATTACCTTCTTCAGGGACCGCAGCCAAGTCTGAAACTTCAACTTTTACATCAAGAAACTCTCCGTAGCCTTTTTCATCCCAGGTCCCTCACTTCCTCTCCCACACATCCTTCCTTCTGAGTCCCCATCAGGTTACTCTGGGTGGTGGATTAAAGATGGCCACAAATTCTTGGATACTCCTTCCTGGAGAGATGGGATCTATTTCCCCTTCTCCTGAATGTTGGCTGGCCTCTGACTGCTTTGACCAACAGAGTGTAGCAGAAGTGACGCCGTGAGAGTTCTGGGCCTAGGCTTTGAGAGGATTTGCAGCTTCTACCTTTTTCTCTTGGAACCCTGAGCTACCGTTTAAGAAGTCTGGTCCCCCTGCTAGAGAAAGCATGTGCAAAGACCCTGAAACTACATGGAAAGGGAAAGGCACCCAACTAAGATCAGTCTTTCCAGCATCTCAGGCAAGATACCACACATATGAGAAAAGTCATCTTGGACCATCCAGCTGAGCTGAGCCCCCAGCTGAATACCACTGGGTAACTCCATTCAGTGCCACGTGGCGCAGAAGAATCACCCAGGTGAATCCTGTCCAAGTTCCTGACCCACAAAATTGTGAGATATAATAAAATGGCTCTTGTTTTAGACAGCTAAAGTTGGGGGTGGTTTATTATACAGCAATAGATAACAGAACCAAATAAGCACAAAATAAGGTTTATTTGCAATATTTTGAATAGGCACAAAGAATTTCAGGGATAAAGGGCTCCCTAGGATCTCTCCATCAAAATATTCTTAGAGATCATTATTGGAATAGGGAATACAGTCAGTCATATCACTATTACTGATTAAAGGCCTAAAGTTCAATTGACCTGGGAAAGGCAACTGACTGAAACTCACCTCGCTCCTGCAAGACTCTACTACTCAAATTATTTCATGTTTAGATGGAAAAAATGAGGGAAATATTTGGGAGAGGGGGTCTTCCCCTCTTCTCCCACTGACTATTGGAAGCGGGTGGAAGGGATCTGGGATGAAAGAACAGAAAGGTCTGTAAAACATAGTTTTCAGATCTTGACAGTTTCATTTAGGGCCAGCTCTATTTTCCTACAATCATAAGTGGACAAATAAAAGTTTCGCCCAAGCCCAAGGGATCTTGGAAGGGCGAGCCATATGCAGTCTGGGACGTATAGGCACCAGCCTCAGCACTCAGGAAAACTGAGTCATGGAGAAGTTCTTTGCTCAGGTAACCCAACATGTCAGGAGTGGAGCTGGAATCAGATCCTGGCTCTCCTGGGCTCTTTTCCAGAAGGATTTTTCTACTGCACCATGATGTTCCTTCACCCCTGTTGCTGAGGACAGAAGCACATTTAAATATATATGTATTTTTTAATTAATTAATTTATTTATTTAGTATTGGCTTGTTGGGTCTTTGTTTCTGTGCGAGGGCTTTCTCCAGTTGTGGCAAGCGGGGGCCACTCTTCATCGCGGTGCGCGGGCCTCTCACCATCGCGGCCTCTCTTGTTGCGGAGCACAGGCTCCAGATGCGCAGGCTCAGTAGTTGTGGCTCATGGGCCCAGTTGCTCCGCGGCATGTGGGATCTTCCCAGACCAGGGCTCGAACCCGTGTTCCCTGCATTGGCAGGCAGATTCTCAACCGCTGCGCCACCAGGGAAGCCCTCAGAAGCACATTTAAATCATGATTATCTTGCTGTTCTCTGGAACCCTGATTCCCAGATGTTCAGCCTTCTTTTCTGAGTTACCTTCTATCACTCTGAGAAAGTGAGAAGGGGCAGGTGTGTTTCACTGTCTTTGAAAACGGAGCACGGAGAGGTGGGCTTACACAGATCTCATAGCTCAGAAAGAGGCGTTCTGATGCAGTGGGGAGAATTTCAAAGGGGCCAGTTGTCTGCCCTCAGGCATTTACATTCAAGATGGGGGATATGGCATCTGCTTCCTCCAGTGGGTGGGGAGGCGGGAGGCCATGACTAAGCAAGGTCTGAGCGACTGCAAGGTGAGGCTGCCCCTGAAATCAAGGAGAGGAGTAGAGAGGCCGAGTCAAGAAGGCCTCCTGGAGGAGGTGATAGGCATGTATTGGGAAGGAGTGAGGGAGAATTATCTAGGAAAGAATGTTTTGTGCAAAGTTTCGGAAGCAGAGACAAGCAATGCTTATGTTGAAGACATGATAAGAAAACTACTGGAGATAGAGCACAACCCTTGCTGAGGAGGCAGGAGAGGTATGATTAGAAAAGTGGAGGGAGGGAAAGGGTAGTTAATAATGGCAGGAGGCCTGGACCCTTAGGAGCTCTTTCCCTGATCTCTGGACCCCAAGTATGAGTTGTCTGGTCCCAAGGCCAAACCTCCAGCTCTTTCCAGCTCCATGTACATTCGCAACTCCCATCTGTGTCTCCCATCTCAGCAATAATCACAACAGCACCCACGATGGCTGCCCTGTGTTGAGTGCTTACAATGCGACAGGCACTGCATGAAGCTCTTTACATGCATCTTCTCACGTGGCCCTCGTGGAAACACTAAGGGGAATCTGCTCATTATAGATGAGGAAACGATGGAACTGTAAGACAAAGCTAAGAGCCTGTTGAGAGAGGTCAGCAAATTGCCCCATAACTCCCTTGTCACTCATAAGTGGCAGAGCCAGGAAGGAGCCCAGGCTATGTTTTCACCTTCATTTGCGGGGACCTTCTGAGGGCTGGGCGCTGTGCCTCTGTGTGGGTTACCAACTCCCGAAACCCGGCCTGATTGTGTGGGTCACTGCAGAGACACAGGAGGGTCAGACACATTGGGCTTAAGTGCTGTCAGCGGCCCCTGTGCGCCCTCTCTGTCCCACCATTACCCCTCTCCTCCCCTCAGATAAATCTCTTAGCACCCTCATCCAGGGAGGATAGGGAGGGAAGGACAAGGAATTGGCACTGCCAGTGGGGAGGGGACAGTAAAGCTGTCCTTTGGTTGATCTATCCTCAAAGGACCCTAGCTCCCAGAATCCTAGGGAGAAGCTGCCTTCAGGTGAGGTTTATGCTTGTCTGCCCGGGGTTACATATTGTATAGCTATGCACCCGTACAATAAGATACGAAGGTGATTAATCATCTAGGAATTCCTGCCTCTTCAATGCCTTTTACATCTCTGTTTATTTAAGGAGCACTTGCTGTGTGCCTAGCAGTCTGCGAAGGGATGGGGTGGGGGGGGGAGGAGACAGAATAAGTGAAGGGAAAGTTAAGGTTCTTGCACTCAAGGAAGTTTTGCACTGATTGGGGATATACGGTTTCTAAATATTAAATAATTAGAAGACAAAGCCAAATAATATATAATTACACTGTCATTTAAATATGATCAAGTGTCAAAATACATGCCACAAATGTGCTACGTGCTGTCTGGAAGAGACGCCAGGGTGGGCTTGAATGAATCAGTGTGGAGGGCTTCCAGAAACGCTGGGCCTTGAATGGTGGGTGGGAATCTGAGCTGTGGAGGTGTTCAGAATCAGAGGTGATGTGGAGAGTTGGTGGGGGGTGGACATTAACAAGCATGGTGACTGTGTGAGCTCGGGAGGTGAGCAGACAGGCTGAGCCATGGGAGGGTGCAGGGCAGAAGAGAAAACTCTGGTGTTGGACAGACTTGGGGTCAAGTTTAACTCTCCAGGGACCTAGCTGCATGACCTGGGGCATTACTTAACCTTTCTGAGCCTCTTTTTTCTTACAATACGATAATATCTGCCATTTAAGGTTGTTCTAAGGATTAAATGCAAGTAAAGTTATCAACATAGAGCCTGGCACAGAGTAGAGCTCAAAAAAAAAAAAAAAAAAAGAAAAAAGTTAGTTATTATTATAATTATTTTGAAAATAAACTTGCATAGGTGAGTATGATCGTTATGAAACAATGTCTTGCATCAAATCCTGGCATCAGTCCTTTTTAGTTGGGCTCACTCCGGCAATGTGCTTAACCTCCTCGAGCCTCAGCTTCTTCATCTGAAAATAGGGATGATGGTGTCCCCTACCTCACAGGGGGCTGCAAGGACAAGATGACCTGTTACCTATAAAACACTTAGGAGAGGGCTTGGTACCTAATGAGAGCTAACAAATGTTAGCTATTATTACAGTTAATCCTCCCAAGTCCGGCAAGGGTTTTTATCATTCCCCTATTGTTGTTGAGGAAACAAAGGCTCAGAGGTTAAGTAACTTGTCCAAGGCCACCCAGCCAGTCACTGGTGAGTCCAGACTGTCTTTCTCATCTCCCCAGTGGAAATGCATCTCTCCAACTCCAAAGCTCTCTGTGCTTCCAGTATAGGACTTATTATAGTGCGACTAACACTGCGGTGACGCCCTCGAGGGCAAGGCCTGGGCCTTACTCATCTTTTGTGTACCAGCACCTGACACCAGTCAGGCCCTGGCAGGTGATCAAGAATGCTTGCTGACTTGAGATGAAGTGAGGTGACTGGAGTTGGAGCGCTGGAAAAGGCAGGGCTGGATGTGAGCCTGTATCTGGGCTGTCGGAGGAAGGAGTCAAGATGACTCCAGGTTTCCAGCCTGGGTGGGTGGGAGAAGTGTGGACCTGTTAACTGAAAACCGGAAGTTGGGAGAGGCTGATGGTTTGGGTTTGAGAAGAAAGTGGGGAAGGGGAGATGCAAAGGTCAGGCTTAGGCAGGTTGTGATGGAGAGATGGGGACCCTTTAATTAGGATTCGGGGCTGTGAAAATCCACTGGCGGCTCCCCCGCCCCCTCCCCACATGGACTGGCTTGTGACCAGACGTCAAGGTCCCTGCCCTGGACTTGTTACTAATGGGAGACCCGAGACACACCCAGGAAACCACAGAACACTTACACAGCCACCTATCAGCGCCCAGGAGAGAAATGGGTGTCTGGCCATTGTGGCCGGATTGAAGAAGAGCCTGGAATGAGGGGGTGTGGGGAGGTCAGTCTAGGAGAGCTTCCTGGAGGAGGAGGCTCAGCTTGGTCAGGAGGGTAGTTAGCTGCAAAGGAGGGAGACAGAATGTGGGGTGGGGGTGCTCACTGCAGGGAAGACTAGGCTTCCTGCCCTTGGCTGGGATTCTGGGCCTGGTCCCCTAAGCCGTCAGCAGGGGAGCTGGAGGAGGAATACATCACAGCTGTTGTGAGGGGGCCCGAAGGAGATCTCTAGGGAAACAGGACAAGAATAACCATTCTAATGCCCAGCACCACCCCATGCACGCTGCCTTCTCTCCTGCGGGGGCTTCGCTTTCTGCCACGTGGACAGCCCTCTCTCTCACTCTCTCCTTCCTCCCTTCCCCATCTTCCCACCCCAGCCGACTGTGAAGGGGGGAGGGCGGGACCACCAGTCCCAGCGCCTGGGGAAGAGTGGGCCTTGCCAGCTGTCTCCTCCCTCCCCTTAGCCCATCACGATCCCTTCCTCCTGGTTCTGACAGACAAATCGGGCACCCGCCCCTCCCTGTCTCCAAGCCCCCTCCCGTCCCCTCCCTCCACTGTCCGGCCAGCCCTCAGCCCCTCCCCTGAGCGGGATGCCAGTGATGCAACCCCATACCCAGAAGTGAAGGGGTGAACGAGGGCCCCTCTCCCTCCCTCTTGGGCTTCTGACCCTGTTCCCTGACGTCCCCCCTGCCCCTCTCCACCCGGTCCCGCCCCAGCCCCTCCCCCCGGGCCCTCAGCCCCTCCCCCCGCCCCCGCCCCGCTCTGCTGTGGGAGGGCCCAGCAGCTCCCCGGCCTGGCCGGGCCGGGTGTGAGTCCCTGGAGGGCAGGGGAAGCTCGGCTTCTGGGACTTCCCCGGCCCCTGGCCAGCAGGAAGTCTTCCTCTGGAGAGGGGAAACCTTGCCCTCGGCCTCGGGCCAGCTGCTGAGCAAGACCAAGGGTCAGGGGAGAAGCCTGTTTCCCTGGTCAGCTGGGGACTCCCGCTGACCTCTGCTCTTCAGGTCTGGGGGTTTAGGCCTCAGAGGCCCAGAGAGCGCGGTCAGGGTGGCGGAAGAGGACGCAGGAGACGCTGGGGACAGTGGGGCAGAGAGACTCGGCGCCGACCCCCCCCCCCCCCCCGCCCCCGCATCAGCCGTCCTGGCTTTCCCTCCCGTCCCCGGCCTGTGCAGCGGTGGGGTAGGGGCTCTCTGGACGTTTCTCCTCTCCCCGCTGGGTGTGTGTGCCAGGCGGGTGTGGCCTGGGCACAGGGCGTCGATAAGGGGCCGCGGCAGCACCGCCCGCCGCAGCCCTGCAGGACCCAGGGTGGCCTGGAGCAGAGCGGCGTGCGGGCACAGTCCACCCCGGCCTCGTCCTGACACATCGGGCACCGGGGGCAGGGAAGGAGGGTGCCTGGAAGTCTTTCTCCGGTGCCTCGGTCTCCGCCTCTCCGAGGCTGTGGAAGGTGATAAGCCCTGCGAGTGGGGCTGGGGGGAGCGGCCTCCTTTCCCAGGGGCTCTGGCGGGCAGAGGCCCCCGCTCTCCTCTCCGAATCTCGCCTCTGCCCTTACTCCCCGGTTGCCCTGTTCCCGGGCTCCAAATGAGCCCCTGGGGACCCCCAGCAGCAAACACAACCGGGAGAGAGCAAGAGCCAGCCCCCGGGGAGCAGGGCAGACAACACTGGTGGCTGTGCACATTCCCCCCCGCCCCGCCCCGCCCCGCCCTCCGCCACCCCCTCCTCATCTCCCACTCCTCCGCCCCTCAAAAGCCAGGCGGGGTCCCCTTCTCAGAGCTCTTCTTGGGGCTGGGCTGTCCCGCCCGGTAGGGAAGGGGGGGGGAGGGCGAGGGGGAGGGGGAGAAGGAGAGGCAGGGAGGTTGGTTGAGACAAAGGGGGCAAGCCTGGGTGGGAAGGAGCCGCTGCGTGGGCTGGAGGTGGGGACAGAGCCAGGTGGCGACAGCCCTGCGGAGCCAAGATCAGGGAGTTTCCGGGGATGAAGGGAGAAGCTGCGCGCTGGGCCAGCGCCCCCTGGTGGACAGTGCTGCAGCGGCAGCCACCCAGTCTCTCTGCCCTGCTGCTGTGGCCACCGGGGTGGTCTGTCCTGGACCGAGTGGAGAGCACGGCCCTGCACAGGACCCAGGCAAGGTCCTCACTAGCAAGACCTGGCTTTGAGAAACTGTACAGGAACCAAGTTCTATTCCAGTGCCCATCGACTCTGTCCACCTCGTTTTCTCACCTGACCAGCAAGTGGTGGGTTATCATGCAGTCTTTGAGGCCCCTTCTGGCATGGGCATCCTGAGATTCCAGGTCAAGATGGATCTGATCTGGCTCCTCGTTACCTCTCTGATCTCAGAATCTCCTTCCCCTCTTGCCTGCACTCACATCTGCTCCAGCCACGCTGGCCTCCTGTTCCTGGAACACACCAGGCACGGTCCCCCCTGAGGGCCATTACAAGGGTTGTCACCTCCACCAAGAAAGCTATTCCTTAAGATGTCCACTCCGTCACCTCCTCCCAGTCTTTTCTCAAAAGTCTTTCCTTTGATGAAGCCTGTTCTGACCTTCTGATGTAAAATTAAAACCACTCTCCCAGGTCTGGATCCTCCCTACCCTGCTTGTCCCAGAGCCCTTATCACCTTCTAACACACTATACCATTTCCTTATTTATCATGACTGTTGTGTAGTGTCTTCCTCCTTCTAATGGAATGATGAGGGTAGAGGGTTTTGTTGGATTCATTCATGATGTATCCTAAGCACCTGGAGCAGTGACTGGCACATAGTAGAAGTTTGTTACCAGTTTGTTGAAGGAATGAGTGTACCATTGAGGAGGGTCTGGACTGGGGGCAGACAGGTTGTTATGGATTGAGTTGTGTCCCCCAAATTCATATGTTGAAGCCTTAACCCCCTATTTGATGGTTTTGGAGACGGGGCATTTGGGAGGTAATCAGGTTTAGAGGAGGTCATAAGCGTGGGGTTCTCATGATGGGATTAGTTGCCCTCCTATGAGGAGAAACCAGAGAGTTGTCTGACTCTGCCATGTGAGGACAGAGCACAAAGGTGGCCTTCGAAAGCCAGGAAGAGAGCTCTCACCAGGAAGTGAATCAGCTGGCACCTTGGTCTTGGACATTCCAGCCTCCAGATCTATGAGAATTCTGTTGTTTAAGCCACCCAGTCTCTCTTTTTTTTTTTGGCCATGTGGCTTGTGGGATTTTAGTTCCCCAACCAGGAATTGAACCCGGGCCCGCGGCAGAGTGAGCATGGAGTCCTAACCACTGGACCGCCAGGGAATTCCCTCTGTCATTTTGTTATGGCAGCCTAAGTAGACCAAGAAAAGTTTTGCCCTAATAGCTCATATTTAGTGAGTAGAAGTGGTTGTGCTACTAAAATAGGGATTCATCGAAAGGATCACATTGCTGATGAGCTTTCACAGGTGGGGAGGGCGAGAAGAAGGCGAGGATTGTGGAGAGAATACAACATAGCTTGGCTCCTGCACTCACTGTGTTCACAAACTGACACCCAATTTACCCATGTCAGAAATTCTCAGTGTGCTCCATGGAGCATCAGTTCTGAGAAATGCTCCTCCAGAAAGGTAGGCAGAGATCAGAGAAGTTTAGGAAATGTACAGACTGATCCCTTCTGAGATATTCATAGCCCCTACTCCAGTGGGAACATTAATTTAAATTCTTCAGTCTGGTATTTCACAACACGTATGACCATGGGATTCACATTCCTTCTGTCTTTTATCAAGCAAAAGCCCTAACTGTTCTGCTAAATTAGCATTCTGACATCACACACTTTAGAAATGCTGACTTACAAGATAAATCTTAACTCTGCGTGTGGCATCCAGGGCCTTTGTGGTCTCTTCCAGTGTCTCCAGACTAGTCTCAAACGTGCCCGACATTTCACCCATTCCACGCAGTTCTCTATTTGCTCACAGTTCTTTCAGCTTCCCCCGCCCCCATCCCCCCCTCTCCACACTCCTTCCTGGCCCAGCTCAAGTGCTCGTTTCCCCAACCCTGCCTGTGTGTATTGTCTACCCTCCATCACCGTGTGTGTCCCATCCAGCCCCGTGTCTCAGTTACCTTGTTTTGTTTTGTCTGCTGCCCCTCTGGACCTGCTCCTCTCAGGCAGATGTGAAGTCTGCTCACTGTATCCCCAGGGCCTGTCCCATGAGCTGCTTCAGGGGACACAGGATGCGTGGAGACAAACAGAAAGGATTCTCACAGCTCTGCGTCTGCAGCCTGGGGAAGGGACACCAGCTGCGCCCTCCGGAGACCCCCGCCCCTTTGGTATTTTTAGTATCTTCCTCTCCATGGACACCTCTCTGCCCTCAAAATGCCGAGGATTCAGCATCCCAAACATGACTGGATTTCCCCAAAGGGTAATATTCAAAGATATGTATAGGTCATTCACAAAATAAAAAATACAACCAACTAAGAAACATTTGAGAACATGTTGTAACTTACTAGTAGTCGTAGAAATGCAAATTAAACCGTGAGACCACATAGGGTCTGCAATATGCATCAAGAGCTGTAAAATGTTCATATCATCTGTCTCATTACCTACATCTGTGATGAATCCTAACAAAATCCCCCAAATACTGGAAACACTTAATGCCCAACAGTTATCCACAATATTCTTTTGTTAAAGACTTTTTGATTGTGAAAAATAACACACAGAAAGTATATAGCAATAAATGTGTAGCTTAATGAATTATTATAAAAAGTACTCAATGTAAGCACCTAAGTTCACAAGATGGAACACCCCAGTGCCCCAGGAGTCTCTGTGTGTCCCTTAAAAATCACAAGGTCCCCCTCCCCAGAGATAAGCACTTGCTTTTCTCTATAGTTTGACCACCTCAGTAGACATCCATGAACATGGTGGTTTATGCTGCCTGTTTTGGGGATTCACACAAGTGAAGGCACAGAGTTTGTGTTCTCTCCTCTCTGCTTTCTTTCACCCAATGTTACGGGATCCTTTTCTTTTTTTCTTTCTACTTTACCCTCTTCCTGTCTTCTTTTATTTTGTTGTTGTTCATTTTTTGAAAATTGAAGTATACTTGCTTTACAATATTGTATTTGTTTCAGGTGTACAGCAAAGTGATTCCATTATTTTTTTAAAGATTATATTCTATTATAGATTATTACAAGATATTGAATATAGTTCCCTGTGTTGTACAGTAAATCCTTGCTGCTTGTCTTTTTTATGTGTAGTAGTTTGTATCCCTTTCTCTTTTGGTAATCGTAAGTTTGTTTTCTATGTCTGCAAGTCTGTTTCTGTTTTGTGTAGAGATTCATTTGTATTTTTTTTTTTTTTTTTGGGATTTTTTTTTTTTAAATTCTAACAGAAAGTCACAAAAATTATACTCATCCTCATCAGTTCACTCAGTCCCATGTAATTAATTTTTTTTTTCATCTTGATCTTTTGTTAGCACTTTTATAAGTTCATCAGTTTTTCATTAGAGTTCTGAAAATGCTTATTCATTCAGTTCAGCAGTACAGTCAGTTACCAGAAACCTGTACTTGTCAGAGTCTTTTCCATGAATTTCTTGAGGATGAAACACTTTTATAGGAACATATTTGCAAAAGCAGCAGAGTACACCCAGAACTGTCTGTAAATGACAAAAGACTTAAAAATGACCACGGTTAAAGATTTGATGAAAGTTCATAATAATGCAGTTGACAAGAAAATTAGTTATTTCTGAGATATACATTTTAAAGTAATAACTAGGATTATGACTTATAACATTATACCAGAACATATAAGATTTTTAGAAATTTGATGTAATGTCTGAAACATTTATATTAACATATTTCCATACAAATAACCCAATGAAAGTTTAGTATTAGTTGTTCTGTTTGTTTGTTTTTTTATACTGCAGGTTCTTATTAGTCATCAATTTTATACACATCAGTGTATACATGTCAATCCCAATCGCCCAATTCAGCACACCACCATCCCCAACCTCCTGCAGCTTTCCCCCCTTGGTGTCCATATGTTTGTTCTCTACATCTGTGTCTCAACTTCTGCCCTGCAAACCGGTTCATCTGTACCATTTTTACAGGTATTGTTGTTTATTTATTTATTTTTTATTTATTTATTGTTTGTATTTTTTTTTAAGATTCTAGATAGAAGTGGTATTATATAATGTTTGTCATTCTCTGTCTTACTTCACTTAGTATGATATTCTCTAGGGTCCAGGAGCCTTTTTCTTGTGTCACCTGGAGCCAGGTGCATACATTTCTTTAGACCAGGTAGTTAAGTTATAGGGATTATGAGGGAGAACGTATATAAGCTCCTGTCACAGTGCCCTGCACATAGTAGGCATTTAATACTGTTTCATTCTTAACCTCCCTCTATGACACAGGCCCAGCTCCATTTCTAAGCAGGATTCTCTACACTTCCAACCCCAGTACTGATCTGCTTCCTATCCTGCTACCACCACTTTTTACCACCACCTGGAATCCAGATTCTGTCCCCCTGGCCACCAGGGACAGAGCAGTCTCAGCATATTATCGTCTGCTGTTCACACAGCTCCCCACTCCTGTGAGGGTTCTTAGGATTTTCTTCAAGAATAAGACAGGCAGAGCCCACCCCTCTATCTCCCACCCATCATTCTTCACTAAGACCCTTCACTGACAAGGCAGTGCAGCTTCACATTTCAGTAGGTGGATCTTTACACAAGGATATGGGAAGATTTCATCAGTATTTCGGAGGAGGTTGACTACCCAGACTTTCTGACAGTTTCTCAAAGAAGTTGAGACAAGAGAATGAAATCTGGAAAGGAGAGTCCAGATGAACGTGTGGGGTAGGAGGCAGGGAGGTGGGGAAGCAGGGAAGCTTCCTGGCTTGGAGAAGGGCAGTGGTGGGCAGAGCAGGCATCTGCAGGAACAGCTTTTAATCCCCCCTCTCTTTCATTTCGTCCCCCCTTTAAAAATCACCTTTGTGTCCCCACTGCACAGTTTCCAGTGTCTTGTGACATTTTGCAAGGTGAGTCTTTTGTGATTACCACCATTATACACTAGATCTCAGGAAGAATTCCTGAAAATTTGTATGGGTTAGGGGACAGGTTTTATCAGGGAAACTTACCAAGAGAAGTTGGCAAGAAGAGAAGAGGAAGTGACCCTGGCTCTCTCATCATCACATGGAAATCAGTGGCTGGGCCTCAGTGATTTGCTGGACACACAGATTGGGGCTGTGCTACAGAAGAAGGACTCTGCTCCCTTCTTACAGGGCAAGGGGTGAGAGCAGCCTTGACAGTGAGGGGACAGGCAGTGAGTTAGGTGCCAGCAATTTATTAGAGTTTTCTGGGAGTGCAGGCAGCCCAGTGCCAGGGACTTGGGGGACGTGGGACATTTGTAAGCCCTCTGCCCCAGGGATAGAGCTAAGGACCTCATGGGATGTTGAGTGTGGGTGCAGACTCTCCCAGGAGGAGGAACCCCCAACACCAGTTGGGGTGGTGTCTAGGAAAACCAGAATGAGCTCCAGAATGTGCAGTTTTGTTTCTGGCTGAGAGGCCTGGGCGACAGGCAACCAGCGCTCACTGAATCCGTGGATGAAGTCCTGTGCTCAGGTTTGAGAGAAACACCAGGCTCTTAGCCCGCAATCGCTGTCCCCAGTCCTGAGGCTGCACTGGTCCTGGGTCTGGGCCGCTCTGGGGCAGGGGTGAAGCTGGTGCTCAAGGGGTTAGGTCAGGAGAAGTGGGCCGAGGCAGCCTTGGCTGTTAGGACCTCTGGGAGCTGGGTGGTTGGCAGGCCGAGGAGCAGAGTTCAAAGCAGGCAGGTGCCTCTGAGCACTGACGAGTCAGGAATTCCTTCGGGGGAAAGGGGAGCTCGGAGGCCAAGGGGCCTTTATCTTCAGTGATGCCTGTTACAGGAATTCTTTGGTGGTTTCAGGCGGAAGCTGCATCATCCTCACATCCAGGAAACATTTACTCGGCACCCGCGACCTGAAGGGCCTGTGGGAGGCCTGAGGACACAAGTGGAAAAGGCTGTCCTGGCCTCAGGGCTCCCTTTCCCATGGAGGCCACAGACCCCGCCTGCGGCCGGACCGGGGCCACAGTCTTCTTGGTGGAAGGTATTAGTCTTGCTGCTCTCCTGCGTTTTCATCACGTGGATGTGGCTGCGACACTGGGCTCTGTCCACATTCCCTGGGTCCCGCTGGCCCTGCTCTCCTGGCCTCAGCCCCGGTCTGCTTGGCCCGGCTCTGCTGCCCTGCGTGTGGGGCTTCTCCACACCCCTCCTCTTGGCTGGCGGAGTCTTGATCTGAGTGGTCGGTTCACCGGGAACTCACTGTGGCTGATTCTGCCCGTTACCCTTGCCTCGACTCCTGCTGTGAAAGTCCATCCTGTTAGCGCCTGGCCACGTGACCCACCATCCCCCGCATTCACATCAGCCCTCTGCACACTGAGTTGTTTGGCTGGAAGGGGCCGTGGAGGGAGTCATTTCTCCCCCACCCAGTCCCGTTTGCTTCCCTCCCCTACACTGAGACCCCCAACCTTACTTGAACCCCTGGAGATGTGTGAGGAGGGATCTGGGGAAAACCTAGGCAGGCAATAAGCTCACTTACTCCCCTTTTGTCCTTTCCCCCTCAGACTGTCATGCTTCTGGTAAATTTTGATGCTTGAGAAGCTCATTTTTTCCTTTTTTTTTTTTTTTTTTCCTTTTTAAATTAACTGTAAGGCCATTGCTTTCGCCATTTCTCACATCCTTAAAGCATTCACATGCAGACTTAGGAGCCTGCATCCCACACACAGCACGTTGGACCAGTCTCCTCCAGTTTACATCTGCCTTGGCTTCCATCAGGAACAGAGACCTGGGCCACAGGCCCCCCCAAGCTATATCTCTTCCCATTCCTGCAGCCCCTTCCTCTCCCGGTGTCTGTGTGTGCTCCACCTGCCCCTTGCGGGTCATCCTGCACGGCTCCTCCAAGAGGCCTTCCTGCTTTATTTCAGTTTTCACGTGTTGCTTGCTATCGTCTCCTAGATGAAAGAAAATGTACTGTAGCACAAACAACCTGCGCTGAAATGATTTCTGCTTATACCTGCCTGCTAGACTACGGGCTCCTCTAGGACAATGACTTTGCTTCCTGTCTTTGTATTCAGGGTACTGCACACAATAGGCGCTCATCACGTTTTTTTTGTTTTGTTTTGTTTGTAGAACGTTGACGTGCTGTTGGAAGGCCTCCTTTCGGGAAATCACTAGCGGCAGTTTGATCTTCAGCCGCCAGGTGGCACTAGTGCCCAGGCGCTGCGCGGCCAGTCGGGAGGGCGGAAAGATGCTTTGAGGGAGGCTTCGGTGCTGGTTGCAGGTGGTGCTGCGAGATCCGTGAGTCTTTTCCTTTCACTCTGAGATTGAGCACACGGGTCGAACCAGAGAAACGGGGAAGGGGTGGCAGGTTGATAGCTGGGGCGGCAGCACAAGTGTAAACCAGGATTCAGCTATTAGGAACTAAATCCTGGGCAAAATGAGCTCATTTTGAGTGAGAGATCCGTGATCTGGGTGAGAAATCAGGGGCAAGGTGCCGATGTGGGAGAGGCCTAGGCTAGGAATCAGGGTGGGGGGACCTGGAGGTCCACGTCTCAGATTGGGCTGGGTGAGAATTATTTTGGGCTAAGAGTGGGGCGGGTTACCATTGAGAAGGGGGAGCCTTGAGGAGCCTATGTTTCAGATCTGAGTTCTTGATCCAAATGAGAAACTTCTGAGGTGAAACAGCTTCAAAGAGGAGAGTGGGGGAACTTCTGCCTCACCCCTTGAGACAGACTCTGAGAGGTGAAGGCAGATTGCCTGGGGATGGGACACAGGGGCTTTCCTGGGGCTGGGGTTCATTCAGGGGGAAATACCCAGCTCTGGAGCATTTCCCTGGAGGTAAGACTGCTTTGAAGGACTGAGAGAAGACCGCATGCCAATATCAAACCCAGCTGCCACAATTTTGTGTCAAGCACCCTTTCCATCCTCACTTCTTCACCTCTCTGAGCTGGTTTTCTTCTCTGTAGAGTGGGGAATCCTCGCCTCTCAGGTCAGTTTGGAGACAGCCTGAGGTGAACGATGGGCAGTGCTTTGGATCCTGTAGGGCACTTCCCACCTGGTTCTCATCTTGAGCACTCACAGCTGGGCACCTGCTGGGGTTGAAATCCTGGCTTTCCCCTCCCCCACTGTGTGAAGCTGGGTAAGTTACCCAACCTCTCAGTACCTCCGATTTCTCATGATCCCAATGACGATGTTAATAAGGACAGACCTCATGAAACTGTTGTAAGGATCTTTAAAGTGGCTCCTAAAAATGGTCTTCATAGACTGTTTTCATTTAAAAGTTTCTTGATCTTGTCCTTCTGAATGTTGAAATATTACAGGTGTGCATATGTGTGGGTACCTATCAACACCATCTCTATGTATTTGGGAAGTTACATTTGAAAGAAATCTCCTGGAAGGCATAATTATATACCGCACACATGGCCATGGAACACATCTAACCTTCTGGAACATACCCAGCTGACTGGTTTGGATGGGGGACTCTGTAGTCTGCTAGATGGAGGCCTTCAACGTCACACAGATTTCACGTTAACCACCAGTTCCCCCAGGCTGCTGATATTTTCCAAGTCATTAGAGCTGAGGCCCCTTTCTTAGGCATGATGCCACCAGACAGTGGCCTGAAGGAGATAGCCAGAAAATTGATTAGCATCATTGAAACTCCCGTGGCAACAACTTTTTTCAAATTTCTTAAAGATACCCTGGAAGAACTGCCTTCCAGAAATTAAAAAGCCCAGAGCCACAGTTGGAGCTGGACCCCCCGGAGATCTTCAGAATGTAAAGGTGGGTCTGTCATTGCAGGAGCTGAACTGAAGGTGGGGTGTTCCTTGGAGAACAGATGCAATAGGCCTAACTTTCATTTTTTGTTGGAAGCAAAAAATGCCAAACAGGACTCTTGCCACCTCGGTGTGGTACCTGTCCTCCATGATGACCTTGGGGCCCCAGGAGGACTTGCCACAGTTTCTTCTGATTCTGGGGTCAGTTGGGACCATGGTCTCCTCCATGCCTCTCAGCCTCTCAGTGAACCTGTCCCAGCCTTTGGGACAAGCTCCCCCTTCTTTATAAAGACCTGGCTTCTCTTTGCTAGAGCTTCCTCCTGTACAGACCATCCCCAGCCCTTAGGGCTGTAGTCTGGTAGGTCCGGGACTGCCGTGGGTGGGTGGTCTGCATTCAGGGAGGACCTGCATTTGGGAGAGGCCTGACGTGGCCCTGAGCTGCACAGTAATCCGAGGCTCCCAGCAGCTGGTGGTCAGCACTGCATTTTCCAGGCCGGGCTACCTGGAACACTTCTTCCTAAAGCTGTGACATGTCACTCTCCCTATCGGCCAACAAACCCACTGACTCACCAGCGTAGACTCCCTCACTCCGCTCACTGCAGAATGTCACATTTCATCACAATCATGGTTTCCCTCCCAATATTTTCCCCACACAGCTGAGCACCACAGACACTACAGTTTCCGCCAGTGACCTGAGGAGATGCGGGTGTTTAAGACTGAGACACTCTCCTACTTGATGGCTGTCTTTCCCACAAAACCTTATCCCTGCCTTAAATCAAAGACGGCTTCTAGCCATTCAGAGTCCCTGACGGGAGAGTGGGAGAGGGAATAAACAAAGAAAAAGGACTCATTGGAGAAATGTATTCCCTACACACAGAGTAGACAGATAGCTATTTTCCACAGTATACAAGGAACTCTTATAAATAAATAAGAAATAGACTAACAATCCAATAGTAAAGTATGGAGAGAATATGGAGAGTCAGAAGAATAAATACAACTGGCCGTTTAACAGATACTAGAATTTTTAAACTTTCTAATATTTAAGGCATGAAAATCAAAACAATGCGCTACTTTCACAGAGATTGGTAAAATTAAAAAATTAACAAGGTTGATTACTGATTACTGAAGGTTGATTAGGGTTTAGGGAAACTGGCACTCTCATATGCTGTTGAGTGTTAATTTGATGCAAAATTGAGAAAAACTTGACAATATTTATTAAAATATATATAATGTGTATACTTTTTGCTCCAGCAATTTACCCTTTAGAAAAATTCAAGAAAGATCACAGTAATAAATATACAAATAAGTTCAGTGTAACATTTTTTTTTTTTTTGGTAATAAGAAACAATCCAAATGACCATCAAGAGGGAATTGTTTAAAGAAGGAAAGAATGTCATTGCTAGGACAAATGGGTAAACCTAGTTGTACCACCAAGTGAAGATGTACAAGATAGGCTTGTCAATGGAAAAATTTACAAAACTATGCATTCTATGATCTCATTTCTGCAAAAACATATAGGTAGATACACACATGTAGATAGATACATGCACAGGAACAATCTAGACTATAATTGTAGTGGCTCATTCAAAGATAAAAATTAATTGTAATGGCTCATTCAAAGATAAGGAATTGATCAGGGTTTGCTTTTTTCATTTTATGCAGTGTACATTTCTATGTTATTTGAATCTTTTATAGTGCTCAGTCACTTTTTGTAAAAAAAATACTTAAAAAAAAATTACTTATTTTATTTATTTATTTTTGGTTGCTTTGGGTCTTTGTTGCTGCATGCAGTCTTTCTCTAGTTGCGGCGAGCGGGGCCTACTCTTCATTGCGGTGCGCGGGCTTCTCATTGCGGTGGCTTCTCCTGTCGCGGAGCACGGGCTCTAGGCGCACGGGCTTCAGTAGTTGTGGCTTGTGGGCTCTAGAGTGCAGGTTCAGTAGTTGTGGCACACGGGCTTAGTTCCGTGGCATGTGGGATCTTCCAGGGCCAGGGATTGAACCCGTGTCCCCTGCATTGGCAGGTGGGTTCTTAAACACTGCACCACCAGGGAAGTCCCTACTTTTTTTTTTTAAAGAGCAGTTTAGGTTCATGGCAAAATCAAGCGGAAGGTACAGAGGTTTCCCATATACCCTCTGCCCCCACCACATGCATAGCCTCCCCCATTACAACATCCCACACCAGCGTGGACATTTGTTACAACTAATGAACCTACATGGACACATCACAATCACCCAAATTCCATAGTTTACATTGGGTTCACTCTTGGTGTTGTCCATTCTATGGGTTCAGACGAGTGTATAATGATTTGTCTACCATTACAGTATCATACCAAATATTTTCACTGCCCTAAAAATCCTCTGTGCTCCACCTATTCATACCTCAGTCCCTGCTAACCCCTGGCAAACACTGATCATTTTATTGTCTCCATAGAGTTTTTCATAAATGGATGTTGGTGCTTACTTTTGGGGTTAAAGAAAACAATAAAGAAGATTAATTTTGTAGAGGAATATCACTTAGGCAATTATCATTTACCTACACAGGTGAGCCCCATCTTTCTCTGCTTACAAGAACATCAAGACCAGATTCTCTTGTACCCTACACAAACACCATATGTGCCATTCAAGTTGCCAAGAACTAATTAGAGCAAACTAGTTTAAAGCAGACTCTGTAGGCTTCAGTTTAATTTTTCTTCCTCAGAGAAGCCTCCCTGCCCTTTCACGGCCCCCCTCCCCTCCCAGCAGCCTGCACTTCCCCTTCTCTGTAACTGTCATGATATCTGAGAGGTGACTTATGGCATTTCCTTGTTTAGTGTCTGTTCCCCACTGTGGTGTGGACTCCATGTGGATAGAGAGCAGGGAAGTTGTGTTTACCTTGAGTTATGAGCATCTAGCATGTACCTGGCACCCAGAAGGGGCTCAGTAAGCATCTACTGAATGAGTATGGAATAAACACCTGTGAAACAACCCTGGGGACAGATTCCAGTTTTCAATTCCGCTTTCATGGGGTCGGCAGTGGGAACAGGGTTTATTTGGGAGCAAATGCTCCTGTG
This sequence comes from Balaenoptera borealis, assembly GCF_965194805.1. Classification (NCBI taxonomy): domain Eukaryota; kingdom Metazoa; phylum Chordata; class Mammalia; order Artiodactyla; family Balaenopteridae; genus Balaenoptera; species Balaenoptera borealis. The sequence continues at coordinate 80,329,432 of NC_138860.1, read as the reverse complement.
TATGTGGGGGAAGAGATTCACACATAGGTCTTGTTGGCCTTTGTGGAAACGGTGATGGACATGCCTGAATATCTTTCATGAGCTGTTATAACCAGAAGGGATATGAGCTCAAGGAGGGGTAGCGCTTTTTAAAAAATAAACTTTATTTTTTAGAACAATTTTAGATTTACAGAAAATTGGGAAGATAGTAGAGTGAGTTTCCCTACACTCCTCACATACCTTCCCTTATTATTATTTTACAGTATTAATATTTGTTACAATTAATGAGCTGATACTGACACATTTATAGTCCATACTTATTCAGATGTCCTTAGTTTGCCTTGATGTGCCCTTTCTGTTCCAGGATCCCACCCAGGACACCACCTTACATGTAGTTGTCATGTCTCTTTAGGCTGTTCTAGGCTGGGACAGTTTCTCAGACTTCTATTTTTTCGATGACCATTTTTTTTTAAATTAATTTTTATTGGAGTATAGTTGCTTTATAATGTTGTGTTAGTTTCTGCTGTACAGCAAAGTGTTGATGACCATTTTGAATACTGGCCAGGCATTTTGTAAAATGTCCCTCAATTGAGATTTGTCTAATGTTTCTCTCATGATTAGACTGGTGTTTGGGTTTTTGGGAAGAAGCCCACAGAGCTAAAGTGCCATTTTTATCACATACCAAGGGTACATACTACCCACATGACTTAGCACTGTTGACCTTGACCTCCATCACCTGGACAAAAGGAGTGTTTGTCAGGTTCATCCACTGTGAAGTTACTCTCCCCTGCCCCCCATACTGTCCTCACTGGAAGGAGGTTATTATGTGCAGCCCACACTTAAGGAGGGGGGGGGGTTATACTTCACTCCTTGAAGGTGGAGCATCTACACACATTATTGGAATTCTTCTGCAGGGGAGATTGTCTCATCTCCATTTATTTATTTACACAATCATTTATTTATATCAGCACTCATTGACATTTATTTTATACTTTGGGTTATAATCCAAAATCACTGTTTAAATTTTTTTTGCTCAACTTATTCCTATTTTGGCCATTGGATGCTCTTTAGCTGGCTCCTGTGACCATTTGACGTGCCCCCATCATTTCTTTTTTTAAGAATTTCCTTACATTATGGCACTATGAGAACTCTAGGCTCATCTTGTATATTTCCTGCTTCAGTCCTAGAATCAGCCATTTCTCTAAGGATCTCTAGTTCCATTTATTGGAGAATAGTATTAGATGTGGTGTGCTTGTTGCTACTGGGGGTGGTAGAACTTTTTCAGGTATTGCAGATTGAGAGGGGCATTTCTTCTCTACAGGTATAGATTTTAAGTCCTAAGTCCATATAGTCTTATTATTTTCCTGCTTTGTTGGACATGAGTAGACTCTGAGTAAATAGATGTGTCAGAAATTCATCACAAACATCTTTAGACGGGAATGAGACTGGCTAAAATAATAGTCACTAAAGGAATGTCACTTGGCCATCCCTCAAATATGAAACAACTGATATATCAGGCAAAGGAAACATAAAAGAGTCTGTTGTTTTGTTATTGGATAGCTGGTAATAGTTATCATATCACAGATGTTATTGTAAAGGTCTGTTGATAAAAGCAATCAAGATTGTACTGAAAGTATTGGACAAGAATGTTGCTTTGGGGCCAGACTGATGTGGATTTGAATCCTTTGCCCATTATATATCAGCCTTGGATTTTGGACAAGTCATTCTACTCCTCTTGGCCTCATTTTTCTCATCTGTAAAGAGGATATAATGATCATATTTACCTCATAGAGTTGTTTGAGGATTAATGAGATATTGCATATCAGGTGCTTAGCCTCAGTGCTTGACAAATGGTAATCACTCAATAAGTGTCAACTGCCTGAAAGACGCCAGGGAGCACCTGGTCAGGGGAAAACACGTAGAGCAGATGTCGAGGTATACAAGTCCTATTCAGACACCTGAAAATAAATTTTATTAGGACAGCAGATTTTGGCCTTTGATGTGGACAGCTTTAGGATATGGGTCAAAACTATTTTAAGGCCTAATAAAAACAAACAAATGGGACCTAATTAAACTTAAAAGCTTTTGTACAGCAAAGGAAACCGTAAACAAAACAAAAAGACAGCCTACAGAAGGGGAGAAAATATTTGCATACGATGTGACAGACAAGCGATTAATCTCCAAAATATACAAATAACTCCTACGGCTCAATATATGTGTGTGTGTGTGTGTGTGTGTGTGTGTGTGTGTGTGTGTGTGTGTGTGTGTGTATGACCTAATCAAAAAATGGGCAGAAGATTTAAATAGACAGGTCTCCAAATAAGACATACAGATGGCCAAAAGGCACATGAAAAGATGCTCAACGTTACTAATTATTAGAGAAATTAAAATCAAAACTACAATGAGGTATCACTTCACACTGGTCAGAATGGCCATCATCAAAAAGTCTACAAACAAATGTTGGAGAAGGTGTGGAGAAAAGGGAGCCCTCCAACACTGTGGTAGGAATGTAAGTTGATACAGCCACTATGGAGAACAGTATGGAGGTTCCTTAAATAACTAAAAATAAAGCTACCATATGATCCAGCAATCCCACTCGTGGGCATACATCCAGAGAAAACCATAATCCAAAGAGATGCTGGCACCCCAATATTCACTGCAGCACTATTTACAATAGCCAAGACATGGAAGCAAACTAAATGTCCATTGACAGAAAAACAGATAAAGAAGATGTGGGGTGTGTGTATATATATGTATATATATATATATATATATATATATATATATATATATATATATATGAATGAGTGGAATATTACTCATTCATAAAAGAGAATGAAATAAAGCCATTTGCAGCAACATAGATGGACCTGGAGATTATCATACTAAGTGAAGTAAGCCAGACAGAGAAAGACAAATATCATATGATATCGCTTATGTGTGGAATCTAAAAAAAAAGATACAAGTGAACTTATATACAAAACAGAAATAGACCCACAGACATAGAAAACAAATTTGTGGTTACCGAAAAGGAAAAGGGTGGGGAAAGGGATAAATTAGCAGTTTGGGATTAACATATACATGCTACTATATATGCAATAGATAACCAACAGGGACCTACTGTATAGCACAGGGAAATATACTCAATATTTTTAATCTTTTTAAAATTTATTTTATTTTTGGCTGCGTTGGGTCTTCGTTGCTGTGCGCGGGCTTTCTCTAGTTGCGGCGAGTGGGGGCTGCTCTTTGTTGCAGTGCCTGGGCTTCTCATTGCGATGGCTTCTCTTGTTGCGGAGCACGGGCTCTAGGCACCCGGGCTTCAGTAGTTGTGGCACGCAGGCTCAGTAGTTGTGGCTTGTGGGCTCTAGAGCGCAGGCTCAGTAGTTGTGGTGCACAGGCTTAGTTGCTCCGCAACACGTGGGAATCTTCCCGGACCAGGGCTCGAACCCGTGTCCCCTGAATTGGCAGGCGGATTCTTAACCACTGCACCACCAGGGAAGCCCTATACTCAATATTTTGTAATAACCTATAAGGGAAAAGAATCTGAAAAAGAATTATATATATATATATATATATATATAGTATATATAGTATATATTCTATATATATACATACTGATATATATAAAACTGAGTCACTCTGGGGAGATTAACCAAGATGGCGGAGTAGAAGGACGTGCTCTCACTCCCTCTTGCGAGAGCACCAGAATCACAACTGGCTGCTGGACAATCATCGACAGGAGGACACTGGACTTCACCAAGGAGGATACCCCACGTCCAAGGACAGAGGAGAAGCCACAGTGAGACGGTAGGAGGGGCGCAATCAGAGTAAAATCAAATCCCATAACTGCTGGGTGGGTGACTCACAGACTGGCGAACACTTATACCACAGGAGTCCACCCACTGGAGTGAAGGTTCTGAGCCCCACGTCAGGCTTCCCAACCTGGGGGTCTGGCAACAGGAGGAGGAATTCATAGAGAATCAGACTTTGAAGCCTAGTGGGAATTGATTGCAGGACTTCGACAGGACTGGGGGAAACAGAGACCCCACTCTTGGAGGGCGCACACGGAATAGTGTGCGCATCGGGACCCGGAGGAAGGAGCAGTGACCCTGGGGGAGACTGAACCAGACCTACCTGCTAGTGTTGGAGGGTCTCCTGCAGAGGCGGGAGCTAGCTCTGTTTCACCGTGGGGACAAGGACACTGGCAGCAGAGGTTCTGGGAAGTACTCCTTGGCGTGAGCCCTCCCAGAGTCTGCCATTAGCCCCACCAAAGAGCCCAGGTAGGCTCCAGTGTTGGGTTGCCTCAGGCAAAACAACCAACAGGGAGGGAACCCAGCCCCACCCATCAACAGTCAAGTGGATTAAAGTTTTATGGAGCTCTGACCGCAACAGCAACAGTCAGCTCTACCCACCACCAGAGCCTCCCATCAAGCCTCTTAGATAGCCTCAACCACCAGAGGGCAGACAGCAGAAGTAAGAAAAACTACAATCCTGCAGTCTGTGGACCAAAAACCACATTTACAGAAAGATAGAGAAGATGAAAAGGCAGAGGGCTATATACCAGATGAAGGAACAAGAAAAAACCCCAGAAAAACTGAGTCACTCTGTATACCTGAAACTAACACAAAATTGTAAATCAACTGTACTTCAATAATAATTTAAAAAAATGATTTCAAGGCCCAAAATATAGCAACATCCAGGCAGAGCAATTAATGGTAGATATTTTTCCCAGGTGGGGTGGCGGGCTCTCCCCTGTTGCTCAGATTCTGATAAATGAGTCCCCCTAAATCTGCCAACCCTACAGAGAATGTAGAGTGGACCTGCCCGCCCACCCACTGCCACATTCCCCTGGCAGATGGCCCAGGGGAAAGAAAAGGTGAACATAGCACTGGAATAGAGGCCAGCTCTCACCCCAGGTCTTGATGAGAGTCAGAGGCAGATCTAAGTAGATGGACGGGTTTGGCCCCCAAGAGTGTCATTGCTAGAAGGGAGAGGTTATCCATCACCCATGTGGGGAATTTTTGAGGAGTTTGGCAACAGATATCAATATCATTTGTGGGGTCCATGACCTCTGAAGGTGAGTACGGGAGACGGCATTCACTTCTTGATGGAGCCGGTATCTCAAATGATGATTGTGGCAAGGACAGGACTGCTCTCTCTAAACGGATCCCCAAATGGGATGGAGAGGGCCTGTCTCATTACCACACTGGTCTTATCTCTGATTGCTATTTTGGTTGGTGAGTCACTTGTGAAGATGCCATGTGCTCAAAATTTCACCCCAGAGACAGCAACCCTAAGGGCAAACATTTACTTGATTACCCCATGTTATAGGCTGAATTGTCTTCCTCCCTAGTTTAGATGTTGAAGCCCTAATCCGTTATATGACTGTATTTGGAGAGAGGACCTTTAGGGAGGTAATGAAGGTTATCTGAGCTCAAAAGATTCGGAGCCTAACCTGATAGGACTCTGGTCCTTTTAGGAAGAGGAGGAGACACCAGAGCTCTCTCTCTCTGTCTGTACAGAGAAAAGGTCATGTGAGGACACAGTGAGAAGGTGGCCATCTACAAGGTAGGAAGAGAAGCCTTACCCAAAGCCAACCCTGATGGCATTTTTATCTTGAACTTCTAGCCTCCAAGAGTGAGAAAAAAAATGTCTGTTGTTTAAGTCAACCAGTTTGTGGTAATTTGTAATGGCAGCCTGAGCTGTCTAATATGCCCCATATTTTTTCCACTGCATGTGTGAGACAGTTGCATTTCTTGTTTTGTGACCTGTTTGTTCCTGTCCTTTGGCCGCATAATAAAAGTTACTCTGTTTATCCATTTGCTTAGGTTTAATGGCATTTCTTTCTGGTGAGTGAAGAATTTAAAATCCAGAAATGAGTTGGTGAAGGAATTAGTGAGTATCTATCCTCAGTTATTTTCTATCCCCAAGGATAGTCTTAACTTTTTAAAAGAAAATTAAGGGGCTTCCCTGGTGGCGCAGTGGTTGAGAATCTGCCTGCCAATGCAGGGGACACGGGTTCGAGCCCTGGTCTGGGAAGATCCCATATGCCGCGGAGCAACTAGGCCCGTGAGCCACAACTACTGATCCTGCGCGTCTGGAGCCTGTGCTCCGCAACAAGAGAGGCCGCGACAGTGAGAGGCCCGCGCACCGCAATGAAGAGTGGCCCCCGCTCGCCGCAACTAGAGAAAGCCCTCGCACAGAAATGAAGACCCAACACACCCAAAAATAAATAAATAAATAAAAAAAAAAAGAAAAGAAAACTAGGAAACTGTGGTCCCATGAGGAGTTGCTCCTGGAAACCTGGTCTAGTGATAAAGCCAACCTTTCATAAGAGGAGGTATCTCCGGGAGAATGGATTCTGGAGAATAAGCGTGTTTATTGAGCATTTGTGGCCTCACTGGGCACATGCACAGGACCGCACTTACTAAACCCAGAGACTCCTGAAGTAGGAACACATCCCCAATGCTGTGACAGCTCACAGGTTCAGAAGAGTTCAGATATTTGTCCAGAGCCACTCAGGTAACAAGTAAATAAGATAAAATACAGACCTAATTTTGTTGAGTCCTAAATCTTGGGCTTTCCCAGCACTGAAGACTGTGGCACTGGCCCATCAGGGAGGGTTTATAACCTCAAGGACACTGGTCACCACTGAAACAGTGCTGGTCACTGTGTGTCCTCGGAATCAAGGTCACAGCAATCTGCCCACCGGACAGGTGCTTCCAGTTGGGTAAGGAAGTTTCAGGAAGTTCCCGAATATGGGAGAAATACCCCCCACCCTGACCGTCATGGGGTCTTTGTCCAGCAAGCCCCCTTGTTGTTGGGGAGAGAACTTGTTAACGGGAAGGGGGTGTTTAGGGTCCCTGGTTTGACACCCATCCCCAGACTGGGAGTCTTTATTACAAATAAATATCTTGACATTTTACTCTATAGATCATCCTTGACATAATTTTGTTGACATGAGTATATCACCAAGTGTCTCCCTGTTATTGAATTATTGTAAAAATTTAGAGCTTTGGGACATCTCTAAGTCCACATGTGGATGACTGTGGACTTTGAGATACTTCCTCTAGGGGAAGATGAGGCTAAGGAGGAACTACTAAGGGGACCTGCAGAGGCAGGAAGGTGATATTTATTAGGATCTGGAAAAGGGGGGCAGGAAGAGGGTCAAGAGCAACGAACACTTACTGAGTGCTTATCTAATGACCCAGAAATCATTATGTCCATTTTACAGATGAAGAAACTGAGGCTTAAGAAGTTAAATAACTTGCTGAAGTTCAAGCAGCTAATATCTCCAAAACTGTTACCGGAACCTCATGCCAGTGCCCAGTGTCTTTCCATGATACCAGGCGGCCTCTCAGAAACCCTGGTCTTGATTCTCACCAGCCCCCCCCAGCCCTTCCCTTCTCTAAGCAGTTTCCCTCAAATCCAGGAACAGCTGCGCAATTCTGAGCTCAGCCACAGGGTGGCGAAATTGTCCGACTATGGCTCAGGCCACCTCCCCCTGGGAGGATGGGAGGAGGGAAGCAGTGGCCTATGTCTGTTGGGGTTGCCCTGCGCTGGGTGCTTTTAGCACCACATTTACTCAGTTCTCCCGACAACCCTGGGAAGTAGCTATTATCCCGTTTTACAGATGAGACCATTGAGGATCTGCCCACAATTACCCGGTCTGTAGTAGAAGCAGGAATGGAATCAAAGTCTGTCTGTCTGTCTGTCTCCCTGCAAGGTCCTGCCTCCCAGCATGCTGGGCTCCCAGAGAAAAAGTCGTTCTGTGCCCTCAGGATACACAGCCTGGTGGGGAGGTAGACGGGGTGGGTGGGGGACCCCACTTGAGCCTGGGCCGGGGGTGTGTAGTGAAGGAGGAGGGTGGGTGAGGGGTATGCAGGCCTTCGCTTTGGTTAACGAAGGGGAGAGTTAGGTTTTAAGGTGGGAATAAAGTACAGTTAAAACCACTCCTGTGAATCCCTTAGGATGCTGCTGTGTTGTAGACCGACGTACCACCCTCAGCAACTTGTCCTCCTGCTGTGGAAGAGGCTGCCTTTTCCTCCCGGTAGACAGTTGGCTGTGTTTCCGAGCAAGGCTACATGAATATGTGTCTGCAGATTGAAATGTTAGATTCCCCCCCAGACAGGGATGTGCTGGAAACACCTGGAGCTGGCCTGTGAGAGCTGGTTTTACGTGTCTTTTCCCAAGTCTGTGCTCAGGGTCATCACGGTGGTGGTTTGAAATGAGCCATGGAGGGCGTATCCACACCACAGGGATTGGCAAATGCTGGAGACCAGGGCCTTGTCCTCCTGAAGAGCTACCTGTTAAACAGTTCCCGACACAGCCCTGCCCCCGGGGAAGGTGGGTGGGAGCAGAGAGATGGACCAAGGGACCCAAGGGAACCCATGGATTTACAGCTTCCATCTCAAGCTCACTCCAGGCCTTCAGTTTGTGAAGAGAGTAGATTCTCCTAGAGTGGAATCACTGCACAATTTAAGTTGCTATTTTCCTCTCTCTTCTTTATTGCTACTGAGAGCAAATACAGACTTTGAGTAGAAAACATGCATAAGCTGTGTCTGCACTGGAAGCAAGATGGCGAACACAGACTGTGTCTCTGGACCCAACCCGTGATGGACTCTGCCCAGGTCCTAAAGAGGTGGGGCGCCCACATGGGGCAGAGTGGCTGTGGGGTTAGCAGCGGAGGGAGGGCACACACATGCTGCTCACCTCGGGGCTCAGTGACCGCAGCAGATGGTGACTGGACAGGAAAGGGGGGCCCTGGCTGTGCCGAGACACAGGTGTGCTCAGTCAATATTTGCTGGGTGGAAACCAGTCATGGCTGCCATGTGCAGCTTAGCTGAGAGCTGCCTGTCTTGTTCAAGAGCATCTGTGACACCCCAGTGCCCTCCTAGGAGGGCTGCGACAAGGGTGAGTCAACAGGACACCCACTCTGAGGCGCTGACCCGGCACTTGCACCAGCCTGAGAGTGGGGTCTCCTTGCCTCCCCTGTTCACAGGGCCTGGGGTCTGCATCAGAAGAGGGGGAGGCAAGAGCCTGTGACCTGGTCACATCACAAATGACCAACAACTTGCTGAAGTGCTGTGGGAGCCCAGCGCAGAGAGCACCTAAGTCATCTGGGGCAGATGGGGCAGGCTCCCAGGGGGCCATCTGAGCTGCATCTGGAAGCATCATCGGGCTTTGGGCAGGAGGGAAGGGTCTTACTCCAGGGAGTGGGAGCTGGTGTGAAGGCTGGAGGCTGATGGGGGTTCTTTCTTAGGCCCATAAGGGATGGGGATTGACCCCTAAAGTGGGGAGGTTTTCCCAGTTAGCTGTTCCTGCTGGGGCTCTCCCTCCCTTCTGTGCTCCCAATGGGGGGGGCTCTTAAAGGTCTGTGGGCACCTTGTTAGGGGTCATGAGTGGGGACCTATCTCTTCCCTGTGGGGAGGTTGGTGTACCCTGAGCCCGTGGGGTGGGTAGAAGGTTGCGCTGGATGTTTTGCTCTGTCTAAACCCTGTTGGTTGCAAGAGAGAAGCTGAGAACTTGTCCAGCCAAGAACCACAAGGGAAACCAGTGACAAAGGAAGCCCAGCAGAAAGAGGCCGACTGATGTGGCTGGGGAGAGAGTCACCCACAAACTGAGGTTGGGCAGGAGCCATGCATGGGGGCTGGGCACAAGCTCAGGGTGGGGGCAGTCCCTCCACCAGGGGGCGCTTCTCCAGCTTTAAAAAGTAATGTACTTGGCATGACTGATGGGATGGTTAAGACTAAGGTGAAAAGACCCTGTGAAAGCTGGACCATGAGACTCCCTAGGAGGACAGTTCACTGCCCCAGGAAGAAGTGCAGGTCCACCAGCCGGCAGCTCACAGACAGTGAGGGTCCCTGGGCCCTGCTGGGAGACCAGCTGAGGCTTCTCAGGCCAGCAGCCTTTGCAGGTCTGGGTTGCGGCTGGGCGTGCACACCTGTTTGTGACACGCTTAGTGCAGGGGGAGGCGGCTGTGGTTGACCAAAGGTCACCTTGATCTCAGAGGCTGCTGAGATGCAGCCATAGGTCTTAGTTCCTCTCTGGGCTGATGCGAGGGAGGCGAGAGGCTGCCCTGGGACCGTCCTGGCCTCCTGCCCCCTCATGCGGCTTCTCAAGGTCTGAAACCAGCTTGTGTGGGAGATTCACTGCACTGAGAGGGGCTTGGATCTGGAAAGACCGTTGGTCTGAAAGGGCAGGGACCTGGTCTTAGGCCAGACTCTGCCTTGTACTGACTTTCCACATCTTGAGGTTTACCAGTTAACCTCTCTGGAGCCTTAGTTTACTCATCTGTAAAATGGGAAGGTAATCACATTGGTACTTATCTGCCTCTCATAGGTGAAAGTGCTTTTGCACCAGAAAGTGCTAGACAAGTGGGGTGCGTTGATGATGGTTTAGCTCCTTGGATGCCCCTGACGGACTGGAGACCAGGAGAAATGTCTGTCGTGCAGATTCAGCAGGAACAGATGAAGCAATGCCCTGTCTATCCAGGGGTCAGACTTCTCCCATCCTTAACCCTTTAGCCCAGGGCTGGGCTTCCACCTCATCAGCACAGGGGCCCGTCTCAGTGACCTGAGCAAGGACCTCCCATCTCCCACCTCTGGGGGCCCCTCACCCACCAGAATAGTTTCTCTCAGGCTGCTCAGCTTCACAAAATGGAGGTATTTTCCAACTGTCTCACAGAGAACCATGCAGCTGTTTTTATTTTCTTTTTTATTCTAACGTACAGCAAATCACATTACAGATTAAAAAAAAAAAAGCCCCCTACAAGCCAAAGACTTAACAACTTGAAGTGCCATAAAACGGATTCGTCAGTGACTCTCCTGAGACCATGCATGTATTTAGCATTTTATCTCTGCTCTATAAGTGTGTGGTGTTGAGGTGAAGAGATAGACGTCACCCTGAGGGGTGTCCCCATCTTCCCTGCTGCTCTGTGCCACCCTGACCCTTTTGAGGGCCTGTGAAGGGAAGCTCTGAGCCCAGGTCATAGAGGCAGGTCATGTTTCCTTGAGAATGAGGTCTGTCCTGGGGTCTTTCTCTGGAAAGGCCGGAGTCCTCCTGGCTCTTCAGGTCAGCCTCAGACCCTGGACTTGCAAATGTGCCCTTAGCATCAGAGATGGAGCCAGAGCGCGGTGAGGGGTGCAGGAAAGAGGCTGCCTGAATGGCCTCAGTGTGACCCTGACGGCTGGAACCCACGTCACATGCAGGCCCTGGGCATGCTCCTGACAAGGGACAATTTTTGGTATTTGTGAGTGATGGATGGTTCCTACCTTTCGGTCACTTCCTCACTGATTTCCGCCTCTTCTGAACTCTTGGTCTGCATTACCGTGTGGGAAGAACTCATTCCTTCCCCACCCCTTGTCCCTCCTTAACTCTTACACTGCTACTACTACTACCACTCACAGCACTTCTGACACCAGACGTGTGGGCTACCCCAGCACCAAGCAAGTCTGTGACACCAGCTGATTGTCCTACAATTCAATTCAGTTCTGACACTGTCCACCTGGAGATATGCTACAGGTTAAGGGCTCAGCCCTACAAGACTGCCCCACCCCCCATTAACATGTTAATCATAAGTCCAGGTTGTCACTTGTGCTTCTGATGATGTTATAAATCGGAGGTTCCCAAAACCTCCTTGGCTTCAATTAATTTGCTAGAGCAGCCTGCAGGATTCAAGACAACAGTTTATTTACTGTTTACCAGTTTTTTATAAAGGATATGATAAAGGATACAGGCAAACATGAAAAGGGAAGATATGCAGAGGGCGAGGTATGTGGGAAGGGGCGTGGAGCTTCCGTGCCCTCTCCAGGTGCCCCACTCTCCCAGCACATCCGTGTGTTCACCAACATGGAAGCTTTCCAAACTCCGTACTATTGGGATTCTCATGAAGGCTTCCCCATGTAGGCATGATAGACTAATAACTCCATTTCCAGCCTCTCTTCCCTCTCTGGAAAAATGGGAGTGGGACTTCTAATCCTAGCTTGGTCTTTCTCGTGACCAGCCCCCGCTGAGGATCCCACCAAGAGTCACCTCATTAGAACAAAAGACTCTGCTATCAGCCAGGAAATTCCCAGAAATTTAGGAGTGCTGTGTCAGAAACCAGAATCAAAGGCCCAATGTTAGAACAAAAGATGCCCTAGTCCTCTTATCACTTCGGAAATTGCAAGTGTTTTAGGAGCTCTTTGCCGGGAATTCAGGGCAGGGACCAATATATGTTTTTTCTATTATCTCAAAATTACCAACAATAGTTGGTCCCACAGGATCCTCACACTCAGGCCCCTAGGCTGAGCTTGCCTTCCTGCCCTGAGTCTCTAAAGGCCCAGCATCCTCTCCACTGGACAGCTGGGTTCCTTCTTGCCTTCACCTCTCACACCCAGTCCTTTGCCAAGTGATTCTACCGCAGCCGTGTCTCTCTATCCTGTCATCTCTGCCCTCCATCACTGCCCTGACTTAGCCCCTCATCTCTTGCCTGGATTTTACAATGTCTCCTGTCTGGCCCTGTGCCTCCAGTGTCTCCCGATAGGCCACGCTGCCCTGATTAATCCACTTAAAGCATCCTGTGATCCTGCCTCTCCCCTGTTCAAAGAGCTTCACTGATTTCCAGTTACCCACAGAATTTACTTCCGATGCCTCAGCCTGGGCTTTAGCATCATCTATGGCCCTGATACTTGGAGTGTGGTCCTCAGACCTGAGGCTTTGGCATCACCCAGGAGCGTGCATGAAATGCAGACTCTCAGGCCCCCCAGAGCTACTGAGTCAGAACCTGCTATTGAACAAGATTGCCAAGTGAATCGTGTGCCCATTCAAGTTGGACAATGCTGCTTTATGGTCTCTGATTTCTTCCTTTTAAATATATATATAATCAGATATATAATATACATACTTATAGCATACGTATATGTGTCATCAAGTCATACATGCATATGGTTTTAAAAAATGTACTGAAAAGTCTCAGTCCCCTGCTGGCCCCAATTCCTCTCCCCAGAGGCAACCACTTCTATTATTTCTGGTTTTAGTTTTTCTGTGTTTACTTCTGTGTCTCTAGGTAATGCGTCTGATGGTATTTCTGGAGTTTTCAAACTGAAATATCACCTAATGACTTCTTGTTAATCTACAGGAGATTTAACTCACTGATTACCCCTCCCTCCAACCTGCCAACCTGCTTCCTGTTCTGCCTGCCAGTGGTTGGAATTGATCCAGCTTTTGTCACGGGTCTGGTGGATCCTTGGTTTTCCCCTTTTGTTTGAAAAGGATCCAGGCAGCTCTGTGGGAAATCAGGCTCCACCTTAGGGTGGGGGCAGGGGCTGGCTTTTATGCTGGGGACCCCTAAATGTCAGAATGAGGAGGCTTTCCTGAGGCCCCAGTACCCACACAAGCTGCTGAGTTCTCTCCAGACCATGCATGCATTCAGGGTTTTGGGGTTTTGTTTTTGTTTTAGAAGAGCCTTTCTTTGTTGACATCTGAGAAGGAAATGCCTGGTCCCTGGATGGTCATGCCTGGGCTGGGTGAGGGTTGGGAGTTGACTATTTCGTGCCCAGACTGGTTCCCTGTTTCAGCCCTGTTCTCACCCCACCCTCCTCCCTACCTGGCCGTCTGAGTTCAGGGGCCCTGCGGTTCCTCTGGGCAGGTGGCTCCATCCTCCGCTGTGCCCCTAGGTGTGTGTTCTAGGTCACTGGTTCTCAAACTTGGCTGCACGTTGGGCTCACCTGGGTCATTAACGAAGTCCTGTCCCCTGGGCAAGACCCCAGAGATTCTGAGGTAATTGGTCTGGGGTCTGGCTCTGCCTTACTAAGCAGCCCTCTTCCTTTTCTCTCTGAGATTCCAGGCATCTCTGGTCTGCTGATTAGTTGCCTCCCTGTCTCTCTTTGATGTGATCGATACACTTAAACAAAATACATTTACTATAGTTTTAATGTTCCAGGGAAGGAGAGGACACACATGCATTTACTTGGTTCATGAACATCTTGAACAAGAAGTGCAAAACCTCATTTCAGTCTACGTGTCCAACTTCATCTCCAGCCTCTCCTTTGCACTCTGTAATTTAGCAAATACAAACAAACTCCAAAATCATTCCCTTTCACCCATCTTCACGCTGCTCTTTCCCACATCTGTGATGTCACTCTTGCTGCTCCCCTGGTAACGTCTAAGCCCAGAGACGAGCTGTGGATCAGCCTCTGCATCTCCTGACCATCCCTCTGCCCTGAAATGACTCCAACAGTTTCAAGATCCTCATTCTCACACAGCCACAATCAGAGGCAAGAGCCAGTGGGCAGCGAGGGGCACGAGTTTCTCCTCTCCCTCCTTCCTCTTGTCAGGTGGAAGTCATTCTCAGAAGCTCCCAGGAAACTTTTCTTACCTATCATTGGCCAGAACAGGGCCACATGCCCGCCACCAGAGAGCAGGGGAACATCCCCACCTACATCCCTGATCCAGGTATCTCGTCTTGACAGCAGAAGCAGTCAGGGCTCTGTTAGTAAGAAGAGGGGAGGCTCTGGGGGAGGAAGTGGATGGTGTTGATCACAGTATTTTATTTCTCTGTTCCTTCTGTGTCCTCTTTGGGGAACTAGTTATCTACATGTTTGGTCCCCATTGTCAGTCCATTTTGCTCTAATTGCTTCCCTCTTGTTTTCTACGTTATTTCCTCACCCTGTCTTTCCCATTACTGATGGAGTTTTCTGTAGTGTTGATTCTGTTCTTTGTATTTTAAGTTCTGCAAAATCATTAATTTTCTCCTCGATTATTTTCTTAGATGCCCCACCCCCAACCCCCATGATATTCTGATATTTTCTTTCACCTCTGGTTTCATCAGTCTTTTGCAAACTGCTGTTTCTTTCCTTTATTTTGGAAGGCCAAATATTTGTGTAGGTCTCATGTTCGGGTTTTTTTTTTCCTGCTTTTTCATCTTTGATTGGAGTCTTTCTATTTGTTCTGTTATTTGCCTCAGCAAACCTGTGTATTTGGATTCCTTTTGACTTTTCTTTCTGTCAGGACCCTGAAGTCTGAGCACATGAGTTAGGGAACTAGATGTGATGCCTTGTGTTCTTTGCTTGGTCTCTCAGCTGCCTGGGGAGGGTGGGAAGAGAGTGTGGGCTCTGGGCAGTGGAAGCTGGAGAACCCTGTGTGCTCCACGTGCTCCAGTTCTGTGAAAACCACAGAGAATCAGTTTCCTCTGAGTGGGGTCTTCCTGTTCCACGAGGAGCGTCCTGTGGGATTCCATTCCCTTCCCCTCCACCCCTTCTGACTGGGCCGGCCATGTGGTGTGGCATCGTGTGGTTCATGAGCTTTCTGTCCCCTCACCCCTCCTGCCCCTTTGTCTGCTGCCTTTCCCATCTGGGTCCATTGCTCCTGGGATGGTGTTTCTCATACTGGGGTGCTTTGTAGTCTCGGGGTCCTGCAGGTGCTCTGTTAGAATGTTTACATTTCATGCCTTCATTTCAATAATAATCTGACAGTTAATAATCTGGGAATTCATTCTGTGCATACTTGGATCCTGCAGGTGCCCACCTTACAGCAAAGGCATTTTCAGGGCTGCGTTTGCTTTTGTGTTACAGCATCTTCACAGGGGGACCAGAGAACGGCACAGAGCATCGTTCTGATGGGGACCACCTGGTGCATGGTTTACGTGGAGGAGACAGGTGGGAGGACTGGCCCTCAGGCAGGACAGGGCAAAGTGACAATAATAACCTGTGCTTTTGATGCCGGCACCGCTCTGAGTGCTGTGAGTGTGTTAAGTCAGTGACTCTGCTGACAGCTCTGTGAGGGAAGACCCTGACTACTGCCCTCTTACAGCTGAGGAGACGGAGGCACTGGGAGGTCAAGGCCCTGCTCAAGAGTCTGCAGCCGGTAAGTGGACTGAGGGTTTGACGCGGGCAGCTGGGCCCCAAAGCCTAATTTCTTAGCCATTAAGCTGTAAGGCTCATATACATTTGCCCAAAGGTTAATTCAGCTAAAACCACTTTGCTGAAAGACAGTTTACACAGAAGTCCATTTTCTAAATGGGTAAACCACTGAACAACCAATTTGCTGAATTTGATAAATTTATAAAATATTTATTTCTGTCAAGTATTGATAAAATTTGGACTTCCCAGGTGGTGCAGTGGTTAAGAATCCGCCTGCCAATGCAGGGGACACGGGTTCGAGCCCTGGTCCAGGAAGATCCCACATGCCACAGAGCAACTAAGCACCACAACTACTGAGCCTGTGCTCTAGAGCCCGTGAGCCACAACTACTGAGCTCGCATGCCACAACTACTGAAGCCCGTGCTCCTAGAGCCCGTGCTCCTCAAAAAGAGAAGCCACCACAATGAGAAGCCCGTGCCCCGCAACGAAGAGTAGCCCCCGCTCGCTGCAACTAGAGAAAGCCTGTGCACAGCAAGACAACTAAAGATAAATAAACAAATAAATAAATAAATTTATTTAAAAATTAAAATAAAGTAAAATTCTTGATAAAATTTACAATGCTTTGAGTCAGATGGATTACCAGAGCCTGTGAGGACTTTGGGGAGCAAAGGCCCCCGGGATCTGGCTTCAGACTGCCTCCCTGGCCTCAGGCCCCCTCCCTCTGCCTGTCAGTCTCCTCATCTCTCTGCCCCCCAGTCTCCCCTCTCAGGCCATCTTGTGAACTGACTTCTCTTTCTGTCTCCAGCAGGGAGCTGGGTAGAGAGACATGAAACATTGCTTTAGGTGCTCTTAGGAAGAAATAATGAAACCTGTCAACCAAAATGACAGAAATATTCGAAAGCTGTTAAACCATTTTATCCAATATGAATTGCTTTAAGTTTTACACATAGTTTTAAAAAAAAGAAGTTTTTGGTAAATGGATAGATTTGATAATTTTGATGACTTGAACATTCACTAAATTGGCATCTGACAAATT
This sequence comes from Balaenoptera borealis, assembly GCF_965194805.1. NCBI lineage: Eukaryota > Metazoa > Chordata > Mammalia > Artiodactyla > Balaenopteridae > Balaenoptera > Balaenoptera borealis. Next base: position 80,312,575 of record NC_138860.1, on the reverse strand, counting down.
GGCCCCCTTCTGCCCCTCAGCACCTCTTCAACAGGCTTGTCACATTCAAAAATTCCTGCCCTATAGCTGTCAGGGGCGTATCTGACTTGTAAGCTGAGGTATGCGATTCTATCCTTGTGGCACCAACTTATAAAAGTTCATTAAAAAAAAAAAAAAAAGTTCATTAGCAGTAATGTTGTAAATACCCACTACAGGTGCAAATACCCAATGAAGAACGTTCTTTTTTTAAAATTAATTAATTAATTAATTAATTTTTGGCTGTGTAGGGTCTTCGTTTCTGTGCGAGGGCTTTCTCTAGTTGCGGCGAGCGGGGGCCACTCTTCATCGCGGTGCGCGGGCCTCTCACTGTCGCGGCCTCTCTTGTGGCGGAGCACAGGCTCCAGACGCGCAGGCTCAGTAATTGTGGCTCACGGGCCCAGTTGCTCCGCGGCACGTGGGATCTTCCCAGACCAGGGCTCAAACCCGTGTCCCCTGCATTGGCAGGCAGATTCTCAACCACTGCGCCACCAGGGAAGCCCTGAAGAACGTTCTTGTTCTATGATTCCAGTGGCAAGTAGATAGATATGTGTTGAATGAAGACTTTAATAATGTTGTCATGTTAATTTTTTTTCAGGTGAATAAAGCAATTCTACAGATCTATCAATTGTCACCCTGGCAGAGTTTTGGTTAAGATGAGGTTCTGGTAAACAAAGACTTTAATCAAGTATTGGTACAATAAATGTATGTGAACTAGCATTCTTTGTATTGAAGTTAAAAAAAATAAATTAAATACAGAGCCTGTTGTGAGCCTGCAGTTTTTTCTCTTAATACCAACACCAATGGTTTAGTTTCAGCAAAACAAAAACATTTATCACATTACATTAAAGTTGCATGTTTGAATATGTTCAAATAATCATTGCTTCATTATTTTGTTGCTTTGTATTTATTTACTTTATATACATTTTTTGTTTATAATATAAAAGCTATAAGCACCAGACATTAATACATAGTTTCATGTTTATACATCTTTAAGTAACATAATAAAAATTAAATCAACATTCAGTAATGAGAATTATTTTCTTTTTTTTTTTTTTAATATTGGTCTTATCCAATGAGTTAGGAAGTGTTCCCTTCTATTCTGTTTTTTTTAAATTTTATTTATTTATTTATTTATTTATTTATGGCTGTGTTGGGTCTTCGTTTCTGTGCGAGGGCTTTCTCTAGTTGTGGCAAGCGGGGGCCACTCTTCATCGCGGTGCGCGGGCCTCTCACTATCGCGGCCTCTCTTACTGCGGAGCACAGGCTCCAGACGCGCAGGCTCAGTAATTGTGGCTCACGGGCCCAGTTGCTCCGCGGCATGTGGGATCTTCCCAGACCAGGGCTCAAACCTGTGTCCCCTGCATTGGCAGGCAGATTCTCAACCACTGCGCCACCAGGGAAGCCCGAGAATTATTTTCTTAAAAGGAATCTTTTTTTTTTTTTTACTATAAAGTGAATTTTAATTGAATTATTACAAGAAATGAAAATAAAAGGGATCTCTGATAAGCATGACACAAATACCAAACTGACGAAGTAAAGCATAAAAAAAAGTACAGAAGAATTTCATTTATAAATAATGATGCAAAAATCCCAAGTAAAAATACTATCAAACAGTAGTACATTTAAAGAATAATACACCAACTGAGATTTATTCTAATAATGGAAGAATAGTTCCATATTAAGACATCTATTAATGTATTATTAGTAGATAAAAAAGAAAACCATATGCTATGTTCACAGATGTTAAAAAGGAAACAATAAAATTGACCATTTTACTCTTGGTAAAACTCTCGATAAAATAGGAATAAATACATACTTTCTTAACATGATACAACAATATGCCTTAACCAAAAAAAGAACATCATGCTTAATGGAGAAACACTGGGAGCATTTACATTAAAGTTAGGAACAATACAAGGATATTCTTCATCATCATTATTTAACATGGTTTTGGAAGTATTAGCCCATTCAATTAGATAAGAGACAGGAATAAAGCATAAAATCTGGAAAGAAGGAAGCAAAAATTATAATCACTTGTTAATATTTTTATTTACCCCCAAATTCAAAGGGATCAAATGAAAAACTGTTACAAACAGTAGAGAAATTTAGTAACACGGCTTAATATACATTTTGCATGTATTATTTTAATCAATGAGTTAGAATACTCACTGGGAACAAGATCCTATTTTAATAGCAGCAAAATTATGAAGCATTATCATTTCAACAGGACATGCCTTTTGACTTTTGTACTGCAGGCATGTATTATTGAATAAAAATAAAAAAGCCTGTGAATTAATTGAATTTTGAGAACCTAGATAGTACATTTCCTGTGCTTAGAATTAAGCCTAGTAGGTGACAGAACTCAAAAAAATGTTTCCTTCCCTTTCCACCCTTCTCTACAACACAGCTGGCCCTGAATCTTGTATCTGCAGTTCTCTTTTTTCCACAGTCAAGGGCCATTCTTCTCTCTATTCACGTGTAGCGAGCCGGGCTGTGAAATCCTGAAGGTCCTCCACCCAAGGCCCATCCTTCTCAGGGCCCCCAGGATGCACCCTGTTCCAAGGAATCATCTCTCTCCCCCAACCACCCCTGTGCAGGCCCTGCCTGACCATGAGTGTTCCCTGATGGGGTCAAGTGGCTCACAGGTCAGAAGTGTGGCCAAAGGCTGAAGGGTTTGCTTCTCATATTTGGTTATTTGAGTAGCAGAGTCACCACCCACCATCTGTGATGTGAGAAAATTTTGATGGAGAACCCAGGGGAGCAGCTCGTGCTGAAAATTGGTCAGGAAGACCTAGGCTTTAGCCCCAGCTTCACCTTAATGAGGGATCTGTGGGGACCCAGGGGAAAAGGGTGGGGTGGGGCAGATCTTGCCAAGGTCCCCCCATGCTCCAGTGTCATCGTGGTCTAGGCGTCCCCCTGGGGCTCTGTACTTGTCCGGATCTTCTCGTAGACAGTGTGGATGGCCAAAGTACACTCCGGGTTATGTGAATGGCAGCTGCCCTTCTCCCTGTCTTTCTACAATTCAAGCAGAGTTTAGGAGTGGTCCTGGTCAATTTCTAAGCATTAGGCAGATGGGTCAGTCAAGCTACATCTCTTCATGAGCTTCTTGTCCTCAACTAGGTAATTCTGGTTCTCAAAACTGATAACGCCCCAAAGTATAGCTTCAGCACAGACCTCTCTCTTGAACACTGCAGAATCTTTGCACTGCTCTGTCTTCTACCCAGGGTGCTACCTCTCTCTCCCCACTCTAAGACTTCCACTTTGCTCACTCCCTCATCTCTTTCAGGGTCTCTCTTCTTCGTGAGGTTTCCCCTGACAGCCTTAATTAAAATCACACCCTACCCATGCATCTCTCTTTTCTGCTTTATTTTCTCATAACACTTATCATCGTCTAGCGCTTCATAGTTTGCTTATTGATTCATCATTCTCCCCTCCCTCAATCTAGAATGTATATTCTGTGAGGCCAAGGACTTTTCTTGTTTTGTAGACTTCTGTAGCCCAGATCAGAACAATTCAGGGAACACAGTAGACACTCAACGAATATTTGATGAACAAATTTATAAATCACCTTGACTGCTCTCGTTGCAAAAGTGCTTTGAAAAACTGAAAAGCATCAGATAAATGTAAGTTATTATTATTGTAATCCTCATTTTATGAAAGAAGAAACTGAGGCACAGGGAGGAAAGTGATTTTCTAGGGTTGATCAAGAAGTCCGTGTCACAAACTTATTTTACGAAATAGAAACAGACTCACAGACATAGAAAACAAATTTATGGTTACCAAAGGGGAAAGGGGGTGGGGGAGGGATAAATTTGGCATTTGGGATTAACAGATACAAACTACTACATATAGAATGGATAAACAACAAGGTCCTACTGTATAGCACAGGGGACTATATTCAATATCTTGTAATAAACCATAATGGAAAAGAATCCGAAAAAGAATCTATCTCTATCTCTGTCTCTATCTCTATCTCTATCACTGTCTCTGTCTATATCTATATCTATATATCTATCTATATCTGAATCACTTGGCTGTACAACAGAAACTAACACAACATTGTAAATCAACTATACTTCGATTTAAAAAAAAATCTGTGTCAGAGCTGGGCCTCACATCCATTTCTGCACTTAACTCCCTGTCTCCTTGTAGGGAATTTATGTTCTCCATCAGACTGAGAGCTCCCCAAAGGCAGGGACTGATGTGGCAGGGGCTTCAGGACAAGGTTGTGTATCTGGGTCAGATGTTGTGTGTCTGGGTCAGACGTTGCCTGATTTGTTTCTCTATCCCAAAGCCACGTATTGCTCCCCTCCTGTGCTTCTCTGGTAGGGGTATTAGGGTTTGGGTAACAATGAACTATATCCTGAGTCCCCCTGAGGCCCAGGTTAGGTAGGGACATAACTGAGAGGGACTGACGTGGGAAGTCACAGTGTGGCAGGCACTGAGGCAGTTGGGGACACTGCACGGAACACTAGGCTGGGAATGAAGACACCCCTATCTTGTCTTGTGCTTGCCATGGTTCTCTGATAAGTCCAAGTGTTCCCTCTGTGTCTCACTTTCCCCCACTATGACCTGCTGGGACTGGACTGGGTCCTGATGTTTTGTGGAGCAATGATCTAGCATTGTTCCCTCTTTAGGGAAGTCAAGGATGAGAGAGGAGAGGACCTGGCCACTGGCTACTCCTGGGCATCCTGACAGCAGCTCTACTTGCTTCTCCTCTGCTCACCATTTTAGCCCAGTAGTTCTCAACGGGTGGGACCAGGAGTATCGGCATCACTTGGGAACTTGTTAGAAATGCAAGTTCTCAGGTCTGCCTTAGACCCATTGAATCAAAAACTCCGGGAGTGGGCCCAGCAAACTTTATCTTACCAAGCCCTTCAGGCGTTCCCGATGCGAGCTCCTTTTGAGGACCATTGCTTCTGGGAAGTCCCTGAGGTGTCCTCTCCTCCTCCTGCTAGTCCTGTCTCCTGCTCTTCCCCCCGGTGAAATCATTCCAACTGTGACCATAGCACCAATTTCCAACTAAGGGCAAATAGCCGTATGAGATGCTCTCCCAGGGACATCTCATCAGCAGACGTATCAAAGCCTTTAAGCAAAGAGGTGGTATTAATGGCAGGATCTCAGGCAGGTAGGAGGGAGAGAGACTTCAGGAAGGAGGGGAGAGGAAACGAGCCTTTCCTGATGCTTCTCAGATTCTTGGGTTTGCCCTATATCCAGGCCCTGCTAGTGTGCCCTACTTTTATTTCCTTGGGGCTTATATAGATGACAGGGTCTACCAGACACCTGGTCATTTACACTTTTGCTTCTTCCGCTTTGCCATCCCTCCTCCTTGGGTGGTAGCAAGGATCTGATGAGGCTGTGGACGTATGAGTGGGGTATGTTCCCCATCAGTGGTTTCCTCCCTTTGCCCCTCAGCTCCCAGCATGTTGTGGGCACCCAGGCACAGCAACCATATTGTCCAAAGCAAGGACTGGACCCAGAACTTGATGGGAAGCAGAATACTCCGGACTTCCCAGGACTCACTGTCTCTGAGCACATATCAGTTGACCCTAATTTGACTCCCTTAGACCCACCTTAGGGTGTCTCAGGAAGCTGATCTCTTCATAGGCAGGGTCATGGCTGTTGGCCACAGCAGTCTGAAGGTTAGCAGATTCCACTGTGAGAAGGACCTGGGGAGTAGCTGCTGAGCCTGGCACCACTGGCAGGAGAGTGGACCCACCTGTATATAGCAGATGCTAATGAGAATGGATGGAACTCGAGGTGACCCCCCATCAGCCCTTGGGTGAGGTGAGAGCAGCCATTGCTCTCTGGTTCATAGCATCAGGTCCCAGACCCCTGTCCTGTCCCTGCCTTCCTCCACCCTTCTTTTCTGGGCATGCATACAGCTCCCACCCCCAGCATTGCTCTACCCCAGGCTTCTACCAGGAATGATTCACAAGAGAGGTCAGTGAGCCTCTATCTGACCACTGCCCTGCCACCTTCCCTGGGGTCTCCATCTACTCCTTTCCCCCAGATCCACCCCCATCCCAGGGCTCCCCTCAGGGTCTACCCAGCACCTGCCTCTCCCAGTGTGCATCTTCTTTCTCATCCAGATCCACACTCCAGCCACTAGGCTCACCGTCAGAACCACAAGAAGGATGCCTCTCCAAAGCCATTTGCTCTGAAGAGAACCTGGAGTCAAAGGCTAGTGTCAGATCTGCCTCAGTCAGGCCTGTTGGGTAGGCAATTGGGAGGAGGTGGGGCCACCCTGGCTCAGAGCCTGTATCCCACGTGTACATCCTTGATGCAACCCTGACAGGTTTCCTCCTTTCTAGTCTCTCTACACACTAGCCGTTGTTACTTTAATGTTTCTTCACCAGGCTTTCTGTCCCATTTCTGCACAGGAAACTCAGAGGCTCCCATTAGCTGCGTGTGCCATTGCTCATCCCCTCAGCCTGCCCCTTTTCTCTTCTCAGACTCCCAGAAGAAAAATACATTCTAAGAGGAAGAAGGGATAAAAAACTCTGGGGTCACCAGACCTCAGGGTATGTCCTTTTCTCTGTTTGGGATGTCTTTTCCACTATGCCACAAGAAAACTCCTATTCATCCTTCAAGGCCCATCTCAAGTGTTCCCTTATCTGTGATGCCTTTCTCAACTCGGGCAGCAGTTACTTAACTTTTTTCTTCCTTCCATCCTTTCTCCCCCCCTCCCTCCCTCCCTTCCTTCTTTCTTTCATACCCAAACCCTATATTTTGTATTTGCTCCAACTTTAGCTTTAACATCTGCTTTTGTGTTTAGAAATTTAATCCTCCCCTTCTTTGAGCTATTTTCTGATAATTACTGACATATTATGTGTCATGTACTGTGTTGATAGCTCTATGTAGATTATTTCTTTTCATGATCACAACAGCCCTATGAAGTAGATACAATTATTATCCATATTATGGAAAAGCTACAAAAATTAAGTAAGTTGTCCAGGGTCACACAGCCAGTGTGTGGTGAAGCCCCCACTGCAGTAAGTTCCTTGAGGGCAGGGGCTTATCTTATTTTTCACTGAGCCTTTCCCCCATCACCAGCACCTAGTAGGCACTCAGTGTGAGGGTTGAATGCTGAGTGAGTGAGGAAATGAGAAGAAAGGGACTGTTTAGACGAGAGCCCCACCTGAGCAAGCAGAGGTCAGGAAGGCATTGGTGGGACGGGGCAGCTGAACTGGTAATTACACCTCTTTTTTAACATCAGTTGTTCCTGCTCTGTAGCCCTCAGGATAGTAAGGGATTTGGTACTTTATGACGCCAGGGCCTGGAGTTCTTTCATAAGGGTTCCCACCCCTGTAACCTACCCAGTACAGTCCCTTTATGAAGCTGAGGTGATGCTCTAGGCTGATGGGGGAAGGGTGGTAACTGGGTGTAGTGACCGCAGGTTCTCACACTGCTCAGAGGAGGGCTGAACTGTGGTTTATGTACTCAGAGGTGCTAGCCATCCTTTGAATGGGCAAGTCTGGTATGCAGCAAAAAACGGGCATCTATCAGCCTGGACGTGCTATGCAAGTCCTGCCCATCCAGGGTTGGGGCCAGAGTCTGGGGCACGAGAGAATTCCAGGGCTGGGGGCAGGGTACCCTGAGTTCCTCAGTCTTTACTCCTCGAATCCTTCTCCTCCCCTGCTTGGATTCTTATGTGTAACTCAGCCTCCCAGGGTCCTCGATGCTGGGAAAGGGGGTACACACAAGCCAGTCCCACATTTATGTTCTGGGTGATGCATTAGTCTCCATATATTGGTCCAACTTCTGGACTTGCAGGTTTGAAGACTACAATGAGACTATGGCCATTCACTGAGGTGGGGACTTTTTGGTTGCATCACATAAACGGCCTTAAAATGTCCCTCAGTTCCCCCATTTTCCCCAAATCCTCCCAGCCTTGCCCTCCCCTAGTCTCTGCTGGCCCATTTTCATCACCTTCCTTAGCAGATCGCACTCACCCCTCTGTGGGCAGATGTCCTCCAGGTGTAAGGTTGTGTTCTTCTCATCCGCGGGGTTGCTGACCACACAGGTGAGGCGGCTGTTGAAGTGGCTGAGGGACAGGCTCAGGCTCAGGTTCTGGGAGCTGCGGGCTGGCCCCAGCGTCCCTCTCTGCTCCAGCTCCCTGGGGAGGCCCTGGCTCAGCCAGGTCACTGTCAGGTTCCCTGTGTTTCCTGGGGTCCCACACTCTAGACTGACGTTGCACCAGCCTGATGTGTTAGATGATGAATGAATCTGGATCTGGGGGTGGGGGATGGGCTCTGGGGTGAGAGGGGACAAAAGAGAAACTGAGCTTCAGGGTTAGAAGCTCATCCAAGTATATCACCTCTCTCACCTATATGATGCATCTGTGTAGGTTTCTAACTATAGGCCTGGGGAAGGAACCTACTCTCCCTGGACTAAGAGGTTCTGACTCCCAGCCCACAGACAGATGGTTGAGTCCCTTCCATGCTCAGTTAAGTCTAGATAACTAAATTATCATGATGTATATGATAATTATATAATTATATGTATACATGATAATATATATGATCACCATATATTATTGTATATATAATAAATAAAACATGCAAGGCATTGAGAATACAGTGTAAAAACATGATAACGTTCTTGTTTTGTTCAAGGAATAAAAACATACAGATTATCTTTAAATGCTGAAGTAAAAATGTAAGTTTAGTCATCAGTGGGATAAAAGTACAATGTTGTACAATTTCCTAACTACTAGAGAAGTTTGGATCAAAGAAAACTGTATTAATTAAACAAAAGGCAAAAAAAAAAAAAGAAAAAAATGATAAAAAACATTAAATAGGATGTCTGGAGTAGGTCCATACATGTAAAAAATTAAAATGCATTTGAATGCGTTATATCCCCCTATTAAAAAGCCAAGACCCAGATTAGGTAAAACCAGCTGTATGCAATTTACTTTACCTAATGAAACAGAAAGATTAAAAAGAAAGAGATGAAAAACAGTAGATGTGGAAAATGTCAACAAAATGATTGCAGGGGTGGCAATAGTCACTACAGACCAAATAAAATTTGAGATAAAAAACATTAAGCAGGTCAAACAGAGATATTTTCGATTGCTATGTACCTAACAACATGGTTTGGAAATGTATAAATCAAATTCACTATTACTACAGTAGATGAGTTTACCACAGCAGATGGACCTAAAAGGACTAGAGGACAGGATGTAATATAGGTAAATGCAGATGTTAATGGCCAGGTGGCCAATCTGGTAGGTCGCTCACTATATGCTCAGTCCCACTTCCCTCACTGTCCTTGACTTCATCTCTTGAAGAACCTAGAAAGCTAAATTCTCAATTTCAGTCTTTCTTACAGTTGCATTGGTTCTGACCAGTGACTTAGGGGAAATTTGCTGTGTGAGACGAAAGGTCTTCACTCCTGAAAAGAGAAAGCCTCAACACAAGAGAGATTTTTTCCCCCTGTCTTTCTCCCTTTTGCTATTTATGCTAGAATGATGTCTGGAGCAACAGCTATCTTGGACCAAAAGGCAACAAGCATGAGGACAAAAGCCCATGTGCCAAGGATGGCAGAGCAGGAAGATAGAGTGAGCCTCCTTCCCAGGAGACAATGTGGAGCAGATAGATGGCTGCCAGCAAAAGCTATCTCTTGACTTCTGGTGATGGGAGAAAAATAAATCCCCATTTGCTCAAGCCTTTAAAAATCAAGTTTAGGGCTTCCCTGGTGGCGCAGTGGTTGAGAATCTGCCTGCCAATGCAGGGGACACGGGTTCGAGCCCTGGTCTGGGAATATCCCACATGCCGCGGAGCAACTAGGCCCGTGAGCCACAACTACTGAGCCTGCGCGTCTGGAGCCTGTGCTCCGCAACAAGAGAGGCTGCGATAGTGAGTGGCCCGCGCACCGCGATGAAGAGTGGCCCCCGCTTGCCGCAACTAGAGGAAGCCCTCGCACAGAAGCGAAGACCCAACACAGCCAAAAAAAATAAATAAATAAATAAATAAATTAAAAAAAAATCAAGTTTAATGCTAATTGCTGTCAAACATATCCCTGACTTATGTGCATAGATAACAATAAAAAAGACTTGATCAGCAAAATCAAAGTTGATTAAAAAAAAGGCCAATCAAAAGAAAAAATATTGATGTCTGACTAAAAAATTAAAGCTATAAGTAAATGTCACTAAGAATGAGAATTGGGCATAACTATAGATGAGAAGATATTAAAAATTATAAGAAAACACTATGTCCAACTGCATGACAATATATTTGAAAATATAAGTGAAATAATGTTTTTCTAGGAAAGTGTAAATGATCAAAATCCTATTAAGAAGTGGCAGCAAACCTGAATACACCCACAGTCTTAGAAGAAATTAGAAGTGTGGCCAAAGATCTGTCCTTATAAAGGTCATGAAGTGCATATGGTTTTAGGGGTGAGTGCTACCAAATGGTCAAAGAAAGAAAATTCCTGTGTTATATACACTGTTCCAGAGTTTAAAAAGGCAAAATATTTCTGAGGTCATTCTGAAAGCATAGTTTAACTTTAATACTCACGTCAGACAAGAATACCGAAACCAAAACAAGACAAAACACACAAATCCATGGGTTAATGTCAGTTACAAACAGAGAATTGAAAATTCCTAAATTAAATATTAGCAAATATAATCACACAATACATCATGATCAAGTTGGGTTTATTATAGGGATGCAAGGATAGTATAATTAGGAAATTTATTAATGTAATTTACACCACTAGCAGATGAAAAGAAAACCATACCTAGCATTTATTGACAGGCATATATTTCCAGGCATAACTCCTAAGGCTTTACATTAACTCATCTAATCCTCATAATAACCCTATAAAGTTACATGGACTAGCTGTGTCAGTAGAGTCATCTAGGGCAGGGGTAAGCAAAGGGTAAAAGATCAGATGGTAAATATGACAGGTGGTCTCTCTCACAACTACGCAACTTTGCCATTATGGGGAGAAAGCAGCCCAATACAACATGTGAAAGAATGGACGTGGCTGTGTTCCAATAAAACTTTATTTATAAAATCAGACATTGGGCTGGATTTACCAGTGGCTATAGTTTGCCAACCCTTGATCTGGGGCAGTTGTTGAAAATGCAAATTTGTGGGTCCTTCCCAAGACTCATTGAACATTCATCTGGGGAAAATGATATTTTTACATCACTTCTTTAAAAGATCTGATTTAATGAACAGATAACAATTTAAATATAAAACCAAATGGAATGTCTATTACAAAGTGTCATGAAGCACAGACAGGTGTTTAGGAAGTGTATGCTCTTAGGCATTTAAAGTATTCACTCAGCAAGTGGTTTTTATGAATTTTTATTAAGCTCTTTTCAATAGGTAAAGGAATATTAATCAGGCTTGAATAATAAAAATTCCTAGAAATCAGACTTCCCTGGTGGCAAAGTGGTTAAGAATCCGCCTGCCAGTGCAGGGGACGCAGGTTCGAGCCCTGGTCTGGGAAGATCCTACATGCCGTGGAGCAACTAGGCCCATGTGCCACAACTACTGAGCCTGTACTCTAGAGCCTGTGAGCCACAACTATCGAGCCTGCACACGACAACTACCGAAGCCCGTGCACCTAGAGCCCGTGTTCCGCAACAAGAGAAGCCACCAAAATGAGAAGCCCGCACGCTGCAACAAAGAGTAGCCCCTGCTCGCCACAACTAAAGAAAGCCCACACGCAACAATGAAGACCCAACACAGCCAAAAATAAAGAAATAAAATAAATAAATTTATTTTTAAAAAATCCTAGAAAAATTAGGTGCACTTCTGTAGGTAGCCTTTAAAAATTGCTTAAATCTATTTGGTTAAAGGCATACTTCCTGAATGCCTCCTGGGAGCTGTGTAAAACACTGGCAGATGCCAAGAAGAGTAGGGTATGGACCCTGCTCTCAAGTGGACAGCAGACCACACGCAAATAACTGTAGTCCAAGGCAGAGAGAAACATTACCCATAAAAGAATTAGGAAAAAGAACTTTCAGACTTCAAAATGGAAATACTCATTCAACAGGGATCAGAAAAGCCTTTATAGGACATGGCAGTTCTGAAAGCCATGAGGTAACAGAGAGAGAGAGACTGTGTTTGAGGAACAGTGTATTTGGCTAGAAACAAGGCTGGAACACTGGTGTCAATTGATGGAGGATCTCTAACGCTGGGATGAGTACTTAGTGCTGCAGGCGATGGGGTGTGAGCAAGTATTGTTGGAAGACTTAATATGGGCACTGGTGGATTATCAGAAAATGGAAAGCAAGACAAAGGGAAACCAGCTAGTAGCACTTGTACTTTTTCTAGCAACTCTTCTTTTGCTCCAACCTTGTGGTTTTGATATGATTTGTTAGTCAAATCACCCTGACCCTGGTTACAGGGGAGGGCACAAGTCCCAGGCGTTGACAATCAGAATATGTTATTTCCCTGGCCAGTGACCCATCTAGGGGTTATCTTGTGACCCAAGCCCAAACAGAAAATGCCCTCCCTAGAATTTTCCATGTGGAGTGAGCCAGGAAACTCCCTTTGCTCTCTGGCTGAGTGGGACCCATAGCTGTACAAGGCCATACTCAACCACGTGGAGAAGCCCAGGAGAATAAAGCTGACAGGAAAGGGAGAGAGAAACACTGGAAAAAAAGATGAGAGAGTACATGGTCCCTGACAGATAGAAGAGAGTGCCCTCCAGCTTTCCAGTTCCTGTGAGCAAGAGGGCCAGAGGAACTCCTTTATTTCTTTTCCTCCTAGAGACCTATGTACCTTTATCACGAAAACACTCCTTATTGATCTAATTTGAGTAGGCTTTCATTTCTTGCTGTCAAAAGAGATAGGACGAGACTGTATTGGTAGGATGTTACTCAGAAAGTTATGCCAGGAATTTATCAGCCAAGGAGGAGAGAGAGACAAGTTCAGGAATTAGAAGCTGGAGGCCAGGGAGGCAGCTGATACGTTCTCCATCCTTTACCAACTGGAAACCCCAGCTTGGATAGTCAACCCAGCCCCTTCTTAAAAGCTTTCCAATCTCCTGTGTTAGAGACCCTCACCCCTCCCCCGCTGCCACTAGGTGAAGTATGCAGGTAATGTGTGGGATATGGATATTCCCTGGAGAGCCACCACCATGTGTCAAGAAGGAAGGGGCCAGGTGGCGAGGTGAAGGGTAGAAAATTTGGAACATGGCACATGGAGGAAAGTGTCAGGAAGCAAGGCTGAAGAAGCCGCCGAGGACCTGATCCTGTGCGGAGTTAAACTTCTTTTCCTGAGTGCCATTTATCCTGTGGGGGATGGGAACCGGGAACATTGTTTGGTTTCAAGCAGGTAAATAACAGGAAGAGCGCTACATTTAAAGAAGATCAAGATATCAGCTTCATGCAGGATAATTTGGAAGGGAGAAGAGACCAGAGGCAGGGAAGCCAGTTAGGAGGCTGCTGTGATAACCCAAGCAGAGGTGATGGAACGGGACAGGGGCTGGGTCTCTTTTTGTATCTCTGACTTGTATCTAGGACAGAGTTGTGTCCTAATCTCTCCAGCTGGACTTCAGATCAACTGGTTTAAAAGCATTTTACCTAATGACTAGTTTTAACATTCAGTCTCCTACTTAGTGTTTTTTCTTCATCCAGTTTTGTTGTTTTGGTTTTGCCAAGTGTTTTGTCACTTAAGAATTTTTTAAATCAGTTTTTGAACCAAGCGGCTAAGGCTATTTCTGATATAATTGTGTATTTCTAATAATCAACTTTGTAGTATTTTACAATGGAAAGGAGAGTTGTTTTGATATTTGTGGGTGGGCCTCTATACTTTTATACTCCGCGGGGTTGCTGGGGGCTCTCAAGTGATCCCTCTGCTTTACAACTTTTATGGGCTGCCTCTCATGAGATGTGTAGCCCTGGAACCCACCCTGTACCCTGTACCTTCCCTCTGCCAGCTGTGTGTGGGCCCCGAGAGTGGGCAGTGGGATTTGGATGAGGGCCCAGCCCAGGAGGGGAGGACGGTGGTGGTCAGGCCTTACCATGGTTCTGCTAGGGGTGGATTAACTGGAAGGTGATGAAGCTTAAGCCCCTTTCTGTTCCTGTTATAAATACTTTTAAACAAACAAACAAACAAAAAGAAATTGTAAGAAATTAAGAAATTGTAGCTAGTTTTTCCTAAGACGTAATTTTTAAAATTTAGTTTTATTTTTTAGGGCATCAGAAGAGATGTAAAAACTCCTAAAAAAGAGGTTTTTTTTTTTTTTTTTTTTTTTAAGAAAACCTGATTTCTAACTTACTTTAGATAAAGTGGTTGTTGGAATGCCTGCTTGGGGCACGGTCCCATACCTTACCATATAAACAGAGTCTAAAGACTTCCTCCTGGGATTTTCCTGAGTGGAATTTGATTTTCGCTGTATATAGTCCACTCATTTCCAGAGTGAGGTTCCTGATGCTCAGGAAAGCCATCTCTGTTACGTTGAATCTGTGCTTGTGTTTTTCTTCAAGGTCATACCAATCAGGATTAGGGGTATTAGGCCTCCAGGACACCAGCAGCTGTGGTTTCTCATCATCCTCAGAATCCCAATTCCACTCAATTTCTCGGATGTTAGGACCCAAAGAGGAGTTCAGTCGCAGCTGGACAGATCCCCCCAAAATCCTTTTCAATGTGCAGGAAGAGCTGGGGTCTTTGATTGTCTGGGAATCTGGTGAAGGAAGAGCTAAGAATGGAGGAAGAAAGAAGCAGAGCAAACATTAGGCTGTATCTACTGTCTGCTTTCACATCACACTAATTTTATATTTATAAAAAGAGAATTATCGGGGGCTTCCCTGGTGGCGCAGTGGTTGAGAGTCTGCCTGCCAATGCAGGGGACACGGGTTCGAACCCTGGTCTGGGAAGATCCCACATGCCGCAGAGCAACTGGGCCCCGTGAGCCACAACTACTGAGCCTGCGCGTCTGGAGCCTGTGCTCCGCAACAAGAGAGGCCGCGACAGTGAAAGGCCCGCGCACCGCGATGAAGAGTGGCTCCCACTTGCCACAACTAGAGAAAGCCCTCGCACAGAAACGAAGACCCAACACAGCCAAAAATAAATAAATAAATAAATTAAAACAAACAAACAAACAAAAAACCAGTCACTAGCTTTCCAATATTAAAAAAAAAAAAAAAAAAGAGAATTATCTCCATTTTTACAGACAAGGAAACAAAGCTGCAGAGGTAACTTGCTTAGACGTTGGTCTTGCTTAGAAGTTGGCAGTTTTGATTCAAGCACATGTCTGTCACCCTCCTAGACTCATGATCTTTCCTTTTCTTGCAGCTTGCACCCAACATGGCCTTTGGTTTAATTCCAGGAAATAGAAACTGAAAATATTGAAGATGATAAATCATAATCCAATTTCCCCATTTGTTTGTATATACCAGAAGAAAATCCTTTCAGCTTTCCCTGCTGCCACCATTTTTTCACTCAACCCACTGCATTACAGTTTCTGGTCCCCACTCCTCTGAAACTGCTCTTGACTGAGTTACTAATAACTCCCTAAAATTAACAAATCCATATGTCACTGGTCAATCGTCAATCCTAGTCTTATGGGACCATCTTGTCACATTTGACGTATGACTATTCTCTCTTTCTTGAAACTCTACTTATTTGATACAAATTTTTACTCCTTCCGGCCCTCAGCCCACCTTCATTCAATAAATGCTTAATGAGCTAGGCACCATTGAAGTTGCCAGAGATACAGTGGTGAACAAGCAGACCAGGTCTCTGCTTTCATGGAACTTCCATTCTAGTGAGAGAGACTGCTGAAAAAAGCAGGGGAAACAAATGACTTCAGATAATTATAAGTGCCATAAAAAAAAAAAGGATGTGACACAGCTTTCATATCTGTGGCCTGGCATCTGAACTCTCTTCTCGTATTTATGGCATTTTCTATCTTATGAGGCAAGCCCATATCCCGCTATAGAAGGTGAAAATGCCTGATACTTTCCCAGCCACCTTTGCAGCTGAGACAGCACATAACCTGGGCTCCTCCAATCAGATGCACCTACCCAGACTTCCAAACAGAAGCTAGTGTCATGATGAGAGGAGGACAATAGTATATGTGCTATTGACAATGGCAGTTATGGCAGCAGCCACCTGATTGCCTAAGGCAATGGAGGCAGCAGTTCTGGGGCAAGTCAAGTGTCCAGAGTCAGTAGTGTTGGGACGTAAGCTGTGGTGTCTGTGTCAGGAGTGACAGACCAGCTTCTACTGGACCAGTTCCTGGATGAGTCATCTCAAAGCCTGGTCACCTGGATCCTTCAAAGTTTTGTGGGCCACCTACTCTCCTTTAGTATACATATTTAACTAGTCAGTTGATTTCTGTTGCTTGTAGCCAAGAACTTAGGATAATGTGATAGAATACTGGTGATTTGATGGAAGTGTGAGGTGTGGGTGGCTCATCAAGAAAGTCCTCAAAGACGGTGTGACAACTAAAGTGAGTCCTGAATGATGACAGGACAGAATGACTTATTCCAGGCAGCAGAAAGAGCATGTGCAAAGTTTCCAGTGCAGAAATGATCTTGGCCTCCTTGTGGGACGAAGTGAGAGCTATGGCTGGAGCAGAGTAAGTGAAGAAGAGAACTGAAAACAGATAGCCGAGGCAGGAAAGGATTTGTAGGGTGGGTAGGGGGGTTGGACGGATTCAGAATGCAACAGGAAGCTGCCAGCTGGTTTTTAGCAGAGTAACATGTAATTTACATTTTTATTGATCACTTTAGAATAGATACTGTGTGCAGAATGGTTTATAGGAGGGCAAGAGGAGGAAAAGGGATTCCAGTTCAGAGGCTTTTACAATAGGTTAAGTGAGAGAAGGATGGTGGTAGGGGATGGGGAGAAATGGGGAGATTCAGGAAAAATTTGGAGGTAGAATGATAGAGGTTGCTGATGGACTGGATGTCAGAGAGAAGGAAAAGAAGAATCAAAGATGATTTCTAGGTTTTTGGCTTAAGCAACTGGGTAGATGGGGTGACATTTATTGAGCTGTAAATACCATAAAAGCCTTGGGAAGAGAAGGTTTGGGGTGAAGATAAGCATAACACAAGAATTCAGTTTTAGACATGTTAACTTTGGCTTCCAAGAATGGATGTTAAATGGGCCATAGGGAAGGGTCTGAAGTCCAGGGGGAGATGTCAAGGCTGGAAATGTGGCCTTCAGCACAGTAATGCTACTTACAACCACGGGATTAGCTAAAATCACCTAGGGGTTAGGTGATTACAGCTAGGGAAGAAAAGAGGGCATAGCACTGACCACCAGAGGATTCAGGTCCATTGAGAGAGGTGGAGAAGGAGCAGTCAGTGGGGGAAGACCTGGTGAGTGCAGGGTCAGAAAAACTAAAGAAGGAAAGTGGTTCAAGAAGGAAGGGTGGATGACTAGGGCAGCGCTACTGAGAGGTGAGGTGAGACTTCCTTTCATTCTTTTCTTTTTCTCCTTAGTACTCCCAAAATTCTTTTGTGCTTCTCATTCCATTAGTACTCACCTTCTTAATATGTATATTTCTTCACTATTATATTAAAAGATTCAAATGATGCCTGTCTGCTCTTTATTCCCCAATGCTCACCACCACCCCAAGTAGAATGAAAATGCAGAACGTTCACTAGCCCACATCCTCTGCTCACTACACAGCCTTATAATATTCTCACACCTCCCCCTGCAACATCCTTCCAACTTGGAGGTTTCACTGACATAGTCAAGTGTTCTATTTCTAGACATTTATTAGATTTTCTCTGAACATATGACTCTATTGCAAGAATCTTCACCTACCACTTAAATCACAAATTCCCAGTCACATTACCATAATCCACTGCAGTATAATTACAACTGTTGTATGGTTTTTCGCTTACCTCTGCTTATTCTTTATCTTTCCCTACTGTTAACGATTAACTGCCTGTTTGATGGACAGCTTTTCTGAGGATTTTCCTTCAATAGGCTCTGTGAGTGATATAGTCTCTGAATCCTTACTTAAATGCTAATGTCTTCTCTTACCATGCTAGTAAGTGGCATTGAGGCTGAATAGCATGGATTATTATCCTTTCCTTTAAGTAGCACATAGATGTCTTTTCACCGTCATCAAGCTTCCAGTATTGCAGATAAGAAGTCTGATTATTTTTCATTTCAAAGTATTTTCCCTTTGGAAGCTTTCTAAGTTTTTTTTTTGTTGTTGTTGTTGTTGTTGTTGTATTTCAAAAATTGTACCAGCATATTCTTAGGTGCATGTCTTTTTTTTCATTGAGGTGAAATTCTCATATGATTAACACTGTAAAGTATACAATTCAGTGGCATTTTGTGTATTCCCAATGTGCAACTGCTACCTCTCTCTAGGTTTAAAACATTTTCATCATCCCAGAAAAACACCTGGTACCCAGTAAGTTATCATTCTCCCCCATCCCCTGGTAACCACTAATCTACTTTCTATCTGTTCTGGATATATCACATAAAAGGAATCATACAGTATGTAACCTTTTGTGTCTGGCTTCGTGTACTTAACATAATGTTTTCAAGGGTCACCCAAGCTGTAGTATGTACCAGTATTTTGTCCCTTTTTATGGTTGAATATTCCATTGTACATATATACCACAATTTGTTTATCCCTGCATTCATTGATGGACATTTGGGTTGTTTATACCTTTTGGATACTATGAATAATGCTGTAACAAACATCTGTGTACAAGTTTCTGTGTGGACATATGGTTTATTTTCTCTTGCTATATAGCTAGGAATGGAATTTCTGGGTCATACAGTAATTCTAAGTTTAATTTTTTGAGGAAATGCCTGTTTTCTACAGTTGCTACACCATTCTGCAGTCCCAGCAACGCACATGGGGTCCTATTTATCCACATCTTCACTAGTACCTCTTATTTTCCTATTAAAGCCATCCTAGTAGGTGTAAAGTGGTATCTCATTGTGGTTTTGATTTACATTTCCTTAATGGTCAATGATGTTGAACATCATTTCTTGCACTTGTTGGTCATTTATATATCTTCTTCGGAGAAATATCTATTCAAATCCTTTGCCCATCATTAGTGTATAGGAATGCAAGAGATTTCTGTGCATTAATTTTGTATCCTGCTACTTTACCAAATTCATTGATGAAAAATCTGAAAGAGAAATTAAGGAAACACTCCCATGTACCATTGCAACAAAAAGAATAAAATACCTAGGAATAAACCTACCTAAGGAGACAAAAGACCTGTATGCAGAAAACTATAAGACACTGATGAAAGAAATTAAAGATGATACAAACAGATGGAGAGATATACCATGTTGTTGGATTGGAAGAATCAACATTGTGAAAATGACCTTACTACCCAAAGCAATCTACAGATTCAATGCAATCCCTATCAAACTACCAATGGCATTTTTCACAGAACTAGAACAAAAAATTTCACAATTTGTATGGAAACACAAAAGACCCCGAATAGCCAAAGCAATCTTGAGAAGGCAAAATGGAGCTGGAGGAATCAGGCTCCCTGACTTCAGACTATACTACAAAGCTACAGTAATCAAGACATTATGGTACTGGCACAAAAACAGAAATATAGGTCAATGGAAAAAGGTAGAAAGCCCAGAGATAAACCCACACACATATGGACACCTTATCTTTGATAAAGGAGGCAAAAATATACAATGGAGAAAAGACAGCCTCTTCAATAAGTGGTGCTGGGAAAACTGGACAGCTACATGTAAAAAAATGAAATTAGAACACGCCCTAACACCATACACAAAAATAAACTCAAAATGGATTAAAGATCTAAATGTAAGGCCAGACACTATAGAAGTCTTAGAGGAAAACATAGGCAGAACACTCTATGACGTAAATCACAGCAAGATCCTTTTTGACCCACCTCCTAGAGAAATGGAAATAAAAACAAAAGTAAACAAATGGGACCTAATGAAACTTCAAAGCTTTTGCACAGCAAAGGAAACCATAAACAAGACGAAAAGACTACCCTCAGAATCAGAGAAAATATTTGCAAATGAAGCAACTGACAAAGGATTAATCTCCAAAATTTACAAGCAGCTCATGCAGCTCAGTGCTCAGTATCAAAAAAACAAACAACCCAATCCAAAAATGGGCAGAAGAACTAAACAGACATTTCTCCAGAGAAGATATACAGATTGCCAACAAACATATGAAAGGATGCTCAACATCACTAATCATTAGAGCAATGCAAATCAAAACTACAATGAGGTATCACCTCACACCAATCAGAATGGCCATCATCAAAAAATCTACAAACAATAAATTCTGGAGAGGGTGTGGAGGAAAGGGAACCCTCTTGCACTGTTGGTGGGAATGTAAATTGATACAGCCACTATGGAGAACAGTATGGAGGTTCCTTAAAAAACTAAACATAGAACTACCATATGACCCAGCAATCCCACTACTGGGCATATACCCTGAGAAAACCATAATTCAAAAAGAGTCATGTACCACAATGTTCATTGCAGCTCTATTTACAATAGCGAGGACATGGAAGCAACCTAAGTGTCCATTGACAGATGAATGGATAAAGAAGATGTGGCACATATATACAATGCAATATCAGTCAGCCATAAGAAGAAACGAAATTGAGTTATCTGTAGTGAGGTGGATGGACCTAGAGTCTTTCATACAGAGTGAAATAAGTCAGAAAGAGTAAAACAAATACCATATGCTAACACATACATATGGAAACTAAAAAAAAAAAGGTTCTGAAGAACCTCGGGGCAGGACAGGAATAAAGATGCAGATGTAGAGAATGGACTTGAGGACACGGGGAGGGGGAAGGGTAAGCTGGGACAAAGTGAGAGAGTGGCATTGACATATATACACTACCAAATGTAAAATAGCTAGTGGGAAGCAGCCACTTAGCACAGGGAGATCAGCTCCGTGTTTTGTGTCCACCTAGAGGGGTGGGTTAGGGAGGGTGGGAGGGAGACGCAAGAGGGAAGTGATATGGAGATATATGTATACATAGAGCTGATTCACTTTGTTATAAAGCAGAAACTAACACACCATTGTAAAGCAATTATACTCCAATAAAGATGTTAAAAAAAAGTAAAAAACTAAACAAAACCAAACAAAACCTTATGTAAAGCAGTGTCTGCTTACAAGTAAATGAGTATCTTAATGTACCCATTGTTTTTTAATGCATTCTGTTGGGAATGGAAAAAAAATCATTTTTAAACAATCTTGGGACTTATCTAAACTTTTATTTTTTCCCAGCTAGACCAGTTAAATAAATGATCCATACATACATTGGTATGTAAAAAAAAATCCTTCGCCCATTTAAAAAAATTGTATTGTTTGTCTTTTTGTTGTTGAGTTGTAAGAGTTCTTTATATATTCTGGATACCAGATCCTTATCAGACAAATGATTTTGCAAACATTTTCTCCTATTCTGCAGAATGTCTTTTCATATTTTTAATAATATATTTTGATGCACCAAAGTATTTAATTTTGATGAAGTCCACTTTATCTATTTTTCTTTTGTTGTTCATGCATTTGATGTCAAATCTAAGAATCCTTTGCCAAATCTGAGGTTATGAAGATTTACCCTAATGTTTCTTCTAATAGTTTTATAGTTTCAATGGGTTGTTGACCCATTTTGAGTTCATTTTTGTATATGATATTAGTAGGGGTACAACCTTATTGTTTTGCATGGGTTATCCAGTTATCCCAGTACCGTTTGTTGAAAAGGCTATTCTTTCCCCTCATTGAATGATCTTGACATCCTCACTGAAGATCAATTGGCAATAGATGTTTGGGTTTATTTAGGGACTCTTAATTCTATTCCACTGGTCTATAGATCTATCCTTATGTCAGTAGCATACTGTTTTGATTACTGTAGTTTTGTAGCAAGTTTTCAAATTGGGAAACATGTGTTCTCCATATGAATTTGAAGACCATCTTTTCCATTCCTGAAAAAAAAAAAGTTATTGGGGGCTTCCCTGGTGGGGCAGTGGTTAAGAATCTGCCTGCCAATGCAGGGGACATGGGTTCGAGCCCTGGTCCGGGAAGATCCCACATGCTGCGGAGCAACTAAGCCCGTGCGCCACAACTACTGAGCCTGCGCTCCAGAGCCCGCGAACCACAACTACTGAGCCCATGTGCTGCAACTACTGAAGCCCGCACGCCTAGAGCCCGTGCTCAACAAGAGAAGCCACCGCAATGAGAAGCCCGTGCACCACAACGAAGAGTAGCCCCCGCTCGCCGCAACTCCGAGAAAGCCCTCATGCAGCAACAAAGATCCAATGCAGCAATAAAAAAAAAAAAAAAAAAGGTTATTGGAATTTGGTAGGCATTACATTGAATCTGTAGATTTATTTGGGGAGTATTGCCATCTTAACAATATTGTCTTATATTCCATGAACATGGGAAGTCTTTCATCCATTTAGGTATTCTTTAATTTATGTCAACTCTATTTTGTAGTTTTCAGTGTGCAAGTCTTTCACCTTCTCGACTAAATTTATTCCTACCTATTTTTTTCCAGTGCTATCATAAGTGGAACTGTTTTCCTAATGTCCATTTCAGAGTTCTAATTGCTGGTGTATAGAAACAAAATAGATTTTTGTGTGTTGGTTTTTTACCCTACAACTGTGTTGAAGTTATTAGCTCTAGTATTTTGTGTGTGTGTGGATTCTATAGGAATTTCTATGTATAGAATCATGTCATCTGCAAATAGATATAGTTTTACTTCTTCCTTTCCAATTTGAATGCCTTTCATTTCTTTTTCTTGCCCCATTGCTCTGGCTAGGAATTCCTGTACGATGTTGAATAGCACTGGTGAAAGCAAGCAACCTTTTCTTGTTCATGATCTTCAACAGAAAGCTTTCAGTCTTTCACCATTGGATATGATGTTCACTGTGCGTTTTTCATAAATGCCCTTTGTCATGTTAGGGAAGTTCCCTTCTATTCCTATTTTGCTGAGAGTTTTTGTCATGAAAGAGTGTTAAATTTTATCAAATGCTATTTCTGCATCTATTAAGATGATCATGTATTTTTTTTTCTTCATCCATCAGTATGATGTGTTACACTGGCTGATTTTCTTATGTTAAACCACCATTGCATTCCTGGGATTAATCCCACTTGTAATGGTGTATGTAATCCCTTTAATGTGCTATTGGATTCTATTTGCTAGTATTTTGTTGTGGATTTTGCATGTATATCCATCTTCATTGGTCTATATTTTTTGTGATATCTTTGTCTGGCTTTGTTATCATGGTACTGCTGGCTTCATAGAATGTATTGAATGTAATACAACATATAGAATGTAATGTACAACAGGGTAACTATAGTTAACACTACTTTATGGTATATTTAAAAGTTGTTAAGAGAGTAGATCCTAACAGTTCTCATCACAAGGAAAAAAAACATTTTTTGTATCTATATTAGATGACAGATGTTACCTAAACTTATTGTGGTAATCATTTCATAATATATGTAAGTCAAGTCTCTGTGTTGTACACCTTAAACTTATACAGTGCTGTATGTCAATTATATCTCAATAAAACTGAAAAAAAAAGAATGCATTGGGAATTTCCTGGCAGTCCAGTGGGACTCCGGGCTTTCACTGCCAAGGGCCTGGGTTCAAACCCTGGTTGGGGAACTAAGATCCCACAAGCCATGTGGCGTGGCCAAAAAGAAAAACAAAAAGAATGTATTGAGAAGTGTTCCCCCCTCTTCTTTTATTTTTTGAAAGAGTTTAAGTCGGATTGGTTTAATTTTTCTTTAAATGTTTAGTAAAATTCAGCAGTGAAGCCATCCAGTTCTGAACTTGTCTCTTTGGGGAAGTTTTTGATTACTAATTCAATTCCTTGTCATGTGTCTGTTGAGATTTTCTATTTCTTCTTTAGACAATTTTGATAATTTATGTATTTCTAGGAGTTTGTCCTTTTCACATAGATTATTTAATTGGTTAGCATAAATTCTTCATGAGATTCTCTTATAATCTTTGTAATTTTTATAAGGTCAGTAATACCTCAGCTTTAATATTTGACCTTAGTTATACTACAATCTTCTCACTTTTTTTCTTAGTCAGATTAGGTAGAAGTTTGTCAATTTTGTTGATCTTTTCGAAAAACTAACTTGTGGTTTCACTGATTTCACTGATTCTATTATTTTTCTACTTTCTATTTCATTTATTTCTGCACTAATCTTCATTATCTCCTGCCTTCTTCTGGTTTTGGGTTTAGTTTGCTCTTCTTTTTATAGTTCCTTAAGGTATAAATTTAGGTTGTTGATTTGAGATCTTTTTTATTTTTTAATGTAGGCATTTATAACCATAAAGTAATCTCTGAGCAGTACTTTTAATACATTTATACATTTTTGTATGTTTTGTTTCATTTTCATTCATCACAAAATATTTTCTAATTTCTTTTGTGATTTCTTCTTTGGTCCATTGATTGCATAAGAGTATGTTGTTTAATTTCCATGTAATTACAAATTCTCCAGCTTTCTTTTGGTTACTGATTTCTACCTTCATTCCATTGTGGTCCAAGAAGATAGTTTGTATAATTCTGAAGTTTTAAAATTTATGGAGAATTGTTTTATGGCCTAACATGGTTTATCTTAGAGAATGTCCATGTGTAATTGAGAAAAATGTGCATTCTGCTGTTGCTGGGTAGAGTGTTCTGTATATGTATTTTAGATCTAGTTGGTTTATAGTATTGCCCAAGTTCTCTATGACTTACTGATTTTCGGTTTAGATGTTTTATCTGTTATTGAAAATAAAGCATTGGAGTCTTCAATTATTGTTGTAGAACTGTCTATTTTTCCCTTCAATTCTGTCAGTATTTGTTTCAAAATTGCAGGCTCTGTTGTTTGACATGTGTATTGCATACTTATTATATCTTCTTGATGAATTGACCCTTTATCAGTATAAAATGTCCCACTTTGTCTCATAACATTTTTTTTTTTTACTTAAAATCTATTTTTATGATATCAGAATAGTCACCCCAGCTCTCTTTTCATTATGACTTATGTGGATCTTTTTCTATTCTTTCCCTTTCAACATATCTGTGTCTTTAGGTCTACAGTGAGTCAGGGCAGTTTATTTTTTTTAACTTTATTAAGCTTTTGAATAGCCAGTAAAGTCACAAGGCTCAAAATTTAAAAGGTATAGAATGATAAACTGTGAAAAGACTCTCATGCTTTCTTCCTTTTCCCTGTACCTTTTCAGAGATATTCTACCCATATGCATCCGTGTGCATAGAAAACACATACATAATTCCCCTTCTTTTTTACACAAATGATAACATACTATGTAATCTTCTCTGAACAGTGCTTGTTTTCCTCCTTGATGATGTAGGTTAGTAATTATTTCATAACAGCACATAAAGAACTGACTTAGCCTTTTGCATAGTCACATAGAATTCTCCTGAATTATTATTGATCCTCTTTTTTTTTCTCAACTGATGAACATTTAAGTACCTTCCTCTTTTTTTGGCTTTTAATATATGAGTTATACTATTTTTCCTAATTTGTGACATTTTTTCTAACCATGGGTGTCATTTTTGCCATGAGGAAATGTTAATTTTCATAAGGTTAATTCTATCAACATTTTCTGCTTACAGAGGTTTTTGATTTTGCCCTTGTCTTTGTCATGCTTAAGCCTTTCTTACTCTTGGTTATTAAATAAATCATCCCATGATTTTTTTCATTTTGTATTTAAATCTTTTATGTGATGTATTTTTTATTGTGGTAAAAATATACATAACATAAAATTTACTATTTTAACCATTTTAAGTGTACAGTTCAGTGGCTTAAGTATATTCACAATATTGTGCAACTATCACTTATCTATTTCCAGAGGAAATTTCCAGATGCATGTAAACCTTTGGTCCCTGTGGAATTTATTTTGGTATGAGGTATGTGGTATGAATACAACCTTTTTTTTCTCTGATGGCTAGCCAGTTGTCTCAAAATAATTTATTGTGTCTTTTCTGGACTTATCACGTCTATTCATGTGCTGATATTCTGCTGTTTTATGATGTGTTTTAATGTCTGGTAGACCTATTCCCTCGATTATGCTTATTTTTTAGAATGTTTCTGAATGTTCTTGCCTCATAATTTTCCATATAAACAATCTGGATTCAAAAAAAAACTTTGTTGGTAATTTTTTCACTAGGATCACATTTAATTTATAGATTAATTTCAGGATAACTGATTTCTTTACAATTTAATTTTCCTATTGGGTAATATGCTGTATTTTTCTATTTGTTCAGGAATTATTTTGTGTTCTTCAATAGCATTTTATATTTTTGTCACATATCTTTGACACATTTCTTGTTATGTTTATACATAGGCATTTTATTTTTCTGATGTCATGTCTTTCTGGTTATTAGTACTATGTAACATGTTCATTTATTTCTTTGTATTAATTTTGTATACAACTCTTTTCCTGAATTCTCCTATTATTTGTAATAATTTTTCTCTGGATTCTTTTGGATTTTTCAAGTAAAAAATTAAATCATCTATAAGTAATGATAATAGAACCCTTCTCTTTGAAATTTTATACCTCATTTCTTTCTCTGGTCTGTTGAAATAAATTTCTAGGCCCAAGACTAAGTCACTCCTGTCTGGATTGCCATGTCAGCAAACCCAAACTTAGATGACTTTTGTGCTCTTGTAAATGTTCCACTTGACCAGAAACTGCAATATCCAGTCAGCCAATCCCCAAACACTAGGCCAGTTCTGGGCTCCATACTTATTTTCTTATTCCTTATTCATTTTCTATTTTCCTCTTCCTTATTCCTTGTTCTTTATCCTATAAAAGCTTCCTGCCATCCACCCCATTTTACAGTCCTCTGGACCCTTGGAAATGGAGAATGCCCACTTCATGAAGTGTTAAATAAAGTTGGTTTGTGTCACCTAAGTTTCCTTTGTTAATCATATTTAACACAGGTCTAACTGTATTAACCAGTATGTCTAAAACACTGTTAAATTGTAGTGGTGAAGGTAAAATCATCTGTACTATAAACATTGGTTATAAGTAATCTATGAAACTACCTGTGCCAATTTCTTTTTAAAGAATAGGTCTTAGACAATTTAACCTATTTTTAAAATCAGGTAGTGTGTTATTATTATTTATTATATATATATTTGGTCTTTGTCCACTACTCCTGGGACAGAGCTCCTAAAGCCTTTGCAATTTCCTACATAAGCTCTCCAGGGGCATTATAATATTTAATATTTTTCGCAGTTCCTGAAATAGCTCCAGAGCAATAAATGTGAAATGGGTATCTTTTGTTATTCATAACAAACCCCTTTGTACCACAGCTGAAATTTATGTTCATAAGATGACTTTGGAAAGCTCCTTAGGATGGGAGCTGGTTGTCAGGGGAACCAACCTTGTTGGCAGGTTGGAACTTTCAGTCCCACACTCTGTCATCCTGACAGTGGAGAAGGGCTAGCAACTGAGTTTAATCACCAGTGGCCAATGATTTAATCAATTCTGCCTGTGTAATGAAGTCTCCATAAAAACCCAAAAGGATGGGGTTAGGAGAGCTTCTGGGTTGGTGGACACAAGTAGGTGCTCGGAGGGTGGCACACCTGGAGAAGGCATGCAAACTCTGCCCCCCTCCCTACATACCTGGCCCTATGCATCTTGCCCATCTGGCTGTTAATGGGTTACATTTTTTTAATAATAAACCAGTGATCTACTATAAACTGATCTCCCATTGTTCTGTGAACTGCTCTAGCAAATTAACCAAACCTGACAAGAAGGTCACGGGAACCTCTGATTTATAGCCAGTCTGTACGAAGCACAGCTAACAACCTGGACTTTTAACTAGTGTCTGAAGTTGGGGGAGAATAAGGGACTGAACCCTTAACCTGTGGGGTCTGACACAAGCTGCAGGTAGATAGTGTTATAATTGTGTTAAATTGTAGGACACCCAGATGGTATCTGGAAAATGAGCAAATTGCTTGGTGTGGGGAAAAGAACTCATACATCTAGTGTCAGAAGTAGTGTGGTAGTAGTGGGAGAGTAGGGGAGAAACACCAGAGTCTGTTTCCATAGCAGGTAATTTACCTGTTTAGATTTTCTTTCTCTTTTGGACTCAGTATTGGTAAATTATATCTTTCTAGAAAATGATCCATTGCATCTCAGTTTTCAATATATTTGTATAAAGTTAAGCAAAATAGTTTTTGTTTAACTTCCTTTGTATGTGTGGTTATTTCCTGCTTTTAATTTCTTCTTTTGGGTATTTAGATTTTCAAGGGACGGTTTTGAAAGATTGGAGACACTAGATCATGCTTGTGTGCTGGTGGCAGTGATTCAAGTATTTTACTCTCTTTCAGACAAAACACTCTAGAGTAAGAGACAGTTTGTGATCACAAAGCAATGTTTGGTTTTTTGAACAGGGAATTAAACTATTAAAGAGAAAGCAACCGGTCAGAGTTCAGGAAAAGGTAGGAATGAGGGAATTTCCAAAGACGGACAATTTAATGAAGAGAGCTGCAGGAGCTCCATATAGCTGTGAAGCTTACATCTGTGTGTTGTTGCAAGCTTCCTGACTCCTGGGTTTTGGGTTTTTTTTTTTTTTTTTCTTGCTTGTTCTCTCTCTCTTTCATTTTTAAAGAAATTTATTAAGCTATTTCTCTTGGGCTACAGAAAAGATTCTTTACTCTGAACAGGGAGATAAAGTTAACAATTTACAAGAAAACTGAGAAAAATCGCTAGAGAGAAACTGGTGCCACAATTTTTACAAGATCCCAGTTCCTGATTTCCAATTCTCTTCCTAGTGCACTTCTGGAACCCATTAGAACATAGAGAAAAGGGACCAAATCCAAATATGACTGAAAGGCTGCGTAAGAGCAGTGTAAATAAGGTCATTTCCATTTCTCCTATATCAACACATCCTGTGTGCCCTGCCTTGAGGACACATGCAAATATACGTCCATAAAATTTTTCCCTTGCAAATTTTTAAGGAACTGAAATTAAATATGATGATATGATACCATATCCTTTAAACGTCTTAAAATTATTATTTTAAATAAAGGACAAAACCTCACTAGTTCAATCAACTTCAATTCTTAATAAAAATGAGTTAATCGTGAACCCAGCACTGCCTGAATCTGCTTTAATCCAAGATGCACTTAGAGGAAAGGGTTCTTGTTTTGTCACTGTTTAAGGAATGAAAAGGACGTTGTGGCTAGAGCCACTGGCACCCATCCAGCTCCCTGCCCTCCCCTGTCATGTGGGACTCCATGCCGCCTGGTTATGACTGCTCTCGACCTGCTTATAATTCGGCATGGCTGATGCCTGCTTGGGCAAGGCAGGAACAGCTGTATCTTCTATGGGGGACTTCCGGCCCTCAGTGGTTGTTAGGCAACTACAAGTGCACAAACAGAGAACAGATGGGCAGATAGCTTCCTGTGTACCCCTCGCCACCCTGTCATCTACACAGCTCTCTGAGAATGTTGACAAGTGCTCTAATGGCAGAGCAGTAGAAGTGCTCTGGGAGCGCAGAGGCGCCAGCCTAGATGTAACTACATCTCAAGAAAACCCCCAGCAGATCTCCCTGAATTGCTCCCAGTAGACTCTATGATCCTAACCAGGAAATGATAGCACTGTTGAGTAGAAAAAGGAAAAGGAATTCAGATGGGGGAAGGCACTAAGGGAGCAGCTGTTTCCTTACTGAGAAATGTAAATGGGATAATTTTCCTAGAGGCTGGGGTACGAAGGGAGGGTCAGAAGTAGCGAGAGAAGAGTGATTTCTTTTAAATAGCAGAGGTTCCCCTATCCCTTAATTAAGAGGTCAGAGTTCTGTGTGTGGGAGGCGGGGGAGGGTTAGGACAGTGAGGGCAGTGCAGCCTGTGTCCACCTCTCTGCAGTCTGAGGAACAACAAGGTCCTGGAGCTGTTAGATGCCTAGTGATGCTTCTTAGTTCTGAGACCTCAGGCAAGTTAATTAGCCTCTGTGAGCCTTAGTTTCCTCAAATGCAAAACGAAGGTAGTGTCATCTACTTAATGGGGCTCATGTATAAAGCCAGATTTCCGACATATGTCACAGTGCCTGGTGTTTAGCAGGGGGTCTTCCATTGTGTTGACACTTCCTGCCTCATTAGGAAACCCCACAGGAAGCATGTATTGTGTGAGGCTGAAATGAGATAATGTACATAATATTCCTAGTATGGTAGAAATCCTACGGTAGATGCTCAACACATATTTATTCTTGTCTTTCCTTCTAACCAAGTCCTTTTCATCTTCTCACTCACCCAGACAGCTCTGCCTACCTATAGCGGTCATTGTCACCACCTTCGTGTTGTAACTTGCCCATTGTAATTTACCCTCTTGTTTGGTTCCAATTTCTTCATTATTATAAGTAAACCAAAAAGAATGTCTTTGTGCATAAGATTCTTCTGCATGAAGGTTTTTTTCTTTGGGGTAAATCCCAGAAGTGAAATTACCAAGGAAAAGGTATGAACATTTTAAATGTTTAAATGTTTCTGACACATAAGATGGACTACAGAGAAGCTTTATACTTATTTAAAAAGCTGACCATAATATATGAGAGCGCCTGTCACACTGTTCCGTTGTCATCAGAGTAGTCTCATTAAAGAAAAACACCTGTGTTAATTTGATAGGCAAAATATGATATCCAGTCTTCTTAATTTGCATTTGATTACCTGTGAAGACCATTCTCTTTCATGCTTATTTATCTTATCTATTTTTTCTTTACGCTTCATCTATTCATACTCTCTGCTCACTCATCAACAATGGTGGTAGTATTTCTCTTATTGATTGGTAAGGGAAAACTGACTTTTTAAAAATGTTCTCACAATATTCACCATGTGTAGGAGGTGGAGGTGGATGGGGAGTTTAGTAGAGTGTGCAGTCTCTGTGTTGCTGCAATCCCCTTGATTCCCGGAGGAAAACCTTTTCTCTTTTATAAACTGTTGGATCATGATAAAACTGTCAATTATAAAACAAGGAAACAATAATTTTTTGTGTCTTTTACAGTGTCTATTTGCAAATCTTTCACCAAGATAGAAAAGTACCACATTACGTACATGAATACTCTGCGTCCCTCTGTCAGACGTTGCTCTGACATAGGGATGCATGTGCTCTGTTTCATTTAATCTCCCAAATGACACCTCAAGTTAGGTGTTATTCTATCCATTTTACACGTGAGGAAGTTGAAGCTCAGAAAGGTAAAGCCACTTGTCCCAGGGTATATACATTTGTCCAAGATTTTATGGCCAATATGGGGCAGGACCAGAATCTGTGACCCAGTGGGTCTGACTGCAGAGCTCAGCCCTTCTTTGCAAAGGCAGGGGGGCAGCTCACAAGTCACACACAAGGCAGCACCTGCAGCATTACCCCCGCCCCCCCAGGAAGAGTTGGAAACAACCGTAACCACACATAAAGGTCACCGGCAGATGAGAGGCTGGGGTCCCACTTCCCCTGCCTCCCCACCTCTGCGAATGGTGCCACAGCTCAGCTGTCCCTGAAAGATGGGGCAATGGCAAGCTGTGCCGGCCCCTCACCCCACATGCCCTCCCCAGCCTGGGAGGAGAGGAAGGAAGCAGGCTGCGGGATGGGTAGGGGCTGGAGAGAAGGGCCTCAGATTGTGGAGGTTTCTCTGCCAAACAGGAAGCTGGAAAATGAGACACTGCTCTAACCATTTCAGCAGCGGCAGCCCAGTAAAGCTGGGCAAATATCTGTCTTCTGAGGTAAAGGTTTGACGGTGATTTTCCCATCCTGAGGAACTTGCAGTCATCTCGGAAAGGCCCTAGCCCCTCTTTCCTCCCCCCTCAACCCTCAAAGAAGCTGGAGGAACAGGATGTTGATACCATGCAAGCCCCAGCTGCCCAGCTGTCTCCCTCACACTTGTCTCCTCAGCCTCCTACCACAGCTGCGTCGTTCCAGGAGCAGCCCCCGCCGTCCTGTTACTCACCGAGAACGAGGCTGATTTGGAGCATCAGGGTCTGGGTGGGGAACCAGCGGCTGCATAAGAAGTCCATGACTGCCTGGTGACTGCGTTAGACCTGGGCTCCTCCTCTGCCCCGCTCCCCGCCCCTCCCGGCGCCCACTGTCCTCTCAAATCCTCTCAGCACAGCTAGAGCCTCTCCTTGCCTGATGAGTCAAAGGACAAAGTTTTAAAAGCAAGAGGTTTTTTTTCTGATGAGAATAATCCATGTCATAATTTATGTAAGAATGTAATAATAATCCATATAAAATTTGGAAAACAGAGAAAATTGTACGGAAGAATAAAAAATCACTTATCACACCTCACAAATCTAACCGTCATAAACATTTTCCAGGTTATTGAGATATTATTGACACATAACATATGTAAGTTTAAAGTGCACGACATGATGATTTGATACATGTGTGTATTGCAAAATGATTACCACAATGAAGATAGTTAACATCTCCCTGCCCTCACACAGTGACTCTGTGTGTGTGTGATAGTAACATTTAGGATCTATTCTCTTGACAAGTTTCAAGTATGTAATACAGTATTATTAATTATAGTCACCCTGCTGTGTAATAGATCCCCAGAATTTATTCATCCTATCACCCAAAGTTTGTACTTTTTGACCAACGTCTCCCCAACTCCCAGCCCTGGAAATGACCATTCTTCTCTCTATTTCTATGAGTTCAGGTTTTTCAGATCCTATGTGTAAGTGAGATGATGCAGTACTTGCCTTTCTCTGCCTGACTTATTTCCCCTAATGTGTGGCCCTCACGGTCCATCCATGTTGTCACAAAAGACAAAACTTCCTTCTTTTTATGGCAGAATATTTTCTTTATCCATTCATCCACTGATGGACACTTAGGTGTTTCCATGTCTTGACTGAAATGAACATGGAGTGGGGTGGGGTGCGGGGTCAGATATGTCTTTGAGATCCTGGTTTCACTTCCTTCAGATGTATACCCAGAAGTAGAATTGCTGGATCATATAGTAGTTCTATTTTAAATATTCTGAGGAACCGCTATACTGTTTTCCATAGCGGCTGTACCAGTTTACATCCTCACTAGCAGCGGACAAGGGTTTCCTTTCCCCCACGGCCTCACCAATACTTGTCTCTTGTCTTTTTGACCACAGCCATTTTAACAGGTATGAGATGATATCTCATTGTAATTTTGATTACATTACCCTGATGATTAAGGATGTTGAGCATCTTTCATGTACCTGTTGGCCATTTGTATGTCTTCTTTAGAAAATGTCTATTCAGTTCCTCTGCCCATTTTTTAATTGATCATCAGCACTCTTGTATAGTTCCTCTGGGTATGTTTTTCTGTGCATTTTAAAATAAAATGAAAAAAAGGTTAACTTTTTAGATAAAGTAGTGGTCTTCAAAGTGTGCTACATGAGATGATCCACTGAAGTATAAGAAGAATGTCTATTTAAGATAAGAAAAAAAGTCCCACTCATAACGTGTAATAAAATTTCCCTGGCACCCTGTCTTGGTCTGTTTGTCAGTCGCGTGTGAATAAGTTACCCCAAGAGAAAGTGTGAAGTCCCAAGGCCAAGGTTGAGAGTGGCACTCTCATTTGTTGGGTCAGTTTCAGATGATCGCTCTCTAGGCGGCATGGGCATCACTGAATTAACCAGCACAGAGTGGTCAAGTTGTTTAAAACGTTCTCCTGACATTTGTGGACTGGAGAGAACACATGTAAGGCAAAGAACAAGAAAAAGAAGACAGAGCTGACCCTCTCCTACACCTGATTAAGTTCTTTGTCAGCACATTTATGAGGCAAAACTGATGACCCAATTAAACTGGACAAGAAACTCACCCCAAATTCAAAGTTGTTTAGGTCACCATGATTAGATCTCTCTTACTAGCTGCCTAGTGTATTCCTAACAGACACAAATGTTTGTTGTCACATTGCTTTAAAATAGAAGAATAATGTAAGTAGTCTAAATGTCCTTAGCTTTAATTTTTGAATTAAAAATTCAAACTCACAAAAAATCAAGAATACCCTATGAAATATGGATTTGCCTCCACTACTGTTAATGATAAACCTTACTCTAAATACATATTGAGCCTTGAGGTATTAGCTAATGTTGTATGAACCATCATGAACAGCCAGTATTAAAATACTGTTTATTTCATGGATATGGATATCTCATATTTTTATAGATTTTAACTTTTCGTGTCTGGTTTTAAAAATGCAATTCACAATTAATAAATATACATACGGTGGGATTGCCTGATTAAAAGCTTTTAACTTATTTTTCACAACCCTGCCGTAAAGTTTGTAGACCACAATATAGACTCTATTTCTTTTTTCTTTTTTTTGGCTACACCGTGTGGCATGCAGAACTTCCCTGCCCAGGGATTGAACTGTGCTCCCTGCATGGAAGCGCAGAGTCTTAACCACTGGACCACCAGGGAAGTCCCTAGACTCTATTTCTTTACCTTCTCTACTTTCTAAGGATTTTGATGATAAACATCCTGTTCTCAATTTTGCTAGTGGTTTTCTATAAATGAATAAAAATGAGTTTGAACCTATTTTTCCTCTTATCATCAATGATATGCATAGAATGCTATTTCCTTTCCCACGTTCAATGAAAATTGAGTATGTTTCCTCTCTTTCTCCCAATTCTTAGTTTTTTTGATATAATTTGGGGTTTTATATACAGTTTATATAGCTGTTGAATCTTGTTTACTTTATGTCTTCTTTTCCACAAATTTAAAAATATTTGCATTACAAGTTTGGTTCTCTAGTGGCTCGAGAGGAACGTGCTGAAGTGCAGCCAAGCTCAAGTTGCTTTAAGAATAAAAGAGGTTCAATGTCAGTATTCTCATATACTGAGACTGGAATTCGATCTAGAAAACCAGGAAAGTGGAAGTGAGGGGCATTTCTACTGCTTACATTATTCCCTCTATTTTAAAGCAGTGTTGCAGCAAACTTCTGTCTGTTAGAAATACATTTGACTGCTAGCGAGAGAGATCTAATCATGGTGAATAGTAATGGTAAATAATGGTAAATAAATTGTGGGCTTGTTTTTCTCCTGTGTTCAGGAAAAATCTGTAGGAAGCAGTGAAGAGCAGCAATGGTAATTCTATGAAGCATCAAATTCCCAGGCTTCTTATATTTTTCTATTCCTTGGTGTGTGGCTTCCATCCTTAAGGTCACAGAATGTCTGCTGGAACCCTAACCATCATGTCCAAGTTCCAGACACTAGAAAGAAGAAAAGAGGAGAAAGCTGAGAAGGTTTTTCCTCAAGTCCCATCCAATTACTTCTGCTTACATTTCATTGCCTTTCTCTGTCTTACAAAGGAGTCTGTGAAGTGTCAGTTTTTAGTTATGCACATCACTACCAACAAATATATAGTCAGAAAGGATAGCGAATAGGTAGGCAACTAGCTGTTTCATCCATAACACCCTTAAACATGATTCTTTGAGCACTTATATGGCTTTGCTCCTGTTAAGATTTTTCCTTAGAAGTAGAATTTCGAGATCAAAATGCATTGTGCATTTACAGTACTGATATACTGCCAAATTTCTTCCCCAAAAGGCTGTGCATGTTTACATTCCCACAAACAGTGTATGAGAGTTCCCATTTTCCCATAGCCTTGCCAATACTGGCTATTATTATCTTGATTGTCAATTTGATATATGAAAAATGGTATCTTGTTTCACTTTTGATTTCCCTGATAACTGGTGAATTTGAGCACCTTTTTACAAGTTAACTTACTGGCTTTTACAAATAGGGGTTTGTCCACAGAAAATACTCTTCCATCCATGCCATCTTTCACCCCCTCCTCCTAACTACCCAAAACAAGACTAGGCTTATAAAGAGTGTTCAGAACTAGGGATGTGTAGAAAGTTAATTGAGCCAGTACAGATAAGTTCTGCGACATGGCATCTGAAGGAGAAATTGAGTTTTCTTTCTGGACACAGTAAAATTCTAACGAGGAAGAAAAGGCCAAGGGAGATGTTGGCTAATCAGAGTCATGAGGTCTGGGTGAGGAGAGAGACAGAGAAGTGGTTGTTTAGGATGTTCTGGGAAGCTGTTGATTCAATTCCCGTACTTGGCTCATAATGAGGGTCTCTGTCTGGAGTTGCTCACATGGTGGGAGGAGTGGCAATGTCTGAGAAGAGGAAGAACATCAGCTCAGTCCCTACCAAAGGCTTGGTTGACTCATGGTGTTACAGACCCATCCAGCCTGAATAGGGAGACACTTTTGATCTCCTTTTGATCTTCTACCCAGCATAGAAACCCCACATGCACCACTGATTAATGACACCCTTGTCACTGAATAACCCAATGATACAGAGTTCATCTGGTCCAGCATCCCTTGGAATGAACATTTACATAACTCAGATGTCAACTTGATTAAACGTGGTCTGAGATTCACTTTTATACCCTTGAACTATCAAAAGCCCTCCTTGCTCTTCAGTAATATTTGACCTCTACATCCTCATAGCCTCCTCCCAGGGCCTTCTCCATTACTAAATCCCTCCTGATGTTTCAGATCTGCCCTATTTGCATTCCGCTGAAACTATCCACTTGAGCTAGTCATCTTATTGGCCTAATAACTTCACTGAACATCTGGAGGTTGTCATACAGGGAACTACACTCTTGTTGGCACTCCCCTCACTGTCTGTCTCCTTTCAAAGTCAGGTTCTCCCGACAAGTGACTCTTCCCTCAGAGGGGGTTCCAGCCTCTTCACTCCAATTGCTTGTCTCAAGTCTTCCTCATGCTGCCTTCCTCAACCCCTGGAATTTTGGTGAATAAAATTTTCTCCATCTCATTACATTTTTTCAGAAAAAATATTCATAGGTCCTTGCAAATTTTCTCCTACAAGTTGGGAAGGAGAAAACAAATCACAACATTTACTTGTGAGACTGAGCTCTTCCATCCTGTGTAATGTCACACTCCTTACTTTTTATAATGGTTGTGGAAGAACCCTTCTGTGGGTGCTTTTAATGATTTGGAACTTTATGATCCTTTATGGATCTGGCCCTTTCCTTGGGTACATGAGATCATCAAATCTGGCTTTCTCTATCCAACCCAGGCACGGGTCCCACTGCGTCATTAGGATGTTTTAGGGGGTTCATACCGGCAAATATGTAACTGTTGTTTGATCAAATCTGACAGCATTCAGGTTTAGAGATGATCTGCCACATATCCGGCCTGTTCAGAGTCAGGGACCAGCCTGGTATCTACTCACTGGAAGAGAGCATCTTTTGGTGGATGCCCTCCTTTTTACAAGAGGAGCAGAATACTTTATCTACCAAGGTGTTTCAGCTGTAGATCTAAAACTACACATCACTCTGATTCCCTTCATTTCTTGATCTTAATTTCTGGACTCCCAGGGTAGAGTTTGCTTCTGGTGCAGTCTGCAACAAAATACCACCTCCTGCCTTAGCTGAAACAAGTGGGTAGGATTTTCTGCCTCCCAGGATCCAGGCAGTGCTTCCATTTACCTGAATCTGCACCACATACACTAGGGCTGCTAGGTACTTAGGGCAGGTGGTCATATGTATGATAGTTCCTTGCCACCATCCCACACACATGAAAATTAATTAGTGGAGACTATATATGACAATGCTTCTTACACATTTGGTCTCTTACACAAGAGGTCTCTTCTGTGGCTAGAGGTGGGAGCCTCTTTATTCCCCTACCCAGAAGGTTGCTTTGTAGAAATCTAACTTTAGGGACTCAAGATACTTTCCACTGGTCTCCAGATCCCCTAAAGCTGAACCGATGTCTCCCATCCAACGCAGTCTTTTGGTATATTTGACAATATTGCCACTATCTCTTCTTCCTCCTCAAATTGCTTCACCCAGAACAATAATTTGGAGGCCCATCTGGTGAAGTCCAGGCCTCGTCTGTAAGATTTCATTATAGGTTCTCCGGCAATGCCATGGTCTAGCAATCAACGCCCTCCTCACTTGTGTTGTCTCACTGAATAAATCTCTCTAACCTCAACACATGTGTAGAGGCCTCTTCTTCCTTTTGAGGGATGTGTGGTCAGAAACCTAACATGCAAGTCTCTCTGACTGTCGGCATTACCAAACACCTGTGAAAATCCTGTCAGGTATTGATTTCACGGAGAAAGAGACATTTGCAGCTTTAAACCCAGATATGGTATATAATACTAGATATTGCAAACTTTCTCTAATCTCTGTCAGTTCTCTGCCTCCAAAGCCACACTGTGGCATGCCTTCAGTCATAGGCACTGCACTTCTTGCTAATGTTTCTTATTTCTGGTAACAGCCAACCTGATGGCTGTTCCCTTAGCTGCAAGAGTCAGTCTTCAGGAAACTCTGTTCCATCAACTGAAACAGGTAGGAAGCCCATGTTAGCCCAGTGTTGGCCACAGACCTCCTTTCTCTTCCAGGAAGGTTTCTAGTTTCTTAAGGAACTGTGGTTCCATTGGGTTAACATTAACTTCCAGCTTCCAGCTTCCAGAGTAATTTGTTAGAATTTACTCATTCATTTATGCTCACAGGACAATATTTCAAGGTGGGAGAATCAAACATATCTTATTTAACATTAACCATATGTAGACATATGCTGTGTGCATGTTCATTTGTCCTCTTGTCCCAGGTTCCACAAATGTTAGAGATGGTCTTGGCAGCAGGAATAGGTGCATTGGGATTGTAAGGGAACTGCTTATGCAATGTAATTTTGTCTTCAGGTCCTGATTGAGCCTACTCTTTTATATAACTTCCACTTGATAATGAAATGCTAGTGGACATGCCTGATTGTATGATTACATGGATTGAAAATCCATCCATCCAGTTGGGGATGGTCAGCTCAGGTTGCATGGTCATTTGTGGTGTCCCATGGTCAGGTATTAAGACTACTAGAGTCTTAATATCAAGTCTAAAGCTGTATGAGAGGAGAGTTACTTTCCAAAGAAGATGTGGTTCTGCTTAACATCAGAGGACCCTCTCTTAGCTTTCTGCTGTCATGGTCTTCCGCAGACTCCAAAGAGTAATTAGATGGCTCAAGATCACTTCATACAATGGTCAATGGCAGAGCTGCTTACATTGTAGCTTGTACCAGCTAGAGAATCCTCTCTTTCTCTGGGGCCATTCAAAGGTGGTTGCCTTATGGATTACTTGGTAAATGTACTAACATAGTACACCCAGTGGTAATGCATTTGCCTCCAAATACAAAAAGGCCTAGAAAGCATGGTGTCTCTTTCCTCATGACAGGGCATTAAGGTAAAACAAGTTTGCTTTTAACTTTGAGGGGATATGCTGATATTCATAAAATTAACCACACACCATGCAAACACTAATCCAGAGAAAGCTATAATGGCTTTCCAAGTAATTATATCAGAGAAAGTAGACTTCAGAGCAAAGAAAATTACCAGGGATAAAGAAGGATATTACATAATGATGAAGGGTCAATTCACCAAGAAGAGATAAGAATCTTAAATATGTATGCACCTAACAACAGAGCAGCAAAATAAATGAAGCAAAAACTGACAGAACTGAAAGGAGAAATAGATAAATCCACTATTATAATAAGAGACTGTTAAATTCCTCTCCCAGTAGTGGAACTGGTAGATAGAAAATCAGCAAGAATATAGAGGAAATGAATATGACCTTGAAAAAACTTGACCTAATTGATAACTTATAGAGCATTCAACCCCAAAATAGCAGACTACACATTTTTAAAAATAATTTAAAAAAAAATTATTTATTTATTTTTGGCTGCATTGGGTCTTTGTTGCCGTGCGTGGGCTTTGTCTAGTTGCGGGTAGGAGGGGCTCCTCTTTGTTGAGGCGCGCAGGCTACTCTTTCTTGCGGCGTGCAGGCTTCTCATTGCAGTGGCTTCTCTTGTTGTGGAGCACAGGCTCTAGGCACACGGGCTTCAGTAGTTGTGGTGCGTGGACTCAGTAGTTGTGGCACTCGGGCTCTAGATCGCAGGCTCAGTAGTTGTGGTGCAATGGGCTTAGTTACTCCGTGGCACGTGCGATCTTCCTGGACCAGGGCTCGAACCCATGTCCCCTGCATCGGCAGGTGGATTCTTAACCACTGCGCCACCAGGGAAGCTCCAGACTACACAGTTTTGAAGTGCACATGGAAAATTTATCAAAATATATCCTATCCTGGGTCATAAAACAAATCTCAACAAATTTAAAAGATTTGAAATAATATAAAGTATATTCTCTGACCATAACAGAATTAGAGTAGAATTTAATAACATAAAGATAACAGAAAAATCTCCTAACAGTTAGAAATTAAACAAAACACTTAATAATTCACAGGTCAAAGAGGAAGTCTTAAGAGAAATTAGAAAATACACAAATCAAATGAAAATGAAAATACAGATATCAACATTTGTTAGAGGAAGCTAAGGCAGTAATATAAAGGCATATATTACAGAAAAAGAAATGTTTCAAATTAATAATTTAAGATTTTACCTTATGAATCTAGTAAACCAAGAGCTAAGTAGACCTGGAGCAAGCAGAAGGAAGGAAGGAAGAAAAATAGGAGCAGTGATCTATGAAATTAAAAGATCTAATAAAGCATATATACAAAAAAAAAATGATGCAGTTAATATCATACGTAATGGTGGAAAACTGAATATTTCTCCCCTAATATTGGGAATAAGACGAGGATGGCCATTCTCACCACTTCTGTTCAACATTTTATTGTAAGTCCTAGTCAGTGCAATGACAAGAAAAAGAAATAAAATGGTATATACATTCGCAAGTGGGAAAAAGACCTGTCTTTATTATAGACATTATCTATAAGTTTTTCTAAATAGAAAATCCCAGGGAATTTACACACACACACACACACACACACACGCACACACACACACACACAGACTCCTAGAGCTACTGAGCTTACCAAGGTTGCAGATATAAGAGCAATAGGGAGGAAAAATTACACTTCCTAAAGCCTGATTAATAAATTTGTATACCAGGTTGTGGGAAGTGCATTGAGGTTCTTGAAGGGGATTTTCAGAGATGGAGATTAATCTAGTCAAGCTCTACAAAATGAATTAGAGGGTGGGGCAGGGCACTAGTGCATAGAGCCCCATTAGGCTTTGTAGGTATTATCATGGCCTGTGTACTCACCTGCAGTACCTGATTCATCCCCCTTACCATTTGGTATAAATTGAAAATATGAATCATACTTAATTCAACTTGAGGTATTTCTCCCACAGATTTTGTGTAGTGTAGTTAATAATATCACCACCTGCTATAGTTAATGCATCTCAGTGACCCCTGGAATGGTTCTTACCTGCTCCCTGCCTGCCAGCAAGGTTGAGTTTCTAGGACCCTGTAGGGAAAGGATCTTAGCTCAGTACAGTTACTGCACAATTCGGAGAGACAATCCTGCTCCCCTTCCCATCTGGAAGATAATGATGTTCTCAAATACTTAGAATCCTCCTTTAAATTGCAATCTGCATGTTTTTGGAGTAGCCTTTGTTATAATTCACACACAACTGCATGACTGTATACTGGTGTGTGTGTGTGTGTGTGTGTGTATGTGTGTGTGTGCATGTGTATGTGTTTCTTTTCAGAAGCTGAGGTTTTAGTAATGATAAGCTTTGCGAGTTTCCTCTGATCTCTGAGAGTCTAACTGCTACAGGTGGAGCTTGCCGGCCAAGCTGGGCAAATTTAAAGAGAGTGACATATGAGACACGGTTTTGTCCTGTTTGAATTAATGATTTGGGCAAATAGGAGGCTGCTTTGTTTCTATGAGGCTAAAGATGGTAATAGGAAAAAGAAGGAGAGAGAATATGTTGTATGAGAAAAGATAACCTTACAATACTTTCCATAGGCCCAGGTAAACCAGCTGAAATTACTCTAGCCTTTCCCATGAAACAAAACACACATTTATTGCCAGATTACAGAGGTAATGATTGCTTCTGCTTTCATTTCCTGTGGGAAAAGAACAATCCATCCTCTTTCTCACCAAGTTTC
Organism: Balaenoptera borealis; assembly: GCF_965194805.1. Lineage (NCBI taxonomy): Eukaryota > Metazoa > Chordata > Mammalia > Artiodactyla > Balaenopteridae > Balaenoptera > Balaenoptera borealis. Next base: position 80,270,722 of record NC_138860.1, on the reverse strand, counting down.
ATGGTATAAAAAAGGAACTTGACACACTGCGATATAGAGTGATGAGAGAGCTCTGGAGGACATGCAAGGAGCAGGTCCTCTGGTCTGAAACCAGAGAGAGGGGTGAGGATGGGGGGGGCACTGTTCCAGACATTCAAAAAATGAGGGGGTGGGGTAGGAAGCTGAGAAAAAGTGTGATGGCTTGGGGAATTCTTCCTTGATTTCCTTAGCAATAAGGACCAGAAACAGTTAATATTTAATTATTGTTTTCTTACCTCTGAAGGTTATACCAGTAAAATAAAATCATTGCATGTGAGGTCCTTAGAACAGGACCTGACGTATGGCAGGCACGTGATCAACTACACTAGGGAGTGGGAGAGGAAGAAGCCAAGGAAAAGGCCCAGTTTTCTGGAATGGGTCATTGGCTGAGAGTGGGAACCCAGCAATAGGATGGAAGTTGAAGACAATGAATGGGGCATTGGGCGTGTTGAACATGAGCCCCAGTGGAGATACCTAGTAGAGAGTTGGATGCAGGGTCTGATAGTTGGAAGCAAAGGGTGTGGGGTGGAGATATAGACTTGGGCATTAGCAGCATGTGAATGATATTTGGAGCCCACAGGGTAGCTGTCCTAGAAAGAGAATGAAAATGAGTTGAAGGGAGGCTATGACAAAACCATTGGAAGCACCCACATTTGAGGAAAGCATTAGAGATAGAGGAAGAGCCTGAGGAGGATGGCAGATGGGAATGAGGAGACCTAGGGTGCATAATATCAAGGAAACCAAGGGAAAAGAGACTTTAGGAAGGAAGAGTCAACAGTGTCAAATGCTGGAGCAGCTCCTGGTCCCCTCATGACGCTCTAAGGAGTCAGGGTGAAGGGAGGCCGAGGACTGAGTGTCTTGGAGCAAGTGTAGTAGTGGCTGTGATGTGGGAGAGGGAGAAACAGGACAACAGTTGGAGGTCTGAGTTTAAGGGGGTGTTAAGAAGGGAGAGTACCGAGAATGATTAAGGGCTACAGGAAAGGAGGGAGCAGGTTCAGCGAAATATGCCAGAGAAAGAGAAAGTACATTAGACAGTAAAGTTCCTAAAAAGGGGGGAGAAGGAGGGGTTAAAGCATAGGTGAAAGCACCAGCTGTAGACTCTAGGAGCCCAGTGTCTTTTGTGTGGACAGAAGAGAAAGTTAGAACAGATGTAAATAAATGCAGGTCAGTTAAAAGTTAAGTGACAGGAACTTGAAGGCATCGCTTTTCTTCTTTCTTTTTTTCTGTTTGCAAAGAAAGTATTTTATTGTCTTTAAAATTTGGGGGAAATGTTATTTACAAGAGTATAAAACATTAATTGAAACTTCTGAGTTGAGGTTTTGGGAAGTGGCACCTCATCTGGCCCTTCTATCATTCAATGGAGAGATCAAGCACATATCTTTCACATCCTAAGCCAACAGAACAAAGTTTCATCCTTTGCTGCTTCAAATACATGGTTGCAGAAGGCATCGCTTTCTGACTTCTATTTTTGTTTCCTGAGAAATAGGAGGCTCTTTCATTTCCCAAGGGTGATAAGGTAGAATGGAGGTTTGGAAGGCTATGAGAAAAAGTCAGCAGTGTGATGAAAAGGTGGGTTCTGGAGCTCAACTACCTGGATTTGAATCCTGGTTCTGATATTTCCCAGCTACGCGACTTGATCACGTGATTTAGTCTTTCTGTGTCTCCTTCTACTAATCTGTGAAATGAGGATAATGACGTCTAGCTCACAGAGTGTTTATGAGGATTAAACGAATTTAAAGCGTGGAGAACTGTAACAGAGCTGGCGCTCGGGAGGCCCCGAAGCACCCGGCCTCCCCCCACCCGCCCCACGGGGAGAACGGAGCCCCTGAGCCTGCCTGGGATCCTGGGGTGGAGCTGGGCAGTGTGCAACCCTTGGCACGTGGCCCGTTGCTGTGAGCCATTACCAGGCAACCATTATCAGCAGACCGAGAGCCAGAAGGTTAGAGCGGTGGCGAGGGGGCCCCCTCGGCTAAGGGCGGGGTGGTGGTCCTCCAGCGGAGAGTGAGGTAAGAGACAGATGTGGCCTTCTCCCGCGGGCCCTCCAGGGACAGGAGGGCTGGCGGGTGAGCTGTGGGGCCCGGGGACAGGCTGGGGGCTGTGTCCTAAAGAGCTCACGCCCTCTCCATGGCCGCCACTGGCTGGGCCCAGGCCTTGAGGCGGCAGTGAACTTCTCCCCCATCCCCGCCTCTGCGACCCTAATGGCAATGGCAGTCTGCATGGGTCGCTGTCTTCGAGACCCGGCCCCACCGTTTGGGTGGCCTGAGGAGCCTGAAGGCCAGTTGGGTCCTGGGACCCTGGCTCCCTCAGTGATGACGGCTGGGCAGGGTCTGGGGACCTGGCCCTGAGGGCACCTCCAGCTGAGATCTGCCCCTTCAGCCGGGCCTGGGCAATGGCGGGAGGACCCAGACGGGGTACTGCACCAATGCTCCCGGCAGGGTAACTGATCCCCGCAGGGACCCCCTCCTCTTAGCCAGGACCTGGACTTCGGAGGGTGAAAGTTGTGCCTTGGGACCTGCCCTTTCTTGTCAGAACAGAGAATAACATTTGTCTGGTGGAGATTTATAGGAACGTCGTGACCTGACCTCAAGAACAAAGGATATTTTGTCAGTTGCTTCATTCCAAAATTTACAAGCAGCTCATGAAGCTCAATATCAAAAAAAAAAACCAACCCAATCCAAAAATGGGCAGAAAACCTAAATAGACATTTCTCCAAAGAAGATATACAGATTGCCAACAAACACATGAAAGAATGCTCAACATCACTAATCATTAGAGAAATACAAATCAAAACTACAATGAGAAAAAAAAACAAAACAAACAACAACAACAAAAAACTACAATGAGGTATCCCCTCATACCAATCAGAATGGCCATCATCAAAAAATCTACAAACAATAAATGCTGGAGAGGGTGTGGAGAAAAGGGAACCCTCTTGCACTGTTGGTGGGAATGTAAATTGATATGGCCATTATGGAGAACAGTATGGAGGTTCCTTAAAATATTACAAATAGAACTACCATATGACCCAGCAATCCCACTACTGGGCATATACCCTGAGAAAACCATAATTCAAAAAGAGTCATGTACCACAATGTTCATTGCAGCTCTATTTACAATAGCCAGGACATGGAAGCAACCTAAATGTCTATCGACAGATGAATGGATAAAGAAGATGTGGCACATATACACAATGGAATATTACTCAGCCATAAAAAGAAACGAAATTGAACTATTTGTAGTGAGGTGGATGGAGTTAGAGTCTGTCATACAGAATGAAGTCAGAAATAGAAAAAAAAATACCGTATGCTAACACATATATATGGAATCTAAAAAAAAAAAAGAAAAAAAATGGTTCTGAAGAACCTCGGGACAGGACAGGAATAAAGACACAGACATAGAGAATGGACTTGAGGACACAGGGAGGGGGAAGGGTAAGCTGGGATGAAGTGAGAGAGTGGCATGGACTTATATACACTACCAAATGTAAAATAGATAGCTAGTGGGAAGCAGCCACATAGCACCGGGAGATCAGCTCTGTGCTTTGTGACCACCTAGAGGGGTGGGATGGGGAGGGTGGGAGGGAGATGCAAGAGGGAGGAGATATGGGGATATATGTATATGTATAGCTGACTCACTTTGTTATACAGCAGAAACTAACACACCATTGTAAAGCAATTATACTCCAATAAAGATGTTAAAAAAATAAAACAAACAAAGGATCTGACACCAAGAATTTGCAACAACTAACCACGCCCCTCCCTCACCTTTCCTATAAAAGGGCTTTGCTGAAAGTTTTCAGGAATTTTGGGGTTTTTAAGGCATGAGCCGCCTGTCTCCTTGCATGGCCCTGCAATAAACCTTTCTCTGTTCCAAACTCCATTTTGGTATTGTTTGGCCTCACTGTGTGTTGGGCACACGGACTTATGTTTGGTAACAGAATGATTAAGACAGTACGTGGCACATGGCAAGCACTCAACAAGTGTTAGCTATTATTAATTTATGTTATTATCTTTAAATAGCTATCATGCACAACAGCTGATTGCTGGGTGGTGTTAAGATTAGCTGAGGCTAGATATTGTGAATTTATAATGGCTTTGTCAAGGAAGGTTGATGATTCTGCCAGGCAGTTTGAGTGTGGTACAAAGGTGGGGGAGAGTTGGGCCAATATAGGGTTGCCAAGTAGGTGAGACTAAATAGTACTGGAACATATATTTGTTCTAATTTATTTACTCATTTCCCCCTTGGCTTACCACTATTTGTGTCTTATGATAAATTTGTGCAGAATGTTTTAGCACAGAAATTAGCTGATAGTTAGATAAATCCAGTTCTTCCTCTTAATGGTCACTTTCCATTAGTATTATGCTGAGGAGGCTTTAACTCATATCGCCAATACACTTGACCATCAATATCAGTATTATAATCTTACCAACAATGCCAGTTGTTATGGACTTAACTGTGTCTTCCCAAAATTCATATGTTGAAGCCACTCCAATGTGACTATGTTTGGAGACAGAGCCTTTAAAGAGGTAATTAAGGTTAAATGAGGTCATAAAGATGGGGCCCTAATCCAATATGACTGGCATCCTTATAAGAAGAGGAAGGGATACTAGTGATGTATGCATGTACAGGAGAAGGACCATGTGAGGACACAACATGAAGGTGGCCTTCTGAAAGCCAAGAATAGAGGTCTCAGGAGAAACCAAACCTGCCAACACTTTGATCTTGGACTTTCAGCCTCCAATACTGTGAGAAATAAAATTTCTGTTGTTTAAGTGACCCATTCTGTGGTATCTTTTTATGATGGCCCTAGCAGACTAATAACCAGTGTTACACCATATCTCAGTATAGTGGTATATACAACCTGAAAAATAAAGGCCTACTCCCTGGGGAATATCCTTCTTGTTTGTAGATGGAAAAGTTCTTGTTGGCCTTTTGTGCCTCAGAGGGTATAAGAGAACATGCCTAGATTCAGCTCATCGCTGCATTGCTGTAGTAACTCCATATCCACTAATTTCATGGACCCAGGCGGCCACCTCAAGTAAGTTGCACCAAGATATATACTTGCTGGTTCCAATCACCCTTGCTGGAAAGGGGTTCTTTTGATGTGCATAAAAAAAATATCCTTCCTTAATTCACTCCTTATATTCCCATAGTCATTTCCATGGGGCCACATTCCATAAAGATATCACATTAGGACCGTTTCCATTACACTTCTGCTTGATTATATGGCTAGGCCAATGGTCACTGCCCATGAGTCAATAAAAATTCAAACATGGGGCAAACAGCATGCAATTAACATTAATCAGCATGAACCATTTTATTTTTACTTTCTTTAATCAAGCTGTTGCCTTTCCAAGCAAGATGTCATTTATTCATCGTGCAGCTGCCTTCCATAAAGCGAGCAAATCTTTGTTGGTCAACAGAGAGTTGTTCATAAGCCACTTCCCAAGTGGCCCAAGTGGCTGTAGGATTTAGCAACTCCTCAGGTATTTCCAAAGTTGACCCCTGGGGAAAAGAGCACCCCTGCTCCTGAATTCTCCTTGCACTGCCCCAGTAACATATTCCTATATAAATCATTTCCATTTTATTATGGAACTCTTCTTGGCACTCTCCTCCCCATTAGAACATTTCTCTGACATCACTCAAGACATTTTGGGTATTTCAGTATAATTTTACATACTCCAGTCATAAGACTAATCTTAATTAGCATCCAATAGCAAGTTTGTTGTCTCCCAAATAGTTTCCTCTCAAACTTCTGGTCTGAAATGCCAGCAGTCAGCAGTCACTGCTAGGTAGTACCCACTGGCTTTTGCCATAAGCCCCCAGTCTTTCCTCAATATAGGGCTACCGTACATAAAATACGTCTGTACTATCACCCCAGCTAGATACCAATAGAGTGTTAATTAAAGTGCTAATCTCTTTTTGCCAGATATTCTATACTGTTTCAAGTTAATGACTTGTGGGCTCAGGCAATCTTATTGCTTCTCAGTTAGCATGTTCTATCAATATTGACTGAATGGTATATTTACATGTCTTCTATTTTACAATATTAATAGGGGAATCATTCCCAACTCAGACACAATATTCATCCCCATAATACATTCAAGTAAAGGAGATAAAACCTCTTTTCATTAAATCTGTTCAAACATTTCAGTTTTCATCCAAACTTTCACCTTAATCTCATCACCTGTTACATCCCTATATCCTCCCAATCTAACTGTAGCCCCTGTTAGGACTTCGTCAACAGGTTTTGGAAGACAGTTCATGAGAATCCCAATCAGAGTCCCAGAAACAGCTCTTCTCTACTCCCTGACCATTTTTCCAACGCCTGTGCACATGCCCATGGGTCTCCTTTGGTCAGTTCTTCTCTTAACTAGACTGTAGGATCATTGCCCCAGGTGCTTTGAGGTTAAATTTCTCATTCTCAACTTTGCCCTCTAGATTTTTAAATTTCTCCAAACTAGTGTGAATAAATCAGATTTTTGGAGACCCCTGATTGTTGTGGGACCAGCAGGGGTTCCCACTGGTCCACCTAACTTCCAAGAAAGCTGCATTAAGACATTTTTGACTCTATTAATGTCTGCTTTATTTATCTCACTTCTTAAAAACCATTTATAGATTTCTACCCTCCTAAGATGACTCCCTTGATTCTCCCCTTTCCCATTCCCCAATCTCTTGTAAATCAGTCTAATTTTGTTCATTATCTGTTCTTTTCTCTTAGGTAGCAACCCTGAGGCTAGCAGCTGTGGTGTGAAGTTGTTGGAATTCAAGCTTGGCCCAGCCTCAGGATCCACCCTAACATTCTCTATAACTTTTATTTTAGCTATTACAGATAACAATTACCAATGGATTGCATATCTAGCTTTTTTCTTGTTACTTTGAATTCTCTTATGCATGTAACAAAACAACTCTTCAGGAATTGGATCCATCATTTCTAAATTTAATTGATAACTTCAACCTCTAATAACTGATTGCAGCACAGCTGTAATTCCATACTAGGGGTGACCTTGAGTACATACAGGAATCAAAGATTTCTCATCCTCTGCCTCTTGTTCTTATTTTTCTCAAACCACATGTTTCAGTGAGCAGGATTGTTGCAGGGAATCCCTCTTCTGACACCAAATGTAAGAGCTGGGCTCACTATAAAGTTAGGAGGCACTGTGCACACAAGACCACTTGTTACCGAGTGCAAGCTTGCTCTGCTTGCTGCATGACAGGCAAATAAATCAGGAGATGAGGGCTGAGACAAGGAATAGCAACTTTATTCAGAAAACCAGCAGCAGACTGAGAAGATGGTGGACTAGTGTCTCCCAAAAAACATCTTATTGGGGTCTGGATGCCAGTTTCTTTTATAGAGCAGAGAGGGGGAGGATGTGAGGAAGTAAAGTAAAAAGGCCATTAGTTTTGCATGGCTTGACCAGCATCGGGGAGAGGATGTGGTAATTTCTTCTTTTCTACAGCCATTCACCTGTCAGATTGTCTCCCTGTGAGCTGAACAAAAGCACTTTAAGTTTAACGTTCAGGCAGAGGGGCAGGGTTCCCTGAGGCAGGCCATTTTGTATGATTATAATAACAAAAGCAATGAAAAGCAAAGGTTAAAGTCAAAGAAATGATCCAACACGGAGTCAGATTTTGCTCTTCCCTGTTACACATTCACACTTCTGGCACTAACTGCAAGTCCAGCCACCTCAAGTTTTGATAGCTTTGTTAGAAGGACTCACAGAACTCCGTTTTTGGGCTTCCCTGGTGGTGCAGTGGTTAAGAATCCGCCTGCCAATGCAGGGGACACGGGTTCGAGCCCTGGTCTGGGAAGATCCCACATGCCACGGAGCAAGTAGGCCCGTGAGCCACAATTACTGAGCCTGCGCGTCTGGAGCCTGTGCTCTGCGACAAGAGAGGCTGCGATAGTGAGAGGCCCGCGCACAGCGATGAAGAGTGGCCCCCGCTTGCCGCAACTAGAGAAAGCCCTAGCACAGAAACGAAGACCCAACACAGCCATAAATAAATAAATAAAAAAAAAAAAAAAAAAAAGAACTCCGTTTTTTTCCTTAAAAAATTTTTTTTTATTTTAAATTGTGGTAATCACAGAACTCCTTTGTTATAAGGACTGTGAAATAAAATCCATATTTTATGGCAAGACAAGAAAAATTTAAACATAAAAAAATTTCTCTGCCTTTTGGCTTCCTCTCTCCCCTCTACTATGCATTGTGTATCTGCATTATGCATTGACCAAACCTCCCCATTGGCAGAAATACCTGCTCAGCCATAAAGAGCAACATTCTCCTAGCACCAAGACAACTCCTTAAAAGATGACATTCCTTCTTGATCTTGTAAGAGGTCATGATGACCCATCACTTTGTACTTACATATCTGGATTTTGCAAACTATTGACATCTTTTAATGTACAGCTCTCTGTCTCAAAAACCTGTGTAACTGTGCTTTGAGCTCTAATGGGCAGAACAGTTCTCGGAGCCTTATGAGAAGCTGTTCCCAGGTTATAATCCTCAATTTGGCTTGAATAAAATTTTCTACACAGGGAACTATATTCAGTATCCTGTGATAAACCTTAATGGAAAAGAATATGAAAAAGAATGTATACCTATGTATAACTGAATCATTTTGCTGTACAGCAGAAATTAACACAACATTGTAAATCAATTATACTTTAATAAAATAAAAAAATTTTCTATTTCTCTCTTTGATTAATTTTTTTTCATCAGCAGGACTCACAGACTCACTGAAATCTCTTATATTCAAGGTTACAGTTTATTACAGGGAAAGATACAGAGTAAAACTAGCCAAAGGAAAAATACACAGGGCAAAGTTCAGAAAATGTACCACCTCACCATGGAGTCAGGATAACCTTACCTTCCTGGCATCGATGTGTAGCAAATACGCACAGTACACCAACCAGGAAAGCTTGCCTGTGCAGATCCTCAGCGTCAGCAAGAGATGAGCGCTTAGGGTTTTCTCAGACCTTTCACAAACATCAATATGGTACTGGGGATGCACACAGCCCTATGCATGCAAGGACCTTCTAGATTCCAGGGGAATATGTCAGAGCTTTCAAAAGCCCCTATGGACATCTAATTCCCCAGTTTTTCCTTTAAAGCTTTTTGGTGAGCCTATTGTTTGCTTCAACTATTATCTACTACTGCATATAGCCACAAAGTTAAACACTTGTTTGCAGTTGCTTTCAACAAATACCTCCCTTCAAGTAAAGGGAGAGCACTGAGTTAGGTAAAATACAGGCATCATTGCAAATGGGGTCTTCCAGGAAGCCACCAGAGAGGCAAACAATGACAGTTCTTTGCACATGAACCTTTAAAAAGAAGTCCAGCCCTGTTCTGCTCTTTCAAGTGGCTGCTAGACTGCTAGTTTCACCATGAATTCAGACTGCTATTTTTCAAAACTACAATGGAGGTAGGGAGTAGGGGGTGGGACTGAGGCAGGTTAAAACACCACGAAGTTCTCTGTTCTTATTGAGATTACGCTGTTTCTCTTGAATAAATTCTCCTTGGGTTGCTGCAAGGTTAATTTTCAGAGTTCTGAAAAAGTACTCTAAAGGTAACAGATTTTCTCATTGCTTTTATGGAGGAGAGAATCTCTGAAGGTTTTTACCCCACCATTTTCTACACTTTACGTTTTAACACACATGTTGAACTATATTCTTTTTTCTTATCAAAGCTAAAGTTGTTCAGTGTTTATATATTCCCCCCTTAATGATCCATTGAAACCACCCATCATTCCATTATTATTTTATGAAATTTTGTTCTAAGGTTTTAAGTTAAAAATATTTTTAACAGCAAATAGTTGGGTCTCGAGGTTGAGGGAAAGAGGAACTGACATTCAGAGATCACCCTACTGTCAGCCTGCTCCTGTATCTGTTTGTTCTTCCTCATAACCCAGACCGGGGCTGCCGAGGGCACACTGGTCATGAAAAAGACAGTAACTCAGAGCATCTACTCCAAGTCTTCCCCTTATCCTACCCCTTATCCTCCTGGGTTGCAGTCCCCCCACACCGCCCCGGTCCCCCCCAACCCCCGCCACACCATCAGGAAACAGCCATCCTCTTTCTCCCCAGGCCTCTCACAGTCCTGACTTGAGTTTCTCAGAACCAACACTCTCCTTCCCTTCCTGGGCATGTCTATGGTTGGGCTGGTGTTGAAAGCTTATGAGTACCTTGCCACTTACTATAAGGTGTAAACTTGGACAAGTTACTTAATCCTATGGACATCTGAGATGCTTATCAGTAAAGTGTGTGTAATTCTTAGATAATATGGTTAGTCTGAGGCTTCAATTCAATGTATATTGTGGATTAATTAAAATAATGCATGTAAACCCATAGAGAATAGTAAATAGTGTGAAACCTGGAGGCTATAGGGCCATGAATACTGGTTCCCAGCCTAAGGTAAATGCCAATATTTGCACTGGGGATGTGGGGAGTTTACACTTTGAACAAGAAATTTATTCTTTGCTCATAGCTTCTTATGTAGGCAATCAACCAGCTGAAGTTTGTGGAAAGTCAGAAAGGAAACTTGACTCATTAAATGAGGTAGAGACAGAATCCAGGAGGAGCCTAATTCAGCCTTTCTGTAAAGCATGACTTCTGTGCCTGACCACAGGTTGCCACTTGTGGTCAGGGCTGCCTGGAGCAGAGTTGTTAACCTGAGGAAGCCGCTAAGAGTAAGAGGTGGATATGAGGCTGGGGGGTGTGAAAACACCAAGGTAGTCACAATTGTAAGGAATGGGGCCTGTCCAACATAGTGCCAGGCAAATCATAGACCGGGGCTGTTTATGCATTTATTCTACAATTATTTACTCAGTCCATACTATAGGTGCTGGAGATGAGATGAAAGACTTTTCTCTAGCGTGGTGGGGCTGTCTCCTTAGAACTAACTTGTTGGCCAGAGATCAGCTAAGAACTGGCTTTACAGCTCCAGCCTGGAAGAACTGTGTAAAATGCCCCTAGAGCTCAAGCTTTTACTTTTCTCTTGCCTCTGCCCATTCTGATGTTTCCTCTGCAGCAAAACAGGCTGGAAGGGAGTGGGGCCCTACTCAGAAGACCCCCACCTCTGCTGGGCCTCCTTGGCTCTGGGATATAACGACCCCCTCCTCAGTGAGTGGCCTGGGCTCCTGGGAAGGGAGGGAATTGTGTGGAGCTGCGGTGAGGCAGGCAGGGGTGTGGTTGACCACTAGCAGGGCTCCTTAGGTTCAGGTTCTGGTGTCCTTGGTGAACAAAAGGAGAAAAACACAGTCTTGTAATTTGTAAATGTGGTAATTGTATATTTGGTTTAGAGCTCTGGGATGAACAGAAAAAACAAAATGGCCTTTTGGTGGTGACAGCCTGAGAACCCTGAGCTCAGGCGTGGTAGGCTGCATTGAGGGAATCATTTACCAGGGAGGGGAGGCTATTTCTGTTGCATTAGCAGAGAAACCACTAGAATCTGGAATGTCCCTGTGACTGTTGGCAAGGAGTGGAGGAAGAAAGGGTCCCTGCTATTATGGGCTCCAGATGGTGGAAACAGCAAAAAGAAATGGAGGCTGGATTTGATGCCCTCTGATGTCCTGTGTGACCCAGGACAAGTTCAGAGGGAACTACTGTTGATTGCACAATGTGGTGATAGGGTAAGAAAAATGAACAAAATTTTGTGTTAACATGTATGAAAGTTTTTAGTTTTATGTTATTTAAATACATTTTAAACTCAGTCTTGTTTACTACCACATCCACCCCTAGTACATTTTTTTTCTCTTTGAAGATTAGCATCTTTTGTAGATCTGAGCACTTTGCTTTCCTTCTCTTTCCCTGTCTTCTTTTAACTTCCTCACAGCTGGGCTCACCAGCCCCTTCTGGGTGGGTCCTTCCTGCAGCCTGAAGGCTGAGCCTCTTCTCTCCCTGGTTCCCTCCTTTCTAGCACATGGGGAGTCTGGTTAGGCTGCTGTCTAACCCTCAGCCGGCCAGAAGTCCCGGCCCTGCTAAACCCCTCTAAGTACTTGCTTCCCCTTTCCCAGGAGAGGAAAGCTGGAGAATGAGCCTCCAGGAACTGCTCTGATCCTGGTGATGAGAGAGCAGTGCTGGGAGGGGAGCTCCTGCGGAGGACAGGCACAGAATGGGGATGGGTGATGGGCGGCTCCTGCAGGGGAGAAGCACTGGGCTGGGAGACAGGAGCCCTGGCTCCAGGCGTGGCTCTGCCCTATGTGACCCAGGACAAGTTCACCCTCTGGGGCGCCTCCTCCTCCGTGAAAGGAGGGGTCTGGGCAGATCTCCTCGAAGACCCCTCCCAGTTGTGACATTCTGGGATTCGGTGCCTCCACCCAGACCGGAATCTCCTGTGGGGACTTCAAGGCCTCTGCTCTGTCTCTTCATCCTGTCCTGTCTTATTCCTGTGTCCTGACAGGGACTGACAGCTTTTGAGCCTGTTTAGGGAACCTTCAAAGAGAAGACCCCTGGCAGTCCTTGTGGTCACTTCTCAGTCCTTCAAGGAGGGAGGAGATGCTCCTCTTCAAGCTTCCCCTTGGGAATCCAGCCTGGACCTCTGTTTTCTCTGCCTCTGCTCTGGGGAGGGGTCTTGGGACTCAGTGTCCTCACACCACCTGCTGAAGGACATCATCTCCTTCCCCACAGTGTGTGGAAACTTGGTCTGCAAACCACACTCCGGAAAGCATGTTACAGCTGTGCCATTTAGAAGCAGCTAACTAATAATTCCAGCCAAAGTGTTTCAGTTTGTTTGTTTAGCAGAATATTTAGCTTCCTCCTTGCTGATCCCAAGTGGTGAGCCTCTTACCAATGCTTAAGGGGAGGGACACAAACATTGTTTTGGCCAGAATTACCTGTGAAAACCTCTTAGGAAGGTACCACATTGGAGACTGAAATACTGTTCCTCAGTAAAACCAACTGCCACATTTCCCTTATTGGAACAAGGGCTGTTTCTTGAGCCCAGATTAAACGGAGCACTTATGGCTAGTGTCCATTGTTATACTAAGAATTTTTTATTTAAACATTAGATTAATAATTTTAACATTAGATTCTCTTTGGTTATTTATAATCTTTTTAATACATTATTAGATTCAGTTTGCTGGTATTTTGCTGATGATTTTTTGTCTGTATTCATATGCTATATTGGTCTATAATTTTCTTTTCTTGTGGTTTCCTTAACTGGTTTTGGTATCAGTGTAATATTATACTCATAGAATGAGTTAGGATGTGTTCTCTTACCTACTTTTAATTCTAATTTTAGAAGAATTAAAAAAGATTGATACTAATGTTTTAAATGTTTAATAGAATTAATCAGTGAAACGACCTGGTCCTGGACTTTTCTTTGTCAGAATGTTTTTTTTGGTTAGTAACTCAATCTTTTTATTTGCTGTAGGTTTGTTGTGATTTTCTATTTCTTCTTGAGTCAGTTTTGTTAATTTGTATTTCTAGGAATTTGTCCATTTCATCTATGTTACATAATTTGTTGATGTATAATTGTTCATGATATTCTCTTACAATCCTGTTATTTCTGTGAGGTTGCTATTAATGTTCCCAATTTCATTTCTCTGATTAATGATTTGTGTCTTCTATCTAATTTTCCTTTTTCAGTCTCACTAATGGTTTGTCAATTTTGTTGAGTTTTTTTCAAAAAACCAATTTTGGTTATGTTGATTCTTCCCATTGTTTTTCTATTATCTATTTCATTTATCTCAGCTCAAATATGTATTATTTCCTTCTATCTGTTAATTTTGGGTTTTGTTTGCACTTCTTTTTAGTTCTTTAAGGTGTCAATTTAGGTCATTAACTGGAAATCTTTTTTCTTTTTAAATATAGGTATTTACTACCATAAATTTCCCTCTGGGTGCTACCTTTGCTTCATCCCATATTTTGGCAGTTCTGTTTCCATTTTCCTACATCTCAAAGTGTTTTCTTTTCTCTTTTTAAGTATAATTGACTTAAAATATCCTATTAGTTGCAGGTGTACAACATAGTGATTTGATACATTATATTATAGTAATTTTGTATATTATGAACTGATCATCACAATAATCCTAGTTATCAGCTGTCACCATACAATGTTATTACAATATTATTCACTGTATTCCCTATGGTGTATATTACATACCTGTGATTTAATTATTTTATAACTGGAAGTATGTACCTTTTAATCCCCTTCACCTATATCATCCATCGCCCCACCAACACTGCCTCTGGCAACCACCAGTTTGTTCTCTGTATCTGTGAGTCTGTTTCTGTTTTGTTATGTTTGTTCATTTGTTTTGTTTTTTAGATGCCACATATAAGTGAAATCAGAAAGTATTTGTCTGTCTTTGTTTGATTTATTTAACTTAGCATAATACTCTCTAGGTCCATTCATGTTGTTGCAAATGGCAAGATTTTATTTATTTTTTATGCTGAGGAATATTCCATTATATATATAAGCTACATCTTCCATTATCCACTTATCTATTGATGGACATTTAAGGTGCTTCCATATCTTGGCTATTGTAAATAATGCTGCAACAATACTGCTCATATCTTTTCAAATTAGTGTTTTCATATTCTTCAGCTAAATATGGAGAAGTGGAATTGTTGGATCATATGGTAGTTCTATTTTTACGTTTTTGAGGAAATTCCATACTGTTCTCCATAGTGACTGCACCAATTTACATTCCCACCAACAGTGCAAAAGTGTTCCCTTTTCCCACATACTTGCCAAAACTTGTTATTTGTCTTCTGATAATAGTCATTCTGGCAGGAATGAGGCAATATTTCATATGGGTTTTGATTTGGATTTTCCTAATGATTAGTGACTTGAAAATCTTTTCATGTGTCTGTTGCCCTTCTATATGTCTTCTTCAGAAAAATTTCTGTTCGGGTCCTTCTCATTTTTTAATTGCATTGTTTGGGTTTTTCATTTGATACTGACATGTATGAGTTCTTTACAAATTTTGGATATTAATCCCTTATCAAATACATCATTTGCAAATATCTTTTCTCATTCAGGAGGTTGCCTTTTCATTTTGTTGACAGTTTTCTTCACTGTGCAGAAGCTGTTTAGTTTAATGTTGTACCATTTGTTTATTTTTTATTTTATTGCTATTGCTTGAGGAGACAGATACAAAAAATTATTGCTAAGAATAATGTTAAAGAGCATACTGCCTATGTTTTCTTCTAGGAATTTCATGGTTTCAGGTCTTATGTTTAACTGTTTTACCCATTTTGAGTTTATTTTTGTATATGGTATAAGGAAGTGGTCTAGTTTCATTCTTTTGCATGCAGCTGTCCAGTTTTTTCAGAATCATTTATTGAAGAGGCTCTCTTTCCACATTGTATATTCTTGCCTCCTATGTTGTAGATTAATTGACTTTATGAATGGGAGTTTATTTCTGGGCTCTATTCTGTTCCATTGATCTATGTGTCTGTTTTTATGCCAGTACCATATTGCTTTGATTGCTTTGATAGCATGGTAGTATTGCTTGAAATCAGAGAGTGTGATGTCTCCAGCTTTGTTCTTCTTTCTCAAAATTGCTTTGGATATTTGTTTTGTGTGTGTGTGTGTGTGATTCCATACAAATTTTAGGATTATTTGTTCTATTTCTTTGAAAATTACCAGGAATTTCAGTTGAGATTGCAATGAATCTGTAGATTGTTTTGGGTAGTATGGACATTTTAACAATATTGATTCTTGCAATCCATGAGAACAGAATTCTCTTTCCATTTACTTGTTCATTGTCAATTTATTTCATAAGTGTCCTATAGTTTTCAGTGTATAGGTCTTTTCCTTCCTTGATTAAATTTATTCTTAGGTATTTTATTCTTTTTGATGTAATTTTAAGTGGGATTGCTTTCTAATTTCTCTTTCTGATAGTTTGTTATTAGTGTATAGAAATGCAATAGATGTCTGTATATGAACTTTGTATACTGCAGCTTTACTGAATTCATTTATTAGTTCTAATATTTTTTGGTGGAGTCTTTAGGGTTTCTTATATAGAGTATCATGTCATCTACAAACAATGACATTTTATTTATTTCCTTCCAATTTGGATTTTTAAATTTCCTTTTCTGCTTATCGTTGCTAGGACTTCAAATCCTATGTTGAATAAAAGTGGCTAGATTGAGTATCCTTGTTTTGTTTCTGATCTTAGAGGAATGCCTTCCTTTGTCTTTTGTTACAGTCTTTTTGTCTAATACAAGTATTGCTAACCCAGCTTTCTTTTCATTTTCATTTGTCTCTTGTAGGCAGCATATAGATGGGTCTTGTTTTTCTGTTGTTGCTGTTTTTTCTTTAATCCATTCAGCCACCCTACATCTTTTGATTGGTGCATTTAGTCCATTTACATTCAAAATGATTATTGATAAGTATGTAATTATTGACATTTTTTACTTGTTTTCTGGTTGTTTAGCTGGTCTTCTCTGTTCCTTTCTTCTCTTGGTTCTTCCCTTCTGGTTTGATGATTTTTTTTTTAGTGTTATGTTTGGGTTTCTTTCTCTTTATTTTTTTGTATCTTCTGTAGGTTTTGGTTTGTGGTTACAATAAGGTTCATACACACACACACACACACACACACACACACACACACACACACATATATATAGCAGTTTATTTTAAGCTGATAGTCACTTAAGTTCAGATGCATTCTAAACGCACTACATTTTTCCTCCTCTTCCTCCACATTTTATGTCTTTGATGGCATATTTTACATGTTTTAATTTTGTGTAAACATATTAAATACTTCTTGAAGTTACAGTTGATTTTAGTACTTTTGTCTTTTAACTTTCATACAAGTTTTTAAGTGGCTGATCCACTGTCTTTACTACATATTTGCCTTTACCAGTGAGATTTTCTTCTTTCATATATTTTCTTACTTCTAGTTATGGCCTTTTCTTTTCTGCTTAAAGAAGACCCTTTAACATTTCTTTAAGGCCAGTTTAGTGGTGACAAACTCCTTTAGTTTTTGCTTGTCTGAGAAACTGTTTATCTCTCCTTCAATTCTGATTGATAACCTTGCCAAGCAAAGTATTCTTGGTTGCAAGTTGTTGTTGTTTTTTTTTTTTCCTTTCAGCACTTTAAGTATATCATTCCACTCCCTTCTGGCCTACAAAGTTTCTACTGAAAATCATCTGATTGTCTTATGGGGGGGTGTCCCCTTGTATGTGACTAGTTGTTTTTCTCTTGCAGCCTTTAAAATTCTTTCTTTATCTTTCACAGTTTTCATTTTAATTATGATATGTCTTGCTGTGGATCTCTTTGAGTTCATCTTGTTTGAAATTCACTGTGATCCCTAGACCTGGATATGTGTTTCCTTCCCCAGGTTAGGGAAGTTTTTAGTCATTATTTCTTCAAATAATTTTTCTGTCCCTTTCTCTCTCTCTTTTCCTTCTGGAACCCCTGTAATACAAATGTTAGTATACTTGATATTATCCCAGAAGTCCCTTAAACTATCTTCATTTTTTAAAATTATTTTTTCTTCTTGCTGTTTGATTAGGTCATTTCTACTATTCTGTCTTCCAGATCACTCATCCATTCTTCTGTATCATCTAATCTGTTGTTGATTCCCTCTAGTGTATTTTTCATTTCAGTTATTGCATTCTTCAGCTCTGATTGTTTTTTTCTTATGTTTTCTGACTCTTTGTGAAGTTCTCACTGTGTTCCTACATTCTTCTACCAAGTTCAGTTAGCCTCTTTATGACCATTTTTTTGAGACTCTTCATCAGGTAAATTACTCATCTCTATTGTATTAGGGTTTTTCCCTGGGGTTTTATCTTGTTTTTTCATTTAAAACATATTTTTCTTTCTCTTCATTTAGTATGACTTCTGTGTTTGTGTCTATGACTTAGACCAAGCAGCTACCTATCCTGGTCTTGAAGGCATGTCCCATGTGTAGACTATGTGTGCTTGGAGGCTTTGGCAGGCTGCCTGGAGCTGGAGAGGGTGCCAGCAGGAATATCCTGGGTTGCACCACATTGGGGTTGGCCTGGCAGGATGACTGGGGCTGGAGGGGGCACAGGCTGGGTGGTTCCTGAGGTGTGCCATGCCAGTACTGTCCTTGCAGGATGGCTGGAATTGGAGCAGGCATGGATCAGGGGGTGGGGTCCCAGAGTGTGCCACACCAGGATGGCTGTAACAGGAGTGAGCACAGGCCAGGGATCCCAGGGTGCACTGAGCTGGGGCCATCCCTGTGGAACTGCTAGAGCTGGAGCAGGTGCAGGCCTGAGGGGAGGGGATGGTCCTGGGACACACTACACTGGGGCCACCTTGGAAGGATGGCTGATGTTGGGGCAGACACAGATGGGGGAACCCAAAGTACATGGTGCCAGGCCAACTTTGGGGGAAGTTGTAGATGGTGGGGGCCAAGTGTCTGGGGTGTGCTGGGGTGGCCTTGGCAGGCCAGCTAGAGTGCCTAGACCATGTTCCCACCTGTGCTATCAAGGGGAAGGGAAATGCAAAAATGGCACTCTCTCGTGCCTCCAACTCTGGAGAAAATTACAGCAGTGCCCCACTCATTTGGCTGATTCTCTACACTTAGTAAGTGGATTTCCTTAATGTATAGTCTAGGTGACCTTTAAACCACTGTTTTATCATTGTGCTCCCCAGGGTGGGCTAGTCTGTGCATGGACTCCTCAGTGATATCCCTCCCTACTGCAGTTTGCCACATCAGGGGTGGGGTTCCTGTCTACAACACATCTTCATCTTTCCTACCCACAGTTAGGTGGTCCCTCTATCATTTGTTGTACAGAAGCTGTTCAATCAGCCCTTAGTTCTTCTTTAGGAGGAGTTGTTCTATATGTATGTGTAGATCCAATGTGTCCATGAGAGGAGGTGAGTTCAGGGTCTTCCTACACTGCCATCTTAGGCTGAAAGCCTCTCATATTCTTTTCTGATTTCCCTGTGAGTTCACCTCCGACCCACAGGTTGTTTTATTGTGTGTTATTTAAATTCCACATATTGGTGAAGTTTCTAGTCTTCCTTCTGTTATTGATTTCTAGGTTCATCCAATGGTGGTCAGAGAATATGCTTCATATGATTTTATTCTACTTAAATTTATTGAGACTTATTTTGTGGCCTAATACAAGGTCCTGGAGAATGGTCCATGCACACTTGAGAATAAGCGTATTCTGTTGTTGTTGGGTGAAGTAGTCTATGTGTTTCTGTTAAGACAAGTTGGTTTTAGAGTATTGCTCACATCTTCTATTTCCATACTGATGGTGATGGTTAATTTCATATGTCAAATTGGCTGGGCCATGGCACCCAACTATTTGGTCAAACATTATTCTTGATGTCTCTGTGAAGGTATTTTTTGGATGAGATTAACATTTAAATCTGTAGAGTTTGAGTAAAGCTTATTACCCTTTATAATGTGGGTGGGCCTCTTCTAATCAGTTGAAAGTCTTACTAGAACAAGGACTGACCTCCCCTCAGCAAGAAGAAATTCTTCCAACAGACTGCTTTTGGACTCAAGCTGCAAATCTTCCCTGAGTCTTCAGACTTCTGGCCTACCCCATGAGCTTTTGGATGCACCCATCTTCCACAATCACATGAGCCAATTCCTTAAAGTAAATATATATATTTACTTTGCTTTAAGTAAGTAAGTAAATAAATATATAAATTTATATAAGAATGTATAATTGGAATAGACATACTCAGCAACTGGCAGAATCCTCACATTGGTTTCCTGACTTGTGAAGTGAGAGCTATTCTGATAGGAAAGGCAAAGTGAAAGCCACTAGAACCATTTCTACCTAAAAAAATTGTAAACCATGAGTAATTCTGCTTTCACAGAGGAACTACATAGATTAGTGTCAAGAACTTGAAAGATGCCGGGGTGGTGATTCCCATTCCCAATCAACTCACCTATTTGACCTGTGCAGAAGAAAGATGGGTCTTGGAGAATGACAGTGGATTCTCAGAGTTAGGCTTGCTTACAGTGGACAGTAAGCTTAGCCAGGTGGTGACTTGAATTGCAGCTGGTGTACCAGATGTGGTTTCATTGCTTGAGCAGATTAACTCCTCCCCTGCTAGTGATCTGACAAATCCTTGTTTCTCCATCCCTTTTAAGAAAGATCACTGGAAGCAGTTTTCTTTCAGCTGGCAAGACCAGTAATACACTTTCATTGTCCTATTTGAGGGGTATACCAACTCTCACCTGTATGCCATAACTTAATTTGCAGGGATCTTGGTTACTTTTCCTTTTTACAAGATATCACGTTGGTTCATTATATTGATGACACTGTGCTGATTGGACTTACTGAGCGAGTAGTTGCAACTATTCTAGACTTACTTGTTAAGACATATGTATGTTAGAGGGTGGGAAATAAATCCAACAAAAATTCAGGGACCTTCTACCTCAGTGAAATCTCTAGGGGTTTGATGGTGTGGGGCATGGTGAAATAACCCTTCTAAGGTGGATGATATGTTGCTGCATCTGGTCCCTCCTACAACCAAAACCAAAAAAACAAAAAACCTAGGCATAATGCCTCGGGGGTCTCTTTGGGTTTTCGAAATAGCATGTTCCTGATTTGGGTATGTTACTCCAGCCCATTTACCAGATGACCCAAAAAGCTATGAGTTTAGAGTAGGGCCCAGAACAAGAGAAGGCTGTGCAATAGGTCCAGGCTGCTGCACAAGCTTCTTTGCTGCTTGAGTCTTGTGATCCAACAGATTCAGTGGTGCCTGAAGTGTTAGTGGCAAATAGTGATGCTGATTGGAGACTTGGAAGCTCCCTATATGTGAATCACAGTGAAGGTCCTTAGGATTTTGGAGCACAGCCCTGTCATTTGGGATAATTACTCTCCTTCTGAGAAACAGCATTTGACCTACTACTAGGCCTTAGTAAAGACTGACACTTAACAATGGGCCACCAAACTACCATGCTGAAAGCAAAGGAAAAACAAAATAGGTTATTGAAGAAAGTAGTTATAAATACCAGCTATGACCATATGCCAGTTACAGAAACCAGAAGCAAGGACTGTAATTGTCAAGAGTATTTTTTTCTCATTTTGTTATGAGTGCATTTGTGTGTGTTTGTGTGTTTGTATGTGTAGTGTGTGTGTGTGTATAGTGTATATATTTATATTACATATATAATATCTCCAATATCTTTTCTTCCATCTCTTATCCCCTTATTATATAACATAAGACATACTGACTGTGACATTAAACTAAAAAGCTTCTGCTCAGCAAAAGAAATGATCAATAAAATGAATAGGCAACCTATGGAATGAGAGAGAATAGTTGCAAATCATATATCAGATAAGGGGTTAATATCCAAAATATATACAAGAAACTCATACAACTCAATAGCAAAAATACACAAAAAATACAATTTAAAAATGTGCAAAGGACCTGAATAGATATTTTTCCAAAGAAGATAGTCAAATGACTAATAGGTACATGAAAAGTTGCTCAAATCACTAATCATCAGGGAAATTCAAATCAAAACCAGAATGAGATATCACCTCACACCTGTTAGAATGGGTATTATCAAAAGATAAGAGATAAGTGCTGGTGTAGATGTGGAGAAAAGAGAACCTTTGTGCACTGTTGGTGGGAATGTAAATTGGTGCAGCCACTACGAAAAACAGAACAGAGGTTTCTCCAAAAATTAAAAATAGAACTACCATATGATTCATCAAGTCCACTTCTGGGTATATATCCTAAGGAAATGAAATAATCATTTCAAAGAGATATCTGCACCCCCATGTTTACTGCAGCATTACTTACAATAGCCAAGATGTGGAAACAACCTAAGTGTCCATTGACAGATGAATGGCTAAAGATGTGATATATATTTATATCACAATGAAATATACGCAACCATAAAAAAGGAGGAAATCCTGTCATTTGGAACAATATGGATGAAACTTGAGGGCTTATGCTAAGCGAAATAAGTCAGACAGAGAAAGACAAATATTGTAGGATTTCACTCATATGTGGAATCTAAAAAAAAAAAAAACAACTCATAGAAAGAGAAAAAAGATTGGAGGTGACCAGAGATAGGGGTGGGGGGTAGGGGAAATTGGTCAAATAAAATAGGTATCATTGCATCCCAAGTGCTATAGAGATCCAGAGACTCTCCTACAATTTCTGTGAATTCCCAGGGGCTTACAGCTCAGCTCTCTTGTTCTTCCTGAACTCCCCATCTCACTCAGCTCTATATTTCTCTCCTATATGGCACCTGCCCCCACTCCCGCCACTCCCTACACACATGCATGATCTGCTGCTGCAGATCAAAGTCTGCTTTCCTTTAATTCCACAAATATTATTGGCATAAGACCATTGTGTATAGCAAACTCTTACCAAAGGTACTGTGGTTGGTACACATGTGCTTGTTTATATGTTATGCCTTCACACAGGATGGATGGAACATTAAGGTGAGACTTCTTTAAAAAGTCCTTGGCATATAAAAAGTCAGCCTTGAACGTGTATTGGCTGACTCCTTTCCAATGTCCCTGGCCTCCAGCTGCATTACTGGTTCCCCTCTCCAGGCCCCTCTTCCCCACCCTCCTGCACGGAAATCATTTTCATAATCAAATAATTCCCAAAGAAGGAGTCCTTTCAAGAGAGGTATAGGGACATGAGAGGGAGTGGTGGCAGATGGGACTTGCTCTCCATTACCATGCAGGAGACCAGGGGATGAACTGCTTAGATTTTGACTCCACGTAAGAAGAAGTGTCTGACCCCAGGCTGCACAGATTACCTTTGCAAGATATTTCCCCATTACTATGTGGAGCAGAGGGGAAATAAAGCCAATGCTGAATATTCTCTTGTCTGGGATGCTTCAGAGCAGTTTTGGGGAGAGAAGAGACTGGACTGCAGGTGACTTGCTTGAGGCCACACAGTGGGATGGGAGAGGGGCTGTGATGTTGGGGGATAATTCCTGAGTTTGTTTCATGAGTCCAGACTCTGTCCCTTGATTAGCTGCGTGACCTTTCATAGGTCACATAATCCCTCTAGGACTCATGTTTCACATCCGTAATATGGTTTTGTATGCAGTGACCCAACTTTCTTGAGTGTGTGGGAGTGAAGTCAAACCTGCAGGCTACAAGGCCTTGAATACTGGTTCCCAGGACAAGGTAAATACCAATATTTGCATTGGGGATGTGGGGAGTTGACACTTTTCACTCAGAGCTTTGTTCTTTGCCCGCAGCTTCTCAGTTAGGCAACTGACGGTTGCCATTTATTGAAAATGAGAGAGGAAATTTGACTCACTGAAGAGAGTAGGAAGAGGAGACAACCACTATATCCAGGAGGGCCTAGCCCAGCCTTGCTATAAAAGCATGACTTCTGTGCCTGACCACAGGCTGGCATCGATGAACAAGGCTGCCTGAGGCAGAGCTGTTGATCCCGGAAAGCGGCAAAGTGTGGGCAGATGATGTGTGTAAAAACACAGAGTGGGGACTGCCCAACACGATGCCAGGCAGGTCCTAAAGTGATGCTGTTGGTTCATTTAGTCTATAATTATTATTGAGTGCCTACTGTGGTGCTGGGAGCTCAGTGCTTATTATGATTCAGCAAAGAGGATAGTGGGAGCACAGAGATGATAAAGTTCAATTCCAACCCTCAAGGGGCTGACAGTCTTCAGGGAGAAACTCAAATGACCCTATTAGAAAAAGAAAATTGCTATACTGATGTTATACACAAAATGCAGTTGTGAGCGTAGAAGCAACCTCCATTGGCCTGAACACTCAGAGGAGTTTTCAGAAGTAAAGAATGTGAAGGTAGTTGACAGGTCACCACAAGTTTGCTAGTGAGAGCCAGTTTGAAGAATGTGCTCTTGGCAGGAAAATAGCACACAGAGACACAGAAGGGCAAACAGCTCAGAATGTTCAAGAAGGCAGAGGAAGTAAGTCGCTGTTACCAGAAGTGACAAAGAGCCTTGACATGCTTTGGAAAGAGTTTTGGTTTTGTTTTAGCCTGTCATCCTGGCTCTCTGCCAGGGTCATTTCTCCACAACTAATTTCTTAGCCAATGATCAGCAAGTGTGGTCACAGTTTCCTTATTTCCAGGCCTGTCTGGGTAGCATTTTTCTTCTCTGTGTCATCTGCAGCTGATCAGGTAGCCTGACATGAGACCCCTGCTCAGGGGCTTAGGCCTCTGCTGGGCCTCCCAGCTTCTGGGCAGCATTTGCCTCCGGCAGGGTAAGTGGTTCAGGATCCCTGGGAATGCATGGCAACTGATTGGAGCCAGGATACAGGGTCCTGACCATCCAGAGGGCTGTTTAAGCTGCCAGGGCCTAGGAAGCTGAGCCACAGTGGACCACTGAGACAATATGATCCACTCTGACAATCCCTCACTATTGCACCCACCATGTTTCATCTCGGTCACTCTGATTCCCACCCCGTCTTCCAAAAGACTCTCTTCCCAGCAGCAATCTTC
Source organism: Balaenoptera borealis (assembly GCF_965194805.1). Taxonomy (NCBI): domain Eukaryota; kingdom Metazoa; phylum Chordata; class Mammalia; order Artiodactyla; family Balaenopteridae; genus Balaenoptera; species Balaenoptera borealis. Next base: position 80,246,348 of record NC_138860.1, on the reverse strand, counting down.
TCAGAAAGCTGGCAAATGGAAGGGTGCCTCCCTTTCTTTACTGCCTTTGGGGAATAACAATTGCTCTGTACACAGAATTCTGAATCCACTCTGTTATTCAGCCTTTCTGAAAAAACTGCCCAAATAGCTATAGTGGGGTCCTGGACCCCCTTCAGATCTAGGATTTAAGGGAGAAATGAGCTTCCACCTTAGAACGGAAATCTGCAATCAGGCTGCCACAAAATTGGAGAAATACTTATAAATCATATATCTCATAAAGCATGTTTATTGCACCAAATTTTTTTGTTTTGGAAAATAGTTATTTTTTTCATTAAAAAAGTGTTATTTACTTAAACATGTAGTGGTTTCCTAACAAATTACCACAAACTATGTGACTTAAAGTAGCCCCCCATTTGGTATCTCTCAGTTCTGAAGGTGAGAAGTTTGACACGTCTTGGCAAGTTCTCCCAAAGCTGAAATCAATGTTTCAGCAGAGAGCATTCTCATCTGGAGCTTTGGGTCCTTCTCTAGGCTGATTCTTACTGTTGGAAGAATTCAGTTCCTTGTGGTTATGGGTCTTGCTACATGTTAGCCAGAGATGACGTTCAACTCCTAGAGGTCATGCTCAAGTCCTTCCCCAGGGACCCCTCCATTGGAGCAATGAAGAACCTCTCATGCTTTTGATCTCTCTGTTCCTCTTTTTCCATCATCTGGAGAAAACTCTTGTTTATGAAGGGCTCATGTGATAAGGTTAGGCCCTCCCAATCATCTCCCTTCCTTAAAGCTACATAATCTAATCAAGAAGTGAAATCGATCATGTTCACAGTTGTGGGGATTAGAGTGAGAAGTCTTGGGAGCCAATTTAGAAATATATATATATATATGATTTATATTTATATTTGTATTTATGTTACATTAAATATTTAATTTTTTTCTACACAAGAACTACAAAAACATGCAGAATATCCTTCCCGTCTTCCCTCTGCCACTCTCCCCACAGCTGCACCCATGTGCTCAGGTAGCTGGTACCTGACAGTGGCTGGGAAAGTCAGCTGCTCTCAACACAATACAACGAATGTCTTCTTAAAGTCAGTAACTTGTTGAACATAAACGTTCTGACGGCACCACAACTCCTTCCTGTGCAACAGAATATACAGATGCACGGCTCCCTGGATTTGAACCCTCCTTCTGATTCTGTCCCCTGGTCTCTGGGGAGGAGCCCCTGAGAGGGGTGCTTGGTGGAGAAGAAAGGGCACTGGCTGGGGAATTGGGAACACTGGTTATGTCTATGGTCTTTGTCAAGTAATAATAACAGTAATAGCTTTATTGAGTATTGTTTGGACCAGACTCTGTGCTCAAAGATTTATAAAGATTTTTATTTTAGAAAAGAGATTTTGGCAGCCATACCAAACATGCAGGTGCTGTTTACATGACATAAGAACTGATGAATAGCTAGGTGTGAAGAGTTATGGGCCTGGGGCCTGTGAGAGTCTCTATTTCCAGGAGAGCCTGGGATGCAACCAGCAATTGCTCTATGTTGCTCTAATGGCGTACAGAATGGGGCCAGTGGAGGACAATTTGCATCAGAAATTCATGGGCAGCTTTTGGCCACATGGGAGGTCCAGAGACTCTTAGAGGCCTTAGGGAAGTTTGCTAAAGTTTCTACAGTGAAGCAGAGTCTGGGGGCACTAATAGGAGTGCCTGTTGTGTTGCAATTTGGACACAGACTCTAGAGCAGTTTCTTGAAAGGGGCCACATTCAAAGTGGGCTGATTTGTGAGTAACAGCAGAAATGGGCTTAAGTAAAATTTGTAAAGACATTACACATCGCTTCCAGAACCCACAAAGGCCTAAAAGATTCCGGGCTTGTTTTAATGTCCTGAGTACTGAAAGGGTAAATAGTTGTTTCTTGAAAGTGCCAAGGATGGAGCAACCCTTGACTTCCCAAATAATGTTTAGAAACTTAACCAAAGCGGAAGTGTCTTGTAATGTGTGTGGGGGCAATGGCCCACCTCTTTGTGAGCTCCTTTGTGAGGATCTGTAGGTCCTGAATGAGTGTGTCAAATGATTTAGCAATCTCACTTCTGGGTATATATCCAAAAGCATTGGGATCAGGACTTTGAATAGATATCAGCACTCCTGTGTTCGTTGCAGCATTTTCCACAATAACCAAAATATGGAGATGACCCAAGTGTCCATCAACAGGTAAATAGATAAAGGAAATGTGGTATATGCATACACTGGAATATTATTCAGCCTTAAAAGAGGATGAAATCCTACTATTTGTGATAACATGGATGCACCTGTAAGACATTATGCTTAGTGAAATAAGCCAGTCACAGAATGACAAATGCTGCATGATTTCACTTATAAGGTACCTAAAACAGTCAAAAAGTATAGAAGAAGACAATAGAATGTTGGTTATTGGAGGTTGGGGGTAGGAGAATATGGGGAGTTGTTTTTCAGTGGGTGTTAAGTTAGAGTTACACAAATGAGTATGTTCCAGAGACCTGCTGTAAAACAGAGTGCCTATAGATAACAAGAAGGTATTGTGTACTGAAAATTTGTTAAGAGGGTAGATCTCATCTTTCTTACCATGCATACACACACGCGCACACAAACACACACACACACACACTAAAAGGGCACAAGAAAACTTTTAGAGGTGATTGGTAATAAACATTACCTGGATTGTGGTGAAGGTAACACAAGTGTATACATATGATCAAACTCACCTATTTGTATTTATTAATTATGTACAGTTTTTAATATCAATTATACCTCAGTAAAGCTGGCGGGGCGGGGGGGGAAGTCAAACATCAAAAATGGAGTCAGACTCTTTATTACAGGGAAGGTTAAAACCCCCTGCCCTTTCTTAGCTCAAAGAAGGCTCTGGCTGCTCCTTGGTATGAGCTCTGACAGAAAATCTTCAGCTAAAAGTCATGTATGTAGCCTTCCTGAGTCACGTAAATGCAGCTAAATGCAGCGTCAACAGGATCCTTCAAGGCTTAGAAAGACTAATCAGAAAGGTACTTTACTCCTGCTTGAGAAAAGGCAAAAGTTAGTTACTGAGAGGTGGGACAAAGTCTTGGTCTATGGTGGTGGGCACAGGAGTGGGTCCTGTTCAGCCTCCACGGTTGTGCCACGCCCGGGAAAGTGGCCCTGTGTGTACCAGAAGGTGATTTCTCAGAGCTCTGGTAATAGCTGTGGTAATGACTTCTTAGGGAGTTGCCAGTGAGTTGTCCGAGGAGTTGGCCTTTTTCCGCTGTAGGGAAGGGCTCTGGAGCAGCTGCACAGGGACCTCAGCTTCCACCGCCATGCCCAGGCCTTGGCCTTCAGGGACAGCCTTGTCATCCTTACCCTCCACCATAGACTGCAAGAAATTCATGAGCACCTTCAGACCACCTTTGCTGCTTCACTTCCCTACTCTTTGTCCTTAGAAGAGAGACCTAGACTCCTAGCCCACGTGACTCCGTGGGGTTGCTGTAACACTGCCCACCACAGCCAGACCTCCTCTGCCTCGAGCCTACTGCCCTCCCACGTCTGCCATGGGACAAGGGCTGGGGAGCAGTGGGGGCAGAAAGAGCTCTCACTTGGAGGGCCCTGGCCAGACTTATGTGGGAGGGAGGGCACTTCCTGGGTGTGACTCTATTTTTTTTTTTTTTTAAACACTATGCTGCCTTTTTATTATTTATTTTATTTTTATTTATTTTTGGCTGTGTTGGGTCTTCATTTCTGCGCGAGGGCTTTACAGACAAGCAAAACCTAAGAGAATTCAGCACCACTAAATCCAGTTCTACAACAAATGCTAAAGGAACTTCTCTAAGTGGGAAACACAAGAGAAGAAAAGGACCTACAAAACAAACCCAAGGGGCTTCCCTGGTGGCTCAGTGGTTGAGAATCTGCCTGCCACTGCAGGTGACGCGGGTTCAAGCCCTGGTCTGGGAAGATCCCACATGCCGCGGAGCAACTAGGCCCGTGAGCCACAACTACTGAGCCTGCGCGTCTGGAGCCTGTGCTCCGCAACAAGAGAGGCCGCGATAGTGAGAGGCCCGCGCACCGTGATGAAGAGTGGCCCCCGCTTGCTGCAACTGGAGAAAACCCTCGCACAGAAACGAAGACCTAACACAGCCAAAAATAAATAAATAAATAAATAAATAAATAAATAAATAAATAAATAAATAAACTCCAATCTCTTAAAAAAAAAATTTCTTCTTCTTCCCACTCCCTTATGTCTGTTATTTCTTCAAAGTGTTTATTTTTGCATTATAGGCCTGATTCCTTCCTTAATCCTTTTGAGCAGTTAGTCTACACATGTACCCTGATGTGGAAGTCTCCACATGAATCAGTTTAGTATTTGCCCCAGCTTGGGTCTTTATAAGCGCCACCTAGTTTTAAGATAGTTTCTGGGCTCTGATTTCTAGCATGTAGTTAGAATTCACATCCACACCCACACACAATGAAGGCTTGGATTCCAATTTCTCACGTTCCTCTCATGGAACAGGGCAGGTTGCAGCCCCCATGCTGGCTTCCCATGACAGAAGACAGACACTTTCTTACCCTAATTCACCCAGCCTCTTATCTTTTTGCAGCATCCCTACAAGCTCAAGGCCACGTTTACACTTCATCCCCACTTACAGACATGTAACATTGGCCTCTAAGGTATATTTCTGGTTCTGATAACCCACTGGGACACCTGAACTTCAAATTCCACTCAGCTCTTCAACACTGAGTTCCCTTTTGTTTCTGAACTTAAGTGGCATAATTAAAACATTTTAATTACATTTAATCAAGTTTTGTTGTGTGGTTAGATTGTAAGGAGGAACTCCTGAGTCAGTTCATGTGTCTTCTCCTCTGGAGGATTCCAAAGTATTTTTCCACTCCTGTAATCATTACTCCCACACCCTCCAACACTTGGGGCTGAGACAGCCATGCTCAAGGCAGAGGTCAGAACCCCGCTGAGAATGTGCAAATCCATGTTCATCTTTTGGCTTCCAAAATAGGCAAGAGCCATATTTTATTGACAGAACAAAAGAGATTTGTGTGCTCCCAAACCAAGATTATAGACTAAGAGAAGAGAGTTCATTTGGCAAATCACAAACTAAAAAGACGCCAGGTAGGACACGAGAGCGGTTTTATATATCTCTCTGAAATTAAGTAATCATTAAAAATGCATAAAGGGGGCTTCCCTGGTGGCACAGTGGTTAAGAATCCGCCTGCCAATGCAGGGGACACGGGTTCGAGCCCTGGTCCGGGAAGATCCCACATGCCGTGGAGCAACTAAGCCCGTGTGCCACAACTCCTGAGCCTGTGCTCTAGAGCCCACGAGCCACAACTACTGAGCCTGCATGCCACAACTACTGAAGCCCGTGCGCCTAGAGACCGTGCACCGCAATGAAGAGTAGCCCCTGCTTACCGCAACTAGAGAAAGCCCATGTGCAGCAACGAAGACCCAATGCAGCCAAAAATAAAATAATTTATTTTAAAAAATGCATAAAGGATGAGACTGTAATTAAAACTTAAACAGAATGTGACATGCCATTCCCTAGGGGCTCAACAGAAGAAGGCTATGTGGCAGGGGGTGAGGAGCCAGCCAGGTGATAGGAATTCCAGATAAGATGAGCAGGAATGCAAAAGCAGAAGAAGCTTCCGTCCTACTTCCTTCTTCTTTGGGAGGGTAGTACCTCCTCCTAGGGAGTCATGTTTAGTAAATTGGGCCATGTGTGTTTGTGTGTTTGGGCTTTAAAGGGCCTCTAGAAGTGCTACAAGTTCCCCTTAGCTTGCGTTCCATGTTGGGGAGGTTCAGACGTTCTCGTGGGCTCCTAGAGGGGAGATGAGGTGCTGAGAGGGGCCATGGGCCAGAAAGTGCCTGAGTTCAGAATAAGAAAGGTCAGAGTGCAGGGACCTCACTACAGGGGAGGCCGTGGCAGGGACCAAGGACGTCCCCAGTGTTGCCCACACAAGCCCAAGACAAGCAGGAACACCCACATCAGTAGCAGATGCAGCAGAGGGTAGACAGTGAGACCCAAAGACCAGGGCAAATTTCCTTGGCAAAGGCCCACAAGTATCACAGAGAACAGCAAAATAAACTGAGCTCTCTTCCCCACTCTACAGGGACGGGGAGGGAAGGAGGAGCAGTAAGGAAGATGGAAGTTGGAGGCAACAGGAAGGACCTTCCTTGACTCATCCTGTTGTGGAGATCTAGCACTTGGGTTCTCTGGGTGTGATAGCATTTAGGCTGCTGGTTCTTCCTCTCACGGGGCATTTTCATAGGTTCCTTGGATACCTCTCCTCTCCCATGCTGGGGATCTCACCCACCCTGTCATAGGTGACACTCTCAGAATGACCACCTATATCTTTCTCTTTGGTTGCTGGTCTTGGCTGGTCCATTTCCACATGGACCAGCCAAGATTCTCTTTGTTGGGAATCTGTTGCCTCTCTAGATGCCCTTCTTGTCAAAGTTCTTTTAAGGCCCTACTTCTAGTTGATAAAAAGCATGCTCATTTGACTCATCAATGCCTTTGCAATTTCTTCCCTATTGGCAGCCAATATTTTACTACTATAGGCTGTCTCTGCAGCATTTTATTCCTTCAGCTTCTCAGGTATAAATCAGACACTTGTCCAGTGCATCCCCAAGCTGCAGAGGACACACATCAAGTTCTCAGAATCATCTCACTGAAGCCCCTATCACCATGTTGAGGTGAGAGGTAGGCACCCATCATGTTAGAAAGGAACTCACAGCTCTCTCCAAATAAAATCTCTTTCTGCTTATCTCCAAATCCTAAACTTTGTATGTCTTCAGTTTGGGTGAGAGAGGGTTAAGACTCTCAAACCAGTTTTCAGAACCTTCTTTAAAAATTCTACCCATGGGAAGTATTTGCCCAAGAAGTTTCATTACACCCTCTGAGTGCTATGGAGATTGTGAAGGTTCTGATAATGCATGTGGAGGGCAAGCAGGTGTGATTTCAAGCCGTGTGTGGTGACAGTTGGGGGTACGGGTAGTGAAGAGAGTTGATAGACTGGCTGCCTTCCCTTCTCTAAAACTGAGATTCAGTATTACTTTCTCATTATATAATTTTGCAAACTATTTCACATTTCTCTAGGCTTCAGTTTCTTTGGCTGTGAAATGCCCTGCCTTCCCAGCTGACTGCTCAGAAACTACATGATAGTGGGTGAATAACATGCTCTGCAAATACAATAATAAGCTTTTGTTCCCTCCTGCCCCAGAGCCTGTGCCCCTTTCCTAGATCCAGGCCGACTAACTATCCATCACACCAGGATGGTGCAATGTCACCCTGGAAGTGCAGGGCCACAGAGGACCTGAAGGTGACTTGGGTAAGCAAGGGCTTCCCCAGGGAGCTGGAACAGAGGAACATTGCGACCAAGCTCTGAGCCTGCCCCTAAGCCAGCCCAACTCCAGCCTCACCTGTGTGCTCAACAACCATGTGGACCAGAAAACTGCCACCATAGACCTTGGGGAACTCTCTTGGGATTAAGAGTGCGCCTGGCAAAGTGAGTGTGCCCACCTCTGCAGACATTCATTTCCCAGGAGATTGGGGGTATGGTAGGTCGGTGCTCATCATTGTCAAGAAGTATGATTCCAACCTCCCCAGCCCTTGGGACAGTACCAGATGAGATGGGAATCAGAGATAATAAAGGTTGGCATATGACCCAGGAAATTATGGGGGGAGGTAGAACAGCTGTACCAGGCACTGATGTTTATCTCTGCTCTGCTCTAAATCCCACTTGAAGGGCCATTGAGTAGACAAGGAATCATATTTGTAATGAGCAAATAAGGAGAGGCAGGTTTTGACTCATGATATTAGAGGAGAGTTTTCTATAGTCAGTCATCCAAAACTGGAATGGATGCTTTGGGGCACAGTGACCTCATGTCACTGGTGGAGTGAAACTACAGGTAAAATCACTTGGTGGGTAGTTATAAAGCTCAGAATGGGGTCAGACTCCACAGTGAGTTTCGTCCAACATGGACATTCTTAGATTCTAGGAAAACTTTTTGGCAAAATCAGATTATTTTGAGCCCCAAAATCCCAGTTTCTCCAGAACCATCAGCTGGAGTAGAGTGCCTTGTGTTGAGCCAGTACACCACAGGGAACGTGGCCAGCCCAGGATACATCACCCCGAAGCTTCTCACTCCCTGCCCTGTTTCTGACCCAACAGAGACTACAACTCTATTCTTATTTCCGTTATTGTGGATGATCCTGGCAAAAGCTCTTCTGCTCCTCAGCCTCCCTGGGAAGCTGGAAATTGAGCTCACCAAGGAAAATCTCCAGCAGAAGAAGGGAAATTACATGTGTCCAAGCAGCCTGGACAACTATTTCCTTTTTCATGCTTTGTCAAGTTTTCTGAATCATAAATGAATGCTTTCTATCTTCTGGCAAGTTAAAAAAAAATTTGCTAGCACAAAAATTATCTATTCTTTAAAGATGTGAGGAATTCACATTAGGCTTTGTGAATAGGCTTTGCCTCTTATGTCATCAAAGGAGAAAATACTTATGTAAGTTTTATAATATTTTCTATGTTCATTTTTTGAGGTTTATACACACATGTAGATCAATTTTATCAAGTCATATTTTTCTAGAAATTGTCCATTTAATAAAGATTTAAAATTGAATAGACATTAATTATGCACTACATTCTCTCAAGAGTTTTTCTTGTTATTATTGTTGTTTGGCTGTTTTAAATATGAGAGGATCTTGCTGAAAGGGTAAGTGATAAATTAGGTGATGTGTCCAGCCCTGAGAGCCACAGAATTCCATTAACCAGTTTATAGCTTTTCTCTTTTAGTCTATTTGCAAAAGCTATTTGGTGGCTCACCTGGTGGCAGGTGGTGTATTGAGGGAGTGTCTTCGCCCTACACATCCTCTACTACAATTTGGAAATGAGAGAAATAAGGGTAGATGATTTGGAGGGATTTTTTTTTTTTACTTTTGGAGATTAAATAAAACGCTATATATCTGGATCATGGGAGAGATATAGCAATTCCAGTTGAGATCAAGGCAAGTCTTAATCTCACATAGGCACGTGACCAAAGAAAGAATGTCAATCAGAAGGATGGTTAATAAGAAATGGGGCATAACGAGAGATGAGTGACAGAGGCAAACGAAGTGCTCCATCAGGCTGGCAGGAGAATCCCATGCCCTGGGCAGGTAAGTCCTACCATGGAGATGGAGAGCTCAGATGAGAAGGCCACTGGGATCCATGCCGGCAGCATCTGCTTACCTGGCCTGACTCAGGGCTCCCCGTGTAGTCCAGTGGTAACTCGGCTTCCAATGTGGCCTATCTTTGGGAAGAGGATGCCCTGGTCAGGCTAACAGGGATATCTAGCCCAGTTAGCAAGTATACTTCTCACTGTAAATGAATAAATATGCATTCTGGTTTTGTTTACCAGTGTCTTTTAACATTTATTATCAAGATTTTGCATCCCCAAGGCAAAAGGGCAATGGATGAAATGGAAATTCTGGGCTTTGGCTAAGAATCTACATGTCAGACTCTGAACACATGGTGAACACATCAAAGTACAGTTGACCCTTGAACCAGATGAGTTTGAACTGCGCAGGTCCACATATATGCTGATTTTCTTCAATAAACGTGTACAACAGTACTGCATGATCCATGGATGCTTGAACCCGTGGATGTGGAACTATGAATACAGGGGGCTGATTGTAAAGTTTTATGTGAATTTTTGACTGCTCAGGGGGTGGGAGCCCCCTACGTTGTTCAAGAGTCAACTGTAATGCCAAACTGTAGGGCTTTGTCATTCACTCATTCCTTCACTCAACCAACATTTACTGACCTACATACTAGCACACACTGAGAAACATCTTGGAAGACAAACTCACAGCCTTTCTTTGCCATGTACATTCCCATTTGAATTTTATGGAGAGTTCATGTAGGCCCAAGGTTTCAGTTCTAAAGCCTGATCATGAATCAGAATCACCTATTGAGTTTTTAAAAAATATAGATGGTGCCCAGTTTCAGGATAGAGTCCAAGTATCTGTTCCTGAAAGCTCTCCAGTTGATCTAATGAACAGCCCAGATTGTACGCAATTCACGGGGAGCGTCCATTTGGATCAATCAGACCACTTTGCCTGTACTATAAAGACAGATCTAGACATATTTGGGGTTATTTCAATAAAGATCCTGAAGGCATCAATCAATACAAAAGAAAGTAAAAATAAGCATAAGTACGTTAACTGGTTTAGATGATAAACTTCCTGTTGGTGTATATATGGCTTTATCTATCTGAAGCACAGCTCTGATCATGTCACTGTCCTGCTAAAAATTTTTAATAGGTAATTTGTTTGATTAGTGTTATAAAGAAACTGATGATACAGAGAAAGAGACAGACCACAGAAGATAACCACTGTTAACTTCTTAACCTACTAGCTTTTAGACTATTTTATGCCTACATAAACATATTTATATATATTTACAATATAGGATAACACTATGCATGTTCCATAACTCATTTAATATTTCATGGGCAACTTTACGTTCAAATATATAAAGATGTAATTTGTAACTTATTCTCCTTATTACATAAATAGTATTCCCTCATGTGGAGAGAGTATACTTTATTTAACTAGTATACAGTGGTTAAGAGCTTTAGAATCCAACTCCAAGATTTCAATTCCAGCTCTGCCACCTATTAGTTATGTGACATTGAGTAAGTTCATTAATTTATCAGTGTTGCAGTTTCCTGGGAATAATAATGGTATTTGCGTAATAGGACTGCAGTTTATACTTTGAGGCCTCAATACCCACCTGTCTTTAAACTACAGCCCAGAATAAATGTATCCTGTCACACAGCCTTGTGAAAGTACTATGGAGAAAAATAGACCATGGAGGAGGGAGGAGGGCATCAGGAAGAGTTTGCAGTTTTATATAGGGAGGTCAGGGTAGGTCTTACTGAAGAGTTAACATCTGTACAGAGACCTGAAGGAGGTGAGGAGATGAGACATGTGGATACCTAGAGGAAGAGAATTCTAGAGAGCAAAGGCCTTGTGGAAGGAGTATGCATGTAGTATTGAAGGAATGGCAAGGAGCCCAGTGTCCTAGAGTGGATTAGGAAGGAGGGGAGCATGGGAGATGAGGTCAGCTGATACAGGGCCTTCCAGATAAAGTGGGCCCATGGGGTAGTTCTGAGCTAACGAGTAATGTGACATAACTTAGGTTCTGAAAAGATAAATCTGGGTGATATTATGAAAATAGACATTAAAGGATTAAAGACAAAAGTAAGAGACTCAGAGGCTACTTCAGTAATCCAGGTGAGAAATGATGACCCTATTGGACTAGGGAGGTGGTGAGAGGTATTTTATTATAAATGTAATTTTTTCATATAGGTATATGAAATTAAATATTTGAATATATATAGAATGAAAAGATATCAGTATTTTCTAATAGAGATAGAGGGTGGGGTGTGAGAAAAAGAATGAAGTCAAGGATGACACCAAGGTTTTGTGGCCAGAAAAAATGGAAGGATTGAGGTGACGTTTGGAGGGATCAGAAATTGTATAGGAAGCATGTTTGGGGAGTTTGAATTTAGACATGTCAAGATGGGGATGCTTGTTATACGCGCAAGTGGAGATGTCAAGTAAACCGTTGGATATTTACAATGTGGAGTCCAGGGGAGGGATCATATCTTTAAGTCCCTTTTGCCACATAAGGTCATGTAGTCATGGGATTACTGCATGGCCGTAACGTCAAAAAGAAATGAGTGTAGACAGTGAAGAGACGTGGTCTGGGTGGTCTGGGTATGAACCCTGGGTTATTCCAAAATTTAGAAGTTGGAGATAACGGAAAGATACTGATAAAGGAAACTAAGGAGCAACCACCCAGTAGGAGGAAAATAATGTGAATAGTGAATGCAAAGTGAAAACAGTGTTTCTAGAAAATATAGGTCCACTGCGGCTGAGAAGTTATGGGAAATGAGGATTGAGAATTGACCACTGGATTTAACAACATGAAGTTCCCTGGTGACTGGACAAAAGCAGACTCAATGGAGAGGTAGGGGCAATGGATGACAAGAGACAGTTCGAGAGAGAAAGAAATTTCTTCAAATAAAGTATACAAATGGTCAATATGCTCATGAAAACATGTTCAACATGAATCATTTGAGAAATGCAATTCATAACCACAATGAGATACCACTTCACCAGCACTAGGTTGGCTACAATCAAAAAATAACAAGAGTTGGAGATGATGTGGAGAAATTCTCATACATTGCTGGTGGAAATGTAAAAATGGTGCAGCTGCAGGTATAAGATGGGAATGAAAGAATAAGAGGAGAACGGAGTACAAGAAGCTTTATGAAGAATAACCCAATGGAAGACGGTAACTGGTTGGATGTCTGGGATGACAGAGAGAAAGGAATCACAATGTGTGAAATTATTACCCCCTGATATGCCTACATCACTTACACTTGGGAGAACTTCCGTAGGGTACTTAACATCTCTGGATTTTAATTTTCCATTTGTACACTGAGGATTTCTGCCTCACATAATTGTTGAATGAAGTTATGAATAATAATGGATAAGGAAGTTGGCTTGAGAATAGGGATGCTGAAAGCCACAACACACATTGAATGAGAGGAAGTAACTCCCACAAGACCCAAGAGGAAGAAACATCTCTGCTTTGAATGTCTCATCTGAGCCAGAGGGCAGGGTCTCTCATTCCATGTCTCCCACCCACATCTCCTACTCCACTGTCCACTGAAGGGACAATTCCTCTTTCAACCACCAACTGCTCCATCCATCATCAGGATGAACTCATTCCAAGTTGGGGCACCTGAGTCAGAAGACCAGGATCCTTGGAAGAGGAACAAATGGAGGATATTCTCCTCTGAATACTCCAGGATTACAAGGTCTTCAGTGACCATGTGGCAAAGGATAAGATATGAATGCTGGAATTGTCCAGTGTTGGATTTAAGGCTTTGCTCTGCCACCAACTATTTTGGGACATTGGTTACTTGTCCTGCAAAATGGGGATAGTAATACCTACCCTAGAGTGTTCTTGTAAGAATAAGAAGAAATGATATTTATAAAATGCCTGGGACAAAACCTGGTTCATGATAGGCTTGGAAAGTCAAGTTCCCTTCCTCTTTCATTTTTTTTTCTCTTCTGCTTTAGGTGGGGGGTGGGAGGGGTCAATGAGTGGTCACATCTTACACTGCTTCTGGACTGATGGGCACTGATACCCAGCCATGATCGGTCACCTGGGATGCCAGTGAGAGATGTCATCTTTTTCCTTCTCAGCCTTCTGTTCAGCCTGAGCAGAAAGAGGTTAGAAAGAGCCTTATTATGGAAACTCTGCTCCTCTCTTATTCATGCACCATCTAGCAGGATCCTAGCATAACACTCAAGCCTTTAGCTCAGAGCTTGGCTTTCTGAGGTCAGAAGTGAAGCAGCTGAGCTTGCTGAGCTGGGAGGGGAACCAAGAGACCTAGGAATCTAGGCCAGCAGACAAAGGATCACAGATCATAGTATCAGAGTGAATCCATCTCCGATTCAAGAGCTGGGACTCAAGGCGGAAGGTACAGGCTTCGAGGAGGTGAGGACCGCCAGGGAGAGGAGAAGCTTCCACACAATACAGTGCCGGCTACATTAGGTCCTCAGGCAACGTGAAGCTGGATGTGGGTTGGGGAAACCAGGCGGTGTCATTGGAGTTCATCATGTCCTCTTTGCTTCCTTGTGGAGTCACTACCAGAAAGACCTTCAGCAGCATCTGTGCTCTGGGTCTTGTCTGCTGAGTCTCTGTGGGAGTTGGGAGTAAGAGTAGCTCAGACCCTTCACAGACAGAGGTGCTTGTCTCCTTGGCACTGGCCTCCTAAAGCCCCAGCACCCTCCTGAGGGAGCCCCAGGTGAGGTTAGCAGGGAAGACTCATGACCAATCCAAAGCAAACCTATGGCAGGGGCCTTGATTATGTCCAAGTTGTCTGAAAAGGACAGATGTGGGAGAGGCTATTTTCAAACCTATGCGAACATGTAGACCATGTGACTTGGAAGGGGGTTTTGGGTTGGAATGGTAGGATTCCAACAGGCAGGGATGGGAGGAAGGGATAGGGAAAGGGAGCCATCATTTCAGGCAGAGGGACGTGAGTGAGCAAAGAGGAGGCTGACCTAGGATCTGAGGCCAGCAGGGCTGTGGGGCGCTGAGGGTCAGTAGAAGAGGCAGGAGAGGGTTGGCTCAGACCCTCCTACAAGCCTCACCCCTCACCCCTCCCAGCAGCCTCATCAAGGGGAGGCGGGAGCTGCATGCTTCATTTCCATTCTAATAACCAAGTACCCCGACCCCAGACAAGGAAAGGCTGAAGCTGCTTTCCTAAGAACACAGGTCCCGACTTGGGTCCCTCTCTGAGAAACAGAAGTCTTGGAAGGTCCAGAAACAGTACACATTCCTTTTCCCACTCCACAAGAGGTGGATTTGAAGTCTACGAGCTGAAGCTGAGGTTAGTACTAGTGGTCAGGGAAAAGGGCTGTGGCCCGATGTATAATATACACTGGATACTCCCCCAACAGACACACAGACACACACACACGCACACACAAACACACCGCTTGACACAAACCTTTTGCCCTATACAGGGTGCAAAGGAAGCCTCAGGCCAGCCCTTTGTGGGATCCCACCTACCCATGCTGCATCCACGGACCCCCAACTCAGCTTCCAGCACCAAGGTCCTAACCCCCTCCTCTGCGGCGTGGTCAATATCTTCTACACGGTCCCCATGCCTGGGCTGTGTTCTCAGAAAGACACACGGCAGCCACTCAGCAGAGGCTGTGGGGATTATCATGTGCAGGAAGGTTCTCTTTGGGAAGCCTCAGGAGGAGAGTTATCAGGAGCTGAGTCAGTGATGGAAAAAGAGCACGCATCCTGCAGGGTGAGGATCCTGAGTGGGAAGGCAGCTTGGAGAGGTGACAGAGGCTGTGACAAGGCCATGTGTGCCCAGGGAGTCGAGGGCAGGAGGGTCAGAGTAACGCAGACCACGGCGGCTGGAGCTGGACCAGAGCTGAGAGAGGCAGGTGTCTGCAGGGATCAAGCTCGGAGTGGAGGTGTCCTAGGAGTTCCAGTTCTCCTACCTCCTCCAATTAAATTATCTTCATGGCTTCTCTTTCTGGCTTATGGACCTCACTGTAGACAGTATTAACAGGCTCCTTTTCTTCTAAATGTTGTTCACCAATACCCTAGGAATGCAAGACAGAGTTCCTAGAACAGCTGAGAGAGGCCCCAGAGGGACCCAAATGGAACCAATGCTGCTGACATGAGCTGCATGTGAATTCCTCCAAAGCGCCCAGCACTGCACTGGCCCCAGGTATAAATTTTCTCAGTAAATACCACTGACCACCTGGAAAGAGTTTTAACTTGGGGCCGGGAAAGGCAGATGACTGGGTTGACAGGCCCAGACCCAGGTGAGGACGGACCCAGGAGAGCCCAGGCTGGGCACAGCTCCCAGCTCTCACCTTGTGCATGTCCTTTCGAGACTCCTGCTGGCTCAGCTCCGCATACTGGATGCCACTATCATTGTCCCTGTGGTCCTCCTGCAGTTCTGTACCTGAGTCATACACAGAGTGGAGCTTGAACCTGGGCCTTGAAAACCTGTATGCTCCCCCACTGTTCTGAACCCCAAGGCCAAGGCCACACCCACCATTCCCTCTGCAGAGAGATTCCTTGAGCAGCAAAATGCAGAAGGAAAGGAACCAAGGGTCCAGTGGGGGAGGGGAGGTATCAGGGCAGGAGGGAGAAGTGCAACCTGCCTCTTCCAGTCTGCATTTTCTTCTTCTTCTCACATGTCTTCCAAAGGTACAGTCCTCCTCCAAGGATCAACAGCACAACCACGACAGCCCCTAGGATGCCTGGCAGGGGGTCAGCACTGACCTGTCCTTGTGAATCTGTTCCCCTCACACAGAGAGAATGAAGAAAGTTAAGGAAAGACAGAACCTAAGATACCCATTGCCAAGGGGAGATAGAGAGAGAGCAGGTGGAGAGCTCTGAAGGGTCCAGGTTCAGAAGCTGAAGAGGGAGGACCATGTCAGTTTCATCCATTCAACCAGGTCCTGAGCTCCTGCTTGGTGCCAGGGGTACCGAGATGAACAAGATGGGGTCACCCAGTGGGGGAAGACTGAGAAAATACCAAAGTCTGCCAGCCAGAGAGACTGCAGTGCAACAGAGGTTTACACCTTGTACACATGTCTTCAGGGAGGGCCTCCCAGAGGAGGTGATGCGTAAACTGAGTCTTGAGGGAGGAATAGGAGTTAACTAGATATTCAACGTGGGCACAGAATTCCAGGAAGGAGGGGCACCACATTTGAGAAATGTCTGTGTCAAATCGCCAGCCCAGGGAGCTGCCATCATCCCACTGCAGCAGGCAGGAGAGGGACAGGGCAGGGAGGGGCCGGGTGAGGAGGGTCAGAGGGAGGAAGAGTCTCTTTCCAGAGGGTTTTGTGGGTCATGCTGAGCATTGAACTTTATCTGAGACTCCAGGATGGGGTTGAGGGGAGGGTAACGCGGGATTTTAAGTGATGCTGACACATCAGTTCCTCCCAGCAGCTCATGGGGGGATGGGTTAGAGGGGCAAGGCTACACTCAGGACACCAGGTCATTCATTCATTCAATGAAATCCTGACTGTGAGCAAACAGTGCCAGGAGCTTTGCTTGGTACATGAATTCAAAGGAGAACAAGACATGGCCTCTGCCCTCAAGGTGTTCCAGGCTACGGAGGAGACAAACCCATAAACAGCATTGCTATTTCGTGTGGGGTGGCTACGGACTGCTCCTTAAAGGGGATGATGCTTGAGGGCAGGACAGTTATAGCACCTGCAGGGCCCTGTGCCACATGAGATTGACACACCCTTGTTCAAACTTTATTAATAACAGAATTATAACCAAGCGCAGGGTCCTGCGTTACTGAGCTGGTCACGTGCCCATGACCTGAGGGAAATCCTTGAACGGGAATAAGCAAGGAAGTGAAGGACTCTTGACTTGGGATGGCTGATGGTAGAGGAAACAGCATTTCCAGAGGCTCAGAAGCTTATAATAGCAGAACACATTCAGGAGCTCCAAGCAAACAATCCCGTGTGAAGTGTATGAGGTAAGAAACATGGGCAGAGGAGCATCTGAGCCCTGAATCCTACAGGGAGCCAGCGGGTCATACGCCTCCAGATGACACAGACCAATTTCAAGATCCAATTTCTTTTCAAAGGATTCCAGTGGACGCACTATGGATAATGGATGAGGTGGGAGAAGTACTGGAAAGCTATTGCCCTGGACCAGCTCTGACACTGCACCACAGCAGCTGGGAAGGAGGGAGATGCCCAGCAAGCAGCAAGTAGGCGGGCAGGCAGGCGCAGGCAGCAGGGAGCATGGGTCAGGGGAGGTGTGGGCCCTCAGGGGAATACATCTCTAGGGAACACCTCTGCGGGCTGCAGCCCTAGTTCCCCTCACCTCCCCCACCCCACCCCTGCTTTCCCTCCAGGCCCAGCTGGGACTGGGAGCTGCTCATCTGGAGCTGGGTGGACAAGATTTGCATCAAAAACAAAACACTTGTATCTTAGGGGAAAAAAGGGGGTGTGTGGAGAGGCGGGCATGGATGTGACAATGAAAAGCAGAGATGAGTTTGCTGTACCTCCCAGACTCCTGTATGCGGTGACCCGATGGAAGGTGGTGCTCATGACATAGTGGGGAGAAAAGCCCAGAACCCTCACCCCAGTGCACCTGAGCTCCGAGAATGCCCCTCCCCTCTGGCAGGTACACTCACCATGGACACAGACTTCCCCAAGGTCTAAGGTGGCAGTTTTCTGGTCCACCTGGTTGCTGACCACACAGGTGAGACTGGCATTGGGCTGGCTCAGGGGCAGGTTCACAGGCAAGGTCCAGGAGTTGGAGGCTGGTCCCGGTGTCACTCTCTGCTCCAGCTCCCTGGGGAGGCCCTTGTTCTGCCAGGTCACGTTCAGGTCCTCTGTGGCCCCTGAGGCTCTGCACTCCAGGGTGACATTGCACCAGCTTGGTGTGATGGATGGTAACTTGAACAGGATCTGGGGAAGGGGCACCGGCTCTAGGGTAAGAGAGACAAAAGAATGGAGCCTTACATGAGTGGAGAACAATACAGTCTGCACATTCTCATCCAGTATCTCATTGAAATCCTGGCATCCTCCCTTTAATGATGGTGAATGCATTTTACAAGTAAAACACAATTTGCCCAATATTTAATACATAGTAAGTGACAATAAAGAAGGGAGCCACTGAGTTAAGTCCTATGTTATTTCACTAGATTGAGCAAGCCTTAAAAATCTCCAACAAGAAAATAAAACCTGGATCCCACCTACCCAAGGCCCATTATTTCTAAGAAAATGGGGTTTCCTCTGGAAGGGGAAGAAGTCTGGGACAGAAAGGCTAGTCCCAGATCAGGACTTGCTCTCTCCTGCTCAGATAATGCCTGGGTTTGCATAGCCCGTAGAGAAGGAGGACATCTGGCCAGCACTGGGAGCCCAGAGAAAGGCCCTGTGCTCGCAATAGTGGAGACATTTGCGGGAGATGCGGTGGTAGCAACTGGGAATGATGAGTCTGAGTCTGGTTAGAATATGCCGCTGAACTTGAGAAGTGACATATTGATAAGTTGGTCTTAGAAATCACATGGGGACCTAAAGCTGTAACAGCCTTTATGCAGACAGGGACTTTAGGGAAAGAAAGTGTTGACTAAGTGAGGTTCTTTGGAAGTGTTGCAGTATAACCTTTCTCCTACATCTGTTGAGGCTTCTAGAGCTGGATCTGTGGAGTCTGTGAGTGAGGCTGGCCTTGGGTGGTGCTGAGTAAAAGGAGAGGAGGCATTAACTACGTGGGCTTATGAATTGTGGTAGGTGAATAATGGACCCCAGATACGTCCATGTCGATCCTCAGAACTTGTGAATATGTTAGGTTACATGGCAAAGTGGAATTAAGGTAACAGGTAGAATTAAGGTTGCTAATCAGCTGACTTTAAAATAAGGAGATTGTTCTGACTACCTGGATGGGACCAATGTAATCACAAGGGTCCTTGAACGTGGAAGAAGGAAGAAGAGGAGGTCAGAGGGATAAGAATGTGAGAAGAATTGGTCTCACTATTACCTGCTTTGAAGGTGGAGGAAGGTGGTCATGAGCCAAGTAATGTAAGCAACCACTAGAAGGTGGAAAAGACAAATAAATGAATCTCCTTCTGGAAACTCTAGAAAGGAACACAGCCCTGCCAGCACCTCGACATGGGCCCAGTGAGACCCGTATCTGACTTCTGACCTACAGCACAGTGAGATCATAAATTTGTGTTTTATTAAGCATCTAAATTATAACAATTTGTTCTAGCAGCAGTAGACAACTAATACACAAATTAAGTAAATCTAGACCTATAAAGTACAATAATTGTTTTGGCAATATCATTTCCCCAAATTTCCATTCTCCTCTCCCAAAATACTAAAGTGGTTTATCCCTGCTGTGAATCTCAGCTCTGCTCACCATTTGCAGTAAACCCACTTACCCTAATTTCAGAGGAGAAAATAGAGTCTGAAGGCTGGTGTCTGGAAGGAATCTTGAAAAATGGGACCTATGTGAAACTCGTAGCATAAAAGAAGGAGGTAAGCCATGGGATGGGGTCAGGTGCTGTCACTTACCATAGACAGTGAGGGGGAAAACTTGGTTAAGTTCTATTCCTCCAGTGAAGCTGGCTCGAGCCCGGTACAGTCCACTGTCCTCAGGGGTCAGGTTCTCAATCTTCAGGGACAAGATGCCGGGCACATGGACCCTCTGCTGGTACTTGTCCTGGAGGCTGACCCAAGTGGGAGCGTCTGCCCCAGCATAGACTCGCAGCAGGACTCTGTAGTTTGAGTCAGGGCCAAAGCCCCATGTGACCTCCTCCAGGTTAGCTTCTTGCTTCCTGGTCACATGAAACAACACAGAACCTCCTCGAACCCTGTGCAGATGAACATGGGCTCCAGAATCCTGAACTCCAGAACCATGTGTCCCAGAACTCTTGACCCCAGTGCAGCAGATGCCTAGGGCATTGGAAACAGGAAATGTATTTTTTTTTTTTCAGTAACAGTAAAGGAGAAAACCACAAAACCCATCTTTTAAATGAAATTCATCCAATATAGTCCCTTGATTCTTAGGAGGAAGCCTAGTAAAATGAATCTGAAGCAATTCTAGAATTAAGTCCTGGCTCTAGTGAATTGTAACCTTGAACAGGTTACTTAAACTTGCTAACCTGCAGTTTCCTCACCTGCTTCATAATGACAGTATAAACTGAATGAGATCATGGATCAAAAGCACCTGGCAGGGGCTTCCCTGGTGGTGCAGTTGTTAAGAATCTGCCTGCCAATGCAGGCGACATGGTTTCGAGCCCTGGTCCGGGAAGATCCCACATGCCGCGGAGCAACTAAGCCCTTGCGCTGCAACTACTGAGCCTGCAAGCCACAACTACTGAGTCTGTGTGCCACAACTACTGAAGCCCGTGCACCTAGAGCCTGTGCTCTGCAACAAGAGAAGCCACTGCAATGAGAAGCCTACGCACCGCAACGAAGAGTAGCCCTGGCTCGCCGCAACTAGAGAAAGCCCACGCACAGCAACGAAGACCCAACACAGCCAAAAATAAAATAAATAAATTTATTAAAAAAAAAAAAAAGCACCTAGCAGAGTTTCTGTCAATACCAAATGCGTAACTGTAGGAGGAGTTTCTTAAGTGTCTCCTCATGTTCACATCCTTGTGTAATGCCCTCCCCTAGAGGGTGGGCTGCACCTAGTGACTGGCTTCTAAGGAATGGACCACAGCAGACTTGATGAATGTCACTCAGTGATACTAGGTTATAGGAGACTGTGACTTCCCTCTTGCTCTCTCTCTCTCCTTCACTCTCTCTCTTGCTCGCTCTGAGAAACCCAGCTGCCATGTTGTCAGCTGTCCTAAGGAGAGGCCCACGTGACAAGGAACCGAGGGAGCCTCTGGCCAACATCCAGCGAGGAAGAGGGACCCTCAGTCCAGCAGACACAGGAACTGCCTCCCATCAGCAATCACATGAGTAGGCTTGGAAGCAGATCCTGCCCAGCTGACCCTGAGCTGCTGCAGCCCCAGCCAAGACCTTGATTTCAGGCTGGGAGACCCTGAGCCAGAGGACCCAGCTGATTCACCCCTGGGCCCTGACCCACAGAAACTGTGAGAGTATGCCTGGTGGTGCTTAAGGCACTAAGTTTTGGGGTGACAGGTTACACAGCAGTAGATATCTAATACAGATATGAAGGCTGCTCTCTTTCCTGCTCCTTCTAGACAGTGTAGCTGGCAGGACAGGCTAGGCTGTGCTGCATAACAAACAGTTACAATACCTCAGGGTCTTAGAACAAGGGGAGTTTATATCCCCCACCACAGGTTCCATAAGACAGTGAGGAGGGGTCCTGTCGCACAGGGCGGAGGTTCTACCTCCTTGTAGCTGCACCCATGGAACTCACAGCACCCTCACAGGCTCCCAGCCCCGCAGCAGGGAGGGGAGACAGGAGAATCACACAGGAGGTTTCACTGCATCTGTCCAGAATTAGCGTGATCCCTGCTCTTGCTTTGTGGCCAGCATTTGTCACAAGGCTCTGGCTAACTGCCAGGGACTAGAATATGAGGGGAAGCGTGATCATTTAGTGAGCTCTGCTGTCCCTGCCACCAAGACAGCACTTCCCTAACCAGGCCCCACGAGGCCGCATTAGGCCTTTCTTGGTCATTTTCCTGCAGAGCTGTGACCAGTGGGCACATTCGCCTCAGTGGCACCTCCTCCTGAGCCCACCCTCCCGCTTCAGACACAGACCGCAGGGACCCAATACCCTCTTTCCATCCTGGGGACCAAGGTAGGACAGAACAGGACCAGGGAAAGTGTCTTATCCTGAAGAGATGATCAATCTGCTTCTTCCACCAGGTCAGGATCCATCTGCCTCGCTTGGCCTCTGGCTTCCAAGGTCCCAATCCTCTCTCCAATTCAATAAATTCTCATTATCTCAGGCCTGCCTCCCTCCTGCGGTACTTATTCCCATTCCTGGCTCTCGCTGGAAGCAGAGAACAGCTCGCGCCAGCTTTCATATGCACAAGCATTTCAGATATTTCTTTGTTTTTATTTAGTCACTAACTCACTTAACCAGGCATCTCCTCCAGATCAGGTCTTAGGGGGGATCTGCCCAGGCCCCTCCTGTCACAGAGAAGGAGGCGCCCCAGGGGGTGAACTTGTCCTGGGTCACATAGGGCAGAGCCACGCCTGGAGCCAGGGCTCCTGTCTCCCAGCCCAGTGCTTCTCCTCTGCAGGAGCTGCCCATCACCTCCCCCACCCTGTCTGTCCCTGTCCTCCGCAGGAGCTCCCCTCCCAGCACTGCTCTCTCATCACCAGGATCAGAGCAGTTCCTGGAAGCTCATCCTCCAGCTTTCCTCTCCTGGGAAAGGGGAAGCAAGTACTTAGAGGGGTTTAGCAGGGCAGGGACTTCTGGCCGGCTGAGGGTTAGACAACAGCCTAACCAGACTCCGCATGTGCTGGAAAGGAGGGAACCAGGGAGAGAAGAGGCTCAGCCTTCAGGCTGCAGGAAGGACCCACCCAGAAGGGAATGGTGAGCCCAGCTGTGAGGAAGATGGAAGAAGACGTAGAAAGAGAAGGAAGGCAGCAAGAGCTGTGATCTACAAAAGATCTAATCCTGAAGAAGAAAATAAAGCCGGGGGGTATGGTTACAAACTAGACAGAGTAAAAGTTTATGTAAATAATATAAAATTTAACACTTACAAATCAACTTAAAATTTTGTCCATTTCCCTCCTCTCTCTTTCTCTCTCTCTCTCTCTCTTATGTAATCTTCCAACCCCAGAGCCTACGGAGAAAACTCTAAATAACAGAACATATTTTCCAGTTATGTAAAATTGAAGAGAAGGCCTACATTTTACTGTAGACATAAATTTAACTTGTTAAAAAAGAGGTCATGTTTTACAAAGCTCATTCTTTTTTTTTTTTTTTTTAATTTATTTATTTTTGGCAGCATCGGGTCTTTGTTGCGGTGCGCGGGCTTCTCATTGCGGTGGCTTCTTATTGCGGAGCACGGGCTCTAGGCGCGCGGGCTTTAGAGCGCAGGCTCGTAGTTGTGGCTCACGGGCTTAGCTGCTCCGCGGAATGTAGGATCTTCCCAGACCAGAACTCGAACCTGTGTCCCCTGCATTGGCAGGCAGATTCTTAACCACTGTGCCACCAGGGAAGCCCACAAAGCTCATTCTTATTTCAAGACATCTGTTTATAAAAGGTCTCTAATTCATTAAATTTCATATAACTCCTGCAAGTTTATTTAGTGGCTGGGTTACTAAAACAAAAAATTAAAACAACAAAAGCTTTCCAACTTTCTCCAGAATTCATAATTCACTGGGTATTAGTATTTTCTCATTAGTTTTTATTTAATTTCCTTTGACATAATCATATACTCTCCCAGGAAGTCCTGTATGTGATTACGGTGTTGTCCAGTCTTCAGTTCATTTTCACTTAACTCCCTATTGTTTCTACTTCCATTTCTCTTCTCCCCAAGTTCACTCCCTTCTGAAGCCCACATTACCAGTCTACTGTTCCTTCTGTAGTTTCTCCATATTCTTTCTACACGTGGGTATACAGAAACCCTTAAGTTTTACAGGCTGCTGTTCCTTTTACCAAAGCAGAATTTCACTGTATTCAACATCTTACATCTTGCTCAAGAAACCCAGACTAGAGTTGCTTCCTCCCTGTCAGACACAGGGTTCTGGCTGCCACCCTCCCCCATAGGACAACTGCACAAGCTGCCAGGTGTTCCCCTCTGAGTCCAGACCAGGGGAGCTTCATTCCCCAGCCCTTCCACGCCAAGCAGCGGGTTTCTTTGTCTCCCTCCCTCTTCCCAGGCAGCTCGATGCTCTCCCAGTCTCTCTGTTATTGCACAGAAACAGCCTCGCCTCCCTGGAAATGTTTCCCTTAATGCAGCCAAGGCTGCCTGAGCACAGGGGTCCCAGGCTCGCCACAACCAAAAGGCCATTTTGTTCTTCTGTTCACCCCAGGGCTCTAAACCAAATGCACTGTAGTTGCTAAATAATTACAGAGCTGTTTTGTCTTTTTGTTCACCAAAGACTTTAGACGTGGAAAGGGGACATTGCCTCCCTGCTCCCCCCAAAGGTCCTCCCTCCCAGGAGCCCGGGCCACTCACTGAGGAGTAGGCTGGTGAATCCCAGGAGCCGGGAGGCCCAGCAGAGATGGGGGTCTTCTGAGCAGGGCCCCATCACAGGCTGCCTGCCTGCCTGTGCAGCTGTGGAAGAAAGGTCTATAGGAGGAGGGGCAGGAGAGAAGGGAAGCGTCACTCAAAGGGACACTTAGGTTCTTCCCCACCCCTAGGGCGGGGCTAGCATGTTAGCTCTGGGTTGCCAGCCCACAAGCCTGTAGTAAGCCACTCAGATGTTTCCTATTACGATCCCCAGCACTTACAGTAGGACCTCAATAAACAATTGCAGAATAAATGTATAAACAACTTCGCTACTGGAGATACCCCATCCCTGTGGTCACACCAGCCTGTTGATCTCACACTCCCCACGCTGGCACTCTCTATAATTCCCTTGCCTGTTTCCCTGGGGTTAGGCTCAGCCCAGACAGCTTGCTCTTCAGTGTCAACCTATGGTTGGGCACAGAAGTCATGCTATTTCAGCCAGGGTAGGCTGGGCCTCTGCTG
The DNA here is from genome assembly GCF_965194805.1 of Balaenoptera borealis. Taxonomy (NCBI): domain Eukaryota; kingdom Metazoa; phylum Chordata; class Mammalia; order Artiodactyla; family Balaenopteridae; genus Balaenoptera; species Balaenoptera borealis. The sequence continues at coordinate 80,221,658 of NC_138860.1, read as the reverse complement.
CCTTGGGTTGCTGTCTCCTCTGTCTTTACACTGTTTAATGAGTTTGGTTTTCCATAAACTTCAAATGTCAGTTGCCTAAGTAAGAAGCTATGAGCAAAAGAACAAAGCTCTTTGGGGGAAGTGTCAACTCCCCGTATCACAAATGCAAATATTGGCATTTATTGCTTGCACCCTTATGGCTTTCCAGCTGCCCCTAGTGTTACTTATTCTCCCTACATACACACAGGGCAAAGCCAGACCCCACGGTATCTGATAGGCTCTTGTCTGCATCACACCCACCATTTCCCTTTAAACCTCTGCCAGGCCTGCTCCTGCTATCACAGAGGGGCAGGGATAGATATCTACACACCCCTCCTGGCCACAGCCTCAGCTGCCTCAGACTCACTCCCACCCACTGAGGCTCAGGCTCTCGCCTCTTCTCACCAGACTGAATACCCCACAACATCGGAGAACTCTTGGGCCCACACCCTAGGGGAGCAGCACCATCTACCTAACTCCTGGGCAGTGCCTCCTTCTCATCCCCACTGAGACTTCCCCCTCAGCTGTCCCAAGGCTGAGGAGCCCCATGCATGACTGGCCCCATGACCATGCACTCAAGGTAGTCATGGCACTGTGTATTAAACCCATTTTACGGATGTGAAAACTGAGACCAAGCGAGGCAGTGTAATTGCAAAAGGTCATACAGTGAATCAGGCGTAGGGTCTGGACTCTCGACAACAAACTCTAGAAAAAAACCCCCAACATCACAGCCACTGTCCCATCCCACTGTGTGACCTCAAGCAAGTCACCTGAGTCCATTCTGTGCTCCTTAAATTGCTCTGCTGAATCCCAGACAAGTGAATATCCAACACTGGCTTATTCCCTCCAACCTCCTCTAGTAATGGGGAAATTACTGCAAAAGGTAATGAGACTGTGGTGAGAAACTTCTTGTCTGGGGTCAAAATCCAGGCAGCTCACCCACTGGTCCCTCTCAGAGTGATGGGGAGCAAGCTTCATATTTTCGCTCTTCCATGTCCTATAAGTCCTCTTGTGTTAGTCCTCTTGTGTTTGGGTCTGTAAACCATCTGCTCAGGATTTGGGGAGGGAGGAGGAGCCTAGAGAGAGGGAAACAGCAATGCAGCTACAGGCCAGGGACACCGGAAGAGAGCCAGACAATAAACATTCCATGCTGGCAGAACACCAGGGACTTTCTGGAAATTTCTTAAGTCAGCATCTCAGCCACCTTGTGCAGCTGGAAAGCTAAATCATCATCAACACCCCCAACCTGTCTACCTCTTTCAAATTCACAAAGCATTTTCATCTATGAGAGACAGATAGATATTATTACAATTATCTTCCCATTTTACAGATGTAGAAACTGAGGATCCAAAGAGGTTAATTAATAAACCCAATATGTAGTAGAGCCTGGCCTGGGACCAGATCCCTGTCCTTTCATACCAATGGTCTTTCCAGATCCAAGTCCCTCTCGGTGCAGTGAATCTCCCACACAAGATGGTTTCAGACTTTGAGAAGCCACATGAAAGGGGGAGGCCAGGCCTGTCCCAGGGCAGCCTCTCTCCTCCCCAGCACCTTTCCAGGCAGGAAAACTAAGGCCTGTGGCTGCAACTCAGCAGCCTCTGAGATCAAGGTGGCCTTTGTCCAACCACAGCTCCTCCTCCTGCACTCAGTACATCACAAATGGTCTGTGCCTCCAGCCCAGCCAGACCTGCAAAGGCTGCTGGCCTGAGAAGCCTCAGCTGGTCTCCCAACAGGGCCCGGGGACCCTCACTGTCTGTGAGCTGCAGGCTGGTGGACCTGCCCTTCTTCCTGGGGCAGTGAACTATCCTCCTAGGGAGTCTCATGGTCCAGCTTTCACAGGGTCTTTTCACCTTAGTCTTAACATCCATCTCATCTGCCACACCAACGACATTACCTTTTAAACCTGGAGAAGCGCCCCCCCCCACCCCCCAACACCAGCGGAGAGACTGCTCTCACCCTGAGCTTGTCCCCAGCTCCTGGGAGGGCTCCTGTTTGCCCGTGACTCTCACCCCAGCCACATCTTTTGGCTTCTTTCTGCTGGGCTCCTTTTTCACTAGATTTCCCCAGCGATTCTTGGCTGGACTGGTTGCCAGCCTCTCTCTTCTGTCCAGCGGGGGAGGACAGACCACAACACACAGCACATCCTTCTACCCACCCCAGGCATTCAGACCACATTACTCTACCCCATAGGGAGCTGAGTAGGCTCTGCAGATCCCCACGCACAGTCCCTGACAAGGTGCCCACAGACATTTGAGACCCTCCCATTGGGAGCACAGAGGGGAGGGAGAGCCCCAGCAGGAACAGATAACTGGGAAAAACCTCCCCATTTTAGGGGTCACTCCCCATCCTTTATGGGCCTAAGAAAGAACCCCCATCAGCCTCCAGCCTGCACACCTGCTCCCACTCCCTGGAGTAAGACCCTTCCCTCTCGCCCCCTGTCAAATGTCCACCGATCATTCCAGATGCAGCTCAGATGGTCCCCTGGGAGCCTGCCCCATCTGCCCCAGATGACTTAGGTGCCCTCTGCACTGGGCTCCCACAGCACTTCAGCAAGTTGTTGGTCATTTGTGATGTGACAAGTTTACTGGCTCTTGTCCCCCTCTTCTGATGCAGGCCCCAGGCCCTGTGACCAGGGAGGCAAGGAGACCCCACTCTCAGGCTGGGGCAAGTTCAAGGTCGGCACCTGACAGTGGGTGTCCTGTTGACTCACCCTGGTCCCAGCCCTCCTGTGAGGACATTGGGGTGTCACATATGCTCTTGAGCAAGACAGGCAGCTTTTAGCTAAGCTTCACATGGCACCCATGACTTGTTTCCACTCAGGAAATATTTACTGAGCACACCTGTGCCTCGGCACAGCCAGGGTTCTCATTTCCTGTCCAGGTCACCATCTGCTGTGGTCTGAGCCCTGAGCTGGCTTCAGGGGCAGCGTGACCTCACCCAGCACCTCCCCTTCTGATAGACACTTGGCCCCCTAGGGCCCAAGGTGCCGTGTTCTGTGGGAAAACGAAGGTGAGCGCCTCCATGGCTATACCTTCCCAGACCTGTTTCAGGGGTGCTAATTCACCCCAAGAGCATCCACCCCTCAGAAGGACAGTCTCAAAGTCCGCAGTGTTATCCTCAGAAATTCAAGTCTGAAAACTAAATTCTACTACTGGCATATACCCTGAGAAGGCCATAATTCAAAAAGAGTCATGTACCGCAATGTTCATTGCAGCACTATTTACAATAGCCAGGACATGAAAGCAACCTAGGTGTTCATCGACAGATGAATGGATAAAGAAGATGTGGCACATACATACAATAGAATATTAGTCATAAAAAGAAACGAAATTAAGTTATTTGTAGTGAGGTGGATGGACCTAGAGTGTGTCATACAGAGTGAAGTAAGTCAGAAAGAGAAAAACAAATGCCATATGGTAACACATATATATGGAATCTAAAAAAAAAGGTTCTGATGAACCTAGGGGCAGGACAGGAATAAAGACGCAGATGTAGAGAACGGACCTGAAGACACAGGGAGGGGGAAGGGTAAGCTGGGACAAAGTGAGAGAGTAGCATTGACATATATACACTACTAAATGTAAAATAGATAGCTAGTGGGAAGCAGCTGCCTAGCACCAGGAGATCAGCTCGGTGCTTTGTGATCACCTAGAGGGGCGGGATAAGGAGGGTGGGAGGGAGATACGAGAGGGAGGGGATATGGGGATATATGTATACATATAGCTGATTCACTTTGTTATACAGCAGAAACTAACACAACATTGTAAAGCAATTATACTCCAATAAAGATGCTAAAAAAACCCCCCACATGGGTCAATGGAACAAAATAAAGAACACAGAAATAAACCAACACATATATGGTCAATTAATTTATGACAAAGGAGCCAGTGGGGAAAGAACAGTCTCTTCAATAAATGGTGTTGGGAAAACTGGATAACCACATGCAAAAGAATGAAAATGGCTGAGTAATATTCCATTGTATATATGTACCACGTCTTCTTTATCCATTCCTCTGTTGATGGACATGTAGGTTGCTTGCATGTCTTGGCTATTGTAAGCAGTGCTGCAGTGAACACTGGGGTGTTGCTTAGCCATTAAAAAGAATGAAATAGTGCCATTTGCAGCCACATGGATGGATCTAGAGATTGTCATACTGAGTGAAGTAAGTCAGATAGAGAAGGACAAATATCGTATGATATTGCTTATATGCAGACTCTAAAAATAAAATGATACAAATGAACTAAAATTTACAAAACAGAAACATATACACAGACTTACAGAACAAACTTATGATTACCGGGGGGAAGGGTTCAGGGGAGGGATAGTTAGGGACTATCATGTATACACTGCTATATTTGAAATGGATAACCAACAAGGACCTACTGTGTAGCACAGGGAACTCTGCTCAATATTATGTAACAACCTACATGGGAAAATAATTTGAAAAAGACTAGATACACGTATATGTATAACTGAACCACTTTGTTGTACTCATGAAACTAAAACAACACTGTTAATCAACTATACTCCAATATAAAATAAAAAGTTAAAAAAGAAAAAGAATGAAACTGGACCACTATCTTATACCATACACAAAAATTAACTCAAAATAGATTAAAGAATTGAATGTAAATTCTGAAACCATAAAACGCCTAGGTTTTGACAATGATTTTTTAAGCGTGACTCCAAAAGCAAAAGCAAGACATGCAAAAAGCAACAAGTGAGCCTACGTCAAACTAAAAAGCTTCTGTGCAGTAAAGGAAATCATCAACCAAAGGAAAAGGCAATTTACTGAATGAGAGAAAATATTTTCACATCTTATATCTGAAAAGGGATTAAGATCTAAACTATGTAAAGAACTCATACAACTCAACAGTAAAAGCACAAGCAATCCAATTTAAAAATGGGAAGAAGATCTGAATAGACATTTTCCCAAACATACAGATGGGCAACAAGTACATGAAACCATGCTCAATATAACCAACCTCAGGGAAATACAAGTCAAAACCGCTACGAGATATCACCTCACATCTGTTAGAATGCCTATTATCAAAAAGACGAGAAATAACAAATGCTGACAAGGATGTGGAGAAAACGGAACCCTTGTACATTGTTTTTGGGAAAGTAAATTGTTGCAGGCACTAGGGAGGTTCCTCAGAAATTAAAAATAGAACCACCATATGATTCACCAATTCCACTATGGGGTATTTATTTGAAGAGAATGAAAACACTAACTTGAAAAAATATACATGCACTCCCATGCTCATTTCAGCATTATTTACAGTAACCAAGAAATGGAAACAACCTAAAACCTAAGTGTCTATCAATGGATGAATGGATAAAGAAAATGTGATATATATACATACACAGTGGAATATTATTCAGCCATAAAAAGAATGAAATCTTGCCATTTGCTACAAAATGGATAGACTTTGAAGGCATCATGCTAAGTGAAGTAAGTCAGACAGAGAAATACCAGTACTGTATGATCTCACTTGTATGTGGAATCTTAAAAAAAAAAAAACAAGCTCATAGATACAGAAGACAGGTTGGTGGTTGCCAAAGGTGGGTGAAATGGGGAAGGAGATCAAAAGATACAGACTTCCAGTTGTAAAATAAATAAGTTTTAACGATGTAATATACAGCATGGAGACTATAGTTAAAAATACTGTATCGCATATTTGAAAGATGCCGAGACTAGATCTAAAAGTTCTCACTACAAGAAAAAAAATTCTGTTAACTATATATGGTGACAGATATTAACTAGATTTATTGACTTAATCATTTTGCAATATATGCAAATATTGAATCATTATGTTATAAACTTGAAACTAATATAATGATGGATGTCAATTACACCTCAATAAAATTTTTTTACATTAAATGAAATCAAAAGTGAAAAAGGAACATCTAGTTTGCAGCAGCAGGAAGTCACAGGGGCAGGGCCTCTGGCGATCTGTCAGGGCCCCTCAGCCCAGGGAATCCTGAACAAGCCTCCACCTCTACCCTTGAAGCTCCTGTGAAGTCTTCTGCAGGGGTTTTCAGCATTGCTGAGACCACCTGGAGTAAGGAGAAGAGAGTCTGGGGTCAAAGTCCCCTATCTCCCAGAGGGCCTCTCCCCACTCCCCACTGTCCAGAGCTCCCAGCCTGTAAACTGGGGGGAGGGGTGGGAGGAAGGACTCCTGGTGGAGTCAGGCCCTAGAGGAACTCACTCTTCATCAGAGATCTAAGGATGCAAAAGAGACCAGAAAATGCCCCCGTCCCCCCATACGTGCCCATGCACACCCTCCACCAGAAGTCAGATTACCCAGCACCTAGGTCCGGGGGCAGATTCTTCTTGGAGAGGGGATGGGAAGGGGACCTAGGAAGGCCACTGCGGCCATGTGGGTTCCTGGCATCTGTGCACCTGCCTCAGGGTCACCTTCTGCCTCACAGACCCAGCCCCATGGATTTTCCCCCAGCTGCCTTTAGCACAGGCCAGTATTTGGGAAACAATTTTGAGAAAACAGCTCATGTCAGTTAGGGGAGCCAGGAAAGAGTCAGGAGACCCAAAGGAAGTTACTTATCTCCACATAGGTCTCCCTTGTTTTGCTTTCAACTTCCACCAGGCTGAATACACCTGAGGACATGGAGTGGGTCCACCCCACAGGCTGGTTCCTGCCAGCTCTGACCATCTCTGCCCAGGAAGAGCCAAAGGGCATGAAACCCCTGCTGCCCAGTGTCCCACCCACTCACCTCCAGATCCAGTTGCTTTTTCTTTTTCTTTCATTTTGTGGAAGCTTTTTTTCAATTTTATGTTTTAAAACTTTTATTAATTTTTAATAGACATTTTCTAGAAGGGTTTTATATTTCCAGAAAAATAATGAAGATAATAAAGTTCTCATATCCCCTACACACCATTTCCCCTGTCATTAACATCTTACATTAGTATGGTAATCTGTTACAATCAAGGAACTGTTATTGGTAGGTCCACACATTATTCAGATATCCTTAGTATTTCTCTTATGCCCTTTTTGTGTTCTAGGATCCCATCCAGGACAGCACATTACGTTTAGTTGTCATGTCTCCTTCAACTCCCTTAGCTGTGACAGTTTCTCAGAATTTTTGATGTTGACAGTTTTGAGTATTGGTCAAGTACTTTGTACATTGTCCCTCCATTGGGATTTTTTTTTTTAATTTATTTTCTTCATTTATTTATTTATTTTTGGCTATGTTGGGTCTTCGTTTCTGTGCTAGGGCTTTCTCCAGTTGCGGCAAACGGGGGCAACTCTTCATCGCGGTGCGCGGGCCTCTCACTATCGCGGCCTCTCTTGTTGCGGAGCACAGGCTCCAGACGCGCAGGCTCAGTAGTTGTGGCTCACAGGCCTAGTTGCTCCGCGGCATGTGGGATCTTCCCAGACCAGGGCTCGAACCCGTGTCCCCTGCATTGGCAGGCAGATTCTCAATCACTGAGCCACCCGGGAAGCCCTCCATTGGGATTTGTGTGATGTTTCTGAGGTTACAGGCTTTTGGAGGAAGACAACTGAGGTAACATGCCCTTCTTATTATATCATCTCAAGAGTGCACACTGTCGACATGACATCACTGGTGATGTTGACCTTGTTATCTGTCCTGGGTAATGCCTTTCAGTAATTTTTTATTCCTGCTTTGAGTTCTTATCTCTATTTCTAAGAGAACTTTCTCATTTTGAGATAGTTTCTTTCTTTATTGCTTGTTTTAGGTGGACGCATTTTTCTAGAAAGGGGTTCCTAAATCATCAGATTCTCAAAAGTTTGCATAATAAAAAAAGAGATGTCAAGACCCTAACAAGGTTGGCTTAGGAGCCCCTTGGGTCACTTCCAGCACAGCCAATACTTACTGAATATGACCAGGAATTCACCCCATAGCAAGGCTTTCCTTCTAACTGTAGGAATTATTTCAAGGGCTTTCTTTTTAAAGAATTGTTCTTATTTATAGTCAAGGTAGACACAGTAGACAGCACAGGTGTTACTGCCAAGGAAAATCACTAGGGGGATATTTATAACAAGGAAATATTGGCAAATAAATGATGAAGAAGGGGAGGAAATCCCCAAGATGTTAAATTGGAGTGCTGTCACTGAGATGATTAATGGTGTCGTGAATTTTAGTGAAGATGATTACTGGATTGTCATGTAACCATAGTGTACACTTAATTGCACCTATAATAAAGCATGTGGTGCATGAGGAGACAAGGCCATGGATCCACATTTTATTTTTCTGATTTACAAGTGTTGAGAAAGGAGAAATCCCAAGATGCAGCTCTCCCCCGCCAGGGAAAAGAACATTTTGAGTCCTGTGAATTGGCCAAGTTGTTGTCTCTTCCTGAAGCCATCACTAGCCAGCATGACAAGGCCTCCATCGTTCGAATTATTTAGCTATCTGAAAATGAGGGCCTTCATGAACCTGGAGGACCCTCCGTGGAATTTGTGAACAGAAAGCCCCTTACCTAACACATTAGTAAAAGTTATAGGTATACAATGAAGGAAAGCCCCAGTGCACCAGCCATTGACGTATTTGAAGCACACTTGGGAAGTCACATTTTGCAGTCCCTAGAATGGCTTTGCATTGGCACTAAATGAAGAAGGAAAATTTTGTACATTTCCAACAGTCTCCATCTACCTGCCCCTCTTGCAAGTGACTGGCTTAGTTTGACCCTTTTCATCTAGTGGTTTGGCATGAGGAAAACACAGCTTTAGTGAGAGGGATTTTTTTTTTTGGCCACATCACACAGCTTGTGGGATCTTAGTTCCCCAACCAGGGATCGAACCAGGGCCCACAGCAGTGACGGCGCTGAGTCCTAACCACTGGACAGCCAGGGAATTCCCATAGTGAGAGGGATTTTGTATTTGTGTGATGCTTTGCCAAGTTGGATAACCTACCTTGTCCCTTGGAGCTAAAGATGGAGATAAGATTTGTCTGTCCCCTCTTAAGCAGGACCTACCCCAGACTTGTTGCTTCTGAGAGCTGACACTACTCTAAGGGGGAATCCAGAGCAGCTGGAACCTTTTGGCTGTTAGTGAGTTTGCTGGTTAATAGCTAAATCAAGAAAGATATTGGTGAATAATAGAGATATTTGGCATTTGAGGAAGGTTGAGGGAGGATGAGAAACACTGACCAATATAACTACTCCCTGTTGAGAATCCAAATCCAAGTCCACTAACTCCTCCTTGAAGAACGTGGAAGCTGTTGGCTGTCACATATAGAGTAGTTCTATTTCATGTGGACTTTAGCAAATCAATTGATAGAAACTGGGCTATTGTCAACTCAGTATTAGGATTCTTGTATCTCATTGAAATCTCTGATTTTGTAATAGCCTTTAATAGAGTTTCAGCCTTGTCTTAATCTGTTTGGGACCTAGTATCAAGAATATCCAATTTTGAAACTGATGTGTCACCATGTCAACACTGTATTGAACTGGAAACACCACTGTTTGTTGTTCTGCAATGCCCACATTCATCTGTTTTGTGCAGAATATCCAACAAAGTTTAATAAACTAGTGAAGAAGAAATATGAGCAATTAGTTTAAGCAGGTAAATGCTAATTAGGGAATGCCTCAAAAGCATCCATTATATACTAGGTCAAAACACATCTTACAGCCCTGGTTAGTAGTATAATCCAAATTCTGTCAAGGCAACTGCACTTTCTGTTATTAAGGTGTGTGTGTTTGCTTTGCCTGACAGATGGCTCTGTTTGCTTACATTGATAGCTAGGAAAATAATAATTCCATTATTCTGGCCAAAAGAATATTAGCTCTTGGGTTTTGGCCGTTTCAGTCAGTCTTCCTGCCAGCACAGCATATGAACATATATGGATTGGATTTTCAAGGAAATTGACTCATCTGGAAGAGTGGCTATCTGAAATATCATCTGTTCACTCTAAAAAAAAACCCCAAATGAACAAATATAATAAAGCAGAAGCAGACTCACAGACATAGAGAACAGACTAGTGGTTATAAGAGGGAAGGGGGTAGGGAGAAGGACAAAATGGGGAAGGGGATTAAAAGGCACAAACTACTAGGCATAAAATAAATAAGTTACAAGGATGTAATGTATAACACAGGGAATATAGTCAATACTTATAATAACTTTGTTTGGAGTATAAGCTATAAAAATATCAAATCACTGTGTTGTACACCTGAAACTAACATAACATTATAATTCAACTATACTTCAATAAATAAAAAAGAAAGAAACATTTGGCTTTAACTCTGTGCTGGTTTCTCCTTTAAAGCAGTTTATTTCCTTGCTTCTCTCCTGTAGCGTTAAGGCAATCTTTTCTTAAAATCTGAGACAAATAACTGAGGTTTCTGCAGAATAAAGGAGCTGCGCAGACGTGGCACAGCAGCTTGCAACCCGTGTGCAGTCATTCCCTGCTTTTGTACGTGATGCTCTTTAAAGTGCTTTTAATAGTCAGCATTTTGACTTACCCAGGGACAGATGCTGCCCGCAGTGTGCTATTCCTTCAGCAGTGGATGTGCTCAGTGTTGCCAGAAACAGTCGAATATGCAGGTAGAAGCCGTGAGATACAATGCAGAGATTAGCGCCCTCCTAAGAAGAGGAAGAGGTAGCAAAGCTTTCCCTCCTCACCGTGTAAGGAAATAGCAAGGAGACAGCAAGCCAGGAAGAGGGCCCTCACCAGGAAGGGCATCAACCAGCACCTTGATCTTGGACTTCACAGGCTCTGGAATTATAAGAAAATACATTTCTGTTGTTTAAGCCATCTAGTCTATGGCGCTTTGTAATAAAACTCTAAGAAGACCAAGACAGTCTGGAGGAGAAAAGGAAAAGACTCCATGACCCACCAAGCACCACCTGCAACCAGCACCTAAGCCTCCCTCAAAACATCCTCCTTCCCTGCCCACCCGTAGCGCCTGGGCGTTAGTGCCACCTGGCGGCTGAAGATCAAACTGTCCTAGAGGTTTCCTGAAAGGGTGTCTTCCAACATCAGGTCAACATTCAACAAACGTGTAATAAGTGTCAACTGTGTGCAGCACCACTGGGATACAAAGACAGGAGGCAAAGTCACTGTACTAGAGGGGTCCAAACTCTAGCGGGGGAGATAGAAGCAGAAATCATTTCAGTGCAGGTTGTATGTGCTACAGTACAGAGGCTCTTAAGAAGCATTTTCTTTCATCAAGGAGAACAAAACAGATCATGTGAAAACTGAAATAAAGCAGGAAGGCCTCTTGGAGGAGGAATGCAAGATGACCTGCAGGAAACAGGTGAAGCACACACAACCACCAACCAGGAGGGGAAGGAGCTGCACGAATGGAAAGAGATGTACCTTGGGGATCCTGCGGCCCAGGGTCTCTGTTCCTGACAGAGGCCAAGGCAGGTGCAAACTGGAGGAGACTGGTCCAACATGTTGTGCTCTAGGGATGTTAGAAATGACCAAAGCAATGGACTTAAAGTTAATTTAAAAAGAAAAAAAAATCAGCTTCTCATGCATCAAAACTTACCAGGAGCATGACAGTCTGAGGGGGAAAGGACAAAAGGGGAGTAAGTGAGCCTATTGCCTGCCTAGGTTTTCCCCAGATCCCTCCTCACACATCTCCAGGGGTTCAAGTAAGGTTGGGGGTCTCAGTGTAGGGGAGGGAAGCAAACGGGACTGGGTGGGGGAGAAATGACTCCCTCCACGGCCCCTTCCAGCCAAACAACTCAGTGTGCAGAGGGCTGATGTGAATGCGGGGGATGGTGGGTCACGTGGCCAGGCGCTAACAGGATGGACTTTCACAGCAGGAGTCGAGGCAAGGGTAACGGGCAGAATCAGCCACAGTGAGTTCCCGGTGAACCGACCACTCAGATCAAGACTCCGCCAGCCAAGAGGAGGGGTGTGGAGAAGCCCCACACGCAGGGCAGCAGAGCCGGGCCAAGCAGACCGGGGCTGAGGCCAGGAGAGCAGGGCCAGCGGGACCCAGGGAACGTGGACAGAGCCCAGTGTCGCAGCCACATCCACGTGATGAAAACGCAGGAGAGCAGCAAGACTAATACCTTCCACCAAGAAGACTGTGGCCCCGGTCCGGCCGCAGGCGGGGTCTGTGGCCTCCATGGGAAAGGGAGCCCTGAGGCCAGGACAGCCTTTTCCACTTGTGTCCTCAGGCCTCCCACAGGCCCTTCAGGTCGCGGGTGCCGAGTAAATGTTTCCTGGATGTGAGGATGATGCAGCTTCCACCTGAAACCACCAAAGAATTCCTGTAACAGGCATCACTGAAGATAAAGGCCCCTTGGCCTCCGAGCTCCCCTTTCCCCCGAAGGAATTCCTGACTCGTCAGTGCTTAGAGGCGCCTGCCTGCTTTGAACTCTGCTCCTCGGCCTGCCAACCACCCAGCTCCCAGAGGTCCTAACAGCCAAGGCTGCCTCGTCCCACTTCTCCTGACCTAACCCCTTGAGCACCAGCTTCACCCCTGCCCCAGAGCGGCCCAGACCCAGGACCAGTGCAGGCTCAGGACTGGGGACAGCGATTGCGGGCTAAGAGCCTGGTGTTTCTCTCAAACCTGAGCACAGGACTTCATCCACAGATTCAGTGAGCGCTGGTTGCCTGTCGCCCAGGCCTCTCAGCCAGGAACAAAACTGAACATTCTGGAGCTCATCCCGGTTTTCCTAGACACCACCCCAACTGGTGTTGGGGGTTCCTCCTCCTGGGAGAGTCTGCACCCACACTCAACATCCCATGAGGTCCTTAGCTCTATCCCTGGGGCAGAGGGCTTACAAATGTCCCACGTCCCCCAAGTCCCTGGCGCTGGGCTGCCTGCACTCCCAGAAAACTCTAATAAATTGCTGGCACCTAACCCGTACTCTTGAGGTCAGTGATATGTCTGTCCCCTTGCTATCAAGGCTGCTCTCACCCCTTGACCTGTAAGAAGGGAGAATGACCTAGGAGCAGGGACCTTCCTCTGGAGCACAGCCCCAATCTGTGTGTCGAGCAAATCACTGAGGTCCAGCCACTCATTTCCATGGGATGATGAGAGAGCCGGGGTCACTTCCTCTCCTCTTTTTGCCAACTTCTCTTGGTAAGTTTTCCTGATAAAGTCTGTTCCTTAATCATATGAATTTTCAGGAATTCTTCCTGGGACCTGATACGCGGTAGGGGCAATAACAAAAAGACCCACCCGGGGCTTCCCTGGTGGCTCAGTGGTTGAGAATCTGCCTGCCAATGCAGGGGACACGGGTTTGAGCCCTGGTCTGGGAGGATCCCACATGCCGCGGAGCAACTAGGCCCGTGAGCCACAACTACTGAGCCTGCACGTCTGGAGCCTGTGCTCCGCAACAAGAGAGGCCCGCGCACTGCGAAGAAGAGTGGCCCCCGCTCGCCGCAACTAGAGAAAGCCCTCGCACAGAAACGAAGACCCAACACAACCAAAAATAAATAAATTAATTAATTAAAAAAAAAGAAAAAAAAAAAACCCTCACTTACTTTAAAAAAAAAAAAAAAGACCCACCTTGCAAAATGGCACAAGACTCTGGAACTGAGCAGTGGGACACACCGGTGATTTTGTTAAAGGACAGAGAATCAAAGGCACCACAGCTGTTTCTCCAGGCCCCACCCTGCCCACTAGTGCCCCTCCCCAGCCAGGCAGCTTCCCTGCTTCCCCACCATCCCTGTCTCCCATCCCTACACATTCCACTTTCCAGATTTTTTTCTCTTGCCTCAACTTCTCTGAAAAAATGTCCCAAAAGCCTGAGTATTCTCTTCCTCTGAAATACAAATTAAATCATTCCCATTTGTAATGTAAAGATCCATCTTCTGAAATGTGAATCAGCACCATCTTGTCAATGAAGGGTCTCAGTGAAGAATGAGGGGTGGGAGACAGAGGGATTGGCTTTGTCTTGTTGCTGGAAGAAAATCCTAAGGAGCCCTCACAGGAGTGGGGCTTCTTTCTATGTGGAGCAGAGAGAATAAAACCCTGGTGCTGAGACTGCACTGTCCCTGGTGGCCAGGGGGAGAGAATCTAGATTCAGGGTGCTGGTAAGAAGTGGTAGTAGCAGGACGGGAAGCAGCTCAGTACTGGGGATGGAAGCAGAGAGAATCCTGCTTCAGAAATGGAGCAGGGCTCATGTCATAGAGGGGGGTAGAGAATGAAACTGTATTAAGTGCCCACCACGTTCAGGGCACTGTGCTAGGAGCTTATATACGTTTTCCCAAATAATCGCTACAACTCAGCTCCTAACTACCTGGTCTACAGAAATGCATGCACCTATCTCCAGGGGACACAAGAAAAAGGCTCCTGTAATGTTGAGTCAAAGCAGCCAGAGAGAGAGAACACAAACTCTGTATCTTCTCTTGTGTGAACCCCCCAAACAGGCAAAGTAAATCACCACGTTTGTGGATGTCTCCAGAGGTGGTCAAATTATGGAGAAAAGTAAGGACGTAATTATATCTGGTGAGGGTGTCCTTGTGATTTGTAAGGGACACGCAGAGACTCTTGGGGTGCCGGGGTGTGCCATCTCATGACCCATGGTGCTTATATTGGGGGTTTCCTTATAATAATTCCTTAAGCTATACATTTATTGTTATGTTCTTTCTGTATTGTTTTTTCATAACTAAGGAGGTCTTTAACAAAAAGTTCTGTGAACACCTTTGGAGCATAAAGTACTTCCAATATTTGGGGGTGTCTGTTAGGATTCATCGCGGATGTGGGTAATGAGGCAGATGACATATTTTACATTTCCTGATGCACATTACAGACCCTATGGGATGTCACGGCTTAATTTGCATTTCTAGGACTACAAGTAAATTACAACATGTTCTCAAATGTTTCTTAGCTGGTTTTATTTTCTATTTTGTGAATTATTTATTCATATCTTTGAATATAATCCATTGGGGAGATCCAGTCATGCTTGGGATGCTGACTCCAGAGCATTTTGAGGGCAGAGAGGTGTCCATGGAGAGGAAGATACTAAAAATACCAAAGGGGCGGGGGTCACCGGAGGGCGCAGCTGGTGTCCCTTCCCCAGGCTGCAGACGCAGAGCTGTGAGAATCCTTTCTGTTTGTCTCCACGCATCCTGTGTCCCCTGAAGCAGCTCATGGGACAGGCCCTGGGGATGCAGTGAGCAGACTTCACATCTGCCTGAGAAGAGCAGGTCCAGAGGGGCGCAGACAAAAGAAAACAAGACAACTGAGACACAGGGCTGGATGGGACACCCACGGTGATGGAGGGTAGACAATACACACAGGCAGGGTGGGGAAAGTGGTGTTTGAGCTGGAAGGAGTGTGGAGAGGGGGGGATGGGGGCGGGGGAAGCTGAAAGAACTGTGAGCAAATAGAGAACTGCGTGGAATGGGTGAAACGTCGGACACGTTTGAGACTAGTCTGGAGAGACTGGAAGAGACCATGAAGGCCCTGGAGGCCATGCTCAGAGTTAAGCTTTACCTTGTAAGCTGGCGTTTCCCAAAACGTGATGATTCAGACACTAATTTAGCAGAGGCTCAGGAGGGCTTTGGTTGAAAAAATAAGAAGGAACGTGGAATCCCATGGTCACATATGCGATGCAGTGAGTGCAGGAGCAAAGCTATGCTCTGTTCTCCCCACGAGCCCTCACCTTCCTCTCCATCTCCCCGCCTGTGGTAGCTCATCAGCAGTGTCCTCCTTTCAATGAAACCCCATTTTATTGTCAGTAGCACAACCACATCTCTGCACTGAACATGAGCTGGTTGAGGTAGACCTGTCTGCCCCCAGCCCAGACCCTCCTCAGTGGCATACTCATTCCTTCCACAAATATTAATTAGCTCCTACTGTGTGCCAGTCACTGCTCCAGGTGCTTAGGATACATCCATGAATGTATCCGACAAACCCTCTACCCTCGTCATTCTATTAGAAGGACAAAGACACTACAATAGCCATAATAAATAAGGAAATGGTATAGTGTGTTAGAAGGTGATAAGGGCTCTGGGAAAAGCAGGGTAGGGAGGATCCAGACCTTGGGGAGTGGTTTCCATTTATGTCAGGAGGTCAGAACAGGTTTCATCCAGGAGGAGACTTTTCAGAAAAGACTGGAAGGAGGTGAGGGCATCTTAGGGAATAGCTTTTCTGACAGAGGTGACAGCCCTTGTAATGGCCCTCAGGGGGGACCGTGCCTGGTATGTTCCAGGAACAGGAGGCCAGCGTGGCTGGAGCAGATGTGAGTGCAGGCAAGAGGGGAAGGAGATTCTGAGATCAGACAGGTAACGAGGAGCCAGATCAGCTCTATCTTGACCTGGAATCTCAGGATGCCCATGCCAGAAGGGGCCTCAAAGACTGTATGATAACCCACCACTAGCTGGACAGATGAGAAAATGAGGTAGACAGGATGGGGGGCACTCCCCAAGGGATGCTGGGATAGAATATGGTTCCTGTACAGTCTTTCTCAAACTCAACTCTTGCTAATGCAGACCTTGCCTGGGTCCTGTGCAGGTCTGTGCCCTCCACTCTCTCCACGTGTCCAGGAAAGACCACCCAGGTGGCCACAACATCAGGGCAGGGAGACTAAGCTCTGGGTGGCTGCCGCTGCAGCACTCTCCACCAGGGGGCGCTGGCCCAGTGCGAAGGTTTTCCCTTCATCCCTGGAAACTTCCTGATCTTGGCTCCTCAGTGCTGCCCCCAACTGACTCTGATGCTAACTCCAGCCCATCCAGTGTTGCCTTCCAGCTGGTGCTTGCTCCCTTTGCTTCAATGTCTCTCTTTCCTAGGTTATGAGGTGGGAGGCCCCAACCCCTAAGGAGAGGCCTGAAAAAATAGACCTCAGCCTGTGTTTCAAGGAGCAGACAAGGGAAACGAGGAAACTGAGGAAGGAGATGGTGGGGGGGCAGGTGTGGCAGGTACGGAGTCATGCTGCCAGTCCCCACGGGGGCAGACTCTCCAACGTGGGTCAGCCTGCAGGACGAAATACAAGCAGAGGGTCCATGGGCCCAGCATGAGGTCCTGAGGATTGAAAACCTGACCTGTGAGCACAGAGGGCAATACTAGACTAGAGCAAGCTTAACTCGAGGAAAAAATATAAGGCCGCACCCTCTGTCCACTCTACACCCCTCCCCAGCCTGCCTTCCCCGGTTCTGACATGACTAGACCTTCCAGGGGTGAGTGCACCTCAGCTGGTTCCTACTCTTGCTGCTGCCCCTTCCTTTCCTTCCCCATTGCATCATGATGAGCTCAGGCCAACACAGTTCTCTCTCTCTCTCTCTCTCTCTCTCATCCCCAACATTTTGGCTTGCTGCAATATCCTATTTTGCTACTTTGCCTCCCAGAAGCTGATTATCGCCTTTTCTTCCTCTTCACATTTCTTCTATATCAGATCCTACCCTCTCAAGTTATATGTTTTGGCTTCACCCTACTAGGTAAAGGCTATGTATTCAGTGTATTCAGACAACCAAATAGAAAAAGGCTATCAATAATCTTTAAAACATTGCTCCATTAATGTTAAGAAAAGAAAAAGAAAACTGATTGTTTTAAATTACATAAACCTTTAACAAGTATATTTGGAGTAGTCTCTAAGTAAGATCATTTTTTTAAAAAAAATAAATTTATTTATTTATTTATTTTTAGCTGTGTTGGGTCTTCGTTTCTGTGCTAGGGCTTTCTCTAGTTGCGGCGAGCGGGGGCCACTCTTCATTGCGGTGCGCGGGCCTCTCACTATCGCAGCCTCTCTTGTTGCGGAGCACAGGCTCCAGACATGCAGGCTCAGTAGTTGTGACTCACGGGCCTAGTTGCTCCGCAGCATGTGGGATCTTCCCAGACCAGGGCTCGAACCCGTGTCCCCTGCATTGGCAGGCAGATTCTCAACCACTGCGCCACCAGGGAAGCCCCAAGATCATCTTTACCAAAGAAACATTTGCTCAGGGAAGAAATAATATAGTGACCATTTTTTAAGTGCCCACTGTGAACACTTCCGAAGGTATGTTACATTTATGATTTATAATTTTCTAAAATAAGATTCCACAATTCAAGTTATTTTTATAGCTATGGATACAATATACTCAAAGTCAAGCTGCTTTTAAATGTAGAGTTAACAACAAGACTGAGATCTTTTTGACACTAAATTTGAGTGCTTTCCACTGCAAATTAAAAATATCTAACATTTTTAAAACGAAGGGAAAAAAGAGAATAAAAAATCACCTATTAACATCATCTAACAGAGACCTGTTCTGTAAAATTTGCAACAGTGGTAGAAATGATGTAGCTGAGAGACTGTAGTCCCTTTTCCTTCTCTAAAACTGAGATCCTGTATCCCTTTCTCATTATATGACTTTGGGCAGAAATGCTTTACTCTCCAAGCCTCTG
Source organism: Balaenoptera borealis (assembly GCF_965194805.1). NCBI lineage: Eukaryota > Metazoa > Chordata > Mammalia > Artiodactyla > Balaenopteridae > Balaenoptera > Balaenoptera borealis. The sequence goes on along the minus strand of NC_138860.1, from coordinate 80,203,369 downwards.
TTTCTTCATTTCTGTGAGATGTCCTGCCTTCCTAGCAGGGTGCTCTGAAACTAAGTAAGGTAACGGAGGAGCAATGTGCTCTACAGGTGCAAAAATAATTCTTTTTTAGGTGAGATGTTGCTGCTCAGTCCATATTTTCAAAATGATAACCTTCTTCTCGGTATGTATGTGGCTTTATTATTCCAAATATCAGCTCTGGTCATGTTGTTCCCATGCCCCAAAATTTAAATAGATGATCTTTTTTTCTGATAAGTTTTATGGAAAATGTGATGATACAGAAAAAGAGACAGACCCCAGAAGATAACCACTGTTAACCACTTCACATGTCAACTTTTGTATTCCCTTGTGGCCCACATAAACATATGTGACTATCTATTTATAATACCAAGACAATCTGACATGTGCTGTTAAACCCACCCTGCCTATATGATGTAACTTATTTGAAAGGACTACTCTGAATGCTATTTGAGAATAAGCTTAAGGGGGTACAGAGACAGAGAGACTCACTGTGAGGCTACTGAAATAGTCCAGGTGAAAACTGGTGGTCATATTGGATCTGGTAGGTGGTAAGGGTAGTTATATTATCAGTATAGACAGATGATAGATAAGTAGATGATAGATTAGATATATAGATAGATAGAAAAGATAACACTGTTTGCTGATAGAATGTGGGTTATGAGAAAATGAATGAAATCAAGGATGGCAGCAATTATGTGGCCAAAACAAATGGAAGTATGGAGGTGACATTTATTGGGACTGGAAAACTGTATGAGAACATGATTAGGGAGTTTAAACATAGACATATCAAGCTGGAGATGCCTATTATACATCCAAGTGGAGATGTCAAGTAAATGGTTGGATATTTACAATGTGGAGTCCATTGGAGCAATCCAGACCAGAAATTTCGGAGCAGTCAGTGTATTTAAAACCATGAGATGGTATGATAACTATATTGGTTTTCTATTGCTGCCATAAGAAATCACTGCAAATGTAGTCGCTTAACACAAATTTATTATCTCACAGTTCTGAAGATCAGAAGTCTGGTGTGAGTCTCATTGGCATTAAATTGAGGTGTCCTCGGGCTATGATCTTCTCTAGAGTCTCAACAGGAGAATCCATTTTCTGCTTGTTCTTGTTCTTGTCCAAATTCAGTTCTTGGCAGTTGTAAGACTGAAGTCCTCATTTTCATCTGGTTGTTAATTAAGGCCTTTCCTAGCTTCTAGAGACCAGCACATGTCCTGGGCTTATGGCCCTCTTACTCCATCTTCAAAGACAGCAATAGTATGTCAAATTCTCACGTCATATCTCTCAGACCCACTTTGCTCCCTCTTCTTCCACATTTGTGGACTCCCATAATTAAAATGGGCCCACCTACATAATCTGGGGTAATCTCCCAATCTCAAGGGCCTTAACCTTGATCACATCTGGAAGACATTCTTGCCAGGTAAATTCACACAGTCACAGGTTTGGAGATTATTGCATGGGTGTAACATCAGAAAATAATGAATATAGATAGTGAAGAGAGGTCATCTGTTTGGTCTGGGTCTGAACCCTGGGAGATTCCAGAATTTAGAGATTGGAGAGATGAGAAAGAAACTAGTCAAGGCAACTAGGGAGCTACCACTGTATAGGAGGGAAAGAATGGTGATTGTGGAGTGCAAAGTGATACAGTGATTCAAGCACGGACAGGTCCATTGCTGCTGAGATTCAAGGGAGATGAAACAGAATGTCTATTAGATTTAATGACATGAAGTTTCCCGGTGACCTGAACAAGAGCAGTTCTATTGGTGTGGTGGGAGCAAAGTATGATGAGAGATACTCAGAGAGAGAAATGGATTAATTCAAACAAGGTATACAAATGGTCAATACACGTGAAAAGATGTTCAACCTCATTAATCATTAGGGAAATGCAATTCAAACCCACAATGAGATACTACATCACACGCACTAGGAGGGCTACAATAAAAAAATTTACAAGAGTTATGTGCAGAAATCCTCATATATTGCTGGTGGAAATGTAGAAAAGGTGACACTGCAGGTGGAAGATAGGAATGAAAGGATGAGAGGAGGATGGACTACAAAAAGCATTTTGAAGGATAACCCAACGGAAGATGGTGATTGGTTGGGGGTCTCGAACGATGGAGAAAAAGGAGTCAAAATGAATGAAATTATGATCCTCTGTGGCTCTAAATCAGGCACATCACTTGGGGAGCTTAAATGTGGTATTTAACATCTGTAAATTTTATTTTTCCACTTGTGCAGTGGGAATTTCTGCCTCACAGAACTGCTGAAGGTTTAAATGAAAAACTTATGTAAAGCCTATTGAGTGGACTTTTGAATAACAATGTAAGGGGAGCTGGTTTGAAGACAGGGATGCTGAAATTCATGACACACCTTGTAAAGAGAGGAAGAACTCTTATAAGACCCAAAAGTGAGAAGCATGTCCTCTCAGAATGTGTCCTCTGCACTGAGGGCAAGCTCCCTCTTTCCATGTCTCCCACATACCAAGTCCCCATTGTCCAATTAAAGGGTAATTTCTCTTTCAACCATCAGCTGATCCATCAAAAATGAACTCAGTCCATATTCGGGCACCAACATCAGAGGCTAGGTCCTTGGGAGAGGAACAAATGAAGGATATTCCCATCTGAATGCTCCAGGATTCCAAGGTCTTCAGTGACCATATAGAGAAAGGTTAAGATATGAAAGCTGGAGTCACCCAGTTGGATTTAAGGCTTTCCTCTGCCACCAACTAGCTTGGAGATAAAGGTTACTGTCCTGTAAAATAAAGAACATGATACTTACCCTAGAGGGTCCTTGAAAGAATTGGAAGAGGTAATATGCCTAGGACATATGTAAAGTGCCCAGGACAAAACCTGACCCATTATAGGCTCTGAAAGTCCAGCTCCACCCCTGTTGAGCTGAAGTCACATGGGTCAGAGTAAAAGAGACCAGGGGCAGCTGGAGCTGAACCAAAATTAGAGAAGCAGGTGTCTGAAGAATGTCAGGATCAGAGTGGAGATGTGCCAAGATTCTCCTGTTTCCTCCAATTAAATTATCTTCATGCCCTGGCCTGTGTTATGGATCGCAGAGTAGACAGTGCTAAGAGGCCAGTCTTCTTTCAGATGTTGCCCACTGATACCCTAGGAGTGAAAGACAAAACATTCTTAAAGCAGATGAAGTATAGAGTAGACCCAGAGGGACCCACATGGAACCAATGCTGCTGACATGCACTGTTTACGTATTTCCCCAAAGCACCCAGTACTACACTGGCCTCATGTATAAATTTTCCTAGTTATTACTGTTGATTGTCCAGAAAGAATAAAAGAGGCAGTGGGGCCAGAAACAGCAGTAACTGGGTTTGACAAGCACAAGTGCAGGCAAAGAGGGACCCAGGACAGCCCAGGCTGGGCACAGCTCCCACCTCTCACCTTGTACATGCCTTCTTCATACACTTCTTGGCTCAGCTCTGCCCAGTCGATGCCATCATCATGGTCCCTGTGGTCCTTCTGCAATGTTGCTCCTGAGTCATACACAGAGTGGAGCTTGAATCTCAGTCTCAAAAACCTGTACCCATTTCCACTGTTATGACCCCAATGCCATGTTCACACCCACAAGCCCCTCCGCAGGGGCAATCCTTGAGCAGCAAAATGAAGAAGAAGGCTCCAGTGGAAGACAGGAGGTATCTGAGGAGGAAGGAGAAGGGCAACCTGCCTTTTCCAGTCTCCATGTTCTTTTTCTTCTTAGATGTCTTCCAGAGGTACAGTCCAGTTCCCAGGAAGACTAGCACAACCACGACGGCCCATAGGATGCCTCCAAGGGGACCATTAATGGCCTGTCCATGTGAACCTATTTGCCTCACACAGAGAGGGTGAAGAAAGGTTAAGAAAGGTTAAGGAAAGACAGAATTTTAAATACCCATTGCCAAGGGGAGATAGAGAGAGAACGGATGGAAACAGATAGGGAACAGATGGGAACAGATAGAAAGAGAAATCTGACGCCCTGGTTTAGAAGCTGAAGAGGAAGGAGTACAGCAGGTTCATTCATGAATGAACTGAGAAAATATCAAAGTCGGCCCGCCAGAGGGACTGCAGTACACACCTTTGCACACAAGTCTTCAGGGAGGGTTTTGCAGAAGAGGTGATGCATAAACTGAATCTGGAGGGAGGAATAGGAGTTTCCCAGATATTCAGGGTGGGCACAGCATTTCAGGAAGGAGGAGCGCCATGTTCAGGTAATGGCTGTGTCAAATCGCCAGCCCTGGGGGTTGCCATCACCCCACTGCAGCAGGAAGGAGAGGGACAGGGCAGGGAGGAGCCGGGCAAGGAGGATCAGAGGGAGAAGGGTGTCTTTCTTGAGGCTCTTGTGGGTCCTGCTGACTGTTGAACTTCATCTGAGACTCCAGGATGGGGCTGAGGGGAGGGTAATAGTGGGTTTAAGTGATGCTGACACATCAGGTCCCCCCAGCAGGTCTCCCCAGTGGAGGATGGGTTAGAGGGGCGAGCTGCACACCAGATCATTCATGATTCAATGAAACACTGAATGTGAGCAACTTTGCCAGAAGCTCTGTTTGGGACATGTATTCAAAGAAGACAAGACACGGCCTCTGCCCCCAAGATGTTCCAGGTTACACAGGAGACAAATCCACAAATAGAGCATTGCTACTTAGCGTGGGGTGGCCACTGGAGCACTCCTTAAAAAAGGTAGTGCCTGAGCTGGAAGGTTACAGCACCTGCAGGGCCCTCTGCAAAATGAGATTGAGGTCCCTTTTCGTCAAAATTTATTAAAAGCAGGACCAAAACTAAGCAAAGGGCCCTGTGTAACTGTATTGATCACACACCCATGAAGTTGGCCTTAACTGAGAGACATCCGTTAATAGGAGTAGGTAAGAAAGTGAGGGGCTCTTGACTTGGGAGGGCTGATGGTAGAGTAAACAGTATTTCCAGGGGCTCAAAAGCTTGCAATAGCAGGACACATTCAGGGACTCTAGGCAAACAGTTCAGTGTGAAGTGTGTGAGGCAAGAAACTTGGGCAGAGGAGCATCTGAGCCCTGAATCCTACAGGGAGCCACTGGAGGTCAAATCCCTCAGATGACACAGACGATTGACACAATCCAATTTGCTTTTCCTAACGACCACTCTAGACACACAATGAATGATGAATGAGTGTGGGGAGAGGTACTGGAAGTCTGCTGCATGGACTAGCCGTGGTAAGGGGTGGAAAGGAGAGCGTAGATGTGAGAGACATTTAAAAGAAGAAGCAAATTGGATGTGCTTCCCAGGCTCTTGTATGGGGTGACCCACTGGAAGGTGGTGCTAATAACATGGTGGGGAGAAAAGCCCAGAACCCTCACCCCAGTGCACCTGAGCTCTGAGAATGCCCCTCCCCTCTGGCAGGTTGCACTCACCATGGACACAGACTTCCCCAAGGTCTAAGGTGGCAGTTTTCTGGTCCACCTGGTTGCTGACCACACAGGTGACACTGGCATTGGGCTGGCTCAGGGACAGGTTCACAGTCAGGGTCCAGGAGTTGGAGGCTGGTCCCGGTGTCCCTCTCCACTCCAGTTCCCTGGGAAGGCCCTTGCTCTCCCAGGTCACCTTCAGGTTCTTCGTGTCCCCTGAGACACTGCACTCCAGAGTGACACTGCACCAGCCTGGTGTGATGAATGGTGAGCGGACCAGGATCTGGGGAAAGGAAACAGGATCTGGGGCAGGAGGGACAAAAGAATGGAGCCTCACATGAATGAAGAACATTGCAGTTCATGTTTTCCTATCCATTATCTCACTGAAGCTCTGGCATCCTCCCTCTCAGGGTGGTAAACACATTTTCCAGAAGACACACAATTTTCCCAAAACCCAAATATGTAGCAATGACGGTAAGGAAGGGAACCACTGAGGTAAGCCCTATGTGATCTCACTAGATTAGCAAGCCTTAAAATTATTCTGTAAAAAAAGTAAATGCTAGACCTCATCTTCTAGAACCCATTATATATAAGAAGCTGGGATGTTTCCTAGAAGGAGAAGAAGCCTGGGAATGAAGGACTTGTCCTGTTCCAGGGCCTTGCCCTGTTTATCCTGCTCAGAGGATGCCTGGGACTGCACAGCCCTTGTGGAGGATTGACATCTGGCCTGTGCTGGGATGCCAAAAGTAGAGACATTTCCGAGAGATGCAGTGGTAGAGACCAGGAATGACAACTCCAAGTGTGGTTAGAACATGATACTAAACTTGAGAGGTCCACACAGGAAGTCACTGATTAACAAGTCTGTGGTAGAAAGCACATGGGGACCTAAAACTGTCAAAGTCACTCTCTTAGAGCAGATATTTCCCTATGCAACAGGAATTTTAGGGAAACAAAGAGCTGACTAAATGAGGTTCTTAAGAAGTACTGCAGTGTAAATTTTCTCCTATATCTATCAAGGATTTGGGAGCTAGATTTGGGGAGTCTTTGTGAGTGATGCTGTCTCTGGTTGGTAAGAAGAGAGAGGGCAGGGAGGACCACCTACATCTGGATTTCCAAATTGTGGTAGGTGAATAATGCCCCGCTCCAGAGGTGTCCACGTCCCAATCCCCAGAATCTGTGAATATGTTAGGTTACCTGACAAAGGGGAATTATGGTAACAGATGGAATTAAGGATATTTATTAGCTGACCTTCAAATAGGGAGATTATTCCAGATTATCTGGATGGGACCAGTGTAATCACAAGGGTCCTTAAAAGTAGAAGAAGGAAGAAGAGGAGGAGGTCAGGGGGATGCAATGTGAGAAGGACTCATTCCCTCCATTGCTGGCTCTGAAGATGGAGAAATGTGACCATGAGCCAAAGAATTCAGGCAGCCACTAGAAGGTATGAGGGAAGAGAAAATGTTTTTCCCTCTGGAACCTCCAGGAAGGAACACAGCCCTGCCAACACCTTGACTTTAGCCCAGTGAGACCTGTGTCTGACTTCTGACCTCCAGAAAGGTAAAATAATACTTTCGTGTTTTAAGCCACTAAGTTTATAGTAATTTGTTATAGCAGCAATAGAAAACTAATACACAAATCAAGTAAACTAAGTCCTATAAAGAACAATAATTATTATGACAAATACATTTCCCTCAAATTTTCATTCTCCTCTCCCAAAATTATCCCTGGTATGAATCTCAGCTCTGCTCACCACTTGTGGTGAAACTACTTACCCTAATTTTGAAGGAGAAAATAGGATATGAAGGCTGGTGTCTGAAAGTAATCCTGAAAAATGGGACCTATGTGACACTCCTAGGACAAAAGCAGGAGGTAAGCCATGGGATGGAGTCAGGTGCTGTCACTTACCATAGACAGTGAGGGGGAAAACTTGGTTAAGTTCTATTCCTCCAGTGAAGCTGGCTCGAGCCCGGTACAGTCCACTGTCCTCAGAGGTCAGGTTCTCAATCTTCAGGGACAAGATGCTGGGCACATGGACCCTCTGCTGGTACTTGTCCTGGAGGCTGACCCAAGTGGGAGCGTCTACCCCAGCACAGACTCGCAGCAGGACTCTGTAGTTTGAGTCAGGGCCAAAGCCCCATGTGACCTCCTCCAGGTTAGCTTCTTGCTTCCTGATCACATGAAACAATACAGAACCTCCTCGGACCCTGTGCAGAGGAACACGGGCTCCAGAATCCTGAACTCCAGAACCATGTGTCCCAGAACGCTTGACCCCAGTGCTGCAGACGCCTAGGACATTAGAGACAGGAAATGTGAGTGTTTTTTCAGTTAAGAATAAAGGAGAAAACAACAGAACCCATCTTTTTCATGAAATCCATCCATCCAATATACTCCCTTGATTCTTGGAACATAAGTAAAAATGAATTTGAAGTAATTCTGGGATCACGTCCTGGTTCTGGGGGAGCATAACCTCGGACAGGTTACTTAAACTTGCTAACTTACATTTTCCTTACTTGCCTGATAATGACAGTGTGAATTATATGAGATCATGTGTCTAAATCAGATTTTCAGGTATATATTAAATGCATAACTGTAGGGGGAGCTTCTTAAGTGTCTCCTCACGTTCACATCCTTGTGTAATGCCCTCCCCTAGAGGGTGGGCTGCACCTAGTGACTGGCTTCTAAGGAATGGACCACAGCAGACTTGATGAATGTCACTCAGTGATACTAGGTTATAGGAGACTGTGACTTCCCTCTTGCTCTCTCTCTCTCCTTCACTCTCTCTCTTGCTCGCTCTGAGAAACCCAGCTGCCATGTTGTCAGCTGTCCTAAGGAGGGGCCCATATGACAAGGAACCGAGGGAGCCTCTGGCCAACATCCAGGGAGGAACAGGGACCCTCAGTCCAGCAGACACAGGAACTGCCTCCATCAGCAATCACATGAGTAGGCTTGGAAGCAGATCCTGCCCAGCTGATCCTGAGCTGCTGCAGCCCCAGCCAAGACCTTGATTTCAGGCTGGGAGACCCTGAGCCAGAGGACCCAGCTGATTCACCCCTGGGCCCTGACCCACAGAAACTGTGAGACCATACCTGGTGATATTTAGGCACTAAGTTTTGGGGTGACAGGTTACACAGCAGTAGATATCTAATACAGATATGAAGGCTGCTCTCTTTCCTGCTCCTTCTAGACAGTGTAGCTGGCAGGACAGGCTAGGCTGTGCTGCATAAAAAACAGTTACAATACCTCAGGGTCTTAGCACAAGGGGAGTTTATATCCCCCATCACAGGTTCCATGAGACAGTGAGGAGGGGTCCTGTCGCACAGGGCGGAGGTTCTACCTCCTTGTAGCTGCACCCATGGAACTCACAGCACCCTCACGGGTTCCCAGCCCCGCAGCAGGGAGGGGAGACAGGAGAATCACACAGGGGGTTTCACTGCATCTGTCCAGAATTAGCGTGATCTCCTCTCATGTTTTTTGGCCAGCACTGTCACAAGGCTCTGGCTAACTGCCAGGGACTAGAATATGTGGGGAGCAAGTGATCCTTTAATGAGCTCTGCTGTCCCTGCCACCAAGACAGCACTTCCCTAGCCAGGCCCTGAGAGGCCGCAATGGGCCTTCCTTGGTCACTTTCCTGCAGAGCTGTGGCCAGTGGGCACATTCCCCTCAGGGCCACCTCCTCCAGAGCCCATCTTCCCCCTTGAGGCTTAAGCTCCAAGGACCTGATACCCTCTGTCCTTTTGGGGACCAGGGTAGGACAGAACAGGACGAGGGAAAGTGCCACAGAATGACTTTATCCTGAAAGGAAAAACAACTTCCTTCTTCCAGCAGGTCAGGATTCTCCAGGGTCGGCCTCTGCCTGCTGGGAACCCAGTCCTCTTTCCAAGTCAGTAAGTTCTCATTTCAAGTTTCTCCTGCTGTACTAATACCCATTCCTGGCTCTCACTGGAAGCAGAGAATAGCTCGTGCCAGTGTTCATATGCACAAGTGTTTCAGATATTTCTTTGTAGTCATTTAATCACCAACTCATTTAAGCAGGCATCTCCTCGGGGTGAGGCCTTCACCCCAGTTCCTTCAGCTCCCCTCACAGCACTGTGACCTTCACACTGAGCTTAACAACCTTTTAGCCCCGAGCCAAAAGCCTTCATGACATATCAGTGGGGGCAGTGGTCCACGAGAGTAAAAGGTATTCACTCATCCGTCTCCTGTCTGGCTCCTCACAGCTCTTCTTCTGTCCCTTCTTTCCACACCTCACTCCCCGCTGAGACCCTAGTGCAGGACGAGGTCTGGTGCAGATGACACATTGTCCTGTAGAGCACACACCCTGGGGTGCAGGATGGACTCCCCGACATAGCCCACAGAAGGTCGACTGAGAAGAGCTGGATGGGACTGTGCTACCAGGTCCCTCTAAACAAGTCAGGACACAAATGCCATGACCAGCAGGTCCCCATGACACAGCGCTCTATCCCTCTCTCACCAGAAACAGAATTGGCCCCAAACTTGAGTTTGGATTCTAGCCTCCAGAACTAAGAGAAAACAAATTTCTGTTGTTAAGTCACCCAGTCTATGGTATCTTGTTTTGGCAGCCCAAGTTGAGTAACACAGTCCTACAGGTTTTAGAGAGAACATAGTCCTGCTGACCCCTTGATTTTCGACTTCTGGACTCCAGAACTGAAACAATAAATTTCTGTTCTTTTATGCCATCTCGATTTTGGGTCCTCATGAAGAGATTAGTGTCTATATAGTAAGAAGAAGAAGAAAGAGAGAAGTCTCTCTCTCTCTCTCTCTCTCCATGTCTGTCTGTCTGTCTGTCCTTCTCATGTAATCTTTGAACCCCAGGAACTATAGAAAAAAACCTCTAACATATCTCTCTAGTTAAATAAAGTTGAAGAGAAGAGAAAGCTTACATTTTACTGTTGACACAGAGGTATCTAGTTAAATGGGATGTAATGCCATGCAAAACTCATTGTTATTTCAAGACATCTGGTTACAAATGCTCTCTAATCCACTGAATTTTATATAACTCCTACAAGTTCATATACTGGCTGGGATACTAAAACCAAAAATTCAAACTATAAAAGCTTTCCAAGCTTTCTTCAGAATTCATAATTCCTTAGGTCTTCCTATTTTACTAGTTTTTATTTAATTTCATTGTAAACATATAATCTCTGATGAAGTCATAAATGAGGTATAGAGCCTTCCTTAGGACAGTCTTTCTTTAAGTTCCCATTTTCCTTAATCCCCAGTCCTCTCTGCTTCACCCTCCCTTCTCACTTCCCCAAGTTCACCCCCTCCTGGAACCCACTTAGCAGTCTACTGCTCCTTCCATGGTTTCTCCATACTTTTATGACATGTGGCTATACAGACACACTTAAATTTTGGACGCTGCCCCTCCTTTTACAAAATTAGAATTTTATTGTATTCAGTATCCTGCATCCTGCCCAAGAAAACCAGACTAGAGTTGCTTCCTTCAGCTCAGACACAGGGTTCTAGGTCCGCGCCTTTCTCTGTAGGACAGTGGCAGAGGCTGTCAGGTCAGGGAAGACTTGTTCTCACTCCTTCGGCCCCCCAGGAGCCGGCTTCTATATCTCTCTCCATCCCTCTCCCCAACTGGCTCCAGACTCTCCTGGCTTCCCTGTTATGGCAGCAGTAGCTACCTCACCTCCCTAGTAACGGATCCCTTACTCTAGCCAAGGCTGCCTCCACTCAGGGTTCCCAGCCTCAACACAACCTAAGACATCAGACAGAGAGGGAGACCCTGTATCTTGGCTTGCCCACCCCCAGAGAGCCAGGCTACGCACTGAGGAGGAGGCTGGCGAATCCCAGGGACCAGGAGGCCCAGCAGAGGTGGGGTCTTCTGAGCAGGACCCCATCAGTGCTGCCTGCCAGTCTGTTCAGCTGCAAAGGAAACATCTAAGAGGCAAGAGCAAGAGGGGGGGAAAGCTTCACTCCTGAGAGCTCTTGGGCTCTTCCCCACCCTAAGGGTGGGGCTAGTATGTTAGTTCTGGGATGTCAGCTCACAGGTCTAGAATAAGCCATTCAGATGTTTCATATTATCCCCAGAACCTGCAGTAGGACCTCAATAAACAATTGCAGAATAAAATATATAAACAACCCCACTCTATGATATGCCTGTACTATGTTGGAGAGGCCCCGTTCCTGTGGTCATGCTAGTGTGGTGATCGCAACTCCTTACCCCTGCACCCATTGTAATCCCTTTACTAGTTTCCCCTGGTTAACAGCTCAGCCCAGGCCGCCTTGCTCACCAATGTCAGCCTATGGTTGGACATAGAAGTGACACTATTACAGCCAAGGTGGGCAAGACCTCTCCTGCTCTGGTCGATTGTCCTCTGTCTTTACACCGTTTAATGAGATATATTTCCTTTTTGATTTTCCGTAAACTTCAACTGTCCATTGCCTAAGTAAGAAGCTGTTAGCAAAAAACTAAAGCCCATTGTGGAAAGTGTCAACTCACCACATGCCAAGTACAAATATTGGCATTTATCAATTGCTCGCACTCTTATGGCTTTCTTAGCTGCCACTAGCACCAGTTATCCGCCCTACACACAGGGCAAAGCCAGACCCCCACAGTATCTGATAGAGTCTTGTCTGCATCACACCCACCATTTCCCTTTAAGCCACTGCCAGGCCTGCTCCTGCTATCACAGAGGGGCAGGGATAGATATCTACACACCCCTCCTGGCCACAGCCTCAGCTGCCTCAGACTCACTCCCACCCACTGAGGCTCAGGCTCTCGCCTCTTCTCACCAGACTGAATACCCCACTACATTGGAGAACTCTTGGGTCCACACCCTACAGAATCAGCACCATCTACCTAACTACTGGTCCGTGCCTCCTTCTCCTGCCCACTGAGCCTTTCTCCTCAGCTGCCCAGACCCCAATGCTGCATCCGCAAGACTGGCCCCACGACCATGCACTCAAGGTATTCAGGGTGCTGCGTATTAAATCCATTTTATGGGTGTGAAACGTGAGACCAAGAGTGGCTGCATGACCTGCAAAAAGTCACACAGTGAAGCAAGTGTAGGGTCTGGACTCTCAACAACAAACTCTAGAAAAAATTTTTCCAATATCACAGCCACTGTCCCATTCCACTCTGTGGCCTCAGACAACTCACGTGAGTCCATTCTGTGCTCCCTTGAAGTGCTCTGCAGCATCTCAGACAAGAGAATATCTAGCACTGGCTTATTCCCTCCAACCCCATCTAGTAATGGGGGAATTACCTGAAAAGGTAATGAGTCCTGTGGTCAGACACTTCTGTATGGAGGCAACATACAGGCAGCTCACCCACTGGCCACCCTCAGGGTGATGGGAAACAAGTCTGGTATGTTCCCCTTCCCCATGTCCCTACACCTCTTGTGAGCAATTTTTGTGTGAGAACTCTTTGGTTTTTTTTAAATTTATTTATTATTTATTTATTTTTTTGGCTGCATTGGGTCTTCATTGCTGTGCGCGGGCTTTCTCTGGTTGTGACGAGTGGGGGCTACTCTTCATTGTGGTGCGCGGGCTTCTCATTGCAGTGGCTTCTCTTGTTGGGGAGCACGGGCTTTAGGCACGCAGGCTTCAGTAGTTGTGGCACACGGGCTCAGTAGCTGTGGTACGCGAGCTCTAGAGCGCAGGCTCAGTAGTTGTGGTGCACAGGCCTAGTTGCTCCGCGGCATGTGGGATCTTCCCAGACCAGGGCTCGAACCCGTGTCCCCTGTATTGGCAGGTGGATTCTTAACCACTGCGCCACCAGGGAAGCCCCAGAGAACTGTTTGGTTTTTGAAGATCATTTGCTTAAGGGCAGTGGGGAGGAGGAGCCTAGAGAGAGGGAACCAGCAATGTGGTGCAGGCCAGGGACACTGGGAGAAAGCCAGACAGTAGACTTTACATGCTGGCAAAACAACTGGGACTTTTAAAATATCTACCTCATTTTCAACATACCAACCATCCTGTGCTAAGGCATAACACATAAACAAGTACACATGCCAACTGCAGAAAATTTGGAAAGAGTTTACCAAACACAAACACTTGGTGCCAGGAATCTTTGGGGAATTGAAGGAAGGCAGGCCTGGATCTATAGCACCATAAAGTGTGCGTCAGGAAAGTCAGATAGGAGAGAAATGTAGAGTCCAGTGATATGGAGAGTCCAGGAAGAGGAGATCTGAGAGGTGACCAGGAGAAAGTAAGCTCCCGAGAATGCACAGAAAGTGTCGGGAACTCTCTGGATGTCCAAGGGACTTCAGGGGTGGTCATATCTATTTTATTTGATTTCCAAAGAGCAAAATATCCCAGTGGAGTGCTTAGTTATGTGAAGAATACATGTATTGAATATCTATTCTATGTGTTCTTTCAATTAATCTACAATATATGCTTAATTAAATCCTTAAAACGTGATATTTCCTAAGCATTACATGCATCTAATGAAGGAGCATCTTGAAAGTACAAAGAGATTAAATAACTTGCTCAAGGTTGTATTTTAAGTAACTGGCAAGATGCTTACAAGCTTCCACATCAGCCCAGCCATGGACATGCTCAAGAGAATATAGTTTCTGAGAAACTTAAGTCATGACTGTGAAAGGCCTGGGGAGATAGAAGTTGACTGTTTCCTTATGTGAGAAGAAACTGCAGGCCTGGGAGGAGTGTTAGGTGCTTAGGTAAAGAAAAATTGGGGTGAGAGGATCTGAATTATGGTCTTTTCCATGATCACCCTTCCTGGGTGAAAGACTACAGCCACCAAGCCAGCCATGTGTGGTTTACTACAGAGCAGCGGAGAAGACCCAGAGCTGGGCTGGAGGGAGAAGCAGACAGTAGCAGGTGCAGACTAGCCATAACTATTCTTCCTCTCTTCCTCTCCTCTTCCTTTGTAATAGAACTAATAATTTGCCAGTTAAAAAAATTACATTTAATATTTTTAATAAAAAATAAACAGCACTAAAATTTTAAAAAATAATAAGAGGATGATGGGTGGTTTCAATGAGTCATTCAGGGAAAAGTAGGTAAATACCGAGCAACTATAGTCATAATAATTTAACATGCATGTTAAAATGTGAAGGGTATTAAATGTTAGAGTAAGAACCTTCAAAAATTCTCTCCTTTCTAAAATCAGTGAGAGAAGCGGCTTCCCTTTCAGAGAACTTTTTCAGAACTCTGGAAAATAACTATGACACACAGTAACCTGACAGGCATTTATTCAAGAAAAACAGCTGAATTACAATAAGGACAGGAAGGTTTGTGGTGTTTTAACTTTCCCTACTTAAGTCTCTGCTCTCCAACAGCACAATACACCTGAAAAACAATAGCCTGAATTCTTGGTGAACACCAGCAACCTTGCAGCCACCAGATAAAGCCATTTCAAAGACTCATTCCCAATAAATTTGTCATGATTTGACATATCTGGTGGTACCTCTGAAGACCCCACTTCAGGAAAATCTGTATTTGACCTAACATGGAATTCTACTGTTTGACAAAAGCAATTACAGGCAATTGTTTAACTTTGGGCTGCCTACAGTATTGAATAATAGTTCATGCAAACTATAGACTAATTAAAATCTTATAAGGGAGAGCTGGGGAATGAGGGGTTTTGAAAAGCTCTGATATATTTCTGGGAATCTAGAAATATAGGCATATGAATATGGCTGTATGCATTTGCAAAGAGGCCTGAGAAGGCCCTGGCTAACATTGGGCCTCTGTGCAAGCACAAATTGAAGCCTAAAGGCACAGCTGTCAAAGGCCTGGATGAGTATGGAAGATAAAGCCAATATGCACACAGAGATTCTCAGCAAAGAAGATAAGAGTCCAGGCATTGAAAAAAAAAATCTTGGGAATTCCCTGGTGGTCCAGTGGTTAGGATTCCGAGCTTCCACTGCAGGGGGGCTGGTGTCCGATACCTGGTTGGGGAACCAAGATTTCGCAAGCCGTGCAGCCCAACCAAAAAAAAAAAAAAAATCTCTACCCAACATTAGCTTACTACTAAGCTAAACAAACAGAAACTTCAGTAGTCAAACACAACAAAGAATGCGAATGAACAGAATTACTTCAGAAATGTAACTAAGCAAACAAGAAAAAGTACAACAAACAACAGCAACAAGCCCTAGAAAGGGGGAGAATCTGATTTCCAGAGTTGCCATATTATATTATTTTAAATGACCAGTTTTCAACAAAAACTTATTAGATATGCAGAGAACCAAGAATATGTGATACATTCCCAAAGATAAAAATAAAATATCCCTGAAGAAGCATAAATATTGGATTTACTGAAAAAACTTAAAATTGGCTATTTTAAATATCTTCAAAGAACAAAAGAAAATCACGTGTGAAGAACTATAGAAAAATATAAGATCAATGAATCACCAAACAGAGAATATTAATAAAGATATAAAAATTATAACAAAGAACCAAGTAGAAATTCTGGAGTTGAAGAATCCAATAACTGAAGTGAAAAATTCACTGGAGGAGCTCAACAACAGATACGAGTAGAAATAAAAGTAATCAGTGAACTTGAAGATATGCAACTTAGATTATCCAAACTGAAATAGAGAAAGAAAAAATAATGAAGAAAAAAATAGAAAGACATTCAGAGACCTATAGGACACCAACAATCATATCAAGATGCACATAATGGATTTCTAGAAATAGAGGAGAAAGTGGAAAAATTGTGAAAAAATATTGTCAGTACATTTCCTAAAATTTATTTTTTTTAAAAAACACTACACAGTCAATGAAATTCAACCAGGTTAAACTCAAAGATATCCACATCTAGTCATATAATTAGATTATTAAAAGAGCAAGATGGAGAATCTTGAAAAGAAATAAAGTTACTCATCTCATAAAGAATCCCCAATATGTATATGTATAACTGATCCACTTTGTTATAAAGCAGAAACTAACACACCTTTGTAAAGCAATTATTCTCCAATAAAGATGTTAAAAAAGAAAGAAGAAAAAAAGATTAGCATCTGCTTTCAGAAACCATGGAGGCCAGAAAGCCCTGGGATGACAAATTCAAAGTTTTGAGAGAAAAAAATTTCAAACATATATTGACTATCCAGCAAAACTGTCCTTTGAAGGACAAATTCAGACATACAAAGCTTGAGTAGCAATACATATATCAGACAAAATAGACTTTAAAACAAAGCCTGTAACACGAGATAAAGAAGGACATTATGTAATGATAAAAAGATCAATGCAACAAGAAGATATAACAATTGTAAATATAGATGCTATATATGTACCCAACATAGGAATATTTAAATATATAAAGCAAATATTACAAATATATAGGGAGAAATTTGCAGTAACACAATTATAGTAGGGGACATTAACATCCACTTTCATCAATGGACAGATCATCCACACAGAAAATCAATAAGGAAACACTGAAATTAAATGACATATTAGATATTAATAGAATATAACCTTGAAAAGCAGCATAACACATTCTTTTCAAGTGCACATGGAACATTCTCCAGGATAGGTCACATGCTAGGCCCGCAAACAAGTCTCAATATACTTAAAAAGATTGAAATCATATCAAGTATCTTTTCTGAACACAACACTATGAGACTAGAAATCATCTATAAGAAAAAAAACTGCAAAAAACACAAAAATGTGGGGGATGAACAATATGCTACTAAATAACCAGTGGGTCACTGAGGAAGTCAAAGGGAAAATCAAAAATACCTGAGTCAAATAAAAACCATGATCCAAAATCTATGAAACACAGTAAATGTAGTTCTAAGAGAGAAGTTTATAATAATACAAGCCTACTTCAGGAAACAAGAAAAAAATCTCAAACAACCTAACCTTACACCTAAAAGAACTAGAAAAAGAAGAATAAACAAAATCCAAATTTAATAAAGGAAAGAAATCATAAAATCAGAGCAGAAACACATGAACTAGAGCCTAAAAACTTTAGAAAATGAAACAAAGAGTTATTTCATTGAAAAGATGAACAAAATTGATAAACCTTTAGCCAGACGCATAAAAAAAAACCAAAAAAAAAAAAAGCCAAGGACCCAGATAAGTAAAATAAGAAATGAATGAGAGGCTAAAATTGACATCACAGAAATACAAAGGATCATAAGAATTTACTATGAACAATATACACCAATAAAATAGAAACCTAGAAGAAATGGATAAATTCCTTGAAACATATAATTTCCCAAGACTGAATCAGAAAGAAATAGAAAGTATGAACAGAATAATTACAAGTAATGAAACTGAATTGAGAATTTTATTTAGAAACTCCCAACAAACAAAAATCCAAGACCAGACAGCTTCAGAGATAAATTCTACAAAACATTTATTTTTTGCTTTCCGTTTTATTGAGATATGATTGACATATAGAAATGTGTAAGTTTAAGGTGTACAGCATAATGATATGACTTACCTACATCATGAAATTATTACATTTAGTGAACATCCATTATCTCATAAACATACAAAATTAAAGAAATAAAGAAAAAGATTTTTTCCTTGTGATGAGAACTCAGGATTTGCTCTCTTAACAACTTCTGTATACAATATGCAGCAGTGTTAATTGCATTTATCATTTTGTACATTATACCCCTAGTACTTGTTTACTTTATAAATGAGAGTGAATCTTTTGACTGCCTTCATCCAGTTCCTCCAACCCCACACCCCATCTCTGATAACCAGAAAGCTGATCTCTTTTTCTGTAAGTTTGTTTGTTTGTTTGTTTTTGAAGTATAATTGCCCTACAACACTATGTTAGTTCATGTTACACAACATAGTGATGCAGTAGTTCTAAACATTTCAAAATGATCACCACTATAATCTAGGTATGACCTGTCACCAAACAAATACATTACATAATTATTGACTACATCGACCACACTGTACATTTGATACCCATGACTCATTTGTTTTGCAACTGGAAGTTTGCACCTTTTAATCTCCCTCATCTATTTCTCTCCTCCTGCTACCACTCTCCCCTCTGGCAACCACTGTACTCTGTATCTACAATTCTGTTTCTATTTAGTTGTTTTGGTTATTTCTTATGTTTTTTAGATTCCACATGTAAGTGAAATCATACAGTATTTGTCTTTCTCTGTCTGACTTTTCTCACTTAGCATAATACCACTCAGGTCCATCCATGTTATAGCAAATGGAAAGATTTCATTCTTTTTCATGTCTGAATAATATTCTATTGTATATGTATACTGCATCTTCTTTATCCATTTATCTATTAATGGGCACTTTAGGTCACATCCATGTTTTGGCTACTGTAAATAATGCTGCAATGAACATAGAGGTGCATATATGTTTTTGAATTAGTGTTTTCATTTTCTTCTGATAGATGTCCAGGAATGGAATTGCTGGATTGTATGGTAGTTCTATTTTTAATCTTTTGGGGAATCTCATATGGTTTTTCATAGTGCCTGCACCAATTTATATTCCCAACAGCAGTGCACGAGAATTCCATATTCTCTACTTCCTCACCAACACTGATTTCTTGTCTTACTGACAATAGCCATTCTAACAGGTGTGAGGTGATATCTCATTGTGATTTTAATTTGCATTTCCCTGATTATTAATGATATTGAGCATCTTTTCTTGTGCTTGTTGACCATTTGCATGTCTTCTTTGGAAAAACATCTATTCAGATCCTCTGCCCATTTTTAATTGGGTTCTTTTTGTGTGTTTTCTGATGTTGAGTTCTATGAATTCTTTGTCTGTTTTGGATATTAACCCCTTGCTGGATATTATCATTTGCAAATATCTTCTCCCATTCAATAGGTTGCCTTTTCATTTTGTTGATAGTTTTCTTTGCTATGCAAAAGGTTTTTAGTTTGATGTAGTCCCATTTGTTTATTTTTTGTTTCCCTTTCTTGAGCAGACAAATCAAAAAAAATTACTGAGAATGATGTCAAAGAGAATACTGCCGATATGGGAACATATTGTATGTGTATAACTGATTCACTTTGTTATAAAGCAGAAGCTAACACACCATTGTAAGGCAATTATACTTCAATAAAGATGTTTAAAAAAAATATTGAAGAAAATAATGCATTTAAAAATCAAAATTAACCATGGTTCAGGCATCCAAAATGAAGCTGGGTTGCTATTGTAGATGTGATATCAGACACATTCCTGTATCTTGAACTTGAATTTTCTAAACTGTATCAGACTCAAGGATACCACCAGTCATTCTCAAAATAGTATCTGCTAGCAGCTGCCAGCTACAAACTCATGGTCTCAAGGTCTCTTCTTCTAACTGTGCAACCATTTCAGACCCCAACCACTCCTTGCTTAACAAGCACCCTTACTTCTTGCCAGCTTTAGCTATAATTCTTGACAAATGACTTATGTAACTTTGCATAAGCCCTTCCCATTTTGTAGTCCAACAGAACATAATTCAAGTGCTTCTTGAATCTGTGTCTCCCAGTCTATAGTCCTCAGTTCTGATGGAATAAAACTCTTTTTCCTATTATAGCTCATTTATTGATTTCTGTCAATAATATGCTTACTGATTTTCTGCTTGCTTGACCTATCAGTTGCTACAAAAGGGGTGCTGGTGTCTTCAACTACAATAGTGTATTTGTCTATTTCTACTTTCAGATCTATCATTTGTTGCCTCAGGTGACTTGATGCTTTGTTGTCGAATGCATACACATTTAGAGTTTTTATGTCTTTTTGTAAAATTGACTCCCTTTATTATTGTTTAATATCTCTCTTATCCCTGTTAAATTTCCTTGCCCTTAAACCTGCTTTGTCTGAAATTAGCAAAGTTATTCCAGCTTTATAATGATTACTGTTAACATTGTATATTTTAAACATTTTACTTTTATCCTTGAGTCTTCATATTGAATGTGGACTCTGTAATACAACACATAGTTGGGTCTTGATTTTTTAATGTATCTGTATTAAACAGTCTTTGTATTTTAATTGGTATCTTTAGATTTTCATGTTTAAAATTATTATTTACATAGTTGAATTAATATCACCTTGTTTGCAACTGTTTTCTATTTGATGTCTTTGTTCTTTGTTTCTTTCCTCCCATTTTTCTGCCTTGTCTGGTTTAATTCAGTATTTTATGTTATTTTACTTTATCTCCTCTCTTAGCACATCAATACCAATACCCTCCTTTTAAAAATTTTGTATTTTGGTTGCCCTAGAGTTTGTAATGTGCATGTTTAACTATTTTAAGTCCACCTTCAAGTAACACTCTATTGCTTCATGTGTAGGTAGTTCAGGAACCTCATAATAAAGTACTCACAATTCTTTTCTACCACTCCTATCCCTTATGACATTGTTATTATTCATTTTACTTCCCTATAGCATCCAATAATTGTTACCATTATTATTTTAAAGTTACTTTTAGATGAATTAAAATAATAAAAATAAAATATTTTATTAAAAAAAAAAAAAAGAATACTGCAATACTGCCTATGTGTTCTTCTAGAAGTTTTATGCTTTGAGGTCTTACATTTAAGTCTTTAATCCATTTTGAATTTATTTTTGTATTTGGTGTGAGAAAGTAGTCCAGTTTGATTCTTTTGCGTGTAGTTGTCCAATTTCCCCAATATAATTTATTGAAAAGGCTGTCTTTTCCCCATTGTATATTTTGCCTCCTTTGTCATAGATTAATTGCCCATATAAGTGTGGGTTCATTTCTGGGCTCTCTATTCTGTTCTACTGATCTATGTGTCTGTTTTTATGCCAATACCATATTGCTTTGATTACTGGTATCTCTGGCTGCAGGGCTGGTGGGTCCTGGAGCTGGTGTTGGTTCACTGGTAAGCAGTGATGGCACCAAGGGAGTCGGGGGGTTGGTGCTGGCTTACTGATAGGCAAAGCCTGATTCCAGGTTTCTGGCTATAGGGTCCTGGAGCTCCTAGAGCTGGCATCAGCCCACTGGTGTTGGGTGTTGGGGTACAGTGGGTTCCTGGGCTTTGCTGGCCACTGGTGGGCAGAGCCAGGTCTCAGGGTCTCTGGCTGCAGGGCCCTGGGTGTCCCAGAGTTGGTGTCATTTTATTGGTGGGAGGGGCCACGGCCCAGACAAGGCCAAGAGCAAGGCGGTCCCAGGGCTAGTACCAGCACACTGGTTGGCAGGCTCAGGTCTTGTGCCCTCCAGAGAACAGCTGTCCTAAGGCAGCTGGCCTGCTGGTGGGTAGGGCTGTGAACTCCTCTTCCCCCAGCTAGCTGCTTGGTCTAAGGCATCCCAGGATGGTACTGGGGCCAACAAGTTTGTAGGTGGTGCTGGGTCCCTGCACTAATAAGCTAGAGGGAGGGTTCCAAAATGGTGTTTGCCAGCACCAATGTCCTCATGGAAGAACGAGCTCTCAAAAAGGCTTCTGCCAACATCAATGTCCCCAGGGTGAGCTCAAGTTGTCTCCTGCCTCTCCCAGTGGCTCTCCAAGCTCAATAGGTAGTTCCAACCCAGGCTCCTTTCAAATTACTACCCTGTCCTGGGTCTCAGAGTGTGTGAGATTTTGTGTGCACCCTTTAAGAGTGGAGTCTCTGTTTCCTACAGCCCTCTGGCTCTCCTGAAAATGAGCCTTGCTGGCCTTCAAAGCCAAATGTTATGGGCTTGTCTTTCTGGTGCAGGACCCCCAGACTGGGTAGCCTGAAGTGGGACTCTTGTTACCAAACCAAACTTGGGTCCACTTGCCTAACACACAGCAAAGCCAATCTACTGACACTGAGAAGCAGTGAAGGAAAATACAGTGCTTATTACAAGGCAACCAGCACAGGGCCAAGCAAGGAGAATGGGCACTTCATGCTCAAATGATCCAAACTCCCCAATGTATTTTGGAGAAGGGTTTTTAATGGCAAGGTTAGGGAGGTCATTGCAGGGTGTCTGATCAGATAGTGGACATTCTTCTGATTCGTTGGTGGTAAGGTAACAGGTGGTATCTCAGGAGTCAACATCATCAACTTTCTGATTCTAACCAGTCTGGGGTGTAGGTGCTGCTGGTCAGCAGTTAACTTCTTCCACGTAATGGGGGTTTTAATATCTGCAAAACAACTCAAGGATGTGACTCAGAATATTATCTATAGCCCTTGAGGAGAAACTGAATGTCCTTGACTTTGTTTATGGCTAAATTATTATTTTGTCTTGCATAACTATTTTCCATTGTTTCTGCATTTTCTTATTTTTCTGATTACATTTGTTCTTTGGAATTTAGGGAAGGCCTAGGAGTCTAAAGCTTTTCTACTAACAAGAGACAGGGAACACAGGGGGTCTGTTCCCAGGAAGGGCCTGCAGGGTCCTGCTCAGTTTCACTCCAACCACTTGCTCCTTGGGGAGGACCTCTGCAATTGTCATTATCCTCCCTTTTATGGGTCACTCACCCAGGGGTGTGGGTCTTGACTATACCACATATCCACACCTCCAACCCATCTCACTGTGGTTCCCTCCTTGTATCTTTAGTTGTAGAAGATCTTTTCTGCTAGTCTTTTTTTTTTTTTTAACATCTTTATTGGAGTATAATTGCTTTACAATGGTATGTTAGTTTCTGCTTTATAACAAAGTGAATCAGTTATACATATACATATGTTCCCATATCTCTTCCCTCTTGCATCTCCCTCCCTCCCACCCTCCCTATCCCACCCCTCTAGCTGGTCACAAAGCACAGAGCTGATCTCCCAGTGCTATGCGGCTGCTTCCCACTAGCTATCTATCTATTTTACATTTGGTAGTGTATACACATCCATGCCACTCTCTCACTTTGTCATATCTTACCCTTCCCCCTCCCCATATCCTCAAGTCCATTCTCTAGTAGGTCTGTGTCTTTATTCCCATCTTGCCACTAGGTTCTTCCTGACTTTTTTTTTTCCCCTTAGATTCCATATATATGTATTAGCATACTGTATTTGTTTTTCTCTTTCTGACTTATTTCACTCTGTATGACAGACTCTAACTCCATCCACCTCACTACAAATAACTCAATTTTGTTTCTTTTTATGGCTGAGTAATATTCCATTGTGTATATGTGCCACATCTTCTTTATCCATTCATCTGTCAATGGACACTTAGGTTGCTTCCATGTCCTCGCTATTGTAAATAGAGCTGCAATGAACATTGTGGTACATGACTCTTTTTGAATTATGGTTTTCTCAGGGTATATGCCCAGTAGTGGGATTGCTGGGTCGTATGGTAGTTTTATTTTTAGTTTTTTAAGGAACCTCCATACTGTTCTCCATAGTGGCCGTATCAATTTACATTCCCACCAACAGTGCAAGAGGGTTCCCTTTTCTCCACACCCTCTCCAGCATTTATTGTTTCTAGATTTTTTAATGACGGCCATTCTGACCGGTGTGAGATGATATCTCATTGTAGTTTTGATTTGCATTTCTCTAATGATTAATGATGTTGAGCATTCTTTCATGTGTTTGTTGGCAATCTGTATATCTTCTTTGGAGAAATGTCTGTTTAGGTCTTCTGCCCATTTTTGGATTGGGTTGTTTGTTTTTTTGTTATTGAGCTGCATGAGCTGCTTCTAAATTTTGGAGATTAATCCTTTGTCAGTTGCTTCATTTGCAAATATTTTCTCCCATTCTGAGGGTTGTCTTTTGGTCTTGTTTATGGTTTCCTTTGCTGTGCAAAAGCTTTGAAGTTTCGTTAGGTCCCATTTGTTTATTTTTGTTTTTATTTCCATTTCTCTAGGAGCTGGGTCAAAAAGCATCTTGCTGTGATTTATGTCATAGAGTGTTCTGCCTATGTTTTCCTCTAAGAGTTTGATAGTGCCTGGCCTTACATTTAGGTCTTTAATCCATTTTGAGTTTATTTTTGTGTATGGTGTCAGGGAGTGTTCTAATTTCATACTTTTACATGTACCTGTCCAGTTTTCCCAGCACCACTTATTGAAGAGGCTGTCTTTTCTCCACTGTATATGCTTGCCTACTTTATCAAAGATAAGGTGACCATATGTGCGTGGGTTTATCTCTGGGCTTTCTATCCTGTTCCATTGATCTATGTTTCTGTTTTTGTGCCAGTACCATACTGTCTTGATTACTGTAGCTTTGTAGTATAGTCTGAAGTCAGGGAGCCTGATTCCTCCAGCTCCATTTTTCGTTCTCAAGATTGCTTTGGCTATTTGGGGTCTTTTGTGTTTCCATACAAATTGTGAAATTTTTTGTTCTAGTTCTGTGAAAAATGCCAGTGGTAGTTTGATAGGGATTGCATTGAATCTGTAGATTGCTTTGGGTAGTAGAGTCATTTTCACAATGCTGATTCTTCCAATCCAAGAACATGGTATATCTCTCCATCTATTTGTATCATCTTTAATTTCTTTCATCAGTGTCTTATAATTTTCAAGCAGGTTTTTTTATATGAAAATATAAGAGGCAAGACCATTCAAAGACATTCTAAAAAATAAGCATAAGCAGGAGACTAGTCCTAAGAAATTAAAACTTACCATGAAACTACAATGATTAAAGTAGCATGGTATCAACACTTGAATAGACATAGAAAGTCCAAGAAAACACACAATAATTGTTTTGAGATAATTGGCTAGCCATCAAGAAAAAAAATTGAATTCACACAACATGCTTCATACCAAAATAAATTTCACAAAGAAGAATGATTTAAATGTGTATGGAAATAGTGCTGATGATTGCACAACATTGTGAATATACTTGATGTCACTGAGTTGTACACCTAAAATGGGTGAAATGTCAAATTTTATGTTACATATATTTTTCCACAATAAAAAATACACCACACACACAAAAATTTTTAATGTAAAAAATTAAAAAAAATCACAGAATGATATTTTTAATATCCAAGAGTAGGAAAAGCTTAACCATGACAAAAACAAAAACACAGACAATCAAAAACCTCTGAAACCAGAAAAGTTTGATATATTTAACAAAATAAAAATAAAAATTTTTTCTTCATGGCAAAATTGGCTAAATATACCAAAAAAATCAGAAATTATGAAAGATATTAAAATGCAAAAAAATATGGAAATTACTTAAATGTTCATTGGAGACAATAGAGGATCAGTATGATATTGATATACAGTAGAATTCTATGTAACCATACAAAAGATTAATGTAGTTCTTTATGTGAGGTTATGAAATAATTGCTAAGCTACATTATTAAGGCAAAAAGAAGTCACAAGAAAAAGAGTACATAGTATGTTAGCATTTGTGTAAAGAAGGAGGGCAATTATGTGTACATTTTCTTTGCATGTGGATAGAATATATTCAAAAAGTAGAGGAAAAAGGAATAGTGAGAATTATAGACCTATGTTAATGGGCACACAGTGTACAAAGCTGTAATTTTTGACAATAACAAAATAACTCATACTCACCAAATCTGGATAGAATATTTTAAATTAAGAAGACATGCACTTGGAGTGTATCACAAAAGATGGCAGTGTAGGAACTCAGAAATTGGACCTTCCACACACATACAGAAAAAATCTATTTAGCTGACAAGAACTGTCTGAATGACAAGAACTCTCTGAATAGCTATTTTAAAAACTCTGAAGTCTAGTCAAACACTTGCAGCATTCATGGGAGGGATAAAGAAAGAAGCTGGTAAATTTTAGTGTTTTTTAGTGGCTACCATCTCCCACTCCAAAATCCCATGACAGGCAGCCATAACGACATGATACACATTCCTGGTGAGACTTGCTGGTGCCAGTGTGGGCAACAGGACACTGTCCTCCTGGTTGCATTTTTTAATCTGTCTGGTAGATTTCTGAGTGGTATCATAGAAAGCTGGCCATAGTTTCAACCCCTGCAAGGCCAAATCAGATTTCCTGGTGACTTCCATTGACGGGCTTTAAAGAAACAAAACACCTTTCCACCCTCCTTTTTTATTGGATCCATGCATTTAAGGAAATCTTTGTCATGTCACCAGATGACTACAGAAATAATGGAATGGAGACTTCAATGACCACACATGACAAGGAATTTGGTCTTTGAAAAAATAGTTTGGAAAACTCACTAAACAAACATACAGTTGCAGCTTTCATCAAGCAACAACAGCAATCCCTGGGGAAGGGGTGGAATCTGCTTTCCAGAATTACCCAATTACAACATTAACAATACCCAGTTTTCAAAAAAGTTACAAAGCATACAAAGACTTAGGAAAGTGGGACTGTTCACAGGAAAAAAAAAAAATTGACAGAAAACATCCCTGAGGAAGCCCAGATCCTGGGCTAAACACTAAACAACAACTTTAAATTAGCTGTCTTAAATATCCTCAAAGAGCTGAAAGAAACTATGAAAAAACTAAGGGAACCCAGGGGAACTATGTATGAAAAATAGGGAATATCAATAAAGAAATCAAAATTATAAAATGAAAGGAAACAGAAATTCTGAAGTTGAAAAGTACAATGGCTGAAATAAAAACTCACTGGAGGGGTTCAACAATAATTTGAGCAGGTGGAAGAAAGGATCAGCAAACTTGAAGATAAGGCAATTGAAATTACCCAAACTGTGGAGCAGAAAGAAAAAAGAATGAAAAAAATAATGAACAGAGCCTAAGGGCTGTGTGGAACATCACCAAGTGTACCAACATATGCATTTGGGAGTCCCAGAAGGAGAAGAGAGAGAAAAGGGCAAATATTTGAAGACACGACAGCCAAGAACTTCCCAAATGTGATGAAAGACATGCATCTACACATCCAAGAAGCTGAAAGAACTCCAGATAGGATAAACTCAGAGACCTACATCAAGACACGTTATAATCAAAGTATCGAAAACCAGAGACAAATAGAGAATCTTGAAAGCAGCAAGAAAGAACTGACTTGTCACATACATATATTTACAAGGCTCCTCAATAAGATGAGCAGCTCATTTGTCATAAGAAACCATGTAGGTCAAAAGATAGTGGGATGATATAGTTAAAGTTCTGAAGGTAAAATGATAGTCAAACAAGAATTCTATTATCTACAATACTATCCAAAAATGAAGGAGAAATTAAGAAATTCCCAGATAAACAAAAGTTGAGGGAACTCAATGCTAGTAGATCTGCCCTACAAGAGATGCTATAGGTAGTCCTTCAGGTTGAAACAAAAGGGCATTAGAAGCCACAGGAGGAAATAAAGATCACCAGTAAAAGTGATCTTTTCTATATTTAACTGTATTGTTAAATATAGAAGCTAGTGCTATTGTATTTTTGATATGTAGCTCCTCTTTTTGTTTCCTATGTGATATATAAGAAAATGCATAAAACAAAATTATAAACCTATGTTAATGAGCACACAGTGTATAAAGCTGTAATTCATGACAATAACAAAATAAAGTCATTGATGGAACTGGACAGGAACAGAATTAATGCATGCTATTGAAGCTAAGATGCTATAAATCTACCAATCTATACTATTATAAATTTAGGGTGTTAATATTTTGAATGTTTACTTTTTCCCCATGGCAAGCACTAGGAGAATAACTAAAAATGTATAGAAAAGGCAATTAAATGAAA
Organism: Balaenoptera borealis; assembly: GCF_965194805.1. Taxonomy (NCBI): domain Eukaryota; kingdom Metazoa; phylum Chordata; class Mammalia; order Artiodactyla; family Balaenopteridae; genus Balaenoptera; species Balaenoptera borealis. The sequence goes on along the minus strand of NC_138860.1, from coordinate 80,175,569 downwards.
TCAAAATGGTACACTAGAAAAAAATTAGTCAAACGTGAAAGAAAGCTGTATTGAAGGAATTGAGGGGAAAAATATATGACTTAGAAGACAAATAATACAAAGGCACAAGATTCTTAAATTTTATTTGGTCTGTAGTCACTATTGCCACACCTGTAATCATTTTGTTGACACTTTCCTAATCTATCTTTTTTTTTTCTTAAGTGGAATCACCAACAAATTTATTGACCCAAATGCAAATGCTGAGCTCAAACAACAGTCCTGTCTTTCTACTACAGACATAGATGCTCCAAACTACTGGCATAAATTCAATTGTTCTACAAACCTAAAAGTTTTATCTGAAGAGAGAATGGAACATTTCCTCTAAAACAAAATTTAAACCTATGATTTTTATGAGCCCAGCATTGAGAGTTTTATATCTAGACAATAAAGGGAAAGAGTGTGCTTTACTTTGTATGTGGTGAAACTTGTTTCACAGTGAAGGTGATTTTAATTATTTTAGCCAACATGTATCATTTCTACACTCTGTAATTTATAAACAAAATGTCATGTGAGGCCAGGCTCATTCACTGCACTCATGAAGGTCTACTGATTGTTTATTTTCATATTCATCCAATAGCTTTGGCTTCAAGGATTTTATGTTCATTTTCAAAAATTTAGAGGAAACTGCTTTCAGTCCTGTTGTAAACGACTTGTGCAGAATCTTCGTTACTTGAGCTCTTAACAAAAGCTCACCCTTGAGGTGACTGAGAACTGAAGGTGCAAAAAACTCTCTGCATAACAGTTCAAAGTCCACCTCAAGGCTCAGTGACCTCTCCTTCATATGAATTAGTAAAATAAGTATTATATTGCCTCTTTCTGTCACATGAACATGTGTGTAGAGGAATGGCCTTAGAACCCTCCAGAGACAGAAAAGTCTTTATTTAGCTGACTATCCAAATTTTAGTTCTGCCAAGCACTAAGAGGCTAACTAGGAGAACTGTATTTTCCTGAGATGGGCACCCAAATTAAGGATAAGAACTGTAACAGATAATTTTCCTTGTCTATATTTTCCCTTCTCTTTCTTGTAATCCTTCTGTGTCATTAGATCATGTAAATAGCATACAGCTGACTTTACCTAATCTGAGAATCTTGGCCTTTTAATAGGGGGATGCAATTCATTCAAATATTTCCATTTTTACATGTAGGTACCTAACAGACTTTTAAAAAATGTTTTCTATTTACCATAGTGTCTTCTTTTCTTCCTTGTCTTTTGTTAGATTAATAGTGTTTTCTTCGACACAAACTTCTCTAGTAGTTTGTAAGTAATACCACCTTGTATTTTTATCCTACTGGTTACTAAACTTCAATTTTTACTTCAACATTTAAAGATAATCAGTATTATGTTTTTCCTTTGTACAAAACAAGAACTTAAACATATATTTCCACTATATTCTCAACCCATCCCATGTTGTGGTTATTATATATGTCATATTATATACATTATATAATTGCCATATATAATTTTCATGTATATGTAAAATTATATAATTTTTATATAAATCATGATTATTTAATTATCTGGACTAAGCATGGAAGGGACTCAACCATCTGGCTGTGGGCTGGGAGTCAGAACCTCTTAGGCCAGGGAGCGTAGGTTCCTTCCCCAGGTCTATAGTAAGAAACCTCCCAGAGCTGCATCACATAGGTGAGAGAGGTGATGTACTTGGATGAGTCTCTAACCCTGAAGCTCAGTTCCTCTTCCATCCCCTCTCACCCCAGAGCCCATCCCCCACCCCGGGATCCAGATTTATTCATCATCTAACACATCAGGCTGGTGCAATGTCAGTCTAGAGTGTGGAACCCCAGGAAACACAGGGAAGCTGACAGTGACCTGGCTGAGCCAGGGCCTCCCCAGGGAGCTGGAGCAGAGAGGGACGCTGGGGCCAGCCCGCAGCTCCCGGAACCTGAGCCTGAGCCTGTCCCTCAGCCACTTCAACAGCCGCCTCACCTGTGTGGTCAGCAACCCCGCGGATGAGAAGAACGCAACCTTACACCTGGGGGACATCTGTCCACGGAGGGGTGAGTGCGATCTGCTAAGGAAGGTGATGAAAATGGGCCAGCAGAGACTAGGGGAGGGCAAGGCTGGGAGGACTTGGGAATAACAGTGCAAGTGGGGAACATTTTAAGGCAGTTTATGTGATGCAGCCAAAAAGTCCCCACCTCAGTGAATGGCCACAGACTCATTATAGTCTTCAAACCTGTAAGTCCAGAAACTGGATCAATATATGGAGACTAATGCATCACCCAGAACATAAATGTGGGACTGGCTTGTGTGTACCCCCCTTCCCAGCATCAAGGAGCCTGGGAGGCTGAATTACACATAAGAATCCAAGCAGGGGAGGAGAAGGATTTGAGGAGTAAGGACTGAGGAACTCAGGGTACCCTGCTCCCAGCTCCGGAATTCTCCCATGCCCCAGACTCTGGCCCCAACCCTGGATGGGCAGGACTTGCATAGCACGTTCAGGCTGATAGATGCCCATTTTTTGCTGCATACCAGACTTGCGCTTTCAAAGGATGGCTACCACCTCTGAGTACATAAACCACAGTTCAGCCCTCCTCTGAGCAGTGTGAGAACCTGCGGTCACTACACCCAGTTACCACCCTTCCCCCATCAGCCTAGAGCATCACCTCAGCTTCATAAAGGGACTGTACTGGGTAGGTTACAGGGGTGGGAACCCTTATGAAGGAGCTTCAGGCCCTGGCGTCATAAAATACCAAATCCCTTACTATCCTGAGGGCTACAGAGCAGGAACAACTGATGTTAAAAAGGAGATGCAGGGCTTCCCTGGTGGCGCAGTGGTTGGGAATCTGCCTGCTTATGCAGGGGACACGGGTTCGAGCCCTGGTCTGGGAAGATCCCACATGCCGCGGAGCAACTAGGCCCGTGAGCCACAACTACTGACCCTGCGCGTCTGGAGCCTGTGCTCTGCAACAAGAGAGGCCATGATAGTGAGAGGCCCACGCACCGCAATGAAGAGTGGCCCCCGCTTGCCGCAACTAGAGGAAGCCCTCGCACAGAAACGAAGACCCAACACAGCCAAATAAATAAATAAATAAATAAATAATTAAAAAAAAAAAGACAGATTTAAAAAAAAAAAAAAGGAGGTGCAGTCAGACAAAGACAAAGATCATATGATATCGCATATATGGGGCATCTAAAAAAATGGTACAAATGAGCTTATTTACAAAACAGAAATAGAGTCACAGATGTAGAAAACAAACTTATGGTTTCCACTGCGGGGGACGGGAGGGAAGGATAAACTGGGAGGCTGGGATTGACGTATACACACTACTATATATAAAATACGTAACTAATAAGGACCTACTGTATAGCACAAGGAACTCTACTCAATACTCTGTAATGGCCTATATGGGAAAAGAATCTAAAAAAGAGTGGATATATGTGTATGTATAACTGATTGACTTTGCTGTACACCTGAAACTAACACATTGTAAATCAACTATACTCCAATAAAATTAAAAAAAAAAAAAGAGGTGCAATTACCAGTTCAGCTGCCCCATCCCACCAATGCCCTCCTGACCTCTGCTTGCTCACATGGGGTTCTCCTCTGAACAGTATCTTCCTTCTCAGTTTCTCACTAGCTCAGCATTCAACCATCACATTCGGACTGAGTGCCTACTAGGTGCTGGTGATGGGGGGAAGGCTCAGTGAAAAATAAGATAAGCCCCTGCCCTCAAGGAACTTACACTGCAGTGGACTTCACCACACACTGGCTGTGTGACCCTGGACAGCTTACTTAATTTTTGTAGCCTTTCTATAGTATAGATAATAATTGTATCTACTTCATAGGGCTGTTGTGAGAATTAAAAAGAAAGGACACCCCAAACAGAGAGTAGAACATGCTCTGAGGTCTGGTGACCCCAGAGTCTTCATACTTTCTCCCTCTTGGAATGTATTCCTCTTCTGGGAGTCTGAGGGAGAAAAGACAAGCACAAGTCCAATGTAATGAGATGGGTGTTTTTGTTTTCCTGAAATTAAATCATTGATGCTGGGGTTAGGAGGAAAAAACTGTAGCTTCACATCAGGTTATATGTTTAATTTACTTTTAAACTTTAAAACAAAGAATGCTACCTCATATACATTTGTTGTACAACATTTGATTAAAGTCTTTGTTCACTAATTCAAAATAGTCAAGCTCATTTTAACCAAAACTCAACCAGGTGACAATTGATACATCTGTAAATTGCTTCATTGACCTGAAAAAAATAACATTGCACCATTCTTGAAATCTCCATTGAATAAATACTGATCTACTTATTACTGGAATCATACAAGAAAGTTGTTCATTGGGTATTTGCACCTATAGTGGTTATTTACTACATTACTGCTAATAAACTTTTATAAGTTGGTGCTACAGAGATAGAATCCCATACCTCTGCTTACAAGTCAGATACGCCCCTCACAGTTATAGGGCAGGAACTTTTGAACATCACGTGCCTGTTTGAGAGGTGCTGAGGGGCGGAAGGCGGTCAATTTGCCAAATGCCAATTCAGTGAATGATCGATCAAGTCATCGAAATTATCAAATCTATCCATGTACCAGAAACTTCTTTCTTTTAACTATGTATAAAGTTTAAAGCAATTCATTTTGGATAAATGGTTTAACAGCTTTTGAAGATTTCTGTCATTTTAGTAGACAGGTTTCATTATTTCTTCCTAAGAGCACCTAAAGCAATGTTCCATGTCTCTCTACCCAGCTCCCTGCTGGAGACAGAAAGAGAAGTCAGTTCACAAGATGGCCTGAGAGGGGAGACTGGGGGGCAGAGAGATGAGGAGACTGACAGGAAGAGGGAGGGGGCCTGAGGCCAGGGAGGCAGTCTGAAGCCAGATCTCGGGGGGCTTTGCTCCCCAAAGTCCTCACAGGCTCTGGTAACCCATCTGACTCAAAGCATTGTAAATTTTATCAAGAATTGATAGAAATAAATATTTTATAAATTTATCAAATTCAGCAAATTGGTTGTTCAGTGGTTTACCCATTTAGAAAATGGACTTCTGTGTAAACTGTCTTTCAGCAAAGTGGTTTTAGCTGAATTAGCCTTTGGGCAAATGTATGTGAGCCTTACAGCTTAATGGCTAAGAAATTAGGCTTTGGGGCCCAGCTGCCCGTGTCAAACCCTCAGTCCACTTACCGGCTGCAGACTCTTGAGCAGGGCCTTGATCTCCCAGTGCCTCCGTCTCCTCAGCTGTAAGAGGGCAGTAGTCAGGGTCTTCCCTCACAGAGCTGTTGGCAGAGTCACTGACTTAACACACTCACAGCACTCAGAGCAGTGCCGGCATCAAAAGCACAGGTTGTTATTGTCACTCTGCCCTGTCCTGCCTGATGGCCGGTCCTCCCACCTGTCTCCTCCACATAAACCATGCACCAGGTGGTCCCCATCAGAACGATGCTCTGTGCCGTTCTCTGGTCCCCCTGTGAAGATGCTGTAACACAAAAGCAAACGCAGCCCTGAAAATGCCTTTGCTGTAAGGTGGGCACCTGCAGGATCCAAATATGCACAGAATGAATTACCAGATTATTAACTGTCAGATTATTATTGAAATCAAAGCATGAAATGTAAACATTCTAACAGAGCACCTGCAGGACCCCGAGACTACAAAGCACCCCAGTTTGAGAAACACCATTCCAGGAGCAATGGACCCAGATGGGAAAGGCAGCAGACAAAGGGGCAGGAGGGGTGAGGGGACAGAAAGCTCATGAACCACACGATACCACACCACATGGCCGGCCCAGTCAGAAGGGGTGGAGGGGAAGGGAATGGAATCCCACAGGACGCTCCTCGTGGAACAGGAAGACCCCACTCGGAGGAAACTGTTTCTCTGTGGTTTTCACAGAACTGGAGCACGTGGAGCACACAGGGTTCTCCAGCTCCCAATGCCCAGAGCCCATGCTCTCTTCCTGCCCTCCCCAGGCAGCTGAGAGACCAAGCAAAGAATACAAGGCATCACATCTAGTTCTCTAACTCATGTGCTCAGACTTCAGGGTCCTGACAGAAAGCAAAGTCAAAAGGAATCCAAATACACAGGTTTGCTGAGGCAAATAGCAGAACAAATAGAAAGACTCCAATCAAAGATGAAAAAGCAGAAAAAAAAAAAAAACAACTAACAGAGACCTACCCAAATATTTGGTCCTCCAAAATAAAGGAAAGAAACAACAGTGTGCAAAAGATTGATGAAATCAGAGGTGAAAGATGAATTAAAATATCAGAATATGAAGGGGGTTGGAGGATGGAGCAGCAAATAAAATAATTGAGGAGAAAATTAATTCTTTTGCAGAACTTAAAATACAAAGAACAGAATCAACACTACAGAAAACTCCATCGGAAACACGATGAGAAAATAACATAGAAGACAAGAGGGAAGCAATTAGAGCAAAATGGACTGACAATGGGGATCAAACATGTAGATAACTAGTTCCCCAAAGAGGACACAGAAGGAACAGAGAAATAAAATACTGTGATCAACACCATCCACTTCCTCCCCCAGAGCCTCCCCTCTTCTTACTAACAGAGCCCTGACTGCTTCTGCTGTCAAGACGAGATACCTGGATCAGGGATGTAGGTGGGGATGTTCCCCTGCTCTCTGGTGGCGGGCATGTGGCCCTGTTCTGGCCAATGATAGGTAAGAAAAGTTTCCTGGGAGCTTCTGAGAATGACTTCCACCTGACAAGAGGAAGGAGGGAGAGGAGAAACTCCTGCCCCTCGCTGCCCACTGGCTCTTGCCTCTGCTTGTGGCTGTGTGAGAATGAGGAGCTTGAAACTGTTGGAGCCGTTTCAGAGGAGAGGGAAGATCAGGAGATGCAGAGGCTGATCCACAGCTCGTCTCTGGGCTTAGACGTTACCAGCGGAGCAGCGTGAGTGACATCACAGATGTGGGAAAGAGCAGCGTGCAGATGGGTGAAAGGGAATGATTTTGGAGTTTGTTTGTATTTGCTAAATTACAGAGTGCAAAGGGGAGGCTGGAGATGAAGTTGGACACGTAGACTGAAATGAGGTTTTGCACTTCTTGTTCAAGATGTTCATGAACCAAGTAAATGCATGTGTGTCCTCTCCTTCCCTGGAACATTAAAACTATAGTAAATGTATTTTGTTTAAGTGTATCGATCACATCAAAGAGAGACAGGGAGGCAACTAATCAGCAGACCAGAGATGCCTGGAATCTCAGAGAGGAAAGGAAGAGGGCTGCTTAGTAAGGCAGAGCCAGACCCCAGACCAATTACCTCAGAATCTCTGGGGTCTTGCCCAGGGGACAGGACTTCGTTAATGACCCAGGTGAGCCCAACGTGCAGCCAAGTTTGAGAACCAATGACCTAGAACACACACCTAGGGGCACAACGGAGGATGGAGCCACCTGCCCAGAGGAACCGCAGGGCCCCTGAACTCAGACGGCCAGGTAGGAAGGAGGGTGGGGTGAGAACAGGGCTGAAACAGGGAACCAGTCTGGGCACGAAATAGTCAACTCCCAACCCTCACCCAGCCCAGGCATGACCATCCAGGGGCCAGGCATTTTTTTCTCGGATGTCAACAAAGAAAGGCTCTTTTTTTTTTTTTTCAGGAGTGAAAGAAAATCTTTTATTTAAAAAAAAAAAAGGACTCTGGGAACAGAGTTAGTCCATTTAGGTCTTCAGTGTCCTCATGGTGATTTTTTTTAAAAAAATAATTAATTAATTTATTTATGGCTGTGTTGGGTCTTCGTTTCTGTGCGAGGGCTTTCTTCTAGTTGTGGCGAGCGGGGGCCACTCTTCATCGTGGTGCGCGGGTTTCTCACTATCGCGGCCTCTCTTGTTGCGGAGCACAGGCTCCAGACGCGCAGGCTCAGTAACTGTGGCTCATGGGCCCAGCTCTTCCGCGGCACGTGGGATCTTCCCAGACCAGGGCTCGAACCTGTGTCCCCTGCATTAACAGGCAGATTCTCAACCACTGCGCCACCAGGGAAGCCCCTCATGGTGATTTTGTCCTTCTCAATGATGTGGACAATGGCTCCCATGCCTGACACTGCCTCCCTGTCCACAGCATGCAGCATGGCTTGTGAGATGGTTTCGATGCATGTTGGGCTCCCAGAGAGACTCACATGTCCCGTACATTTGTTCAGTGCAGGTGCCACTGACCACAAAGTCATCTGTCACCATGGGGCAGCAAATAAGGTCTAGAGAGCAAATGACGGGCTTAGAGGTCTTCGGGTCCAACCTGGCAATGACCAGCTCAGTGTAGTAGGGCCCAAACCGTCTCTCATACAAGAGGCATGCTCATGAGGGTGTAAGGCTTGATCTGCTGACCTTCCTTCAGCTCATACAGGTTCAGCTAGAACTTGAGGCACCTGGCAGCTGTCTGGACATTGGTGGCAAGACTGGCCAGGCAGATGTACAGTGGGTCGCCCGTGGGAAAGATCTTCTGAACTTCCATGGTCACCATCCGGGCCTGGATCCCGAAGCACCTGTCAGAAGCGATGGCCACACAGTTCTTTCCTTTGTGGCCATGACAGCCCCTCCGTTATAGGACACAATAGACATGATTGTTATGTACTAGGATCTCTGATTGCCACAATTCCAGCAAACCAGCTATGGGCCTCACTGCCAGGAAGGCTCTTCTAAAACAAAAACAAAACCCAAAAACCCTGAATGAGTGGCCTGGAGAAAACTTGACATCTTGTGTGGATACTGGGGCCTCAGGAAAGCCTCCTTATTCTGACATTTAGGGGTCCCCAGCATAAAGGTCAGCTCCCTGCCCCCACCCTAAGGTGGAGCCTGATTTCCCACAGAGCTGCCTGGATCCTTTTTAAACATAAGAGGAAAACCAAGGATCCACCAGACACACGAGGAAAGCCAACAGCGTGAGCATCAATTCCAACTACTGGCAGGTGGAACAGGAGGCAGGTTGGGGAGGGAGGGGGAATCAGTGAGTTAAATCTTCCTGTTAGATTAACAGGAAGTCATTAGGTGATGTTTCAGTTTGAAAACTCCAGAAATACCATCAGACGCATTACCTAGAGACACAGAAATAACCACAGAAAAACTAAAATCAGAAATAATAGAAGTGGTTGCCTCTGGGGAGAGGAATTGGGGCCAGCAGGAGACAGACTTCTCAGTATGTTTTTAAAAACCATATATATGTATGACTTGATGATATATATATACTGATGCTATACATATAATATACATAATATATACATGATTACACATATATTAAAAAGAAGAAATAGACCATAAAGCAGCATTGTCCAACTTGAACATGCACATGATTCATTTGGCAATCTTGTTCAATAGCAGGTTCTGACTCAGTAGCTCTGGGTGGGCTGAGAGTCTGCATTTCGTACAAGCTCCTGGGTGATGCCGAAGCCTCAGGTCTGAGGACCACACTCCGAGTAGCAGGGCCATAGATGATGCTAAAGGCCGGGCTGAGGCATCGGAAGTAAATTCTGTGGGTAACTGGAAATCAGTGAAGCTCTTTGAACAGGGGAGATGCAGGATCAGAGGATGCTTTAAGTGGATTAATCAGGGCAGCGTGGCCTATCGGGAGACACTGGAGGCACAGGGCCAGACAGAAGACATTGTAAAATCCAGGCAAGAGATGAGGGGCTAAGTCAGGGCAGTGATGGAGGGCAGAGATGACAGGATAGAGAGACACAGCTGCGGTAGAATCACTTGGCAAAGGACTGGGTGTGAGGGGTGAAGGCAAGAAGGAACCCAGCTGTCCAGTGGAGAGAATGCTGGGCCTTTAGAGACCCTGGGCAGGAAGGGGAGCCCAGCCTGGGGACCTGAGTGTGAGAGGTCTGCAGGACCACCAGAGATCAGAGGAGGTGGAAGTCAGTGAGGAAGTGACCCAAAGGTGGGAACATCCATCACTCACAAACGCCAAAGATTTTCCCGTGTCAAGAGCACACCCAGGACCTGTATGTGATGTGGGTCCGGCTGTCGGGGTCACACTGAGGCCATTCAGGAGCCTTTTTCCTGCACCCTTCACCACTCTGCGGCTCCATCTTTGATGCTAAGACCTATGGCTGCATCTCAGCAGCCTCTGAGATCAAGGTGACCTTTGGTCAACCACAGCCGCCTCCCCCTGCACTCAGCGTGTCACAAACAGGCGTGCACCCCCAGCCGCAACCCAGAACTGCAAAGGCTGCTGGCCTAGGAAGCCTCAGCTGGTCTCCCAGCAGGGCCCAGGGACCCTCACTGTCTGTGAGCTGCAGGCTGGTGGACCTGCCCTTCTTCCTGGGCCAGTGAACTGTCCTCCTAGGGAGTCTCATGGTCCAGCTTTCACAGGGTCTTTTCACCTTAGTCTTAACCATCCCATCAGTCATGCCAGCTATGTTACCTTTTAAAGCTGGAGAAGGCCCCCTGGTGGAGGGACTGCCCCCACCCTGAGCTTGTGCCCAGCCCCCATGCATGGCTCCTGCCCAACCTCAGTTTGTGGGTGACTCTCTCCCCAGCCACATCAGTCGGCCTCTTTCTGCTGGGCTTCCTTTGTCACTGGTTTCCCTTGTGGTTCTTGGCTGGACAAGTTCTCAGCTTCTCTCTTGCAACCAACAGGGTTTAGACAGAGCAAAACATCCAGCGCAACCTTCTACCCACCCCACGGGCTCAGGGTACACCAACCTCCCCACAGGGAAGAGATAGGTCCCCACTCATGACCCCTGACAACGTGCCCACTGACCTTTAAGACCCTCCTATTGGGAGCACAGAAGGGAGGGAGAGCCCCAGCAGGAACAGATAACTGGGAAAACCTCCCCACTTTAGGGGTCACTCCCCATCCCTTATGGGCCTAAGAAAGAACCCGCATCAGCTTCCAGCCTTCACACCAGCTCCCACTCCCTGGAGTAAGACCCTTCCCTCCTGCCCAAAGCCCGATGATGCTTCCAGATGCAGCTCAGATGGCCCCCTGGGAGCCTGCCCCATCTGCCTCGGATGACTTAGGTGCTCTCTGCATATCACCCTCAACAAGTTGTCCTCCTGCTTTGGAAGAGACTGCCTTTTCCTCCTGGTAGGCAGTTGGCTGTGTTTCCGAGCAAGGCTACATGAATATGTGTCTGCAGATTGAAATGTTAGATTCCCCCCCAGACAGGGATGTGCTGGAAACACCTGGAGCTGGCCTGTGAGAGCTGGTTTTACGCGTCTTTTCCCAAGTCTGTGCTCAGGGTCATCACGGTGGTGGTTTGAAATGAGCCATGGAGGGCGTATCCACACCACAGGGATTGGCAAATGCTGGAGACCAGGGCCTTGTCCTCCTGAAGAGCCAGCTGTCAAACAGTTCCCGACACAGCCCTGCCCCCAGGGAAGGTGGGTGGGAGCAGAGAGATGGACCAAGGGACCCAAGGGAACCCATGGATTTACAGCTTCCATCTCAAGCTCACTCCAGGCCTTCAGTTTGTGAAGAGAGTAGATTCTCCTAGAGTGGAATCGCTGCACTATTTAAGTTGCTATTTATCTGTCTCTACTGTTGCTGGGAGCAAATAACCGACTTTGAGTAGAAAACATGCATAAGCTGTGTCTGCACTGGAAGCAAGATGGCGAACACAGACTGTGTCTTTGGACCCAACCCGTGATGGACTCTGCCCAGGTCCTAAAGAGGTGGGGCGCCCACATGGGGCAGAGTGGCTGTGGGGTTAGCAGCGGAGGGAGGGCACACACATGCTGCTCACCTCGGGGCTCAGTGACTGCAGCAGATGGTGACTGGACAGGAAAGGAGGGCCCTGGCTGTGCCGAGACACAGGTGTGCTCAGTCAATATTTGCTGGGTGGAAACCAGTCATAGCTGCCATGTGCAGCTTAGCTGAGAGCTGCCTGTCTTGTTCAAGAGCATCTGTGACACCTCAGTGCCCTCCTAGGAGGGCTGCGACAAGGGTGAGTCAACAGGACACCCACTCTCAGGCGCTGACCCGGCACTTGCACCAGCCTGAGAGTGGGGTCTCCTTGCCTCCCCTGTTCACAGGGCCTGGGGCCTGCATCAGAAGAGGGGGAGGCAAGAGCCTGTGACCTGGTCACATCACAAATGATCAACAACTAGCTGAGCTTAGAATTGCCCAAAAGGCATGCAGCTGTTCCTGGATTTGAGAGAAACTGCTTAGAGAAGGGAAGGGCTGGTGGGGGTCCGGTGAGAATCAAGACCACGGTTTCTGAGAGGCTGCCTGTTATTATGCAAAGACATTGGGCACTTGCACCAGGTTCAGGTAACAGTTTTGCCAGATATTAGCTGTTTGACCTTCGGCAAGTTGTTTAACTTCTTAAGCCTCAGTTTCCTCATCTGTAAAATGGGCATAATGATTTCTGTGTCATTAGATAAACACTTATAAGTGTTTGTTGCCCTTCTCCTTGCTCTTGACCCCTCTTCCTGCCCCCCTTCCCAGATCCTAATAAATATCATCTCACTGCCTCTTATAACTCCTTGGTGGTTCCCCAGCCACATTTTCTCAACTCTGTTTTCAGGGATGTTGCCTAATTTCTCTAAAGATCCTCACCTCTTAAGGGGGAAATCTCAAAGTCCACAGTCTTATCCTCAGTACTTCATGCCCCCAGACTCTAAATTTTTAGAATATTTCTTTATTTTCTATATATATATAATTTTTTATTGAAGTATAGTTGATTTACAATTTTGTGTTAGTTTCAGGTGTACAGCACAGTGAATCAGATAGATATATATACTCTTTTTCAGATTCTTTTCCCTTATAGGTTATTACAAAATATTGTGTATAGTTCCCTGTGTTATACAGTAGTGCCTTGTTGGTTATCTATTTTATATATAGCAGTGTGTATATGCTAATCCCAACTTCCTAATTTATCCCTGCCCTCCTTTCCCCTTTGGTAACCATAAGTTTGTTTTCTATGTCTGTGGGTCTATTTCTGTTTTGTAAATAGTTCATTTGTATCTTTTTTTTTTTAGATTCCACATATAAGTGATATAATATTATATTTGTCTTTGTCTGGCTTACTTCACTTAGTATGATAATCTCCAGGTCTGTGCATGTTGCTGAAAATGGTATTATTTCATACTTTTTTATAGCTGAGTAGTATTCCATTGTATATATATACCACATCTTCTTTATCCATTCCTCTGTTGATGGACATTTAGTTTGCTTCTATGTCTTGGCTTTTGTAAACAGTGCTGCAGTGAATATTGGGGTGCATGTATCTTTTCAAATTATAGTTGTCTCTGGATATTTACCCAGGAGTGGGATTGCAGGATCATATGGTAGCTCTATTTTTAATTTTTAAAGGAACCTCCATATTGTTCTCCATAGTGGCTGCACCAATTTACATTCCCACCTACAGTGTAGGAGGGTTTCTTTATCTCCACACCCTCTCCAGCATTTATTATTTGTAGACTTTTTGATGATGGCCATTCTGGCCAGAGTGAGGTGATACCTCATTGTAGTTTTGATATGCATTTCTCTAATAATTAGCGGTGTTGAGCACCGCTAATTTTTTTCATGTACCTGTTTGGCCACATGGATGTCTTCTTTGGAGAAATGTCTATTTAGATCCTCTGCCCATTTGTTTGATTGGGTTGTTTGTTTTTTTGATATTGAGCTGTATGAGCTGTTTGTATATTTTGGAAATTAATCCCTTGTCGGTTGCATCATGTGCAACAATATTTCAATAACATTCAGACTCTTGGTGATACACTCATGCTGACAGTATTATGTTAAGGATGATATGTAGAATAAAATGCCAAGTTATTTATTTGTAATAAAAGACTCCCTAGTCTGGGGATGGGTGTCAAACCAGGGACCCTAGATACCCCTTTCCCATTAACAAGGTCTCTCCTCAACAACAAGGGGGCTTGCTGGACAAAGACCCTGTGATTGTCAGGGTGGGGGCTATTCTCACACATTCAGGAACTTCCTGAAACTTCCTGACCCAACTGGAAACACCTGGCTGGTGGGCAGGTTGCTGTGACCCTGATTCCGAGGACACACAGTGACCAGCATTGTTTCAGTGGTGACCAGTGTCCTTGAGGTTATAAACCCTCCCTCATGAGCCAGTGCCACATCTTATTTACTCATTAGGTCTGAATCTCATCTTATTTACTTATTACCTGAGTGGCTCTGGATAAATATCTGAACTTTTCTGAGCCCGTGAGCTGTCACAGCATTGGGGGTGTGTTCCTACTTCAGGAGTCTCTGGGTTTCGTAAGTGGGATCCTGTGCATGTGCCCAGTGAGACTACAAGTGCTCAAGAAACACGCCTACTCTCCAGAATCCATTCTCCCAGAGATACTTCCTCTTATGAATGGTTGGCTTTACCACTAGACCAGGTTTCCAGGAGCGCCCTCTTGTGGCACTACATTTTTCTAATTTTCTTTTAAAAAGTAAGCCTGTCCTTGGGGATAGAAAATAACTGAGGGATAGATACTAATTTTTTCACCAACTCATTTCTACATTTTAAATTTGAGCCACTGAAACTTGTTTACAATTAAATAAAAATGTAGATATGTATCAAAAACTCACTTGCTCTCCCAAACACTGGATTCTTCAGTAACCAGAAAGAAATGCTATTAAACATTTGCAAATGGATAAGCAAAATGAATTATACAGGCATACCTTGGAGATATTGCGGGTTAGGTATCAGACCACTGCAATAAAGCAACTATCCAATATCGCAAGAAAGCAAGTCACACAAATTTTTTGGTTTTCCAGTGTGCATAAAAGTTATGTTTACACTATACTGTAGCCTATTAAGGTTCAATAGCATTATGTCTTTAAAAACAATGTACATACATTAATTTTAAAAATAATGTTATTGGGAAAATGGCTCCAATAGACTTGCTTATTACAGGGTTGCCACAAGTCTTCAACTTGTAAAAAACACAGTACCTGCAAAATGCAATGAAGTGAAGTGCAATAAAACAAGATGTGCCTGTATATTTGTGGTCATAGGATGGGGATAAACAGGTGACAAAACAAGAATTGCGATGGTTTCACATGTACAGTAGAAAAAATGTGGTAATGGAAGATATGCTTGCCTGTAGGGTTGTAGTCTCTGGTATGGAGTTTTAAGTGAATGCATACTCCCCCCCGGCCTCACCATCTGAAACAACAATCAGAGAAAAATAGACTAATAATGAGGCAGAATCCACTCCATCCCACTTGGGGATTCGTTTAGAGAGAGAAGTCTTGTTTCTACCACCACCTGATACCAGCTCCATCAAGAAGTGAATGCTTTCTTCTCCATTGGCCCTCAGAGTCCATGGGACCCCACAAATGATGTTGGCATCTATTGCCAGACTCCTCAAAATCTCTCCACATGGGTGATGGAAGAACCTCTCTTTCCCAGAGATGGCTGTCCCATAGGCTAAACCCATCTGTTGACTTAGATCTTCCTCTGATTTTCATCAAGATCTGGAAGGACAACTAGCCTCTGCATATTCCATTAATGTAATAATTCTGCTGTTCTGTTCACCCTTCCTTTCCCCCTGAGCTTTCTGCTTAGGAAATGTGTGCAGGAGTGGGGCAACTCACTCTCCTCATTCTCTGTAGGGCTGGCAGATCTAGGGAGACCCGTTTATTAGAATCTGAGCAATATAGCAGCCTCCCCCCCTCCACCTGGGAAAAATATTTACCTCTAACTTCTCTGCCTGGGTGTCACTACATTTTGGGCCTTGAGATATTTTTGACCCATTTCTTATAGCTGTCCACACTAAAGGCTAAAATCTGCTGTTCTAACAAAGATTATTTTCAAGTATCTGAATAGGCCTTGTAAGCCTCAGACAGCTGCTCTATGTGTTTTCCCCTGCCCAGGTGTTCCCTGATATATTTCAGGCAGTTGATATTTATTGAGGTCTTCCTATGTACAGGACACTGAGGCTAAGGTCTTGTTATGCATTATCTCATTAATCCTCAAACAAGTCTGTGAGGTAAGTACGATCGTTATATCCACTTTACAGATGAGAAAAGTGAGGCTGAGAGGCGTAGAATGACTTGTCCACAGTCCAAGGCTGATATATAGCAGAGTAAGGATTCAAACCCAGGTCAGCCTGATTCCAAAGCACTTGTTCTTGTTCTATACTTCCAATACAATCACTTTTTAGAAACTGAGATATACATTTCACCCACTTAAATGACACAATTCAGTGATTTTGAGTATATTCTTAGATACGTGCAGCCATCAGAAGTGTCAATTTTAGAACATTTTCATCACCTCAAAAGGAAACTTGGAGTTACAGAAAGATAGAGAAGATGAAAAGGCAGAGGGCTATGTACCAGATGAAGGAACAAGAAAAAACCCCAGAAAAACAACTAAATGAAGTGGAGATAAGCAACCTTCCAGAAAAAGAATTCAGAATAATGATAGTGAAGATGATCCAGGACCTTGGAATAAGAATGGAGGCAAAGATTGAGAAGATGCAAGAAATGATTAACAAAGACCTAGAAGAATTAAAGAACAAACAAACAGAGATGACCAATACAATAACTGAAATGAAAACTACACTAGAAGGAATCAATAGCAGAATAACTGAGGCAGAAGAACGGATAAGTGACCTGGAAGACAGAATGGTGGAATTCACTGCTGCGGAACAGACTAAAGAAAAAAGAATGAAAAGAAATGAAGACAGCCTAAGAGACCTCTGGGACAACATTAAACGCAACAACATTCGCATTATAGGGGTCCCAGAAGGAGAAGAGAGAGAGAAAGGACCAGAGAAAATATTTGAAGAGATTATAGTTGAAAACTTCCCTAACATGGGAAAGGAAATAGCCACCCAAGTCCAGGAAGCGCAGAGAGTCCCATACAGAATAAACCCAAGGAGAAACACACCGAGACACATAGTAATCAAAGTGGCAAAAATTAAAGACAAAGAAAAATTATTGAAAGCAGCAAGGGAAAACCTACAACCAAGATTACTCTACCCGGCAAGGATCTCATTTAGATTTGATGGAGAAATCAAAAGCTTTACAGACAAGCAAAAGCTACGAGAATTCAGCACCACCAAACCAGCTCTACAACAAATGCTAAAGGAACTTCTCTAAGTGGGAAACACAAGAGAAGAAAAGGACCTACAAAAACAAACCCCAAACAATTAAGAAAATGGTCATAGGAACATACATATCGATAATTACCTTAAACGTGAATGGATTAAATGCCCCAACCAAAAGACACAGACTGGCTGAATGGATACAAAAACAAGACCCATATATATGCTGTCTACAAGAGACCCACTTTAGACCTAGGGACACATACAGACTGAAAGTGAGGGGATGGAAAAAGATATTCCATGCAAATGGAAATCAAAAGAAAGCTGGAGTAGCTATACTCATATCAGATAAAATAGACTTTAAAATAAAGAATGTTACAAGAGACAAGGAAGGACACTACATAATGATCCAGGGATCAATCCAAGAAGAAGATATAACAATTAAAAATATATATGCACCCAACATAGGAGCACCTCAATACATAAGGCAACTGCTAACAGCTATAAAAGAGGAAATCGACAGTAACACAATAATAGTGGGGGACTTTAACACTTCACTTACACCAATGGACAGATCATCCAAAATGAAAATAAATAAGGAAACAGAAGCTTTAAATGACACAATAGACCAGATAGATTTAATTGATATATATAGGACATTCCATCCAAAAACAGCAGATTACATGTTCTTCTCAAGCGCGCACGGAACATTCTCCAGGATAGATCACATCTTGGGTCACAAATCAAGCCTCAGTAAATTTAAGAAAATTGAAATCATATCAAGCATCTTTTCTGACCACAACGCTATGAGATTAGAAATGAATTACAGGGAAAAAAACGTAAAAAAGACAAACACATGGAGGCTAAACAATACGTTACTAAATAACCAAGAGATCACTGAAGAAATCAAACAGGAAATAAAAAAATACCTAGAGACAAATGACAATGAAAACACGACGACCCAAAACCTATGGGATGCAGCAAAAGCGGTTCTAAGAGGGAAGTTTATCGCTATACAAGCCTACCTAAAGAAACAAGAAAAAGCTCAAGTAAACAATCTAACCTTACACCTAAAGAAACTAGAGAAAGAAGAACAAACAAAACCCAAAGTTAGCAGAAGGAAAGAAATCATAAAGATCAGAGCAGAAATAAATGAAATAGAAACAAAGAAAACAATAGCAAAGATCAATAAAACTAAAAGTTGGTTCTTTGAGAAGATAAACAAAATTGATAAGCCATTAGCC
This sequence comes from Balaenoptera borealis, assembly GCF_965194805.1. Classification (NCBI taxonomy): domain Eukaryota; kingdom Metazoa; phylum Chordata; class Mammalia; order Artiodactyla; family Balaenopteridae; genus Balaenoptera; species Balaenoptera borealis. The sequence continues at coordinate 80,157,365 of NC_138860.1, read as the reverse complement.
AGACTCATCAAGAAAAAGAGGGAGAGGACTCAAATCAATAAAATCAGAAATGAAAAAGGAGAAGTTACAACAGACACCACAGAAATACAAAGCATCCTAAGAGACTACTACAAGCAACTTTATGCCAATAAAATGGACAACCTGGAAGAAATGGACAAATTCTTAGAAAGGTATAACCTTCCAAGACTGAATCAGGAAGAAACAGAAAATATGAACAGACCAATCACAAGTAATGAAATTGAAACTGTGATTAAAAATCTTCCAACAAACAAAAGTCCAGGACCAGATGGCTTCACAGGTGAATTCTATCAAACATTTAGAGAAGAGCTAACACCCATCCTTCTTAAACTCTTCCAAAAAATTGCAGAGGAAGGAACACTCCCAAACTCATTCTATGAGGCCACCATCACCCTGATACCAAAACCAGACAAAGACACTACAAAAAAAGAAAAATACAGAGCAATATCACTGATGAATATAGATGCAAAAATCCTCAACAAAATACTAGCAAACAGAATCCAACAACACATTAAAAGGATCATACACCACGATCAAGTGGGATTTATCCCAGGGATGCAAGGATTCTTCAATATACGCAAATCAATCAATGTGATACACCATATTAACAAATTGAAGAATAAAAACCATATGATCATCTCAATAGATGCAGAAAAAGCTTTTGACAAAATTCAACACCCATTTCTGATAAAAACTCTCCAGAAAGTGGGCATAGAGGGAACCTACCTCAACATAATAAAGGCCATATATGACAAACCCACAGCAAACATCATTCTCAATGGTGAAAAACTGAAAGCATTTCCTCTAAGATCAGTAACGAGACAAGGATGTCCACTCTCACCACTATTATTCAACATAGTTCTGGAAGTCCTAGCCACGGCAATCAGAGAAGAAAAAGAAATAAAAGGAATACAAATTGGAAAAGAAGAAGTAAAACTGTCACTGTTTGCAGATGACATGATACTATACATAGAGAATCCTAAAACTGCCACCAGAAAACTGCTAGAGCTAATTAATGAATATGGTAAAGTTGCAGGATACAAAATTAATGCACAGAAATCTCTTGCATTCCTATACACTAATGATGAAAAATCTGAAAGAGAAATTTTGGAAACACTCCCATTTACCATTGCAACAAAAAGAATAAAATACCTAGGAATAAACCTACCTAGGGAGACAAAAGACCTGTATGCAGAAAACTATAAGACACTGATGAAAGAAATTAAAGATGATACCAACAGATGGAGAGATATACCATGTTCTTGGATTGGAAGAATCAACATTGTGAAAATGAGTATACTACCCAAAGCAATCTACAGATTCAATGCAATCCCTATCAAATTGCCAATGGCATTTTTTACGGAGCTAGAACAAATCATCTTAAAATTTGTATGGAGACACAAAAGACCCCGAATAGCCAAAGCAGTCTTGAGGCAAAAAAATGGAGCTGGAGGAATCAGACTCCCTGACTTCAGACTCTACTACAAAGCTACAGTAATCAAGACAATATGGTACTGGCACAAAAACAGAAACATAGATCAATGGAACAAGATAGAAAGCCCAGAGATTAACCCACGCACCTATGGTCAACTAATCTATGACAAAGGAGGCAAAGATATACAATGGAGAAAAGACAGTCTCTTCAATAAGTGGTGCTGGGAAAACTGGACAGCTACATGTAAAAGAATGAAATTAGAATACTCCCTAACACCATACACAAAAATAAACTCAAAATGGATTAGAGACCTAAATATAAGACTGGACACTATAAAACTCTTAGAGGAAAACATAGGAAGAACACTCTTTGACATAAATCACAGCAAGATCTTTTTTGATCCACCTCCTAGAGTAATGGAAATAAAAACAAAAATAAACAAGTGGGACCTAATGAAACTTCAAAGGTTTTGCACAGCAAAGGAAACCATAAACAAGACGAAAAGACAACCCTCAGAATGGGAGAAAATATTTGCAAATGAATCAACGGACAAAGGATTAATCTCCAAAATATATAAACAGCTCATTCAGCTCAATATCAAAGAAACAAACACCCCAATCCAAAAATGGGCAGAAGACCTAAATAGACATTTCTCCAAAGAAGACATACAGACGGCCACGAAGCACATGAAAAGATGCTCAACATCACTAATTATTAGAGAAATGCAAATCAAAACTACAATGAGGTATCACCTCACTCCTGTTAGAATGGGCATCATCAGAAAATCGACAAACAACAAATGCTGGAGAGGGTGTGGAGAAAAGGGAAACCTCTTGCACTGTTGGTGGGAATGTAAATTGATACAGCCAGTATGGAGAACAATATGGAGGTTCCTTAAAAAATTAAAAATAGAATTACCATATGACCCAGCAATCCCACTACTGGGCATATACCCAGAGAAAGCCGTAATTCAAAAAGACACATGCACCCGAATGTTCATTGCAGCACTATTTACAATAGCCAGGTCATGGAAGCAACCTAAATGCCCATCAACAGACGAATGGATAAAGAAGTTGTGGTACATATATACAATGGAATATTACTCAGCCATAAAAAGGAAGGAAATTGAGTCATTTGTTGAGACGTGGATGGATCTAGAGACTGTCATACAGAGTGAAGTAAGTCAGAAAGAGAGAAACAAATATCGTATATTAATGCATGTATGTGGAACCTAAAAAAATAGTACAGATGAGCCAGTTTGCAGGGCAGAAGTTGAGACACAGATGTAGAGAATGGACATACAGACACCAAGGGGGGAAAACTGCAGTGAGGTGGGGATGGTGGTGTGCTGAATTGGGCGATTGGGATTGACATGTATACACTGATGTGTATAAAATTGATGCCTAATAAGAATCTGCAGTATAAAAAAACAAACAAAACAACTAATACTAAACTTTCTTTGGGTTATTTGTATGGAAATATGTTAATATAAATGTTTCAGACATTACATGAAATTTCTAAAAATCTTATATTTGTATTTGTATGGAAATATGTTAATATAAATGTTTCAGACATTACATGAAATTTCTAAAAATCTTATATGTTCTGGTATAATGTTATAAGTCATAATCCTAGTTATTACTTTAAAATGTATATCTCAGAAATAACTAATTTTCTTGTCAACTGCATTATTATGAACTTTCATCAAATCTTTAACCGTGGTCATTTTTAAGTCTTTTGTCATTTACAGACAGTTCTGGGTGTACTCTGATGATTTTGCAAATATGTTCCTATAAAAGGGTTTCATCTTCAAGAAATTCATGGAAAAGACTCTGACAAGTACAGGTTTCTGGTAACTGACTGTACTGCTGAACTGAATGAATAAGCATTTTCAGAACTCTAATGAAAAACTGATGAACTCATAAAAGTGCTAACAAAAGATCAAGATGAAAAAAAAAAATGAATTACATGGGACTGAGTGAACTGATGAGGATGAGTATAATTTTTGTGACTTTCTGTCTGAATTTAAAAAAAAAAAAATCCCACACGGACTCAGAGGCAAAGAATATACAAATCAATTTTCACTGCAAAGTAAAGGAGCTGTTACAGTGGAGGATTACTGGACTGAATGTCAATATTATGACATAGTATGAGTGTGTTTCATGTTTGGTAATTGCAATCATTGTTGCTTTTGTTGTGGTCATCCATGTACAATGTTTGGTGTCAGTCTATTTATCTCTTGTAAAAATAAAATACAGTGTGTGTGTGTGAAAAAAAAAAAAAAAAAAAGGAAACTTGGCACTCTTCAGCTATCACTCCTTTCCCCTCTTTTCTCTACCCTCTCCAAACCCGAAGCAACTGTTCATCTACTTACCGTCTCTATAGAGTTCACTATTCTGGACTTTCATTTTACAGGAATCTCATAGTACGTTGTCTTTTGTGAACTGGTTTCTTTCACGTAGTGTAATGATGTTGCAAGGTTCATCCATGCTATGTCATGTGTCAGTATTTCATTCCTTTTTATGACTAAATAATATTCCATTGTATGGATGCACAACATTTTGGGTTTGTTTTGTTTTGTCTGAGCAAAAACTAAACTTCTATTATGTGTAAGCCACTATAATTGGAGGTATTTCTGCTATATACAACCAAACTAATTTTTAACAGATACATTCATACCTTCTGCTATTTCATTTGAGACCATGGCTAAGAACACAACAAGGCAATTAAAAGCTGAAGATGTTTTGTGAAACTCCCTTGGTTGAGAGCACTAGCTTAAAGAAGACAGTGTGAAGGAAGATTTTTGTGTGTCTGAGGACCACGTTTGGTCACAAGGCTGCCCCAGTGCCCTTGGCAGAGAGCTGGGTGGGGTGGATCAGAGGCCATGCCACTCAGTCTCCAAGGCACCTTCTCTGTGTTTCCTGCCTTCACAAAGACACACAGGAAACTCAGCAGCTGGTCACCACCAAAATGTAAAGGACAAAGATTCTAGGGTCATGGGAAAGGGGAATAGAAGGCCAAGAGAGGCTCTTTCTTTCTGAGCACAAGCCTAAGGGGAATTTGGGGAAAAGTATAGCAAAACCTTCTTGTGATGTCAAACCCTCTTTCTGAATCAAGAGGAGGAGACTCTCGCCTGTCACAGAAAGTGCATACAATTCCCCTTTTTGGCATTCTATATGAATTCAGAATCAGCTTGTCAATTGCTACAGAGAAGTCAGCTGGGATTCTCATAAAGATTGCATTGAATCTGTTGGTCGGTTTGGGGAGTATAGCCATCTTAACAGTAGACATGAATATACAACAATATACATCTGATACATGAACATGTTTCCATTATTTAGATCTTTAACTTTTTCAACAGTATTTGTAGTTTTCAGGATATAAGTTTTGCACTTGTTCTGTTAAATTTATTTCTAAGTGTTTTATTCATTTTGAAGCTATTGTGAATTAATTTTTTTCTAATTTCATTTCTGGATTATTCATCACTAGTGTATAGAGACACAATTTTTGTATATTGATCTTGCATTCTCTGACCTTGCTGAACTCGTGTATTAGTTATAATAGTGAAATGGAGTGTTTACGATTTTTTATATAGAAAATCATGTTATATGCAAATAGTGATAGTTTTACTTCTTCCTTTATGATGCTTTATATTTATTTTCCTTGTCTAATTGCCCTGGCTAGAACCTCTAGGACAATGTTGAATAGAAGTGGTGAGAGTAGAAAAGTAGATATCCTTATCTTGTTCTTGACTGTAGGGGGAAATCATCCAGTCTTTCATCATTAAGTATGATGTTAGCTGTGGCTTTTTCATAGATGCACTTCATCAGGTTGAGGGATTTCTTGCTATTCCTTGCTTGTTGGGTGTATTTACCATGAAAGGCTGTTGGATTTTGTAAAATGCTTTTTTCTGAATTTATTGAGATGATCATGTGTTTTTGTACTTCAGATTGATACTAGTTTCATTCTGTTGTATTGATGTATTACTGTGATATTATGATTTATAATACTTACTTAAGTACAGATTTAATCTTCATCCCCATTCCAGGCACAAAGCTCCTAAAACCCTTGGAATTTCCTAGGTGTGGAGAGCTTTGAAGGTGTTTTATGTTAATGGGGTGACTTTTAGAAAGCACCTAAGTATGGGGCTGATTTCCAGGGGAGCCAACAATGTGACTAAAGCATTGAGACTTTCAGTCCCACCCCCCAACATCGGGGGAGGGGAGAGGGGCTGGAGGTTGAATCAATTGCCAAAGACCAATGATTTAATCAATTATGACTATGTGATGAAGCTTCCACTAAAAACAAAACAAAATAAAACTTGTTCAGAGAGCTCCTGGGTCGGTGAACACATTGAAATCAGGGTGAGTGACATGCCCAGCAAGATCATGGAAACTGCATGCATCCTTCCTACATACCTTGCCCTATGCATCTCTTCCACCTGGCTGATTCTGAGTTATAGCTTTCTATAATAAACTGGTAATCTAGTAAGTAGAATGTTTCTCTGAGTTTTGTGAGCCACTCTAGCAAATTAATTGAATCCAAGGAAGGGGTCATGGGATCTTCCAATTTCTAGTCAGTTGGTCAGAAGCACAGATGACAACCTGAACTTGCAGTTGGAGAGTCTGCACCCACACTCAACGTCCCATGAGGTCCTTAGCTCTATCCCTGGGGCAGAGGGCTTACAAAAGTCCCACATCCCCCAAGTCACTGGTGCTGGGCTTCCTGCAATCCCAGAAAACTCTTATAAATTTCTGGCACCTAACCTAGACTCTTACTGCCTGTTCCCTCACTGTCAAGGCTGCTCTCACCCTTTGCCTTGTAAGAAGGGAGAATGACATGACTCATGGTCCTTCCTCTGGAGCACAGCCCCAAGATGTGTGTTCAGCAAATTTCTGAGGCCTGGCCACTCTTTTCCATGTGATGATGAGACAACCAGGGTCACTTCCTCTCCCCTTCTTGCCAACCTCTCTTGCTAAGTTTCCATGATAAAGCCTGCTCCCTAACCCACAGGAATTTTCAGGAATTCTTCCTGAGACCTGGTATACAATAGTGGCAATCACAAAAGACCCACCTTGCAAAAGGGCACAAGACCCTGGAAACTGAGCAGTAGGGACACAACAGTGATTTTCTTAAAGGACAGAGAATCAAAGGCACCAGGGCTGTTTCTCCAGGCCCCACCCTGCCCACCAGTGCCCCTCCCCAGCCAGGCAGCTTCCCTGTTTCCCCACCTCCCCTGCGCCTCACCTCTACACATTCACCTGGCTCCACTTTCCAGATTTTTTTCTCTTGCCTCCACTTCTTTGAAAAAATGTCCCAAAAGCCTGAGTATTCTCTTCCTCTGAAATACAGTTTAAATCATTACTACTTAATGATTTAATTAAATCATTTAAATTTAATTACTACATTAAATCATTACAATTTTTGCTGAAATGTGAAGCAACACCGTCTTGTCGATGAAGGATATTAGTGAAGAATGAGGAGTGGGAGACAGAGGGGTGGGTTCTGCCTGGGTCGGCTTTGTCCTGTTCCTGGAAAAAAACCTGAAGGAACCCTCACAGGGTGGGAACTGTGTGAACCACAGAGGGTAAAATGCTGAGACAGCTCTGTCCCTGGTGGCCAGGGGGACAGAATTCAGTTTCAGGGTGGTGGTAAAAGTGGTGGTAGCAGGATGGGAAGCAGATTAGAGGATCTGAGGATGGGAGCAGATAAAATCCTGCTTCAAAATGCAGTTGGGCCCATGACATAGAGGGAGGGGAAAGAATGAAACTGTATTAAGTCTCCACCACGTGCAGGCCACTGTGACAGGAGCTTATATACGTTCTTCCATGCGATCCCTATAACTCTGATTCGGCTCCTAACTACCTGGTCTACACAAACGCATGCACCTGCCTCCAAGAGACATGAGAAAAAGGCTCTTGTAATGTTGGGTGAAAGAAGCCAGAGAGGAGACAACACAAACTCCGTGCCTTCACTTGTGTGGACCCCAAAACAGGCAAGGTAAACCATCACATTTGTGAATGCTTGCTGAGGTGGTCAGACTCTGGAGAAAAGCAAGGAAGTGCTTATCTCTGGGGAGGAGGACCTTGTGATTTGTAAGGGACACACAGAGACCCTTAGGGTGCTGGGGTGTGCCATCTCATGACCCGTGGTGCTGATGTTGGGTGTTTCTTTATTAAGCTATACATTAATTGTTATGTTCTTTCTATGTTGTTTTTGACAATTAAGAAGGTCTTTAACAAAGAATACTGTGAACAACTTTGGAGCAGAAAGTGTTTCCAATATTTTTGGTGTTTTTTCCTTAGGATTTATTCCCAGATATGGGTAATGAAGCAGATGGCATGAAAATTTTCTAGTTCTTGATACACATTACATTTTCATTTCTACAACCACAGGTAAGTTCAAACATGTGCCCAAGTGTTCATTAGCTGCTTGTATTTTTATTTTCTGAACTATTTATACATATCTTTGAAAATTATTCATTAAGCAAATCCAGTCATGTTTAGGATGCTGACTCAGAGCAGTCTGAAGGCAGAGAGGTGTCCATGGAGAGGAAGATACTAAAGATACCAAAGGGGCAGGGGTAACCGGAGGGCGCAGCTGGTGTCCCTTCCCCAGGCTGCTGACACAGAGCTGTGAGAATCCTTTCTGTTTGTCTCCACCCATCCTGTGTCCCCTGAAGCAGCTCATGGGACAGGTCGTGGGGATGCAGTGAGTAGACATCATATCTGCCTGGGAGGAGCAGGTCCAGAGGGGCAGCAGACAAAAGAAAACAAGACAACTGAGACACGGGGCTGGATGGGACACACGTGGTGATGGAGGGTAGACAATACACACAGGCAGGGTTGGGGAAACGAGCACTTTCATTCAAGCTATGTTGTATTCTCTCCACAATCCTCGCCTTCTTCTCACCCTCCCCACCTGTGAAAGCTCATCAGCAATGTGATCCTTTCGATGAATCCCTATTTTAGTAGCACAACCACTTCTACTCACTAAATATGAGCTATTAGGGCAAAACTTTTCTTGGTCTACTTAGGCTGCCATAACAAAATGACAGAGGGAATTCCCTGGCGGTCCAGTGGTTAGGACTCCATGCTCACTCTGCCGCGGGCCCGGGTTCAATTCCTGGTTGGGGAACTAAAATCCCACAAGCCACATGGCCAAAAAAAAAAAGAGAGACTGGGTGGCTTAAACAACAGAATTCTCATAGATCTGGAGGCTGGAATGTCCAAGACCAAGGTGCTGGTTGATTCACTTCCTGGTGAGAGCTCTCTTCCTGGCTTTCGAAGGCCACCTTTGTGCTCTGTCCTCACATGGCAGAGCCAGAGACAACTCTCTGGTTTCTCCTCATATGAGGGCAACTAATCCCATCATGAGAACCCCACGCTTATGACCTCCTCTAAACCTGATTACCTCCCAAATGCCCCGTCTCCAAAACCATCAAATAGGGGGTTAAGGCTTCAACATATGAATTTGGGGGACACAACTCAATCCATAACAACCTGTCTGCCCCCAGCCCAGACCCTCCTCAATGGTACACTCATTCCTTCAACAAACTGGTAACAAACTTCTACTATGTGCCAGTCACTGCTCCAGGTGCTTAGGATACATCATGAATGAATCCAACAAAACCCTCTACCCTCATCATTCCATTAGAAGGAGGAAGACACTACACAACAGTCATGATAAATAAGGAAATGGTATAGTGTGTTAGAAGGTGATAAGGGCTCTGGGACAAGCAGGGTAGGGAGGATCCAGACCTGGGAGAGTGGTTTTAATTTTACATCAGAAGGTCAGAACAGGCTTCATCAAAGGAAAGACTTTTGAGAAAAGACTGGGAGGAGGTGACGGAGTGGACATCTTAAGGAATAGCTTTCTTGGTGGAGGTGACAACCCTTGTAATGGCCCTCAGGGGGGATCGTGCCTGGTGTGTTCCAGGAACAGGAGGCCAGCGTGGCTGGAGCAGATGTGAGTGCAGGCAAGAGGGGAAGGAGATTCTGAGATCAGAGAGGTAACGAGGAGCCAGATCAGATCCATCTTGACCTGGAATCTCAGGATGCCCATGCCAGAAGGGGCCTCAAAGACTGCATGATAACCCACCACTTGCTGGTCAGGTGAGAAAACGAGGTGGACAGAGTCGATGGGCACTGGAATAGAACTTGGTTCCTGTACAGTTTCTCAAAGCCAGGTCTTGCTAGTGAGGACCTTGCCTGGGTCCTGTGCAGGGCCGTGCTCTCCACTCGGTCCAGGACAGACCACCCCGGTGGCCACAGCAGCAGGGCAGAGAGACTGGGTGGCTGCCGCTGCAGCACTGTCCACCAGGGGGCGCTGGCCCAGCGCGCAGCTTCTCCCTTCATCCCCGGAAACTCCCTGATCTTGGCTCCGCAGGGCTGTCGCCACCTGGCTCTGTCCCCACCTCCAGCCCACGCAGCGGCCCCTTCCCACCCAGGCTTGCCCCCTTTGTCTCAACCAACCTCCCTGCCTCTCCTTCTCCCCCTCCCCCTCGCCCTCCCCCCCCTTCCCTACCGGGTGGGACAGCCCAGCCCCAAGAAGAGCTCTGAGAAGGGGACCCCGCCTGGCTTTTGAGGGGCGGAGGAGTGGGAGATGAGGAGGGGGTGGCGGAGGGCGGGGCGGGGCGGGGCGGGGGGGAATGTGCACAGTCACCAGTGTTGTCTGCCCTGCTCCCCGGGGGCTGGCTCTGGCTCTCTCCCGGTTGTGTTTGCTGCTGGGGGTCCCCAGGGGCTCATTTGGAGCCCGGGAACAGGGCAACCGGGGAGTAAGGGCAGAGGCGAGATTCGGAGAGGAGAGCGGGGGCCTCTGCCCGCCAGAGCCCCTGGGAAAGGAGGCCGCTCCCCCCAGCCCCACTCGCAGGGCTTATCACCTTCCACAGCCTCGGAGAGGCGGAGACCGAGGCACCGGAGAAAGACTTCCAGGCACCCTCCTTCCCTGCCCCCGGTGCCCGATGTGTCAGGACGAGGCCGGGGTGGACTGTGCCCGCACGCCGCTCTGCTCCAGGCCACCCTGGGTCCTGCAGGGCTGCGGCGGGCGGTGCTGCCGCGGCCCCTTATCGACGCCCTGTGCCCAGGCCACACCCGCCTGGCACACACACCCAGCGGGGAGAGGAGAAACGTCCAGAGAGCCCCTACCCCACCGCTGCACAGGCCGGGGACGGGAGGGAAAGCCAGGACGGCTGATGCGGGGGCGGGGGGGGGGGGTCGGCGCCGAGTCTCTCTGCCCCACTGTCCCCAGCGTCTCCTGCGTCCTCTTCCGCCACCCTGACCGCGCTCTCTGGGCCTCTGAGGCCTAAACCCCCAGACCTGAAGAGCAGAGGTCAGCGGGAGTCCCCAGCTGACCAGGGAAACAGGCTTCTCCCCTGACCCTTGGTCTTGCTCAGCAGCTGGCCCGAGGCCGAGGGCAAGGTTTCCCCTCTCCAGAGGAAGACTTCCTGCTGGCCAGGGGCCGGGGAAGTCCCAGAAGCCGAGCTTCCCCTGCCCTCCAGGGACTCACACCCGGCCCGGCCAGGCCGGGGAGCTGCTGGGCCCTCCCACAGCAGAGCGGGGCGGGGGCGGGGGGAGGGGCTGAGGGCCCGGGGGGAGGGGCTGGGGCGGGACCGGGTGGAGAGGGGCAGGGGGGACGTCAGGGAACAGGGTCAGAAGCCCAAGAGGGAGGGAGAGGGGCCCTCGTTCACCCCTTCACTTCTGGGTATGGGGTTGCATCACTGGCATCCCGCTCAGGGGAGGGGCTGAGGGCTGGCCGGACAGTGGAGGGAGGGGAAGGGAGGGGGCTTGGAGACAGGGAGGGGCGGGTGCCCGATTTGTCTGTCAGAACCAGGAGGAAGGGATCGTGATGGGCTAAGGGGAGGGAGGAGACAGCTGGCAAGGCCCACTCTTCCCCAGGCGCTGGGACTGGTGGTCCCGCCCTCCCCCCTTCACAGTCGGCTGGGGTGGGAAGATGGGGAAGGGAGGAAGGAGAGAGTGAGAGAGAGGGCTGTCCACGTGGCAGAAAGCGAAGCCCCCGCAGGAGAGAAGGCAGCGTGCATGGGGTGGTGCTGGGCATTAGAATGGTTATTCTTGTCCTGTTTCCCTAGAGATCTCCTTCGGGCCCCCTCACAACAGCTGTGATGTATTCCTCCTCCAGCTCCCCTGCTGACGGCTTAGGGGACCAGGCCCAGAATCCCAGCCAAGGGCAGGAAGCCTAGTCTTCCCTGCAGTGAGCACCCCCACCCCACATTCTGTCTCCCTCCTTTGCAGCTAACTACCCTCCTGACCAAGCTGAGCCTCCTCCTCCAGGAAGCTCTCCTAGACTGACCTCCCCACACCCCCTCATTCCAGGCTCTTCTTCAATCCGGCCACAATGGCCAGACACCCATTTCTCTCCTGGGCACTGATAGGTGGCTGTGTAAGTGTTCTGTGGTTCCCTGGGTGTGTCTCGGGTCTCCCATTAGTAACAAGTCCAGGGCAGGGACCTTGACGTCTGGTCACAAGCCAGTCCATGTGGGGAGGGGGTGGGGGAGCCGCCAGTGGATTTTCACAGCCCCGAATCCTAATTAAAGGGTCCCCATCTCTCCATCACAACCTGCCTAAGCCTGACCTTTGCATCTCCCCTTCCCCACTTTCTTCTCAAACCCAAGCCATCAGCCTCTCCCAACTTCTGGTTTTCAGTTAACAGGTCCACACTTCTCCCACCCACCCAGGCTGGAAACCTGGAGTCATCTTGACTCCTTCCTCCGACAGCCCAGATACAGGCTCACATCCAGCCCTGCCTTTTCCAGCGCTCCAACCCCAGTCACCTCACTTCATCTCAAGTCAGCAAGCATTCTTGATCACCTGCCAGGGCCTGACTGGTGTCAGGTGCTGGTACACAAAAGATGAGTAAGGCCCAGGCCTTGCCCTCGAGGGCGTCACCGCAGTGTTAGTCGCACTATAATAAGTCTTATACTGGAAGCACAGAGAGCTTTGGAGTTGGAGAGATGCATTTCCACTGGGGACATGAGGAAGACAGTCTGGACTCACCAGTGACTGGCTGGGTGGCCTTGGACAAGTTACTTAAGCTCTGAGCCTTTGTTTCCTCAACAACCATAGGGGAATGATAAAAACCCTTGCAGGACTTGGGAGGATTAAGTGTAATAATAGCTAACATTTGTTAGCTCTCATTAGGTACCAAGCCCTCTCCTAAGTGTTTTATAGGTAACAGGTCATCTTGTCCTTGCAGCCCCCTGTGAGGTAGGGGACACCATCATCCCTATTTTCAGATGAAGAAACTGAGGCTCAGGGAGGTTAAGTACATTGCCGGAGTGAGCCCAACTAAAAAGGACTGATGCCAGGATTTGATGCAAGACACTGTTTCGTAATCAGGTATTACTCATCCATGTAAGTTTATCTTCAAAATAGTGGTACTAGTAGGTAACCTTTTTTGAGCACTACACTGTGCCAGGCTCTGTGCTGATTGCTTTACTTCCATTTAATTCTTAGAACCATCCTAACAGGTAGATACTACTATTTGAAATTCTGAGAAAATTGAGGCTCAGAAAGATGAGATAATGCCCAAGGTCATACAGCTAGTTCCCTGCAAAGCCAAGTCTGTCTAAGAGGAACCTACCTAGCCTACAGCTGAAGTTTATAGAAGGTTTGGGTTTGAGAGAAAAAGCTGGTTTATTAATCAGTCACAGGCACCAGGAGCTCGTCTCCTGCCCCGACCTCAGCTCAGCTTTGGGAACGGGGCACACAGACAGCTGCAGGCTGGGTTGAGGAGGGGAGGCTGTCAGTTTCCAAGGTCACTCACCATGAGGCCATGGCATCAGATGCAGCAGCAGGAGGAGGAGTGGGGGGCTTTACCCTTCTGTATTGGCAGCTGCTTAACCTGCGTTCCCAAGGCTTCCACCTCTCAGAGCCTCAGACGGAGATGCTGGGCCTGGGCTGGTAGATGCAGAAGCTGTGAAAGAGTTGTTAACCAAAACTTTAGAAACGGAGACCTGACTGAAATAAAAAGGTGTATATTGGGGGCTTGTTAGAACTGCAGCCCGGGAGACACAGATTCAAGAAGTACTTGAATTGCGTTCCATGGGACTACAAAATGGGGGAGGCTTAGGAGGGCAAAACCTGCAAGGTTACAGTTAGTTACATGAGTTCTCAAGAATTATAATCAAAGATGGCAGGAAGTAAGGGTGCTGGTTAAGCAAGGATTGGTTGGGGTCCGAAATGGTTGCATAGTTACAAGGGGAAATCTTGAGACCATAAGGTTGCAGCTGGCAGGTGTTGTTCTGAATGCCCTGGTGGTGTCCTTGGGTCTGGTACAGTTCAAAGAAAGTTCATGTTCTCTGTGGTACAGAGATGTGTCTGACACCAGATCCTCAAACGCCTCCTGACTCCATTTTTGTGTGAACTGTGATTACTGTATTATAATTTCAATTTGTCATCAGAGTGGAGGGGAGAAGTGCCCCCAAGGGCACTGCCAACACCCCTCCCCAGCCCCATTCCCCAGCTATGACTATGGAACACGTCATCAAGAGAAACCACCGTCTTGCCAGCTAAAGGTACCAGAGATCAGAGTTCAGGGCTGTCAAGCAACTGGAAGTTTAAAGGGGAAAAATCTGGAAGCATGACAATCTAGAAGGAGTGAGATCCAAGTCACAAAATAAATTGTCTAAATCCCTGGGTGGCAGCTAGACTATACATATGAGAGAAAGACCAAGGGGCCTCGTAGAAAAGTAGGTGTATAGCAGAGAGAAATCTGTTACTGACAGAGATACAAAAAAATGATAACTGTGAATCTTTTTAAAAAAAACTGAATTCATACCCCAACGTTGTACAGCTTGTTGGTAAAAAGCTGAAGCCAGATGGGCTTGAAGAACAGAGTCCAAATCTGACAGAGCAACTGGCAAAAATGAGGGAATACTGAGAGGCAAGGGAACCACTGATGAACAACCTCTAAAAAAATGAGCAAATAATTTGAAAGACACTTCACTAAAGGACAAATTGCAAAGAAACACATGAAAGGTGGAAAAGTGCTTAACATCATTTATCATTAGGGAAATGCAAATGAAAATCACACTGAGATACCACTACACAACCCTACCATGGCTAACACAAGAAGACTGAAAATACCAATTGTTGGAGAGGATTTAGAGCAACTAAAATTCTCACACATTGCTGGAGGTAGTGAAAATGGCACATCCACTTTGGGAATTGGGCAATTTCTTGTAATTTTAAATGTACACTTAACCACACGACTCAGTGTTCTATTCTTAGATATTGACTCAACAGTCCTAAGGAAATGAAAAACAAGGCTGAGATTATGTGAAGCAACATAGGAACCCAGAAAGCAAAATTTAACTCTCGGGGTTGCACTAGTAGGACCTAAGAGTCGGTGTCTCCTTAAATTTTGTACCTTAGATGACTTCCTTGCCTCAAGCTAGTCCCAGCCCTGAGAAAACATGTCTACACAAAGACAGGTGTGTTCATAGTGTCTTTATGGGTAATATCCGAAAACTGGAAGCAGCCCAAATGTGTATCAGTTGGTAAATGGATAATCACATTGTGGTACATCCATTCCACGCTGTGAAATACTACACAGCAACACAAAGAAATGAACAACCAGTACACAGAAAAACATGATGGACTCTCCAAGGCTTTATGCTAAATGAAAGAAGTCAGACACAAAAGACTACATACTGTATGATTCCATTTACATAAACTTCAAGAAGAGACAAGATTATAGTGTCGGAAAGCAGATCAGTGTGGCCTGGATCAAGAGGGGTCCAGAGGAAGGGGATTGATTGCAAAGGGATACAAGGGAATTGTTTTGAAGTGATGGAAACATCTGTTTATTGACTGTGGTATGGGCTACCTCACTGTGTACATTTGAGTAAATGTGTGAATGAGTACATCCTTTGAAGGCAAACAGAGTTTGTCAAATCCCCTTGACAGGCTTAGAAGCCCTGAGTCTCAAGGACAACACAGACCCTGCTGGGAACTGACCCAAATGCCAGACCAGGATTTGTTCAGAGTCCTCTGCTTTTCACCTTCCAAGGACAGGGTGAGAGATAGCATACTGGGCTTATCAGTGATGCGCAAGCAATCTCCCATGGAGATACACCTAAAGAGAGAGCCATGTGGTAAAGAAACAGACACACGTGTCCTTGATTACAAATAATACGTGCTTCGGAGGCAAAGTAAAGGATGCCAGAGACCAGATCTAGTAGGAAAAAGCTGGGAGTTGGAAGGGAATGGAGGGGCAGGGGTAGGAGGAAGCAAGGTTCATTTTTCAGGGCTGACTAGTTTTTATTGAGTTGTAATTTACATACAGTAATAGTTGTCAATTTTATGTGTACAACAAGATTTTCTTGTGTTTCCTAGAGAGAAGTTTTAACTTTTCTACAACTGTGTATTAGATCCATTCAGCTTTTTACTTCTTGGGTGGAGTGAGGACAATTGGGTCTGGTGTTTGCCTCGAGATATTATGAGTAAAACTGTGCCCCCTTTCTGTTTGGATCTTCCCCTTAGAAGCTAACTGGTAGGGCCAGGTGTTGTCTGCGTAGCTACTCAGTTGTTGAAACAGGTGGGGTTAGACAAGGGACTATGGGCAGCCATTCTGAGAGCTTAGTCTCTGTGGTTTTTCTCTGAATTTGCTAGAACACTTGCACTTCAGGCCAGTGCCCTGGGCTTATGAGCTGGTTCTATTCCATGGTGAGAGGAGCGCGCCTTTGAGTTTTGTGTGTGTATGCATGTGTGTATGTGTGTGTGTGTGTGTGTGTGTTTCCATTTCCGCATGCCCCAGCCACTTTGGTAACCATCATTACTAGTATTATTATCTCTAGGAGCTGAGCTTGGAGAAAACAGTATGCTGGTAAACACTGCTCATTGAAAATCCCTTCTGGGAGAAATTCTTGGAGGAGGATGAAGAGCTTTGCAGAAGTTACGAAGATTTTTTAAAAAACTAGAGCAAAAAGAATAGCAGGGGTATCTTGTCTGTTGCAAGACTGATATTTGGGTTCACTTGGAGTTAAGCAGTTTCTCACACTTCAGACACTCATCGGTGTTGGTGCAGACCAGCTCCCATTGCAAAAGATTGGCAAGAAGGTTGAAGTTACAGTGGAATGTTGGGGAATTTTTTTCAACAGATGCTTGGCCACATCCTCATGTGTTTCCTTGTGTACAGTAGTGCCACGGGAAAGAATTGATAGCTCAGGTGAGCTGATGGGGCTCCTCTCCTTATCCTTTAATTGTTAGAGGCTGAGAGTGAGTGGAGTCCTGGCATGGATTCCTAGCTTTCCAGTTGTTTTCCCAGCATTTGATGCTTTTCTGCCAAAGCCCCTTTTGGACCCTGCATCCTAAGTTTCAGAGCTGAGGCTGAGGAGCTGAGCCGAGCCGAGCTGAGCCAGGAGGGGAACCCAGATGCTCAGCCTCACAGATGAGACCAGCTGCAGAGGCTCGTAGCTCTGGAGTCAGTGGTCTTTGAAGTAAAAACTGGTGGAGGCAGCTATGGTGGGGTCTTGAGGCTGCTAGGACCTCCAGAGGAGGGGTGACGCAACTGCACGTCTCAGCTCAGGCTGCACCTCCTGGGGGGTGTCAGGAAGGATGGAGAGGATCTGGTAGTTTTGGCTGCCCAGGGTCTGACTAGCTCTCACTGGCTGAGGAGCACAAGGAAAATGTTGATAGTAACCAGTAACTGCAATGGTTTGTATTTATATATAACTCTTTTAGGAGAGTATTTCAAAGGTAATTAGCATTATAATGAATCAAAACTGCAAGGGACTGTGTAAAATGAGGCATGAGTGAATTGAATTAATGAGATTGCATTCTTCAAATTATTGGCTCATCAAAGAATTGGTTGATAGTTTAAAATGAGTAAATTTTTAAATAGGAATTTTTCTTTTTATTTTTTTTTAAATTTAATCAGTCATCAGTTTTATACACATCAGTGTATACATGTCAATCCAAAAAATAGGAATTTTTAAATGACTCTAATAATGATCCATCATGTTTGTAGTAAATAGACTCAAGTCCATAACCAGTGGACCAAAAAAATGTGAATGCACATTAGTCCGATTAAATTCAAAATCACCAACTTAGTTCCAGCAAAATAACACTACCCACCACATTAAATTAACCTTAACTTGAATTTTATTGTTCTTTCTAATTTTATACTTAAAATTTTTATTGTTATTAGGTAAGCATACAGTGTATACATTTCGTATTTGTATACCTTTGAGTAATGTAATAATAAAATAAGTTAGCGAAAATTGGAGTTCGGAATATGCGTGGTAAGTTTTACTTTTAAAAGGGATCTCTGAGTCTCAGCCTGAACACAAGTAACATCTGTCACACTTGATGTCAGTGACACCTAGTGGCGGGAGGCAGAACTGCAACTTCATTGATGGTTTAAACAGCCTTCTCTTGGATAAACTTCAGTGTTCATCTGGTCTTGAAATGAGACTTGAAATGAGGTGACCACCAGTCCCTGGTCTCTCGCTGTGGTTCTTCAGCTATTTGGAGCAACTATATGGAGGAGAGAATTATATTTAATGTGCTGGGAACAGAACGTGGAAACAAATGGTGACTTTTAGAGTGAGGAAGTCTTCAGGAAGGCATTTCTAACAATTACAATGGTCCAACAATGTACATAATTTGGCTAGAAATTCTCTTCTCTTTGTTTTTTTTTTTTGTGTGTGGTGACTCTAACATTCCTTGACCTTATGCCCTCTGGGTAATAAGCTCCCCACCACCAGAAGTGTTTAACAAGCAGCTAATGACCATCGATCAGGGAGGGATTCTATTGAAGGGTCTCCTGAACTTGATGGGAAGGTAGATTAGAAGGCCTCTTGGCCCCATTGCAACCCTGAGGTTCTTTGGGCTCAGAATTGAATCTGATTTCAGTGACTCTATGCAGGTAGGATGAGAAAGAAGGGGCTGCCTCAGAGCAGGTGGGCAGGACCCATTGATCCAGGTCGTGGGCCCAAGCCCACTCTGCTCCATGCCCTTCTGAAAAGTGTCCATTCAAGTCTCCACCTTCACCATCTCCACATCACTTGAGCTCTTATTAGGGTCAATTGAATAAAATGTTGCCACTGCCCTCTCTAGGACATCTGGGTGTCCTAGAAGTCACTTTGCCTTAAGAAGGTTCTTAAAGCTCTTTTTGAAAAGAGCTGATGTGCTCTAAATTGCCAACAGACCAGGGAAAGAATTATGCCTTTGTCACTATGAAAGGATCAAAGGTGGCCATGGGCTTAATGTGTGACAATGTGTGCAGTGGAGACGCAGGGGTCAGAGCTGTAGATATATAGAGCGATCCCAATAAGAACGGTAGGTGCAACACCCCAAACCCCCTCATAAGTGGAAGGCCCATCAACTATGGCGCCTTAGGGGAAAATCCACAAAGTCTGAGAAGGAGAGTGACGACAATATAAGGTTGTTTAAAACAAATGTGATAAATTTAGAAAGGTCACGGACAAAATGCAGTTAAAAGGATATGAGATATTCATCACAAGTACTGCTATGACCAAGGTCCTATTTATACAGAAGAGAGTTACAGGGAGCCTGAGACAAGAAGAACTTGTACTCTAAAGAAATGTTAAAAACAAAACAAAACAAAACAAAGGAACTGCCAAGGTCCCTGCAGACCTGGAGAGTGGGGGCAGAATAAGAGAATTCTCATTAAATGAAGGAGGCTGCCTAACACATTCAGAGGAGCGTGTTGCAGGTTCTTCAGAACTGGGGAGAGATCAGATGCAAAGAGTTTCTACAAAGCCCTTCTCAGCGATGCCCCGAGCACTTTCCTTGGAACTGGATACCTGGTCGCAGAGCCCCTGTGTTACAGACCCTGGATCTGTGCTATTTGAGAGAGATGTTGCCCACCCTGGAAAATCTACCTGATCTAAGCTCTGAGATCCAACTGTTACACCGGGTGACCCGACCATCCTCTCCATGATTAGTTTCCTGCCTGCAAACAATCAACTGTAGAATGTGTGTGACCTGACTGAACTTGCCAATAATTTCCTCAGGATCAAGTGACACTGAGACCTTGAGCCCAGGGAGCATGTGTAACCGAGCAGGACCCTATGTCCTCTGCTTTAGTTCTTCTCTGAAGTACCTAGATAACAGTATCTCATGCACATTTCCTGAGCTGTTTTACAGATGCTAAAACCCCCACCAGTGGAAGAAGTTACCTACTTGATGACCATGAGCATGTAACCCCCAGACCTAGTGGAGCCCGAGGATTGATAATGTTAACCCCTGTGGCACCACCCTATTACCTCACCATCAACCAATCAGAGAATTGTGCACAAGCTGATCATACACCCTGCGACTCCCCTCCCTCAGCTGGTCTTTAAAAATGCCTCCCTGAAGCCCATCTGGGAGTTCAGGCTTTGTGAGCATTAGCTGCCCCAAACTCCTTGTCTGGCGCCTTACAATAAACGCTGCACTTTCCTTCACCAGAACCCAGTGTTAGTAGGTTGGCTTTATTGCACGTGGATGAGCGGACCCAAGTTTGGTTCGGTAACACATCAGACCTCTTCAGGGAGTCTGACTGTTGGGCTCACTTGGGAGCCCCTGGCAGCACGGTAGCATTATTGAGTGCAATCCCAGGGTTTCCCTTTAGGGGCAGGAATGGTCCCTATGGAGACGTGGGTGGGTCTGATGTTGCACAAGGATGGGAGGGGGTTTGTGTGGCCTGGGGATGGGGCAAGGTTTTGTGGGACCCACATGCGCTGGACCCCCTGGATGTGCTCTCTGAAAGCAGGTGACCGTGTAGGCTCTGCAGACACAGGCCCAGCTCTGTCACTTTCTAACTGGGTGAGCTTAGGCAGGGTAGTGAACTTCACTGAGCCTCTGCTTCCTTTTTCTCTAAAATGAGAATATGAATGTATTAGTTGCACCTGCCCCATACGGTTGGATGTAATAAGTGCAGTGAGGTGGCCCAGCTCAGTGCCAGACACATGGGGGACCTCGGCAGAGGTGAGCTACAGTTACTGCAATGTAGCTACAGTTACAGGCAAGGGCCAAAGTGGCCCATCTGGTTGGACTGGGAGGGGGCTTATGCTGTTAAATATTGTTGAAAAGTTTGGATTATAAAGATTGTTTGGATTTATAAAATTTATGGAGCTAACAGAGAACAATCATGTGGCAACCACCCCCCTCTCCCTCTCCTGCACCCAAGGTTGCAAAAAGACAGTTGTGAAAAGTCCAGAAGTGTTTGGTGCCTTCGTGATGGTACAGACAACTTTTTCGGGCCGGTCTGTGACTTGCGGGGGAAAGCTTGCGTGGCTGTGGGAGTGGGATCAGGCATGGGCTGCTGAGGAGGGAACACTGTAAAGACTATCATGACCTTTGGAAAGCTGTAATTTAACATCAGTGGTCTTCAGAAGGTCTAGAGCATGCAGTAATTTATAAATTTACAAATACAAAGCTTTGAATCATGTGTCTTGTGAGGCTGGTATGTGTTGTAAGTTGCTTAGCTGGGGAGTGAGCCTAGCAGACCGCCTGGCCATCCCAACCAATGTTAATGGTTCTCTACCAGTCTTCTCAAGCATTGAAGATGCTTGAGATGTGATTAAAAATGAGTGTGTGTGTGTGTGCACGTGTGTGTGTGTGGGTGAAAATGGCTTTCCAGTGAGAGAAACATGTTGTCAGAAGACAAAAAGTCACTGACTTACAGCATGAGGATACTCACAGGAAACATCTGTCTCAATGAAAACCGATTCTGGGGATGGGAGGGAACCTGCCCCAGTGGCTCCTTACATGTGAGTCTGGGGCTGTCCACAGGTGTCCAGACAGCTTGCAAAGACCCACGGTGTCCTGGATGGTTCTTATGCCCTGGGGGGAAGTGAGGCTTTGTCTGCTCAGACTCTGAGGGTGCCTACCACGCGGGCCCAGCCTCCCAGCCACTATCAGAAGCCGACCGTTTCATGAAGGGGCTTGAGGTCTGCCAAGTGGTAACAATGTCCAGTGACGCCAAGGTGTGACAGCACTGTGGGGACCCCTGTGCGCCGATGTGTGGTATTGACGCTCTGGTACCTTTCTATAATGAGATCGTAAGCCTGTGTGCCGATGGTATGACTAAAATGACAAGGGTTGAATGAAGGGAAAGAAAGAGACATGCCTCTGCTTTAAGGAAACCCTAACCCTTTTGGAACCTTTCCATCATCACGGCTAACAAAGCAAGTGAATTAATAAAAGGAAGTTGTCTCCTCTACTCTTCTCACCTCTTGCCCTTGGCTAGAGAAACACACACACACACACACACACACACACACACACACACTCGTCCCCTCTGGAGGGTGCTGGAGGCAGGCGCACTTTCTTCCATCAGGATGAATGTTTCTCGGCTCCTTCAAGTGGGGCACCAGGGCAAATTTTCTGGTATGTTTGTGGATGTCGGTCCAAAGACCAGGAAGAAGTCCGGGTGAGAAACTCTGAGCCAACTTGCCTCCCCTTCCTGCTACAGTCCTAGCCAGCAGCTTTCTTTCTGGATGCTTCTGGCTTTGCTCAGTCTTTTTACAACCCTCCTTTTCTTTTAATACAGGCACGCTCCTTTGCTGACTTCATGGGGTAATGGACCGACAGAGTATAGCTTTTGCCTGACTGGGTGATAAATTCTTCCGTATGTGCTGGGGCAAGCTGATGTTCTTACAGACATTGAACACTGGTATTTATGTCCTAGTCAAGCATCTTTCCATCTTTCCACAATATTACCAAGGGCCCTTTTGCAATTATATGTAGATGGCCAGACTGGAGTGATGGTCTGGTTGTGAGGGAGGGAAAGTATAAATTCTCCATCAAGAATGGCTCTGTGGACGCCTGCCCAGAGGAAACGAGGCTTTCCTGAGTTCGTTTGTCAGACTGAGGCTGCTTCCCATCATTTGTCTTGAGGGTTTTTTGTTTGTTTGTTTTTCTGTTTGTTTGAAAGAACTCATTCTATTACTTGGATTGTCAGTCTTAGGAAAATAGCTTTTCACAAGGAATAAAATGTAGAAAATATTCTGTGAAAGCCTTTTGCATCCAAGTGGGGAGTTTTTGAGGTTTCAGACATTAGGTCATTGATGATCAAAAAGTTGACATTCCCCTTGGGAAAATGGTTATTATCTTCACAAGACAGTAGCAAGCTGACCCCAAAAGGGACGTGTGAGAATCTGTGTTGTGCGTTCTTACACAGCTGTGCCAAGGGCAGCGATATCTGACAGTTTCTTCAAGTCCACATGACAATATTTTATTATCATGTTTTAATTTTTTGGTTTCGGTTTCTGGTTTTGCTTTTACAAATAGCCTCTTACCAGAATGGGCGGAGGTGGAGGGTGTGTGAGATGGCCTAGAATGGTGGGAACCTCTGAGAAGGGTGCTGTCCGCATCTGTCAGGGGTTCAGGAACCCAGAGCCCAGTTTTGAAATGATCCTTTGGATTTTTTATGTATTTTCTTGATGTGAATTTTTCTCAAGCTTCGTATCTTTCATTTAGTACTTCCTGTTGTGGAACATCTTGCTCTGATGCTCGACCACCTGCTTGGCATCACTGGGTCTTCTAGAAAACACTGTGGACAATGAAGCTGCCTCTGGAGACCTGACCGCCTGCCTCACCCACTGGCCACACAGCTGCCACATGCCTTACTTTTGGTCACCTGAGCCCTGCGCCTGTTACATTTCCACACCCCTGTGTGGTGGCCTGTGCAATTTGTATGCACCACACAGGGTTAGTGGCTTTCAAGGGCCTTAGAGGAAGGACGGAAACTGAAGATCCCTTCCGTTTTGAGGCCAGTGACCTCATGAATGTGGCCCCCTGTCCCTCTGTGGAATGAGAGTCTGAAGGGTGTCTGGTGGTCCCACCGGCCTTCCTGTAGGAATCCCAGACCTCTCTGGACCCAATCCCTTCCCTCCCACAGGACCCAGGGCCTAACTTTTTTTTCTTTCCCTTTGAAGTGTTCACCAGCCACTTTAAATGAGCTTTTCTCTTCCCTTGACCCTGACTTTGGAGCCAGCTCCCTTGTGCCTGCCTATTCCTGGGCCTCTCCGTTTTCGGGATTTTACTGGTCTTTATTCAGGGGATATAGGCTAGGGATACAAAAGTAGGCAAGGTATAAAGTTCAATAACCCCTACAGGTGTAACCTGAGGCTTAATAGCTGCTGAGAGTTTTTGTGAAAACCTCATGGGCTGCAAGCCCTGGGGTAGCTGCCAACATAAGAAAGGGGAGACCGGGTGGGGGGGTCATGGCCAAAAGTCTCAGGTGTATTTTTTCACCCTTAGTGGGAGCTGGAGATGGGGCAGAGTTTGTTTGTGAGGTGGAAGACAGTAATTACCAAATCACTACAAAGTGATTACCAAATTACAAAATCACTACATTGGGTTTAGGTTTTAATTTTTAAAAATTCAGAAATTACTTAAAAATTTTTTTTGTCGTTGTTGGAAAAGAACAGTGAAATTGTTCCCTTGACACCACAATTATCTTTTCAGCATTAAAAATAAGTCCTTGAACACCATGCACTTTAAAAGTTTGATAACTTTACTGCTGAATTGTTTGTATCAACCTGTGAAAATTTCCAAATCACCTTTTATTTTTACCCTAATTATTTTTTTGTGACTTAAATAACTTACCTAAAAACATTTCCGCACAAACTCATCTAAATTTTAGTAAAGCTCCTCCTGGTGGCGAGTCTGAGTATTGAAGTCCCGCGGTCTATCTTCCTTCACGGGCACCAGCCGTCTACGACCTAAGCTGCCTGAAGAGCGGTCTGTGCCAACCTTTTGATGCTAAAGCTCTGATTTGCCACTGATAGGGGTGTGTGTGTGTGTGTGTGTGTGTGTGTGTGTGTGTGTTAGGGGGTGGCTGGGTGGGTGAGCGGAATGTGCATAGAGGCTAAGGATGGACAGAAAGACCACAGGTTGTATTTAGGCGGGAGCTGAGAGCGAACAATCGGGAGACCTACTTGTCCCTCTGCATCCCTGTTCCCCTATCAGCAGCGCTGAATTCGTTGGCCCGGAAAGGACCCTCATCACACAGGGGAGTTGTGTGCTCCCCACTATCCAGCCTGAGGCTGCCCATGTCTGAGGCACCACTGGCTGTGCACAGAATGCCAGCTCCTGCTGCGGGCAAAGCCACTGGCCTCCAGCTGCTGCCTCCCTCTGTCCTGCTTCCCTATCCAGGCCCCAAGGAGACAGGAGGCAGCTCCCCCAGGTTGTTACTGGGGACTCTGCTCCCAGGCCTGGCACCAGCCAGGAAACCAGTGATGACTAGTGGTCACTAGTTAGAACTACGGCTTTACTTTGAATTTTCAGTGTGCCGTAATAACCTCCATACTAAATAGACATATTCATGTGTAAAGGATACATGCTCGTGTTTAAAACTCAAACAATAGATAAAGGCATTCAATTAAAGAAACTAAAGTTCCTCTTCCTTATTGCTCCACATTTACTACTGCAATGAACAATTTCTGAGTCCTCTGATTACTAGCACACAAATGTAAATAACATGGCAATATGTGTAAATTCTCGATTTACCAACTTTAGGTAGTATCTATTAACTACCTTGCAGGAAAGGTAAAGAATTTAGGGCATTATATGGGCTTCCTTTCTTCCTGCCCCCTCTACTTCCTGGTTTCGATCTGTAATGTTACTAGGTTTTCCAGTGGTCAGATATATGATCTAAGAGTGTACTTAAATCTCTATTTCTTGATGTATCATCTTTAGACAAAATCTACTGATTTTCCACTACACAAAACGAGGAAATCAGTGCATGTAGATGTCCCTCCACTCTCCTCCTCCAGATTTCTGTCAGCCATACTATCATTTTTATATTGAGCATGTTTATAGCAGTTAAATGCTAAAGTAACCATAATTAAGTGTTCTATGCTTTGGGTTGATTCTGAAAACTGAAACCCCTTAAATAGTATTTACGGCATTATGATTATATAAACACTATTTACTGTAGAACCGAGAGTTGTAATTAGGTCCACAGAAAAGGAAAGAAAGTAACATGTAATTAAACCTTGGCCACTAAAAGGGGAACGTTCTATGAATGAAGTCCTATTTCCTTCCACTCCGTTGTTTACTCACAATTATCCCACAGTTTAGTTTGCACCAAATTTGAACCATGACTTTCTTAGACTGGGTTTTTCCCAAGGTTTCTAATTGTCATTTTACTTGTTGTTATTGGAGAATCACATATCTTCATCTTATTGTTTAGAATTAACAAAGACCTGCTTAGGATATTTATTTTGAGTTCTTATTCACATAATTTGCATAGGAGAAGTGGCTTGCTTTCTGAACACAATCTTCACAGAGCCCTCTGTCTTTGGACCAATTACTTTCTAGGGCTGCTATGCTGTTGTCAGCTTAGGATTTTTTCACTGCACACCTGAGTCCCACGTTTTCTTGGATGTGGGTCATTTTCTCTTTTGGATTTGTTTGTATTGCTAACGTACAGATTTGCTAGAGCACATAACTCCCATATAACATAGCAGTTAAGAGTTGGCCTCCTGAGTTTGAAACCTGGCTTCATCGTTTATCATTCTGTGGTTTGAACAACTGTGTGTGCAGGGTCTTGGTGTCCTCCTCTATAAAATGGGCATAATACAGCTCCCTCACTGGTTATTTTGGGATGGGCTAAGATAATACATGTGGAACTTTTAGGTCAGTCACCAATAAATGATAAAAATTAATATTTGGTGGATTTAGAGAGGGAGAGGCATATATTAGTGTGCTCATTGACCACTCGACCATCCTGAAACATGGCAGCCAAAACATGTTTCTAAAGTGGTCATGAAGGACCTGAAGGACCCTCTGCCACTGGGCACTCCCTTGATGATATTGTGCTGTCTTTTATGCCAATGACTCCCATGTGCATGTCTCCAGACCTCTCTTCTAAGCCCAGACTTCCATCCCTGACTGTCTACTTGACATCCCCGCTTGCATGTCCAATACACATCTCAAAGGCAACTTGTTCAAAACTAAACTCCTCATCTTCTCTCCCAGACTTGTTTCACTCCCACCAGTCTCCAGCTCAGGATGGAGTTGCCATCTTTCTAGTTGCTCAGGTCAACCATTTTAGAGTCACATTGATTTCTTTTCTTTTTCTTGTATCCCACATCCAAGCCATTAGGAAATCCTGTGTACTCTATGTCCAAAATGTCGCCAGTATCCTACCCCTTCTGACCACCACCACCGTCTCCACCCTTGTGGGAGCCATCATCATCTCTCACCTGGACCATGCACAGCCTCCTAACTGGTTTCTCCGCCTCCACCATTGTTCCCTGCCATCTATCCTCAGACTTGTCAGGTATGACCCTGCCTTGCAGCCTACGCCCTCTTCCCAGGATTCTCCTCCCTCAGAGACCCATTGTCCGTCCGATGAACCTATCATGCCTTTGCTCAGACGTCACCTTCCCAAGGAGGACTTCCATGGTCACCTTACTTAAAACTGCAGCCTGCCCTGGCCACTCCTGATGCTCCTTGCTCTGCTCTACTTCTTCTTCCTTCTCCATGGCACATACCACCCTCTAAATTACTACACACGTTACTTATTTTTCATGTTTATTGTTTAGTATCTTTTCCTCTGCTAGATTGTCAGCTCCTTGAAGGCAGAGTCTTGATCTGGTGTATTCACTGATGTATTCCAAGTGCCTAGTGCGGTGCCTGACTCAGTTGCAGGCACAAAGTAAAATTTGGTGAATGAATGAATGAATGGCAGTGAGGAGAGCTGGGGTTCTCCCACACTGGCATACTCCGCTGGCCCAGCTATTTGAAGGTGACACCAGGAGGAGGCAATTTGGTTAATAAGCCCAGGGAGCAGAATCTCCTTAAAGTTAAGAGTTACAGGGGGGTGACTTCCAGAGTGCAAGGCTATCAGGCCTCATGAGGATTTCCCACCCCAGCATTCACTGGACCTGCTGGTCTCAAGGCTTCTTTCCAGCTGCAACCTTCTGTAATTTCAGACCATATGAGGTGCTGAGTTCCCTGGAGGTATTCCAGCATAGGCTGGATGATGTCTCAGGAAGGATAATGCAGAGGGACCCAAGCATGAGAAAAGCATTAATAGTGGATGACCTTCAAGTTCTCCTCTAATAATAAGATTTGATAATTAGATGACTCACCTCCCCCTGATCTCTCCCATCCCTCAAAGCCTGAGTCACAGCCCTGGAATCTCTGGTCCCGCTGGGTCCCTCTGGGCCATTCCCTGACCCTCCCTATACCCCTATTACTCCATGGTTATGGTCACAGAACCTCTTTCCCCTCCCCCACAGAACGTATTCTATTTTTGCCAAGGCAATGTAGTATCCTTGACTGAGAGAGAGCAGCCTGGACCAATGAAAGGAGGGTAAGTGAGGGACACCTTCCTCTCAACCTTACTCTTTCATCTCTTCTTCTAATTTCCACCCCTTCTCACTGACATGGCCACATGGCCAGCTCTGGACCAGACTTATCCATCAGGTTTGCACTGTGGTTCTCCACTTGGAGACACAGGTGGACATGTGAGTTCAGAGGTGTGGAATAAGCACAGGAGAGATCTGAATGAGAATGGCGATGGTCAGGCAGGAAGGGAGGCTGAGGGCTGGAGCATGGAGAAACAGCCCTGAAGTACCCATCAGCCTAAGCACTCTCATTTTCTCCCACACCCCAGCCCTTGATCTCTTCAGCAGCCTGGTACCAGAAAACCTAGAGCTACAGGATATGCTGGGCTCTGGCCCAAGGAATTAGAATTTATTCAAAGCCCTCTTGTGAGCAAACAACATGATCTTTTGTCAGTAAGAGACGTGGGAGAGTATGTCTAGCAAAATCACCCTTTTGCTTTTATTTCTATGCTAAATGACCAGATAAAACCCAAATTACATAGGTCATTCCCTGAAATGCTAAATATATGTATTCTCACACCTCTCACCTAATTATCCCATTCCTTTCACATTAAAAAGGTTAACAAGCTATTTTCCACTATTTTCTTCTGGAGTATCTTTTTGGTAGTTCAGCAGCTGCTTCACTGTAATGATGGAGTAGGGACCAATAAAGGCAGACAGCAATGCAAACTTCGTAATGAATGCAAGTACCTCGCCACCTGCTCTGAGAACACCTGCACAGGGTTTATACAAACATTATCTCTTTCAATAAGTACTCCAGGCAAGCAGCTGATATTATTTTCCTGTTTTACAGGTGAGGTAAGCAGAGCTTGGAGAGGCTGGCTAGTGGGCGGTAGGGCCATACAGGAGCCAGGCCTCTGACTTCAGCTCTCATCTGCTCTCTGCTTCTTCACAAATGTCTCTCTCCAAACAAGACTAGTGACCCATGAAACCCTGCAAGGACATTGGATGAAGAGGCTAAGAGCATGGACTTTGATGCTAGCTCCAACTTACTAATGTGTGCTCTTTTCTTGTTATGGCTAAAATTTATTTATCTATTTATTTAAAAAATTTTTAAATTGAAGTATAGTTGATTTACAAAGTTGTGTTAGTTTCAGGTGTACAGCAAAGTGATTCAGTTATATATACATTATATAATATATATATTCAGTTATACATATATATTCTTTTTCAGATTGTTTTCCCTTATAGTTTATTACAAAGTATTGAGTATAGTTTCCTGTGATATACAATAAGTCCTTGTTGGTTATCTATGTTATATATAGTTACATGTATATGTTAATCCCAAACTCCTAATTTATCCCTCTCTCCCTTTCCCCTTTGGTAACCATAAGTTTCTTTTCTATGTCTGTGCATCTGTTTCTATTTTGTAAATAAGTTCATTTGTATCATTTTTAAAGATTCCACATATAAGTGATATCACATGATATTTGTCTTTGTCTGACTTTCTTCACTTTGTATGATACTCTCTAGGTCCATCCATGTTGCTGCAAAATGGCGTTATTTCATTCTTTTTTATGGCTGACTAGTATTCCATTGTATATATGTACCACATCTTCTTTATCCATTCATCTGTTGATGGACATCTAGGTTGCTTCCATATCTAGCATAATGCCTAGCATGCTGCCTTATATTTATTAATTCTTCAATAAATAGTAGCTTTTCTTATGAGTTAGGTCTCTGATGAGTGGGCTGTATTGATCAGAGGAGATTGGAAGAGGCGAAAGACAACAAGGTTGGCTAGTTGACGTAGAAAGAGTTAAATCTGGAGATTTTGTGCAGGCCAGCCAGATGTCAAAGAGAAAGACGGACCTTGAGGAGGAACAAAGGACAAAACAGAAAGAGAAAACAGGTGTGCCCTTGAAATGTTTGACATTCTTTTAACTACCAAAGTGAGGGAGGCCAGACAGGTACCTCTCTTCTTTGAGGACACCCCCCAAATAACACCACTCTTCCCTGTCAGAGCTCTGAACCAATCGAGAGACAAACCAAAAGATATATTGGAGCCAGTTGACCACCTTTATGATCGTGATGATAAATTTTATACGTCAAATTGATAGAGCCATAGGGTGCCCAGACATTTGTACAAACGTTAGTCTGGGTATATCTGTGGGGGTGTTTTTGGATGAGATTAACATTTAAATTGATAGACTGAGTAAAGCAGATTGCCTTCCTTAATGTAGGTGGGCCTCATCCAATCAGTTGAAGGCCTGATCAAAAAAAAAAGGCTGACCCTCTTCCAAGTGAGAGACAATTTCTCCTGCTTGACTAGCTTCAATCAAGGACATCGGTTTTCTTCCTTTCTTGGACTCAAATTGAAATCTTGGCTCTTCCTAGGTCTCTAACCTGCCGGCATTTGGACTGGAATTACACCATTAGCTCTTCTGGGTCCTCAGTTTTCCAAATGCAAATCTGGGGACTTGTCAGCCTCCATAATCACATGAGCCAATTCCTTATAATAAATCAATCTCTCTTCTAGATAGATAGATAGTTAGATAGGTCATCTCTTGGTTCTGTTTATCTGGAGAATCCTAATGCAATTATTAATAAAGCTGAGGAGTGAGAACCAAATGGGCTGGCTAACTACCCCTTTCCAGGCTGGAACTTGAGACAACCCACCTGAGGGAAAGTTTCAGTCTTCAGAGAAGACACACTTATCTAGAGTGCAGGCTTATACTGGTCCTGAGTAAAGAGGAAGGAGAAAGAGAACAAATTCCCATGTCTATAACTTGGCTATAATAGATTCACCAGTTAAGATGTGAACAAACGGCCATTATCCACTAACTGGGGAAGAATAAGTGGTGTTTAGGGAAAATTACAATGTTCCCTAGATTTTTGTTCAGCTCACTGTGCTTATCCATTAAGCCTGTGGTCGATCACGGATGTGGGCAGCAGAAAGAATATCTACTGATGCCATCTATGTGAGGCTGCATCCCCAAACCAAATATTCCTCCTCTGTGCAGTCTTCTGGGAGCAGAGCTGAGCAGCTCAGGTTTTGTAGAGAGCTCTGAAATGGGTCAGAACAGTGAACTAACGAGAGTCCACTCCAGCTCACAGTGTACGTGAACCTGAGAGTTTCCTCTCTGTTCTATTACCTGCCCCTAGTTATTTCATCCGTATTTCCTAACCGTCTATTAGAGGTTCTGCATTGAGGTCTGATGACATCATTTACTTCTCCAATCATAACACGCCAACACAAAGATACTCTGATGTTGAAAACAAACTCCATTCCATTAGGAAATCTCCAGGGAAGAATGACAGCTCCAAAATTAAATTCCCAAGGAAATTAATGTAAAATATTTTAAGTTAAAAACCCCAGTCATCATCCTCAATGTCCTGTGTGGCTCTATCCTTGGCCAGGGTGTCTCAGTGCCTGGGCCAAGCAGGATTCTCGTGACACATGTAGTGGAGACGGTGGCTCACAGGGCTGGGTGAAGTTCTATTAGCATCTCAGGGCACCTATCAATTCAATGCCAAGTGTCTGAGGTGCTTCTCCCCTACCTGATGCTTTATTTTAAAAGTATGCAAATCTCAGAAAAGCTGGAAGAGAGAATAGTACAATGAACACTGGCATGTCCTTCCTTGCATTCACCAATTTTTTGTCAAATTTGTTCTCTTTCTCTCTCTCTCTCTCACACACACACACGATTTAAAAAATATTTACTGAATCGTCTGAAAGTATTTTGAATATTTTCAAAAACATTTATAAAGTAATATCAGGTTATTGATTCAATATTATCAATAATATATAGTCCATATTAAATTTTCCCTAATTTCTCCTATGGTTTTTTTTTTTTTTTTTTTTTTTGATCAAGAATCCAATCAAGGTTCCTATTAGGTGTGTCTTTTCAGTCTCCCTTTGTCTCACTGCCCTTTTGTTTTCATCTTTTGTGATATTGACAGTTTTGGGGAATCTCTCTCAGAATGGCCCACATTCTGAATTTGTCTCCTCAAGTAGGTTCTGGGTTAGCTTTTTTGATAAGAGCACTCTGAAGGTGAGACTGGACTTCCCACTGCACCACATTAGAGATCACCGAGGGTCAGTGTCCCCCACTACCAGTGATGCCACATTGGATCACTTACTGAAGATTGGAGCTGCCAGATCTCTCCGTTGTAAAGGTACATTTCCCCTTTTGTACTGTGGGTGGTGATGCATTGAGACCCTGTGGATCTCTTGTTGCCTAGCAACCTCTTACCCAGTAATTTTAACATCCATGGGTGATCCTTGCCTGAATCAATTGTTACCATGGGATTGCAAAGTGGTGATTTCCTAATGTCAACATTCCTTCTACATTTATTATTTGTTGTCTTCTGTAAATAAGAGATTTTGACTGCTCTTTTTTTTCCGTTGAGAATAATTATCTCATAAATTCTTTTAATGTGTTATCGTTTATTACTAGTAATATTATTTTTCATGCTCAAATTATCCCAAGGCAAACTCATAGATGATGTACCTTACTATTTGCTATATACTGAATGTTTGTGTCCCCTCCAAATTCATATGTTGAAACCTAATCCCCAATGTGATGGTATTAGGAGGTAAGGGTCTTTGAGAGGTGATTAGGTCATGAGGGCAGAGGACCATGAGGGCAGAAGATGGCTGAGACCGCAGCTTTTTTTTTGTTTTGTTTTTAGTAAACATATTTTTAATTCATTTTAATTAGATTTTAAGCTGCTTTTGTCTTTGGAGACTTTTAAAAAGAAAACTGAGTTAGGTCCACTTCAATGTCCACTGATTTTCTTTTGTGAATCTTGTATGATGCTCGCAGGTTATATTGTAGCTCTGCAATAATATCTATCTTGATTTTCCATTCTGCAGCTTTCTTTTGAATATGTTCTCTAGTTGAGGATTTGTGTAAAGAATATACTGCTGTTCTTGCCATTTCCAAAGCAGTCTTCAGAAAGGCCATATCTATCCCTTTATTATTTTTGGTCCCATGGGAGGATTCATAATTACTGTATCAAATGACTTAGACATTCTGTTAGATAATGAGCACACATCACACTGAACCATGTCAACATTTGTTAACTCAAACTCTTCTACATTCCTATTAAATATTTCCAATGCATCTTCATCTATGTCGAATCCAACACACAATCCCTCATAGGGGATTTTGCCCTTATAAAAGAGACCCCAGGGAGCTCCTTTGCCTCTTCTGCCATGTGGGGACATGTCTAAGAACCAGGAAGCAGGCCCTCACCTGACACTAAATCTGCGGGCACCTTGATTGTGGACGTCTCAGCTTCCAGAACTGTAAGAAGTAAATTTCTGTTGTTTTTAAGCCACTCTGTCTATGGTATTTTTGTTATAGCAGCCTGAGCAGACTAAGACACTATTTAAAAGAATCCAGAGAGTTAATAGGACATGTCAGTGTATCATAGCACGGGTCCTAGACTTACTGACTTTAGAAAAGAAGCCAATCTCAAGGTCCTAAAACATTTATCCTAACAAAATTATGTCCCCAGAGACCAGCATTTAGCATTGCCAAAGAAACTGGTGTCTGAATCACAGAGGGTAAATGGAAAAGATCTTTTCACCATAATGAAATTGTTATAAAGTCTAGAGTCTGTAATTTTAACTAAAGTGGAAGAAATCTTAAGTTTTGTTTTGCTACTATGAATTCACCATGCTGGGAAAGGGATAGAATTCACCTAAGTGGTACCTTCCTTTTCCACTGAAGAATTTTTAAATTTCCTTTTTTTGAGCCTGGTGCTACCACCTTCTCAGAGCGGCATTGGGTATGAGCTTTGTTGGGTAATGTGGCCTCCATCACAGATGGTGAACAGATCTTTTCCTTTAGTCCTGAGCTGCTCTCGCTGTTGTCATCTCTCGATTTGCAGTTAGGCCTAAAAACCCTCCTTCTAGGGAATGCGCTCCCCTTGTCTGTCTTTGTGTTAGTTGCAGTGCTGTAGTGGAGACAAATGTCTCTCCTCTCGCTCTGTAAGGCAGCACGGGGATACAGCTCAGGCTCATATCTCTGGTGTCCTTGTTAAAAGACTCAGCTGAGGTTGGGTCAGCAGACCCAGCCCTTCCTACCTTGGCAAGGCCCTAACACCTAACAGCTTGAAAAGCTCTGTGACATACATGGAAGTCAGCTGCCTTGCACTGAAAGCAGAAAATATTGCCCTGGCTCCCAATATATCAAAGGCCTTGAATGAAAAGTTTCTGTTTTATGGCTGAAGCTTGGTCACAGCCACAGCTGTTCAAGAAAGCCAATCTGTTGAAGGACAGTGATCCCTTTTTCAAGGTTGCTGGCTTTGCTGGGGCCCTTGACTCTCACCTAGAAGATAGCCTGAAGGAGAAGCTCATGTGCTAACACACTGTGGGTGAGTATAATCCCAGGGAAGCGGAAGGGAGAGGGAATAGGAGGGAGGCTGGGAAAGAAGAACACATTTAAGATGTGTAGACCCAGCTTGGCCACAGTTTTGCAATAGGTTGATTGCTCGGTCACTCAAGGAGTCCTCGGAGAGGTCATATAAATAAAGCTTTTACATCTCTGAATGGTGCATTTAAGGAGGGGGCTGTGGAGAGGAGAAAAGGAGCAACAGTTATCCATTGCCTTCAATATCCCAAAGTTAACTTCCCTGCACATTTGCACTTCAGCCCAATAGGGGAGCCCCGGAGTGGAGGTGGAAGGTTCATGGAATGTGTGTGAGGGAGGTGTTGTCAAGTCATGTCCCCAAGTGCCATAAGGACCTGGAACCCTTGACTGGCAGAAGCAGCTGCCTGAATTCACAACCATGGGAATAGTGTAAGTCATGTCCAGGGCCACTGCACCCAGAATAGTCCAGTGCACTTGCTCACCATTGCTTAATGGTCAGTGTGTGTATCCCCAGCCCTACAGCCTTTGGTCAAAACCTCGTCTAAGTTCTAGTGACCTGCCACAAAACACCACAGCCTAAGACTTAAAGCTCCTGTCTCAAGTTCAGCAGCCAAAAGCCAACTCCAATACACTGTCATAAAAAACCACAGTAAAAAACCCATATGATCTCTGCCTGGTAAGCACCACCAAGGCATAGAGCCGTCTGCCCTGCTTCGAGCAGAAGCTTCCAGCTCTTGCTATGCATTTTGCTCCCCTGAATTCTCTATTTTTGTTTCTCAGGGTTTGAAGCCTCCTATGCTAAACCTTGAGGTTGGGGTTGTGAAACTGTAAGTATCCCTCTATAGAGGCAGGTCTTTTAAAACTTAAGGCAGAGGGGAACACATGCTCCTGTGGGCTGCTCTTGGCTATGAGAAAAGAAGAGAGAGGTGCTGGACCACTAGAGGCCAGGAGTGTGGTGCTAATGGAACTCCCTTCCCACGAGAGGAGTGGGGAATAGTGTGCTCTCTAACATCCCCAAACCCCAGGGCTCTTGTGTTAAGATTTCTTAAAAGCTCTCTCCCTGGGCTCTGCTCTCTACCTGAGGCTCAACAGTTCCCCTTGAGTGGTGAGATGAGGGGCTGTCTTCCCTTCTTTAAGCCATTATCTAGGAGTCCTGCCTTCCCCTGGCTGGAGTTGGGAGGGAGAGTAAAACACCCAGTGCCCCTCACCAGACCACCCATCTCCTCCATCACCCCTTTCAATGAACTCTGATCTCAGCTGATAGAGGAGGTGTGAGGAGCCAGGGGAGTACCCAAGGGTCGTGTGGCCACTTTTGAGTCAATCCTGTGGGATGTGTCCAGAAGCTCCTCTTCAGAACATGTGAGTTACTATCAACTGTTGAGCTCAGCTTTGGGGCTTAAGTGTTTTTCTGAGGGAAACAGGAAAAGTCCATTCAACACTGTTGCACATTCATTTATTCACTATGAATTAAGCATCTGTGATTCACCAGGCCCTGTGTTGTGTGTTGGGCGTGATGCGAGGATGAAGGGAGGGTTATAAAATAGAACTAACCATAACACTCAACCCTAGAGAGGCTTTAAGTAGTCCAGGGAGAGAAGCACATGGGTGCACGCACACACACACGCGCACACACACTTTTGTAAGGACTACAAGAAACATAGATGCCAAAGGTTATAGAAACCTGTAGAGAGAAATGAGGCCTCACTGAGTATTGACATTTGAACTAAGTGTTGAAAGATGAGTGAGTTTGACAGGACAAAAAGGGGAAAGTTACTAGGAAAAAAGCCATGGCTGCTTGAAAGAAGGTGGTGCGTGTAGGAAATGAAAAGAGGTTCGCGTGGCAGGAGCACATGGTGCGTGTTCTTGTCTGTTAAAGGGGATATTGGGAGATGGAGCTGAAAGTGTAAGTTGGAACTAAATCATGAAGACCCTTGTGTCCAATGATAGAGCCTGAAATCTGGATAATTGAAGGATTTCAAACAGAGGAATAAATAGAGCTGGTTTTTAGAAAGGTCATATGAGCAACTCTGTTGGGAGGTCCAGCTGGCAAATCTGTTGGGGATGGTTATGCAAAGAGAGAATCTGGAAGTTGGGAAACCAGTTTCGAGGCTATTACATAATCCTGGTGGTAGGTGATGAAGGCCTGTACTAAGGAAGTGGCCGTGGGAACTAAAAGGAGGATGTGATTTGAGAGATATTTCGAAAATAAAGTTGATGGGGAATTCCCTGGTGGTCCAGTGGTTAGGACTACAAGCTTCCACTGCAGGGGGCTCGTGTTTGATCCCTGGTGGTAGGGGAACTAGGATCCCGCATGCTGTGTGGTGCAGCTGAAAGAAAGAAAGAAAGAAAGAAAGAAAGAAAGAAAGAAAGAAAGGAAAGAAAGTTGACTGGATTGGCTTGGGTGACCAATGTAGAGACTCAGAGATGGCTATGCATCTTCTGTCTTGGGTGACTGGGTAGAGTGCTATCTTCAAGTAGAAAAAGAAGAAGAAGAAGGAAAAGAGAGGGAGGGAGGGAGAGAGAGAGAGAGAAAAGAAGAAGAAGAAGGAGAAGAAGGGGGAGGGGGGAGAAGGAAGAGGGGAAGGAGTGGGAGGAGAGAAGGAAGGAAGGAAGAAAGAGAACACAGTAAGGAGAGCAAGTTTTGTGGGGACAACTGATTGGGTTTCATGTGGTGTTTTAGATATCTGCAGTTCATGCAAGTATCTTGTTCTTGTTTTGAACAATACACAGCATTCATCTCAAATTGACAGGTGGACCTCGTAGCAATGATTTTATTGGGATTATTAAAAACTCTAAGATTGAAGGACATGTATTGCACTTCTCTGGGTTAAGAGGGAGCAGGTAATGATACAGACAAATTTGTAGAGGTGATGTTTATTCATCAGGGGGATTTAATAGACATCCAATTCAACAACAGTTCATTGAGCACCAATTGAATGCCAGGCACCATGCTGGCTGCTTGGGCTTTCCTTTTAAGGAACTCTCAGTCTTGTTGGGGAAACACAAAAATGCACACGTCTCTGTATCAGAGGAGCCGTGTAAAGGAAAGAGCACCATCCTGGGTACCAGGAGTCCTGGGTTTAATTTAGTATGTGCTTTGCCACTAACTCGTTATTTAATTTTCAGCTAGTTGCTCTTCCTCTCTGGTTCTCAATTTCCAACCACAAAATTAAAGAAGTGGCTTAGATAAACTCTAAGTTCCCTCCAAACATCAACCATTAGTGATGCCATGTCTCACGGTATACAAGTGCTATGGGAGTCCAAAGACAGATCATTTCCAGTAGCAGCTGACATTTGACTTGGGGCTCAATGAATGAGCAGGATTCCAGCATATGCAAATGATGGAAAAGGCTAAGAGGAGGAAGTGCAGAGCAGCTATGTTAGAAAATGGGGAAGATCACCCGGTGATTGAGTGTAGGGTGTGGAGCACAATGACCACGGAAAAAGCTGGAGAGGGAAGTAGATGGTGCTACGTGGAGAAGGGCCATGAATGCCCCGTCAAGGATTTTATTAATCCAGGCAATGTGGCTTGGAAATGATTCCCCCTGTACAATCCACTGGAGTGTGGAGATCAAGATGAGGTGTGATGGACATCATAAAAATGGATCAAAACATCCCATGGCTCAGAGGCGAGATAGATCAACTTTGAATGGAGAAAGCTAAGAGGTATATTTATTCACGGTGTATTCATTTCCTCTATGGGAAAGTGTGAGGCCTGAAGTGGGGAAACGAAGATGACGGCAGCTACTTTTTACTGACCCAGGGAGGCTGATGAAACCCAGCATGTTGCTGAGAAGTTCTCTTAGCAGCAGGATCTGATGGTGTTCTAGTGGAAGGATGGTGCAGGGAGCACGTGATCTACGTGAGTGGCCCCCATGGAGCTGGGCAGTGGGCAGCCAGAGCCCACGCTACTTCTTCATGGTCCTGGGCGCTCAGTATGCTCCTAGGGTCAGTAGCATTAGCATCACGTGGGAGCTTATTACAGACGCAGGATCTTAGCCTCCACCCAGACTCAGCGAATAAGAATCTGCATTTTAACAAGATCTCCAGGTTACCCATAAGCACTTTATTTTATTTTATTATTTTTAAAACATCTTTATTGGAGTATAAATGCTTTACAATGTTGTGTTAGTTTCTGCTGTATAACAAAGTGAATCAGCTATATGTATACATATATCCCCATATCCCCTCCCTCTTGCATCTCCCTCCCACCCTCCCTATATAAGCACTTTAAAGTTTGAGAAGGCTTCCTGCTTTCTGAACACAGCTTTCCTCACTCAAACTCTTTCTCTTAGTTTATTTCCTACTCAGGGAAGAGAAAAGAGTACTTCCTGGATTTCCTAGGGAGCACACTGGATCAGATGCCAGTTTGAGGGTAGGAATACACCATAATGACCCATAATATCTTCCTCATTCATTCATTCATTCAATCAATCAAATAGTAATAGAGCACCTCCTATATTTCAATATGTATTCTATGTGCATCTCTGGTCCTCCTGGTCTTGACTGTCCTGGGTTACTTCTGGCAGGATGGGAAGGATCTAGGACCTAGGGTGTGAAATCCACTTACTTGGGCAGGAGAGAAATTATCCTGGTGTCAGATTCTGAGCTTAGAGTTTCAGACAGACAGTGGGAGTGTGGAATGCAGTCCCATCATGGGGAGGTCCATGATGAGCCCAGTGTCCATGTCTCCAGGGGTGTGTGCTGTCCCATTTGGCAGAGCCCACTGTAGCCTTACCAGGCTGACTGCAACTGAGAAAAGCACCCACTGAAAGTAGGTTATCCGTGGCAGAGTTTAGGTGCAGTCCTCATGGAGGAATGGTGGGGATGTGTATGGGAGTAGGACTCGGAATAGTGACCAAAGCTGAAGCCGTTAAGGAAGCCAGGCAACATCATGGGCCCTGGGTTGGGAGCAACATGTCATTAAGAAAAAGACCACTAGGCCAGGGCTGTCACTTTGGAAATAGGCGGGAGTCCTGCGGGGCCCTGTGTTCTGTTCAGACTAGGGTGTGGGCACTTGATGCACAGGTTACTGGGTGTGGCCTTGGGTGGTTTAAATCTTCCCACTTTGATGCCCCTTCTCCCCCAAGGGTGGCTTTGGGTGCAGAGGCTGAGACAGCAGTCGGGAGCTGCGTGGACTCATCTGTGAGGAGTGGATGCAGCCAAGAGCTGGGGCTTAGGGGCTGCGGCGTAAGCCCCCTTCACCTGGGAGTAGATGACACAGGAATCCTGGGGGAAGGAGCACATAGGTGAGGGCCAGAGGCCAGCAGGCCCGAAGTGGGAGAGTACACAGGTCACGGGACTCACCGTGTTCTTGAGAAGCTCTGGGTCAGAGGCTGCTGTGGAAAGAAGGGAAGCATTCAGCTGTGAACTCAGAACTCTCTCCTTGCATCTGTGCCACCAGCCCAGCCACAGCCATCTCCATGGGGCTGCACTGAACCTTTCCTAAGAACCTCAACCTCACAGCTTCGAGCAACTCTCTCCTCAACATCACTCCACTCTTTGTTCCTCATGCTGAGCTCCCCAGGGACTCTCAAAAGAAAGAAATGTACTTTTTATCTTGTTCATGCTTTGATCATAGATTCATAGTGTATATTATGGAGAAGCAGTCTGGCCTGGAGCAGAGGCAGTGCAGTGGTTTAGAGCAGACTTCTGATCCAGACTACCTCAGACTGAGCCCCAGGTCAGCCGTGCCACCTCTGTGACCTTGGGCAAGTCACTCAATGTCTCCTGCCTTGGTGTCTCATCTGTATGTTGGGAATAATAATACCTACCTGTAGGGTTATGTGTGTGTGTGTTTGATTTCTAACATCTGTTATGTGCTGAGCAGTTCCAATGTGCAGGTACACTTCTGAGGGTTATAAACAAACTTTAAATATATGTGTGTGTGTATATATTTATGGCATATATATATATTTTTTTTTTTCAATGTATTTATTTACAGTACTCAGAACTGTACCAGGCACATAGGAACTGCTCAACACATGTTGATATGATAATAGAAGTTGTTATTATTATTATATTGTCTTAAAGCTGGAATGAAATATGGCATTCATCAAGCAAGGCTTTCTCTTTTTGGCTTGGAATGAGCCTCAAGGCTCCCTGGAACTGCCCTGAGAAGCAGAGCCTGGCCTAAGGCTTGGACTCTAGAGACAGACTCTTCTGTGATTTGTTAGCTCTGTGACTTCAGGCTGGTCATTTAAGATCTCTCTGCCTCTGTTTTCTCATCTGTGAAATGGGGTAATAACAACACTCACATCAAGGGGGGTTGTAAGTGTGAATGAATTCATACATTTTAGAGGTGGGCCCCTGAACCAAGAATGGAACAAAATGGAGTTCATTTGATTTTATACAAGAAGAATAAAAAAACCAGAGAAGGAAGCAGAATGGCTAAAAATCACATGACACTTTTTACAGAACAAAGTTAGAATAGTCCCAAAGGCTTTCCCTTTCCTGCTCTGAGAGGAGGAAACCAGGCTGGGATTCTTCACAGCTGACCATCTACCATGAGTGAGGACTAATG
Source organism: Balaenoptera borealis (assembly GCF_965194805.1). Taxonomy (NCBI): domain Eukaryota; kingdom Metazoa; phylum Chordata; class Mammalia; order Artiodactyla; family Balaenopteridae; genus Balaenoptera; species Balaenoptera borealis. The sequence goes on along the minus strand of NC_138860.1, from coordinate 80,116,734 downwards.
ACACAGACAGACAACAAGCATATACTCGTCATAAAAGCTGCTTAAACTCTGCTGCTGTAATAGCATCTCCCCATCTACTTCCTCGTTTGATCCTTACAATAACCCTATGAGAGAGTGTGATAGGCAGAATAATGTCTCCCACAAAGATGTCCATGTCCTGATACCTGGAACCTGTGAATATGTGACCTAAGATGGAGAAAGGGATTTTGCAGATGTGATTAAGATTAAGGACCTTCAAATGGCGAGATTATTTTAGATTATCCAGGTGGAATTTTAAGGAGAACTTTAAAATCTGGGAACTTTTTCTAGTTGTGGTCAAAGGGAGCACTGACTATGGAAGAAATGGTTAGAGAGGTGCCACTTGCTGGCTTTGAAGATGGAGGGATGGGACATGAGCCCCAGAAAGGAAAAGGGTGTCCTTTAGAAGCTGGAAAAGGCACGGGAATACATTCTCCCCTGGAGCTTCCAGAAAGGACCTCTGCTGACACTGATTTTAGCCCAGTGTAACCTGTGTTTTAGACTTCTGACCTACAGCACAGTAAGATAATAAACTCGTATTGTTTAAGCCCTCATGGTCATTTGCCACAGCAGCAGTAGAAAACAGGTACAGGTAGGAAGGGAATGATAGACAGTCCTGTCTCATTTCACAGATGGGACACTGAAGCTCTGAGGGGCTGACTGCCCAGGGTGATGGCTTTGTTACTCAAGTGATGCTGAGGCCATCTGTGGAGAATGGAGAAAGCAGCTCTGCACGGTGAGCTTGGTTAATCGCAGCAGGGTAGGTGGGCACAAAGTAAGAAGCTCAGTGACCCAGCCTGAGGGGCAGTTCTGTGTCTGGTTGGCCCAGACCCACTGAAGGGGTGGAGACTGAGCCACACATAGCAATAGACCGCCCAAATCAAGGGTCCTTGGGTCTTACCTGCCTGTTTGTTCTCTGCCTTCACGCTCCGGACTTCCGAGTACACCACATCTCCTCCGTTAGGATTTACTTGGAGAGAAGTTGAAGTTTGAGAGGACTCTAAGGTTCTTGCCCCTTGTCTTGCTACTTCCTCCTCTCCCAGATAGAGTTTGTTCTCTGGAGGGAGCAGGGCCCTCCGGGCCTCTGTACCATCCCTTCCTCATTTCTTGTCCCACCACTTCCTGGACCAACCCTGGGGTCCCTGCCCAAATGGAGGGTCCTCAGTCCTCACCATTGCTGTACACTGGTTGCAGTTCTATCCAGCTTGGTACATTGTAGTAGGTGGGCTCTTGGGGGTCTGAAGCTGATGGGTTCCTGTAAGGTAGAAGCATTGATGTTTCCCAGAAATCCTGATGAAGTAGCTATAAGGATCAATCCCTGTTAGTGAGTCTTTACCACAGGATAGTTGCCAAGCCTGGAAACATAGATGAGCATATAACAAATGGTCTATTGTTATGGACTATTATATTATAAATCATAATATTAATCCAGACTTTACTGCCACCTAGTATGTCACTGTGCTAGTGCCTATAACAATATTAAGTTGATGCTATTATTATCTCTATTTTTTAGATGGAAAAAATGGAGGTTCTGAGAGGTAAAATGACTTACTCAAGACTATGTAACTAGAAAGGGAAAGAGCCAGGAGCCATTCAAACCTGGCTCCAAGGTCTACACTCCCAGAGAGATCAGTATCTGAGTGAAATCCATAATTAGAAAGGCTCAAATGGGAATACCTTGGTGGTCCAGAAGTTAGAACTTGGTGCTTTCACTAAGAAGGGCTTGGGTTCAGTCCCTTGTGGGGGAACTAAGATCCTGCAACTTTGCAGCACGGCCAAACAAACAAACAAACAAAAAGGCTCAGAGGAACTCAGGATGGTTTGGATGCTGCTACCATAAGCTTGCCCAGGGATAGTTTGTGAGCTGTGGTGTGACTCCTAAAGTCAGTCTTTGGAATCCAAGATGGCAGCCCCTTCTTCACAGGCACCACCTCCTGTTAGCAGAGAGGTCTCTCGGGGTGGCCAAGTTGCGTGACTCCATCTTCTTGGCTGTCATCACAACAGGTGTTGGTTAGGTTGGGTTGGCCATGGCCAGAGCTTTCCAGACTGATTAAGTTAAGACCATCTTAGGAAACGGATGGATTCAGTGGTCATAGTGTCACTCAAACAACCAAGGCAACATTGGACCAAGGATGTAAGTTAATAAATAAAAAGCAATTAACACTTGCTGCAAGAAAAAGGCCTATTTAGCTAAGCTGATGGGTGAGAAGGTCCTGGGAATTGAGATATCCCAAGGGAGGTGGCAACATGAAATTGGCACAACCCATCTCAGTGACATGAAGCAGTGACCATGCTCTCAGCAGTAACCAGATTCAATTCCATTTTCATACTTGGTGGGCATTTCATTAACCATACGGCAATATAGGAAGGTCTTACCTGGAGGAGTCAAATGTAGGCTTTCCTCCTGCAAAGGAAAGCAGAGAGACATTGAGTCCAGGAGAAGGAAGACTTCACAAGGAGCACAGCTCATAGGAGGCTCACCTAGAACCTTCCAGGAGTCACTGTCTCTAAGATGTGAACCCTCCTTTGCTATGTCCAAGGGAGGTGGCAGATTGGGCAAAAACTACTGATCCTGGATTCCAGAGGGGTATAGTTATAATACAAAAGGGTAGCCCACAATCCATAATCTTTTAACGTGGAGTTTGTGAAGAACAATGGTCAATAGCTGAATGTGGGAAAATAGACTTGATCGGCTATGAAAGTACCATACATTTACAAAATCAGTAAGTTATCAAATTCCATTTGGTTTCTGTTCTCACTACTATTTCTCAGAGTTTTTCTTCTCCTCTTCCGTTCCTTGGGGGTCTTGCAAGGGTAGAGAGGGAAATGCACTGTAATTTGTCATGTCAGATAAACTGCATCTTGTGAAGACATCTTACACCCAATAGGGCTGTTCTGGAAACTTTGCATTTGATGAAGACAAATTCTGGAGGAACTAGAGGGGAATGTAGGAGCTGTGGAATTGTGCAGAAAGGAGGTGTTGAGAGCTTGGGGGTGGTTCCAGAGGCAGCATGAGCCTGAGGGAATGGAGATGGGAAGGACAGGGACTCAAGCAAAGGTTAACCAGGGAGTTACTCACCTGCTTTCCTCGGGAGCCAGCAGTAGAACAACAGTGCCACGGCAGCGAGACCCATCACGCTGAGCAGCCCCCCGGTGACACCGGTGGCAACAGGGCCACTTCTGCTCCCTGTCAGCCCTGAGGGGGAGACCCCAGGCATGAGCCAGAGGGAGAGGCTTGTGGTCTTGAACTGCCCTGATCCCTGGAGCTGATGCCTGGGAGAGAGGATGAACTGAGGGGACCAGGACTCCTGAGGCTAATCAGGTGCAGGTGTGGCACAGGGAATGGCACTTCTCTTGGTGGGGAAGCTCATGTCTGTGGCTGATGCAAGGGTTGAGGGTCACGATGGATGATGCTAGCTGAAGAGTATTAAATTCAGTGGTCTTCTTTAGCCCCCTTTCCCACCCAAATGACAAGCCTTCAGAAACACTTAATGAAAATAACAGTTTGGAGAACATCTAGCTTTGTGTATCTGTCCCTGAGAAACACTGTCCTGGTCAGGCATCACAAGGATTATCAGAGTATCCTAGGAGGAAATCTTTTGGCCACGTCTGTGGCCTGAGAATAGGAAACTTACCTGTGATGGAAAGTGTCACTGCCTCACTGCACTGGGGACCCAGGCCATTGTTGGCCTCACAGGAGTAGGTTCCAGAATGATTTGCAGTCAGTGAGAGGTTGAGGGACACTCCTTGTCCAGAGTGGGATATGCTGCTCTCCAGGGTGACATTCTTGTGATAAAACTGGTACAGGATCGGGGGAGAGCCTCTCTGGGCCTCACAATGAAGCTCCACCACATCCCCCACCACAGCCTGGGCCCTGGGGGTCCTGAGGGTGAGGATAGGGTGAGACACTGGAACTGAGGGAAAACAAAAAGTCAATAGAAATTCCTACTTCTAACATACTCAGAAAGGAACAAAAAATAATATAAACAAATAATAAAAGTCATATCTCAATCAAGGAAAATATATTGAAACACATATGACAAGCAAAGTTAATGACCTGAATCTACAAATAGCTTTCAATGCACAAAAATATCCAACAGAAAAGTGTGAAAAGTGTATGAATCACTAAAAACTTCAAATAGCCAATAAATATATAAAGATAACATCTTTGTTACTAATTAAGTATATACAAATAAAAACACCCATCAGACTGGCAAAGCTTAAAAAGGCAGATAATACTGATGGGGTTGTGGATTAAGAGGCACCCTGATATGCTCTCGGTGGGAATGCAAATTTGAGACACTTCCTTGAATGGTGATTTGGAAATATATATCTAATTTAAAATGCACATAAACTTTCACCCAGCAAATCTACTTCTAAGACTATTTCCTTTAGGGCTACTAACATAAGTTATGTAAAAAATGGCCAACAGACACGTGAAAAAGATGCTCAATATGGCTAATTATTAGAGAAATGCAAATCAAAACTACAGTGAGGTATCACCTCACACCAGTCAGAATGGCCATCATTAAAAAGTCAACAAGTTTGGTACTGTGCTGTGTTTACTTATTATATACAGTTCATACTTCATAGAAACTGTTATTTTATTGCTTTTGAATAAATTTTATATTTTGAATAAAAAAAAAGTCAACAGGACTGAGACATTCAAGATGGCGGAGGAGTAAGACATGGAGATCACCTTCCTCCCCACAAATACATCAGAAAAACAACTACATGTGGAACAACTCTTACAGAACACCAACTGAATGCTGGCAGAAGACCTCAGACTTCCCAAAAGTATGGCTGACAGGGTTTTGGTGTTCCATCCGGGTGTCAGGCCTGTGCCTCTGAGGTGGGAGGGCAAAGTTTACGACATCGGTCCGCCAGAGACTTCTCGGCTCCACGTAATAACAAATGGCAAATGTTCTACCAGAGAGCACCATCTCAACGCTAAGACCCAGTTCCACTCACTGACCAGCAAGCTACAGTGCTGGACACCCTATGCCAAACAACTCACAAGACAGGAAAACAACCCCACCCATTAGCAGAGAGGCTGCCTAAAATCATAATAAGTTCACAGACACCCCAAAACAAACCACCAGATGCAGTCTTGCCCCCCAGAAAGACAAGATTCAGCCTCACTGACCAAAACACAGGCACCAGTCCCCTCCACCAGGAAGCCTACACAACCCACTGAACCAAACTTAGCCACTGGGGGCAGACACCAAAAGCAACGGGAACTATGAACCTGCAGCCTGAGAAAAGGAGACCCCCAAACACAGTAAGTTAAGCAAAATGAGAAGACAGAGAAACAAAAAGCAGATGAAGGAGCAAGGTAAAAATGACCAGACCAAACAAATGAAGAGGAAATAGGCAGTCTACCTGAAAAAGAATTCAGAGTAATGATAGTAAAGATGATCCAAAATTTTGGAAATAGAATGGAGAAAATACAAGAAACATTTAAGAAGGACCTAGAAGAACTAAAGAACAAACAAACAATGATGACCAACAAAATAAATGAAATTAAAAATTCTCTTGAAGGAATCAATAGCAGAATAACTGAGGCAGAAGAACGGATAAGTAACCTGGAAGATAAAATAGTGGAAATAACTACCACAGAGCAGAATAAAGAAAAAAGAATGAAAAGAATTGAGGACAGTCTCAGAGACATCTGGGCCAACATTAAACGCAACAACATTCAAATTATAGGGGTCCCAGAAGAAGAAGAGAAAAAAAAAGGGACTGAGAAAATATTTGAAGAGATTATAGTTGAAAACTTCCCTAATATGGGAAAGGAAATAGTCAATCAAGTGCAGGAAGGGCAGAGAGTCCCATACAGGATAAATCCAAGGAGAAACATGCCAAGACACATATTAATCAAACTATCAAAAATTAAATACAGAGAAAAAATATTAAAGGCAGCAAGGGAGAAGCAACAAATAACATACAAGGACATCCCCATAAAGTTAACAGCTGATCTTTCAGCAGAAACTCTGCAAGGCAGAAGGGAGGGGCAGGACATATTTAAAGTGTTGAAAGGGAAAAACCTACAACCAAGATTACTCTACCCAGCAAGGATCTCATTCAGATTCGACAGAGAAATTAAAACCTTTACAGACAAGCAAAAGCTAAGTGAATTCAGCACCACAAAACCAGCTTTACAACAAATGCTAAAGGAATTTCTCTAGACAGGAAACAGAAGACAAGGAAAAGACCTACAAAAACAAACCCAAAATAATTTAGAAAATGGTAATAGGAACATACATATGGATAACTACTTTAAATGTAAATGGATTAAATGCTCCCACCAAAATACATAGACTGGCTGAATGGTTACAAAAACAAGACCCACATATATGCTGTCTACAAGAGACCCACTTCAGACCTAGGGACACATACAGTTCAAAAGTGAGGGGATGGAGAAAGATATTCCATGCAAATGGAAATCAAAAGAAAGCTGGTTAGCAATTCTGATATCAGACAAAATAGACTTTCAAATAAAGACTATTACAAGAGACAAAGAAAGACACTCATAATGATCAAGGGATCAATCCAAGAAGAAGACATGACAATTGTAAATATTTATGCACCCAACATAGCAGCACCTCAATACATAAGGCAAATGCTAACAGCCATAAAAGGGGAAATTGACAGTAACACAATCATAGTAGGGGACTTTAACATCCTACTTTCACCAATGGACAGATCATTCAAAATGAAAATAAATAAGGGAACACAAGCTTTAAATGATACATTAAACAAGATGGACTTAATTGATATTTATAGGACATTCCATCCAAACACAACAGAACACACTTTCTTCTCAAGTGCTCATGGAACACTCTCCATGATAGATCATATCTTGGGTCACAAATCAAGCTTTGGTAAATTTAAGGTAATTGAAATTGTATCAAGTAACTTTTCCAACCACAACGCTAAGAGACTAGATATTAATTACAGGTAAAAATCTGGAAAAAATACAAACACATGGAGGATAAACAATACTCTACTAAATAACCAAAGATCACTGAAGAAATCCAAGAGGAAATAAAAAAATACCTAGAAACAAATGACAATGAAAACACGAAGACCCAAAACCTATGGGATGAAGCAAAAGCAGTTCTAAGACAGAAGTTTACAGCAGTACAATCCTACCTCAAGAAACCAGAAACATCTCAAATAAACAACCTAACCTTACACCTAAAGCAATTAGAGGAAGAAGAACAAAAAAACCGCAAAGTTAGCAGAGGGAAAGAAATCATAAATATCAGATTAGAAATAAATGAAAAAGAAATGAAGGAAACAATAGCAAAGATCAATAAAACTAAAAGCTGGTTCTTTGAGGAGACAAACAAAATTGATAAACCATTAGCCAGACTCATCAAGAAAAAAAGGGAGAAGACTCAAATCAATAGAATTAGAAATGAAAAAGGAGAAGTAACAACTGACACTGCAGAAATACAAAGGATCATGAGAGATTACTACAAGCAACTATATGCCAGAAAAATGGACAGCCTCAAAGAAATGGACACATTCTTAGAAAAGCACAACCTTCCAAGACTGAACCAGGAAGAAATAGAAAATATAAACAGACCAAACATGAGCACTGAAATTGAGACTGTGATTAAAAATCTTCCAAAAAACAAAAGCCCAGGACCAGATGGCTTCACAGGCAAATTCTATCAAACATTTAGAGAAGAGCTAACACCTATCCTTCTCAAACTCTTCCACAATATAGTAGAGGGAGGAACACTCCCTAACTCATTCTATGAGGCCACCATCACCCTGATACCAAAACCAGAAAAAGATGTCACAAAGAAAGAAAAGTACAGGCCAATATCACTGATGAACATAGATACAAAAATCCTCAACAAAATATTAGCAAACAGAATCTAACTGCACAATAAAAGGATCATACAACATGCTCAAGTGGGTTTTATCCCAGGAATGCAAGGATTCCTCAATGTACGCAAATCAATCAATGTGATACACCATATTAACAAATTGAAGGAGAAAAACCATATGATCATCTCAATAGATGCAGAAAAAGCTTTTGACAAAACTCAACACCCATTTATGATAAAAACCCTCCAGAAATAGGCATAGAGGGAACTTACCTCAACATAATAAAGGCCATATATGACAAACCCACAGCCAACATCATTCTCAATGGTGAAAAACTGAAACCATTTCCACTAAGATCAGGAACAAGAGAAGGTGGTTCTCTCTCACCACTATTATTCAACATAGTTTTGGAAGTTTTAGCCACAGCAATCAGAGAAGAAAAAGAAATAAAAGGAATCCAAATTGGAAAAGAAGAAGTAAAGCTGTCACTGTTTGCAGATGACATGATACTATACACAGAGAATCCTAAAGATGCTACCAGAAAGCTACTAGAGCTAATCAATGAATTTGGTAAAGTAGCAGGATACAAAATTAATGCACAGAAATCTCTTGCATTCTTGAGAGGGCAGACAGCAGAAGCAAGAAGAACTACCATCCTGCAGCCTGTGGAACAAAAACCACATTCACAGAAAGATAGACAAGATGAAAAGGCAGAGGGCTATGTACCAGATGAAGGAACAAGATAAAACCCCAGAAAAACAACTAAATGAAACAGAGATAGGCAACCTTCCAGAAAAAGAATTCAGAATAATGATAGTGAAGATGATTCAGGGCCTCGGAAAAACAATGGAGGCAAAGATGGAGAAGATGCAAGAAATGTGTAACAAAGACCTAGAAGAATTAAAGAACAAACAAACAGAGATGAACAATACAATAACTGAAATGAAAACTACACTAGAAGGAACCAATAGCAGAATAACTGAGGCAGAAGAACGGATAAGTGACCTAGAAGACACAATGGTGGAATTCACTGCTGTGGAACAGAATAAAGGAAAAAAGAATGAAAAGAAATGAAGACAGCCTAAGAGACCTCTGAGACAACATTAAACGCAACAACATTCGCATTCTAGGGGTCCCAGAAGGAGAAGAGAGAGAGGAAGGACCAGAGAAAATATTTGAAGAGATTATAGTTGAAAACTTCCCTAACATGGGAAAGGAAATAGCCACCCATGTCCAGGAAGTGCAGCGAGTCCCATACAGGATAAACCCAAGGAGAAACACGCTGAGACACATAGTAATCAAATTGGCAAAAATTAAAGACAAAGAAAAATTATTGAAAGCAGCAAGGGAAAAATGACAAATAACATACAAGGGAACTCCCATAAGGTTAACAGCTGATTTCTCAGCAGAAACTCTACAAGCCAGAAGGGAGTGGCATGATATACTTAAAGTGATGAAAGCGAAGAACCGGCCACCAAGATTACTCTATTCAGCAAGGATCTCATTCAGATTTGATGGAGAAATCAAAAGCTTTACAGACAAGCAAAAGCTAAGAGAATTCAGCACCACCAAACCAGCTCTACAACAAATGCTAAAGGAACTTCTCTAAGTGGGAAACACAAGAGAAGAAAAGGACCTACAAAAACAACCCAAAACAATTAAGAGAATGGTCATAGGAACATACATATCAATAATTGCCTTAAATGTGAATGGAATAAATGCTCCAACCAAAAGACACAGGCTCACTGAGTGAATACAAAAACAAGACCCATATATATGCTGTCTACAAGAGACCCACTTCAGACCTAGGGACACATACAGACTGAAAGTGAGGGGATAGAAAAAGATATTCCATGCAAATGGAAATCAAAAGAACGCTGGAGTAACAATACTCATATCAGATAAAATACACTTTAAATAAAGAATGTTACAAGACACAAGGAAGGGCACTACATAATGATCAAAGGATCAATACAAGAAGAAGATACAACAATTATAAATATATATGCACCCAACATAGGGGCACCTCAATACATAAGGCAATGGTTAACAGCTGTAAAAGAGGAAATTGACAGTAACACAATAATAGTGGGGGACTTTAACACCCCACTTACACCAATGGGCAGATCATCCAAAATGAAAATAAATAAGGAAACAGAAGCTTTAAAGGACACAATGGACCAGATAGATTTAATTGATATTTATAGGACATTCCATCCCCAAACAGCAGATTACACTTTCTTCTCAAGTGCGCATGGAACATTCTCCAGGATAGATCACATCTTGGGTCACAAATCAAGCCTCAGTAAATTTAGGAGAATTGAAATCATATCAGGCATCTTTTCTGACCACAACACTATGAGATTAGAAATGAATTACAGGGAAAAAAATGTAAAAAACAGAAACACATGGAGGCTAAACAATACATTACTAAATAACCAAGAGATCACTGAAGAAATCCAAGAGGAAATCAAAAAATACCTAGAGACAAATGGCAATGAATACACGATGATCCAAAACCTATGGAATGCAGCAAAAGCAGTTCTAAGAGGGAAGTTTATAACGATACAAGCTTACCTCAAGAAACAAGAAAAATCTCAAATAAACAATCTATCCTTACACCTAAAGGAACTAGAGAAAGAAGAACAAACAAAACCCAAAGTTAGCAGAAGGAAAGAAATAATAAATATCAGAGCAGAAATAAATGAAATAGAAACAAAGAAAACAATAGCAAAGATCAATAAAACTAAAAGCTTGTTCTTTGAGAACATAAACAAAATTGATAAACCATTAGCCAGACTCACCAAGAAAAAGAGGGAGAAGACTCAAATCAATAAAATTAGAAATGAAAAAGGAGAAGTTACAACAGACACCTCAGAAATACAAAGCATCCTAAGAGACTACTACAAGCAACTTTATGCCAATAAAATGGACAACCTGGAAGAAATGGACAAATTGTCAGAAAGGTATAACCTTCCAAGACTGAACCAGGAAGAAATAGAAAATATGAACAAACCAGTCACAAGTAATGAAACTGAAACTGTGATTAAAGATCTTCCAACAAACAAAAGTCCAGGACCAGAAGGCTTCACAGGGGAATTCTATCAAACATTTAGAGAAGAGCTAACACCCATTCTTCTCAAATTCTTCCAAAAAATTGCAGAGGAAGGAACACTCCCAAACTCCTTCTATGAGGCCACCATCACCCTGATACCAAAACCAGACAAAGATACTACAAAAAAAGAAAAATACAGAGCAATATCACTGATGAATATAGATGCAAAAATCCTTAACAAAATACTAGCAAACAGAATCCAACAACACATTAAAAGGATCACACACCATGATCAAGTGGGATTTATCCCAGGGATGCAAGGATTCTTCAATATACGCAAATCAATCAATGTGATACACCATATTAACAAATTGAAGAATAAAAAACCATATGATCATCTCAATAGATGCAGAAAAAGCTTTTGACAAAATTCAACACCCATTTATGATAAAAACTCTCTAGATAGTGGACACAGAGGGAATGTACCTCAACATAATAAAGGTCTTATATGACAAACCCACAGCAAACATCATTCTCAATAGTGAAAAACTGAAAGCATTTCCACTAAGATCAGGAACAAGACAAGGACGTCCACTCTTACCACTATTATTCAACATAGTTTTGGAAGTCCTAGCCACGGCAATCAGAGAAGAAAAAGAAATAAAAGGAATTCAGATTGCAAAAGAAGCAAAACTGTCACTGTTTGCAGATGACATGATACTATACATAGAGAATGCTAAACATGCCACCAGAAAACTACTAGAGCTAATCAATGAATTTGGTAAAGTTGCAGGATAAAAAATTAATGCACAGAAATCTCTTGCATTCCTATACACTAATGATGAAACATCTGAAAGAGAAATTAAGGAGACACTCCCATTTACCATTACAACAAAAAGAATAAAATACCTAGGTATAAACCTACCTAGGGAGAAAAAAGACCTGTATGCAGAAAACTATAAGACACTGATGAAAGAAATTAAAGGTGATACCAACAGATGGAGAGATATACCATGTTCTTGGATTGGAAGAATCAATATTGTGAAAATGACTATACTACCCAAAGCAATCTACAGATTCAATGCAATCCCTATCAAATTACCAATGGCATTTTTTATGGAACTAGAACAAAAAATCTTAAAATTTGTATGGGGACACAAAAGGCCCCAAATAGCCAAAGCAGTCTTGAGGGAAAAAAAGGAGCTGGCGGAATCAGACTCCCTGACTTCAGACTATACTACAAAGCTACAGTAATCAAGACAATATGGTACTGGCACAAAAACGGAAACATAGATCAATGGAACAAGATAGAAAGCCCAGGGGCAAACCCACGCATCTATGGTTAACTAATCTATGACAAAGGAGGCAAGGATATACAATGGAGAAAAGACAGTCTCTTCAATAAGTGGTGCTGGGGAAACTGGACAGCTACATGTAAAAGAATGAAATTAGAGCACTCCCTAACACCATACACAAAAATAAACTCAAAATGGATTCGAGACCTAATGTAAGACCAGACACTATAAAACTCTTAGAGGAAAACATAGGAAGAACACTCTTTGACATAAATCACACCAAGATCTTTTTTGATCCACCTCTTAGAGTAATGGAAATAAAAACAAAAATAAACAAATGGGACCTAATGAAACTTAAAAGCTTTTGCACAGCAATGGAAACCATAAACAAGACCAAAAGACAACCCTCAGAATGGGAGAAAATATTTGCAAATGAATCAATGGACAAAGGATTAATCTCCAAAATATATAAACAGCTCATACAGCTCAATATTAAAGAAACAAACAACCCAATCTAAAAATGGGCAGGAGACCTAAATAGACATTTCTCCAAAGAAGGCATACAGATGGCCAAGAAGCACATGAAAAGCTGCTCAATATCATTATTTATTAGAGAAATGCAAATCAAAACTACAATGAGGTATCACCTCACACCTGTTAGAATGGGCATCATCAGAAAATCTACAAACAACAAATGCTGGAGAGGGTGTGGAGAAAAAGGAACCCTCTTGCACTGTTGGTGGGAATGTAAATTGATACAGCCACTATGGAGAACAGTATGGAGGTTCCTTAAAAAACTAAAAATAGAATTACCATATGATCCAGCAATCCCACTACTGTGCATATACCCAGAGAAAACCATAATTCAAAAAGACACATGCACGCGAATGTTCATTGCAGCACTATTTACAATAGCCAGGTCATGGAAGCAACCTAAATGCCCACTGACAGATGAATGGATAAAGAAGTTGTGGTACATATACACAATGGACTATTACTCAGCCACAAAAAGGAACGAAATTGAGTCATTTGTTGCGACGTGGATGGATCTAGAGACTGTCATACAGAGTGAAGTAAGTCAGAAAGAGCAAAAGATATATCGTATATTAATGCATGTATGTGGAACCTAGAAAAATGGTACAGATGAACTGGTTTGCAGGGCAGAATTTGAGACACAGATGTAGAGAACAAACGTATGGACACCAAGGGGGGAAAGCCGCGGCAGGGGTGGGGGGAGTGGGGATGGTGGTGTGCCGAATTGAGTGATTGGGATTGACATGTATAGAGTGATGTGTATAAAATTGATGACTAATAAGGACCTGCTGTATAAAAAAATAAATAAAATCAAATTCAAAAATTAAAAAAAAAACTAATACTAAAATTTCTTTGGGTTATTTGTATGGAAATATGTTAATATAAATGTTTCATTTTACAATACATGAAATTAATTACATTACATGACATTACATGAAATTCCTAAAAATCTTGTATGTTCTGGTATAATGTTATAAGTCATTATTCTAGTTATTACTTTAAAATGTATATCTCAGAAATAACTAAATTTCCTTGCCAATTGTATTATTATGAACTTTCATCAAAACTTTAACCGTGGTCATTTTTAAGTCTTTTGTCATTTACAGACAGTTCTGGGTGTACTCTGATGCTTTTGCAAAAATGTTCCTATAAAAGGGTTTCATCTTCAAGGAATTCATGGAAAAGACTCTGACAAGTACAGGTTTCTGGTAACTGACTATACTGCTGAATTGAGTGAATAAGCATTTTCAGAACTCTAATGGAAAATTGATGAATTCATAAAAGTGGTAACAAAAGATCAAGATAAAAAAATTAATTACATGGGACTGAGTGAACTGATGAGGATGATAATAATTTTTGTGACTTTCTGTTTGAATAAAAAAATAAAAAAGAAATCTCTTGCATTCTTATACACTAACAATGAAAAATCCGAAAGCGAAATCAAGGAAACAATACCATTTACCATTGCAACAAAAAGAATAAAACACTTAGGAATAAACCTACCTAAGGAGACAAAAGACCTGTATGCATAAAATTATAAGACACTGATGAAAGAAATTAAAGATGATACAAACAGATGGAGAGATATACCACGTTCTTGGATTGGAAGAATCAACATTGTGAAAATGACTATACTCCCCAAGGCAATCTACATATTCAATGCAATCCCTATCAAACTACCAATGGCATTTTTCACAGAACTAGAACAAAAAATTTCACAATTTGTATGGAAACACAAAAGACCCCGAATAGCCAAAGCAATCTTGAGAAAGGAAAACGGAGCTGGAGGAATCAGGCTCCCTGACTTTAGACTCTACTACAAAGCTACAGTAATCAAGACAGTATTGTACTGACACAAAAACAGAAATATAGGTCAATGGAACAGGATAGAAAGCCCAGAGATAAACCCACACACATATGGTCACCTTATCTTTGATAAAGAAAGCAAGAATATACAATGGAGAAAAGGCAGCCTCTTCAATAAGTGGTGCTGGCAAAACTGGACAGCTACATATAAAAGAATGAAATTGGAGCACTCTCTAACAGCGTACACAAAAATAAGCTCAAAATGGATTAAAGACCTCAATGTAAGGGCAGACACTATAAAATTCTTAGAGGAAAACATAGGCAGAACACTCTATGACATAAATCACAGCAAGATCCTTTTGACCCACCTCCTAGAGAAATGGAAATAAAAAAAAAATAAACAAATGGGATCTAATGAAACTTAAAAGCTTTTGCACAGCAAAGGAAACCATAAACAAGATGAAAAGACTACCTTCAGAATCGGAGAAAATATTTGCAAATGAAGCAACTGACAAAGGATTAATCTCCAAAATTTACAAGCAGCTCATGCAACTCAATATCGAAAAAACCCAAACAAAACCCAATCCAAAAATGGGCAGAAGTCCTAAATAGGCATTTCTCCAAAGAAGATATACAGATTGCCAACAAAGATGTGAAAGGATGCTCAACATCACTAATCATTAGAGCAATGCAAATCAAAACTACAGTGAGGTATCACCTCACACCAGTCAGAATGGCCATCATCAAAACTTCTACAAACAATTAATGCTGGAGAGGGTGTGGCGGAAAGGTAACCCTCTTCCACTGTTGGTGGGAATGTAAATTGATACAGCCACTATGGAGAACAGTATGGAGGTTCCTTAAAAGTCTAAAAATAGAACTACTATACTACCCAGCATCCCACTACTGGGCGTATACCCTGAGAAAACCTTAATTCAAAAAGAGTCATGTACCACAATGTTCATTGCAGCTCTATTTACAGTAGCCAGGACATGGAAGCAACCTAAGTATCCATTGACAGATGAATGGATAAAGAAGATGTGGGACATATATACAATGGAATATTACTCAGCCATAAAAAGAAACGAAATTAAGTTATTTGTAGTGAGGTGGATGGACATAGAGTCTGTCATACGGAGTGAAGTAAGTCAGAAAGAAAAAAACAAATACCGTGGGCTTCCCTGGTGGTGCAGTGGTTGAGAATCTGCCTGCCAATGCAGGGCACACGGGTTTGAGCCCTGGTCTGGGACGATCCCACATGCCGCGGAGCAACTGGGCCCGTGAGCCACAATTACTGAGCCTGCGTGTCTGGAGCCTGTGCTCCGCAACAAAAAAGGCCGTGGTAGTGAGACGCCTGAGCATCGCGATGAAGAGTGGCCCACACTTGCCGCAACTGGAGAAAGCCCTCGCACAGAAGCAAGGACCCAACACAGCCAAAAATTTTAAAAAACAAACAAAAAAACCAAACAAAACCAAATACCGTATGTTAACACATATATATGGAATCTAAAAAAAAATAAAAGGCTATGAAGAACCTAGGGGCAGGACAGGAATAAAGATGCAGAAGTAGAGAATGCACTTGAGGACACGGGGATGGGGAAGGGTAAGCTGGGACGAAGTGAGAGAGTGGCATGGACTTATATGTACTACCAAATGTAAAACATATAGCTAGTGGGATGCAGCTGCATAGCACAGGGAGATCAGCTCGGTGCTTTGTGACCACCTAGAGGGGTGGGATAGGGAGGGTTGGAGGGAGACGCAAGAGGAAGGAGATAGGGGGATATATGTATATGTATAGCTGAGTCACTTTGTTATAAAGCAGAAACTAACACAGCATTGTAAAGCAATTATACTCCACTAAAGACGTTAAAAAAAAAAAAGTCAAGAAACATTGCTGGAGAACCTGTGGAGAAAAGGGAGCCCTCCTGTACTGTTGGTGGGAATGTTAATTGGTGCAGCCACTATGGAGAATAGTATGGAAGTTCCTCAAAAAATAAAAATAGAGTTACCATATGATCCTGCAATTCCACTCTTGGGCAAACTCTAGTTCAAAAAGATATATGCACCCCAATGTTTATAGCAGCAATATTTACAATAGCCAAGACATGGCAGCAACCTAAATGTCATCATTAGATGAATGGATGAAGAAGATGTGGTATATATATACAATGGACTATTACTCAGCCATAAAAAAGAATGAAATAATGCCATTTGCAGCAACATGGATGGACTTAGAGATTGCCATACTGAGTGAAGTAAGTCAGACAGAGAAAGGCAAATATCATATGATATCACTTATATGTGGAATCTAAAAAAAAAATGTTACAAATGAACTTATTTATAAAACAGAAATAGGGCTTCCCTGGTGGCACAGTGGTTGAGAATCTGCCTGCTAATTCAGGGGACACGGGTTCGAGCCCTGGTCTGGGAAGACCCCACATGCCACAGAGCGACTGGGCCCGTGAGCCACAACTACTGAGCCTGTGAGTCTGGAGCCTGTGCTCCACAATGAGAGACCGCGATACTGAGAGGCCCGTGCACCGTGATGAAGAGTGGCCCCCACTTGCCGCAACTAGAGAAAGCCCTAGCACAGAAACGAAGACAATCAATCAATCAATAAAATAAATAAATCTTTAAAAAAAACAAACAAAAAAACAAACAAAAAAACCAAAAACAAACAAACAAAAAAACAGAAATAGACTCACAGACATAGAAAACAAACTTATGGTTACCAAGGGGGCTAGCAGGTGGGGTGAGATAAATTTGGAGTTTGGGATTTACATGTATACCCTACTATATATAAAATAGATAACCAGCAAGGGCCTACTGTATAGCACAGGGAACTATACTCAATATCTTGTAATAACCTACAATGGAAAAGAATCTGATAATGAATATATATATATATGTACGTATATAAAACTGAATCACTTTGCTCTACACATTGTAACTATACTATTGTAACTAAACTTCTATTTAAAAAAGTATTTGCAAATATATTTGCACAAAGATTTCTATTGTAGAATTTTTATAATAGCTAAAAACTGGAGACAACCTAGTTGACTTGCTAATAAAACACGAAAGATATCCAAGATATATCAAGTAAAAAATGCAAGTTGCATAACTATATGTGTAATATGATTGTACTTGTAAAAAATTCTATGCCTTTGTTTATAATATATTTTAATATTTCTAGAAAAATATACCTGAAAGTACCCTTTTGCTCCATTTGATTTTTTATCGTGTAAGTTTATGTATTCTTCCAGAATAATAAATTATTAAAAAGTTGTGTTAAACCTGGCCACAAAGGATGAGAGATATTATAATGTATATTTACATTGAGTTGGATAGACTCATTTTTCAACCTGGCTCTACCATTGCTAGCTGTGTCTCTAAGCTAGTTACTTCACCTCTCTAAGTTTCAGTTTCCTCTCCTGCAAACTGAGGATAAAAATGATCTCATTTTTAACCTCAGTGGTTTATCTTAAAGATTAAATGAGATATTGCATGTCAAGTACTAAGCACAGGGCCTGGCACATACAAGGACTCAGTAAGTATTGATGGTGGTGATGATGATGATGGTAGTGACAGTGATAATAAGTATTCCTTTTTCTTGCAGTTCTCCATGATCTGTGTCCTAGTTCTAGGACTCAGACACAATCATCTAGCAAGAAGTCCTTTAGGTGTGATAGCACCAGCATAAATAATAGGCATTTGCACCAGGGATCATAGAAACAAAGGAATGAGGATGTGTATAAAAATCACGAATACAGAGTGTGAGGGGTATGATGTGCTGGTCCACTGTGTTGTGAAGAGGGAGGGAGTGGCACTTGGTCAGAAGTACATGCCTGTGTGGTGGATCTAAATGGTGAGTGTGTAAACCATGCGGTAAGAGTCCCTGTGAACCTTAGAGGAAAATTGGCTGAGGCAGGTGCTGCCTGCTACTGGGGGAAGAAGAATGGACTGGTTGAATGGAAAAAATCAAATCTGCAATCAAGTTGCCTGCTAGATGCCAAAGAGATGGCTGCCCAACCACCTTGATGGGATGCTGGCTCCTGGGCTGGTAATGCCTAAATCAACCTGCTCATGTGATTTTGTCTGTATTCCTTATGATACTCAGGGACCCAGCCAAGGGAGACTAAGAGTATCAGCCTGTATTTTGCTTTATGTACTTCAGAAAGCATTTGCATGCTATTTCATGGTCTCGTGTTTCTCTGGGTTGTATCCTAGGAGCAGGGACTCCCAGCTTCTCCTTTAGCATGTCTCCTTCCAGGAACCTTTGAGTCTGACATATGCCATGTTCCCTGTGCACCAAAATAATAGAATTCTAGGGTTGAGGATGACCCTGGTATTCATCTAGTTCAATTTTCTCACTTTATGAATGAGGAAATTGAGGTCAATATAGGGAAATATGCTTGGCCAAGTTCATAGAGCTAGTGTCTTCAGAACCAAGACTAGAACATCCATCTCAACAGCCCTTAGCATACTTTTGCTCTACCATAAGTTTGACCTGTAGGGGATCATCACAAAGCAGATTCAGAGATGACAAGAAGCAGTTTTCCTTTGGTTTTTATACCTAATGGCAAGATGTCAGACAGCTTAGAGAATGAAAGAATTTGATTAATGGGTGACCATTTTCATTCCATGTCATCCTGCTTTCACCTCTGTGTCCCCACTACTTTAAGAATCACTTTGTAAACTAACTTGGATTGGTTGTGATTGTATATCCTTAAAGGCTATGTACCTAGCTAATATTAATATAGAATTTTTAATATGGAAATGTGAGGCATGTTTATATCCCTGGTAGTGAAAGAAGCTCAAGAGTAGAAGTTTGTTGGAAGTCAAAGAGAGAAAAACCAGGACAAAGAATGGCCCAACCTTTTTTGGGGCAATGAAACCTATACTTAGAATTCGTTATTTTCCCTTTTTTTTAAATCATAATTGCATATCAAAATATAGTCAATGTTCTAAAAACCTTCTTTGCATTTTTAGTGAGGAGTTTTGATCACATTCAAGAAGACTTCTTGAACTGTGCTGCTGAGAGGGTCCAGGTTTCTGAAACCGTAGCCACAGGAAGGATCCCAGACTTTCAACTGGAGATTCTATGTGCAGGAAATATGCTGGGGGGGGGGTCACACCAGCAAACACGAGTGCTGGAGCTCCATTTCTGCTGCCTGCGGGCAGGACCAACTCACCTATGACACTGAGTAACATCACCTCACTATGCTGGACCCCCAGGCCATTGTCAGCCTTACAGGAGTAGTTTCCAGAATGTTTCGTGGTCAGAGAGAGGTTGAAGGATGCTCCTCCTCCCAAGGGAGCTGAGCTGCTCCCCACGGCGACATCCTCATGATAAAACTGGTACAGGATCGGGGGAGAGCCTCTCTGGGCCTCACAGTGAAGCTCTACCATGTCCCCCACCACAGCCTGGGCCCTGGAAGCCCTGAGGGTGAGGACAGGATGAGACACTGGAACTGAAGGAAGAAAGATAGTTAACCATTAGTTCATGCTGTTTAAATATGTTCCTCCATAGAAAAGACATTTCAAACAGGAAAATGTTTTTCTGTTTTTAATGACCTTGTGACATCACTCAGAGCTCAGCTATAATTTCTTCAGATCTGAAGAAACAAACCATTTGTGTAGTGTTATATATAGTCTGGAATACTTCGATATACAATCTCAAAATTGTTTGGAGAATCTGAAAACAGAGATTAAATTGAAACCCAAGTATCTGAGAAGTCAAAAGACAATTGGAGAAAAGGAGAAATCAGTTCAATAGAAAATGAGAAACAGGGGAGACTGCTGCTTACATAGCCAGGGATGTAACTGAGCCTTGGCCGCATCAAAAATAAGACCCCAAAGAGAATAAATATTGATCAAGTTATTGGCTCATTTTCATATTTATTCATTCATCAAAAATTAATTGAGCAGTTTAAAAGTCTCAGGAACTACACAATATGCTGGAGATTCAATAGTGAGAAAGACACAGTCCCTGCTCTCATGAAGCCTGCAATCTAGATGACAGGATAGAGTAATTAAATAGAAATACAAATACATAATTAAAACATTGATAATTGATACAAAGTAAAGAATAGGGTGCTATGAAATGTATAATAATGGGACCTGATCTAGTATGGGTTAGTCAGGTAATGCTGCCTCACAAAGTGACATCTGAATTAACCAAGTGAGGAAGGGAATGAAGACTGCACAGGCAGGCAAACAGTGTGTGCAAAGGCCCTGAGCTGAGAAGAAGGTGGGAGCTTTTGAGCTGTTGAAACGAGGTGACAGCAGCACTAAGAGAAGGGTTTGAAGAGTGCCGTGAAATAGGAGGCTGGAGAGCTAGGCAGAGCTTCACAAGCCATGGTACGGATTTTGATCCTTCTTCACAGAGCAATGGGAAACCTGTAAGTGTCTCTATACAGGGGCATGAGATGATCAAACCTGTCTTTTTTAAAGACAATTTTGATCTCAGTGTGCAAAATGGATTGTAATGGGACAGAAATGGAATGGAGAGGTTATTAGGGGTGGAGTGGTGGCACTGCAGTAATTGAAATGGTGGTAGGTTTGACTATGACAGTGGCAGTAAAGATAGAAAGAAAAGATCCAAGGAATATTTTGGAAATAAAATCAATAGGAGTCAATGATTAACTGGCTATGGAGACCAAGGGAGAGAAATGGCAAGGGAGCCTCCTGGGTTTTTGCCTTGTATATCTGGATGAATGGATGTGTCTTTCACAGAGCTAGGGACACTTGGAGGAGAACCAGATCTGGGGGGATTTCCATGAGTTCAGTTTTAGAGATGTTCAAGTTCATGAGCCTTTAAGAGATATGGCATAAGCAGGTGCTCAGGTAGGAGGTCTCTTTTGGAGATAAAAGTTTAAGAATCATTTATAGATGACACCCCCAGGATCATTCAGAGAAAGAACATATATAAGAGAAGAGGGTACATGCAGGACAAAGCTCTGGGACACACCAATGCTTTTATAGTTTGTCTATAGAAGGAGGAGCTAGTAAAGGGAACTGAGAAGGAGTGGCAGAGAAAGGAGATCCAGGAAGGTGAAGTCATTGAAGCCAAGGAAGGGAGGGTTTCAAGAAGAAAGAAAATACAAACAGTATGTACTATTTCTGAGAGATCAAGTAAGGTGAGGATTGGAAAATGGCTACTGGATTTAAAGCCATGGAGGTCATTGGTGACCTTTGTGAGAATCATTTTTTGTATAGAGGTCAGAAGAAACCAAGTGTTAAATCCTAGTGGGTAAGGAGGAAATGGAGACAATCTGTGCAACTGACTCTTTCTCGGAAGTTTAGCCATAATAGAGCAGTGGCTGGAGATGTAAGTGGGACCAAGTTAGGGTTTTTTCTTAGACATGGGACAGACATAGCATGTTAAATGTCAATGGGAAGGATCCTATAAAGCAGGAGAGAAAGTTGTTCAAAGTGTCTGAGAATGCAAGAAAGGATGGACTCTAGAGGTGAGATGGAGATTTTCACCTTTCATAGGAAGCAGTCTTCTATACCTTAGGAAGAGGAGGGATGAGTTACTGGATGGATACAGAGACAAAAATGCAAATGGTGGTGGGAGTCGAGGGTGTGATTGTCTGGGAGGAAGTAAAGGTGTTAATGAACTGGGGGTTCTGTTGAGGTCTGAGAACAATAATGATTGGAGGATTTTATTTTTTTTAATTCCTGTATTTAAAAATTTTTTTTAAACATCTTTATTGGAGTATAATTGCTTTACAATGGTGTGTTAGTTTCTGCTTTATAACAAAGTGAATCAGCTGTGCATATACATATATCCCCATATCTCCTCCCTCTTGCGTCTCCCTCTCTCCCTCCCTATCCCACCCCTCTAGGTGGTCACAAAGTACCGAGCTGATCTCCCTGTGTTATGTGGCTTCTTCCCACTAGCTATCTATTTTACATTTGGTAGTGTATATATGTCCATGCCACTCTCTCACTTTGTCCCAGCTTACCCTGCCCAATCCCTGTGTCCTCAAGTCCTTTCTCTACATCTGCGTCTTTATTCCTGTCTTGCCCCTAGTGATTGGAGGATTTGAAGAAACAAGTAGAGGGATAGGAGGTTGTGGTCAGGTGATTGGAGTAGTGTATGTACGGGGCAGTGGGTGGCAGAAAGAATGACAAGACATGGTGTTGAGTGGGTCATCCATGTGGACGAGTTATGGAATGATGGCAGAGTGTAGGGTAGAGAGGAAGACTATGAGTGAGGTGCCAAGCCTGCACTGAAAGTGGGCATGACTAGGTTAGCCCATGACAGACCAGGTAGGAGAGAGAGTGCTATAGCTGAATGAGAGGTAAGTTGTCAGGAGAATGATGTTGAAAGGTCTTTTAGCAGGAGTTCTGGCTGGAGATCTGAGATGTTCTGGGACAGGGGCAGGAGAATCTAGAGAGAAATTCATGAGCCAGTGAAAAGATGAGTTGGCCTTTTTATTGATTGACTGACAAAGGAAACCCCAACTAAATCTCTTCTGAGGTGAGACATGCTGAACTTTACAATTTCCTTTCTTGCTGATCATTGTTGGCCAGGATGCAATTTGTGTTTTAAAAGCCTTTATTCCTATGTTAGGAAACTTTTGGTCACAATGTCTTGCACTACTGCTACCAGGAGAGGCAAAGCAAGCAAAGGGAAGGTGAAAGTTCCTGAAAATGTAGAATACAGAACTCTCAGTTGGAGGCTGCGTAGCAATGATGTAAATGACCCTGGGGTACCTCCAATCTCGGCTACAGGGGAAGGTGGGGGAGATGGTCTGTCCCTGGCTGTGCTGTAGTTGGGTCCACTTACCTCTGACACTGAGTGACACTGTGTTACTGCGCTGGGCCCCCTGGCCATTGTTGGCCTCACAGAAGTAGTTCCCAGAATGCTCTGCCGTCAGAAGGAGGTTGAAGGAAGCTCCCCTTCCAGAGGGGCTTGAGCTGCTCCCCAGGCTGACATCCTCATGATAAAACTGGTACAGGATCGGGGGAGAGCCTCTCCAGGCCTCACAGTGAAGCTCCATCACGTCCCCCACCACAGCCTGGGCCCCGGGAGCCCTGAGGGTGAGGACAGGGTGAGATACTGGAACTGAAAGCAAAAATGAGTTAGTTGATACCAGGATCTTTTCCCATTTCCTCTATTTTTATTTTTCAGAGGTTACCTCTGTTGATTATTTGGTGACACTTTCGAGATCTTTTCTACGTGTAAGAACTCTTATTCTTATCAACACATAAACAAATGCATAAAAACCCCACATACATGCATGGGATCACAATATACATACTGGTCTACAACCTGATTTTTCCCCTTAGCAAAATATCATGAGCATCATTCTATGTTATTACCTAGAGATCTATCTCAGTCACTTAAAAAATCAGCTTTATTGAGGTATAATTTACATGCATAAAATGCAACTCCTCTAAATTTAAAATTTGATAATTTAGGGTAAATATTGCTTGATTATTTTTAACAACAGCAAAGCATTCCATGGTATGAATTTACTGTAATACACTTAAGCAATTCCCCATTATGGAACTTTAGGTTGTTATTGTTTTCTAATTTTGAATAAGGCTGCATTACACAATTCTGTATATATATCATTGTATTTTTGTCAATGCATTTCTTAGGATAAATTCTTTGAAGTGGGATTTCTGGGATTGGGATATGGGCATTTCAAATAATGATATATAATGTTAAATTTTTCTTCAAAAAGTTTCAACCAATTTACACTTGCACTAATGGTATGTAAGAGTTTCCTTTCCCCACCCTCTGATCAATTATAGTCATATAAATGCACTGGCTTATTTTTCTTATCATTTCTCTTTTCCTAGTTTTAAACTCTACAGTTGTTCCATCTGAAGAATTGACTTATTCTATCCTATGGGACCTTACAGTTTATTATTTGATTTTTTATGGACTGTTAGTGAGCTGTAATTCATTAATGACGAGTTGTTCTCTATAAAGTATCCAGAAATTATTTACAAAATGAAAACTTTGAAATCTGTCATTAATTTTTCTAAATTATTAAGTCAATTTTTATCCTCCATTATGAAATAATAATAATCATAAGAAAGTTGGTTTTTTAATTTCCTCTTCTCCCTCTGAATGATTTTCCTTTGTTACATATATTTTTTACTTTTTCAGCATTTAGAATAGTTGCTTTCTATTCTGTAACCATAACTCTCATATTGCTTAGCCTTTGTTATTATGTCTGAATCAGTGGTTTTCAACCATATCTGTACAATATTTTCAACTGAGGTTGTGTTAAAAAATGTGGATTCTGAGACCCCATCTGAGAGATTCTGAATTTAATTGGTCTGGAGAGAGCTTAGTAAAAAGTCTCTTTTCAAAATTCCTAGGTGATTCTAATATGCAGCCAAGGCTGAGAACTACCGATCTGAATAGATTCAGTATTCACTTTTCATATCATAGTTTCCTCATTTTGAGTCTTTTATATTGATTCATACCTTGGCTGGCTAGAGTTTGTCATCAAGTAATTTTTCAAGAAGCGTTAATGGGTACTAAGTTCCCTGAATTCTTGCATGTTTGAAAATGTTTTTCTGATTTGATATAAAATTCTCAGTTCTCATTTCTCCTCTGAAAGTCCAAGTCTGAATACCATTCCTCTCTCTTTTAGTATTGACTTCTGTGTAAAGACTAAGACCAACTGCATATTTTTTCTTTCTGAGATGACTGCTTTTTTTTTGCCATGATCACACACACACATAGGTGGGCACGTGCACACACACACACACACACACACACGTATATTTTTAGCCTTGAAAGTCAATAACCTCATCAGGATATGTCTTTTGATCTACATATTCAAGTTTTCTTTACTTCAGGAACCTTTTTATTATGTCTTTGAGTTTTGTTTCTCTCTTTAGACACTTAATTATCCACACTTGTGGTCTTCGTTGTCTGATCGCCATACTTTACTTTCTTTTTCTTTTTGCCTTTTCTGTGTCTTTCTACTTTGCGTTCTGTATTATTTTTCTCAAACCAACTCTCCATTCCATTAACAGATTTCGGAAGTATGCATTCTCTTCTTACTGCTTCAAATTTGGATTTTGTTTCTAACATAGGTTTGGTTTTTCTCCTGAGCTCTGTTATATATATTTTTTCTTTTCTGTTATCTTATCATCTCTTTTTTTTAACATCTTTATTGGAGTATAATTGCTTTACAATTGTGTGTTAGTTTCTGCTTTATAACAAAGTGAATCAGCTATACATATAAGATTCTCATATTGGACTTGTTTTCTTTATGGCTTTTACTTCAATGAATAAAGTTATATTCCGAGTTTTGTATTTGCTTGAGAAAGCTGTGTGTGTGTATGAGGGGCGGGTAGTGTTTTAATGACCCAGGGCTGTTGATAGATTCAAAATTGGTATATCTTATTAGCTCACATTCCCACGAAATTTCTGTGTCTCCTCTTTGCAGTATATTCCCTTGAGAGAAAAAAAAAACCCCAGATTATTCTGCCAGAAAGTCTGCATGGCTCACAGTGAAGCTTCTCAACTTGTTTGCTAATTTAAGGCTAATTTACTTCTGTTCAGTTGATATAAACAGTTGCAAAGATCAATGTTCTCTCCCTGCTCTTTTTTTCCTCATCTCATCTCAAAGACCTTTTTGTTCATGAAATTACAAATGCTGACTGAGGACCTACTCTATGCCAGACACCAAGTAGGCACAGGGATGAGGTGCAGACCAAAACTGATAAGGTTCCATTCTCATGAAGCTTATACTCTGGCATTGAGGAAGACAGACACGAGACGGGAAATAAAGGGGTTTCAGATATTGCTAAATTTGAGAAGAAAATACAGCATCATAATGAGAAAGAGGATGTCTTAGGGCTTGGGGCTTTCCCAGGTAGATTGGCTTCAGGCTTTGGAGTCTGGGTCTCAGATCATTTACATTTTTAAAATAATCTCTTTACTCAACAATTTATATTGGGTAATGTCTTCCTCTGGCCATGTTTCAGTTCTATGATCTGAAACAAGAGCTATCGAGGAGCAAGAGGTCTTTCAGATCCATATGTTCCAAGATAGGACCATAGTAATAAGAACTCCAAATGGACTCATGGGTTCCTAAGACCACAGACTATAACAGAAACTTGCCTAATTTACAAATTCTGACCAGACCACACTTGCAGTTACAATCACACTCTGATCAGTTCCTGCTCCCAAAGCCCTAAAAGTGCCTCCCCTAACTTCCCGCTGTGAGAGATGATGAGACTCTGTCAAACTGATGCTCTCCCTTGCTTTGCCAGCTAAACGAGCCCAGCTCTGGGGCACCCACAGGTTTCCCTGGTTGTCTTGTCTGGGGCTTTGACGAGTGTCGCTCAGCCTCTCCCTCACTTTGTTTCTTCCAGAGCTTCATGGATTCATGGCCTCTGGGTTCCTATTCCAACTCAAATCACAGAATTCTGGGGCTTTAAGGGACACGAATTACTGTCTTATCTAACTTTCAATAGAAGGTGAAAAGCAAGACAAAGAAAATTTAAAAGTTTTGCCCAAATTATGAGCTAGCTATTTTCATACCCAGGGCTAGAATTCAGATTTTCTGACCCACGCTGACATCAGACAACCCGAGCAAGATGTTTTTCATGTACACTGGCTCTTTCTAGGAAACCTCAGAGGTCCTTCTGTGCATATCATTCCTAGAAAAAGTATTTTCTTAAACGTAGTTCATTACATGTCATGTTGTCCCAAGTGACCCTGCTCTCTTGACCATCATTTGTTGAATTAGAGGTGAGCAGTTGGTTTAAGAACATTCTATGTATAGACTTGCCAGTGGCCTATGAGGTGTCTTAGAGCTAGGCTGCTTGACTAGTTGGAAGCACCGCTTTGGCAATTGGGACAGACGCTGAAATACAGAGCAGGACGTCATACCCAGAGGTCCAAGGCAGTCAATGCTGAAATTAACAGAAGTTTTGAGTAAAGATAAGTTATAAGATAGAGTCATAAGAATGAGGGTGGAAAGCACTTAGGAGCAGTAAGAACAATGGGGCAGAAGGACATAGAAAGGAAATAGTTGATGGGCCTAGGAGTAGAGAATAATGAAAGCTTCTAGCTCATCAAACATCAGCATAATCTGTTTTTGAGAAATAAGTTGAATTCTGAGAGACCTCTCAGTTCTTATTCCATGAGTCTGAATATAATGTCTTTCCTGTTTTTTGTTTTTTGTTTTTTTTGTTTTTTTACTCCCTGGATATCCTTAACAAACCCTCACCCACTGGAGACATGGGGGTTTTTTTCTTCTGATCTAAAATGATCTGATACACCAGATTCAGGAGTTTTCTATTTATATTTCTCTTCTCTGAAAAGAAAACTGAACTTTTACTCTCTACTAAACAAAGATTCCAAGTGTAAACAGAAGCAATTTTGCTCCTAAAATGACACTTTTTCATGGTTCCATGGGCAACCATGAGCTGTACACCTATGGTTTGTATACCTTTATAAATGTATGTCATACTGCAACAAAAATTTTAAAAACCTAATACAATGAAATGACATTTATTTTACTGGGTTAAGTCAAAGGATCACGGAAACCCCAGTAAACAAATGAGCTGGTTTCCAGGAAGACATTTCCTCCCTTCCTTTCACCTTCAGCCCTCTTTAAACCTACTGGAAGAGCTTGA
Source organism: Balaenoptera borealis (assembly GCF_965194805.1). Classification (NCBI taxonomy): domain Eukaryota; kingdom Metazoa; phylum Chordata; class Mammalia; order Artiodactyla; family Balaenopteridae; genus Balaenoptera; species Balaenoptera borealis. The sequence goes on along the minus strand of NC_138860.1, from coordinate 80,088,549 downwards.
ACTTCTTGAGAACCCTTTGGAGAAAGTAAGGTCTTGCCCACTATATGCCCATATGACTGTGCTTGTAGCTAAATTAATATGTAGGTGTTATTGAGGAAATATGAGATGCTTCTGTGCATGGAGTTAAGAGAAATTGGCTTGGAGACTGAACATACAGGGCCTGAGAAGATAATTTGAGAAAACAAATTCATTTGCTAAAAGCTGGGAAAGGTGCTGAGCTATCATAGGGGTCTGGCTGAGCCAGGGTAGATGAGGATTAAGGCCCACAGATAGCTGGTTCTATGAGAAGGGAGCCAAGACGGGCATGAGGTTGATTGGGGTAGGAAACTGGAAGATCCAGGCAGACCTCTGAAGGGGTTGGTGCGAGAGGATCTGGGTCAGGGATGGGTCACTGGCAGGAATCCAGGGCTTACCGGTGACAGAGAGTCTCAGGGTCTCACTGCTCTGGGGGCCAAGGCCATTGTCAGCTGTGCAGTAGTAGTTCCCAGAATGCTCTGCAGTCAGAGAGAATCTATAGGACGTTGTTCTCCATAAAGTAGTTTCTATCTTCATGAGCAGCACACCTTCACGAAAAAACTGATACCAGATGGGCAGAGAACCTCTCTGAGCTTCACAGTCAAAGCTCACCTCATCTCCCACAAGAGTCCGGGTCCCAGGAGGGTTGAGGGTGAGGACAGGTTGAGACACGGGGACTGAGGGAAAGAAACACTTAGTCAACAGGTGCATCTGCCACTTCCTGGTGCTTTCAATCAGTGGCTAGTGAGTCTCAAGTCCACTGGCCCTCAGGGCAGCCCAGTGCCTCCCAGGCTTTTCTCCCCAGCTCTCTCCTGTTCTCTATGCTGGTCTTCTCCTTTCCCATCAGACCTGGCCCTTCTCCTCTCCTGTCTCCCTTTGTTAGGTGACCTCATTCCTGTTTTCCAGAGGAAATGATGTTCTTGGGGAAGAAGTCCCTTATCTTGCTTCCACCAGACTGACAGATTTACCTTGTCCCATTCCTTTGCCATATGACCGTGGAAGATCTGTTCCCTCACCTGCCAAGCCTCTCTGAGTCTTGTTATCTGTCCCTGCTCTACACTTCTCCCTTTGCTGGGATTGGCCTCAGGCCTCTGCCCTTAGCCCATTTCTGTTCCAGATTCACATACTCTTCCAGGACCCTCTCCTCTGTTCCTACACTCTCCCTGCATCCAACCTGACCCTCTCTATTTACAGGTGAGAAAACTGAGTCAGGAAAAGGTTAGGAGATCCACCTGTGGTCCCTCAGCAGGCTGTTTTCAGGGCCAGATAGGACCTGAGTCTGTCTCCTTAGTCATGGTCTAATGCTGAATCATATCATCTCCTTGAAAGTGGAACTGGAGTTTGCCACCAATGAAGGGAACAGCACAGGGCTCTACAGAAGCTATTTTCCTCTCACTACCACAACTACCTTAATAGCTTTCAGGGTAAGATGGCATCAGATACTGGTAAAGTAGGTGGTGTAGTTTGGGGTGGTCTAGTATGGTGTAGTAACCATAGTTACATGATTGGAGTAACTGTGATGTTGCTACCTGTCTGTATCCTACATGGATTTGCACATTGGTTATTGCCAATAATTAATTGCTGATTGGAACAATAGATATCTCCACAACTCTGGGATAGAGAAATGATTTTAGAACTATTAAGATTGATTGGAAACTCAAGCATCTGGGGATTTGAAGGATAAAGAAAGAAAAGAGAAAAACAGTGAATTCTGTAGATGCCAGGGACCAAAGGGGGGGAGAGAGGGAGATGCTGAAGACATATTAAGGGGTGTGATGGTATCTGAACTTGTCGAAGAATGAGGCCCACAAGATAGAGACAGTTGTTCAAAGACCTGGGAGCCAATGGGGATATTAGAATGGTGTTATTGACTGAACTGTGTCCCTCCTAAATACATATGTTGAAGCCCTAATCTCCAATATGACTGTATTTGGAGATAAGGCCTTTTAGGAAATAAATGTCAAATGAGGTCATAAGGGTGGGGCCCTAATCAGATGGGACTGGTGTCCTTATAGAAGAGGAAGAGAGAGGCCTCTCTCTCTCCCAGGGCACAGAGGAAAGGTCATGTGAGGACACAGAGAAGGTGGCCTACTACAAGCCAGAAAGAGAACCCTGATTAAATACCAATCTTACTGGCACCTGATCTTGGACTTTTAACCTCCAGAACTGTGAGAAAATAAATTTCTGTTGTTAAACCACCCAGTCTGTGGTATTATGTTATGGCAGACTGAGCAGACTAATATAGATGAATTGGGGAAGAAGCAGGAAGTAGGTAAGGGAGTAGAGATTTGTTGGGATTCAGTAAGAGGAAGATTAGACCCAGGAATCGCTGGACTATTTTCTTTTTTTGATTGACAGAAAAATCAAAGACTGAGTATCATCTAAACCAAATAATGGTGAACTCTGACAGAATCTGGACCCTGAAAAGTTTTCACAGCTATGTTAGGAGAGTTTTGGTCAGACTGTGTATTTTACTGTTGATGATTCACTGTAAGGAATTCCTGAGAGTGTAGTCACAGGAAGGAGCCCAGATCTGCCAAGCAGAGGCAATGAACCTGCCATGATGCCATGTGAACCAAAAGCCTGTGAATTTCTGTAGCTGCAGTCTTTAGACTGTGGGGTAACAAACAACCTGACCCTGTGACTTCTGGTGGTCAGACTTACTTCTGATGGAGAGTGGCCTCTCCTCACTGCCTGGGTCCCCAGGCCATTGTCTGAGCATGGGAGTCACTCCCAGAATGTTCTGTGGGCAGAGAGATTGAGGGATGTTCCTCTACTATAGGGGTCTGGGGTCCTCAGGATTTCAGTTTCATGATAAAACTGATACAGAATTGAAAGAGAGGCTCCCTTGGTTTCACAGGGAAGATCTGGAACTCTATCTCATTCTTCCCAACATCCTGTGCCCTAGGAGCCCTGAGGGTGGTGAAAGGATGTGTCATTTGGAACTGAAAGAGACAACGAGGTAGTGGGAGGGAGGGAATCCCTGCACATCCTTAAATCAAGGAGGCTTATGAAGAGACATGGCCCCAGATTGTTCCAGTTCTAAAATTCTGTTTGTTCTGGCTTTATCCCAGGAGCCACTGCATTTAAGCTAAAAAGTAATTTGTAAATATGAAGAATCCAGACATGTGCCAGCCACTGAGTACTTTCTCTGACCTCCATTTCTAGGAGTTTCCAAAAGCTCCCACAACTCCTTCTATCCTTAAATCCCACTCCTGTTAGTCTCTAACTTCTGGTAGATTATTCAGAGTAGTAAATTATTGGCAACTATCAACATTCACTCCCACCCAACCACCTTGTGGTCTTCAAGAAGTTTGAAAAGCCATCCCTCAGATAATATCTGGCAGACACACCTTTCACATTGATGGTCACTGGGTCACTGCGGAAGGAGGAGCGACTATTGCTGGCAACACAGTAATACTCTCCATCATGACTGTTTTTCACCACAGGGATCTTGAATTCTGATTTTGAGTAAGTGTGAAGCTTTCCTTCTGTCCTCGGCTTTTTGAATTTTCTGTACCAAGAAATTGTGATGGGCCCTGGAACTCCATTTACTGAGCAGATGAGCACCAGCTCCTGCCCTTCAAACACCAACTTTGGGTGAGGGTATATGCGGACGTCAGGAACAACATCTAAATGAATAAAAATGACATGTGGGATTCTTGGTATTGGGGTGTCACAGAATAAGCCATAGAAGAAGAGTCTCAGAATGGGAAGGGCTAAGTCTGCTGACCCGATGGGAAGTTGGCCTGGAATAGAATTGAGCTTGTTCCTTGGGACGAGGGAGAAAGTGGTGGAGAGACTGTGGTCCATCCATGGTTTGGGAGAACTTCAACTCCCTAATGAACTGGTGGAGCATCTGGCACAAGAAAAAGAGGCAACCCTGCCCACCCTCCCCTCATGCCCTACCTGTTAGAACATGGACTAATCATTCTGGAAATTACACCCGGTGCCCAACAGTGGTGTTGCTTGGGGGGAAGTGGTGGATGGTGAAGGGGAGGGGAAGACCTGCCATCAGAGGTGCTTGTTCTGAAGCTGTAACAACTGCAATGGCTAGGTGGAAATCAATCATTGGCATATACAGCAAGCTTGCCCTGGAATAAGCACTTCTTAACACCTCTGCCAGTCAGTTAGATGGTCAGAGGAGGTGGACCCATAACAGTCCTCCTAAAACTGGGAAAATCTGTGATGAAAGTGTTCTATACTCCAGGTGGCTGTGGTTTTACACTAGGATGTTGGCTTAGGGCAGTGCCTTTTTGAGTCATCCTGGGGGTTTGAAGAACAAGGGAAGATACCTGGGAACAGAGAGGGAGTAGGGTTTGAGATTGGGGTTCCATCAATTATGCTGGGGGAGATCCTATACTAGAAATTACTATGTTGTAACTGTTGGGTAACACCCTCTCCACTTCCTCTCAATTTTCCAGTCCAAACTAGGGACCTAAGAAAAATCTGTTGCCTGTGACTGGAGAACAAAGATTAATAAAATCTGGACAGTTTAGAAGAAACATAGAACCTTCTTTTTTGCTTAGGAATGGGAGTGAATTTATGGAGAATGCTACCACTTTCACCCCTTCCTCACTCAGGAAAGCATGCATCCCAGATCTGCATCTTTCCTAATGCTCAAACACGTCTCCTATGAGACAGGTCAAATTTAATCAGAAGAGGCATTTGACAATTGGTTAGCAGTCATGCTTGAGGACCTACACAGTTTCAGAGACTTAGGGAAAAGTAATCGTGGGTAAAACACCATCCCTAAAGACAGCAAGTTGAAACCATTTAGTCCCCAAGCTCTTGTCCTTTGTTTTTTTATTCTTAAGTGCTCTGCTCCAGGGATCTAGCATTCTAGGAATCTGTTCATCTGGCTAAGCAGAGTCCATCCAGCCCAGTCGGAGGGCTCTGCCATAGCCCATGGCTTACGCCTATAGGCCTACCAGGGAAAAAAAGTGGTGTCAAGGAAGAGAAACTTCAGAAGAAAAAGAAAGAGTTGTTTCTCATGGGATTGAAAGAAAAAAGTAAACAACTGCTGTGCCACTCTGCCCGGCTCTTCCCAGCCCCAGTCTTAGCAAGTCTCACCTCACTAACACTCACTTTTCACCTGTATGTGTAATCTCTGGCTCTGTTTCTGGACAGAGGGAGTCATGCTCTGTGCCTGGCACCAGTAAGACCCTGAGTCTTCTCTCCATATGGTGGGGATCCGGAATTCTGGGGAGCTTATCCAGCCTGATCCCAGGGACTGTCTGTCTCTGAAGAAGTGAAACTGGAGCTGGACATCTGGCCTCTGTGGAGAGAGCTGGGTCTCACAGGTCAGAGTCACTGCTCCTCCTTCGGTGGGCTGGGTGGAGCTGGCTCTCAGCACAGGACTTGGAAACAGCTCTAGAGAGAAGAATCACAACAGGCCCTGGAGCAGTGAGGCTTGGAACTGCTCTGGAGAAAAACACAGTTCATCCTCAGCACCAGCAAGCAGAACATACAAAAGCAGGCAGAAGAGATGCCACCTTTGATTCCTAATATCCTTCAGCCCAAAGCACAGTAGTACTTTCTCTGTTCCTTGTAGGATTGTGCCCTGAGGTTCAATGGTATTACAGTCCACCCTCTTTATCCTCTACAATCTCAGGGGTCCTCCTTTTGACTATCCTATTTCACAAAATAATGAAGGCTTTACCTTGGACTTCGATTTTGACCGAGTTTGAAAAAACCAACCGATCATCTTCCTTAACTCCAACACAGTGATATTTGCCATTGTCCTTCAGACTTGCCTGATGAATATGGAAGTCAGAGGATTTTTCAAAGACTTCCAGGACTTTTCTATTCTTGTACAGCTTTATAGTATTCAGTACTGTGTTTGCCTTTGCTCGGCATCTCAGAATCACAGATTCTTTTTCAAACACATCAAGTGGAGCCTGCAGGATCAGGTTGGCTGTAGGAAACACAAGGGCAGTTTGTTTCATCTGGTTGTTTCTCCCTTCTTTTCATTATTATTCCAATAGATTTTATAAGAAAGGGACTAGGAAAAAGGATTCTTAAAATAATTATCATTTCTTTTTTTCTGGTTCTATCTATCTATCTATCTATCTATCTATCTATCTATCTATCATCTATCTATTTTATATTTTATTTTTTGGCCATGATGTGCGGCTTGTGGGATCTTAGTTCCCCAGCCAGGGATCAAACCCGTGCCCCTGAAATGGAAGTGCAGAGTCCTAACCACTGAACCACCTGGGAAATCCCTCTTTTTTTCTGATTTTAAAAGGAACACATATGTTTGAGAAAATTTTGTAAACGGAAATGTAAATTAACCTTATTATCTCACCACCCAGATTTTTTCCAGTTCTTTTTTCTATGTACATGTATATGAGAGTCTGTGTGTATTTCTTTTCTTTTTATGAAATTAAAATATTTATCTACTTGATAACTTGCTTTTCACTTACTTTGCTATGAACACTTTCCTATGTCATCAATATCATTCCCTAATCTGGTTTTCAATGACCACAAAGTTTTCCTACAATGGCAGTAAGGTAATTTATTTAATGAGTTTTCTTTTCTTGACCATTTAATGTTCTTCAATTTTGGTTGTATATATCTATGATTATTTCAGTAGGTAAATTCTTAAGAGGGGAATTGTCAGGTCAAAGAAGCTCTTAGCTCTTTGTTACTATACTGCTTCCTTGTTCACTAAATTAAAGAGCATTATAACTAGAAAGATACTGCTTCACCTCAAAACAGGTGGCTTTAGGACAGAAATGGAAATTTCTGTCTATCTGTCTATCTATTTATCTATCTATCTATCTATCTATCTGTCAAATATTAACAAATCCTCATGTAGATTATTATTCCAAATAAATTTTATAAGCCTCAAACTATACATGGTTTCAGAAACCATTCAGATAAACTGCTTCTCAAATTTCCTTTTACCTGAGCAGTTTGTAAAATATATAAATTCCTGGGTCCTATTTCTATAGCTTTTGAATTAGTAAATATAGCTGAGTTCTGGGTAACTTTATTATTTCTAAACTTTTTTCTTTCATTTCTTTCCCACCTGGAGAAAAGAGCAGGCTCACACGATTACTCAGGAGTGAGTCCTGGGCCTGGCATCTGTAATCTCCAGATTCATGGACCTCATGGGTGTTTCCTGAGGTTTCACTTTGTATTTCTACCAGAGGATACTGATGGTACCATTTTATTTTCTCTGATGCATCGAAGTGAATTGTTTTGCAAGTCAGTGTCACATTCTCTCCTTGGAAGACAGTGGTCCATGGAGGATGGAGGAAAATTACAGACTTTGGTTCAGTTGCTGTGGATGAAAGAGAAAGAATCTGAGGTGGAGTGGCCTGCAGTCCCCATCACAGTGGTTTGTGAGGCTCAGACTGGAGGTCCTGGCTTTTGGGAATCCCTAAGAAATCCCCCTGGGAAAGTCACTGATTGCTCAAGTCTGTGTTTCAACCAAAGCACTCACCCAGCAGAAAGTGATTGCTGAGGGGATGACAATGAGCAAAATGATTTCAAGAGGGTGATATCAGGCAAGGTTCACTGCCAAATGTCAATGGGAAATAAATGGTAGGTTAGTCTGTTATGGAATTGGATCCTGGGAAATGTCATCCCCTGCCCCTGCCACTTCATCATGTTCATAAACTCATAAGAACTTCCCAGGGAGTTGTTAAAATCACAGTTTTGCACATTCCAAAAAAGAATAAATCATATTAAGATTTTGGAACTGGAAAAAGCTGGAGAGATTAACTTGTCTAACACCTTCATCTTATAGATTATGCCCAGGAAATGCCCAGAAAAATCCCATCATAGCTAATTGTGGTAGAGCAAGGAATGGACAGGTCGTTAGCTAGAATCCAGAGGTGATCTAATTAAGGATGAAACACTGGGCAGCTGATTTTGGACAGGAGAGAGGTGGTAGTGAGTTCTTGCTATTTATGAGTCCTCAAATATCCAAAATACTCTCTGACCCAAAAGATTGGCAATTAAGTGTCAGAACTTAAAAAAAATGTGGGATAAAGACAATTTGTCTTCTCCCTCAATCTCCTCTTTTTGTGCATTTCTTCCTTTTAAGGGCCCATTTGTTGGATGTTCTTATGCTCCCCACACATTTCCTGGAGGATCTTACTCCTAAAACTTTAGAGAATGCAACATTCCCACTGGTATCTCCACAGTGTGATGTTTTCAGAGAAGTTTTGCAGGCTTGCTGATTGGAGAACATCTTATCCCAAGTCCTGCACATTTGATATGGAGTTAAGATGTCCTGCCTTGTTATCTGGGGTCCATTTGCAATAGGAGTAAGTGCAGGACCTAGTGAAGGCCAGGAGTTGCTTGTACATTTGCTGCTTCTTCCAGGGAGGGCCAGAGGATGACCACGTGGCTATCCTGGCTCTTGGGCAATGCCAATAGACCAGGTGACACTTTCACATCTTTGCCGACCTCAGCAAGAGAAACAGGAGATATTAGAGATCCTCAGGCAATCATCACAAATATTTCATATTTATTAGGGAGACACTCTTATCCAGGGACACTGAAGTACATAAGAAAGGAGAACTCACCAAACTGTCCACTGACAGGAGCTGTAAAAATATAAAGAGACAGAGATGAGCACAGAGCAAGGAATCTTTGGCTTTTCGAAGGGAATGCTTGTTTTTTTTTTTTCATTCATTTATTATTTCTTTCATTAAAATTTATTTTTTAATGTAATAGTCATTTGTCAAATGTCTATTTATACTGGTCATTGTGCTTGGACTAAAGCGTGAATAAAAAAGATGAATAAAAAATGGTATCTGATAAAAGAAGTTGATTGGTGGGATAAACAGAAACCTGAAGCAAAATAATATAATTATAATGCAGGGTATATGTGCAGTAATAGAAATACACATGGGGCATCTTGAAGGCAGAAGGGTCACCCATCCCAGTATGTAGGGTCTGTGTGTGTGAGTCAGTGTGTGGCAAAGAGGGTGGGTGGACCATAAAAGATACCTGAAGGAGGTGATGCTTGAGAAGACTGAATGAGAACATAGGAGTCAGCCAGGCAAAGGTGATTGTGTTTGGCAAGAGCTGATGGGGGGTGTAATTAAGACAGAAAGGGCACAGATGTGAAGAAATAACACTGGTGTTCAGAAGTTGAACGGGGGAGTGGTTCTGGAAGGTAGAGAGTTTAGGGGAAATCAGATTAGACAGATAGGCAGGGCCTAAGTTATGGATGGTATGTAGCTATGGTTTCATCATAAAAGTAACAGGGAGCCATGGAAATGTTTCAAGTAGGAAAGTGACAAGATTAAAAGTTGTAACTTATTGGAGCACTCTGGCAGATGTAAAACAGAAGGACTGGAGGGAAGGCAGAGCAAGAGATGATGATATTTAATTTTCTTCAGAATGTTTATCTGAAATTATCTTATTTGCTTGTTTGCTTTGTTTGCTTACTTTTCCTTCTCTAGAACAGAAGCTATGTGAAAGCAGGGACTTCTCATGTTCACCATATATCACACAGAATTTATAACAGTGCCTGGTTTATAAGAGACATTTCATAAACATTTATTGAATAATGAATTAATTAAAGTACTAAGTTAGTAAGTATCTCTACTTGGGAAGATACAGGTTTGAGAAAGGAGTATTGGAGAGGCAGAAGAGGCAAAATTGACTAGTTTGTAAACTGATTACACATTCCAGATGAGGGACAGATTTGATTCATTCATTCAACAGAAATGTGTGGAATGCCAACTGTATCTAGGAACTGGACAAGGCAATGGAAATCCAGCAGTGAGCAAAAGGGATATTATCCCTGTCCACATGGGGCTGATGAGAAGTAATCCAAACCTAAGTGTTATAATCAGAGCAATGGATTATTTGCCATTTTCTAAATATCTTGGAATCATGGATTTGTATTGTTTTATAAGTAGCTAATATTTTTCTGAGTGTATTCTATGTGGTAGATATTCACATACATTATTTCATGTAATCTTCTTAACTATCCCTATGAGGAAAGTTCTATGATTATCCCCATTTTACAGACCAGAAACTGTTTAAGTAGCTGTTAAGGGTAGAATGGAGTTTTTAACCCATTTATTTGAACCCATCCTGTTTGACCCCAAAGCACATGCTCCTGGCCATTACCCTATCCTGCTCCTTTGTTTTGGTGCCACACTAGGATGTGCTTCCTATTTCTGGAGTATTCCATGCAGCTTCCAACTATGGGGTCCTTTTTTCTCACATTGTGCTGTACCCCATCCCTGCCCCCTCCAGCTCCTACTGTCTATCTGTTTCATGAAGTCATTACCAGTTACTTGGCATATAGTTTGTTAACCACTTTTACCATCATTGGTAACTTTGCTTGGACAATTGTTTAACTGAGATCTTGTTACATAGATATTTCTTGTACATTGGCCTTGTTGAAGGACCTTCTATATCAAGAGCTTCCTAAGCACAGAAATGATGCTTCCCATCATCATTCTTAGCACCTAGCATAGTGCTGTGTATTAATGTTACTAAATAATTTGTTGAACAAATGAATAAATATGTTTTATTCTAATATTTTCAACTTTGGTAAAAAACCAACCAGTTGATATGTGTGAATTGACAGACTTATACACACCCACAGGCACAAAGAGAATGTCACATGTTGGGAGTGACATGAGCAAGATGGTAGAAGAGGAGGTCTCTAGTCTTTGTCTCCACCCTCTACAGAAACGAAGTTTTAGCAGCCATCTACAAACAAAAACTGAGAGCTTTGAGATCTAGAGATTGTGAAACCCCATTGGAGCCCAAGACCAAGGAGCGCCACTTTGAGAAGACAAGCACATGTGCTGGTAGAAGACTCACTGACTATGATCCCAGCTACAGACTAAAAGCTGCCTTATTCTCCTGTAAACTCAACTCTAGCTCCACTTGTCCATGGTCCTGCCACCAGCCTTTTCTGCTGAGGAATCCATGCTCAGCCATGCCCTTGGTAGCAAGCCCACCAGCCTCAGACCTGAGTTCTATTGCTGAAGCAGTTCTGTGACCCAGATCCAGTCCCACTCTACTGTAGTCCAAAGCAGTCTTGCCTGCCCAGGGTTCTACCCAGGGACCCAGTGAAAGCCACACCTGTAAGCACCCCTGGTAACAGAACTTCATGTCTTGAACTTGACTGTGGTCCTTAAAGCTATCCTGTGACCAAACTCCAGTGCCACTCTACTGAAGTTCAGGGCAGTCCTGACTGCCCAGGGACCAGCCAAGCAACCCAATGAGAGAACGCTCAGGGACCTAGCAGAAACCACACCCATCCATGCCCTTGGTAACAGGCTTGCCAACTGCAGACCCAAATGTAAACCCAGCAATAATCATGAGATCCAGCTCCAGCCAAGCTCAACCATGATCCTGGAGGCAGCCCTATAAGTTCATGGAAGAAGCAAGAGTATTTAGCTGTTCAAACAAGTAAATACCAGAAAGAGTGTCTGCTTTTCTAAATTCACAGACACCAGTGCAGAGCTACACAGATCATATTTGTCAGGCAAATATGACAACATCAAAGGAAGCTAATAAAGCTCCAGTAACTCACCCTAATGATCCGTGAACTGCTTGGCTAACATTTCAAAATAATAGTCTTAAAGAAGCTCAATGAACTATAAGAAAAAGCAGACAAGTAAATGAATCTGCAAACAATACATAAACAAAATGAGAACTTTAACAAAGAAATAGAAAACATAAAAAAGAACCAAACAGAAATCTTGGAGCTAAAGAATACAATGACTAAGCTGAAAAATTCAATAGACACCTTCGATAGCAGAAGTGATCATGCAGGAGAAAGAATCAGTAAATTCAAAGACAAGCCATTTCATATTATCCAGTTAGAGGAACAAAAAGAAAGAAGACCAAAAAAAGAGTGAAGACGACTTAGGTGGTTTATGGGATAACATTAAACCAATCAATATATGCATTATTCAAGTCCCAGAAGGAGCAGAGAATAAGAGCAGAAAGATTGTTTAAAGAAATAATTAAAAACTTCCCAAATCTGGGGAGGGAATTGAACATCTAGATCCATGATTCCCAAAGGATCCCAAATAAGCTAGACATCAAAAGGTCCAAGACATATTATAATCAAACTCTCAAAAGTCAAAGACAAAGAGAAAGTTTTTAAATCAGCAGGAGAAAAGCAACTCATCACACACAAGGGAACCCTAATAAACTTACAGTGGATTTATCAGTAGAAAAATTGCAGATCAGGAGAGAGTGGGATAATTAAAATACTGAAAGAAAAAACCCTGCCAACCCAAAATACAATACATGGCAAAGCTGTCCTTTGAAATGAAGGAGAGATAAAGACTTCCCAAGATAAAAAAAAAGCTGGGGAAGTTAACTACTATAAAACCTGTTGTAAAGAAAAGCTAAAGGAAATTCGTCAAGTTGAAATTAAAGGACACTAACTAGCAACATGAAAACACATGAAATCATAAAATTCACTGTTAAAAGTGAGTATATATGTGGTTTGACTTATGATTTTTCAGCTTTGTGATGGTGCGAAAGCAATACGCGTTTGGTAGAAACCATACTTTGAACTTTGAACTTTGATCTTTTCCTGGGCCAGCAATATGCGGTATGATACTCTCTTGTGATGCTGGGCAGCAGCAGTGTGCCAGAGCTCCCAGTCAGCCACACAGTCAAAGGGCTAAACTTACAACAATTCTGTATCTATACAGTCATTCTGTTTTTCACTTTCAGTACAGTATTCAATAAATTACATGAACTATTCAATACTTTACTATAAAATAGTATTTGTGTTAGATGATTTTGCCCAGCTGTAGGCTAATGTAAGTGTTCTGAGCATGTTTAAAGCAGTTTAGGTTAGGCGATGATATTCAGTAGGCTGGGAGTATTAAATACATTTTGGACTTATGGTATTTTCTACTTATAACGAGTCTATCAGGACATAACCTCATCATGAATTGAGGAAGATCTGTATAGTTATATTCAGACTACTCTGAATACCGGGTCTTATTCTATTCAGTCTGCTATGACAAAAATGCCATACTGGGTAGCTTATAAACAACAGTAATTTATTTCTCAAAGCTCTGGAGGCTGGAAAGTCTGATATCAAAGCACCGGCAGACTCTTCTCCAGTACAGTGCACTTCATCATAGACAGCTATCTTTTCGCTATAATCTCATATGGAAGAAAGCATAAGAGGGCTCTCTTTGGCCTCTTTTATAAGGGCACTAATCTCTTTCATGATGGTTCTGCCCTCATGACATAATCATCTCCCAAATGCCCCACCATCTCCTAATACTATCACCTTCGGTGTCAAAATTTTAACATATGAAGTTTGAGGGAAAACAAACATTCAGACCATAGCATCCTATATAGTGGTATATAAATCACTTTTAACTCTAGTGAAAAGAGTTTAAAAAGACAAAAGTATTAAAAATAACTATAGCTAAAACAATTTGTTAATGTATATACAATATAAAATGTGTAAATTGTGATATCTATAACAAAATGGGGGAGAACTAAAAGTGTAGAGTTTTAATATGTAATTGAAATACATTTCTTAACTTAAATTGTCTGCTATATTTTACAAGGTCCCATAGTTATCACAAAGAAAAAAACTGAAATAGATATACAAAGACCCCCAAAAGCTAAAACTATCTTGAACCAGAAGAACAAAACTGGAGGCATTATACTTCCTGACTTCAAATTTTATTACAAAGCTATGGGAATCAAAGCTAGCATAAAAATAGACATATAGATCAATGGATCAGAACAGAGAGCCCAGAAATAAGTCCACACTTTTACAGTCAACTGATCTTCAAAAGGGGGTGCCAAAAACACACAAGGGGGAAAGAATAGTTCTCTCCGTAAATCATTCTGCAAACACTGAATATCCACATGAAAAAAAAAATTGGATCCTTATATCTCACCATGTACAAAAATCAATTCAAAGTAGATTAATGACTTAAATATATGACCTGAAACTGTAAAACTACTAAAAGAGAACATAGGGAGAAAGCTTCTTGGCATGGATCTGGAACATGAGTTTTGGATATAACCCCAAAAGCATAGGCAAAAAAAGGAATAACTAAAACAAATGGGATTGCATCAAAAGTAAAAGCTTTTGCACAGCAAAGGAAACAACAATATAAAGAGTAACCTACGAAATGGGAGAAAATATATGCAAACCATATATCCAATAAGGGGTTAATATATAAAATGTCTTAGGAACTCTAACAAATCAACAACAAAATACAAATAACCTGATTAAAAAACAGTTAAGGACATGAATAGATATTCTTAATAGAAGACATAAAAGTGTCCAAAAGTATATAAAAAGATGCTCAACATTAGTTATAAGGGAAGTGCAAATCAAAACCAGGAGATAACACCTCACACCAGTTAGAATAGCTATTACCAAATAGACAAAAGATAACAAGTGTTGATGAAGAAACCCTGTACACTGTTGGTAAGAATATAAATTCACACAGTCATTATACAGAAACAGTATGGAAGTTCCTTAAAAAATTAAAAGTAAACTATCATATGATCTAGCAATCCCACTTCTGGGTATGTATCTGAAGGAAATAAAATCAGTATCTTGATGAGAATCCTGCACTCCCATATTCATTGCAGCATTATTCACAGTAGCTAAAATATTGAAACAATCTAAGTGTCTGTCAACTGATTAATGGATAAAGAAAATGTGGTGTATAATAATATTCCGTTGCATATATATATGCAACGGAATATTATTCAGCTTTAAAAAAAAAGAAAAAAATCCTGCCATTGTGACAACATAGATAAACCTAGAGGACATTATGCTAACTGAAATAAGCCAGACAGAGAAAGACAAATACTGCATGATCCCACTTACATGTAGAATCTGAAAAAGTTGAAATCACAAAAGCAGAGAATAAAATGGTGTTTGCCAGGCAGTGAGTAGGATATAGGGGAACTGGGGAGATGTTGGTCAGAGGAAATGAACTTTCAGTTGTAAGACAAAGCAGTACTGGAGATCTAATATAGAGTATGGTGACTAATAACGTATTGTTGAAATTTGCTGAGAGTTCATCCTGAGTGTTCTTACCACACACACACACACACACACACACACACACACACACACACGGTAATTATGTAAAGTGAGAGAAATGTTAACTAGCTGATTGTGGTTATTACTGCATAATACATGTATATCAAAACATCTCGTACATCTTAAATATATACAATTTTTATTTGTCAATTATACTTCAATAAACCTGGAGGGAAAAAGAAAGAATGTCATGCATCTTAGGTTTTTCCCTTGCCTTGCCCACTTCCCCCTGTGAGTCTCGGTCTTTGTATCCCCCTCCCTGTGTTCTTTATCTGACAATCACAGCTGTGGTTTGCATTTGTGTGCAAAAGAAGGAGACATCTTTTGTATTAGAATACTTTCCCTCCCATGTCTAGCATCATGGTCTGGCATTGTCATACAAGGGATAAACACTCCTCCTCTGCAGAGAGAAAACTAGGGTCTTCTCTGAATGAGACAATATGAACAAGCAAACGTAATACATTTTCTGGACTTTATCAAGTAATATTTGTTGTAGAAAAAAATGAATAAACCCTTAAGTGTTGTGGTCACTGTGGTTTCCTTCTTTGTAAAGTTGAAGCTCTGACCACGCTTTCAGCCTCAAGGGAGAAATCTCTGAGCTATACAGTGAAGCCAGAGAATATAATCTCCCCAGGCAGAAAAGAATCTCTGAGCAGGGGCTGAGCCCCAAGAAAAGGTCAGGTCCACGATAGAGAGATGCTGTCCCAACCCCACCCAGGGCCCACGTTGAGCTGTTCTACTTACCCAGGACCAGCAGTGACACCCACAGCAGCATGAAGACTTGGCCTGCCCAGGGCTGAGACCAAAGAGAGGTTTTCTCAGGAATACTAAGTTTGGCTTTGATCTTACAGTTGTACACTGTCACAGTAGCCCCAAGGAAGACATCTGAGAAACAGCTTTTTCAAAGAGCAGGATGCATTAGTAAATTAGAAAAAAGGAAGTGGAAGTACCCATCCTCAACTACTAATCAAAGTTTCCTGCCCAGTGATCAAAGTGAAAAAATAAATGTTAGGGTTTTTAAAAAGCTCATATCCTTGACCCCACATTTCTATTGCTTGGAAAATACCTTAAGGGAAGTATGGAAGATAGCTCTAAAATAATGTTATTGTGACATTATTCATAATAGCCAAAACACTTGAAGCAACATAATGGGACTGCTTAAGAATATTCTGATACATCTAAACAATGACATAAAATGCAGACATTAAGAATGAGATAAACTTGCACATATAAGAAGGCAAGACAACCTTGATTAATGTGAAGAGAAAAAAGTGAGGAGTAGATTGATATTTGTAGTATTATCACATTGGGGTAGATGTAAAAAATAGAGTACATGTGTATATAAACTGACAAAGTATCCTTTTTCATTTCCTGGAAAGTATATCTAAAATAGTGGTTATATTTGAAGAACTATGGATAGGAAGGAGACATTTTATTTTATGTCTTTCTATACTGTTTAACTTTTTAAAAATTACTATGTTTGTGAATTGCTTTTATAACTTTTTAAAACTCAAGTTTCCATCCTGGTATACTGACAGCAAAGATCCCTAAGACATTAGCTGCCATGAGAAATGCCAGTTCCTTATTTTTAAATAGTTTTCCCCACCCTTTCTTTCTGGGTCCATACCTTGGTCTTCTTAAGGGGACATTTAATCTCATATCTGCAAATGCATATCACCTTACATACATTGTTATATCCTACCTACTTCATTCTGAGATAAGAAAAGCATATAAGGGTAAATAGAGATTATTCCATCTCAGTCCAGCAGGAGGACCTCAAGGGAACAAAGAGCTTTTACTTGCTTTTGAAGCTAATACAAATAGCTCTGCTACATATATTCTTGTATAGGTCTCTCGGTGCATGTGGGCACGCATATCCGTTGAATATATACCTGGGAGTAGAATTCCTGGCTTTTAAAATTATTTTAGAATGCTCAGTTTAGAAGGTACTGCTAAATTATTTTGGAAAGTGGTTGTGCTAATTCCTACCTTATCAACCAGTGTGTGAGAGTTCCTGTTGCTGTAAAATATTTACTGATATTGGTATTATAATCTTGTAAAATTTAGCCACTGTGCTAGGATTATCTTAATGCAGTTTTAATTTTCATGTCCCTGGTGAATTATGCAATTGAGCATCTTTTCATGTTCTAATTGGTGAACTGGATATTCTTTTAATCTCTCTGGTCATTTTTTCTTTTCTTGCCTTAAAATACAAATTTTATTTCATCTGGCTTGCAATTTTTCTTTTGTGATATCATTGTCTGGTTTTGGTATCAGTGTGATACTGGTCTCATAAAATGACTTCAGAAGTGTTCTTTCCTCTGCAATTTTTTGGAATAGTTTGAGAAGGATAGGTGTTAAGTCTTCTCTAAATGTTTGGTAGAATTCACCTGCGAAGCCATCTGGTCCTGGACTTTCGTTTTTTGGGAAATTTTAAATTACTGATTCAATTTTATTACTGGTAATTGGTCTGTTCATATTTTCTATTTCTTCCTGGTTCAGTCTTGGGAGATTTTATCTTTCTAAGAATTTGTTCATTTCTTCTAGGTTGTCTATTTTATAAGCATATAGTTTTTTGCGGATGAAATGATACTATGGGGAGAAAATCCTAAAGATGCCACCAGAAAACTACTAGAGCTCATTAATGAATTCAGTAAAGTTGCAGGATACAAAATTAATATACAGAACTCTGTTGCATTTCTATATACTAACAACAAACTATCAGAAGAAAAATCAAGGAAACAATCCCATTTACCATCAAATCAAAAAGAATAAAATACCTAGGAATAAACCTACCTAAGGAGGTAAAAAGCCCGTATACAGAAAATTATAAAACACCAATGAAACAAATTGAAGATGACACAAGTGGTTGGAAAGCTGTACCAAGTTCTTGGATTGAAAGAATTAATATTGTTAAAATGACCATACTAGCCCAAGGCAATTTACAGATTCAATGCAATTCTTATCAAAATACCAATGGCATTTTTTCCCCCAGACCACAACAAATAATTTTAAAATTTGTATGGAAACACAATAGACCTTGAAAGAAGAACAGAGCTTCCAAACATCTTGAAGCTAGGTACTGAGATACTTCTCTTAGGAACTCTAAGAGGTCTTGGCACATCCTCAAATACTGGGAGCATTTTAAAATATAATAGGCTGTTTGAAGAAGCACAAACATTTGAGAGATGACAAAGAGCTGGAGCAGGGTTGAATAATAAGTTTTATCTCCTACATGTGGCCACTCTTCAATATTGGGAGAGGTCTTCATTTCATCTACTGTATACAAACCATAACAGAGTCAAGCAAAATAAAGAAACAGAGGAATATATTCCAAATAAAAGAACAAGATAAAACCTAGAAAGAAAAAAACCTTAACGAAATAGAGATAAGTAGTTTACCTGATAAAATGTTCAAAGTAATGGTCATAATGATGCTCACTGACCTGGGGAGAAGAATGGATGGACACAGGAAAACTTCAACAAAAAGAAGGAAAATATGAGAAACTACCAAATAGAAATCACTGCTGAAGAATACAATAACTGAACTGAAAAATACACTAGACAGATTCAACAGCAGACTAGATGAAGCATAAAAGAGGATCAGTCAACTTTAAGACAAGGCAGTAGAACTCACCCAATCAGAGCAGCAAAAAATAAATTGATTAATTTTTTTTTAAAAGTGAAGATAGCTTAACGAGCTTATGAGGCAAAACCCAATGGACACACACTCAACTTATAGGTGTCCCAGAAGGAGAGGAGAGATAGAAAATAACAGAAATCTTGAAGAAATAATGGACAAAAACTTCCCTAACCTGAGTAAAGAAATAGACATCCAGATCCAGGAAATTCTGAGTTTAAATAAGATGAATCCAAAGAAACCTACACCAAAACACATTATAATTAAAATGTCAAAATTAAAGACAGAGAGAGAATATTAGAAAGCAGCAAGAGTGAAATATTTTGTTATGTACAAAGGAACACTCATAAGACTATCAATAGATTTTTCAGCAGAAACTTTGCAGACCAGAAGGGAGTGGAATGATATATTCAAAGTGTTGAAACAAAGAATAAAAAATCCAACAAATAATACTCTACCCAGAAAAGTTATCAGGTAGAATTTAAGGAGAGAGAAAGAGTTTTCCATACAAGCAAAAGCTAAAGGAGTTTTCACCACTAAACTGGCCTAACAAGAAGTGTTAGGAGGACTTATTTAAACTGAAAAAAAAAAAGGTTAATTTCTAACAAGAAAACATATGAAAGAAAACATTTCACTGGAAAGGTAAATATATAGTAAATGTAGTGGTTTAATCACTTATAAAACTAGTATAAAGATTAAAAGACAAAAGCAGTAAAAACAACTATTACAATCATTAGTTAAGGGATACACAAGACATAAAGATATAAACTGTGAGGTGGAAAGTAAAAATGTTGAGATATAGGGATCAAACTTATGTTGTTATCAATTTAAAACAGAATGTTATGTTATTATACGAAAGCCTCCTGGTAACCATAAAGCAATCCTTTAGTAAATATCAAAAAAGAGAGAGAGAGAGAGAGAGAGTAATATAAGCATAACAGTAAATTTAAAAAGTCATCAAATCACAAAGGAAGAGAACAAGATTTGTTCTCTTTGTTTGAATAAGTGGTGCTGGGAAACTGGAGAGCTACATGTAAAAGGATGAAATTAGTACATTTTCTCACACCATATACAAAATTAAACTCAAAATGGATTAAAGACCTAAATGTAATATGTGAAAAAGCTCTTAGGAGAGAACATAGGCAAAACAGTCTTTGACATCAATTGTAGCAATAGTTTTATGGATCAGTCTCCTAAGGGAAAAGAACCAATAGCAAAAATAAACAAATGGGACCTAATTAAATTTAAAAGTTTTTGCAAAGCAAAGGAAACCATCAACAAAATGAAAAGATAACCTACTGAATGGGAGAAAATATTTGCAATAAGCTCATACAACTCAACATCAAAAACAAACAAACAAACAAAAAACAGAATTAAAAATGTGCAGAAGAATTCAATACACATTTTTCCAAAGAGGAAATGCAGATGGTCAACAGGCACACCACTAATCATCAGGAAAATGAAAATCAAAACCACAATGAGATATCACCTCACACATGTCAGAATGGCTATCATCAAAAAGAAGACAAATAACAAATGTTGGCGAGGATGTGGAGAAAAGGGAACCCTCGTACACAGTTGGTAGAAATGTAAATTGGTGTAGCCACTGTGGAAAACAGTATGGAGGTTCCTCAGAAAACTAAAAATTGAACTACCGTGTGATCCAGTAATTCCACTCCTGGGTATACATCTAAAAAAACCAAAAACACTAATTCAAAAAGATACATGTGCCCCAATGTTCACAGCAGCATTATTTACAATAGGCAAGATACGGAAGCAACCTATGAATGAATAAAGAAGATGTAGTATATATATTGAATATATATATATATATATAATGGAATATTACTCAACCAAAAAAAAAGAATGAAATTCTGCCATTGCAGCAACATGGATGAACCTAGAGGGTACTATGCTTAGTGAAATAAGTCAAACAGAGAAAGATAAATACTGTATGTCATCACTTATATGTGGAATCTAAAAACAAAACAAGCAAATATAACAAAACAGAAGAAGACTCACACCTATAGAGAACAAAGTAGTGATTACCAGTGAGGAGAGGGAAGGTGGGGGGGGGGGGACAAGATTGGGGTAGGGAATTAAGAGATACAAACTGCTATGTATAAAATAAATAATTATATTCTACAGCATAGGAAATGTAGCCACTATTTTGTAATAACTGGAAATGGAGTATAATCTATAAAAATATTGAATAAGTATGTTGTATACCAGAAACCAATATAATATTGTAAGTCAACTATGCTTCAATTAAAAATAATTATAATTTAAACTGGTACACTCTTACAGAGACACCAAAGGTGATTTTAAAATTTATCTGAAAGATATTTAAATTTCTAAAAAATTACGAAGATTGTTTAGGATGAAAAACTAACCCTTGTAAATTTGTTGTGATAAACTTAACAGAACAAACATGTTTGGAAACACATCAATGATTGTAATTTAATTTTGTTGAACATATAATTTCACTTGCTTGTATATTTAAATATTTTGTAGCTAAAATATTCACTTAATGAATAAAAATAATATAAAATTTGGAAAGTCTATTAAAAAAAGAAGAGTGCAAGAGAAGAAAAAAAAAGGAACACAGAAGAACTACAAAAACAACTAGAAAAGAATTAACAAAGTGGCAATATGTACATACCTATCAATAGTTACTGTAAATGTAAATGGACTAAGTGCTCCAACCGAAATACACAGAGTGACTGACTGATAAGAAAGCAAGACCCATATATATACTGTCTACAAGAGAGTCATTTTAGATGTAAGGACACACACAGACTCAAAGTGAAAGGATGAAATAAGACAGTCTACGCAAACGGAACCAAAAGAAAGCTGGAGTAGCTATACTTATATCAGAAAAAATAGGCTTTAAAACAAAGACTGTAGTAAGAGACAAAGATGGGCATTACATAATGATAAAAGGGTAAATCCAACAAGAGAATATAACATTTATAAATATTTGTGCATCCAACGTAGGAGCATCTAAATATATAAAGCAAATTTTAACAGACCTAAAGGGAGGAATAGACAGTAATAGTTGTAGGGGATTTTAATGCCCCACTTACATAAATGAATAGATCAACCAGAAAGAAAATTAATAAGGAAACATCTGCCTTAAAGGACGTGTTAGCCAGATGGACTTAACAGATATATACAGAATGTCACACCCAAAAATAACAGAATGCACATTCTTCTCTAGGGCTCATGGAATATTTTCCAGGATAGATCATATGTTAGGCTACAAAACAAGTTTTAATAAATTTATGATAATTAAAATCATATCAAGTGTCTTTCTGAACACAATATTAAAACTAGAAATTAATTACATGAAGACAACAAAAATTCACATATGTGGAGATTAAACAACATACTACTGTGCTTGCTTCGGCAGCACATATACTAAAATTGGAATGATACAGAGAAGATTAGCATGGCCCCTGTGCAAGGATGACATGCAAATTTGTGAAGCATTCCATATTTTTAAAACAAAGAAACCAATCCAAAAATGGGCAGAAGACCTAAATAGACATTTCTCCAAAGAAGATATACAGATTGCCAACAAACACATGAAGGGATGCTCAAAATCACTAATCATTAGAGAAATGCAAATCAAAACTACAATGAGGTATCACCTCACACCAGTCAGAATGGCCATCATCAAAACATCTACAAAGAATAAATGCTGGAGAGGGTGTGGAGAAAAGGTAACCCTCTTCCACTGTTGGTGGGAATGTAAATTGATACCACCATTATGGAGAACAGTATGGTGGTTCCTTAGAAAACTAAAAATAGAACTACCATATGACCCAGCACTCCCACTACTGTGCATATACCCTGAGAGAACCAGAATTCAAAAAGAGTCATGTGATCTAAGATGGCGACTGTGGAACCGGAAACCACCCCTACTCCTAATCCCCCACCTACAGAAGAAGGGAAAACAGAATCTAATCAGGAGGTTGCTAACCCAGAACACTATATTAAACATCCTTTACAGAACAGATGGGCACTCTGGTTTTTTAAAAATGATAAAAGCAAAACTTGGCAAGCAAACCTTCGGCTGATCTCTAAGTTTGATACTGTTGAAGACTTTTGGGCTCTGTACAACCATATCCAGTTGTCTAGTAATTTAATGCCTGGCTGTGACTACTCACTTTTTAAGGATGGTATTGAGCCTATGTGGGAAGATGAGAAAAACAAACGAGGAGGACGATGGCCAATTACATTGAACAAACAGCAGAGACGAAGTGACCTCGATCGCTTTTGGCTAGAGACACTGCTGTGCCTTATTGGAGAATCTTTTGATGACTACAGTGATGATGTATGTGGAGCTGTGGTTAATGTTAGAGCTAAAGGTGATATGGACTACTGAATGTGAAAACAGAGAAGCTGTTACACATATAGAGAGGGTATACAAGGAAAGGTTAGGACTTCCTCCAAAGATAGTGATTGGTTATCAGTCCCATGCAGACACAGCTACTAAGAGCGGCTCCACCACTAAAAATAGGTTTGTTGTTTAAGAAGACACCTTCTGAGTATTCTCATAGGAGACTGCGTCAAGCAATCGAGATTTGGGAGCTGAACCAAAGCCTCTTCATAAGCAGAGTGGACTGCATTTAAATTTGATTTCCATCTAAATGTTGCTAAGATATAAGAGAAGTCTCATTCGCCTTTGTCTTGTACTTCTGTGTTCATTTTTTTTTTTTTAAATTTTGGCTAGAGTGTCCACTATCCCAATCAAAGAATTACAGTACACATCGTCCCCAGAATCCATAAATGTGTTCCTGGCCCACTCTGTAATAGCTTAAAAGAATTAACGATTACACACACATTTGACCCATCTACAATATTAAAGAAAAGAATTTGCATTTCTATACCTTACAAGAGAACGATTCTGTTTATGTTCCATTGTATGCAGGAGCATATTTTGCTGGTTTGAAAGAGTATGATGCATACAGTTTTCTAACAATTTTCTTTGTTTCTTTTTACAGCATTGTCTGTGCTGTACTCTTGCTGATGGCTGCTAGATTTTAATTTATTTGTTTCCCTACTTGATAACATTAGTGATTCTGATTTCAGTTTTTCATTTGTTTTGCTTTTGTTTTTCTCCTCATGTAACATTGGTGAAGGATCCAGGAATATGACACAAAGGTGGAATAAACATTAATTTTGTGCATTCTTTGGTAATTTTTTTGTTTTTTTGTAACTACAAAGCTTTGCTACAAATTTATGCATTTCATTCAAATCAGTGATCTATGTTTGTGTGATTTCCTAAACATAATTGTGGATTATAAAAAATGTAACATCATAATTACATTCCTAATTAGAATTAGTATGTCTGTTTTTGTATCTTTATGCTGTATTTTAACACTTTGTTATACTTAGGTTATTTTGCTTTGGTTAAAAAATGGCTCAAGTAGAAAAGCCGTCCCATTCATATTAAGACAGTGTACAAAACTGTAAATAAAATGTGTACAGTGAATTGTCTTTTAGACAACTAGATTTGTCCTTCCTTTTATTTCTCTATCTCTATAGAAGGAATTTGTACTTCTTATTGCAAGGCAGTCTCTATGGTGTCTTCTTGTAGTGTCTTCCACATGAATAGCGTAAGTTTGGAGCATTAGTTTGATTATTATGTTTATTTTAATTTTTAATAAATTGAATAGGTAGCATCATATATATATGGAATTAAATTGATGTGGCTATCTTTTTTTTTTTTTTTAAGTAAGGTAAGAGGCACAGTCCTTCAGTCTTAGGTAAATAATGTACTCTTAATATGTTAAAACTCATGAGAATTGAGACCTTGGTGCATCACCATTTGATTGGTAGGAATAGCAGTTGTAAAACTTGGTTGCTGAATTGAGATGTTATTTTTCAAGTGTCCAAATGACACCATAGGGAAAGAGTTACAGGTGGTGGGGGGTGTATGCATTAAGAATTTTGTTAGTGTTGCTGTCTAAATAGAATTACAATAAACAGGTTATGAACGCTTGTATTTATAATGATGAATTGGTGTAGTATAGATTTATGTAAACTTGAAAACTTGATCTACTCTTTATAGGCATCATTTGAAAGCAAATTTGAAAACAGTTTGTTTATAATAATTGTATATTTCGGACCCCGTAAAATGAAATATGGCTATATTGTAGACAAAAGGGTAAGTTGAACTGTAGGTAGAATGAGAACCATTAATTGAGAGGAAATTTTGTCTTCAGATGGTGATTATGAATTAATCATTTTAAAGCTGATAAGTTTGACAAAAATCCTGTATAAAATAAACAGGAAATTAATAGTAAAAAAAAAAAAAAAAAAAAAAAAAAAAAAAAGAGTCATGTACCACAATGTTCATTGCAGCTCTATTTACAGTAGCCAGGACATGGAAGCAACCTAAGTATCCATTGACAGATGAATGGATAAAGAAGATGTGGCACATATATACAATGGAATATTACTCAGCCATAAAAAGAAACAAAATTGAGTTATTTGTAGTGAGGTGGATGGAGTTAGAGTCTGTCATACAGAATGAAGTAAGTCAGAAAGAGAAAAACAAATACCGTATGCTAACGCATATATATATGGAATCTAAAAAAAGAAAAAAAAATCGTTCTGAAGAACCTAAGGGCAGGACAGGAATAAAGACGCAGATGTAGAGAGTGGACTTGAGGACAAGGGGAGGGGGAAGGGTAAGCTGAGACGAAGTGAGAGAGTGGCAAGGACATATGTACACTACCAAATGTAAAATAGATTGCTAGTGGGAAGCAGCAGCATAGCACAGGGAGATCAGCTCAGTGCTTTGTGATCACCTAGAGGGGTGGGATAGGGAGGATTGGAGGGAGACGCAAGAGGGAGGAGATATGGGGATATATGTATATGTATAGCTGATTCACTTTGTTATAAAGCAGAAACTAACACACCATTGTAAAGCAATTATACTCCAATAAAGATGTTAAAAACAACAACAACAAAACCCACAACATACTACTGAGCAATCAGTAGATCAGAGGGAAGTCAAAAGAGAAATAAAAAACTCTGAGACAAACAAAAATTGAAATGTACCAAAATTTGTGAGATAGAGCAGTTCCAAGTTCTACACCCACAAATCAGTCATGTGATATACCACATTAACAAAATGAAGGTTAATAAGCTCAATAAATGAAGAAAAAGCTTTTGAAATAATTCAACATTCATTTATGATAAAAACTGTCAACAAAGTTGGCATGGAAAAAGTACCTCAACATAATCAAGGTCATATATGACAAGCCCACAGCTAACATCATACTCAACACTGAAAAGCTGAAAGCCTTCCTCTATGATCAGGAGCTCGACAAGGATGCCCACTCTCTCCACTATTATTCAATATGGTATTGGAAGTCCTAGCCAGAGCAAATAGTCAATAAAAAGAAATAAAAATGCGTCCAAATTGGAAAGGAAGAAATAAATCTTTTACTCTTTACAGATGACATGATATTATGTATAGAAAATCCTAAAGACTTAATCAAAAAACTGTTAGAAATAATAAATGAATTCAGTAAAGTTTCAGGATACAAAATCAATATACAAAAACCTGCTGCATTTCTATACCCTAATAAACTAAACTATCAGAAAGAGAAATAAAGAAAACAGTCCCATTTACAACTGCATCAAAAATAAAATACTCAGGAATAATTTTAACCAATTAGGTGAAAGACCTGTATATTTAAAAGTTCAAGTACTAATGAAGGAGATTGAAAATGAAACAAACATATGGAAATATATACCATATTTATGTACTGGCAGAATCAGTATTTTTATTTTATTTTAAATTTGTATTGGAGTATAGTTGATTTACAATGTTGTGTTAGTTTCACATGTACAGCAAAGTGAATTAGTTATATATATATATATACGTACGATATTTGTCTTTCTGTGTCTGACATACTTCATTCAGTATGACAATCTCTAGGTCCATCCATGTTGCTGCAAACGATATTATTTTGTTCTTTTTCACGGCTGAGTAATATTCCATTGTGTATATGTGTGTGTGTATATATATATATATATATATATCTCACATCTTCTTTATCCATTCATCTGTTGATGGACATCTAGGTTACTTCTATGTCCTGGCTATTGTAAATAGTGATGCAATGAACATTGGGGGGCATGTATCTTTTCAAATTATGGTTTTCTCTGGGTATATGCTTAGGAGTGGGATTGCTGGGTCATATGTTAGTTCTATTTTTAGTTTTTTAAGGAACCTCCATACTGTTGCCCATAGTGGCTATACAAATTTACATTCCCACCAAACAAAGTAGGAAAGTTCCCTTTCTCCACACCCTCTCCAGCATTTGTTGTTTGTAGAGTTTCTGATGATGCCCATTCTAACCAGTGTGAGGTGATACCTCATTATAGTTTTGATTTGCATTTCTCTAATTTTTAGTGATGTTGAGCAGCTTTTCATGTGCCTCTTGACCATCTGTATGCCTTCTTTGGAGAAATGTCTATTTAGGTCTTCTGCCCATTTTTTGATTGTGTTGTTTGTTTTTTTGATATTGAGCTGTATGACCTGTTTGTATATTTTGGAGATTAATCCTTTGTCCGTTGATTCGTTTGCAAATATTTTCTCCCATTCTGAGGGTTGTCTTTTTGTTTTGTTTATGGTTTCCTTTGCTGTGCAAAAGCTTTTAAGTTTAATTAGATCCCATTTGTTTATTTTTGTTTTTATTTTCATCACTGTAGGAGGTGGGTCAAAAAAGATCCTGCTGTGATTTATGTCAAAGAGTGTTCTGCCAGTATTTTTAAAATGTTCATACCACCCAAAGTAATCTATAGATTCAATGCAATCCCCATCAAAATCCCAATGGCATTTTCATAGAAATTGAACAAATACTCCCAAAATTTGTATGGAACCATCAAAAACCCTGAATAGCCAAAGCAACCTTGAGAAAGAAGAACAAAGCTAGAGGCATTACACTCCCTGATTTCAAATTATATTGTGGAGCTATAGTAATTAAAACAGTATGGTTTTGAAGTGGGACTTCATCATAATAAAAAGTTTCTGTTCTGTGCAGCAAAGGAAACCATCAACAAAATGGGAAGGTAATCTACAGAGTGGGAGACAATATTTTCAAGTCATATATCTGATAAGGAGCTAATATCCAAAATATATAAAGAATTCATACAACTTAACAGCAAAAAAAAAAAAAAAAAATCCAATTTAAAAATGGGCAGAAGATCAGAATAGACATTTTTCCAAAGAAGACACACAAACAGCCAATAGGTATCTGAAAAAGTGCTGAACATCACTGATCATCAGGGAAATGTAAATCAAAACCACAATGAGATATCACCTCATACCTATCAGGATAGGTATTATCAAAAAGACAAGAAAAAACATGTTGGTGAGGATGTGGAGAAAAGGGTAGAACTACCATATGATTCAGCAATTCCACTTCTGGGCATTTATTTGAAGGAAATAGAAACACTACCTCAAAAATATATGCACCTGTATGTTCACTGCAGTATTATTTACAATAGCCAAGATATGAAAACAACCTAAGTGTCCATCGATGGATAAATAGCTAAAGAACTTGTGGTACATACGCATGGTGGAATATTATTCAGCCACAAAAAAAGACGAAATCTTGCCATTTGTGACAACATGTGTAGACCTCAAGGGCATTATACAAAGTGATATAAGTCAGACAGGGAAAGACAAATATCACGTGACCTCTCTTAGGTGTGGAATCTGAAAGAGGCAGGGGGTTTGGGGTGGTAGAAATAAGGGAATGAAAAGAAAAAAGGAAAACAATGTACAGGTCTTTTTGTAAGCAGCCTTTGGCAGGAAAGAGCTCTTTGCAGGAAGTCCCTTTTGTCTTGTCACTAAACTTAAACCAGGCACCCCTACGCTGTACTCATCTCTAGCCCTAGCACAACTTTCAAATCTTTTGATCACACAATACCTTGCTTAAGCTGTTGGTTCTTTCTGTGGGTCAAAGAAGTAGAAATGAAGAATAAGTAATTAACAGATGACCAGATCTCTTCCTTAGCTTCCCCTTCAGTAATCTCGTAAACAAACTGTGTGAACAAAACAGTATCAAAAGAAAGATCACAAGAATTTGACAAGCCTGCACAAAAACCTGCATGCAGTGGGGGATGGCAACGACTCTGACCCTCTATCTCAATGATTAACTGAGATAACTTCCCCTTTTCCCTTTAAAACTTTCATGGCTGAGCAGAATCTTGGGAGGCGGTTTTTGGGGAACACTGAGTCCACCATCTCCCCAGACGCCCGGCATTCTGATTAAAAGCAACTTTCCTTTCTACCAACATTTGCCTCTCTTGGTATTGATTTTTGAGTGGTGAGCAGCTGGACCTGATTTGGTAATACTTTAAGAAAATTGTAAAATTTATTGATAAATGGAGAGTTATATTATATTTGTGGATAGCAACACAATAACATAATGACCTTAAATCTTACCACATTAATCAACAAATTCAAGATGAAAAAAAGAAAGAAGAGAAGTAACAGAAGTTTAAGGAGGGTGGAAGGGAGTGACCTGGACACCCAATAACCCTTCTCTAGTAACATCCTGATGAGTTAAGTATAAATGAATCAGAAAGAAATGGATTTTTTTCCTTGAAATACACATGAGTTTAAATACCAACGAAAAATATGCTTGGAAAAAATGTTTTGTTAAAACTCCCCCTCCCCCAAAAAGTTTCATTGAAGATGGAGTTTTGTTTTTCACTCTTTTAGTCATTTGTGGTTTGTCTCAGAAAGTAAAATGTGGTAGATATGCTTTTATTCTGAACTGAAAGTGATGTTTATCCTGATAGTTTACCATATATTGGATGCTTACTGTAATACAATGTCACATCAGGTACTATGTATATATTACTTTATTTAATCGTTGCATCAACACTAAAACAGTTAAACAGTGAAATAACACAGGCAATGTTCTATCAGGTGGGTATTATTGTCCTCATTTTACAGATGAGGAAAACTGAAGCTCAAAGAAATTAAGTACCTTAATTTCAAGTACCTTGTAAGCCCAAAGACTCACAGACAGTAAGTAGACTCACAGACAGTAAGTAGTAGAGTCAGGTCTGGAACCCAGCTCTGTCTGAGAATGAGCATAACCAATTCAATAAAGAGATTCAACAGTCATTAACATTTGAATAGGAATCTAGGTAAAGCATTGTCCTAAAACCATCTGTAGCAGTAACAGTTTCCATGGTTAAATGGTTATCTCAAAGGCAATATTAAGGACCTATTCTGGGTTCCTGATGGCAGGAAATGGAAACTTGGTATTCTGAAGTTTATAAGTAAGCACTGTACTATCTATAACCGTACAGATTAGAACCAAAGGCTTCTGGAGGACAAAGGGAGAGACATATTTAAAGTAGGACGTGAGGAATTAACCACAGTAATCTCATGATCACTGGATAAGCCTTTCAGTTCAAGGGCTCTGTCAATCAATATGGAAAAGGGTTGGAACCTCTCAGGTGCTCTGGCTATAAGCAGCTGGAGGAAAAGTGTCAGATACAGTGATGAGAGAGGATTGACAGAGATGAAGAGGGAGTGTTGGCAGCATAAACAAATCTGGACAAAGGGAGAATTTAAATATTACCATCAGGTCATTTTCCTGAAGGAAAATCTAACCGGCAACGTTCTGTCATGACAGAGAGGTAAAGGAGCACAGGCTCTGTTACCAGAGAGACTCAGAGCTCTGCAACTTACCAGAGGGATGACCTCGAGCAAATTATCAAACTTGATCCCAAGTTTCTTCACCTTTATAAAGGAGACAACACCACCCATCTTATTAGGTTGGTGCCAGCCTATTCAAAACCCAGACCTACATGAAACCAAAATCTGCTGTTCTTTCAAACTTTTATTCGCTTTCTACACTACAGCTTTTTTACCAAATTGCCTTTATTTGTAATTAATGCTTATTAATAATCACTGGGTGAATGCATATATATTTAATAACTCTATTGAAGTATAATTTTCAAACATAAAATTCATTTGTTTTATCACTGCAATCTAATTTTTTTAAAATTTCCACTGCCCCAAATATAAACTTGGCACCCATTTGTACTCTCCATTCCCACCCACAGCCCCAGGCAACAGATTACTAATTTACTTTCTTTCTCTATAGATTTGCCTATTCTGAGCATAGAAATTGATTCATACAATATGTGGTCTTTTGTGTCTGGCTTCTTTCACTTAGTATGCTTCCAAGGCTCATCCGTGTTTTAGCATTCATCAGTACTTTGTGAATGTATGCTTTGTTATTTGAATCTTCTTGGCTAGGATAACAAGGTTTGTTAAGAATCTCCTTGAATATTTCACAGTTTCCTTGAGGGCACTACATCAACCTGAGTTTGATAAACAAGAGCAACAGCCAGAGATAATAAAGAAAGAAAATGTCTGATATCCCCCGTTAAACTTTCTAGGGTTCTGAGGTGAGATACCCATGCCTGTGGGTCACTTTGCATACTTGCTACCATTTTCCTGACCATGTCCAGAAGGGATATTAGGTCAGATTAGGCTGCTCTTGACCTCTGTCTTTGAATGCTGGACATTCTTTTTGTGTGCTGTGGCTTTGCTACCTTGAACAGGTAGCAAAGAACAAAAGCTCCCCAGCTTTCCAACTTTTTGCTAGTTCTCCAATCTATGTCCATTCCTCCACCTAATTCAACTTCTGAATACCCTCTGTTCATTACTTCATATTGATTTTTATTTCTTATTAATTTATCTACCTGGTTACATTTAGAAAAAGTAATCGAAACAGGCACCCATCATTGGGTTTGTCAAGCAAATCTCTCCCCATCTTAAGATACATGCTGGACCTGCCAAGGTGAATCTCTACACAAAGACCCTTCTCCTTTCTGTGGTTTTTTTCCAACTTGACCATCCCAATACACCAACTGCCTTGTGTTTTCAGACTCTGATCTTTGGCCAGGGAGGAAGCTTGTTGTATGGGAAGAACATTCGTATTCGAATTGGATAGACATGAAACTGAATCTTAGCTCTGTCAGTTACCCTCTGGGGGACTTTGGGCAAACAATTCAAGATTTTGAGTCCCAGTTTTCTCATTTATAAAGCAGGTATTAATTATACTTGCCTTCTAGTTGCTGTCAGCATTAAATGTTTGCAAAGTATATGTCACAAGAACATAGTAGATGCTGCATAAATGGCAGTTATGAAGCTTATTAGCCTGCCACCCTGAACTCAGCCCTTTTTTCCATTCATGTAACCGAGCAGGACCCTATGGGGCTTTCCCATGACAGACCCCTCCCCCATATCCTCGGCTTTAACTCCTCTCCGAAGTACCCAGATAATAGTATCTCATGCATATTTCCTGAGTTTTCAGATGCTAAAAACCACCACCAAAGGGAAGAAATTAACTACTTGGTGATCATGCGCACATAGCACACAGACCGCCCTGTTACTTCAACATCAACCAATCAGAGAATTGTGCACGAGCTGATCACATACGCTTTTACCACCCCCATCCCCCAACTTGGCCTTTAAAAATGCTTTGCTGAAGCCCTTTGGGGAGTTCGGGTTTTGGGGTGGGGCATGAGCCACCCGTCTCCTTGCGTGGCCCTGCAATAAACATTTCAGTGCTCCAAACTCTGACGTTTCAGTTTGTTTGGCCTCAGTGTGTGTTGGGCTCATGAACTTGTGTTAGGTAACATTCTCCAAGGCTGCCCTCAGCCCGGGGCTTTCAGATCCAATTGCCTTCTAATCCCAGCACTAGCATAATCACAAATTCCAATGACGGGTTCAAATATTTAGTTAGAAAGCATTTAGAAAAAGAGAGAAATTGTTTTGGGCCTGTTTGATTCTGGAAGGTCCATTGGAGAAGACCTGTGACTAGCCACTTATGACTTGCTGGAAGCATCACAACTACATCTGCTTTCATGAACATATGACCTGTACAGTCACACAGGACCCTACATTTATAAAGGCCCTGAGCCTGACCTAATACTCTGCTGTTGCTGTCTTGAAATTTCTAATAATTTTTATCTTTAAATTGTGTATTGTAAATGAAGTCTGATGGAACAATGGAGTCAGCACATGAGCAGAGAAGATACTTGTTATAGGTGTGTCCACTTTCCTTGCTGCCCAAATGCAAATAGCATTCAAATACCCCAGGAACACAGAATTCCTGTTGGATCCACAATATGTGTGAGTCAGCAAGACTCAAAGGGAGTACAAAGTAAACATATTACATCAATGACTAACAGCCCCGAGAAGCCATGCTTTCCATTTGAACCAGAACTTGCTTTAACCATAGTAAGAAGGCAATCGTGTTCTAAGAAACTTCAACAACCAAGGAACCCTAATATAAGGTACTTCCCTATATTAGCTAATCAAGTAAGCTGAAAATAACGTAAAAGGAAAAGGAAAGATAAGACAATCTCTATATTTCAGTCTTTCCTTACTTGTCAGTAATCTAAAGATAGAAAGTGTTGGCGTAATGTGCTCATATTAAGAAATGAAATTTTAAAAGTTGAGAGTTTTTTTTTTGCAGAATTTCCACTGTTCTCAAAAGAACAAAATACATATGCGTGAGTGGACTATGAAATACAAATTGTCTAATTTCTGTGGTTCTACATATGAGTGAAATACTCTCACATTTGCAGTTAAAGCTGGTATTGCAAAATATAAAGGTGAAACATAAAATTCATGCTAATAATTTAAAATTTTGTTTTTTCTTTTCTTATAATGACCTTAAATAGCAAATAAAAAGCATCATGACAAGAAGAGGCAGAGACCATGGAAAAAAGAAAAAAAAAAAAGCTTTATATTTTAGTACCTTTAGCATCACTTTTTTTCTCTTGGTTTTTGAACAAAGGGTCTTGCATTTTCACTTTTCACTGGGCCACAAAAGTTATGTAACATCTTGCATCTAGCTCTGCTCTCTTCTTGGTGGTCCTGAATAACTTCCTGGGGAGAACTGGGGCTACTTGTGCTCTTAGGGAAGGATGCCCTATGCAAATGAGCTGACTTCTTTTCGTAATGAAAATTCTCATTTTTTTAGCCAGAAAATAATAGAAGCCAACTGGCTTGAGGCTTTCCCCTTACCCCTCCAGCTATGTAAATTTCTGAGGTGTTATTTTTCCATGCCTCTGGGAAGTCCGAAGACACAACACATTTTTTGCATAAACATAAATGATATATTTATCTTGGGGTTCCTCTTTCTGAGACTCTTGAACTGATGTTTGTGTGGGGGCTGTTTTTACATCTTATCTCAAGGTCAAGCTTAGCTTTAGAGATTTTATTAAATATAATAAGCAAGAAACTGGGATGGAGCTAATGAGAACAGAAGGCTGATGGTGTGCACAGCAGAATCACCAAATACATAAGATTGAAGTATTGTAGAGATTATCTAGGTAAACAATTTAATGACTCAAGAGTGAAGGCAAGGAATTTCAAATTCTTTAAAAAAAAAAAAAAAGTCTAGGCCACAAAGTGATTGGCCAGGAGGAGAGAAAGCTGAATGTGAATCTCAAATTTTCTTCAAGTTTTTTTGGTAAATAAAATCCTGGCACGTAAAATGCAACACTGAGAGGAGTTGGGTGAGACTGCACTTATGCCAAGGAGTTTTTTTTTTTTTTTTGGGTGTGCCCATGTTCCAATAAAACTTTATTGACAAAAACAGGCAGTGGGCTATATTTGGCCCACAAGGTGTAGTTTGCTATCCCCTGATTTAGAACACCAAAAATAGAGATAGATGTTAGGAGCTTATTGGAGGGAGGACAATTCAGCTGGAAGGAATGTGAGAGCAAAAACATAAGAAAAAATACAGGGAGTAGGGAAGGTTAGGCATTTAATGGTTGGCTAGTATAGGATGGGCCCAAGTCATACAAGATCTGAACCTAAGCTGAAGTCTATAGATTTTATTGTGTAGCTGAGAGAGAATCCATTCATTTTCATGGGACCATTTTAAGTCTTGGGGACCTAGAATGCTCCCAGGATGACTGCTATCTCTGAGAAATTATGGGGGGATTCCAAACCTAGAAACGCTGATTTTGACCTCATCTCTATGTTTTTCTATGTTCTTGCTAACCTCCATTAGCATCTTATAACTCACTCCATTTTGACATATCCCGACGCCAGAATTTATCCAGCTGGAAGAAATAGGAGTGAAACAGAAAGGGAAGTTCTATGTTGGCTGCTGCTTCACTGGACTATGAATCTCAGTGCATGTCATGGAGCTCGAGTGAGAGCAGCTGGTCACCCAGATGTGGGAAGTCAGCTGACTCCTTGGCCTAGAGAATAGGCCTCCTTCGGGGTATGCATTTCTGCCAAGGAGTTTTTGAACGATACTTCAGTCTGTCTTCATCTATGGCATCGTCATTCCCTTGGATGCCTAAGCCAAATTCCTGGGACTTGTCCTAGATGCCTTCCTTCACCTCCAATCAATCACTGCTTTTACTGAGTTTCCTACAAAACAAGGTGTGTGCCCCTCCCCTCTACTACATCTGTGGCTCTACCCTGCTCATCTAACCTTGATGACAGTAACAGTACCTAACCACTCTCCCTGTCACCAGGTTCTCCCACCACGAAGTTGTCTTTGACACAGCCACTAGAAACATCTCTCTGGAGGACAAATCTGAGACACATGGTTTGACTAAAACATCTGTGGTTCCCTGCAGTTACAAGATAAAGCTCTTTATGGCACCAAGGCTACTGGGATCTCTCCCTTTCCAGACTGACACAATTTTCCAGTAAACAGAGTTTTATTTTGCAAATGTACTAAACTCCTTGTAAGTTCCTGAACACATTTTTCTGTTTTATGCCTGTGCACATTTTCTGTGTCTGCTTAAGTCCTTTTCTTCATTCCCTAGCCCATCCTTTCTGTGTCTAGTTTTCCAACTCAGTTTCCTTTTCCTCTTCTTCTTTCTATTCTTCCTTCTTCCTCCTCCTGACAGCTAACATTTATTAAATGTTTACTGTGTCTAGGCACTATGCTTAAGACTCCACACATTTAATCCTCACAGCAAGTTTATGAACTAGATTCTACAGTTATTCCCATTTTTAATCTCTAAGGAGTTATTTGAGTGACTTAACTAAGGTTACATAGTTATGAACTGTGACCTGGATCTGAACTCAGATCTGGTTGGCTCCCACATATTAATACTCTCTTAATCACTGTGTACTATCTCTTCCAGAAAAATTTCCCTTGGTTGAGTCGGGCAGTGACTGGCTGTGATGTTCACCAGATCTGTGTCTTCTGTTTCCCAGGCCACAGCTGGATTGCTTTTCCCACCCCTAAGTTAGGCAAGGAAACTGTGGCTAAGTTCTGGTCAATGGACTATGGGAGGAATGAGCGCATGCCACTCTCAGGGCTGGCCCCTAAAGTCTCTCTGGTGACCTTCCACACTCTCTCTCTTTTTGCAAAGAAATTGGAAGCCCAGAAGATGACAGTACCATGAGATGTAAGCAGCCTAGGTTCCTGAATGGCTGGGTGGAGCACAGCCTTGCCCTTCATCCTGAGGGCAAGTGATGCTTTGTTTGGAAAGCTCCTAAGACTTCTGGGATCATCAGTTAGAACTGTTTTTTGTTTTTGGCTGCGTTGGGTCTTCGTTGCTGCGTGCCACAACTCTAGTTGTGGTGAGCAGGTCTACTCTTCGTTGTGGTGCATGGGCTTCTCATTGCGGTGGCTTCTCTTGTTGCGGAGCACAGGCTCTAGACTGTGGGCTTCAGTAGTTGCAGCCTGTGGGCTTCAGTAGTTGCGGCATGTGGTCTCAGTAGTTGCAGCATGTGGGCTCAGTAGTTGCGGCTCATGGGCTCTAGGGCGTGAGGGCTTCAGTCGTCGTGTGCATGGGCTCAGTAGTTGTGGCTCACAGGCTCTAGAGTGCAGGCTCAGTTGTTGTGATGCATGGGCTTAGTTGCTCTGCGGCATGTGGGATCTTCCCAGACCAGGGCTCAAACCCGTGTCTCCTGCCTTGGCAGGCAGATTCTCAACCACTGCGCCACCAGGGAAGCCCACTAAATACTAATATTGATAATTAATATGTTTTGAATACTTATATGCAAAAGGCACATTATCAAGCACTTATATTCATTGCTTTATATAATTCTAATAATTCACAAATGTTAATTAAGTGCTTACCATGTATTGTGTATTGGGCTCTGAAAGAGGCCCTGGGGATACATTAGTAAACAAAACAAAGTCCCTGTTTGCATAGAGCATAAATTATACTTTGGGTAATCAGATAATAAACAAATAAGAAAAACTCTTAGAATGTCAGATGGTAAAAGTGCTTTGGAGAAATATGAAGTAGCATAAGAAGAAGAGGAATTAATGGGGGTTAGGAGATGTGGCTATCTTAAATGGGTGATAAGGAAGACTTTGTGGGGATTATAACATTTGAGTAAGGTTGAGAGGAAACAAATTGTGGTTATCAGGAGGAAATCATTACAGAGGGAACAGCAAGGACAAAAGCCTTGAGTAGGAATGTGCTCACAATGGCTGTACAAGGTACATAGTATCTTCATTTTGCATAGAAAGAAATTGAACCCAGAAAATTTAAGTAACTTATCAAAGAATTTATAAGTGGCACATTGAAGGCTTGAACTGAAATCTTTTGGATTTAAAAGCCCATATTCATTCTGATACATTCTCCAGCCTGTGACTTTTACTAGTTACACTAAAAGTACACACACACACACACACACACCATTCTAAAAGAACTGTCATGGCAGGTCATGATGAATGGCTTTCCTAATACCAATGCTTTCTATGTGACTTTTATTCAATAGAGACTAGAAGGGTGAAGCTAGGGTTTCTGCATGTAGCCTCTCCTTCACTAAACAGATCACCTGCCAGACTTAGAAGTGGACTTTGGTGTAATGAAATTGCAGCTGTGAGCTCTTCTGGAAGCTGCATGATAGAGCTGGATGTTTTGATTTTTCTGAGCTGCAGAAGGAGAGACTTTCGTGTTGAATGGAAGTTATAGCAGCTTCTCGGTTTTGGAACTTTGCCAGTAGCAGCTGAGACCCTGTGGATCTTGCAGTGCCCGCTCTCATGCCAGGCCAAATTGGCAGTTTTATTCTGGGAGTTGCTCTTGGAGGCTCAGCCTAGAGCCTCATTCTCCAGCCTGTCCCTTAATACCCTATATTAAATCCCTTTCAGGCGTCCAGTTTGTTTTAAGTTGTACATATATAGCTTGCTCATCTATTTTGGTACCATGATTCAAAGTCCTTTTCAGCCATAGTATTCTAATTACCATTCTGACCTTGCTTCCTATTATAGTAGACACGCCTTCCTTGGACTCTGCTACACTGAACTCCATCATTATCAGGGAGCTTATTTCAGAAGTGGTATCTTCTCCTTTGCCTATTTCTATTATGCTTCACAAAGATGCTTGGACTTTTATCACTAATGTATTTTTCACTGCTATGTGTGGAAAGGGGTGTCCTCCAGGCCCTCTTGGGAGATATAGTCAGAGTGTATGTGAGTGGGTCATGTGTGATAAATCCACTTCAGCAATCTCATTTATATTAATCTTTGAATCTTTCCACTATATTATACCAATAAATAGTTGCTATCTCAACCTCATTTAACCCAGGCCACTGTTGAGAATAATTTTTGTTCCTCCAAGAGAGCAACTATTTAGGACCACTCCTAGCTGCTTGTGTTCATACACTGAATCCAGAATCTCTACCAATTGAAACTATATCAATTAATTTAGCCCCAAAGAAAATTATCTTCCTCCTTCCCCAGTCTACTATCCTCAGCAAAATATCCAGGTTTTTGTTATTATAAATTCATAAATGTAAAAAATTCTCTTAATATGTTATCCTTCCTTTTCAGGGTTTTGCAGTATTATTGGTCCTCTACAACACATTGGGATAGTCCTCTCAAAGTAAGATTAGTTATTACTGCATTCTATTAAGAAAGAAGCCCAACCCAGACCTCTGGATATTGGAAGCAACATATATCACATTGGTTGCCCTGTTCTGACTCAATAACTGAACTGCCCATGAAGCTGTTATCTTTGAGAGAGTCCCTGAGGAAGGGAGAGTCCTTCAGCTGGTCTAGGCTAGAGTACAATCAGTTCTGTCCTTGGTTTTTATGATCCAGTATACCCAAAGGGTCCAAAAGTGCTGAGGTTGATTAGGATGTTTTGTGGATGCTGTAGCAAGCCTAGACAGGAGAATCACAGTCAATGACCCTAGGGTTTTGGAGCAAACCTATGTCCTCTTCAAGTAACTACCATCTTTTTGCAAAAGCTCTTGGGTAACCTTGCTCAGGTAGTCACTGAACACTTGAACATGACACACCAGAGACCTGAGCTGTTCATCATTAGCTGGAAGATGTCTGATCCACTAATCAAGAACTCATACCATCACCAAGCGGAAGTGATTACAGATCTGACACCTGAAGGTATGAGTAAGTTGAATAAATAATGACTGGCTCATATTCCTCTCTCCAACTCCTCTCTCAACCAACAACTATGACCTGGTGGTGAGTTCCCTATGACCAGTTGACAGAGGAGGAAAAAGTCTATCCTGGCTTAAATATGCCAGCATCAGCTGGAGGTGACTGTTGTAACACTGTAGCCCCATCTGGGGAGTACTTGAAGGACTGTGAAGAAGAGTTTTTATAGTGACAGAACTTTTAGTGGTACATCTAGAGGCCCACTTTGACTGGAAGATGAGATATCCAGAGATGGATGTCTACTCTGATTCATGAGCAGGGGCCATATGGTCTGGGGGTTGGAAATAAAAAAGTTAGGAGATTAGGAAAAAGTTACATGGGTGGACCTCTCTGATTGGACCCAGAGCATGAGAGTATTTGTGTCTCATATGAATGCTTACCAAAGGCCTTGCTGCAGAAGAGGATCTCAATAATCTGAGGGACATGATAACTTGACCTAGGTGAATGTCAGTCAGCTCTTTCCCCGGCTACTCCACTGATTGCTCTAAGGGTTCATGTAAAAAGTGGCATTGGTGGAAGATGCAGAGATTAAGTATGGACTCAGTTATATAAACATCTGCTCACCACGGCCAGTCTGGCCACTCTTAAGTGCCCAGCCTGACAGATACAGAGGCCAGACAGAGTTTGATAAAGTGCCAGATCCATGGGGAGCCAGCTTGTTACATGGTAGTAGAGTGTTTACATTAGATCTCTTCCATTCTGGAGAGGGTGGTTATTCTCCTCAATGAAATAGGTAATTCATTCATTCAAAAGTATTTATTAAGCACCTGCAATGTACCAGGCACAGTTCTAGGTGCTTGGGATATATCAGTGAACAAAAAAGACAAAGGTTGTTGCCCTTAACTTACTTTCTAGAGGGCTGACATACAATAAGCATAATAAATAAGCAAATTGTATAGTATATTTTAAAGTGATAAGTGCTGTGGAGAAAAAAAGTAAAGCAGAGTAAGGGAGATTGGGAGTGCTTAACTTTTTATCATGGAAATTTGAAACATACAAAAGCAGAGACCAGTATAAGCCCTCCTTCCTCCTGTAATGTACCTACCATCCAGCTTCAGAGTGATGCTCACATGACCAATCTTGTTTCATCTATACCCCTATCCACTTCCTGCCCACCCTCTCACTACTGGATTATTTCAAACAAAAACATATCATTTAATCTACAAATACTTCAGTATGAAGTAAAACATGAATTTTTTAAATAAAAACATAACCACAATACTATCATTTATATCCCAAACACATAAATTCTTCAAACACATAAATTATCCAAACATAATTTCTTTATATTAATGTACAAATTTCCTTTAGTATTTCATAAGTAATTCCTTTTTAACTTAATTTGTTTGAGTCCAGCCTCACTTATTCCTTTTGACTGACATGTCTCAAGTCTCATTTAATTTATAGGTCTTCCCTCTTTCTTTCCTTCCTTCCTTCCTTCCTTTTTTCCTTCTTTCCTTCAGTCATTTGTTTGTTGAAGAAACCAGGTCATTCGTCCTGTAGAATTTTTCCATAGTTTAGATTTTTCTGATTGCAATCCTATGGTGCTATTTAACATAGTCCTTTGTCCCATTTATTTCCTGTAAACTGGTAGTTAGACCTAGAGACTTGAGTGGATTCAGTTTTGATATTTCAGGCATAAATACTTTGTAGGTGGTATTGGATACTTCCATCAGGAGGCACACAATTTTAGGCTGGTTTTTGTATGTCAACTTGATCAGTAACATGAAACATTCACACAAAATCGTCATTTTCTATTTCTTTCAGTCTTTCTTCATCTATTGGAAGAATTATTCTAACGTCACCTATTTGATAACTCAAAGATACAGCTCCTACAAGAAAGGCAGCTCTGTGTCCTTTGAGTAGGGAATAGTATTTAGAGACTACAACATGTGCAATGGGTGCTCATTGTTATTGAGTTGTTAATTATCTCTAGACATTTCCAGTGGACAGAACTAGGAAATAAATAATTTTTTTAAAAGGCAGCGTTTGTCATCAGTTTGTACTAACATTTCCAATTCAAATTTAGGTTTTTGGGGTTACTTAAAGTTACTTACTTAACTTTTTAATTTTATATTTGTATTTCTTGTCTCCAGTGTTAAAAACTTTGTCCCTAATAACATTAACGTAATTAGCTTTTGCTTTTGGAAACCTAGTCTAGACCCTGCTTCTTCAACTCTTCTAATGATTTTCCGAAGTAGTTAATATAAACTTTTAAATTCCTTTATCTGTAAACCACTTGGAATGAATTCTTCTGTCTGCAACTGAATCTTGACAGTGTAAACAGTGTAAGCAGGAGGGATGGGGTTATGCATTGCTTGTAAAGTATACATGCAGTCACTCATAGTGAAACTAATTGATGCAGCTGATTCCCCAGTGGGAGAATTGTTGAAGATGTATTAAACAGAGACCTGAGTCACTTGGTCCTTTCTGTCTAGATGCAAATCCCAGTTCTCCAAAATTTGTGCTTCTGTTTTTCAGCAGCAGTCCTTCTGCCTCCTTATTCCTTTCCCCTAAATCACACCCTAGGGAACACATTAGGTTAGGCTCAGAGCAGGTACACAGGCTCTTCTTTAACCATGGACCCTGGTCATTTCAGTGACGTCTCTGAGGGGCTTTCCCATCACGGCATCAGAGTGGGTGAATCAGAAGTCCTGGGAGTGAATGCACATGGGCAAGAAGAACCGGAAAGTTGGAACTAGTTGGTCACTCTAGAGACCTCAAGGACTGCACTGAGTTGGGTCTTGGGATCAGGGACAAGTCACATTAGTAGGACACCCTTGTGATTTTCCATGATATCTTCATCTTTAGAGCTGACCTTTCCAGTTGAATCATCTTGGAGCTGTGTCTTCACCTCAGAGTAGACAATTGAGGCATTCTGGGGTGGAAAGAAGATAGAAGAAGAACTGGAAGGAGAAGGCGTATGGGGCTATAAGCAGTAGTGGGAGAGAAAACAGTCAGAAAATGAAACTCACCTGGTCCTCTAGAGATGTTCTGAAGGTATTTCCTGTGGAAGAAAAGGAAACCACTGAACTATGAGTATTTATTTGGATCCACTCAGAACTCAGTCTTATAGCTTATTTCCCAGAATCTGGGAGTCACTGGGCCTTTTGCATTGATTGTCATGTTTTCTCCTCCCTGACCCCCAACATGTCCTACAACACGTGTGACTTTGTTTTACCATTTCTTAACCCAGCCCTCTGCATGTCCTTGTCAGGCTCCCTTGATCTATAATGTTCTCCCTCAATACCACAGAAAGGAACCTCACTCCCTTCCTTTACCAGATGTTAAGAGATAATTTCTCTCTTAGTTACAATTCTTGCCTCTCTTAACTTCCATCTTACCGACCTTGAAGTCCAACCCCTGCTTGTTCTGCAAGTTCCCACTAGACCTCTTCAAATGTATGCCCTGTGAGAAAAATTCTCTTACATTAGCATGTTCTGGTTATTGATTTTATTGCCAAAGTTTCTTAGAGATGGAGCCATAGTGAGAGAAAAGTTTAGCAGGTGTGATTTGTCACATCCTGCATATTAGAAATTAAGAATCTCAGAGAAGTTAGAATCATGAGAGCTATATATAGTAATTTTATGGAGAGATAGAGCTTGGGAAAAAAGGTACATCCTGGAACTCTCTCTTTTTCATTATATTTTTACCATAGACCTTTTGGGTTTACAGATCTTTTTAATGACCTGATAGAAGCTATATACTCCCTCCCCAGAACAATAGACATATGCACGGAAATTTGCATACAATTTCAGGGGCTTCATGCAAACACTGAGGCACTGGTGAAGAAATCTTGCTACAGATCATCAACACATAAAGTGCCTAAAATAGAACTCGTCCACCAACAGAGTGCTCAGCTTCAGTGGTGTTTTGACAAATATGTCAAGGACAGAATGTGAAGAGCAGCAACTGATCAAGGTGACTCTATAAGATGTACCCAATTAACCCAATCAAATTGATGGCAGTTCTAATTCTATCATTCAAAATGTCCTGATTAGTGGGGATGGCTGAGAAATCAAAGTAACAGACAAAGCAGGTGTTCAGATGATGCATGTTAGTCAAATATAGCAATAGGCACTTTATGCAGCAAATATTATAGCAAAACAGAAGACTTAGTCTTTTACTGGCTTATGACCTTGTAAAAGTCCTTAACCTCATTTGTAAACCAAGTTCAGGATCAAGTTACAACTGAAATTTCTACTAGGCACAAAAATACTGGAGAGGTGCTACAGGTGGAAAAGGCAGCTTACAAAATACTTGCAAACCATATATCAGATAAGGGTTTCATACGCAAAATATATAAGGAATTCGTACGACTCAATAGCTAAAATAACAACAATAACAATAACCCAATTTTATAATGGGCAAAGGTTCTGAATAGATGTTTCTCTAAAGAAGACGTACAAATGGCCAACAGTTATTGAAGAGGTGCTCAACATCAGTAATCACACAAATCAAAAC
This sequence comes from Balaenoptera borealis, assembly GCF_965194805.1. Lineage (NCBI taxonomy): Eukaryota > Metazoa > Chordata > Mammalia > Artiodactyla > Balaenopteridae > Balaenoptera > Balaenoptera borealis. Next base: position 80,044,920 of record NC_138860.1, on the reverse strand, counting down.
CACAGTGAGATATCACCTCGCACCTGTTAGGATAGCTATCATTAAAAAGACAAAAGATAACAAGTGTTGGCAAGGATGTGGAGAAAAAGAAATTCTGGTACACTTTTGGTGGGAGTGTAAATTGGTACTGCTACTATGGAAAACTGTATGGAGGTTTCTTAAAAATTTAAAAATAAAACTCTCATGTGATCCAGCAATCCCACTTCTGAGTACATATCCAAGGGAATTGAAATCAGGATCTTGAAGAGATCACAGCACTATTCATAATAACCAAGATATGGAAACAACTTAAATGTTTATTGATGGATGAATGCATAAAGGAAGTATGATACACACAGACACACACAGAGACACACAGACACACACACACAACGGAATACTGTTCCACCTTAAAAAAGAAGGAAATCCTGTCTTTCGTGACAACACAGATGGACCTGGAGGACATTATTCTAAGAAAAATAAGCCAGTTACAGAAAGACAAATACTGTCTGTTCTCAAACACATAGAAGCAGAGAGTAGAATGGTGGTTCCAAGGGGCTGAGGGAAAGGAGGCTAGAGGTATTGCTCAAAAGGTACAAAGTTTGAGTTACGAAGGATGAATAAATTCTGGAGATCTACTATACAGCATAGTGCCTACAGCTAACTATATTCTATTGTATACTTAAAGTTTGCTAAGAAGGTAAATCTTATGTTAAGTGTTCTTACCACACATCATCATCATCATCATTATCAAGTGTGTGGAAGGAAACTTTGGAAGATGATGCATATATCTGTGGCCTTAATGGTGGTGATGGTTTCCTTGGTGTTTGTTAATTGATCTCCAAACTCATGAGTTGTATACATTAAATGTGCATAGCTTTTTACATGACAAAAAAAATAGTGAACTACTTATAATATGCTAGAATATGGATGAATTGCAAAACATTATGTTAAGTGAAAGAATCCAGACCTAAAGACTACATTACATAAGATTCCATTTATATGAAATTATAGAAAAGCAAAACTATAGGACAGAAGGCAGATCCGTGGTTGCCAGGGGTGGAGCTGGGGGGAGATTAACTGCAAAGGAGCATGAAAGGATTTTCTGGGCTGTTGGAAATGTTCGACCTGGTGATTGTGGTGGTGGTTCTGTGAGTGGATGCATTTATTAAAATAATTTGAACTGTATGTTTAAATGTAGAGAATTATATTGTATGTCGATTATACCTCAATAAAGCTGATTAAAACAATCAATGAGTGGAACAGAAAACAGAGTGCATCACACTAAGTATTGTCTCCTAAAACTTTAGTTCAGTTATGTGTGTGTTTGTGTGTGTGAGTGTGTGCACATTCACACTGCTTAACAGTACAATTTGCATTTCTTACTGCAGATAACAATAAAAAATATTTCAACACCCTTATCAAGAGCGTTGAGAGTTCTGACTCATGACTGCTGGTGGGATCAGAAGAAAGCTGCTGGGTCAGCAAGGACCTGAAATTCCCAGGTGTCCCCAAGGACAGATGTGGTCCACGTGGGAGACAGAACAAGCAGGAGTATGGTCACTTTGGGTCCTGTTCAGTAGGGCCTCCAGGTACCAAGGGAATCCAGCAGCAGGAAGCTGGATGTGATTGACTGGAGGTGAGGCCAGTGAATGAGTCACACACAACTCCTGGAATTCGAAATGCACCAGCTGTGCCAAAGGAATTTTAGGAAGGAGGGATCCAGCAAGAAACCTCAAGAGACCACACATGTACCTTATACTGGGGAGTGCCTCCTTAACCATCTGCCGTCCCAGAGGGGCAGAAGCCAGCTTCCAAAATACCAGCTGGAGTAACTCCTTTCCCACTCCTTTCTCCAGGCTAATTAGGGGAAGCCAACCAAAGAAACAGAGAAGCCAACTCTGCCTGGTCCTCCCCCTCATCCCTACCATTGCCAGCTTCCATTCTGAAATTTGCCTGAACTAGGAGAGGGGAAAGTTTTTCTTAACATCTTCAAACTAGGTGTTCTAGTTACTTAATAGAGACTATGACATAAAGTGTCCACCTACTGTCTATTGTCTAAGATAATGTTTTGTAAAGACTGCCAGAATTTTCATCCTGATTGCCAGAGAAGATCTCTCACAGAAGAAAGTTTAAAGAGACAGTGGGAGACAGAAGATTTTTGTAATTAAGTCATGAGTCTTGCTTGTTCAGTACACTGGTTACACAAGGTTGTTATATGGATTAACTAAACATATACATACATATGTATATTTATATATATTATAATGCATATATATCCTTATCACATAATAGGTGCTTTGCAATCATTCATTCGTTACTTAAGGGAGATCTTTGTACATACACCTTCATGATTACAGTATCTGTTAGAAGGATGTTTAGTTTTTGTTCTGATCATGAGCAAAGATATGTTATGAAGTTTTCTGTGTTTGTCTTCTCTTTTCAGAATCTAAGCATCACACTGTAGGGATTTTTATCTGCCTTGTTCACTGATTTACTCCCTTTACTTAAAGCAGTACCCATCACATAGGAGGTGCTCAGTAAATATGTGTCGAATGAATGAATATAGTGTGCAGCAAGAATCTCTCCCCAGTGACTTACCTTCTCCTTCTTCCCCAGGCTGAATAATCTGGACCTCAGAATATACCAGGTCTCTTTCTTTAGGGTGCACTGAGAACAAAAAAAGCAACACTTTCTAAGCCTTCCCAGTCAGTGACGTATGCTGCAGATGCTTCTTCCTAAGCAATTATTTATTGGGAATGTCTGGGTTTGGGATAGTTAGGGAGACCAGGGGCCTTTGCCAGGCCTCAAAACAAAGTATCTCTCCCTGGCTCAGGCTGGGAGCAGTTTCCTACCAGGAAATCCTTACCATTGCCATACAACTGCTGCAGCTCCACTGGAGCAGGGCACATGGGATGGAAGGACACTCCTGGGTCTAGGGTTAGGGGTCTCCTGTGAGGCACAGAAACACATGATCATCCTTGGAACATTATAATATGCACAAGAGTGGGACAGACAGAGACAAAAAGGAATGGGGAGAAGTCAGCAGAACAAGGCCAGAAGAGTCTCTAACATCATAGGAATGATGATCTCATAGATAGAATGGTCACTCTTAGTTGGTTAAAAAAACCCAGCCTCATCATCAGGAGGAAGTGTCCTCAAAGCATTCTACCTGGACAATTCAAGAAGAAATTAGACATAATCCATGCTCCAAGTCCCTGACTATAAGACTGAGGCACTGACACAGACAGAAGAAGACCATATTTTCCAAACCAAATGTAAAAACACAAAATCTGATGAGTATATGAGCACATGTGGGGCAAAAAGAAGATTCCTAGAAGCTGAGCTTCCTCTAGAAAGTCTAGAATTAATAGTCATTTTATACATAGTTATAGTAACACATTGCCTAACTATAGGACTATTTGCACCAGAAATATTCTGTGGCAACCTAGAAAATCTATAACCTTTGGTATCTTCCATTCAGATAAATGGATAAATTTCAAATAAGAAACTGATCTAAATACATGCAAAATCCATTATATAAACTATTAGAAGGATTCTAGGAAGCTGTGATTGTGGCCATTTCAAGGAATGTGAAAATGGGAGTATCTAGACACAGGGACACAGAGAAATCACTTGGCCTAAACTTTCAGCCCCACAGTTCTGCAAATTTTATTCTTGGGAAACCAGAAGGCTGAGGCCTCACCTGGTTGTGTCTCCCAGAGAACCATCTCCTGCAAAATAAAACGAAGGCAGATTTGTGTCAGCAGAGGGAGCTCATTCTCAAATATTTCACACACATGCACTGCCTAAGAGAGGTCATCAGAAAGTTATTTCAAACATGGGCCCAGTCCCATATTCTCATGAAAACGATGTGAAAAAGAACTGAACAAAGCATATAACTTGCTGGGGACAGGGCTACACATTTCTATGTTGAATGTGCAATTACTTGAGACTTGATTAAAGTTCAAGGCTGTGTTGATATACCTCAGGAAATACTAAGTATAGCCAAATTGTCTTTCTTGCAGAGTAGTGAGGAGCTGTAGATGGATTTCCAGGAGCATCTGTGGTTATGCTCAGAGGAACCTCAGGCTCAAGCTCGTTAAGGAGACTCATGGTCAAAGGTCCAAATCTCCCTACATTCAGCCCAGTGCAGGGCATATAGCAGGTGCTCAGAAGGATCTGGTGAGTTGAGTTGAATTGAATTAAATTAAGAGACAGGGATGAAGGATGGGTAATTATACTAGAGCTGAAAAAGTTTCTGTGCCTTTCTTCTACACCAGGTTTCCTGGCATCTGAAACTAGCCTGACCTGGGTTAAAGCAAGAAGCCTTTGGAAGCACATGGCAGATAGTACCAGGGAAAAACTCTCTCCACCAGGTAGAGGGGGAGGCAGCGGTCTGACCTGTGGAGAGCAGAGCCATTGGAGCACAAGGTGCTGGTTTCGGGCTTTGACTCTGGGAAGTCTCTGAGGAAGAAGAAGGATAAAGATTAGCCAGCTCCCATTCTCAGTCATTTCTTCAGAGGGGCTTTCAGTTTATTTTGATTGTCCACTTATAGGGGATGTAGGATGGGCTGAAGCATCTAGCTGACCAGTCTGTTTGGACCAAAGAAACCACCCAAGGAAACCATTTAAAGTTTCTGAAACTTTACATTAAAATGTTTATTTCCTCCCTACCTTTCACTTGAGGCTTAGTAAATTAGAGTAGATACCTATTAAGGAAACTGCCATTTCAAGAAAGAGTATGAGTGTGTCTGTGAGCGCTGGGGTGGGGAGGTGGAGGACGGTGGTGTGGCTGTTACCGAGGTTGGGGTGAGCTGGGGTGTCTGAGGCAGGGACAGGGCATGGACTCCAGCAAAAGGTAAGAGAGAACACAAACCTAGTTTCCTCTGGTGCCAGCAGTAAAACAGCAGGGCCACAACCAGGAGAACGCCGAATGTCCCCCCAGTGGTTCCCGCCGCAACAAGGCCTCTTCTTTTCCCTGGGGTGCCTGGAGGGGAAAAGCCTGTATGAGCCTCCGGGGGAGGGGTCTAGGGCCTGGAGCCCTGGAACCTTTCCTCGGCTTGGCTGGGGTCCTGAGCCCTGGTAGAGGGAAGAATCTAAAAGATGAGGACTCATGGGGGCCTTTGAGGACTAGGCTAGGACTGGTGTGGCACAGGAAGCAGGTTTCTACTTGTGGCCAGCACAGCCGTGAGCCTGTATGTGACAGGAAGTGACTCACTGTGAAGGGGTAGAAGACAAGAGCCTGGGTGGATTGTGGCAAAGGGGAGAAAGCTAGACAGCTCCCTCCACCGACCCCCAGACATCATTTCAGAGATTAATATTTGGGGGAGAATCTACATCTGCCTCTCTATCTCTCTATCTATTCTGTACTTTGGCCTTTTGGAAATTTCCCCTAGACTTCTGGACGGATGTTATGTGACAGTGGCTTGGCAGCACCTAACTTTGGAACAGCAGCCTGCCTGAGAAAGAAAACAAATATCACCACTGATTAGGGCACTAGCTGAACCAGCAGTAACTCTGAGATTGCTCTCCATTAAAAAAATATATTGGGGGCTTCCCTGGTGGCGCAGTGGTTGAGAATCTGCCTGCCAATTCAGGGGACACGGGTTCAAGCCCTGGTCTGGGAAGATCCCACATGCCGCGGAGCAACTAGGCCCGTGAGCCACAATTACTGAGCCTGCGCCTCTGGAGCCTGTGCTCCGCAACAAGAGAGGCCGCGACAGTGAAAGGCCTGCACACTGTGATGAAGAGTGGCCCCCACTCGCTGCAACTAGAGAAAGCCCTCGCACAGAAACGAAGACCCAACACAACCAAAAATAAATAAATAAATAAATAAAATTTAAAAAATATATATATATATTGGGTCACCACAATGAAATGCCACCAGTTTCCTTCCTCATAGAAGCCTGAGTCTTACGTGCTTTGAAGGGGAGGTGGGAAAGAAACTGATGGAAGGAATAAACTAAATTGTTGGGGATTTCTGATTTTTCCATTGGATCCATTCTCCAAGGCAAGGGTGTCCTCTCTCACCACTCCTATTCAACATAGTTCTAGAAGTCCTAACCAGAACAATCAGGCAAGAAAAAAATAATAGAAGGCCTCCAAATTGGAAAGGAAGAAGAAAAATTGTCTCTGTTTGCAGATGACATGATCTTATATAAAGAGAATCCTAAAGACTCCACAAAAAATCTGTTAGAGCTAATAAACAAATTCACTACAGTTGCAGGATACCAAATCAACATACAAAATCAGCTGTGTTTCTATCCATGTAACAATGAATTACCTAAAGAAGAAATAAAGAAAACAATCCCATTTTCAATAACATCAAAAATAATACAATACTTACTAGTAAATTTAACCAAGGAGGTGAAAGATCTGTATATTGAAAACTATAAGATATTGTTGAAAAAAATTGAAGAAGACACAAATATAGAAAGATATCCCATGTTTGTGGATTGGAAGAATTAAAATTGTTAAAATGTCCGTACCATCCAAAGTCATCTACAGATCCACTGCAATCCCTATCAAGATTCCAACGGCAGTTTTTACAGAAATTAAAAAAAAAAATTGTATGGAACCACAAAAGACAACAAATAGCTAAAGCAATCCTGCAACAAAAGAACAAAGTTGGAGGCTTCACACTTCTTGATTTCAAACTATATAACAAAACTAGAGTAACCAAAACAAATTGGTGTTAGCATAAAAACAGATACATAAATCAGTGGAACAGAATCAAGAGTCCAGACATAAACCCATGCATATACCGTCAACTAATAGTGGATAAGAGAGCCAAGAATACTCAGTGGAGAAGATAATCTCTTAATAAATGGTGCTGGGGAAACTTGATATTCACATGCAAAAGAATGAAACTGGACCTCCATCTTATACCACTCACAAAAATTAACTTGGGGCTTCCCTGGTGGCGCAGTGGTTGAGAATCTGCCTGCCAGTGCAGGGCACACGGGTTCGAGCCCTGGTCTGGGAGGATCCCACATGCCGCGGAGCAACTAGGCCCGTGAGCCACAATTGCTGAGCCTGCGCGTCTGGAGCCTGTGCTCCGCAACAAGAGAGGCCGCGGTGGTGAGAGGCCCGCGCACCGCGATGAAGAGTGGCCCCCGCTTGCCGCAGCTGGAGAAAGCCCTCGCACAGAAACGAAGACCCAACACAGCCATAAATAAATAAATAAATAAAATTTAAAAAATTAACTTGAAATGTATTAAAGACTTAAATGGAAGACCTGAAACCATAAAACTCCTAGAAGAAAACATAGGGAAAAAGCTCCTTGACATTAGCCTTGGCAATGACTTTTTGGATACGATACTGTAAGCACAAGCAACAAAAGTGAAAATACACAAATAGTACTACATCAAATTAAAAAGCTTCTGCACAACAAAAGAAATAATCAGCAAAATGAAAAAGCAATCTATAGAATGGGAGAAAATACATGGAAATCATGTATCTGATAAGGGGTTAATATATAATAATATAAGGAAGTCATACAACTCCATAGCAAAAAAACCCTCAAATAATCCAATTTAAAAATGGACAAAGGATTTGAATAGACATTTTTACAAAGAAGACATGCAAAAGCCAACAGGTTCATGAAAAGGTGTTCAACCTCACTAATCATTGGGGAAATGCAAATCAAAACCACAGTGAGGTAGCACCTCACACCTGTTACAATGGCTTTTTTATAAAGTTTGTTTAGAATCAGAGCGTAAGCAAAAACAGTAAAATTAAATTTCAGCATTTCAGTTTAATAAAGCAGTCTACGTTATGGTGATTCAGCAGAACATAGGAAAGCAAGAAAATGTGTCACACTTACACTAAATTAAGGACGTTGAGTTATATTACTAATGTATGCAATTTTAATTTTGTTTAACACTCTCTGCCAAAATAAACTTTATTCCCTATAACTTAAAAAAAAAAGACTAGAAATAACAAGTGTTGGTAAGGATGTAGAGAGAAGAAAACCCTTGTACACTGTTGGTCAGAATGTAAACCTGTGCAACCACGATGGAAAACAGTATGCAGGATCCTCAAAAGTTTTTTAAAAATAGAACTACTATATGATCTAGCAATCCCACTTCTATGTATATATCCAAAGGAAATGGAATTACTGTCTTGAAGAGATATCTGCATCCCCATGTTTACTGCAGCATTATTTACAGTAACCAAGACATGTGCAACCTAAGTGTCCATCGATGTATGAATGGACAAAGAAAATCTGGTATATATATATATAATATTCCATCATGATGGAATGTGAATATGATGCAATATTATACAGCCATAAGAAGGAAAATTCTGCCATTTGCAACAACATGAATGAAGCTTGAGGGCATTATGCTAAGTATGACAAGTCAGACAGAGGGAAAGATCTCTGTCTCTTTGAGCTAAAAGATTGTGTCGAGGTTCAGATCTGGGCTGCCAGGTATAAACTTTGTGACCATAGGCAAATTACCAAACCTTTCTGAGTTTCACACTCCTTTTCTGTAGAATGGAGATGATAATATCTTTATTTTCTAGGATTATTACTACGATAAGCAAAAATGATATGTGTAAAACTCATTCATTCAGCAAATATTTACTGAATGCCTAATATGAGCTAATCAGTAGAATAGGCACTTGGGATAAAATATGGTCAAAATAGAGATTTACCTTTATGAGGCTACTATGGGAGGTGTGGAAAGAGACAGAAAAAGACTGCATGGCATGGCAGTTGGTGACACATGCTGTGAGGAAGAATCAAGCAAGACTTGGAGAGGGAGGGCCTTGGTGAAGAGCTGCTATGTTGTATAGGGTGGCTGGGAAGGTCTCATTGAGAAGGTGAGTAAGGTCCTGGAGGAAGTGAGGGGATGAGCATGAAGATATTGGGGAAGAGCAGTGCAAAGGCCCTGAGGTTGGAGTGTGACTGGAAGTTTTGAAGAAGAGACAGGGGGCCATGGTGGCTAGAGTGGAGAAGGTGAGGAGAGAGTGGTGGGCCATCAGGTCAGAATAGCAGGACAGCCAGATCATCAGGAACTGGTGGGACATTGAGAGGACATTGGCTCTCCCTCTGAAGGAGAAGGGAAGCCATGGGAGGATATTGAGCAGAAGAGTAACATGATCTGATTTATGATTTAGAGAGTTCCTTCTGATACTGTGTTGAGAATAGGTTGTGTGGAGCAACAGGTGAAGCAGAAAATCAGAGTGTTATTGCAGTCATCCAGGTGGCTTGGATCAGGTGGTAGCAGTAGAAGTGGTGGGAATTAGTCATATTTTGGTGATACTTTGAATGTAGAGTTATCTGGACTTGCAGGTGTATTAGAGTTGGAGGATCTAGAGAATCCGCCTGCCAATGCAGTGGACATGGGTTCGAGCCCTGGTCCAGGAAGATCCCACATGCCACAGAGCAATCAAGCCCGTGCACCACAACTACTGAGCCTGAGCTCTAGAGCCCGCGAGCCACAACTACTGAGCCCACGCGCCACAACTACTGAAGCCCTCGCACCTAGATCCCGTGCTCTGCAACAAGAGAAGCCGCTGCAATGAGAAGCCCCCACACCACAACGAAGAGTAACCCCTGCTCACCACAACTAGAGAAAGCCTGCACACAGCAACAAAGACCCAACGCAGCCAAAATTAAAATAAATAAATTTATTTAAAAAAAATATGATGGGGATCCAGTTAAAAAAAAAACAAAAAACCTTAAAAGAGGTATCTGATGAATAGATATAGAAGTGCCATTGGAGTGAGGCAAGCCTCAGGGTGATGGGTTTGAGAGAAAATAGAAGTGAAGACAGTGAGTAGAGGTAACTCTTTTAAGGGGTTTTACTGTAAAGGAAAGCGGGGAAATCTAGCTTTCCAGTAGTTCCTCCATAACAGCTAGCTTTATTGGATAGCCTGGGATGCAACTGAACCTGAGATAGAGGATGAATTGAAGCCCCATAGAAACCATTTCTTTAGTGCCAGGGGAGCTGAGTGGGAACCTGGCTTGACCTAGTATGACTCCTTGGAGACAGAGGAAGGTAAAGATATAAGCTACGACTGTGCTATCGCAAAGGAAGGCTTATCTCCTCTGTGGACATAATGGGGCTCTGTATTCGCTCTTGGTACTTGTAAGTTTCCTGACCTGCATACAAGTTGGTACTGAGACACTCTTAGACCTACAGTAATGGAGTAAAGGGATGTTTTATGTCTTTGGTCCTGTGGAGGATTACCAAAAGGAGAGTACAGTTGACGCTTAGGATGAAGGAGCTATACCCTACCCTAAAACACTGCTGATGACATAAGACTGCTCTTTGAGAGTGACACACAATGGATCAGCGTACAGGCGCCCCTGGCCAGCATTACCTCACTGTAGTACCTCTTTATAACCTGAATTATTGACATTTAATGGAAAAAAAGTGAACGTCGCAGTGGAAAATGGCAAAATGGAAATAGAAAAACGAGAATCACAAAGATAGTGTTGGTTGTGCCCACCCCTAATTTGAGAAATCTGAGAATAAATAAGGTCAATGGGGGTTAAAACTTACTTCTCACAGAGACGTTCACCGCCTCGCTCTGGATGACGCCGTAGCCGTTGTCAGCTGTGCAGTAGTAGCCCCCTGCGTGGCTCTCCCTGATAACAGGGATCTCCAGCTCTGCTCTCTGGGAACGCTGACTTTTCTGCCCCAGACTCTCCCTCGTGTCCTCTCTGTGCCAGGAGAATGTGGTGTTCCCCGTGCCTTCAGCCACAGAGCAGACAAGGACCAGTATCTCCCCTTCAAGCACTGGGTCCCCCTGGGGCTGGGTCTCCAGGAACACTCCAGACACGGGGATTCCTGTATGAACACAGACAACAGGTGAGGGCATGATGAGAGGAGGACAGGGGTGGGATGTTGGACAGGGTCACTTTTTATGAGACTTTAAGATATACTCTTCTGCAGGTGTTAGCACTGTAGCTCGTAGACTGTGGATTTGGGACCTAGAGTATCATTAAATGTAGTAACCTTTCCATCCTGATGCACAGGCTCCAGGAGAGAAAAATTGGGTCTCCCTGATAAAGCATTTGGGTTTTATGTCATGTCCTAGTTGTCAGTGTGAATTATTTTGACCTGGGATAAGTAATAACAATAGTGGCTATCGTCACACTGACCTAGACCACATCCGTTTCCAGAAGTCCTGCTTTGGTACCTAAGACCAGCTGATATTTATTGTATTTATCTTTGTGTGTATGTATGTCCTTCTCTTCTGCTTTACACATCACACTGTTGTTGTTTCTGGTTAGGGTCCAGCTCTGTGGATATGTGTCTTCTAAATAGTTTGCCCCAAGATCTGACATCCTAGAATCTGTCGATTCAGTAGCAGAGAATTTTGTTTCTTGTTTTCATTTTGTTTTGCCCAACTGTTGTATCTGCCTCCATGAATCACCTCTGTCATGTCAAGGTGCTAGAATTTCAAAGAAAGACTAAGTTTTTAGAGAAATAGAGGTGGAAACGAAATCCTGTGTTTCCTTTATTATCCACCTCACTTCTCAGTCTAAGCCTGGTGCCTCTGTTAGGATGACAGAATCCATCTGCACTGGGCAGTCCCTACCCTCACTGGGCCAGAAGGAGCGGTCAGGGGAGATGCCACAGCCCGGCTCTCCAACACTCACTCTGCACGTCAATCTGAAGCGGGAGGCTGCGTTTGTGGATGCCGCTGGTCACGGCCCCACACCAGTATGATCCCGAGTCTTCTCTCCAGATGGCTGTGACCTGGAGTTCCGGGGACGCACTCCAGTTTGAGAGGATGACCCCATGGTCTCTGAAGAAGACAAAGCGAAGCCGAACGTCTGGCCGCTCTAGAGGAAGCTGTGTTTTACAGCTCAGGTTTACAGAATTCCCCTCTGTAGGCTGGGAGTCTGTGACTTTCAGCTTTGGACGTGAAAATAGCTCTGATTGGAGAGAAGAGGTGAATCAAGTTCTCAGTATGAGGCAGGCTTGGATTCTCGGTTCTGGAAAACTTCAGACACCCAGCAAGACAAACTTATTGACCCCTCTATCACATTTTTCTTTCCCAGGATTATTTAAGTCAAATTGCTCCACTTTCTCTGCCTCTTAGAGGACATAGGTCTCAAATATTTCCAGAGTTTGTTATGATATCAACTTATATAGGGAATTCCCTGGAGGTCCAGTGGTTAGGACACTGTGATTTCTCTGCCGAGGACCCTGGTTCGATCCTGGTCAGGGAACTAAGAAGATCTCACAAGCCGAGCGGCACAGCCAAAAACAACAAAAACCAAAAAACACCACTTACATAGATCCCCGCGGATGTGCCCAATTTACCCTGCCCTGACATTGCTAAGCAAATTTGTACGAAATGAAGTGTTTACCTTGAATTCGAATATTTGTGAGACTTGTTCTCAATACATGCTTGTTTTCCAAGGATCCAATGCATTGGTAACAGCCACTGTTGTTTAATCTTGCTTGTGATATCAGAAGATCCAAGCTTTTATTAGAATCAGAAATAACTTTTCTATTCCAAAAGTACCTCACAGCAGTCAGTTTCTCTTTCCCCCTTTTCCGGCATCTCAGAACCAACTCGTCACCTTCAAACACAGAATGTGGGGCCTGGAGGATGAAGGATGCTGGAAACCACACACAGATAAGACATTGTCATTGAGGCACTCCTTCCTCTGTGCATTCTGAATTACAGAGATTTTTTTTCTTCCCCAGGATTTAGTCTCCTGACTCAAGTTCACTCATTTCCTTCCAAATCAGTTGACCTGCTTCAGATACAATTCCTAAATAAATCCTAAACACATCTATTTAACCATTCGGGGACAGATTCAAAAATATAAGGATTCTAATGTGGAGAGGAAAAGCTGAGAGGAGGTGTGACCGAAATCTCTGATGTCATTGATTACAGAGAAGATCAACACCAACTTGCTCACCAAATAACAGAACAAGAGTCATCAAAGACGTAGTTCTTGGAGAAATACACTAGGAATTGTTACAGTGCATTGGAGTGGGCTCTGCAGAGGGCTTATGGTCACAGATACAAATTCAGGGTCAAGGGACAGTGAATGTGGTCCACTCATGAAACTGTCATGCTCTTCAGATTCTGATTAGAGGCTATTTCCATCCTTTCTCTCTGAGATGATGCAGTGAATGCCTGCTCCTGTAGACCAATGCCTGAGGAGTGATCTAAATTTTCTGAAATAGAGAAGGGACAGATCCTAAGACAGGTGAAGACCCAAGCCCTGAGGCTGGAGATTTCCCACCTCTGAATTCTTATTTTATGGAACTTTTCACTTTCTATTTTGTGCTTAGTGCCTTCATGTATACATAAATTCTCCCCAAGGAGGCTGTAAAGCCCTTGAAGGCAGGACCTAAGACAGCTTCACTTTTGAATCTCCTAAAACTTCTTTCTTTAATTATGTGTGTAAGAATGTCTGTTGATTAATATTAGACATTTAAACTCTAATGTCAATAGTAGTTTGAAAAACACTTACAGACAGTGAGAGAGGACATGAACCTGAAAGATCAAAGTTAGAGTAGAATGAAGGGCCTCAGTTCTTGGACAATCCAGGGAGCTAAGATGTACTGCAACCACTTCCAATGTTTTAACTAATTCACCTTCTTTCTCACCTGTAGAAAAGAGCAAGTGTACAGGTCTACTCGGGAGTGAGCCTGGGGCCTGGCAACCGTACTGTCCAGAATCACGAACCTCGAGGGTGTTTCCTGGGGTTTCACTTGGATGTTGTTTCCCAGAGTACCAACGGTACCATTTTATTTTCTCTGGTGCATAGAAGTGAAATCCATTGCAAGTCAGATTCACTCTCTCTCCATGGAAGACAGTGGTCCACGGAGGCTGGAGGGAAATCATGGATCTGGGCACAGTAGCTGGGGAGAAGAGAAATGAGTCTGAGGTGGAGGTGTCTGCAGTCCCCACTGCAGTGGTTTGTGTGGAATGGACTGAAGCACCCAGCTTGGGAGAGTCTCTGAAAGGCCCCCTGGGGAGGCTGCTGCTTCCCCAGGTTTCAAGTTTTCCAGCTGTGTTCACCTTACCCAGGAGTGCAGCAACTGCTCTGTGATCTACGGGAACACACTAACCTTTCGGAGGGCAACCCCAGCAGGACCTACTCACCACAGAAGATCAGTGATGGGAGGCTCGCAAACCCCCTTACCTTTTCCAACAGGCCAGGTCCTCAAGTAGATTCCTCCTGAACTCCCTCCCACCCGGGGTTCTTCATGTTACACACACCTCTCTAGGATGAGCATTTGTGTGGCGTGGCCATATGGTGGGGTGAGGGATTGTAGAGGGAGGGAGTATAGGAATTTGGGGTCAATTACGCAGTTATGGAAAAGGGTCCATAGTATTTTTTTCCAACAAGAAGTAGGTAGGGGAGGGGTGAGCAGGCTGTTGTCTGAAGTGAAAATTATATTGAAATAACTACAAAGAGTATAAGTGCTGGGAACTAGGTGCTTCTAACTCCCCACACCACAAAGATACTCTTTCATGAAAATAAAATGTGGACACTGCATAAAATCAGGCCTTAAGATCTTTGAATTATTGATGGACAGAAGCTGGAGAATGTAAGGGTAAATATCAATACAAATTAAGGATAAGAGGTTTAATTCTCCCTGTTGAAAATAAGGGAAACAACTTCTCCCTCTCTTTTTTTCTTTCAGAATTTCTTTCAAATGTACGTGAATCTTTACAATGGCTAAAAAGCCTCTTGCCAGTCTCATAACTCAGGAACATCTTTCTCAAGAAGAAGCCATCTTTTTGAAATGCAGACATCTAGGGGGGTAGCTCCCCTGGATCCTGTCTCCCCATTCCTGCGGAAGGGTAAGCATTTACCTTTGGTAGGTACCTTGTTGCAGTATGCAAGACTACCTCCAGTCCTAAAGATATGAGATGTTTATTCCTCCTCTGGATAAAAACCAATAACCATGATAATTTTAGGATAAACTATGTGTGACAAAAGGTGCTGTCAAGTCCTCCTATTTGAGAACTAGTTACTGTTTAATCTTGAAAACATGTATGTAATGGGCTGAATCCCCTTGGCAATATAAGAGTGGGAGATCCTTTTCTGCCTTTGCAGTCTCTTGGTGGATCGCCTGTGATGGGCATGCTTATTATTAAGTGTATGGTTTAATGCTTATTCAATACTAAAAGTGTTTGCTTTCTTTATTACCTTTGTGGAGAGGATTTCTCGGTTGGGAGATTTTGTTTTTAACTTTATTTCCTGCAGCCGTTACTGTGGCTCTTTCTTATCTGAGTGTTTATTTCCTAAGTTTTGTAGCTTCAAGGTGTGAGAGTTAGTAACTGAAGGGTGAATCCACCACTGTGGCATAAAAATTATTTTGAGCTGAAGGCATTTGAGAATAGATTTTATTTTTTTAATTCTGAATTCCCTTATCTGCCTAAAAGCAAAGCCTCTGAAGAGTTCAATTGTCATAAATCACCTCTCCAGGAGCAAATAAATGATCAGCTCTTATCACCAGACACTGGAAGTTGGCACCACACCTAAAGCAGAAGTTGTCACAAAACTAGCATAGCTCCCATCTATGCTCTTAAGGGCCAATTTATCTTTCCTAAAAATCATTTGTTTTCCAGTAAGTGGCCTTCTCACCTGCCCCTTTCCCTATCCAGATGTTATATAAGTCTCAAATTCTAACTGCCTCCTTAGTTTATATTTTTCTGTGTATTCCCGTTAAGTTTTGAATAAAAAATTTGTCTTTTCTGTTGCTAGTTTGCCTTTTGTCAGTTTAATTTGCAGGCCCGCATTAGAAAACCTAAGAGGATAGAAAAAAAATTTTTCTTCCTTGACATAATAAATGTAATCACAGACCAAATTATTCACTATTGGAAACACCCACTCAAACATTCTTACCCCTTTAACACTACTATTTTCTAGCCTGCACAAAGATCAATGCTTTGATAGGCTAATCCTTCATTGTGTACACAATGAAAATTGATTGTAAAGTGATACTTCAGATTCTGCCAAAGATGCAGTAATTCATGAAGGTGGTAAAAGTGTTGTGGGACCACTGCTCTGATGGCTCCCAAAGTCACTGACAAGTGTAGTAAAGCAAGATCTGTTAACAGTTGAAGAGGAGCAAACAATGATAGGGAAAATGTTTGTTTGGCTCCTGAAAGTTAGTCCCAATGCCCTTCTATTGAGCCTGTTGCCCACCAGTGGGTATGAAAAACTGAAGTACTAACTTGCCCAGCCATGTGACACAGTTCTGAGTAAGGAGATGTCAGAGGAATAAAGCTAGGAGTGAACTAAGGAGTGAGGATTCTGGGGGAAGATTTTTCCTTTATGATGAAAGGAGAGAAGCATAGCAGGGGAGCTCTTTTGCAGTTTTAGTTTCCTACAGCTATCACATACAAAAAAACAAAACAAAACAAAAAAGAACACAAAAAACAACATTTGATTCATGCTTTGTTCTACAAATTGCCTTGGTAATCTAAATTCTGTGATGTAGAAAATAAAACACATTATTTCCATTTGTATTGTCTTTTTTCCAAAAATAAAATCTCACTGTTGGGGATATGCAATTTACCATAAAATCATTAGTGGAATCAATTAAGTGTGTTTTTATCTTAGTACTTTTTATACTCAGGTAAGGAGGACTGTCTGTATTCAAGGGTGTACAAGCAATTGTTTTTTTTAAAGCTTGAGACTTTAAATATTCTCACCTTTTTCTGTAAGAACTGCCCCAAATACGCCTTAGAATTGTACCCAAATGTAATGGAAATACTCTGTTTGGGGGCAAAAACTGTAGGGTAACCTGAACACTTGTTTTAAATCAAGAAATTAAATGTTCTGTTTGGTTATAGAAACATTCATGTGTCTCTGCAGACTTTTTTTCCTTTCTCTTTCTCTAGAGGTTTATACAGATATACTACATCCCAGTGAGTATGGGGTTGTGTTTCTCTTGAAGAGAATAGAAATCTGCACTGTCTATGTTCCTGGGAAGCACCTGGGGTTAGGGAAATGGAGACTGGGCAGTAAGTCTTGTACTGGAGGGAAGGGAGAACTTCTTTGGTGTATGCAGCTTTATTCCTCGCTGGTCCAAGTAAGTTGCCCCTGCTATGTGCAGGTGGCCCGGTGGTCAGGGGCAGACACATCTTGCCGGCATCTTTATGAGGTTGGGACTGAGTCAATGGGTTCTGAGATTAGCCACATCTACTAGCTGACACTCTCTGTATTTTATTTCTCCATCCTAGAATGTTTAACAAAACCTAGTCAAGTTAAGATCTCCTCCCAGTTAGGCAGAGATTTGTGGGAAATGGGCTGTAGCCACAGCACTGATGGGGAGAATCACAGGCCCAGAAGCTACAGGAGACGGTGTGCATCAAGGGGCAGTGGCTCCCACTGGCTGGAGCTGGCTGACCAAAAGCAGCTCCCTGGATGGGGGCGGGGGTGGGAAGTGGGCTGGACAAATCCGCAGGGATTGCCAAAACTCGTGGAGACAGCTCCCAATACAAGGCTGGACTTTCTGCTGACCAGTAGGATGGGGGCTCAGAGTTATCATGATCTGAGCTTATTAATAGAGAAATGTCTACACAGAATGCTGACGTTTGGGATGAGTTGGTTGCACGTGGCTCTGTCAAGCTGGGGGAGACGTGGGGAAGCCGGCAAGTTGGTTGAACCTCAGCCTCCCCCAATGAGGTAATGGCTTATTTCTATCCTTCCCCTCTCAGGATTCTATGCATTCTGTCAAGTTGGCTAGAATCCCACATCAGGTGGGGACACCCCCTTTCCTTGAATTCTGTGACATATATCCCAGCCCTGCCTCCAATATCATCCAGCACGATGCCAGGTTTCATCCAGGAGTGTGACTCCCAAACTCTTAGGGTCAGAGTCCTAAGACGTGTTTTCACCTGCCCGTAGTCCTCAAGAAAATGATGCGGGCACAACAAGCCCTCTTTTTTACAAGTATTTGAGATACAGGATGGTTATTAGGATATCCAGAAACATAAAAGAGAAAGGGAAAGAAAAGAGGGACTTACCAAGTGGTCCACTGACTGGAGCTGCTGCAAGAGAGTCAAGAGCCAGGCATCAGCACAAGGCAAACCACAAGTCCCAAACCATTCTACCGTAAGAGTCCACCTGCCCATTTTCGACTTCCAGCCAAACGGAGGAGAAACATGCCCAGTTCCACCCACCCTGGAGAAACAAGGTAACGCCACGGCCAAAAGCTCAGGCTGCAGACTCAGGCAGAAACAGGTTTGAATTTTAGCTGTGTGGCCCTGGGCAAACTACACAAAACCTCCAAGGCTCAGTTTTCTCATCTGTAAGATGGGGGCCATGAAACTGACCTCATGGCCGTATTTTAATGAGTTAAATTAGTAAGTCGTCAATTAAGCGTTGCTGTAATTATTTTTTTGACATGACTGTGGCTGCTGCTGAGGCTTGGCTTCACTATCTTCTTGCCTGGAGTGTTATTCTCCTCCTTCATTATGAAGCAAAAGCAAGTTACACCCATGTATCAAAACCCGGATGAAATCCCACCTCCTCCATGAAGCCCTCTGAGATACCTCTAGGCTGCAGCACCTCACTTTTCTATTGATTCAGAACCCCTCCCATTCCAGCTCAGTTGAAACTCATAACTGGACATGCAGTACGGGGCAGTGGTTAAAAGCACAGCTCCAGTGTCAGATTACGGGTTTGAATCCTGACTCTGCCACTTTACTACTGCATGAAACTTAAGGCAAGAGACCATCTCTATGCCTTAGATTCCTTATCTGTAAAACAGGATTTATAGAAGTTCCAGCTCATCGATTGTTAGAGGATTGGATACATTAATACAATGGGATATTCTTAGAAGACTGTCTGACATAGGGCTCAGCAAGAATTAATTCTTATCAGCAAGAATTAATTATCATTATCCTATGATCCATTGTGTAATATTTTTCTTGTATTGCCAAGTCAAATGCTCTTTCATTTGTCCTTTGATTTCCTTATCAGAATGTCAGTTCTTGAGGGCAGAGGCCGTGTCCTCCGTGTCCCTGCATCCTCTCTGCATTGTCCAGCACCATGCTATGCCCCATATAGCCATTCATTCACTGTTTACTGAGTTCCCATAATGTGCCAGTCACACTAATAACTCTTCCTTTCTTAATTGGAGTCTGGAGATATAGCTGAGAACAAGGCAAACACATTTAACAAAATTCAGTGTACAAATGACTTTATTTTTTTAATTCCCTAAGCTTGAGCTACTAGAAAATCAGTGTCTCATTTGGACAAATGTTGGCAAGCAGGGAAGAAAAATCAAAGGGAAATTGTCTTAGTTCTCCTCTTCTCAGGCTCTTTGCAAACATCAGAGCAGGTTTGATCTTAGAATACAAGAAAGAAATAACTATCCTCAGCAGAAAATCATTCTACATCAGCTCACGGTCAGAACATGGTCCTTTCACAAGGGACTCAGTTCATCTTTCACTCTTGGTTTTCATGATCTGTGATTAGAAAGGTAACCAAATTTAATTGCAGTTTTCTGCATGGAAAAATAAGCCCGCTTTTGGGGGGGGTAACAGGAATTTTTCATAGGCAATTAAAAGCAAACAAGGAACACATTATTAGAAATATTTTTTTTCCCTCTCATTCCATTATATCAATATCTTTCCCCTTTGTTCATTTTCTGCTGTTCTAAATGGGAGTAAAATCCATTTTTTCAGCAGCACAGAGGAGAGGTCTTTTGCCTGTGGAGAGGCTCAGTTTTCCCAGCAAACAGAGGCCTCCCCCCACTACTTACCGAGGACCAGCAAGGATGCCCACAGTAGCATGGAAGTCTGCTCTGGGATCTTGAAGAGCATCTCATAGGAGACAGGCCAGTTCCCAGTGCTGGAGAGTGAGTTCAGCAAGTTGTTCCTCTGAGTATAGCTGGTTGAGTTAATGAAGTTAATGAAGTGAAAGGGGGAAGTAGGGGAATCTTTCTTAAAATACCGAACAGTTACGTTACCTGGTGTAAGAAAATCTCAATGACGGAAGTCAACATTTGATAAAAAAATATTTAAGTACTGCTCTGATATATTGGTCTGAATAGCTCCTCAAGGCTTTAGTTGTCTCATTTTCAGAAAGCTCCAGTCTCTGCCTTCCAAGGAAACTGCAACTTATTCTCTCTGCTACCAGATATCAGGTAAGACTGCAGTTCTGTTGAGATTCACATAATCCAAGGATGTGTCTAAATCACTCCTGAGCTGGAAAACTTCTCATTCAGTACAGAAATGCCCTTCTCTGACCCCTGACAGACTCTGCTGGACCACCTCCAGATGACCATCTGTATATGATGAAGTATCTGAATCATAAGACAACTTGCACCTTGTCTGACATATATGAAAATATCCTGACTCATTTGTCTCAGAGGAAGCCGCAAACTTTGATCTGAGTAGGCAGCAACGAATAAATTGTAGTCCCATCACGTTCTTCCTGGAGAATGGACTGTGAAATTTTTAACTTAAGGTCTTAGAACCCAAAATTTGCTACAGGAATGTCTCAACAAATACATATTGATTATATAACTATGTTAGGCATGGTGCCAGGTGATGGGAACACAGTGGTAAGCAAGACTCTATAAGCTTTCATTCTAGTGGGGAGACAGAAAAGCCAACAGGGAGTTAAATACAGAGTGAAAAGTGCTCCTAGAGTTCAGTAGGAGGGAAATCTGACCCAGTTCTGGGGAATCAGGAGAGGCTTCCCTGTGGAAGAGACACCCAAGTTGACTGAGAGATGAGCAAGGACAAAGGTGAATGCAGAAACATCACTGTCATCATCATACTCATGATATCTGTGAATAAATGACCCTTGGCCTTCCTAGGAGGGGAAGATAACAGACATAGGATGAATTATGTGGAATGGTCTGTATTCTTCTCTTACAACAACATTTTTCTATATATCTATAATAGTTTCTTTCTCTAATTAGGGGTTTGTATTGAACATCAATTCCAGGCAATGTCCATGAACTTAGAAGTATCACAAAATAAATAAAATGCATCTCCTTTAAAGACTTTGTAAAATGTGGTAAGGGCCAAAGTAGACATAGACATGAGGCACAATGGGAACATAAAGAGTGTCAATGTGGCACTTATGTCCTTTGTCACCTAGCACTGGGACCTTTCTATCATCTTTCAGCTCCGGAGGGGTGAGACATGATGAACCTGGATTCATATCTTGGCCCCAACTTTTATTAGTTGTGTGACTTTGGTCAAGTACTTAGCCTCTTTAGGCCTCAACTTCAACACTGGTATAAAGAAGATAAAAATAATATCCACTAGGGCTTCCCTGGTGGCGCAGTGGTTGAGAGTCTGCCTGCCGATGCAGGGGACACGGGTTCGAGCCCTGGTCTGGGAGGATCCCACGTGCCGCGGAGCAACTAGGCCCGTGAGCCACAATTACTGAGCCTGCGTGTCTGGAGCCTGTGCTCCGCAGCAAGAGAGGCCGCGATAGTGAGAGGCCCGCGCACTGCGACGAAGAGCGGCCCCCGCTTGCCGCAACTAGAGAAAGCCCTCGTGCAGAAACGAAGACCCAACACAGCCAAAAAAAATAAATAAATAAAAATAAATAAATAATAAAAATAAGTAAATTAAAAAAAAAATATCCACTTTAAGGCGATGTTGCTATTGATGTGTGTATGAATGCAGTAATGATGTAGAACTCGTGGCCCAGGGCCTGGCACCATGTAAACACTCAATAAATCACTATTATTATTTTAGGACCATGGGCTGGAGAGCACTTTATAAATGATGCAATATTCTACAAAGAGTATTTTAGACTAAGCACTAATAATATTGATTGAGTAAAGGTTGAGGGGAAGTT
Organism: Balaenoptera borealis; assembly: GCF_965194805.1. Classification (NCBI taxonomy): domain Eukaryota; kingdom Metazoa; phylum Chordata; class Mammalia; order Artiodactyla; family Balaenopteridae; genus Balaenoptera; species Balaenoptera borealis. Next base: position 80,023,160 of record NC_138860.1, on the reverse strand, counting down.
GAAATTACATCTTCTGTTTTCTCGTTTCTGGCATAAATTTTGTTGAATGAAGGATTTTCAATTAGCAAATAAAATTTTATATTTATGACGTTATATAAGATGTCCAAACACAAAAATCATATTGGCAACCACTGTGTAAAATTTTAAATAGTTTAAGTCAGGTACTATTTTTGTTGTTGTGTTTAAGTCACTGATATAAATGCCTCAGTTATTGGTATCAAAACTGTAGTTTCATTTCAGAACACCAGCATATACCACAATTTATTAGGCAATTGCTTAACTAATCAGGGACAACTTTTAGATTTTATATTAACGAGGGAAAGTAATACTTGTATTTAGTGACAGCGTAAGAAACTGTGAAAAGTCTGACCTTTTTCATATATGAAAAAAGAAGCATTTAAAACTCTACATTTTAAAAATAAATTTTTAATTTTGGAATAATTTTAGATTTACAGAAAAGTTGCAAATATAGTACAGAGGGTTCCTATGTATCCCTCACCCCATTTCAGTTTCCTGTAATGGTATCGTCTCATGTTATAGTGGTATATTTGTCAACTACTAACTCCACGCTTTACTCAGATTTCACCAATTTTCCCTTTACTATCCTTTCTCTCTTATAGTATCCCATCTAAAATACCACATTACATTTAGATATTTCTGCTTAGTCTACCCTGGTCTGTGACAGCTTATCAGTCTTTCTTTGTTTTTCATGACTTTGACAGCTTTAAGGATCATTGGCCAGATATTCTGTAATGCCCTTCAATTTGGGTTTGTCTGATGTTTTTCTCATGACTCAACTGGGGTTATGGGTTTGCAGAGGGAATGCCACAGAGGTGGAGTGCATTTCTCATCTCATCATATCAAGGGATACGTGATATCAACATGCCTTACTGCAAGTACTATTTATCTCAATCACTGGGTTATGGTAGCGTTTGTCAGCCTTCTTCAATGTAAAGTTACTATCTATCCCTTTCCATACTCTAATGTCTGGAAGCAAGTCCCTAAGTCCAGCCCACACTCAGGAAGTGGGGCTGGGAGGAGATTAAGTTCCACCTTTGTAATGAAGATTTGTCTTTCCTCCCCCATTTATTTACTGTTTGTCTGTTTGTGTGTGTTCATTTGTTCATTCATTCATTCATTCATTCAATCTTTGTGTATATCCCTACGGGCTCATGTGCATTTATTTTATACTTTAGGTAATAATCCAGTGCTACGTCATTGCTTAAACTGTTTCAGCTTTGGCCATTGGGAGCTCTTTCAATTGAGCCTCTATTTCCCTTTGACGTGGACTGTGCTGTGGGATGGAGCTGGGTTTGGGGAGAGAAGGAGGAAGCTGCAGGCTTGGGACCTGCAACCAGAGCTTGCATTTCTTATGGTTCTATGTTCCAGTATGGAATTCCAAAGATCCAAGAATTTTATATTTGAACCTAGACTACCAGGTCATTATAAAGGTATATTTGTCAAGGTGTAGGATAAAAATATTTTATTAGTTCACTAGATTGATTGATAACTTTTAAACCTCTGGATATATACAATGAAGGCCTCCATTTCTACTCTTGTCTTGGACCACACATGTTAGGGGTTCTCTAACATGTATTTGGAAGGGAAAGTGAGATACTGCTTTTCCAATGATTTTGTTTATATGTAGAAGTTGATTTTCTTACTACTTCACTTCCATTGGCCAAAACATTTTGAAAAAGAATAAACAAAATAAAAATTTTAAAGCCATAACTTTCAGTTAGATTTTGTAATTTTCCAAGCCAGGCAACTCATTAGGAGGCTGTATATTAAAGAATTTAAAATTTAGGTACCAAAGTAAAATCACCCATCACTGGTAAACAGCATTAAACTATGCATCTGGTTCTAAATTTTGTCTGTAACTACCCATTTTTAGCTGCAACTGCACATCACAAAAACCTTGATGGAGAGAAGGCTGCTTTTTCAAGAGGCATAGTCTTAAAAAATTACATGGGAGGGTGCTCTCTACTTTATGGGAGTGGGGCAAGTTTACATTTTACCAATTTACTCTGTTTTAATTGCTTTTCATAGATTGGTGCCTTTGGCATGTTTTAATCTGACTCAGCCTATTTCAAGGGGTGTGAATTCAAAGCCTATGGGAGTCAGGCAGGCAGTGTAGAGTGAAGAAAGTCAGGTGTGAGAAAAATCAATTACCATAATGCAATAAAAGTTTAATTATTTTACCAAACTATTGGATATGTGTGTAACATAATACAAGCATGTGTGAAACTAGAGATTATATTTTTAAATCCAAACTTGAAAACTACAAATTGGAATGCAGACATAATTCATTATTTTTTCTCTTACATTATTTATTATTTCTCCATTGGGAACTGGAAACTTGACATCTTTTCTTCTGCACCAAGAAATCAGTATCAGAATTTACATTTCACATTGTATATGCAACATAAGATTCAGTTTTGTAAACCTTGTAACCTTTAAATGGCATGGAGAGTCCTTAAAAAAATTAAAAATAGAACTACCATATGATCCAGCAATTCTATTCCTGAATATTATCAGAAGAAAATGAAAATACTAATTCAAAAAAACACATGCAGCCTTATGGTCATTGCACTATTATTTTCAGTAGCCAAGATATGGATACTACCTAAGTGCCCATCAATAGATGAATGGATAAAGAAGATGTGAGATATATATATATATATATACACACACACACACACACACAATGAAGTATTATGTATATATGTATATGTATACATATAAATACACAGTGAAATATTACTCAGCCATAAAGAAGAACGAAATCTTGCCATTTGTGACAACATGTATGGACCCAGAGGTATTATGCTAAGTGCAGCAAGTCAGACAAAGACCAGTACTGTATAATTCACTTATGTATGGAATCTAAAAACAAAATAAATGAACAAACATAAGTAAACATAAATAGTCATAGATATACAGAACAAAAATATGGTTGCCAGAGGGAAAGGGGGTGGGGGGAGGAGAGAAATAGATGAGGGAGATTAAGAGGTACAAACTTCCAGTTTCAAAATAAGTGAGTCTGGTTTCTAAGTCTGACCTAGGCCAACTCCAGTTGGTTTTGGAATCCAGTTTGGAAAAAAAAAAATGCTCAGAGTCTGAAAGCTCATGAAGCAAAACTGCTAAACAAGGACCAGATTCCTAGGGGACATCCCCACACCTCCAGAGGCAGCAGGCAGGCAACAGCTCCAGGGGGCTTGGCAGTTTAAATATTTCATCTATTCTCTTCATGCCTGTATGGTTTCTGAGGAGAAGCTGAACGTCATTCTTCTCTTTGTTCTTCTATAGCTGTGTGGCTGACAGGGTCTTGGTGCTCTGGCCGGGTGTTAGGCCTGAGACTCTGGGGTGGGAGAGCTAAGTTCAGATCATTGGTTCACCAAAGACGTCCCAGATCCATGTAACATCAAATGGTGAAAGCTCTCCCAGAGATCTCCATCTCAATGCTAAGACCCAGCTCCACTCAATGACCAGCAAGGTACAGTGCTGGAAACCCCATGCCAAACAACTAGCAAGACAGGAACACAACAGCACCCATTAGCAGAGAGGCTGCCTAAAATCATAATAAACTCACAGACACCCCAAAACATACCACCGGACACGGTCCTGCCCACCAGAAAGAAAAGATCCAGCCTCATCCACCAGAACACAGGCACCAGTCCCCTCCACGAGGAAGCCTACACAACCCGCGGAACCAACCTTACCCACTGGGGGCAGACAACAAAAACAACAGGAACTATGAACCAGCAGCCTGCAAAAAGGAGACCCCAAACACAGTAAGTTAAGCACAATGAGATGAAGGAGCAAGGTAAAAACCCACCAAACCAAACAAATGAAGAGGAAATAGGCAGTCTACCTGAAAAAGGATTCAGAGTAATGATAGTAAAGATGATCCAAAATCTTGGAAATAGAATGGAGAAAATACAAGAAATGTTTAACAAGGATTTAGAAGAACTAAACGGCAAACAATGATGAACAACACAATAAATGAAATTAAAAATTCTCTAGAAGGAACAAATAGCAGAATAACTGAGGCAGAAGAACGGATAAGTGACCTGGAAGATAAAATAGTGGAAATAACTACCACAGAGCAGAATAAAGAAAAAAGAATGAAAAGAATTGAGGACAGTCTCAGAGACCTCTGGGACAACATTAAATGCACCAAAATTCGAATTATAGGGGTCCCAAGGGAGAAGAGAAAAAAAAAGAGACTGAGAAAATATTTGAAGAGATTATAGTTGAAAACTTCCCTTATATGGGAAAGGAAATAGTTAATCAAGTCCAGGAAGTGCAGAAAGTCCCATACAGGGTAAATCCAAGGAGAAACACGCCAAGACACATATTAAGCAAACTATCAAAAATTAAATACAAAGAAAAAATATTAAAATCAGCAAGGGAAAAACATCAAATAACATACAAGGGAATCCCCATAAGGTTAACAGCTGATCTTTCAGCAGAAACTCTGCAAGCCAGAAGGGAGTAGCAGGACATATTTAAAGTGATGAAAGGGAAAAACCTACAACCAACATTACTCTACCCAGCAAGGATCTCATTCAGATTTGACAGAGAAATTAACACCTTTACAGACAAGCAAAAGCTAAGAGAATTCAGCACCACCAAATCAGCTTTACAACAAATGCTAAAGGAACTTCTTTAGGCAAGAAACACAAGAGAAGGAAAAGAACTACAATAACAAACCCAAAACAATTAAGAAAATGGTAATAGGAAAATACATATCTATAACTATTTTAAATGTAAACGGATTAAATGCTCCAACCAAAAGATATACACTGGCTGAATGGATACAAAAACAAGACCCATATATATGCTGTCTACAAGAGACCCACTTCAGACCTAGGGACACATACAGACTGAAAGTGAGGGGATGGAAAAAGATATTCCATGCAAATGGAAATCAAAAGAAAGATGGAGTAGCAATTCTCATATCAGACAAAATAGACTTTCAAATAAAGACTATTACAAGAGACAAAGAAGAACACTACATAATGATCAAAGAATCAATCCAAGAAGAAGATATAACAATTGCAAATATTTATACACCCAACAAAAGAGCACCTCAATACATAAGGCAAATGTTAACAGCCATAAAAGGGGAAATTGTCAGTAACACAATCATAGTAGGGGACTTTAACATCCCACTTTCACCAATGGACAGATCATTCAAAATGAAAATAAATAAGGAAACACAAGCTTTAAATGATACATTAAATAAGATGGACTTAGTTGAAAGTTATAGTACATTCCATACAAAAACAACAGAATACACTTTCTTCTCAAGTGCTCATGGAACATTCTCCAGGACTGATCATATCTTGGGTCACAAATCAAGCTTTGGTAAATTTAAGAAAATTGAAATTGTATCAAGTACCTTTTCCAACCACAACACTATGAGACTAGACATCAATTACAGGAAAAAAGTCTGTTAAAAATACAAACACATGGAGGCTAAACAATACACTACTAGATAACCAAGAGATCACTGAAGAAATCAAAGAGGAAATAAAAAAATACCTAGAAACAAATGAAAATGAAAACACGATGACCCAAAACCTATGGGATGCAGCAAAAGCAGTTCTAAGATGGAAGTTCACAGCAATACAATCCTACCTCAAGAAACAAGGAACACCTCAAATAAACAACCTAACCTTACACCTAAAGCAATTAGAGGAAGAAGAACAAAAAACCCCAAAGTTAGCAGAAGGAAAGAAATCATAAAGATCAGATCAGAAATAAATTAAAAAGAAATGGAATGATAGCAAAGAACAATAAAACTAAAAGCTGGTTCTTTGAGAAGATTAAAAAAATTGATAAACTTTAGCCAGACTCATCAAGAAAAAAAGGGAGAAGACTCAAATCAATAGAATTAGAAAGGAAAATGGAGAAGTAATAACTGACACTGCAGAAATACAAAGTATCATGAGAGATTACTGCAAGCAACTATATGCCAATAAAATGGACAACCTGGAAGAAATGGACAAATTCTTAGAAAACTACAACCTTCCAAGACTGGACCAGGAAGAAATAAAATATGAACAGACAAATCAGAAACACTGAAAATGAAACTGTGATTAAAAATCTTCCAACAAACAAAAGCCCAGGACCAGATGGCTTCACAGGTGAATTCTATCAAACATTTAGAGAACAGCTAACACCTATCCTTCTCAAACTCTTCCAAAATATTGCAGAGGGAGGAACACTCCCAAACTCATTCTATAGTGGTGATGGAGCCACCATCAGCCTGATACCAAAACCAGACAAAGATGTCACAAAAAAAGAAAACTACAGGCCAATATCACTGATGAACATAGATGCAAAAATCCTCAACAAAATACTAGCAAACAGAATCCAACAACACATTAAAAGGATCATACACCATGATCAAGTGGGGTTTAACCCAGGAATGCAAGGATTCTTCAATATACACAAATCAATCAATGTGATAAACCATATTAACAAACTTGAAGGAGAAAAACCATATGATCATCTCAATAGATGTAGAAAAAGCTTTCAACAAAATTCAACACCCATTTATGATAAAAACCCTCCAGAAAGTAGGCATACAGGGAACTTACCTCAACATAATAAGGCCATATATGACAAACTCATAGCCAACATCATTCTCAATGATGAAAAACTGAAACCATTTCCACTAAGATCAGGAACAAGACAAGGTTGCCCACTCTCACCACTATTATTCAACATAGTTTTGGAAGTTTTAGCCACAGCAATCAGAGAAGAAAAAGAAATAAAAGGAATTCAAATTGGAAAAGAAGTAAAACTATCACTGTTTGCAGATGACATGATACTATACATAGAGAATCCTAAAGATGCCACCAGAAAACTACTAGAGCTAATCAATGAATTTGGTAAAGTAGCAGGATACAAAATTAATGCACAGGAATAACTTGCATTCCTATACACTATAGATGAAAAATCTGAAAGAGAAATTAAGGAAACACTCCCATTTACCATTGCAACAAATAGAATAAAATACCTAGGAATAAACCTACCTAAGGAGACAAAAGACCTGTATGCAGAAAACTATAAGACACTGATGAAAGAAATTAAAGATGATACAAACAGTTGGAGAGATATACCATGTTCTCAGATTGGAAGAATCAACATTGTGAAAATGGCTATACTACCCAAAGCAATCTGCAGAATCAATGCAATCCCTATCAAACTACCAATAGCATTTTTCACAGAACTAGAACAAAAAATTTCACAATTTGTATGGAAACACAAAAGACCCCGAATAAACAAAGCAATCTTGAGAAAGAAAAGCAGAGCTGGAGGAATCAGGCTCCCTGACTTCAGACTATACTACAAAGCTACAGTAATCAAGACATTATGGTACTGGCACTAAAACAGAAATATAGATCAATGGAACAGGATAGAAAGCTCAGAGATAAACCCACACACATATAGTCACCTTATCTTTGATAAAGGAGGCAAGAATATACAATGGAGAAAAGACAGACTCTTCAATAAGTGATGCTGGGAAAACTGGACAGGTACACGTAAAAGAATGAAATTAGAACACTTGCTAACACCATACACAAAAATAAACTCAAAATAGATTAAAGACCTAAATGTAAGGCCTGACACTATAAAACTCTTAGAGGAAAACATAGGAAGAACACTCTATGACATAAATCACAGCAAGATCCTTTTTGACCCACCTCCTAGAGAAATGGAAATAAAAACAAAAATAAACAAATGGGACCTAATGAAACTTAAAAGCTTTTGCACAGCAAAGGAAACCATAAACAAGACCAAAAGACAATCCTCAGAATGGGAGAAAGTATTCATAAATGAAGCAACTGACAAAGGATTAATCTCCAAAATATACAAGCAGCTCATGCAGTTCAGTATCAAAGAAACAAACAACCCAATCCAAAAATGGGCAGAAGACCTAAATAGACATTTCTCCAAAGAAGATATACAGATTGCCAACAAACACATGAAAGGATGCTCAACATCACTAATCATTAGAGAAATGCAAATCAAAACTACAATGAGGTATCACCTCACACCAGCCAGAATGGCCATCATCAAAACATCTACAAACAATAAATGCTGGAGAGGGTGTGGAGAAAAGGGAACCGTCTTGCACTGTTGGTGGGAAGGTAAATTGATACCACCATTATGGAGAACAGTATGGTGGTTCCTTAGAAAACTAAAAATAGAACTACCATACGACCCAACACTCCCACTACTATGCATATACCCTGAGAAAACCTTAATTCAAAAAGAGTCATGTACCACAATGTTCATTGCAGCTCTATTCACAATAGCCAGGACATGGAAGCAACCTAAGTGTCCATCGACAGATGAATGGATAAAGAAGATGTGGCACATATATACAATGAAATATTACTCAGCCATAAAAAGAAATGAAATTGAGTTATTTGTAGTGAGTTGGATGGACCTAGAGATTGTCATACCTAGTGAAGTAAGTCAGAAAGAGAAAAACAAATACCGTATGCTAACATATATATATGGAATCTTAAAAAAAAGAAAAAAATGGTTCTGAAGAACCTAGGAGCAGGACAGGAATAAAGACGCAGACGTAGAGAGTGGACTTGAGGACACAAGGAGGAGGAAGGGTAAGCTGGCACGAAGTGAGAGAGTGGCATGGACGTATATACATTACCAAATGTAAAACAGATAGCTAGTGGGAAACAGCCGCATAGCACAGGGAGATCAGCTTGGTGCTTTGTGACCACCTAGAGGGGTGGGATAAGGAGGATAGGGAGGAGATGAAAGAGGGAGGAGATATGGGGATATATGTACACATATAGCTGATTCACTTTATTACACAGCAGAAACTAACACACTATTGTAAAGCAATTATACTCCAATAAAGATGTTAAAAAAAAATAAGTGAGTCATGGGTATGAAATGTACACTGTGGGGATATAGTCAATAATTATGTAATATCTTTGTATGGTGACAGATGGTAATTAGATTTTTCATGGTGATCATTTTGAAATGTATGGAAATATCAAATCACTATGTTCTGTAACAGTAACTAATAGTATTTTATGTCAATTATACTTCAAAAACAAACAAACAAACAAACAAACAGATTCATAGAAATGAGATCAGATTTGTAGTTACCAGAGGCAGGGGGGTAGGGTGGGGGTGTGGGAGGGGGAATTGGATGAAGGCAGTCAAAAGGTACAAACTTTCATGAAATGGAAAAAAATTTTTTTCTACTTCTTTAATTTTGTATTTTTATGAGATAATGGATGTTTACTAAACTTATGGTAATTATTTCATGATGTATGTAAATCAAATCATTATGTGGCATACCTTAAACTTGTACAAGTGCTGTATGTCAATTACATCTCAATAAAACTGGAAGAAATAAATAAATGGTCACAATATTTAGTTTTTTTTTTTATAAGGTCAAATAGCTATTTGCAATTATAAGCACATCTGATCATGGGTAGAAACTTTGCACAGTGGTTTTTGTATTTAGAAGGACTACTTCTTGGATGTTTGGAATTCTGGTGTTCCTACATTGCCATATTTGTTGTTCAGTTATATTGCTTTACTCTTCAATTATTTCTATTTGTAACTCTTGAACCCAACTGTCACATTCATTGGAAAAGGCCAATCTAACCATGCTGGTTTATTTTTACATTTTTTTTCCAAATATACTTTTCAGCTCCATAATTTGGGATAGATAGTTCAATCTATCCCTTTTGTTTCTAGAAACTGATTTCAGTGAATGGGATCATCATTTTGGGTAATTACTAATGAATGCCTCCCTGAGAAAATAGTGTTTAAATGAATTGTATCATTCACTAAAAAGACCAAGTATTTGATCTAATCTTTGGTGGGGAGCCAAGGTCGATGACATGAACGAGTTAATTTTTTTCAATTCTCCTTTGTACCCTGTTACAAGTAAGTCACCTAAAATTCGTGTATAAATGACCACCATACTCTGCCTTTTATTCATCAAGTAAAGTGCTAATCTGTCTGTGTTCCTAAATCCTAGGAGTTTATCTGGCTTATGGTTTTAATGACTGAATTTGAGATATGTTCTTTTTCAGCACAGAGTGATTTCTCGTGAATGGTGCTGTGATAGAATTTAGTTCTTTACATAACAAGTTCAACATTAACACTGGCCACTGTAGGAGCACATTTATATTTGTCTTACTAATTTTGACCAGCCTATTTTCAACTTTTCAAGACTTGTGGTAGAGCAAAAATGGCCACAAACTCTTCCCAAACCTGCATCAGTGACCTTATAATGTGACTTGGTAGCTTCTCTCATAAAAGAGGGGGAAATCTATTTCTTTACCTCTTGAATACAGTCTGGCCTTGTGTCTTGCTTTGGCCAATAAAGAGTGGCAGAAGCAATGATATGAAAATCATAAATGTCTCAAGATGTTTTGCATGCTTCTGCTTTCACTGATTCATCATAAACCAGACAGTCCAAACCCAGCCATCAGCTGACGGCAGAAATGCATAAGTGAGTTCAGCCAATAACGGTCCAGCACCGCCCAGGCCAGAACAGCTGTCGAGATAAATCCAGGCGGAGTTACCATACTGCCAAATCATAAGATAAATAAATGGATGTTGATTTAAGCCATTAAGTTTTAGGGTGGTCTTTTACACAGAATTACTATCTGATATGACTTATCTCAATACACTATAAGCATCATGACCAAAGTTTTTAGTTCCATCTTAATTCTTAATGATATTGAAATAAATATAGTTATTCCAGGTGGTAGTATTTATACTTTTATAAACTGCTGTAGAAAATGCCATGCATTGGTTAAAAATATCACACACTTAGCCTTTCAGCTCTTAAACCATATTTTCAACTTCCTGAACATCAGCCAATGCTTGATTCTCTTCAGGAAACATAATATTTTTGCCCTCAAGAGACATTCTTTTATAGATTTACCCTCTGTGAAAGTTTTTGTACTTGGAAACTTTTTGTTACTTACTGAGCACATAACTGCATTTTATAGTGGTAGTATTTAATTTATGAACACTAAAAAGAGGTCCTCTTTAAAGTTCAGTTCTTTATTTTTTTAGTTCATTAAGTTCTTCAATGTGCATCTTTCTCTAGTCTGTCATAATTCTTGCTATAATTTGTTGTATAATGGTACCTTTATTTGCATTTGATAAAAAAAAGACACACTGGAAACTCCCTGGTGGTCTAGTGATTAGGATTCAGCGCTTTCACTGCTGTGGCCCGGGTTCAATCCCTGGTCAGGGAACTGAGATCTCACAAACCTCGGGTAGTGGCCAAAAAGGAAAAAAGAAAAAAAAAAAGACACATTTTATTTGCATATATATGTAGGAATACTTTTTACTTTTATAAAGAAATGATCTCTTCTTCTTGAAACCACAAGTTCTTCTCGAAACCACAAGTTCTTCTCATTCTGTCTTCTGTTTTCCTACTTTTGGTAGAGACATAGGTAAAAAAGTCACTCTTTTCTTAAATCTACTGTAAGTAAACAGTTGGACATTTGAGAGAATAAATGGAAACTGCCACTTGGCTTAGATTCAATGAAACAAAGGGAATAACAGATACTCTGGTCAATTGGAGAGCATGTGCTCCATTTGAAAGCAGAAGCTGATATTCAACTCTAGAATATTGTCACCAAATCTGAAAATCTGTTATCTGATTTTTCAAACTTCTTAAGAGAAGCTCCAAATACAGATTTTTGTGTGAAACCTCCTGAGTTCTAAATTACAACTGATTTAAACCGTAACTTTAAACACTGTGTGAGTCAAGGATGTGCACCAGATGAACATGAGCATGGTGGGATTTTTACATTTCTCCTCCCGGTCAATACATAGTATTAAGCAAAGTGGCCTAAACACAGATTAGATGAATGAATGTATAAATGAATGATAGGATAGTATAAAATAGGGGCACAAAATAGGGAAGGACAAAACCTTTTCAGGGTTTTGCTCCAGGATTTGGTAAAGTAATTCAGGGAGGAAAAAGAAAAGACAAAAGTAGCAGGAGGCCGACTGAGGAGGCATTTTGAAGGAGGCTTGATCTCAAGAAAGAAGAAAAAAATCTCCCTCTCCCATAGCTTCCTCATGCTCTGCACGATAAAACACTCTACCTCTTTGACAGAGATGCTCTTCTTTAATGGGATCCTAAAGTCTGAACTCCTTTTGAAGCAAGCCCTCTTGCATCCTCTCCAGATTATGGAAAGGGTTATGGTTGGAAGAAAAAAAAAAAGATGGGATACCCAAAGAGATGAAGAACACTGAACCATCAATTTTCCAAGAAAGGGTTCTGCTTGGGGGAGTAGGACAGGATCCAAGGACCTTTTCTTCTCTCCCTTCTCCATTCATCCTGTTACTTCTGAATATAATGGTCTCTCAAGCCCAAGAAGACATTTCTTAGGTTCAGATAGTTGGAGGATTTCCTAAGCTTATCTCCTGGTCCAGTTCTTGGCAACTGGGTGGAGTTCCTACCTTGAAGAACTCCAGAATTTAAAAAAAAAGAAAAAAAATATCTCAGCATATGTGTGGTTGCCAGAGCTGGATTGAGTTTATTGTTGGTTTGTGGGAGTTAATGGTGGTATAAATTGAGAGAAAAGCAAGAAGAAATTGATCCTTCTGTATCAGGGTAAGTCACACCAGCAAGGTATTTTTACAAGGATCACAAAATACCTCTAATCACAAATCTTCCATTCCATAGTAGAAAGTAGAGTCAAGAAAACACTCTGATTAATCAAATAAATCTGTGATTGGAACATATAGAATCCAGAACTTCTGAGATGCAAGTTCTTTTAATGTCCTAGTTTTCCAGTCAGGAATGGAACTTGGTGAGTGTGGGTATGCGTGGCCGTAAGGGGTGAGGTGTGGGGTGCTAAAGCAGGCCATACACAAATAATTTTAGTTATCTGTGGAGCTGGGACCAGCAGAACTTGGCACTCTCATGAAGATGTCCAGGGGTAAATACTGGAATATAAATAGTACCACTGACTTGCAAACTCTCGATGCCCCAAAGCTGCTATGAGAGTTGTGGTTATTGACGTTCTCATGAAGTTAGGATGAAAACTTTATAAGAAGTGGATGTTCAAAGAATCATATCCCCATGGATATTCTCTGCAATTTAAGGAGAAAAATAAGGGTATAGACCCAATTAGTCATATTCTACGATGCCCAAGTTACTATATTTAGTAGACTCTTGTTATTTACTTATTTATTTGATCTCTTGAGTACAACACACACTTCTTACCATCACTTTGATTTCCTTTTAGGTGGACTAACCCAATGTATGGTCTTGGTGGGAAATAGGGCAGCCTCTCCTTTTAAAAGCCCAGTGAACAAGATTATTCCACCCCTTATTCCTGGGTTGTCAAGAGATGGATGTGTGACCTAGGCTCAGTCAGTCAGTCCTTTGCCCCGGGACTTTGCAGCTTGAGCTGGTGGCGTTAGGGTGCAGGGTTGCTGCGGTGGACAGGTCCGTGTGTGGATCACAACATTTCTGTAGCACGACATTTGCTGTGGTCCCTACTGCTTGGGCCTCCCACTCTCTCTTGTTCCTATTCATTTCCTAAGCCCAGTCCTCCCATTTTCTGAGTCTCTGACATACTTTCAGTAAAGTATCCCCTTTTTGAAAAGAGAGCCAGAATTGACTTCTGTTGCTAGAACCAAGAACCCTGACTAAAATATTACCTGAAGACTGGAGAAGAGACGTGAGCTTTCTGCAAAGTCTACTCCATTGATTAGAATACATAAGGGTATGCAGAATGCATGTAGGGTTTTAGGTATGTGCCTATGTTTGAAAAAAGGGGGTAGTAGCAACATGGGTAAAATTCACTAGAAACCTCTTGATAAATTGTTTTTGGAATGTCTGTAAGAGACAATCTTTCCCATAATAATGATGATAACAATAATTCAAATATTAAAATTACCATTTATTACATGCCTTCTTTACAAAAGACATTTATTTCTTAGAAGGTCTCAATCTTTTAATAGCCCTATGAGATAAGAGCATTTACTCCCATTTTATAGGTAAGATAACCAAGGTTCAGAGAGGATAAGAATTTCCCAAGGTCAGACAACTGGTAAAAAATCAGTCAACATTCCCCTCCAGTCCAAATCTTGTTCTCTTTTTGTTCTACAAGGTCATCTCTCTTCCAAAAACAGAGGGGGGAAGATTCTAGCCCAAAATATACCTTGTGAACCTCATATTGCTAAGTCTCTGCAGTTATCTTTTTTAACCACCGTGTCAACCAGACATTCTCAGACCCTCATTTTATTTTTAGATCTCACTGGTTTGTAACTTACTGGCGGTTGCATGTCAGGATTGCTAGCTCCAGAGCACAGAGGCAAGTGCTGCTAGGTGGAGTATGCATGCTTTTATTCCAAACACACCATCCTCCTTTTTGTTGACCTAGATAGTCCTTTGTGCTTTGTATTTTTGTTAGGGTTCTCCAGAGAAACAGAACCAGTAGAATATATGTAGGTATATCAAAAGAGATTTATTATGAGGGATGGACTCACATGATTAAGAAAGCTAAGAAGTCTCATGATCTACTGTCTGCAAGCTGGGAGCCCAGGAAAGCCAGTGGTGTAGTTCCAGTCCAAACCTGAAGGCCTGAGAGCCACTGGAGCCAGTGGTGTAACCAATCTGAGTCTGAAGGTCCAAGAACCAGGAGTGCTGATGTCCGAAGGCAGGAGCAGATCAATGTCCCAACTCAAGCCCTTTCTCCACCTTCTTGTTCTAATCTGGCAGTCAACAGATTGCATGATGCTCACCTGCATTGATGAGGCTGGGTCTTTTATACTCAGTCTACTGATTCAAATGCTAACCTCTCCCAGAAACACCTTCACAGATACACCCACAATTAATATTCTACCAGTGATCTGGGCATCCCTGAGCCCAATCCTGTCGACAAATAAAATTAACCATTGCTTATCTCAACTTCAACAGAGGTAGTTGTCAGGTTTTCCTTTCTTCTTTTTTTTTTTTTTTTTCTCCTTCCCTTTGTCTGTGACCTTTTTATTATTTCTGCAGTGACCAGGGGCTGTTTGACTCATCATTTCTCCTTTTTAGAATTTATTTTCCTCCCTTTTGTTTCAGAAATATATGTCTTGTCTAATTTGCCTAAAGTTTCTGGAAACATTTCAAAGATTTAAATTTTTCATGCAATCCAGAGCAAAGAGACTGAAGGTAGTGTAGGGTAGGAAGTAAAGGTGGGGATAAGGAAGATAGGAGAGACAGTCTGTGGTATTTGGGGGACCATGGGCTTTGAAAAGTTTGGAATAAAAGGGAGAGGTCTCTGCTTTCAGGGACAGTGCAGTAAACTTTCTGTAAAGGCAGATTTATATTGGTCTCAATTATTTTGTATCTCTTGGTATGAAAGCCTTATTTCATAACTATTCAAAATCTCTAGGACTAGGGATTAAATGGATATGAAATTAAGGCTGATGGTATCTAAAGAACGATTCTGGAAAGAATATTTACACTTAAATTGCCTAAGAAAGTCATTTCTTTTTCTTTTAAATTTATGTGAAGTTAAAAGTTAATCTAGAAGCAGTTTTAAGAATTAATTTGGGTTTTGGTGGGGGGAATGGGAAGTAGAAGGTACAGAGTGAGGAAAGAAACCCTTTAGCTAGGAACTTAATGGCTCTGAGGTAGTTTTTCATATAATTAAGCTACATTAATGTAATATAATATAGTCTGACTACATTACTGTAGTAGAAGCAGATGAATATAAAAATATATTACCATCGATACAGGAAGTCATTGCAAGAGTTTGTTTTTCACAACTAGTTTTTTTATTCCAATTAGAATTACTTATGCTACATTATTATGTTTAATTTATTGATTTATTCTAGCCTCATGAAGCTAGAATATATATAAAAATATATATGACGATCAAGACTTAAATGGATGTCGAAAGATGAAAGGTGAAGAAATGGGGTAAACTAGTAAAACAAAGCCAGGAGAGGAATTAGAACATGACATGCATACCGCAAGGTCTTGCCTGATGGTAAAAGTGCTTGAAAGTTCAGGTCTTGGTTTCTTGTGACCAAAGCAAAGAGGGCAAGATCATGAGTTGACGCTGTTCAGGAATGTTGTTAAGAGAAATCAGATCTTGCTCTGGCACGAGGATTCACTGGACAGCAGAATCACAGTTTCTGACAGGGACACCAATTTTGCAGTGTGAGTTGCTGAGTCTACATCTCCTCCCACTGCTTGCCAAGTTGAGAGCTCTCTCTTACAGTTAAACTCAAGGATTCTTCAAAGTCTCCCCCATGGGCCCTGCAACTTGCTAACGGAGGCCCAAGGCTTCTGCTCACTGTGTGCAGGTGCTGACTGCAAAGCTGGCCCTCAGGGGATTTGTGGGCAGCTCCTACTCACAAGGGTCCCCTTGCCTTTGTGTCCTGTCTGTGACCTGGGTCTCCTGGCTGAGGGCCCCTGGCCTGTTCTGGCTCCACCTCAGGGTGGGATAGGGATAGTCCAGGTGAGGGCATGAAGAAAACTGGAAAGACGGCTCCAACAGCAACGCCTGGTCCCTGAAGGAAACTCAGGGTCTGGGTCACAAGCAGGTCATGGGGACTGGATATTCTCATAACCTTCTCTAGCATCCTCGTGGCGTACTTCTTAGCCCTGACTTTCCTTGCTCAGTCCCTGGCAAATAATCCTTTTCCTTGAAATAATGGCTGAGGAGTCCTGGGAGAGAAGTACACGGTTATCCTGGTGGGCACCTGAAGACCCCAGTGATCTGAGTCAAGGTCAAGACATGCCTGCAGGACCTGTTCTGACTCACTGCAGGTGCCTCTCAGGCTCCTTTCATGCTCAGCTGAGGCTTCTGGAGGCTGCCCTTTCCCCATCTTAGGACAGACAACGGAGGAATTCTGAGGGGAAAAAGCTCATGAGAGAAAGGAAGTTACTGTTTTTGTTGAGGGTCCACTGTGCCTAATGCATTGAACTACGTGCTTCATTAAGGGAGAATAAGTCCTGGGAAGAGACAAGCCAGAAACATGGACCCACTTGCCTTCCAGACGTGTTTCTAGGTGCTCTGCTTGGGAGGAAATTAGAAAGTCATGAGCGGTGAAAAACAGCAAGCCTCTTACAGCCCAGTCCTTAAACCGTCCCCCAGCGTTTCAGCCTCTCTCCCAAGACAGGAAAGAGATACAATAGCAGCAGGCTCTGAAAGATTCAGCCATCAGGAGAGACCCACGTTGTCTTCTCATGTGCAGGGCGATGACTGCTATCAGTGCCAAGGGACAGACATTGCTGCTCTGGAAAGCTCTGCTGTGCCTAACAGCCCACTTACCCCCTCAGCTCCAGTGAAGACAACAGCATTGCCCCAAAGCTCACCTGCACCCTTCTGTCCCTGCTGGGTGCTCCAGACCTGGGAGTAAACCATGCACGGACACACTGGATTCACTGAAAGAGGGGACAAGATTAGACAGGTGGTGGTGGTCAAGGACTCACACAGGCACTTTTCCCGACCACATGCTTCATACTTACCTTGACAACCCCAAATGAGTCCCAGCAGGACCTGGGATGTCAAGGACATCCTTACAAGCCTCACCTCATTGGCCCTTTCCCTACACCTTTCCTCACCTGGAGCCCTGACCTAACAGCAGTGTTCACCATTGCTATACACGGGCTCCTGGTCCCTGGCTGGGGCAGGTGAGCTAGAGTAGAGGCATCCCAGGAGACCTGGGCTGAAAGTTTCTGAAAGCACAGAAATATGTGTCGGTCCTTGGGACAGTGAATTAGGAGGAGAAGAAAGGCTGGCCAGGGGGCTAAAGTGTAGACAGAGTTTCAGAGGATTCGGTACCCAGAAAGGCATGGAGTGTTGCAAGGTAGGGTTAGAAAGGGGGAGGGATGCAGAACATGGCACGTTCAAATTTCTATTTTTGAGCCATTTTCCAAGTTCTCCATTTTGAGTGCTAAATAAGTCAGAAGGAGAGTTCCAGCATCCTTTGCACACTAGATGTTGAATAAATGAACCAACACATAAATATGGACTAGACACAGAGACCTCACCTGTGGGGGTCGGCACCAGAACCTGCTCCTGTGAGGCGGGGAAGAACTAGTGTTTGCCAAGGGGAAGGTCTCTCTAGGATGGATTTGGCATAAAAGGCGTCCACTCATTTCACGTATCAGTAGATGACGGTCTGGAAGGCCCCTTGCTGGGAAGTTTGCAGTCAGAATAAGCATCCCACAATCTACGTGACCCCCTGCTCCTGGCACAGTGCCTGGCATTGAATTAGTGCTTAATATATGTTAGTGGAATGAATGAAAAATGTGAAATGCCTGTCTTCCCAGGGGCAGACAGCAGGTGCTTTACACCTGGAAAATTTAGCGATTTGGCTACTGGCTGTGTAACCTAAACGAATCGCTTAGCTTCCGTAGACCTTGGTGTGCTCTTTATGAGTAGAGTGTAGTGCATTAAACATGAGCTCTGGGGCCACACTTCTTCAGCCAGCCTGTAGTTGGGTCACTTTAAGGTCACTCATCATTCCTGTACCTCTTGTTTCTGTATTTGTGAAATGGGGAAAACAGTAATAATAATAATACCTCTCAAATGAAGATTAAATTAGTCAATGCATGCTAAAGTGACGGTAACAGCATTTGACACACGGTGAAGATATTGCTACTATTTTTTTTTATTATTATTATTTTGTTAGTTTTACGAATTAGCCCAAACCTGGCTGTGCTTTTGAGTTACTCAGGGAATTAAATAAATACCATTTCTTGATCCTCATTTCCAAAAATTCAGATTCAGTAAGTCTGGGCTGGGATCAGATATTTGTTTATTCTATGGCTGATTCTGTTGTGCAGCCAGATTTATTGACTCCAGGGCTATGCTACTTAACCCTATGGGATGCTGTCTCTGTAGACTACCATGTGAACGGCATCCCCTCGAGTTGTACTGTGTGGTGACTCTGACCTGGTTTCTTCCAGTCCTAAGAGGCTGTGATTCTGTTCTGTGTCCCAGATAGGCAGAGTTCAGGGTAATCCTATAGCATATATTCAGGACATACTTGATTTTGAAATTAAAGGACCCACAATTTTGAATTCTTGAGGATTTTAATTATTTGGCCATCACTGATTTGCTTTGCACAAGTAATATACAGTCTTGCCTGGAAGGTTTAAAAAGTGAATATTTAAATGAAGTAAACATGAACTTTAACAGGTACCCTTAGCAGGCAGGGTAGTTTTCATCCTGCTGGAGTCTATATTCTTCCTTCCTCTGTCCTGAAAATAAGGCGCTTTAAAACACTCTAAATACCCTTCAAGGCCATGGAGATCTGCAACCACTTGTTTGGTGTGTGCCAGGCTCCCTTCTGTCCCTCTGGTTAGTATCTTCATGGGGACATTTCGCTCTGAAGGTCTTCTGCAGTCTCTTGGCACAGGGCATTTTAATAGGCTCCTTTTGTGACTGGGGATATTAAGTGAGGGCCGGGGTCCTTTTCCTTCCCTGTGTTAGGATTTTCTCTAATTTTGACATTGTCTTTATGTGAGCTTGCTGGATATCTGGAGGGCTCCTAAGGATGGAAGTGCTGTCCTTGGCACCAATATGCTGGGCGTCCCTAATCCATCTAGTAAGTGCATTATGGCATAATATTACAAGAGCCTTTTTTTAAAAAGGTAAAAGTAGTGGAAAGACTCCCCAGAGAGAAACATCAAAAGCCTCTCTTGGGATTAACAGCTCTTCTTAGGGCATAAGAATTGAAAAAGGTGATGGAAGCGGGCTAAATTGGGAGAGGAAATGTGATTATTCCATTGTGGGTAAAGGACCTAGCCTATATTAATTTTGGAACAAGTGACTTCTTGGAGTCAAGGTAGTGATATCGGATTGTCTATTGTCAAGATTTTAGCTGGCTTTGTGTGTCCAATAAAGTCTTCTTCTGGGGGGAGGCACCCCTCACCTATTAGATGACAATTGTGCTTGGTTCATGAGGTTTGGGTGAGGTTGCCTCCTCCTTCCTTACTCCTGTGAAGGGTGGGACATGTGCCATTCATGCTCCAGGCTGGCTCGTCCCAAGTTCTCCTGAGACTTCTGCAGGAGCCATCTGGATCCTGAGCATTAAACAAGAGCCAGGCTTGGAGTAGCCAGCACCCTCCTGCTACCAAGAGGGCAGCCTAGGACCTGTCTCTGTGTGAGTACAAGCTGAGGTAAGCAAGCTGTGGCTGACTTCCATCTATTTATGTTTTCCACGGGCTTGATTCTCTACTTGCACTTCATTCTTCTCTAATTGTCAATGTTTTTGTCACAAGCTTTCTCAAGTCCTTCTTGCAATGAATTAGAGGTATAACTAAATGAGTAAATGAAGTAAAAGACATTTTATATAAAATGATTGTGTACTTCATGTTATCCTCAGAATGCCTCTATGTGAGGGCAAGGAGAGGATGCATTAATATCCCCATTTTCAGAGAAAGAAAAAGAAGGTCCGAGAGATAAAATCATTGTCTTGGTAGGTTTTTAATATATCCCACCCAGCAAGTGGCAGAACTGTGGCTAGAACTCATCTCTTTACTTCCAATCCAAGGCTCTTTCTATTATATTATACATTATCATATATAATTATGCATAATATAGTATATTATAATATATTATAATTAATATGCCAGTTATACTGTATTTAATATACCCATTGTATTATATTCTATAGTACTTAGAATACGCAGATTATTTCTTTTCAAATCTAGTTCCCTGTTGTATTTCTCTTGTCTATGCATCTTCATGGAGATTGTTTCTAACGCATAGCTACTTTGTCAGAGTTCTATTGAATAAACAAATGTAAATGGGCAATCAGTCTCACTTGAACTCACATATGTAAAGCACTTTCTTGGAGGGTTGAATTACTTTAACTGACAGCCTCACCCACTGGGTGGCAGCTTCCAGACTACGTGTATGCCACCTGCTGCACCCAAGGAGCATTTTGGGTGATAATCAGCAACAAAGAGTAAAAGCAGAAGTTACAAACCTGACTTCCTCTGGAACCTTAAGTAAAAAACAGAGCAGCAGTTGCCAGGAAACCAAGCAGTGACTCCCCCCACCTCCCCGCCATCACTGCCTCCGGAAGGTGGCTCTTGTCCTCTGCAGGTTCTGAAGAGAGAGGCCTGGGACTCAGGCTGGAAATCTGCAGATACTGCGGGGGAGGGGGCGTGAGGTCGGGGATGGGGCAGGGGTCCCAGTGAGTTTTGCCTTAGTTTGAAATGGTTAAGTGGATGTTCAGTTATTCGTCCAATGACCTGGAGTGTAGTCCACTCCTCTCAGGCTAGTGTGAGGCTGGCTGCTAACTTTCACAATTTCTAGTAGTCTCTATTTCCAGTATGAGTCACTGAGGAACCCCAATTTTTTTTTTTTTTTTTTGGCTGTGGCACATGGCTTGTGGGATCTCAGTTGCCTGACCGGGGACTGAACCTGGGCCATGGCAGTGAAAGTGAGGAGGCCTAACCACTGGACCACCAGGGAATTCCCGAGGAGCCCCAATCTTAACCAAATGCCCTTTCTCATTGACCGGCACGCTTAGAGTCTTTCCTCTGGAAGGGAAGCGTGTAACCCAGGCTCAAGCAACACACAAATGCCATTGAATAGCAGTGCCTCACTGCGCTGGGCCCCCAGGCCATTGTCAGCCTCACGGAGTAGTTTCCAGCATGTTCTGTGGTCAGAGAGAGAATGAAGGATGCTCCTCCTCCAAATGGGGCCGAGCTGGTCCCCAGGCTGACATCCTCATGACAAAACCAGTACAGGATGGGGGAGAGCCTCTCCGGGCCTCACGGGGAAGCTCCATCGCGTTCCCCACCACAGCCTGGGCTCCGGGAGCCCTGAGGGTGAGGACAGGGTGACACACAGGACCTGAGGGGGACCGCGGGCTGTCAGAGAGGGTCTCTTCCTCTTGACAGTTCACCACCTACCCCTGCCTCTGTTCCCACATTCCAGATTTAATCCTTAGATCAGGGCTGTCCAACAGAACTTCCTGCAATGGTGGAAATGCTCTATTTCTGTGCTGCTCAGTATGGCAGCCACTACCCCATATGGCTGTTGTGCACTTGAAATGTGACTAGTGTGAATAAAAGAGAAAATTTCTTATTTTAATTAATTTAAATGTAAACAGCCAAATGTGATGAGCGGCCACTGTATTGAACAGCACAGCTGAAGAGGCATTTACCCCAGAGCTGTGAGGATGAATTCCAGGAAGCCTTTCTCCGGCTGGCTGACAGCATCAGTGTCCTTTCATCTCTTTCATCTTACTATCTTATTTTTTTTCTACCGAATTTGTAGTTCCCCTAAAGCAGCTGTTCATTTTGGAAGGTCTGCCTTTGTCAGAAAAGAATTATCTCTTCATAGCTCTGGTCCCTATGATCACCTTAAAGTGTTCTCATGACCCAAAGGATCCCTGAGTCCAGTTTGAGTACCTCTGACTGAACTGTGGGTGGGTGAAACTCACTTCTCACAGTGATATTTACTGCCTCACTCTGGATGAGGCCATAGCTGTTGTCAGCTGTAGAGTAGTATCCCCCAGCCTGGCCCTCCGTGATAACAAGGATTTACAGCTCTGCTCCCTGGAAATGCCATGTTTTTGTCCCCAAACTCTCCTTCACGTCCCCTCTGTGTCAGGAAAAGGTGATGTCCCCTGCGCCTTCAGACACAGAGCAGACAAGGACCAGTGCCTTCCTTTCAATCACCTGCCCTTTGGGGGCAGAGTTTCCATGGAGACACAAGACACAGGGATCCCTGTGTGAATAGGAGACAGCAGGTGAGGCTTGACTCTTGGGAACATCAAGGCTGAAGTGGTTGGTATCACCCTAAAAGTGACAGCAGATGGAGTTGGAAATTTTGAGCAAGATCAGAAAAGAGAGATCTTTGTAGAGTACGAATTGAGGATGCTGGGTGTCAATCCTGAGTATATTTCTGTGGGAGGCAAGATTCTCACTTCTCAGCCTTCAGTCACATGAGGTTCCTCATCTCATAATGTACTCGTTTCAGGAGCTTATTTCCCCTAGGGGGCCAGGGTGGGCAACACCAGGGAAAAAGTCCTTGGGCTTGTGCTTGGTGACAATGGGTAGAAGTCTTGTGCTGAGAACTAGGAAGAATAATGGAAAATATTAGCCCTCCTTTAAAGGGACATCACGCAAGATGATAAACTGCTTCTCTCCCTTCTTTTCAGACCTACATGAAGACCCTCTGCTTCAATACTATCTTCTCTAATTGCTCCGATATAAAACGGATCTCTCTGTTCTCTCAAATCCTATTGTGTTGGATTTGGTATTAGGCTACTCTCTAGCTGACTGTCAGCTCCCTGCAAAGCCTCTATAGCATAATAATAGGCACCCAGTATATAGCTGATTATATTACAATAGGAAAGGTCAAGTTAAGAGGAATGTGGTGGACATTCTGAAGTTTTATGATTCTTGAAGCCTCTCGGTAACCATTCCAGTCCTAAAGCACTATTAGAAATGAGAGGAGCTCAGGATAGCCTCAGGATCTCTCTGGAACAGACCCCCATCCCCATCTTATGGGAAAAGAAGGAACTAAGGTCTGAATAATGCCCTGCCCTACCTCCCTTTTCCAGCCCCAGTGTCCCTTTTCACCAAAACTCACTCTGCACATAAATTTGGAATCTCTGGCTCTGTTACCAGACACAGGAAGTCACTTCTGTACCTTGTACCAGGAAGACCCTGAGTCTTCTTTCCACCTGGCAGTGATCTGGAGCTTTGGGGAGCTGCTCCAGCATGACCCTAGGTCCTAGACATCTCTGAAGAGGTGAAATTGAAGTTGGGCATCTGACTCTGTGGACAGAGCGGAGTCTCACAGGTTAGGGTTACTAGACTCTCCTTGGTGGGCCAGATGGTGTTAGCTGTCAGCACAGGAGGTGGAAACAGCTCTAAAGAGAAGAACAGACATAATCCCAGGGCAGCGAGGCTCAGAGCACCTGGAGAGACTCATCTATGTTCTCAGCACTATCAGATAAGTCTTACAAAACCAAGTCAGTAGAATCACCACCCAACTCCCTGGCACAACTGAAGTATCATAATTTCTACCCATGGCTTTCTAGGGAAGCTTGATGAGCACACCCTCTGCCTCCCCGCTCCTTGACGAGCCTTGTTTGCACCCAACCTTGCTATACCTGGAGTGTAGTCATTACCTTGAATTTTGACCCTTACAAGGTTTGAAGTTCTTTGCCACAGAGATACATAACCTTTCTCAGAAAGCAGCGCAATTATATAAGCCATTGTATCTGGAGACCGCTTTTGGTATGCTGAAGCTTGAGTTCCTTGTAAAAGCAGCAAGTTTTTTTCTTTTTTTTTTTTTAACATCTTTATTGGAGTATAATTGCTTTACAATGGTGTGTTAGTTTCTGCTTTATAACAAAGTGAATCAGCTATACATATAGGTATACCCCCATATCTCCTCCCTCTTGCGTCTCCCTCCCACCCTCCCTATCCCACCCCTCTAGGTGGTCACAGAGCACCTAGCTGATCTCCCTGTGCTATGCGGCTGTTTCCCACTAGCTAGCTATTTTACATTTGGTAGTGTATATATGTCCATGCCACTCTCTCACTTCATCCCAGCTTACCCTTCCTCCTCCCCGTGTCCTCAAGTCCATTCTCTATGTCAAGCAGCAAGTTTTTTCCCATCCTTGTAGTAAATCATTTCATTCAATTCCCCTCCCTCCCTTCCCCAGCAACTCAGAATCACTCTATCCCCTTCAAAGATAGAGTGTGGGACCTGGAGAACCAGCCAGTCTGCAACAGACAGTAGACACTCAATTCACTCCTTGATTTTCCATCCTCTGGGTGCCTGTTGATATCTTGCACTCCCTTTCCCCACAAAACCTATCCATTCATAGTTTCTTCAATGACAGTTTTGCTTTTTCCTCATGAATTTTACCCTTCACTCAGGAGCAGATGATTTCTGAAGACTGACCCTCCTCTCCCTCACCTGAAGAGTCTACCAGGTACACAGGGTCACTGGGACTCAAGTTCAGGGTACAGCACTGGTGCTTTCCAGCACGTGTCTCTTTTTTTTTTAAACGTCTTTATTGAAGTATAATTGCCTTACAATGGTGTGTTAGCTTCTGCTTTATAACAAAGTGAATCAGTTATACATATACAATATGTTCCCATATCTCTTCCCTCTTGCATCTCCCTCCCTCCCACCCTCCCCATCCCACCCCTCTAGGTGGTCACAAAGCACCGAGCTGATCTCCCTGTGCTATGCGGCTGCTTCCCACTAGCTATCTATTTTACATTTGGTAGTGTATATATGTCCATGACACTCTCTCACCCTGTCACATCTCACCCCACCCCCTCCCCATATCCTCAAGTCCATTCTCTAGTAGGTCTGTGTCTTTATTCCCGTCTTGCCACTAGGTTCTTCATGGCCTTTTTTTTTTTTTTCCCTTAGATTCCGTATATATGTGTTAGCATACTGTATTTGTTTTTCTCTTTCTGACTTACTTCACTCTGTATGACAGACTCTAACTCCATCCACCTCATTACAAATACCTCCATTTCATTTCTTTTTATGGCTGAGTAATATTCCATTGTGTATATGTGCCACATCTTCTTTATCCATTCATCTGTCGATGGACATTTAGGTTGCTTCCATGTCCTGGCTATTGTAAATAGAGCTGCAATGAACATTTTGGTACATGACTCTTTTTGAACTATGGTTTTCTCAGGGTATATGCCCAGTAGTGGGATTGCTGGGTCGTATGGTAGTTCTATTTGTAGTTTTTTAAGGAACCTCCATACTGTTCTCCATAGTGGCTGTATCAATTTACATTCCCACCAACAGTGCAAGAGAGTTCCCTTTCCTCCACACCCTCTCCAGCATTTATTGTTTCTAGATTTTTTGATGATGGCCATTCTGACCGGTGTGAGATGATATCTCATTGTAGTTTTGATTTGCATTTCTCTAATGATTAATGATGTTGAGCATTCTTTCATGTGTCTGTAGGCCATCTGTATATCTTCTTTGGAGAAATGTCTATTTAGGTCTTCTGCCCATTTTTGGATTGGGTTGTTCGTTTTTTTGTTATTGAGCTGCATGAGCTGCTTGTAAATCTTGGAGATTAATCCTTTGTCAGTTGCTTCATTTGCCAATATTTTCTCCCATTCTGATGGTTGTCTTTTGGTCTTGTTTATGGTTTCCTTTGCTGTGCAAAAGCTTTTAAGTTTCATTAGGTCCCATTTGTTTATTTGTGTTCTTATTTCCATTTCTCTGGGAGCTGGGTCAAAAAGAATCTTGCTGTGATGTATGTCATAGAGTGTTCTGCCTATGTTTTCCTCTAAGAGTTTGATAGTGTCTGGTCCTACACTTAGGTCTTTAATCCATTTTGAGTTTATTTTTGTGCATGGTGTCAGGGAGTGTTCTAATTTCATACTTTTACAAGTATCTGTCCAATTTTCCCAGCACCACTTATTGAAGAGGCTGTCTTTTCTCCACTGTATATGCTTGCCTCCTTTATCAACGATAAGGTGACCATATGTGCGTGGGTTTATCTCTGGGCTTTCTATCCTGTTCCATTGATCAATATTTCTGTTTTTGTGCCAGTACCAAACTGTCTTGATTACTGTAGCTTTGTAATATCGTCTGAAGTCAGGGAGCCTGATTCCCCCAGCTCCATTTTTCGTTCTCAAGATTGCTTTGGCTATTTGGGGTCTTTTGTGTTTCCATACAAATTGTGAAATTTTTTGTTCTAGTTCTGTGAAAAATGCCAGTGGTAGTTTGATAGGGATTGCATTGAATCTGTAGATTGCTTTGGGTAGTAGAGTCATTTTCACAATGTTGATTCTTCCAATCCAGGAACATGGTATATCTTTCCATCTATTTGTATCATCTTTAATTTCTTTCATCAGTGTCTTATAATTTTCTGCATACAGGTCTTTTGTCTCCTTAGGTAGGTTTATTCCTAGATATTTTATTCTTTTTGTTGCAATGGTAAACGGGAGTGTTTTCTTAATTTCACTTTCAGATTTTTCGTCATTAGTGTATAGAAATGCAAGAGATTTCTGTGCATTAATTTTGTATCCTGCTACTTTACCAAATTCATTGATTAGCTCTAGTAGTTTTCTGGTAGCATCTTTAGGATTCTCTATGTATAGTATCATGTCATCTGCAAACAGTGACAGCTTTACTTCTTCTTTTCCGATTTGGATTCCTTTTATTTCTTTGTCTTCTCTGATTGCTGTGGCTAACACTTCCAAAACTATGTTGAATAATAGTGGTGAGAGTGGGCAACCTTGTCTTGTTCCTGATCTTAGTGGAAATGGTTTCAGTTTTTCACCATTGAGGACGATGTTGGCTGTGGGTTTGTCATATATGGCCTTTATTATGTTGAGGAAAGTTCCCTCTATGCCTACTTTCTGCAGGGCTTTTATCATAAATGGGTGTTGAATTTTGTCGAAAGCTTTCTCTGCATCTATTGAGATGATCATATGGTTTTTCTCCTTCAATTTGTTAATATGGTGTATCACACTGATTGATTTGCGTATATTGAAGAATCCTTGCATTCCTGGGATAAACCCCACTTGATCATGGTGTATGATCCTTTTAATGTGCTGTTGGATTCTGTTTGCGAGTATTTTGTTGAGGATTTTTGCATCTATGTTCATCAGTGATATTGGCCTGTAGTTTTCTTTCTTTGTGACATCTTTGTCTGGTTTTGGTATCAGGGTGATGGTGGCCTCGTAGAATGAGTTTGGGAGTGTTCCTCCCTCTGTAATATTTTGGAAGAGTTTGAGAAGGATAGGTGTTAGCTCTTCTCTAAATGTTGGATAGAATTCACCTGTGAAGCCATCTGGTCCTGGTCTTTTGTTTGTTGGAAGGTTTTTAATCACAGTTTCAATTTCAGTGCTTGTGATTGGTCTGTTCATATTTTCTATTTCTTCCTGGTTCAGTCTCGGCAGTTTGTGCATTTCTAAGAATCTGTCCATTTCTTCCCAGCACGTGTCTCTTAAATAGCATTTGAAATGAAATTTTTAGTCCATATTCTTCCATAGGCTCATCATGCTCTCTCTGTTCCTGGGTAGAGGGATGCTTTGCAAGTCATTGTTACCACTGTGCCTTGGAAGATGGTGGTCCATGGAGGATGGAAGAGAGCACAGCTTTTGGTTGGGCAGCAGACGGAAGGAACCTGTCATGAATCAAGTTTCCACTGGGCGCCAGGCACCTAGTTATACTCTTTACATGCGGTCACTGAATCCTCACGAATACCCATGGGGTCATTATCATCATGTCTTATTTGTAAACATGTAAGTCAGTGGGGGATCAGGCCATTTTGCCCATGGTCACAGAGCTAGAGTGTAGCAAAGATAGGATTTGAACCTCATTCGCTGAATTTTAAGGCCATAGTCTTTCTACTAAACCATGCTGTCTGCCTGAGAAAGAAAGAGACAGAGAAAGAAAGAGAAAGAGACCCTACGTTTGGATTGGCTGCCAAAACCCTCATCCCTTGCTTGGCTGGTGCCAAGGAAGTGAGGAGCCCACATTGCTCTGGGGTAGTTATGGGACTTTCTCGTATGATTCTTTATGAGTATCAGGGCCTGAAATGAATCAGACAAATGAGTAAACAGTTCCTCCTCCCACACCCCAAAACAGCTCTGACTCTTGCTCAGACCAGGAAATAACAAGTTGAGACAGGGTCAATATGAAATATTGAGTTTGTAGGTAAAAAGGATGGAAATGACAGGAGTTTGTTCTGAGCCTGGATCAAAGATTTGGGTGAGACATTTCCTGTGAATATTTCTGTCCGAGCTGCCTCCCTGTTCCTAAAATGGACTTCCAGCTGGGGTGCTCCCAGGAGACTTCATGCACCTGCAGCCAGGTGAAGACACTGTCTCCTTACCTGCCTTTCCTTTGTCAGGTGCGTCCTCCTCCTTTTGCAGAAAAGGTCAGAAAGTAAACTCTCGAGCAGAGCAGAGCAGGAAGGTGCCAGGAACAGAGAGGTAGATAGGACTAGAATGACGGCCTAGGGGAAAGGGGGACACTTCCCTGCCGCTGTGGGGAGAAGGATTGCTACAATCTTCCCCAGGCTCCTGTGCCAGGCACTATAACTCCAAGGCCATGAAGAAGAAACAAAGAGGAACTTGCAGGACTCTCCTCAGCCAGGAACTGCAAGAGAGAGAGACATGAGAAATTAGCACAGTACAGGGATCCCGTTCTCAGCTGCACACTCACACTTTATCTGCCTTTCTTTGCCTTCTCTATGTTGCCCTGTCCCTACCCAAACAGCCGATGGACACTTCTGCAGTTCATCATCAGGACCTATTGGCTACTCAGCAGTTCTCTTTTTTGGTCCCAGACGCTAGTGTGGAATAGCCCAGAGGCAAGAAGGACAGTGGAGAAAGACGTCTAGCCGTTCCCTTTCCTCGGCACTGGTCTCCCTTACCTGCTCTCTGGTTTGACTTTGTTGCCCAGAGAAGGGCTTAGCAGAAGTCTGATCTCACCAAGTTCTCATCTGGGGGATTGTCCCTCTATAAGGGCACTCAGTGGAAGCAACTTCCTTGTTCACGCACTCATTTATTCAACAAGCGTTTGGTAAATACTTACTGTGCCAGGAGTGGGTCTAAATATTAGAGTTACCAAGAATAAGACACTGCCCCTACCCTCAAGAAAATTACAGTCTAATGGAGGAGATGTTAAGTTGATAAGAAATTACAATACAGTGTGATAGGGCTATGACAGTGGGAAGAGAGAGAATTATTAAGAACACAGAAGTGGGTATCAAATTTCTCCTTTTTAAATAAAAAAAGACCATTTATGTAGTTTTGCAATGTAACAGGGATATATCAGAGTAAAAATGCTAAGCCTACTATCAGAATTGAAGTTTGAAACTCTTATTTTTCAAATATTTTAAATATTATTTATATTTAAAAAAATATAACTGCCCATATATATTTTCAATTCCACTGCTCATCAGATTTCACTATTTCCTTCCAAACATTTTTCTTGTATGTGTATTATCTTAACCTAATTTTAGTGCTTGTTAAGGTACAGTTTAGAATTCTGCTTTCATTTCTTTGATATTATCATATTATAATAAATACAGTGAACATCATGGTGCATATTTTCTTCTCCATGCTCACCCCTTTACTTTAGATTCCCAGAACTGGGATTCCTAGGTCAACATACTTGCCATTTTTTAACTGGCTTTCCAGATATGCTTTACCACTTCCGCTGTCAGGAGCAATGTGACTGCATTTGCTTCACTCAATCTTACCGCACTGGGAAACTAGCATGTAGCCTTCTGGGATTATTGTTGCTGTTGCAAATTTATTGACTGTAAACTGTACCGCCATGTTTTAATCTGTGTTTCTTGAATGGATTTACTCATTCATACAAGAAATATTAATTGAGTGCAGCTATGTGCCAGGCACTCTGCTAGGTTTTAGGGATCAACAATGGTTTTTGTGGAGCGGATGATCAAGTAAGCAGCTGCTGCAGGAAGTGTCTTTTAGTAGATCATCATGATCTTTATCCATTTACCCAAAACATTTTCAAGTTTTTTTGCCAATTTATATGAATTCTTTACATCATATCTCAGCTCTTTGCCTTATTAGCTGTAAATATTTTCCAAAGG
The DNA here is from genome assembly GCF_965194805.1 of Balaenoptera borealis. NCBI lineage: Eukaryota > Metazoa > Chordata > Mammalia > Artiodactyla > Balaenopteridae > Balaenoptera > Balaenoptera borealis. The sequence goes on along the minus strand of NC_138860.1, from coordinate 79,992,560 downwards.
TAATACTCATTTTTATTATAGTTGTATTAGTATCATAAAACAGAAATATCAAATGTTTATTTTAGAAAATCTTCTCTGAATTTTCTACTACTTCAATATTTAGGAAGACATAATCTGTATAAAAATCCAATACAGTTTTAATTCATTTTCCATGTTTCTGAGAATTAAAAAAATACACTTATTTCTTAATTATCTGGTTTACTTTAAAATTTACAGTGGAATCTGTAAATATCTATTGTGTGATGATGTCTACTTACCATAAATTAAGCTAATATGTAATTGAACGTATTTCTAGATTTCTATTATTTTCCATTGATCTATATTTATATCTTGTACCCATAACATCATCTTTTTATATTGTTCTAGAATCTATTTTTAAAATATATGAATTAGATTTCCAATGTTACTCTTTTAAAAAAAAATCTATTCTTTGATACTCTCACCAATAGATTTTTCCTGATAAGTTTTTGAACATTTTATTGAATTCCCAGGAAAATTCTGCAGGTAGTTTGATTGAAATTATATGGAATCTATAAATCAACTTGGGGAGAACTGACATCTTTATAACACTTCTACCTTAGTGTTCCTATCCAGACTAATGACATGTCTTCATTCATTGAAGTTTTCTTTGTACAGTTTTATAGATTTCCTTTTATAAGTCAAAAAACATTTTTAGCACTCCTATTTTTTCACTTTTATGGCTATTTTAGATGGCATTTCTTTGCTATAATCTCAAACTAATATTTGATAATATTCAAGGATGTCACTGTTTTGGTTGTTTATCTTGAATCTTCCTAATTAATTCATATTCATGTACTTCAAACTATACCACATGAATGATATAATCAAGAATAGAGGCTGCATAGTTCATAACACAATAGCAAACAAGCAAGTGCCAAATAAGTGTGGTGGGAATGAATAAAGAATGAATAATATATTTTAAATCTTGCCTTCCAATGTGTATGCCTCTTACTTTTGCTACTAATGTTAGTGTATTGGCAAAATTTAAAAACTATTACAAATAATAATGATAGCAAGCATCTTGGTTCTAGCTCCAATTTGAATGGCAATTTTAGTGTTGTTCTGTTATGTATAATATTGGCTGTCAATCTAGAACAGGTATTCTTTGTTATGTTAAGTAGGCAATCTTCTGTTCTGTGATACTTATTTTAGGAATAGATATTGATTTTTTATACCTATTCTAATAATATTGGCACCTGTTGTCACCATAATTTTTCTCCTATTTAGCATTTTGATGTGGTTAATTATATAATAACCATCGATTTATCTATTCTTCAATTCTGACACAAATTCTACTCGGTAGTATTTAGTGTAAGATGAAAATACTAGCAAATTGCTAGTGAGCACTCAAAAAATATTAACATTTCTATTGTCATAATTTTTATTTTGACACGCTGCTAAATTCTCATTTAAGAAGATAGGGGCCCACATTCCAAGGAAAGCTTTCCCAGTCCATTTTACCCCTAGAGAATGCCTGAGGGCAGAGCCCAAGGGAATTTTTATGGGCATCTGAGACTAGTGCTCTGGGGACGCTGAACAATCCATCCCATCCAGGTCTTGCTCTGTGGTGCCCACTCACCTAGAACCAGCAACAAATCCACAGCAGCATGGAGTCTTATTCCAGGAGACTCAGATGCAGTTCCTCTTGGAAATTGACAGTTGTACTTGGATCTGAGGACAGAGGCTGTCCACAGTGGCACCAATAAGCATGGTCCAGAAGATTCTGAAAAGGGGAAGCCGAGGACACTGCTATTTGCTAATTGCCATTTCCTCTGCTGTGGGTCCTAAGGAAGTGAAATTGTTCTCTTGTTTATATATCTGCTTAAATATAGGTCAACAATGTAGCTAAAATAGTCAAGAAGTCATCCAGGAACTGTAAGACTTGGTATCCCATTATAACAGTTCAAGTCTCCCTAGTTTCTGTGTCTGGGGGATTTCATTCATTCCTTTAACAATTATCTATTGCTTATTTACTGTGTCTCATGGGCTGAGTTATACAGGTGACCTATATCTCCCTGGCCATGTGGTGTTGAACGAAGCTAACGATCCCTGCCCTCATATAGTTTCTAGTCTAATGAGGGGAGAAAGCCTTGATAGGGAATGACATATCTATTTTCCTGTTAGGATCAAAAAACTTACTTGAACCTAAATGTAAGGCCAGACACTATCAAACTCTTAGAGGAAAACATAGGCAGAACACTCTATGACATAAATCACAGCAAGATCCTTTTGACCCATCTCCTAGAGAAATGGAAATAAAAACAAAAATAAACAAATGGGACCTAATGAAACTTCAAAGCTTTTGCACAGCAAAGGAAACCATAAACAAGACCAAAAGACAACCTTCAGAATGGGAGAAAATATTTGCAAATGAAGCAACTGACAAAGGATTAGTCTCCAAAATTTACAAGCAGCTCATGCAGCTCAATAACAAAAAAACAAACAACCCAATCCAAACATGGGCAGAAGACCTAAATAGACATTTCTCCAAAGAAGATATACAGATTGCCAACAAACACGTGAAAGAATGCTCAACATCATTAATCATTAGAGAAATGCAAATCAAAACTACAATGAGATATCATCTCACACCAGTCAGAATGGCCATCATCAAAAAATCTAGAAACAATAAATGCTGGAAAGGGTGTGGAGAAAAGGAAACACTCTTGCACTGTTGGTGGGAATGTAAATTGATACAGCCACTATGGAGAACAGTATGGAGGTTCCTTAAAAAACTACAAATAGAACTACCATACGACCCAGCAATCCCACTACTGGGCATATACCCTGAGAAAACCATAGTTCAAAAAGAGTCATGTACCAAAATGTTCATTGCAGCTCTATTTACAATAGCCAGGACATGGAAGCAACCTAAGTGTCCATAAACAGATGAATGGATAAAGAAGATGTGGCACATATATACAATGGAATATTACTCAGCCATAAAAAGAAATGAAATTGAGTTATTTGTAGTGAGGTGGATGGAGTTAGAGTCTGTCATACAGAGTGAAGTAAGTCAGAAAGAGAAAAAGAAATACCGTATGCTAACACGTATATATGGAATCGAAGAAAAAAAAAAAAAAAAGGTCATGAAGAACCTAGTGGCAAGACGGGAATAAAGACACAGACCTTCTAGAGAATGGACTTGAGGATATGGGGAGGGGGAAGGGTAAGCTGTGACAAAGTGAGAGAGTGGCATAGACATATATACACTACCAAACGTAAAATAGATAGCTAGTGGGAAGCAGCCGCATAGCACAGGGAGATCAGCTTGGTGCTTTGTGACCACCTAGAGGGGTGGGACAGAAAGGGTGGGAGGGAGGGAGACGCAAGAGGGAAGAGATATGGGAACATATGTATATGTATAACTGACTCACTTTGTTATAAAGCAGAAACTAACATACCATTGTAAAGCAATTATACTCCAATAAAGATGTTAAAAGAAAAAAAAAACTTACTTGATGTCTTTCAACAGAATGCTTCTTATCTATCACTTGTTTATACTCCATGTGGTTCCTTATACGTAGTTTCTACTCTGCTCACACCCTGCAAACACACTCATGTGTTCTAAGGCCTATTGGCTCTTACTTTGAGCAGAAATCTCAACTTCTCCATTAAAGGTTACTATGTGAAAACACTTAAACTAGCACCTGACACATATAAGAAATAAATGAATGAAAAGGGAATATCTGTCTGTCCCATACTCGGCATGCACCAAATTGTTTCAGTTCACCTCCAGAGTATATGTGTTACCGAATTAGGTCCGGCTGCTCGCCGCTCAAAAATCAAACTCAAGAAAGACAAATGTTGGTAAAAAGGAAAGTTGCTTTTAATCAGAATGCCGGCAATCTGGGGAGATGGTAGACTCAGCTTCCCCAAAAAATCACCTCCAAAGACTCTGCTCGACCATGAAAGTTTTAAAGGAAAAAAAGGAAATAATCTCAGTTAATCTTTGAGATAGGGGATCAGAGTCATCGCTATCCCCCATGGCATGCAGGCCCGTTTACTTCTTGTGATCGTCTTCTAGATGTTATCTTGTTTACACAGTTTGGTCGTAAAGTTTGTTCACGATATTACTGAAGACAAGCTAGGGAAGAGATATGGTCATCTGTTAATTACTTATTCTTCGTTTCTATTTCTTTGATCTAGGAAAGAACCAACGAAGTATTGTGCGATCAAAAGATTTGAAAGGTCTGCTAGAGCCAGAGATGCGTAGAGCAAGGGGGTGCTTGGTTTAAAAGTTAGTAACAATATAGCTTTGCTAAAGTGACAAGAAAAGGGGTTTCCTGCTGAGGGCAGTTTCCTGCAGAGAGCTGCTTACATATGCACTCCAACTCCTTCTCCACCCAGTGGGTCTTAGTGATCACATAGATCTTACAAGTCCTGGGATGTGTCCTATTGCAGTTCCACAGTAAGTGGTGCTCAGTACGCTGAAGCCCGTGGGTGACCATGTTATCACTCATGTAGTAGGAGCGCTTCCTTGGAAAGAGTACCTCTGGGATGGGTCCTCTGTTTTAGCCACCACTGCTGGACACTTTCAAGATGTCCCTCCCAGTAGTAGAGCCTATGGTTGATTGACCCTGGGACATCCTGGGACACAGACAGATCCTGAAAACAGTGTGAGGGAGACGTTCAGGAGCTCCATCTGTTCAGGAGCAGATAACTACCTCTTTCCTTGACGCAAAGCCTCTGTTTCTTTTCCTTCCCCTTATTCTCACACCAGCTCTACCACTGCCTTTGCCTTTTGAACTCAAAGTATTCATTTCCTTCTTGAAAGTAAAAATTAAATTGTCTGTTAGGAAGGTTTTAGCCCACAGGAACCCGGAAAGACCTGTTTATTCTTTCTAGGATTATGGAGGGTTTGGTACTTAGGAACCCAAAGGCCTGTTATCCTCCTGGGGATGGAGGTCACTGTACCCGCCCCCTGTCCTTCCCCACACCCCTGCCCTGATGCACATTCACACAAACATACACAGCAAGTATGGACCAAGGATACTTCTTGTCACTTTCTTGCTAAAAACTGTAAAACAAATTGTCTAGGACTTCACTGGAATATAGCTACATATAAAATGACTTAGACACACAACGGCTGTTTGTACTGTTGACCTGAAACAAATAGACCACCAGGTATTTCTCCAGCAAAGGTGGGATTATTTGGGATCAGCAGAGAATTACAATTCAGGGTCTGCAACCACGGTTAGCCACATGCAAGTCCCCACACAGCGAGGGAAGGAGAATGCTTTTCTAGAGGGAAAAGGAAGCTGAGAGGGCTGCAGTAAAAAGAGTCCATGACTTCATTAGCTGCTGAGTCCTTGCTAAAAGAGAAGTCTTTTTTCTTCCTGGTCGGCTCTGCTGCTATCACAGGGTGTGAGAGCTCCCCCTGCTGGTCTTCTGACTCTATTTAATCGCAGTTCCTGTTCATTAACTTTTTACAGGAGAGATCTAAGCTGGCTTCTTGAATTTGATAGCTGCTTTTTATAATAGATATGAATACAGTTATGGCTACTTCAAATGTCATCTCTACCCTTTTCTGACTCTGCTGCTTGCGGTGTGCAGTGGTGAGGGGTGGAAGAAAGAAAGTTTTTAAAAGTCTGAAAAGGCATTCTCTATGCAGTCTTGCTGAAATAATGAACAGAATCATCGTCACCCCCATCATCCTCTGATCTAATACTTACCAAGGACTTACTAAATGCCATACATTGTGCCAGGTATCTCATGTTCTCCTCCCGAAACCTCTGTAAGTTAGATGATATTATGATCCTCATTTCAGGACATCGCCAAAGCCAATTATTGCACCTCACACCCCCTTATCACTAAAGAAGAGGCAAAATCCTCGGTAGATTTTCTTTTTTCTTTTGGAGGCAACGTATTCCTCATTTAAATGTACTGCTCTGACCCAATCACTGAGTAGCCCAGACGACTGTCAGTTTTGAGCGAGGGCCAGGGCAAAAGACGGGTCCGCAACAAGTCCGCGTTGCCATGGAAACTGCTCCACCATGGGAGGGGTACAGTCCTGCAGATCTGATGTTGCCTGAGATGACTGTGGCAAGTATGAATGTTGCACAGGGCATCCGAGGAGCCAGGAGAGGAGAATTACAGCATAGCGTCCTAAGATTTTAGACAAAAACTATGTACTCTCTTCTAGAGATAACTCCTGAGATAACTCTTCTTCTTTTGAGAAGTAGCATCTGATTTGTTACTGGGTCTTACTGGAAATTGAATGCTTAACCATGGGACATCAAGTGACCACAAAATCTGAACTTCTCATCATGAGATAGATGTTATATAATCATGTTGTATATGCACAGCAGCAATCCATCCTCAAGAGTAAAAACAAAAAAACAAAAAACACAAAAAAGCAAAACAAAACACAAAACGAAACAAAACTAGGCTCAAGCAGGCATAAGTAAGTTGTGTGATGTGTGAGCAGGTAGCCCAGGCTGCCATGGCACCGACTTTTGCCTCATTTCCTCCTCTCTCTCAGTCCACATGTAGAGTTCCTTACAACTAGTTAACTAAAGAAGAAAAACTAGGGCTTGTTTCATGACGATTTTGCACAAAGTGCTGAAATTAATTGGAAGTGAACTGCTATAGCATTACCACTCCAACTAGGATTGTTCCTGAAAAAAAGTGATGAAGGGAATCCTTACAAGGGACAGAACTTCAAGCATTATAAATGGTCATCTTCTCAGTCTGACTTGAAACCAAATGAATTCTGATTAATTCATCTTTACAGTTGAGGGTCAAGGAGCTCCCCTCCTTGGGGTAGGAAGTCCAGCATTTAGCTAGGGAGATAGAACCAGCCCTGGGGATGAGACACTGTTACAGTTTCCAGAGTACAAGTCTGGGTAAGAAACAAGCTGAGAGTTCTCAGCACCAGCAAACAGGGCACACAGCAGGACACCCACTGTCCTTGAGGTTGTGAAGAAACTTACATACTAGCGGAGAAGGCAAATATTATACCAATAAACGATTATGTAAATGAGATAGTTTCAGATAGTGGGGCTTTCTATGAAAGAAACAAAATAGACATCAAAATATGTGGTTAGATAAAATGCAGCAAGCAACAACAATAGCAACAGCAGCAACAGCTACTATTTGAGTGTTTAGTAAATTTCAGACATAGTTCTAAGCCCTTGGAACAAGTTAACTCATTTCATCCTCACAAAATCTTGTTATTCTCATTTTAATATGAGGAAACTGAGGCATAAGGAAGTTGAGTATTTGTCCAAGGACACAGGGGGCTGGTGGACAAGTCTGCCTGTTTTCAGTGGCAGGTTAGTGCTGAGGTTCCCACAGCATCCCACTTTCTGATTCCAATTTGTTTCTGACCTTTCTGATCAGTATTCTAAAAGCAATTGTTTTTTAATAATAATTTCCCACTTCTATTTAAGGTCACATAAGTTGGTCCACATTCCCTGATACCAAAAGAGTCCTATCGGTATTTTATGAGTAAAGAGCAATTTCTACTTTCAGTAGACTGAAACCTGTGTGGAGAGCAAGGTTCTCCTCTTTACCATATTAGTGTTAGGGGCCTTTCTTTCCATTAGGTACTGAGGGACCAAAAAAATAAAAAGTTTATATGAAGAACTAGTTGAGGCACCTGGTTAATGGGAAGCTAAAGCTAAATGGCTGCGTTGGCTATTGAAAGCAGATGATGATCGCAAGGATACTACTTTATTCTGGACATGGATCGTGGATTTATCTGCGAGATTCTCTTTGTTTTCAGGATCCATCTCACTGAAGTCTGTCATTTGCCAAACCCCAAGGAGATTGATGGCACAGACACTGTTCCATCAATAGCCACCTGTAAAACCTGCCCTTCTATTTGAAGAGCTCTTATCCCTCCCTCATTAGCATTCCTCAGCAGATAGGTTTACCTTTTAGGGCAGGCCCTGCTCACACAGAATGACAGGCAGGAGACTGGGGTGCAGATGGGTGTAACCACAGAGGTCTCTTGGCCTCAAGTGGTGGGAGCCTCACTCTTGTAGCTGTTAGAGAGAAGGGGCTTAGATGGATATATATGAGTGTTCTCGGTGCTGATAAAGGGAGTGGACCTTGCCTGGAGACCATAAAGCAGGAAAAGAAGTCACAGATTTTTTTTTTTTTCTTCTGCCTGGAACTGCCAAAGAAAAGAAACCAGAGACTTGCACAGAATTGCTCATTTTCCAATCTTTTCAATTTGCAAACTTCTGAGAACTTTCTCAGCAACCTACTAACCACTACTTCTTCCTTTTGTGCTTACTTCCCTCTGTTCCTTTTTTACCCCTCACACCATATGTAAAGCAGCCCAGTCCCTGCTGAAAGGCTGAAGAAATTAGCAGTTGTTGAAGCAGAATCACATTAATTATCCATCGATAGAGAAGAGGGGAGAGATTTATTTTAAGAGTGGCTTGTGTAGATAGATCCATTCAACTTCCTTCAAACCAAGGAAGGGAGAGAGAAGAATTTACAGTTGTCAGAGAGAGTAATGTGTAAATATGATTTCATCTACTAGAAGGACAGTACTGGGAGGAAACTGAAATGTCAAAGGGACCTGTGAGAGGCTATTTCATTGTAAGTTATAATACTTGATATAAATGTCTCTTTATTCTCCAACAAGGCACTGCTTTTGGCTTGCATCTTAAGAGTATGTCCCCTGTAAGTGTGTAGCATGGACAAAAGTGGATGCTCCAATATATATTCCACCATGCTGGCTTTTGGAAGAATGAAGCTGTTCTCTAGACTGAATGACTCAAGGATTATGGTTCTTTTAAGCAGTAACCCTTAGTCCATGATTCTGAAATCGTCCTTTGTTGTTAGGTTGTTTGCAGTTAGGGGTCCCTATCTTTAATTCTTTCTGTCTGACACTTAATTTTCAGAGATTTTTGAGCATCAAGACACCCTGCTTTGGAGAACGCAATTCAAGAAGTGGCATGTCTTCCACATTACACATGGGTATTTCCTCTCTTCAGACCAAGTTTTGGTTTCATGTTTAGAGAAATTTAGAGAAGTGTCAGCAGATGTCCTGTCTCTTCACCCATGGCTGGAAGAGGGCATTTTCATAAATGAATATATCTTTATATTCTATTAGATAACTTTGGCATATTAAAATACCATGAACAAAAGTATAAGGCAAAGGACACACCATGAATATCTACATCACACATAATAAGTAAAGGATTAGTATCATTAGTTCATAAAGTAATCACACAGTTCACTAGGAAAAGACAGTTCCAACTGCTAGAAAAAAATATAAAAATATTATCACAAATTGACTATTGGTTTAAAGAAAAAGAACACTACCCCACACACATAAAATGATATTCAACTTCGCTAATAACCAAATAAAATGTAAACCATCAAGTATAGCTTCTGTTATCATATTTGTAAAAAAAAAAACAAAAAACACCACCCAGTGTTGGAACACATGCACGTTTCTGGAACAATAAAATATAAAGTTGTACTGGATTAAGAGCTTTAACATTCTTTATAATCCATTTCCCAATAAGAATTTAGTGTGAGAAAATAATCGGAGATACAGAAAAAAGTTACACCTCAAAGTTTTTACAAAAGTAGAAAAAAAATGAAATATCCTAAAATGGGAGAATCTATATCATGCAATACTATATAGTTATTAAATTCATGTTTTAGAATAATACATAAGAGCATGAAAAATGTCCAAATATATTAAGTACTGAAGGAAAATTATATCAGAGGGAAAACTGGATCTTCAGGAAAAGTTAAGAGCATTGAAATATCTGGAGAAAAATAAAAGATTACAATTTTCTACTTGTTATTTAAAATAGGTGTGACTACTTAAAACATAAATTACAACAATCACTTACGTGATTTTTTTACATGTATGTAAATGTAGTACCTATGACAAATATCACATAAAGAATTCAAGGAGCTGGGATATAAAGATACCTATATGGTTTCATTTCTCCATTTTATATGGAGAAGTAGAATATTAATTTCAAGCAGATCAGGAAAGATTAAGAATGTATATTGTAATCTCTAGATCAGCCTTTAAAAATAATATAAAGACATATAGGTAACAAGATAATAAAATTGCCATATTTAACACACTAAAATAGGATACTAAAAATATTCAAATAATTCGAAAGAGGGAAAGGGAAAAACAAAGGAACAAAAAAACAGTAGAGAAAAACAGGAAGCAAAAAATAAAATTATTAAGTCCAATCATATCAATAATTATCTGAAATATTAGTGGTCTAAACACTAATGAAATGAAAGAAATTATATGAATAGTTAAAAGAGTGAGACCCAACTATACACTGCTTACAAGAAACACACTTGGAATATAAAGACACTGATTGAAAGTAAATGGATAGAAACATATACATTATTCAAACAATAGCGTAAGAGAACTGGAGTGGTTACACTAATATTGGATAAAATAGATCTCAAGACAGATTATTATTAGAGATAAAATGGAATTTCATGATGAAAGAGACAACTTCAGGAATCCATAATTATTAATGTGTATACATCTAGTACGAGAGCCTCCAATACATGACACAAAAATTGATGGTAAAAAGGGAAAAATACATAATTCCACAATCATAGTAGGAAATTTTAACATTCTTCTCTCAGCTCTTGAAAGAACGTTAGACAAAAACTCAATAAAGACACAGAAAATTTGAACAACACTCTCAACTTCCTCGACTTAATTGATATTTATAGAATAGGGCACTCCAAAATTGCAGAATATATATTATTTTCAAGTGCACATGGTATACTCATCGAGACAGATTATATACTGGGTCATAAAACTAGTCCCAATAGGTCTGAAATGACTGAAATAATAGAATGTTCTCCAATAACAATGCAATTAAATTAGAAATCAGTATTGAAATCATGTACATACCCCTGTGACCTTGTCTTTTGAAGTAAAAGGCTGACTCAAGAGTTAATGATTGGGAAATGTGAAGATGTAGAAACAAGGAATAGCTGTTGGGCTGGGGAACTGGTAACAATTTAGACTATAAATCCACCACATCAAATTAAAAATGTTTGCTTTTGAAAGGTACAGTTAAGAAAATGTAAAGGCAAGTCATGTATCAGGAGAAAATATTTGCTAAGCATTTGTGACAAAGGTATACATATCCCAAATACATAAAGAACTCCAGTAACTCAGTAATAAGAAGACAAAGAACTCAAATTATAAAGAGGCAAAAGAAAGTTTACTCAGCAAATTATGCTGGAACAACTGGATATTCACAAGAAAAAAATGAACATTTTTCCTCACACAGTACACACACACAAATTTTCAGTCTAAATGGCTCTTAGGTCTATATGTAAGGGTTAAACTATAAAATTTCTAGAAAACGAAATAGGAAAGAATCTTTTGACTTTGTGGTATACTTTCTTATATAAAAAACACAAAGCTTACCCATAAAATGAAAAAGTAGATAAATTGGATTTTATCAAAAATAAAAGAATATCTTCTCTTCAAAACACACCATTAAGAAAATGAAGGGCAAGTGACAGACATGGAGAAAACATTTGCAACGCATAAATCAGACCAGGATATATAAACAAACAAACAAAAAAAACTCTTGCAACTCAACCATAAAAAAGACTATCCAATAAAGGAGAGGTAAAATGTGTGAACAGACACTTCACAAAAGAAGACCTACAAAGCGCTAATAGGGAATTGAGAAGATAATCAACGTCATTGATTATCAGCGAAATCAAAACCACAATGAGATAACACTATACCACACGACAAACTCCTTAGAGTGACCAAAATTAAAAACTGAAAATGCCAAGTGTTGACAAGGATGTGGAGCAACTGTAACTATCAAACACTGTTTATGGGAATGTAAAACGGTACAGCCATTTTGGAAAAGAGTATTGCAGCCTCTTAAAATGTTAAGCATCAATCTACTATGTGACCCAGCAATTACACTCCAGAGTGTTTACAAGGGAGTGATGGAAACATATGTCCACACAAAGAATTGTACATGAATTTTCATAGCAGTTTTATTTTTAATAATGACAAATGAAACAACCCAAATGTCCATTAAGAGGTAAATGGATAACCAAAAGTGGTATATACATATAATGGAATATTTACTCAGCAATAAAAAATATATATATACTATGGATTCATGAAGCAATGTGAATGAATCTCAAAGTCGTTCTGCTTGGTGACAGAAACCAGGCACAAAAGAGTATATACTCTATGGTTCTATTTATATAATATCTTAGAGAATACACTGTAATCTACGGTGACAGAAAGCATATCAATGATTGCATAAGATAAAGGTGGAGGGAAAGAAGTATTATGTACAGGATAAGGAAACTTAGGGGGGTGATGGAGATATTTGGGATCTTGATTGTAGTAGTGTCTTCATGGATGCATATATTTGTCAAAATTCATCAAATTGTATACTTTAAATCCACGCAGTTTACTCCACATAAATTATTCAATTATTTGTAAAAAAAATAAAATAAATGTAAAGAAAGAAATTATATTAATGTCTTGAATCTTAATGCCTCAACTGTTACCTTCCTGACTAGTTGGGAAAATAATTTCCTCATGAATCTTCTCCCAAATATTCCTTAGACTCTCCCTGACTGCTTACAGGTACTACTATTTGCCCTTAGTTTGAAGACCTGCATAAGGGGTTCTGGGAGGGAGGTCCTCCATACACTCGGAACTATTCTGTGGGCTGTACAGCCCCTCTGGTGTCCCCATTTCTTGCTGGCATTTCCTGATTCTGTCCATCTTAGAGGTTGCTGTCCTTGGTGCTGCTTGCACCTCTTGCATGCACTCCTGGAGAGTGACTCTCACTGTCCATGGGAAGCTACCTCAATCCTGTCTTTCTCCCTTAGGGACTTTTTTCTCTCTTAAGTCAATAGAGAAAACCTGCCTTTTGTCACCACTCTTTTAGATGGGTTTCCCACAGCTGGATCTAGTGTCATGTTCCCCTTCTCCTGTATACCTTATTCATTCTGGAGCTCAAGGTGGGGAGGCATTTGGAGCAAAATTTAAGCACAGACACAGACGACACCTAGATTCCTTGCTCCCTCTAAAGGCCAGGCATACATTATGGATTGCATGTTGTACCTACTAATATGGAAACTAGAATGGTAAGTCCCTCTTTCATAATAAAAATATGTATTTCCTCTTTAAGAAGGCAATCATTTTTTCCCTTGGCAAATGATCTTGTTAGTTGAATTCATTAGTCAAGGCTAAAAGCCTCAAGTCAGATTGCATTTTGATATATGTTATACTTCCTGATGTCTAAGCTTCTGACACCCAAGGGGAAAAACATAAAATTTGAAATACACAATACTTTTATGCTTGACTTGTCTTCAAGGTTTGCAAAGCACCATTTCATTATTTACTTAACGTTATCAACAATGGCTGGTGTAAAATCAATGATGTCCATAAATCGGATCAGTTGAGGTGCATCAGTCCTCAGTGAACTTCTAGCTTCTTTCCTTAAGGTCTATTGTTTTCAAAGCTAAAAAAGTTCAGTGTAACACTAGGTGATAGAGGCTAACAATTTCAATTATTCCTTTTCTGCCTCAGCAGAACTTATGAATAAAACTGCTTCTGACATTTTTTGCTGGCATACTTAAAAAATGTTTTTTCTTCATTGGTAGACACCCAATATCTGTCAGTCAATTGAGGAATTGATTAGGAGTCACTGAGCAATGGAAGGGGATGTCCTCCTTTGAGCCTACTAATTGCCTTGCATCTCTCTCTACATCCACTGCCAGCTCAGGTCATGAGGGCTCCTGAGTGACACTAAGCTTTACCATCTGAATCATGTGAATCATTGGCTCTACTGACCTTCCAAGATTGATGTTGATGCTTCTGTAGCCAACAAATAGTGGATGTTGAATAATTAAACAGTAAAACTGAGCTGCAACTGGTAGGAGGAATGTTTGATCTTATGAGAGATGAAGTATCTTGAAGACTACAAATTCTGTGTGGGCTGGGGTGTGTATGTGTGTGTGTGTCATATACCTGCATCTATCTTTATCTGTCTATTTATCTATCATCATCATCATCATCATCAATCATTTATCATCTATGTATCTATGTATAAATTTGTGTTAGTCTGCTCTGGCTGCCATAACAAAATACCACAGACTAGATAGCTTAAATATCAGATATCTATTTTCTCACAGTTCTAGAAGTCCAAGATCAAGGTGCTGGCAGAGTTGGTTCCTGGTGAGACCTCTCTTCCTGCCACCTTCTGGCTTTGCAGATATCTGTCTTGCTGTGTCTTCACAAGGCCTTTCTTCTGTGTGCATGAAGAAATATAGAGAGGGCTCTGGTGTCTCCTCTTCTTCTTAGAAAGACACCAGTCCAATTCAATTAGGGGCCACCCTTATGACCTCATTTAACCGTAATTATCTCCTTAAAGGTCCTATCTCCAAGTATAGTCAGATTGAATTTTGAGAGAATACAATTCAGTCCATTATACTATCTAATCAGACAGTTTGGAAGCTCTCTCCCATTAAATAGAATGTGTTATTTGAAAAAATCTTAATACTGATATATATTTCATGAAGAAATAGTATATATGTGGATAGAACATAGCTTTTTGTTGTTTCCAATTTGGTAGCTGGAACAAAGCATGTACAACAGAACATCAGCAATGCCACAATCAACCACACAAAAATGGAAACAAGATGTTTAAAACAAACTGTTTATGTAGAGATAGTACGTTAAAAGATTTTGATCCCACTTAGATCAACCGGTCACAATGGCATCCTTGTGATCCTGGCTAGATCGTTTCTCCCTTCTCATCAACAACCCCGGGAGCTGAAGACCCAACTGCCCTGCCTTCACACGTGTCTCTACTGTGAAAAGAATGCAGAATTTACTCAAATGCTGCTCACTATGTTCCTAGAGAACAAACAGACTCAGGCACAGAGGAAGTTGGCAGAACTTTCACCCAGACTGATGTCCGCAATAGCCCAGCCTCTTGGGATGCTGAGCCCTGGAGGGAAAGAGGTAGCATGGCTGGAGATAACAGAGATAATGACATAGGCTGCTTCTCAGGGTCTCTGTGAGCCACTATGGGTACGGAGCTAGTGGTCTATGGCTGAAAATGCACATGGGACATTCTCATAGTTTTCTGCAGCATCTTCAAGGTCCCTGTCTTGATTGATGGCCAGCCCTGCAGAATCATCTAGATGTGCCTTCTTCAACTCTGAATAGATGACTGCAGGCTCCTAGTGGAAAAAAAAAAACAAAACACAAATAGTAAGTACCTAAATGTAGGTGAGGAAGAGCAGAGGGGAAAGCAAGCCAGAAAATATGACCCACCTTATCCTCCCAGTGTTTCTTTGGTGAATTTGCTGTTGGATGGGAAGAGGAAAGAAAAGTATTAAACTGTGGGTAATACATTGTAACTTACAACCTACTCACAGTGCATTCCAAGCCAATCTTTCCTCTGCTGACTCATTTCCTAACTGTCTCCTCTGCTGAATTCTTCCAAGCCCTCACAGACCAAGAATCTCATCCTCACACAAACAATAAAGCCTTTCCTCTGCCCATAAAATGCCCAGAATGACTTTCCTGAAAATATCTTTCTTTTTCCACTGCTCATCACAACCCCAGCTGAGCAACTCTGTTATTTCCACCTCCCTACCACTATTTAGGGCCTCTATGGCTACATTGATCATCTGGGAGAAGGAAGTAAATATGATTCACTTCACTTTGCACAGAGAAATTGGAGGAGGCAGCTCCAATAGGGACTTGGTATTCTAAGGCCAAACAGAAAATGCCCAGTAAGGCAAAGATATGCAGTGCTAACATTGAGATAATTCAGTGTGTGTATTTCTCCTATTCTTCCAAGGGATTCTTTGGATCTCTTTCATTTAGTTATTCAGCCAACAAGCATTCAGTGAACAATGACCTTCTATTAAGCATTGGTAAGCTATAAAGAGGCAAAAATGACATAAACTCAGTCCATACAATTAAGAATCTTATCATTTTTAAGGAGAGGAATAGAGACATAGACATGGAAACAAATGCAACAAGTATTATGAGCACCAAGATAAAAATACATATTAAACTATGCTGTTGCCACAAAGGGTAATCAGTTCCTCTCAGGTCAGGAGATAGGGAGGGCTGGTAGGAATTATTGAGTTTCACGATGGTAACTGAATTATTTCTTGAAATGTGAGCAAGGGTCACAGACAAACTAGAGGCAAGAACATTACAAGACAAATAAGAAGCACGAGCACCAAAGCACAAAACAACCCAGTTTGATCAAGGAAATGCTAAGAGTTCAATATGGCTAAAGTAAGGACATAAGGCAGAGCTTAGAGGAGGGACAAAATCACAGGGGGAGGCAAGGGTCATGCTTTAAAATGGAGAATCACTGAGGGCAGTTAACCTAGACAATGATGTGATCAACTCTGCATCTCAGAGGGATCACGCTGGAAACAGGTAGTTAGAAGGTTGGAAGGAGAATGAGATTAGAAATAAAGAGACCAGTTAAGAGAATTACAATTGTCTACACATTAGATAATTAGAGGCTTAATTTAGCAATTATGTTCATTCATTCATTAAAAAAAATTTGAGGGGGCCTATCGTTTTCTAAGCATAACACTATATGCTACTGATATATTAGCAAAGAAATAAGGTGTCTGTCCTTAAAGAGTTTATGGGATAATGGTGGCAGTGTAGACAGGTAAGAGGGAATGGATGTGATTATAGGATTGGTAATATAAGAGGAGCAGTTAATGCCTCTCATGTTGGATTCATATTGAGATGACTCTTTGATCAAAAACCCCTTGCTGGATTTGATAAAACACTGCCACCTTACCTCTACTTGTGTCTCACCTGAATTTTCTTTTTTATCTTGGATGCTCCAGATCTGGGAATAAACCAGGTTGTTCTCACCAAGATCCACTGCAAAAGAATAGATCACAGTTGGCTGTAGTCAAGAGCTCACACTATAAACTCTTCTTCCCAGTCACCAAGTTTATAACCACCTTCTAACCTTGATATAGTGCGAGAAATGACATTTTTATATTGAATATGACTGAGCCATGGACTGTTGCTCAATCTCTCTTCCCTCCCTGGTTCATCCCTGGAGCCCTCTGTTCCTTAGGAAGTTCTCACCATTGCTGTACACTGGCTGCAGTTCCATTGGGTCTGGTGGTTCAGAGTAACTGGGCTCTTGGGGGTCTGTATTGGAGGTTCTAGAAGGTTCCCTAAACTCCCTGGGACTGTAACTGTGACAGAAGGGGAGAGAGATAAAAACGAGAAAAGTATTTGTGGATTATATAGAATCTCAGGAAAATCAATATCCAGGAAGAGCTCAGCATGGTTCATGTGAAAATATCATGGCTGCTGCTCTAAGAGTCTTCATGGCTCTTTTGAGAAAATGTCAGAAGTATGGCACAAGACAGAGCCAGGGCAGCATTACAGAGAAGGCCAGCTGAGGCAAGGTCAGAGGACAAAGGCTACATAGTTCAAGGTCCCTTTGATAGAGTAAACACTTGTGTTTGCCTATTTTTTATTACTTTCAAAAGTTTAAATGTTTCAACATCGATACACAAAGGCTTCTGCATTCCACAGAAGTTGACCTTTGTCTTTTTTTTAGGTTCCTTTCAGTTTTCTACCTCATATTACAATGATCTACCTTTCCTGTAAAATACTATGAAGGCTCTTCAGGAAAAGTATTTTTTTCCAATTTCATTTCCTTCTGCAGTTAATATTGTGAGTTGAACATTGCCAGCATTCAATAATCGTTTCCTGAATGAGTGTATGAGTGGGGAAGTGAGCGATAAGGGAGTGAATAAATGTAACCTTATGAAAGATGATATCATTAAGAAATCAGTGATCAATTCTCTACTGGCACACACTTAAGGAAAGAGATAAATTAACCATGGATAGTAAATAACATTAATTCTGTGTATAAGTAGGTTTAAGTGAGTATTATTCACAACTATGATTGAAACTGGCCTTCTTAATCACATTTTTTTTATTTCATAAGAATTTGCAATTTTTAACAGGAAATGAGTAAAATATTTTTTTAATGTACACAACTCCATGTTCTATCTTGTGAGCATAAATAAAATGAAAATGCTGACAGCACAAGAAGCAGAGACCTCACCTAGGTGTTCCAGTGGTGGAAAGTCCTCCTGAAAAACGAAAAAAGGAACATTGATGATAAGTGATCTCTGTGGACAATGTGCTCTATGTTAGAATATCCTTTCCCAGAAATCAAATTTAGCCTAGATTTCAGCTATGGCAAATCTTTGAGAACATCTGGCTCCACCCCTTATGTCATGTTATAGATAAGGAAGGTGGGGTCTGGAGAGACATTTGCACAGAATCACACTTATTCTCAATCATTCAATCAGTAATAGCAGCATGAACTCTAAGTAGTTGTGATCACATAGCAGAAGAGAGACAACTTAATATTTAACTCTAGATCAAGTGCTTTCCGTACTCCCACTTCTCTCTTCTCACTGCAGCCCTGTGAGGTAGAGACAAGGAAACTGAGGCCTAGAGGGGGGTTAAAATTAATACTTGTTACACAAGTATGACTCAATAGGACTACTAGAATAAGCTCAGACCTTTCTTTATCTGTGACCTTGCAAATCCATTTCAACAACATTGGGTGCATATTGTTTTCTCCATGCTCCTTCTTTCCTTCGCTTTCACCTGGCTAATACCAATTCATCTTTTCTCCTCCAGAGCTTTCCCTGATGCCAACAGGCTGGATTAAGTGACCTATATCCTTGCACATAGAACCCTGCAATATTAAAATTACTATATTGTATTTTAATTATCTATTTCTGTGTTTGCCTCTAACTCTCTCCTTAGTGAAAAGGTGTGTTACTTGAGCGTGCAAAACTTGTCTTAATTATTTTTCTATTTCCAGTGCCTAGAAGGTTGAAAATATTTAGTAAAGATTTGTTAAACAACTGAACAAATTAAACTATGTACTATGAGGACTAAAAGAAAAACAAGTTGACAATTTTTTAATAGGTGACTACATGTAAACCTAATTTGGAAGCCTACTCCATCAGCCTTGAAAATATGCCAGCTTTCCATCAACACAAAAATATTGAAATCTTTCTGGCCTGCCCAGTACAGCCTCCTCCCAGTTTCCCATCTCTGCCCTTTGCCTACTTATCTGTGGCTCTATATCTGTCTCACTGGTCTTAGAGAACACAAGTTTTTTCCCAAAGTAAACATATTCAGCCTTACCTCTCATGGAAAATGACTGATTAATGCCTACACACCCCGTCTTTGGGAACCAGGTGTCCTGAGTTAAACTAGAGGTGTGTAAGAGTGATCCTGGCCTGTATCTCTCTCCTCAGGGCCATTGTAACCATATCAATCAACAACTAATATCCTTACTTGTAAGCAGGTTAACTAAGTTCCAGGATGCATCTAAGAGTCAGATTATCTCTTCATCTGCATAAAGGAAAACAGACCCAGAAGGTGGCTATTTATAATATAAGCTAGTATTCACTAAAGATATATGGGCCAGGCACTGTGCTAAGCAGTTTACATAGATTGTCTCATAGCACTTAAAAGGTATATACTATTATTATGACCATTATACAGCTAAGGAGACTGGAGTTTGGAGAGTTACATTACTGGAATTTAATTCCAAGCAGTTATAGAGTCAGTAAATAAATCATTCCCTTAGGTAACTTGGAGGAAACACTCAGGCTTAAGGAGCAGAGTCCTTCACTTTTAGATGAATTTGAAAGGGCTGAGCTCTTCCCTGAGAAAACTGGTCAATAATGAGAAGGAAGACTTTGCTATGAGGGAAGTACAGTAGACAAGATTTTGAGATGTGAAAGGCAGAGACCCTCTGATTGACACTGTCAGAATTCCTTCGTTGAGTTTGCTATTTAAAAACATATTTCCCTTAGATCTAGAGGACAGAATCTCCTGGGTTTCTGCCCTCATGGATCATATAAAATAATGATTGGTAATCTTTCCTTCCCTTGTGTTATTTGGTGTTGTACTGACTGAGTAACCTGTTTTTTGAATATTATCAACTACAATACTGAGGTTCTAATGTCTGCACTTCTAGTATGTTACTGATTAATAAATGACATCCAGATAGGCAATGAGATAGAAAAGTAATTTTTAAAGTAGGAGGTACAACCAGCCTTTTACAAGTCACCAAGATGTAATGGAGAGAATTTGGACTCAAGGGCTAGGGAGACCCCAGTTAAGCCCTAACTCTGACTCTTAGTAGATACACATGAATTTGGAAAGGGTGCTAACTTCCCCAAACCTTCATTTCTTCATCTTTAACATGGTTATAATGATATTGGTTGAATTGAAGTGAAATGTACATACTGAAAAACGGAGAGAATTAGACACTATAAAATTGCATATAGGGGCTTCCCTGGTGGCGCAGTGGTTGGGAATCTGCCTGCCAATGCAGGGGTCACGGGTTTGAGCCCTGGTCTGGGAAGATCCCACATGCCGCGGAGCAACTGGGCCCGTGAGCCACAACTACTGAGCCTGCGCGTCTGGAGCCTGTGCTCCACAAGAGAGGCCACGATAGTGAGAGGCCCGCGCACCGCGATGAAGAGTGGCCCCCGCTTGCTGCAACTAGAGAAAGCCCTTGCACAGAAACGAAGACCCAACACAGCCAAAAATAAATAAATAAATATTTTTAAAAAATTGCATATAATAGACTCTAAATGAATGACAGATTTTATGATGAGTACTATCAGGGTTAGTGCTACACACATAATTGTATATTATTTAAGAAACTATTAAGTAGATTTAAATATCAGTCGTAAAATGATGATGCCATTTTTTTGTACAAAGAAGAGGAAGGATGGATGCTCATTGATTGACCTGAAAGTGGAAGTCAGAAGACAATGCTTAACCACTATCATTAAGGAAAGTATGTAAGGTCTTCATTAAATTGAGACCCAGTTATTTGTTTATTTGCTTGATTTCAATATGAGCCCTGAAAAAGGAAAACAGAAGCATTTGGTCTGACAGAAAAAGAGAGTTCATGTTACACCACAAAGAAAGACAGAAAGTAAAGGATTAGTAATTCCAGATATAAAGTCTTGAAATCTTATAAGCACCCAAAGCACTGAATAAAACAGTCCATGCATTCAAAGATTTCTGATCCACGAAAAAACATTCAGAGAGAAAAATAAAAGAAATCACATAAGAAAAAGACAAGGATGATGGCAGATTTCTTGTTAGAAATCATGCACACAGGAAGACAGTACAGCAACATCTTTAAAATATTGAAAGAAAAAAAATTTTTCAACCCAGAATTCTATGCCAGTAAAAATATATTTCACAAATGAATGCAAAACAGAGACTTTTACAGACATACAGAAGCTGAAATAATTCATCACCAGCAGACCCATACTACAAGAAATGTTAAAAGAAATCTTTTAGGTGGAAAGGAAATGATACCAGATCATTGGATATGGTACATATGGATATACAAAAAGGAATGAAGAACATTGGAAGTGGTAACTTTATGAGTAAATGTATAATATTTTAAAATTATATGTAAGCTTCTTTAAAAGATAATTGTTTACAAAATTAATAACAATGTAACAGGCAGGGGAGAAATGGAGTACACAATGGTAAGATTCTTATGCTATACATGAAGTGATATAATGTCACTTGTAAGTAGACTGTGATAAGTTAGATATGTATACCATACACTCTAAAACAACCACTAAAATAACAAAGCAATGAGTTATATAGATAATAAACCAAAAAAGGAAATAAAATGGAATCATAAAAAATACTCAAGTTGTCCAAAAGAGGGTAGAAAGAAAAGGAAACGGAAAACAAAGAACAGATGAGACAAATAGAAAACAAATAGCAAAATAATAGATTTAGGGACCTAACCCTATCAATAATCACATTAATGTAAATGGTCTAAATTTTTAAAATTAAAGGGTAGAGACTGCCATATTAGATAAAAAATCCAAGTTAACTATATGCTATCTATAAAAATACACTTTAAATATAGAGACACAAATAAGTTAAAAGTAAAAGGGTAGAAAAAAGAAATATCATGCTAACATTATTTATATTAATATATTAATATCAAAGAATATTTCAGA
Source organism: Balaenoptera borealis (assembly GCF_965194805.1). Classification (NCBI taxonomy): domain Eukaryota; kingdom Metazoa; phylum Chordata; class Mammalia; order Artiodactyla; family Balaenopteridae; genus Balaenoptera; species Balaenoptera borealis. The sequence goes on along the minus strand of NC_138860.1, from coordinate 79,970,462 downwards.
GTAAATGATGCTACAGGAATAAAAAGGTCATAAGGATAATGTGGTAATTTCTTCAAAAACACATAACAATGATAAATATTTGTGCACCTAATAATAGAGTTTCAAAATACATGAAGCACGTGTGATAGAATTGCAAGAAGAAATGGAAACATCTACAAATATAGTTGAAGATTTCAATACCCTTCTCTCAATAACTGATAGATCAAGTAAAAAGAAAATCAGTAAGGATATAGAAGACTTCAGCAACACTATCAATCAAGTTCACAAACAAACCCATACTACAAGAAATGTTAAAAAGAAGTCCTTCAAGCAGAGAGAGAATGATACCACATGGATGTATGTATATACAAAAAGGAATGAAGAATTCTGGAAGTGATAACTAAGTGGGTATTACCTAGACATCAAGCCAGAAAAAGAAATGACAAGAAAATAAAACTACCAAATCAATATCCCTTATGAACATAGGTGCAAACGTTCTTAAACATTTTAGCAAATCAAATTCAAAAAGTATAAGCAAGTGAGGTTGACCCCAGAAATGCAAAGCCAGTTCAACATTCAAAATCCAAAATCTGTATCACTAGACTAGAAAATAAAATCATATGATCATCTCAATCAATGTAGAAAAAGCATTTGTCATTTTTTTCTGTAAAAACTGCCAGCAAATTACAATAAGTAGGGAGTTCTTCAGCCTAATAAACAGCAGCTACAAGAAATCCACAGCTAATATTATCATATGCAGTGGTGAAAGTCCAAATACTTTTCCCCCTTTAAGTTCAAGAACAAGACAAGTATGTCTATTCTCAACACTTCTATTCAACATTTTACAGGAGGTTCTAGCCAGTCCATTAAGGCAAGAAAAAGAAAAAAAGGAATCCAGATTGGAAAGGAAGGAGTAAAATTATCTTTATTCACAGATGACTTGATCATCTATGTAGAAAAGTCTGATGGAATCTACAAAACTAATACTAGAACTAATAAGTGTGTTTAGTAAGGTTGCAGGATATGAGATCAATGTACAAAAATCAACAGAATTTCTATATACTAGCAACAAACAATCAGAAATTGAAATTTTAATTTCATTCTCAGAATATCTATTAGTTTTATCTACTAATAAATATCACTGTCTTTATATGCTTTTCAAATATATCTCAGAGTTTATGGTTTGTACTTATAGCTATTGTCTATTTTTGTTGTTGTTACAAGTGGACGACTTTGTTTTTCCTTCTTTTTCTTTTCAGTAAGCTTTGAACTGGGGTTGGAACAGTAAATACTTAACTTTCTAATTTTTAAATGGAAGCAAAACTCGGTTCTCTGATTTAAATCTCAAGTTAAACACATGGAGTAGTAACGTCATGAAGAAATTTGTTCTACCTTTTTGTCGCTGCCACAGAGTGGCAGTGATTAGAACTGAGGGCTTAGTACTGGGAAAGGAATAATTGACCTTTATAGGATGTACTACACAAGTGCAAGTTATTACAGCAATGACAAAAGTCACAACATCAAAGAGTAAGATGTAGTCACGCACCTGAATTCCTTTGGGTCCTGAAGTAACACACCAGAGCAGCAGTAGCAGCAAGGCCAAGGATGCTTAGCAGCCCTGCAGTGACCCCCTCCGCGATAAGCGTGATTTTGTTACTGGAAGGCCCTAAGTGAAGAGACCTATACCTGAGTCAGGGCCAAATATTTTTTTATCTAGACAAAAAACATGTAGGTGGGGGCTAGCGATGTATTAGGACAGGTTTTTTGCTAGGTTCTGATTTCTCAATTTGAATCATTTACAGTATAATTTGTAATTTTCAAAATAATAGCACATGAGAGTGATTGCCAGAATCTAACGTTAAAATTTATTCCTTTTCCCTCCCCCCTCCCCCTCCCCCACCCCCATGAAATCAGTACCAGTCTCCAGAAGCCACAAGCCTTGGTTTCATGTTAATAACTCTTTGACACTGGGAGAATTTCTACAGTCTACTGGAGAAATATTTTATTGATTATAAATGTAACCTATAGCCCAGGTACCACCAACCCACCTGTGATGGTGAGTGTCACCATCTCACTGCGCTGGACCCCCAGGCCATTGTCAGCCCCACAAAAGAAGTTCCCAGAATGCTCTGCCATCAGACTGAGGTTGAAGGATGCTCCTCCTCCAAAGGGGGCCGAGATGCTCCCCAGGGTGACATTCTTGTGATAAAACCAGTACAGGATAGGGGGAGAGCCTCTCTGGGCCACACAGCGAAGCTCTAACACATCTCCCACCATAGCCTGGGCCCCAGCAGGGTGGAAGGTGAAGACAGGATGAGACACTGGAACTGAGGGAAGCAACATAGTTCATGAGCAGTTTTAATTAAGTATGTGTACAAGATAAGTTAATAAAGGAAATATTTAATTTAGTTTAGTAGTAGGAACATAGACCTGGGATTCAGGAAAACCTGAGTTTAAATCCCATCTCTGCCCTTTATTAGCCCTGTGATCTTGATGTTTTAAAAACTTTTTACTAGCTCCAAGTCTCAGTTTATTCCTTTGTAAAATGGAGCTAATAATAATTATATCACAAGCTATGGTAATAAGAATCATGTATGTAAAATGCTCGATAAATGTTAGCTACTATTACTGATAGAAATAATAACTAAAAGCAAGGTTTGTTTCTCTATGTCATTGATTGACTCCTGAGACTTAGCTTTAAACCTAGACTTCCACACCTATCTGAAGTAGGACCTCATTACCTTTTACCCAGTTACCTTGCTTTATTTTTCTGCATAGCATTAGCACTAACATCTATCAATCTGTGTATCTATGTATCTCTCTCTCATTTATCTATCTAACATCTATAATTGTTGTATATCTGATTCCTCCAATAGAATGTGAGTTTCATAAGAATGAGGACTTATCTGTTTGTTCAATTTTATATTTCCGGCTGCTGGAACTTTGCCTTGCCATGTAATAGTTCATCAATAATTCATGAATGAGTGGATGACCAAATTGATCCAGATTGGCCCCAAAATATCCAGATACAGCAATAACAACATGATTTCCATTTTACTTTGTGATTATAGAAATAGAACAGCCAGGAAAAACAGAAAATCATTATGTTTTTAATTAATATATGGAATTATTAATCAATAATTAATTAATGTGAAATGTGAACTGTGAGATTGCTGATTCTGCTAAGTTGTGAGGGAACCTGGATGAGGCAATCTGTGTGCAGTGCTTTAGATATAAGCTGTGTGCTTCATTGGCAAGAGAAGTTTGGTAAGGATCTTAAGCTTTGCTTTGCATCTGAGATAGGCTAAAGGGGAGGGAGCACGGAGACAATCCGTTGAATGGGAATAATTCAACTCAAAAATGCGCCATCTGCTGGCTGCAAGACAGATGGCACCAGCTGCCTCACCTGGGTAGAAATACCAAGTCTTGTTTTTGGAAATGTAGGATTCCTGCTAAATTTAAACAGCTTGAGTTTTGCCCTTCCGTACATCCTTTGCAATATATAGTGACCTGCGCCAAATGCTAAGGGTCTCAGGGGTAAGGCTTTATACATTCTTTGCACATCTCAGTGTGCCTTTCCACACATGTCACCACCTCATATATTTTTATCCAATTTTTATTGCTGTAAAATACACATAACTTAACATTTTCCATCATAAACTTTTTAAGTGTACAGTTAAGTGGTATTAAATACTTTCATAACATTGTGAAACCAACACCACCATCCATCTCCATAACTTTTTACCTTGTAAAACTGAAACTCTATACCCGTTAAACAATAACTCCCTATACTCCATTTCCCCATCCCCTGACAAGCAGCAGGCTACTTTCTGTTTCTATGATTTTGACTAACCTAAACATCTTATATAAGTGGGATCATACAGTATTTGTCTTTTTTTGACTGGTTTGTTTCACTTAGCATAATGACCTCAAGATTCATCCAGGTTGTAGCATGTAGCAGAATTTTCTTTCTTTTTAAGTCTGAGTAATATTTCATATTATGTGCATACCACACTTTGCTTATCCATTTATCTGTTGATAATGGATATTGGGTTATCAACAGATAAATGGATTGGGTTGTTTCCACGTTTTAGCTATTATGAATAATGTTGCTCTGTACACACATGTACAAATATCTTTTTGAGAATATATTTTCAGTGTTGGGGGATGTACATCCAGAAGTGGAATTTCTGTATCATATGGTAGTTCTATTTTTAATTTTCCGAGGAGCCTCCATAGTGTTCTCAATAATGATTTCATCATTTTACATTCCTACCAACATTACACAAGGATTCCAATTTCTCCACATCTTAGCCAACACTTGTTATTTTCCATTATTTTTATAGTACCCATCCTAATGAGTATGAGGTGCTATTTGATTGTAGTTTTGGTTTGCATTTCCCTAATAATGAGTGATGTTGAGAATTTTTTTCATGTATCTAATAGCCATTTATATATCTTCTTTGGAGAAATGTCTATTGAAGTCCTTTACTCATTTTTTTTAATGAGTCCCCCATGATGCCAGCCCCTGCCCCTCAACCCACAGCAGCAGAGTCCACAAACCTTATGACACCAGAAAGGGTAGAGGTGCCAGCCTGACCCTGGTTCCCACCCTACCCCCTTGCTTTCCCTGCATTGGTGGAGCCTATGACTCAAGGGATCCCAGACATGAAAGAACAGCCCACCATCCTAGGGCACCAGGTGGTGATAACAGCAACACTTCAGGAGCAAAGCAACAGTAACCCCGGAGGCACAGGAAGTGATAATAGATCCACACTTGTTATAGAGACAGGGGAGGATGGAAAGTGACTACTCTCAAACATAGCCAGAGACAGCTTAGGTAAGAGAAACCAAAAACTTATTCCATATCACCACCTACTGGAAAACAAAAGAAAGGCCTCTGATTTCTAACTGTCACTACATCAAGTGCACCAGCAGAGAAACCACACATCAAGTACCATGAAGAATCACAGTAACACTGTACCACAAAAAGAAACTGGCAATTCTCCACAAACCAAACTTACAGTCATGAAATATTGTGATCTAACTGAGAAAGAATTCAAAATAGTTGTCATGCAGAAACTCAACAAGCTACAAGAAAACTCAGAAAGTCAGATTAATGAGCTCAGAAATAAAATTAATGAACAGAAGAAATACTTTACCAGAGATATTAAAACTCTAAAAAAGAGCCAAACAGGAATTCTGGAATTGAAGAACTGAATAAATGTTGAGAAGGATGCCTTGGAAAGCACTAGAAATAGATCAGACTATATGAAAGAGAGAATTAGCAATCTCAAGATAGAAATCTAGACATGATACAAGTATAAGAGGAGAGATAAATAAGATAATTTAAAAATGAGGGAATTCTCCAAGAGCTATCTGACTCTTTTAGGAAAGGCAACATTAGTATAAGGGGTGTCCCAGGAGAAAACAGGGAGAGGGGAACAGAGAGTATATTTAAATAAATAATAGCTGAGAACTTCCCAAACCTAGGAAAGAAACTGGATATACAAATCCGTGAAGCTAAGAGAACACTTAATTACTTCAATGCAAAAAGACCTTTTACAAGACATATTATGTTAAAATTGTCAAAAGTCAATCACAAAGAAAGAATTTTAAGGCAGCCTGGGGAAAAAAGGATGGTAACCTACAAAAGAATCCCCATGAGCCTATCATCAGGTTTCTCAACAGAAACTCTACAGGACAAGAGGGTATGGAATGACATTCTCAAAATACTGAAAGATAAAAAGTGTCACCCAAGAATACTTTTTCCAGCAAAGTTATTATTCGGATATGAAGGAGAAACAAAGACCTTTCCATATGAATGAAAGCTGAGGGAATACATCAACACTGGTTCTGCTTACAAGAAATGTTGAAAGAAGCTCTTCTACAAAAAACAAAAAGGCAAAAGTACACAAAACTTTGAGGAAAGTGATAAATAGACAGAATCAGAAAATTGCAGCTCTTTATCAGAATAGGTTTTAAACACTTTATTATAGTATAAAGGTAAAAGGGGGGGAAGCAGAAAAATAACTATAGCTACTTCAATTTGGTAAAAAACTCACAATACAAAAAGAGATAATTTGAGACAATAAAAACATAAAAGGGGAAGAAGAAAAGGATGGAACCCATATAGGTAAATGAAGATAAGATTCTATCAGCAGAAAACGGACTATTTTATCCAGGAGTGGTCTTATGCAAACCTCAGTGTAACCACAAAATATAAATCTAGAACAGAGACACAAAACATGAAAAAAGGGAAACCGAGAAAAATATCATAGAAAACCACAAAACCAAAATGGCAGGCAGAAACTTAAGGGGGGGAAAAAAATGGAGATATAGAGCAACCTGAAAATGAAAGGTAAAATGGCAATACTAAATTCTCCTTTATCAATAATCACCTTAAATGTAAATGGGTTGAATTCACCAATCAAAAGACAAAGAGTGGCTACATGAAGTAAAAAATAAGACCTAACTCTATGCTGCCTCCAAGAAACTCACATTACCTTTAAAGACAAACATAGGCTCACAGTGAAAGGATGGAAGATGATACTCCATGCATATGGCAGCCAAAAAAAAAAAAAAAAAAGTGGGTATAGCCATGCTCATATCAGAAAAAATAGACCTCAAGCCAAAAAAGATAACAAAGGACAAAAATGGACATTAATTATGATAAAGGGGACAATTCATTAAGAAGATGTAATGGTGATAAATATATATGCACATAACATAGGAGCACCAAAATATACAAAGCAATTATTAGCAGACCTAAAGGGAGAAGTTGACAGCAACACAATATTAGTAGGGAACTGTAACACCCCACTATTAATGGATAGATCATACAGAAAGAAAGTCAACAAGGAAACAGTAGCCTTAAAAGAAACATTAGACCAGATGGACTTGATAAATTTATACAGAACATTCTATCCAAATGCAGTACAATACACATACTTCTTAAGTGCTCATGAAACTTTCTTAAGAATAGACCATATGTTGGAACACAAAACAAGTCTCAGTGAATTTAAGAAGATTGAAATCATTTCAACCATCTTCCCTGATCACAATGCTGTGAAACTAGAGATCAACCACAAGAAGAAAGCTGGAAAATTACAAATATGTGGAGACTAAACAACAAGCTGCTAAACAACTATTGGGTCAAACAAGAAATCAAAGGTGAATTGAAAAAATACCTGAAGACAAATGAAAATGAAAATATGACACACCAAAATTTAACTTTGCACATAAAGGAACTAGAAAAAGAAGAACAAATGAAGCCAAAAGTCAGTAGGAGGAAGGAAATGATAAAGATTCAAAGAGAAATGAAATATACACTAAAAAGAAAATAGAAAATATTGATAAAAACTAAGACCTGGTTCTTTTAAAAGATAGACAAAGTTACCAAACCTTTAGCTAGCTTCACTAAGAAAAATGAGAGAAAGCTCTGATAAATAAAATCAGAAACGAAAGAGGAGCTATAACAATGAATGCCCAGAAATACAAAGGATTATACAAGAATATTGTGAACAGTTATATGCCAACAAATTGAGCAACCTAGAATAAATGGACAAATTCTTAGAATCACACAACCTTCCGAGACTGAATCATAAAAAAATAAAATCTGAATGACCAATCACTAGGAAAGAGACTGAAATAGAAATCAAAAACCTCCCAAGAATAAAAGTACAGGACCAGATGACTTCACAGGTGAATTCTACCAAACAGTCAAAGGTGCTGTAAATCCTACCTTTCTCCAAATATTCAAAAAACCTGAAGAGAAGGGAATACTTCCTAACTTATTTTACAAGGCCAACATCACCCTGATACCAAAACCAAAGACAACACAAAAGAAGAAAATTACAGGCCAATGTCTCGGATAACATAGATGCAAAAATCCTCAACAGAATATTAACAAACCAAATACAACAGTACTTTAAAAGGATCATACACCATTATCACGTGGGATTTACTCCATGTATGCAAGAGTAGTTCAACATTTGCAAATCAATCAACATGATACATCACATCAATAAAATAAAAAATAAAAATCATATGATCATCTTGATAAATGCAGAAAAACCATTAGGAATGGCCTAAGTTCCTGAATGTATAGTCAGAAGAAAGAATCCCAGGACTCTCAGGTAGAGGAAGAAAAAGTGGGGAGTCTGCTGGAATGTCACACCAGCAAATAGCCCAAAAGAGAAGACAAAGTCTGTTCTGGGCTGTAACTGCTGCAGGCATCGCTACTCACCTGTGACACTGAGAGTCACTCTGTCACTGAGCTGGACCCCCAGGCCATTGTCAGCCTCACAGGAGTAGTTTCCAGAATGTTCTGCAGTCAGAGAGAGGTTGAAGAACGCTCTTCCAGATGGAACTGAGCTGCTCCCCAGGCTGACATTCTCATGATAAAATCGGTACAGGATCGGGGGAGAGCCTCTCTGGGCCTCACAGTGAAGCTCCATCACGTCCCCCACCACAGCCTGGGCCCCGGGAGCCCTGAGGGTGAGGACAGGGCGAGACACTGGAACTGAGAGAGATAGTAGACTGTCAGAGGGGGTCTCTGATGCTGTGACAGACTCATAACCCCACTCAAGAAACTTAAATATAGATATATCTCTTGAACCATGAAGAGTAATCCTGGATAATTTTGTTTTCATCACTACGGTCCTCTCCACAAGTAAGATATCTTCAACTTTTGTCATCTTTGCCATTCCTTGGTTGGCTTCTAAATCTTCACAACTCTGTTCCTTTGCCTTCTTCCAAAGAGCCTCATGGCTGATAGAAAACCTAAACCCTGGCTTGTGAACCGAGGCTGAATAGAAGGAATCGGGAACTTACTTCTCAGTGTGACTCTAATCAGTTTACTGAGGATAGGACCGTGAATGTTGTCAGCTGCACAGTAGTATCTCCCAGCGTCACGCTCCTTCACAGTGAGTATCTGCAGCTCTGCCGACAAGGAACGTTGGGTCTTTGTTCCCAAAATTCTCACTGTGCCCTCTCTGTGCCAGGAGAATGTGACAGTCCCTGTACCCTTGGCTACTGAGCAGATAAGGAGCAGATTTTCTCCTTCAATCAGCTGCCCCTCGGGGGGCTGGATCTCTAGATTTACATCAGACACAGGGACTCCTGGGAGGACACAAGATGACATATGAGGGTTCTCATGGCAGAAACTTCAGGGTCAAGGAGAAGGCCGGTTCTACCACAAACAAGCCAATAGCAGCAGGTACAATAAGCAGGGGTCCAAAGTGGGCAATAGGGAATTGTGTATGTTATTATAAGGGCAGCAACACCCCTCCCACCACATACAACAGTTCCCATCCTTGGGGAATGTGGGGACTAGTTTTCTGACCTTCTTAAACCTAATGCTGACTGCAGTCACATTTTATTTACATTTATATCTAAGGAATCTTTGGTGCACCAGTGGATCACAAAATAAGAGTGAACCCTGAGAATATTACTTCTATCCTGAAATTCAAACCCCTTTCCTATCCTTCAAGACTCTTCTCCAGTCTCACCTCAATCTTCCCACATTCTTTTCTGATTATTCGAGTTCATGTTTATCTTCCAGTTTTATTCTAGAGTATGTTTAGGTCAACAAACGGAAGCAGCATAGGGACCTCTAAAGACTGCATGTGGTCTCTGTGCTTCTAGTTATCTGTTGACTCTTGAGAGAACATATCCTCTATGGCTCTGTAACCCCCCACAGGGTTGGGGACCCAGTAACTGATCAATAACTGTTATTAACTGAGTTAGATGGAAGAGAATGTTCTAGGGACATTAGGCCAGTGTTGAACCTGAAGAGAGAAGGATATCAGGACAGCTGAAATCTCCTCTCTGTTATGTTCACTGTCCTAGGGAGCAGGAAATGTCATTGCTCTGCTCTCCTCTCCCCGCCTCTGACTCTGGAAGTGCAGCCCCACAGACACTCACTCTGCACACGTATTTGGGATCTCAAGCTTCTTTTCCTGACAAGGTGAGTCACTGTCTCTGCCTGGCACCAGTAAGACCCTGAGTCTTCACTCCATATGGTAGGTAAATTGAGCTCTGGGGAGCTGCTCCAGCCTGATCCCAAGGCCTGGTCTTCTCTGAAGAAGCAGAATTGAAGCTGAATGTATGACCGCTGTGGAGGGAGCCAAGTCTCACATTTCAGGGTCACCGGTCTCCCCTCTATGGGCTGGGAGGGTCTGGCTGTCAGCACAGGATGGGGAAACAGCTCTAAAGAGAAGAACAAACACAGTTCCCAGGGTAGTGGGGCTCAGGGCTCCTGGAAAGATGCAAGTGTGCTTTCAGCACCAGCTGTCAGAACACAGAGACCCAAGCAGGTGGAACCACTTCCCATCTGCCTCCCATGACTGGAGGCTTTTCATGAAATCCCCACTGATGAGCCCCTCCCTAAATCCTCACACAGTTTCCCTGCCAAGTCCTATTACCCACAGGAGGGCAGCCATTACCTTGAACTTGAATTGTTAGAGGTTTTGAAGTTTCTTTCTTTGTAATTCCCCAAAAATTTTTCTGAGAAGAAGTACAATAATATTTGTCATTGTCCCTGGAGACTGAATTTAGTGTGAACGTTGATTTAGAACTCTTACTAATTTTTTTTTCATTTTTGTATAAAACTGTTTCACTTGTTTCTTCTCTCCCTTGGCATCTCAGAGTAACATCATCTCCTTCAAAGACAGGGTGTGGAGCCTGGATGATCAGTCTGTCTGCAAAGAGTGGAGGAAGGCAATCAGTTTATTTCCTGATGTTCCTTTTTTTTTTTTTTTCACACACACACACACTGTATTTTATTTTTACAAGAGATAGACTGACACCAATGATGCTTCTTTCTTCAAACTCTCATTTCTGCCCACGAAGAAAGAGCTGCAGTCCTATACGTACCTGCAAATGTCCTCCATCAACATTTCCACATGATCCCAAAACCCAGTTCTCCCTTGTCCTAGGATAATGAACTAATTTCCAGAAAATATCCTTAAGAAATCCCCATACATATTGTTAAAAGAGAAGTTTTGTACCATATCTTTCTCCAGACCCAAGTCCCTTTTTCCTGGTGACTTCTGACTTACCAATACCTCTCTGGATGGAGAGGATGGACAAGGCAGCATTCTGTTGCTGCCCTATCTCCTTATTTTCCCCGCTGGGGTCAATACATCAAATATCCTCATGCCTGTTTACAGCCCTGCCTAGGCTCCCGGCGTTAGCCTAGCCCTTAGACATGCTGCCCAGTGGTTTAATTTCAGAGACTCCCTCCTTTCTTTCCTCACCAGATAAAAAATCCACATGTACGGGGTTGCTGGGAGAAGATCTTCGAGTCTTGCATTTGTAATATCCAGTCTTCTGTATTTGGATCTCTTGAAATTTATTATCCAACAACTGATCATTATAATACCAAGATATGTCTCCTTGGGCTGGAGAAAGGGAATCCCTGCATGTGAGAGTCACTCTGTCGTTTTTGAAGTTTGTGGACCATGGAGGATTGAGGAGAAGAAAAGCTTTTGGAGTTACTCCTGAATAGGAAATGGAAAGATGAAGGCAGGTAAAGGTGAATGAGAGGTGGGTGGAGCATAAGGAAGGGCCCAGCTGCAACTAGGAGTTTTTCTGGGCTAATTCCTATTAGGACCAGGGTTGGAAATGGAGCAGACACAACTTGGGAAACTGCCTGGGACAGAATCTGTTCTTTGTCATTTTTTGCCTAGTAGCAGTGGGCGGGTAGGTGTCATGGGGGATAGGTCTCAGGTTCCTGGTATGGGCTCAGAAAAGTTCAGGAGACATGATTCGTAGTTGGGCAAACACCGTGAGGGCCTCTGAAGGTGGGCTGATTCTGAAATGCTCTTGTCCTATACATTCCTGTCAAGGTAAAAGTCAGCGTGGGATGTATATACCTCAGAAGCAGTTTCTAGATTCTGAAAAACCAGTACCTACTTGGTTATTAATATTTAATGAACAAGATTTGTTTCACTTACAATTCTTTTAAACTTTGCTTAATTTGAGAGTCTATGGGAAAGGCAACATTTTTCTACTCTCCGCCTAAGGTGACCATAATCAGTCATTGATACAGGATACAAAAAATTTGAACAAAGAGGCATGGACTGCTTGCATAATCATATTTGCATATACAGTTGCAACTAACAAATGGGGCCAGAAATTGAAACAGTGCAGTGACATGAGCTTCTTTTGGAGATGTATAAAGATTTGGCTATAGCATTTTCTGCTATGAATAGGAGATATTTCTATGTTCTTTGATAGTGGCACCAGCTTGGACATAAAGAGGGAGGGGTCTTAGGGAATAGAGGAGATCAGATCTGAGTTTCTCTCAATATCTGAGTTTCTTTGATAGTGGCACCAGCTTGGACATAAAGAGGGAGGGGTCTTAGGGAATAGAGGAGATCAGATCTGAGTTTCTCTCAATATCAGCCTCCTGCCTCTGCCTTTCCTTCTGCAAATATTTCCTTCCCCTCTACACTGTGGCATTCGGTAATAGGGAAAGAACTGAAGACTGGAGAAGTCAGAGGAGGGTCTGCTCACCCACTAATGCAACAGGTGTGACCTCAGAGTAGCAATACCACTGATGTTGGCACATCACCACAGGCCTCATTTATGGATACAGGCAGTGCTGGCTGGGAGGACCAATGCCCAGAGACCAGGAGGAACAGAGAAAAGGGAAAACTGACCTGCTTGATCTCTTCCAGGAGCTGTGAGGGAGCCAAGATTTAAAGGTTAGCACAGAGCAATGTTTTTCAAACCTTTTCACTTACACAATCTGAGAAATGTTCCAACAACCCAGCCACAACCACTTCTTCGGTTTTTCCTTCCCATTTCTTTGCCCCCATTCTATGATACCCATAGTCCCCAAACAAAGAAACAAAAAAGAATAGCCTATAATTTATTGTATAAACATGAATGACTTGTATCCACAATCCTGACTCTTCTTTTTGCTATTTAATACTTAACAGCCTCATAGTTCCTTCCCCCCTCTCTTCCCTAGCCTGAACTCAGCCATGCAGAGACAGAAAAGGGCTTGGAGAAATGGTTTCTCCTCCCCTCATTACTTGGGTACGGTTCCTCTTACTTTTTCAATCTCTGGTTAAATACTGGCTTAAAGTCTCAGGAAAGGGGGTCATATTTCTCAGTAGATCTTCCCTTACTCACTTGAATTTTGAAAATAATTGTTTATGTGAGGGATTTAGAAGGGGTTTGGTGGAAAGAAACATCCAAGCTTCTTATGAGATGAAAAAGAAATGGTTGAAGAATCAAGGGTTTGCTCTGTTGGCTTTGGTTTTCCTGGGACCCAGCTCTGCTCATTCTTCATCTCTTGTGTAAAGAAAAAAAGTGTTGCCTGCCATTCCAGTTCTACAATGATCAAGCTATTAGCCATTGTAGTTGCCCATAGACAGTGTACTCTGAGGAATTCAGGATGAAGAAAGACAGGAAACATTCTGTGCTTTGGATATATTGGCCCTTAGATAGTTAAGATGCATATCTACGGGAAAGTTTCAAATGACCCCAGATTCTTGCATCATCCCATACAGAGAAAAACACTAAAATCGTTGAGATTTCTCCTCTTTGTGATTAGCGGTAATCTTTTGATGCTTGACTACATGTTTTTCCAGCAAAAAGTTTGTATATATCTTGGCTCCTCCCTTACCTCTTCAGAGCAGTTCCTCAGATCTACCTGAGAGGCTGTCTTCTGGGCTATAGTCTTCAGTAATTTCCCCAAATAAAACTTAACTCAGATTTCACATTGTGCAGTTTTCTTTCAGTCAATAGTTTTGGTGACCACAAAGGGACCCAGAGCAGACTTCACTCCTTTGCCTGAGGATCAGGAGCTTTGGTACCAGCAAGGGCCTCTTGTGCCCATTTGCCTCTTCCACGAGTTTAGACAAATTGGGGTGAGTCTCTCCTGGTTCTTGGATCTCCCAATTATTATTATTATTTTTTTGGTTTAAGGCCCATGTTCATCATGTCCTTTATTATATCATCCATGCATATTAAGACTACAAATGACTTTCAGCTACTTAAACATATAATCATGATATAATATCCATGGCTTTATAGAGTCCCAGCATAATGTTTCATATATTCTTTTTTTTTTAACATCTTTATTAGAGTATAATTGCTTTACAATGGTGTGTTAGTTTCTGCTTTATAACAAAGTGAATCAGTTATACATATACATATGTCCCCATATCTCTTCCCTCTTGCATCTCCCTCCCTCCCACCCTCCCTATCCCACCCCTCTAGGTGGTCACAGAGCATCGAGCTGATCTCCCTCTGCTATGCGGCTGCTTCCCACTAGCTATCTACTTTACGTTTGGTAGTGTATATATGTCCATGCCACTCTCTCACTTTGTCCCAGCTTACCCTTCCCCCTCCCCTTATCCTCAAGTCCCTTCTCTAGTAGGTCTGCGTCTTTATTCCCGTCCTGCCCCTAGGTTCTTCTGACCATTTTTTTTTCTTTTTTCTTTTAGATTCCATATATATGTGTTAGCATACGGTATTTGTTTTTCTCTTTCTGACTTACTTCACTCTGTATGACAGTCTCTAGGTCTATCCACCTCACTACAAATAACTCAGTTTTGTTCCTTTTTATGGCTGAGTAGTATTCCATTGTATATATGTGCCACATCTTCTTTATCCATTCATCTGTTGATGGACACTTAGGTTGCTTCCATGTCCTGGCTATTGTAAATAGAGCTGCAATGAACATTTTTGGTAATGACTTTTTTTGAATGATGGTTTTCTCAGGGTGTATGCCCAGTAGTGGGATTGCTGGGTCATATGGTAGTTCTATTTTCAGTTTTTTAAGGAAACTCCATGCTGTTCTCCATAGTGGCTGTATCAATTTACATTCCCACCAACAGTGCAAGAGGGTTCCCTTTTCTCCACACCCTCTCCAGCATTTATTGTTTGTAGGATCTCCCAATTATTGGTTGATGATCCTGAGTTAGTTCTATTTTGTGGTGTATAACAGGGATTTGTCTCCCCTCCCCCTGAGGCAGGAGATAGATGGGCCCCAGGTTAGACATTTACAACTGGCCTCCCATTTACATTTCATGTGGCAGGAAAACGTGGGCTTCGGGCTGGACGCTTACAGCTAGACTCCCGTTTGTATTTCCTGGGACAGGAGATAGATGGGTTCCAGATTAAACATTGAAAATCAGTCTCCTGTTTGCTCTCCGAAATGGAAGCAATGACAGATACAGTGTAAGTAGCCAGGTTTTGTCTCCTGTGGACACCTTCAAAGGCTGAGGGGTGATCTGACAAGCCCAACCACACACTGCCCGGGCTGGGAGTCTCCACTCTGTGTCCAGTTCTGTTCATGTGTACATGCGTGCAAGTGTGTGTGTGTGTGCACATGTATGCATGCAGGGTGTGTACAGCTGAATAACAGGAGAGGATCTGCTGGGTTCCAGTGTCCTGTGTCCCCCTCCCTGGCTGCCCTTGCTCGGGGCCACCTTAAGATAACAGTCATGGCTAGAACAGAGAGGGGCTAAACCTTGTTTGAGTAAAGGGTCAAGAGGTCACATATTTCCCCTTCTTGGGGCAAGGGAGACATTGCACATGGACAGAAAGTCTACTTGAGGGTCAAAAAGGAGGGCTCACCACCCCATAATATGTGATGCTAAGGCCACCCCATAGGCCTTTGGGCTGAAATCCATCTTGGAAAAAAGTTGCACACACATGTTGGGGAGGGTCCTAGGGCAGGTCAGGTGTGGAAAAAGAAGCCAGATAATTGGCCAAAGGTAAACAAAGACCTGGAAGAACTGCCCTTTATAAATTATTTAACCGCCTCTTTTCTGCTCTCCTCCTCCTTAGGGAGGATGCCCACACCCTTTCTCTCCAGGTGTGCATCTCTGCCTTGCTTCTATCATAACTAAACCAACTGTTTCTCTGTGTGCTCTCCCACTTGTTGTTGTGCTATGTCTCTAATAATAAACTTTGTACCTGATTTTACAGTTTTTACCTCCGTGAGAAATGCATTTTTCACTGGGGGCAAGAGCCAGGGGGTCTGGTGGCTATGATTCCTGGTTTTCATCCAGGGTACCCAGGTTCAATTCCTGGGCAGGGAATTAAGATCTCACTTCATGCCTCCACTCACTTCTGCCTCTCCAAAATCACCTCCACCCCAGTTTAAAGATACTGGGGGAGCCTGGTTAAAAGATACGAGGATTTACTCAGTTGAAAGACACTGAGCCTCTGGACTGGGTAAAATGAGGGGCATCAGAAAGCCAGCCTCCGACTAACACTCCAGCCATGTTTATGTACATATGGAATTTATACTTACAAATATTAAATACTTATTTAATTGGGAATTAAAGGAAATCTTGCCCTAAAATGGCCAAGATAGGGTTCTTTTGACATTCTAAAAATGATTAGAAGAAAGCCAGCTTGATAAAACATCTTTTCAAAATTTTGACCTTAAAGGAACAAAAGCCCTTCTAGGAGGAACTTGCATTTCTCTCCCTGTGCTTTTGAGATGTAAATGTTATATCTGATCTTCTTAGGCATCTTATTCCGTGTTTCGAGAGCTTGGTCTCTGCCATCCAGAAGGTACACATATGGTGTACATTTGGCAGCCAGTTGAATAGACTGGGATTCCAAGCAGTCTTTTTGTCTGGCTGTGCCAGCTCTCAGGAAAATTTGTTATAAGGAGTGCCAGCCCATAAGGGGCCTTGTCATCTCAACCTTTGTTGTCTCTACCTGCACAAAAAAGACCTTTAGTTTCTTAGACTGTTATGGGGAGTAAACTTTCTGTATTTTGAGAAGGCTGCATTCTTTGCACTCTCTTGTGGGGATGCCTCTTGCGTCTTATTGGTTTGAGTCGCTATTAAGATACTATTCATCAATGGCCAGACACTGGATTCTTTAAATTGGAGAAACTTCTAAACTGCTAAATTTTTAGAGAGCTCTCATTTTAAACAGCTGTTTTATTGGTGCCTATGAAAATACCAAATTAAAAGGTAGATGCAAAATATATATATATATATACATACATATGTAAAACAGGTAGCCTTAAAACTCCCTTAGTTTAAAACTAACAAATAAAAACTGTTTTAGGACGCCTTATTTGTGGTCTCAGCTTCCCTTCAATGGTTCTTGCAGGTGCTAATAAAAACATTAGCTTAATTAATGTTAATTAGGTTGATTAACAGGGGAATAAGAAGAAACTGAGGGGAAAGTCAAGAGACTTCTTCCCAACAGGGTGAAAATTTTAAAGGGACTTATCCCAACAGAATGGAAATCTTTAGATGATTATTAGGAAATGGGATAAATAAAATGGATTTTGATGGGATTAAAACAAAAGTTTTGATACACTACCTGGGGTTGGATAGACCAAAGGGACCCCCCAATTAGTCCCCCCAACATTAAAGTGCACTCTATTAACCCCTGTTTTGAAACAAAATTTAAAGGCTGGAAGAAAATTACACTGAGATACCTGACTAGCATTTGCTTGGGACAACAGTGAGATCAACTAATGAAGTTAAGATTGACAAAAGGGCCTGTGTCCCTTGGCTTGAGCCCTCACTGGGGACCCCAAAGCTTTTTATGCAGAAATGGATAAAATGGCCAGGGGATAAAAAGGAAAGTTTCTGGGCTCCTTGTAAGACCAAGACTTGTTGATGGGGTCCTAATGGAGGCTTAAGTTAAAGGTATAAGAGTTATAAATTTGAAATAAAATCTTATAAAAACTGGTGTATTTGAATGGGCTTTATATAAGATGGTTACATCTCTTTTGTCTAATTGTACTGTGGGATAGACATTACATCTCTATGAGGAATGTTTCCCCTGACTGGTATTATAAGACAGGGCATATAAATCTGCCCCTTAGGCAGTATTAATTAAACATACTAAAAAAAACCAATAGGGACTTCCCAGGTGGCGCAGTGGTTAAAAATCCGCCTTCCAATGCAGGGGACTTGGGTTCGATCCATGGTCAGGGAACTAGATCCCACATGCATGCTGCAACTAAGAGTTTGCATGCCACAACTAAGGAGCTGGCGAGCTGCAACTAAGACTCGGTGCAACCAAAATAAATAATTAATTAATTAAATTAAAAGATGGTTTAAAAAAAAAAAGAAAGAAAACTAATAGAGTTACCTGCACCCACACAGTATAAAGTAAAAACTGGGCCCCAACATTCAGGGACTAATAAAAGCAATAATAAATATTTTTTGCCCCTAGGGTAAATTGCTCTGTTTAATTTGGGCACGCACAAAGAGGGCCTTTGTAGAATACCTTATGCATAAATTTTTGAAGGCATGATAAATTGAATCCCAAAGTTCTAGAACATAGAACTCTTGATTTCCAGTTTAGTGGAAAATCTTCTTGCTGACATTAAAAAAGCAAATGAAAGAAAATGTAATTGGGCAAATCAATCTTTTAATATCATTTAGGCAGCAGACCAGTTCTTTGGGGAATTAAAAGCAACTGTCTTTGTCTTGCCAATCTACAAATCAGAAATGTAAATACAGCCCACAGTGACCTGAGACTGAGCCTAATTAGCTCAATCAGGTTGAATCTGAAGCTGAAGAGGGAAAAAAGGAAAAAAGAGGCCTTTTATCAATAAAACTCAAACTGTTGGTGCTCTGGCCTTCTGAGATGGCCCACATTCTATCTGTGTAGTGTGTTTCTCCCAGGGCCGTCTCGCCTTTTGAGACGAATCGCATTCTGTCTATGGAAAGTGTATCTCTCTAAATAAACTCAGCCATAAAAAGGAATGAAACTGGGTCATTTGTAGAGACGTGGATGGACCTAGAGAGTGTCATACAGAGTGAAATAAGTCAGAAAGAGAAAAACAAATATCGTATATTAATGCATATATGTGGGATCTAGAAAAATTGTATAGATTATCCTATTTGCAAAGCAGAAATAGAAACGTAGAGAACAAATGTATGGATACCAAGGGGGAAAGGGGTGGGGATGGGAGGAATTGGGAGATTGGGATTGACACATATACACTATTGATACTATGTATAAAATAGACAACTAATGAGAACATACTGTATAGCACAGGGACTCTACTTAATGCACTGTGGTGACCTAAATGGGACGGAAATCCAAAAAAGAGGGGATATATGTATGTGTATAGCTGATTCACTTTGCTGTACAATAGAAACTAACACAACATTGTAAAGCAACTATACTCCAATAAAAATTAATCAAAAAAATTAAAAATAAATAAATAAATCCACTTCTTACCTATCTAAAAAAATAAATAAATAAAAACTAAACAAAACAAAAACAAACAAACTCAAACTGCTTGAAAGGCTCCCTCACCCAAAATCAAATTAACGGCCTCCTTAAGGATTTATCAAGGATAGATACAAATCTCAAAGTCTTTTCTGCAAATAGTAAAAAGCCTTAATTATCTGAGCAAATAAATTTAACTTACACCAACTGTCATTTATAAATTAGTAAGTTTATATTGTAATACCTGATTCATGACTCAGATTTAAAATGAAGCTATGAGATCTCTAGTTATGTCTGTTTATACATCTGTGTGTACATTATACATATGATACATCTTTACTTTCAGATAGTATTATCAAAATTAAATTTATAGAAGAGCTCTATTTAATTGACTTAAAAGTAAGCATTTACAAATTAAATTTTTTTTTTAATATTTTTAAATGTAGTAGAAACTAACCCAAATGAATTTCAAGTTCACATAATCTGGGAAATATTCAATATTAAATTAATATTTGGTATTAAAGTTCAAGTTTGTTGGTTTAATTAATACAGATATGTCTTACTTTTATTACACTTAGGTTTACTAAAAGTCAAGTAAGGTCATATTATCTCTATTATAAAATTTATCAGTGAGAAAAATAGCTTGGGATGGTGGCTGACTTGGCCTCATGTCTCAAAGTTTTCATGGATAATCTAAACATAATTGTTGAGAACAAATGAATTAAATAGATATAAATGGGGTAAGAGCTTTTAGGTGAACTCTTGAAGAATAATTATGTTTTGTGGTATATCTACTTAAAAATAGTTTCTCTAGATTTTTGGTAACTTGAAACTTTAGAATTTTGCTAAGTGAATTTAAATGATGGAAATTTATTAAATACCTAGACCATTTCCAAATAAAATAAGATACTGAAATATTAATTACTGAATATAGGCTTCATTTTGCAGAGAAAGTAAAGATATTTAGGACTATTAATAAAAATGTTTGGTGCCACACTAAAAAATAGTCTATAAAAGAGCACGTATTTTTAGAAATCATAAATAATATTTGTAAGTTTGCCAATCTACAGAATGCTAATGTAAAAGACAGTGCATCGTTGCTTACTTCTTAGCTTTTACTAGAAATTACAGTACTTAAACATTAAGAATTCTAATTAATATATATAATTAAAACTACTAAAATTAATAAGGGCAACAAATTTGCATGAAAGGAAAAGGACATAAAGAATGGACATTTTGTTATGGGAAAAGAGAGTCATTTTGTTCTGGAGAGAAAAAAAGGAAGAAAAAGCACAGGACTAAATCTGAAAGTAAAAAATAAAGTTACAGAAGGTTTGTGGGAAAGTAACCCTGAGAAAAGAGTTTTGTGCATGGTCAGGACTGGCTAAAAGTAAAATAAAATTTAATTGAGTAAATAAATTTAAATATTAAAAGTAAGTTGGTACAAAACTAGAATTTGGTTTTCTCTCCAAGTTCAGAGAACAAAGTTTTCTTGGAATATTGATCTGCTTTTGGTAACAGACTGTAAAGTTTCTTTACCTTTTAAGTAATTTGTTGTAGCTTTCTGTATTTGCCTTTAAAATCTTTTATTGTCACGTTGGTTGAATGAATAAGTATTGTTTCACACTGACCTATGATCCTATTTGACCAAGTGTTTTAAAAACCTTTTGATGTCTTTGACAAACTTCCCAAGTCAAATTCCAAATGAATTCTTTTGACTTCTAGCTAACTTTGTGATGCTTCAAAGGGCCACTGAAACATCCCAAAGAGAGATATTAAACTAATTAGGTTTGTTGAGTATGTTAAATTACATGGGAAATATTGTCAAATAAGTTGTGATAAACTTTCTTAGGCTATATTATATGGGTATATATCATTAATATAGAGCTTCTAAAAATTATATGAAATTCCTAAAAATCCAGTATGTCCTGGTATAGTGTTATTAGTCATAATTCTAATTATTATCTTAAAATGTTGTATGTCACAGAATGTTGTATATTCTTTGTCAGTTATATTGCAATCAGATATTTAACCATGCCATTTAAAATCTTTTGTCTTTTATAGACAGTCATTGTTTTACTATGATGCTTTTACAAAATGAAGATCTTCAAGAAGATTCACAAAGAGGACTTTTTGACAAATAAGGTTTCTGATGACTTCTAGATCATACCACTGAACTGGGTAAGAAATTACGAAACTCTAATGGAAAACCTGATGACTTCATCCAGATCAGCAGGAATCAATTACATGGGACTGAATGAACTAATAAACACAATTTGTATTTTATAACTTTTTTCTGAAATATTACTGACTTTTAATCTTTATTTTCCAGAAAACCTTTCCTCTTACACTATGACCTACAAAAAATTGATAAAGTATACCTTTGTAAACAAAGATGAAATATTTATCATTTTCTCTCTACCTGATCCCTCCAGAATTTGGCTTTTCCAGCTGGCTCCCCTCTGGACTTTATGGCTTATTGCAATCCAGATTACAACTAGTTATACTAATCATTATTTTAATCTGTTCTCTCTTTGTTGTTTTCAAACTATGCTTTGTGTCTCTCTCTGCTCCACTCTGAGCTATATTACTTATATTCTGTCTATTTTGTAATATTGTTGTCTCTTAAATTACCTGATGTGTAACCAGGCCTCCAACAAAATTAATGATGACTAAAAGTCTTGAGGCAATGATCACATATATAACTCTATACAGAATAATTGTAATAGTGCAACTCTAGATATGGGAAGCAGTAACAAGGGAAAAACATTTCCTGGATCATAATAGACTAGTAAGACATGTGATCCAGAGAACTTTAGGTTATTAACAAGGCCTAATCCAGACATAGCACATGAATGACCTATCACTGAGATCTTTGCCTTACTTAGGAATAAGTGTTCTTAGCGCCACGGGACAAATAGGTCATGAAATGCCTCCGAAACCTTAGTCAAATTTATGACCAACAAAGGGCACTGTAAAGAAAAAAATATTGCCTGCCATTCCAGTTCTATAAGGATCAAGCCATTAGCCACTGCAGTTGCCCCCCAACAGTGAGCTCCAAGGGGAATTCAGGATGGAGAAAAACAAGAAACATTCTGTGCCTTGGGTATACTGGTCCTTAAATAGTTAAGATGTATATCTAAGGGAAATTTTTAAATGACCCCAGATTCTTGCATCTTCCCATACAGAGAAAAGCACTAAAATCATTAAATTGAGATTTCTCTTCTTTGTGATTAGCAGTAATCTTTTGATGCTTGACTACATGTTTTTCTAGCAAAAAGTTTGTATATATCCTGGCTCCTCCCTTACCTCTTCGGAGCAGTTCCTCAGAGCTATCTGAGAGGCTGTCTTCTGGGCGATAGTCCTCAGTACGTTTCTTAATAAAACTTAATTCTCAACTTATACGTGGTGCATTTTTCTTTCATTTGACACTTGCTATCTGTCTCTGAACCCCAAGAGGAAGCACAGACAGAAGCTCCTTGGTCTTCCCTGGCTGACATTAGGAACTGAGGTCCCTGTCCCAGTTCAACCCATCTACTCACCCAGGATCACCAGCAGCAGCCACAGAAACATGGGGACCTGGCCTGGCTGAGGGCAGGGAAAGTCTGTCTCACCACAAGCCGGGCTTATTTCTCATCCACGAAAGAGGACAGAAGGGAGGTACTCAGATGAGATCTGTAAGAGTTAGAAAAGGGGAAGTAAAAGAATCATATCTTGCCTCAGGTTCTGAAAAATTAACACAACTATCTTCCTAAATGTTGTTTGTATTTCAACACCGGCAGTCTTAGACGTTGACAGTTATCTTCCAGCAGCTCAACTCTCTCTGGAGAAATGTCTCCAAGGCTGTGCTGGGTTCTCTGAAATGCCACGCTATAGATTTGCTAGTATTCAAATAACTTTTTTTCATTTTTCAAATGGAAAAACCCTTCCATTACCTTGAATTCATACAACATGTGGTTCTGCATAAGGTTCCTAATATAGGCATACCTTGTGACTGTGGTGTCCTGCTATGTTTTATGGTGTAAGTCACAAAAAGTCAAAGTATCAAAGCAGACATGAAAGCCTTTCGACCTTACATAAACTGGCACAAAGTTGTTGAGGAGGAAAAATTTTTTAAAATTCACCGACTACAAAAGGAGCCACCCCTAAATTCCTCCCAGATCTGTGCAAATTAGGAGATAAAAGAACAAGCATTAGGTAGGAAACTGTTTTGTGCCCCATCTCAGCCTATAACCAGTGCTGTGCCTGAGCAGGCCCTTGTGATTCTTATGATTGCAAGACACCCTCAGCAATAACCATGAAGAAACTTTGGAAAAAAAAAGAGTTTATTACTCACAGGTCTTGGAAAGCACATGGCACACCTGGGGCTACACTGTGAGGTCATGTGCTGGGGTTCTGCTTTTATTGGGGTGGAGGGTGGGGCTTAGTGTTTTGAGGGCTCACTCTTTATTGGTGAATTTAAAATATAAAATCCAGAAGTTAAAGCACAGGAAGAGAAAAAAACAAGAGGCCCAAATGGCCAGTTATCAAAATCAACCAATATCTCTAAAACAAAGGAGCCTGGGGGGCAAAGGAGGGCGGTGGGGTGGGCTTTGGTGCTGCCTTTTATCTAGTGGCTGGCAATGTGTTTATTCAAAGTAGCTCTTTAAAGTGAATGCCTCAGCAATCAAAGCTTAAGTCAGGCACTTGCATTATGAAAGAAAGAATAACTGTTAGGGCCCATACTACAGAACCTCTCTTTTTAAAGCCAGAGCTCTTATCAGAGAGGCCTTCCCTGGCCTTGCAATCAAAGAGGTCTCACCTGATTATTTTCTGTTTCAAGCCCCTGTATGCTTTTTTTCATAGCATTTATCATTATTTGTAATTATTTCCTCTATTTTCTTGTTTGTTTTTACGTCTTCTCCTCAGCTATCATTCCAAGGCCCATGTTTATCTTACCCATTGTTGTATCCCTTGTACCTCTACCAATTCTCTCTTGCAGGGAGGCATTAAATAAGTATTTTTTGAGAAACTATGAAAAACTCTGGACCAGGGTTTCTTGACATTTATTTCATTAGCACTTCCCTAAGGGGCCTTTTCAGATTTTTTTTTCTAGCCACCCCCCTCCTCTATGAAACATTAATAGCACAGATATGCTGTATGTATATATATACATAAAAAGTAAGATTTTTTTTCCACCTCCACAAGGACCAATTTTTGCTGCTTTGAGGGTGATATCACCTCTGTTGGGAATGCATGCTCGAGACATAGAGCCAGACCATTCTCAGCAATCTAACTACCAGGATAGAAAGTTATGACCATTCAAAGACATCTTTGTATTAGAAACAGAAACCTCTGATCAAGTTTCCGTTCTTTGTGGAGGCTATCCTGAGGCTATAATGGAAAGAAGTCCTCTTCTTTAACCAGATGGCATTCTATTCATTCCCCCCCCCCCCACCGCATGACAGTTACCAAATTTTGTTTTTCCGTATGCATTTATGTGATTGAATGATGTTCCTTTCTCTCCTTAGACTGTAGTATCGCAGGGCTGAAAAGAGTCTGGTGTGTTCTCCATCATGTTTTCTTTCTTTTCTTCCTTCCTCCCGTCCCTTATTTCCTCCTACACTCCTTCCTCCCTTCCTTTCTTTTTTTATTGTAGAAAGAACACTTAACATGATATCTATCTTCTTAACAAATTTTTCATTATACAATACATTGTCGTTGACTATAGATACAATGTTATACAGCAGCACTCTAAAACGTAACTTTATCTTGCTTAACTGAAACTTTACGCCAGTTGACTAGTAACCCCTCATTTCCTCCTCCTGGCACCCACAGTTCCACTCTGATTCTATGAATTTGACTATTTTAGATAGCTCATGTAAGTGGAATAATGCAATGTTTGTTTTTCTGTGACTGGCCTATGTCACAACATAATTGTCCTCATGGTTCATCCATGTTGTCACATGTTGCAGAACTTCCTTTTTTAAGGCTGAGTAGTTTTTCATTGTATGTACATATAACAGGGAAGAGCCAATCCTGACTCCATGTTGGATCTGTTTCTTTACTTTAACCTTTGCTTCCTGTTGCTTTTGTTCACTAAAAGGACACTGTGTGTACCTAATGGCCTGCCTCCAGGAACCCTGCCCCTCTGCCTGAATGTTAAACCAAAGTGCCTTTGTTCAGGGAAGCAACCTGACCCTGTCCACCTGTGAATAGCTGCAAGAATAAAGAAATTAGCATGTCCCCTCTCCGAGGCTGGCCATTCCAGGATATATTTGCAAGACTTATGGCCTTTTTATTTTACTTCCTCACCTCCTCCCACCCTCTGTTCTATAAAAGAAACTGACATCCAGACCCCAATAAGATGGTTCTTTTTAGACACTAGTCTGCCATTTTCTCCACCTGCCAGGTTTCCAAATAAAGTCATTATTCTTTGCCTCAACATCTTGTCTACTGATTTATTGGCCTGTTGTGCAGCAAGCAGAGGGAGCTTGGACTCACTAACATACATACCATGTTTTCTTTATCTATACATCCATTGATGGACAGTTGGGTTTTTTCCACATCATGGTTATTGCGCATAGTGATTTAATGAACATAGCAGTGCTAATATCTCTTCAAGATCCTGATTTCAATTATTTTGGGTGAATACACAGAACTGGGATTGGTGGATCATACAATAGTTCTATCTTTAATTTTTGTTAGAAACTTTATACTGTTTAATATAGATGCTCTATCTTATAGATTAATAAATGATGCCTTACTAAAATTGGTGAAACTTATAAGAGGAAAATAAAGTGAGGAGGTGCAACAAAGTCAGGTTTAAGCCTCTGCAGTCAGGAAAATATGGATTCTGGTCTTAGATCTACCCTCTACTGACTGTGTGAACATGGCAAGCTACTTCCCCAAGATTGTTCACCATGGGCAATATCACACACTTAAAACATACTTTTTTTTTTATAGTTACAGATAATATGTGTAAGTTTGCCATACATAATAGACCCAAAAATTAGTCATTGGTAACATTTTTTGGCTAGTAAAATATTAGTAGGGATCAGTATGATATATCATTTGGAGGTATTCTCTAAGTTTTTGGTCTTAAAAATAATATATTACAAAGAGATATAGTTACGCTGAAAAGGCTAAAAACATAACACCTTGATGAAAGTGTTGGTTATAAAAGGTGGATGCTTTTATGCTTCCAGTAATGATGGAAGAAGAAACTGAACTAACCTTTCTTCTGAGGATCACTAGAAATGCTGGGCGAAATTCTTTTAAAAGTCTCTTTCAAGGTACTGAAGAGATAATAAGACAGTGAAGAATTCTGAGACACGAATAGAGAAGAAAGGAGCTCAAGGAGAAAAACCTGGCTTCTGAAAACACTTGTTTAAAAGGGCACTTGCCAAGTCCAGAAAGGGCAGCAGGGAGGCTTGTGCTTTAACACAGTCCTGTGGGGTTGGGAGACATGGACTGGTATTCATGTTGGTGTGTGTGGAAATGTTTAAAATATGATTGTAAAATAAAAAAGAATAAAATACTGCCATTTTCAGCAACATGGATGGATCTAGAGAATACTTAGCTTAGTGAAACAAGTCAGGCAGAGAAAGACAAATACTAAATGATATCAGTTACATGTAAGTAATCTAAAAAATAATACAAATGAATAAATATACAAAACAGAAACAGACTCACAGACATAGAAATCAAACTTATGGTTACCAAAGAGGAGACAGAGAGAGGTAGGGAGGGATAAATTAGAAGTATGGGATTAACATATACAAACTATGATACATAAAATAGATAAGCAACAAGAGTTTACTGTATTAACACAGGGAATTATATTCAGTATCTTGTAATAACTTATAATGGAATATGATCTGCAAAAAAAATCCCAGATGCAGAACCAAATCACTGTGCTGTACACCTGAAACTAATGCAATATCATAAATCAACTATGCTTCAATAAAAAATATATATATGGCTGTAAAATTTTTGACAGCTCCTCAATTTAGAGGTGGAGTCTACACTCCCTCCCCTTGCATCTGGACAAGTTTGTTAGGCACTAAGACCCAATAAAACTGTGGCGGAAGTGATACTGTAATTTTTGAATTAGTTGATGAGATATTGTAGATTCACTGTCACATTTGTTTTTGAAGCTTAAGCCAACATATAAAAAGTCTGACTACCCTAAGGCCACCATGTTATGAGGAAGTCCAGACCACATTGAAGGGTCACACATACACACTCTAATTGACTGTCCAGGTTGAGGTCCCAACCTATAGCCAGCATCAACCACCAGACATGCAGGTGAAGATGGCCCCTTATGATCCGTATAATAGATCCAAGAATTCAAAAAGGAGTCACTGTTCTTGTCATGAGTAGGGTGACTGAGAAGAAATTGATAAATAAAAGAGAAAATATTATACTAAGTTGTTTTCATTTATTTAAATATAACTCTTAATTACATTTTACTCCATTGCATATAAACTAATTTTGTCTATTGAAAAGAATTAAATTACATTTAATAATTGGACTTTTTATTTAAAAGTCAAGCATGGAGGAATGTGTTAATGGTTTTAGTCTCAAGTGACTACACACAGGGAAAAATGACATATTGTAAAATTAGTAATATGGCAACATTGCCCGCTGCATGGAACCTTAGAAAATTATGAAGCATGAAAATAAATGATCAGAGTTTTGAAGGTTTTCTTTTTTCTCTCTTGTTTTTTTTTCAAATCCAATCTATATCAGTAATGGGCCCTGGAATCCTTGCCAATACTATGCAGAAACAGTAAACATAAATTCATGTAACTTTAAGCATAGTGTGTACTTTTCAGGTTAGTGTGGAGAGAAGAAAAGCAATCAGGCATGGAGGGAGCTCACCTTCTCCAACTCCCCCCATACAGCAGACATCACCTAGACCTCCACCTATTTTCTGAAACCCAAGTACGGTACCAATATAAAGCCATTGACTATAATACTACTCCTGTATCCAGGGACCATCAACCCACCTGAGGTGGAGAGTGGCACCAGTTCAGAGAACTGGGCCCCCAGGCCATTGTCAGCCTCACAGGAGTAGCTTCCAGAATGCCCTGCGGTTAGAGAGAGGTTGAAGGATGCTCCTTTTCCAGAGGGCGCTGAGCTGCTACCCAGGTTGATGTCCTCATGATAAAACCGGTACAGGATTGGGGGGGGGGGATGTAGGGGGAGCTCCAAGCCTCACAGCAAAGCTCTACCATATCCCCCATGACAGCCTGGGCCCTGGGACCCCGGAAGGTGAGGACAGGACAAGATATTGGAACTAACAGACCCAAAGGGGACTATCAGAGAGGATTTGTGATTCTGCATTAGACTCATGAATTCCCATACCAGAATCTCAGCAAAGGGCCTGGCTCTTGGTCACTGTGTATTCCTTCCATTCCTGTAACCCCATTAGAGCAATCAGAGGTTGTTTTTTCAAAGTGTCTTTAGAAATTTGGGGAAATATCAATTCTGGGTCATTGTCTAGAGACATGATCATTTGTCGTTCTCATCTTATTTACTTCTAATGCCAACCCAACCCCCTTTGTGTTTTCTGCTATGAAAAAAAAAAGATGTCAGCAGTTTAACTTGTGAAGGTAACCCATCCTCAAATTGTTGGTGGTTCTCCACAGCACTGATCACTGGGATCTCCTGGAATTTCCTCATGAGTCCTGGCTCTTGGTTTGGAGATTTCTGTCTGAGATGAATAGGAGTGAAATTTACTTCTCACAGAGATGTTCCCCACCTTGTTCTGGATGGGATTGTGGCCATTGTCAGCTCTATAGTAATATTGGCCAGCACTGTGCTCCTTCACAGCTGGGATCTCCAGGTCTGCTGACAGGGAATGCTGGGCTTCTGTCCCAGACTGGTTCCTGTGGCCTCTCTGTGCTAGGAAAATGTGATGTTTCCTGTGCCCTCAGCCACTGAGCAGAGTAGGGTGAGATCCCCTCCTTCAGTCTCTTGTCCCCCAGGCGCCTGGGTATCTAAGCTTACGTTAGAGCCCTGGACTTCTAGCTGAATAGAAGATGACATATGAGAACCCTGACTATGAAAGACTCTGGGAACAGAAGGTAGACTTATTTCAGCCTCTAATACAAGGAGTGGGAATATGGGTATTGCTTATGTAACATATGACAAGTATACAATGGTAAGGAATCCATGGTAATTATCCTTGAAGAATGTGGATACAGATACTTGCAGGTCCTAACTCAGATCTTGGCTAATTTCATGGGTAGCAATCATTAAAGAATCATGATGAAGCATCCACTACACGAGAGAAGAAACTTTTTTTTTTGGATAAGTCACTGTGCAGACACATACCTTTTGCATAGAATGAAGACATTCACTGGTAGCATCAGTCTACCTTGAAAAAGGCACTGTTCCTAATAATGTCAATAAAAATTCCTCCATTATTCCCAATTTCAAGGATCAACACAAATTGTCACCCCCTTCTCTGACCACTCCAGTTCACTTTGATTTCTGCTCTTCTGACTCTTCATTTTAGCCCCATATGTTTTGCAATCCAGCATGTGGAGACATTTGGAGAGCAGGAGCCTTGTCTTTTAAAGTTCCCAACCCTCTGCTAAATGCCAGCACACACAGTCAGTGATCAATGAAGATCTGATTGATGATATTACTTTAATAAGAAGAGAAAGATTATAAGGAGCTTAGTCCATTTGTTATTCTTATGAAATGCCAAGAGCAATTTGGAGAGTTTCTCTAGTCCAACTCCTACTTTCCACAAGGACAGAAGTTGCACAAAGAAACAAAAGACTAGCCGTCCATGCTGAAGCTACAGTGTTCATGTTTTCCCCCATGCTCAGCCCCACTGATACTTATTCTGCCCGTGAATTTAAGATTGGAGGCTCCAATTTCTGACACTGTGAGTCACTGTCTCTGCCTGGCACCAGTAAGACCCTGAGTCTTCACTCCACATGGTGGGGATCTAAAGCTCTGGGGAGGTGCTCTAGCCTAACCTCAGGGTCCTGCTATCTCTGAAGAAGCAAACTGGAGCTGGGCATCTGAGCTCTGTGGAGAGGGGTGGGTCTTTCAAGAGAGATCAAGGTCACTGGGCCCTCCTCAATGGGCCCAGAAGAGCTGACTGTCAGTCCAGGACATGGAAAGAGCTCTGGAGAGAAGGATCACAACAGTTTTCAGAGCAGTAAGATTTACAGTTCCTGCTGAAAAGTACCTGGTGAGAAACAACTCCAGCAAACAGGACATTCAGAACCAGACATGCCATGTACCATGTCTCCCTTGCATGGTCAAACCACAAGCACTCCAGTTCATGTTTGGTGTATGGGTAGCTTTCCCCTGTGAGGTACCCACCTGCTCTGCTACCACTGTCTCCTATCCACCCCAGCTCCCACAGGAGTGACAGTTTTACTTAAGACTTCAATCTTTACTACTCTTTACTATTTCTGTTTTTAGAATTTTCTTCCAGTAACAGTACAGTAATACTTGCCACTGTCACTCAAAACTGCATTTTGGATAGGAAAGCTTGAGACTTCATCTGTAAAAACAATAACTCTTTTCTATCTTTGTAATAAATCACTGTCTTTATTTTCCAAGCCTTTTCTTTCTGGCATATCAGAACTACACTGTTTCATTCAAAGACAGAAGAGGGAACCAGGACAGTGAGCCAGTCTGAAAGAGAGGGGAGGGGGGAACTGGATTTTTCATTTCTGCAGAGAATCCAATGTCTGACCTTCTCCCTTACTCTTAGGCAATGAGATGTATCAGGTGTAACCTCTTCATCTTTAGACAAGATAGAAGTTTCAACCCATTCCTTAGTCACTCTGAGATGCATCTTATTTTTCCTGAGGAGATATCTTATTCAGCTTGGGCTGCTCTAACATAATGCCATAAACTAGGGAGCTTATCAACAACCCAAATTTATTTCTCACACTTCTGGAGGATGAAAGTCCAAGATCAGGGTGCCAGCATTGTCCAGTTCTGGTGAGGACCCCTTTCCAGGTTGCAGACTGCTGACTTGTATTCTCATACAGCAGGAAGAGAGCCAACTAGGTCTCCAGCCTCTTCTTATAAGGGCACTAATCTCATTCATGAAGAGTCCACCCTCATGATCTAATTACCTCACAAAGATTTCACCTACAAATACTATCACATTGGGAATATGGTTTTAACATATGAATGGGTAACAGGCTAAAACATTCAGTCCATTACAGGGAATGTCAAGGTAAACATAACTTTTTACATGGATAAAGGGTGTTCTGCTAAAGCTTCTACTCCTTAGCTCGCTCCATTGGTGACTTCACATAGGGAACCCTTGTCCTCAGTGGACATTTTGCTTTCCCACCCCCTATGCTTTCATCCAGTCTTTAAAGGCACCACATTGTATTGTAAAGTCATGTTCTGTTCCTTCTTCTGAGCTTGCTAGATGAAACCACCAAGTGGCCTGGATAATGGGAATAAGCTGATTACTGGAATAAGATCTAGTATCTTTTTTATTTTCTTCTTTTAACATCTTTATTGGAGTATAATTGCTTTACAATGGTGTGTTATTTTCTGCTGTATAACAAAGTGAATCAGCTATACATATACATATATCCCCATATCTCTCCCCTCTTGCGTCTCCCTCCCACCCTCCTTGTCCCACCCCTCTAAATGGACTCAAATCACTGAGCTAATCTCCCTGTGTTATGCACTGCTTCCCACTAACTATCTATTTTACATTTGGTAGTGTATATATGTCCATGCCACTCTCTCACTTCCTCCCAGCTTATCCTTCCCCCTCCCTGTGTCCTCAAGTCCATTCTCTACATCTGCATCTTTATTCCTGTCCTGCCCCTAGGTTCTTCAGAACTTTTTTTTTTTTTTTTTAGATTCTATATATATGTGTTAGCATACGGTATTTGTTTTTCTCTTTCTGACTTACTTCACTCTGTATGACAGTCTCTAGGTCCATCCACCTCACTACAAATAACTCAGTTTCGTTTCCTTTTTTGGCTAAGTAATATTCCATTATACATATGTGCCACATCTTCTTTATCCATTCATCTGTCGATGGACACTTAGGTTGCTTCCATGTCCTGGCTATTGTAAATAGAGCTGCAGTGAACATTACTTTATTTGAATTATGGTTTGCTCAGGGTATATGCCCAGTAGTGGGTTTGCTGCGTTGTACGGTAGTTCTTTTTTTAGCTTTTTAAGGAACCTCCATACTGTTCTCCATAGTGGCTGTATCAATTTACATTCCCACCAACAGGGTAGAGGGATCCCTTTTCCACACACCCTCTCCAGTATTCATTGTTTGTAGATTTTTTGATGATGGCCATTCTGAGGTAATACTTCATTGTGGTTTTCATTTGCATTTCTCTAATGACTAGTGATGATGAGCATATTTTCATTTGTTTAATGGCAATCTGTATATCTTCTTTGGAGAAATGTCTATTTATGTCTTCTGCCCATGTTTGGATTGGGTTGTTTGTTTTTTTGATATTGAGCAGCATGAACTGCTTGTATATTTTGGAGATTAGTCCTTTATCAGTTGCTTCATTTGCAAATATTTTCTCCCATAGTGAGGCTTGTCTTTTCATCTTGTTTATGGTTTGCTTTGCTGTGCAAAAGCTTTTAAGTTTCATTAGATCCCTTTTGTTTATTTTTGTTTTTATTTCCATTTCTCTAGGAGGTGGGTCAAAAAGGATCTTGCTCTGATTTATGTTGAAGAGTGTTCTTCCTATGTTTTCCTCTAAGAGTTTTACAGTGTCTGGACTTATATTTAGGTCTTTAATCCATTTTGAGTTTATTTTTATGTATGGTGTTAGGAAGTGTTCTAATTTCATTCTTTTACATGTAGCTGTCCAGTTTTCCCAGCACCACATATTGAAGAGGCTGTCTTTTCTCCATTGTATATTCTTGCCTCTTTTATCAAAGATAAGGTGACCATATGTGCGTGGGTTTATCTCTGGGCTTTCTATCCTGTTCCATTGATCTCTATTTCTGTTTTTGTGCCAGTACCAAACTGTCTTGATTACTGTAGCTTTGTAGTATAGTCTGAAGTCTGGAAGCCTGATTCCTCCAGCTCTGTTTTTCTTTCTCAAGATTGCTTTGGCTATTTGGGGTCTTCTGTGTTTCCATACAAATTGTGAAAATTTTTGTTCTAGGTCTGTGAAAAATGCCATTGGTAGTTTGATAGAGATTGCAGTGAATCTGTAGATTGCCTTGGGTAGTATAGTCATTTTCACAATGTTGATTCTTCCAATCCAAGAACATGATATATCTCTCCATCTGTTTGTATCACCTTTAATTTCTTTCATCAGTGTCTTACCGTTTTCTTCATACAGGTCTTTTGTGTCCTTAGGTAGGTTTATTCCCAGGTATTTATTCTTTTTGTTGCAATTGTAAATGGGAGTGTTTCCTTAATTTCTTTTTCAGATTTTTCATCATTAGTGTATAGGAATGCAAGAGATTTCTGTTCATTAATTTTGTATCCTGCTACTTTATCAAATTCATTGATTAGCTCTAGTAGTTTTCTGATAGCATCTTTAGGATTCTCTATGTATAGTATCATGTCATCTACAAACAGTGACAGTTTTACTTCTTCTTTTCTGATTTGAATTCCTTTTATTTCTTTTTCTTCTCTGATTGCTGTGGCTAAAACTTCCAAAATTATGCTGAATAATAGTAGTGAGAGTGGGCAACCTTGCCTTGTTCCTGATCATAGTGGAAAGGGTTTCAGTTTTTCACCCTTGAGAACGATGTTGGCTGTGGGTTTGTCATATATGGCCTTTATTATGTTGAGGTAATTTCCCTCTATGCCTACTTTCTGGAGGGTTTTTGTCATAAATCGGTGTTGAATTTTGTCAAAAACTTTTTCTGCATCTATTGAGATGATCATATGGTTTTTCTCCTTCAATTAGTTAATATGGTTTATCACATTGATTGATTTGCATATACTGAAGAATCCTTGCATTCCTGGGATAAACCCCACTTGATCATGGTGTATGATCTTTTAATGTGCTGTTGGATTTTGTTTGCTAGTATTTTGCTGAGGATTTTTGTTCATCAGTGATATTGGCCTGTAGTTTTCTTTTTTTGTGACATCTTTGTCTGGTTTTGGTATCAGGGTGATGGTGGCCTCCTCCCTCTGCTATATTTTGGAAGTGTTTGAGAAGGATAGGTGTTAGCTCTTCTCTAAATGTTTGGTAGAATTCACTTGTGAAGCCATCTGGTCCTCGGCTGTTGTTTGTTGGAAGATTTTTAATCACAGTTTCAATTTCCGTGCTTTTCATTGGTCTATTTATATTTTCTACTTCTTCCTGGTTCAGTCTCAGAAGGTTGTGCTTTTCTAAGTATTTGTCCGTTTCTTCCAGGTTGTCCATTTTATTGGCATATAGTTGCTTGTAGTAATCTCTCATGATCCTTTGTGTTTCTGCAGTGTCAGTTGTTACTTCTCCTTTTTCGTTTCTGATTTTATTGATTTGTCTTCCTTTTTTTCTTGATGAGTCTGGCTAATGCTTTATCAATTATGTTTATCTTACCAAAGAAGCAGCTTTTAGTTTTATTGATCTTTACTTTTGTTTCCTTCATTTCTTTTTCATTTATTTCTGATCTGATCTTTATGATTTTTTTCCTTCTGCTAACTTTGGGGTATTTTTGTTCTTCTTTCTATGATTGCTTTAGGTGTAAGTTTAGGTTGTATATTTGAGATGTTTCTTGTTTCTCAAGGTAGGATTGTATTGCTATAAAGTTCCCGTTTAGAACTGCTTTTGCTGCATCCCATAGGTTTTGGGTTGTTGTGTTTTCATTGTCATTTGTTTCTAGGTATTTTTTGATTTCCTCTTTGATTTCTTCAGTGATCTCTTGGTTATTAAGTAGTGTATTGTTTGGCCTCCATGTGTTTGTATTTTTTACAGATTTTTTTCCCTGTAATTGATATCTAGTCTCATAGCATTGTGGTTGGAAAAGATACTTGATATGATTTCAATTTTCTTAAATTTACCAAGGCTTGATTTGTGACCCAGGATATGATCTGTCCTGGAGAGTATTCCATGAGCACTTGAGAAGAAAGTGTATTCTGTTGTTTTTGGATGTAATGTCCTATAAATATCAATTAAGGCCATCTTGTTTAATGTATCATTTAAAGCTTGTATTTCCTTATTTATTTTCATTTTGGATGATCTGTCCATTGGTGAAAGTGGGGTGTTAATGTCCCCTACTATGATTGTGTTACTGTCGATTTCCCCTTTTATGGCTGTTAGCATTTGCCTTATGTATTGAGGTGCTCTTATGTTGGGTGCATAAATATTTACAATTGTTATATATTCTTGTTGGATTGGTCCCTTGCTCATTATGTAGTGCCCTTCTTTGTCTCTTGTAATAGTCTTTATTTGAAAGTCTATTTTGTCTGATATGAGAATTGCTACTCCATCTTTCTTTTGATTTCCATTTGCATGGAATATCTTTTTCCATCCCCTCACTTTCGGTCTGTATGTGTCCCTAGGTCTGAAGTGGGTCTTTTGTACGCAGCATATATATGGGTCTTGTTTTTTTTATCCATTCAGCCAGTCTATGTCTTTTCATGGGAGCATTTAATCCATTTACATATAAGGTAATTATTGATATGTATGTTCTTATTACCATTTTCTTAATTGTTTTCAGTTTGTTACTGTAGGCCTTTTCCTTCTCTTGTGTTTCCTGTCTAGAGAAGCTCCTTTACCATTTGTTGTAAAGCTGGTTTGGTGTTGCTGAATTCTCTTAGCTTTTGCTTGTCTGTAAAGGTTTTAATTTCTCCATCAAATCTGAATGAGATACTTGCTGGGTAGAGTAATCTTGGTTGTAGGTTTTTCCCTTTCATCACTTTAATATGTTCTGCCACTCCCTTCTGGCCTGCAGAATTTCTGCTGAAAGATCAGCTGTTAACCTTTTGGGGGTTCCCTTGTAAGTTATTTGTTGCTTTTCCCTTGCTGCTTTTAATATTTTTTCTTTGAATTTAATTTTTGATAGTTTGATTAATATGTGTCTTGGCGTGTTTCTCCTTGGATTTATCCTGTATGGGACTTTCTGCACTTCCTGGGCTTGATTAACTATTTCCTTTCCCATATTAGGGAAGTTTTCAACTATAATCTCTTCAAATATTTTCTCAGTCCCTTTCTTTTTCTCTTCTTCTTTGGGACCCCTATAATTCGAATGTTGGTGAGTTTAATGTTGTCCCAGGGGTCTCTGAGACTGCCCTCAGTTCTCTTCATTCTTTTTTCTTTATTCTTCTCTGCAGTAGTTATTTCCACTATTTTATCTTCCAGGTCACTTATCCGTTCTTCTGCCTCAATTATTCTGCTATTGATTCCTTCTAGAGAATTTTTAATTTCATTTATTGTGTTGTTCATCATAGTTTGTTTGCTCTTTAGTTCTTCTAAGTCCTTGTTAAAAGTTTCTTGTATTTTCTCCATTCTATTTCCAAGATTTTGGATCATCTTTACTACCATTAATCTGAATTCTTTTTTAGGTAGACTGGCTATTTCTTCTTCATTTGTTTGTTCTGTTAAGCTTTTACCTTGCTCCTTCATCTGCTGTGTGTTTCTCTGTCTTCTCATTTTGCTTAACTTACTGTGTTTGGGGTCTCCTTTTCACAGGCTGCAGGTTCGTAGTTCCTGTTGTTTTTGGTGTCTGCCCCCAGTGGGTAAGGTTGGTTCAGTGGGTTGTGCAGGTTTCCTGGTGGATGGGAGCAGTGCCTGTGTTTTGGTGGATTAGGCTGGATCTTGCCTTTCTGGTGAGCAGGACCACATCTGGTGGTGTGGTTTTGGGTGTCTGTAAACTTATTATGATTTCGGGTAGCCTCTCTGCTAATGGGTGGTGTTGTGTTCCTGTCTTGCTAGTTGTTTAGCATAGGGTGTCCAGCACTGTGGTTTGCTGGTCGTTGAGTGGAGCTGGTTCTTTATATTGAGATGGAGATCTCTGTGAGAGCTTTCACCATTTGATATTATGTGTGGCCAGGAGGTCCCTGGTGGACCAGTGTCCTGAACTTGGCTCTCCCACTCAGATGTTCAGGCCTGACACCTGGCCAGAGCACCAAGACCCTGTCAGCCACATGGCTCAGAAGAAAAGGTAGAAGAAAATAAATAAATAAATAAAATAAAGTAAAATAAAATAAAATAAAAAGTTATTAAAATAAAAAGTAGAAAAATAATATTAAAAATAAAAAAAATAAAACAGTAATTAAAAAAAGGAAAGAAGAGAACACCAAAAACAAAAATCAAATCCACCAATGATAACAAGCACTAAAAACTATACTAAAAATTAAAAAAATTAAAAAACTGACAGACAAAATCCTAGGACAAATGGCAAAAGCAAAGCTATGCAGACAAAATCACACAAAGAAGCATACACACACACTCAGAAAAAGAGAAAAAGGAAAAAATATATATGTATAAAATGAAAGGAAGAGAGCAATGAAATTAATAAACAAATCTACCAGTGATAATAAGTTCTAAATACTAAACTAAGATAAACATAAAATCAGAAACAAATTAGATGCAGAAAGCA
Source organism: Balaenoptera borealis (assembly GCF_965194805.1). Lineage (NCBI taxonomy): Eukaryota > Metazoa > Chordata > Mammalia > Artiodactyla > Balaenopteridae > Balaenoptera > Balaenoptera borealis. Next base: position 79,932,788 of record NC_138860.1, on the reverse strand, counting down.
AACCCCAAGTCTACTGTTGCTTCCAATGTCCACTGCCTCAATTTTGGGATGATACGTTGTCTTTTAAAATATTCCAGAGATGCAGGGTACATCAAGTTGATTGTGGAGATTTAAGCCACTGCTCCTGAAGCTGCTGGGAGAAATTTCCCTTTCTCTTCTTTGTTTGCACAGCTCCTGGGGTTCAGCTTTGGATCTGGTTCCTCCTCTGCATGTAGGTCGCCCTCTGGCATCTGTTCCTTGCCCAGACAGGACGGGGTTAAAGTAGCAGCTGATTAGGGGGTTCTGGCTCTCTCAGGCGGGGGGGGAGAGGGGTACAGAATGCTGGGCGAGCCTGCGGTGAAAGAGATTGGCGTGACATTGCAACAGCCTGAGGCACACTGTGTGTTCTCCCGGGGAAGTGTCCCTGGATCACGGGAGCCTGGCCGTGGTGGGTTGCACAGGCTCCTGGGAGGGGAGGTATGGATAGTGACCTGTGCTTGCACACAGGCTTGTTGGTGGCTGCAGCAACAGCCTTAGCATTTCATGGCCATCTCTGGTGTCCACGCTGTTAGCCGCAGCTTGCGCCCATCTCTGAATCTCGTTTAGGCGGTGCTCTGAATCCCCTCTCCTCGCGTACCCTGAAACAATGGTCTCTTGCCTCTTAGGCCAGTCCAGACTTTTTCCTGGACTCCCTCCCAGCTAGCTGTGGTGCACTAGCCCCCTTCAGGCTGTGTTCACGCAGCCAACCCCAGTCCTCTCCCTGGGATCTGACCTCCGAAGCCTGAGTCTCAGCTCCCAGTGCCAACCCACCCCAGCAGGTAAGCAGACAAGTCTCTCAGGCTGGTGAGTGCTAGTCGGCACCAATCCCCTGTGTGGGAATCTCTCCGCTTTGCCCTCTGCACCCCTGTTGCCGCACTCTCCTCCTTGGCTCTGAAGCTTCCCACCCACCCACCCTCTGTCTCCACCAGTTAAGGGGGTTCCTAGTATATGGAAACTTTTCCTCCTTCACAGCTCCCTCCCAGAAGTGCAGGTCCCATCCCTATTCTTTTGTCTTTGTTTTTCCTTTTTTCTTTTGCCCTACCCAGATACTTGGAGAGTTTCTTGCCCTTTGGAAAGTCTGAGATCTTCCGCCAGCCTTCAGTAGGTGTTCTGTAGGAGTTGTTCCACATGTAGTTGTATTTCTGATCTATCTGTGGGGAGGAAGGTGATCTCCATGTCATACTCCTCTGCCATCTTGAAGGTCCTCCCAAGATCCAGTATCTTTAATTTTCAGAACTTTCTACTTAAATGCTTTCAAAATTTTTTGTCCATTTATTCAATGTACAATTAGGTGGAAATGAGTTTAAATCCAGGGTTCAGTTCTTAGGTGACTGATTATAGTGAAAAAAAAAAAATCATTGCCAAGGACAAATATCCTCCCCTGGGGCTGCTCTTCTTAGATTGGTCACAGATTCTCTAGTTTCTGCTCTGTCTCTTCACTTATTTATGGTACCAGACTATGTTCTGTCTGCGACATCTGCATTATATTTTAGGATTATAGTTGAGGGTTTTGACCCCAAGGTGAGGAACTAAGTTATATCTCAAATGAAAATATTCTTTCTATCACTGTTCAATTATACCATGATTACCAGAATTTGGATATGTAGTATCAGGAAGCAGAGGTCAGTCATATAAGAGAAGCGATAACTCCAAAAATATCACTGCAAAGCCAGAGCCAAAAGCCACAGGAAGCTTGTGGAATTTGGAATTATAATTTTTGAGAAAAATGTGTGGTTTGCTACTGACTGTTACAGGTGGAAAACCAGACTTACCTGTTGAACATTGAGGGACAACCTGTTGTTGTTGTTGTTTAATGAAATTAGAAGAGCAGAAAATGTGGGTTACAGAAACAATTAGCTTAGTTCAAGAATTTTGCCCTCCTTCACAGATAGAGACTAGATCCCACAGGGACTTGGCCCTGGGGCCTACAGTCAAGCTGATTTTTATACCATTAGTAGTCTTCATCTAGAAGTTGGAAAAAATTCCCAAGGAGAATGCTTTCCAAGATAGGAAGGAAATATTATAAGTCATGGTTAGAGGTGCCTTTGAAAAGGCACATGATGGGCAACCTCACAGGCTCAGGGCTGTAGTTGACTAATTGAACATTTGAGTCAGTCACTAGGGATTATTCATGGGACAGAATGAATGCAAGAGATGAGTCTTGCTCCTGAGAAAACTCCAGGCCAAAACTCCTGTAGGTGTTCCTATGCATTCCTGTTCCATTAATATCTCACAATTCAAGGTGAGACAGGGGTCTGTTTATCCCAGTACAGTTCCTTAGAGCCCACAGAGCCCCTTCCACTTGGTGGTTATCGTTAGATAAGCAAGAGAACAATTCTCCAACTCCTCAGATTTAGTCTTGGCTCATATGGATTTTCTATGTATAGAATAAAATATTGTTTTCATTTACTTCTTTTGTTGAGCACAGCTTTAAATCAAGAAGAGTGAGATGAAATTAGTTTTATTCATACAACATTAGAAAAGTATCACACATATAAAAAAGTCCAGAATTAAATAATGGTCTAGAATAAAGACTAGCAGACAGTGGCTTGTGAGCTTGTCAGCTGCCTGTTTTGGTAAATAAAGTGTTATCGGGACAAAGTTGTGCCCATTCATTTACACATAGTCTATGGTGGCTTTCCTACTACAATGACAGAGTTACATAGTTACAACAGAGACCTGAAAGGCCTAAACTACTTATTCTCTGGCCTTTTACAGAGAAAGTTTGCTGACTCCTGATCTAGAGCCAGAGAAACAATGATAGACAAATGGTCATTCTGCCCATAGGGAAGTTCTTAGCTATTTTCCTCAGAGGTTACTATTTTCAGAGCTTGTGAGGATGTTCAGTGAGACAATGTTGAAGAGTTATGGTCCTGTGGCCAGAAAAACAATTCTCTCCAAATCAGCCTTTTGTCCAGACTGCACATCCTCTTTCAGATGTCACTTTCCTCCCTCCACCTGGGGTCTTAACAAGGAGGTAAACACTGGAGCCTTGCGAAGGCTGGGCAGGGCTTGGTCACCCAGCCAAGCAGGAAGTGTCGGGAGCAGAATCTGTGTGATGCTGGAGCAGGTTGGCCCGGGGAGCAGTAACATGTAGACATCTCTCCAGTCTTTCTACATCTATCTCTACAGGACCTTGTGGTAGCTGGGTGGCTGATATACCACAGATCAAAACCAACAAACACAAAGTGTGACTCACCTGCCTGTTCACTGAGCAGAGCTGTGAGGGGATCAAAAATCCAAGGTCAACACGGAGCATTTGCATCACAATTTAGAAATTTATATTACTCTGCTAAATTGCTCATAACATTCCAGCTTTCCCTCATTTTCTATTCCCCTATCCCATTATCACCAACAATTCAATCTCCCTCAAACATACAACCAATCCACATTCATTTTATTTTTTTAAATTAATTTTTGTTGGCATATAGTTGCTTTAACCCTCATTCATTTTACAAATATGAGGCAAATTGCAAACCTTCTCTTCCCCAAAGGGATTGCCAGAAGCAAGTCCCATGGATGTTGGATGTTTAGTGATTCTCTCCATTTCATTTTGCTTCCCCTCTCCCCCACCAACTGCCTTCTCACCCATGCTTTTCAAGGAGTAGACACTGTGCTACATGATAACACGGTCTCAAGTCACAAAGAGTTCATCAGGAAACATACCCAGTGAGAGTTTATGAGAGCTGAACCCACCCTGAACTAATGTTTTCTCTAGTCATATTTTATGTGAGAGTCCTTTTACTCAATTAACAAATATTTATTTAGTGCCTGTGCCTACTGAATATAGAGAAAGGAATTTTGTTTCTCAGAAGCAGACTTCCTCTCCCTCATAGCCCATGATTAAGCAAAAGGACATTAGCAAAGGGTCTCAATGTATCTTTTAAGCCAAAATCTTGTAGATAACTATCTAAATACTTTTCATGGAGGAGTATTAAGCATTGAAATTATGAAAATTTTATTTATGAGAACATATTACTCTCTGAGATCTAAGAGAATCAAAACAGATTCATTCATTCATTCAGTTCATGATCAACAAATGGTAAAGTGGCCTGCCTTAAACATTAAGAATTAGGATGTATGGCAATATGATTTTCCTGGGGCAACTGTTTTGTATTTGACTATGAAATCTAAGCAAGAAGCAGAGAACTGAGCATTTCTACTGGTCCCTGGGCTCTGATAAATCCTTAGACCTTTCAAGAGTTAGAGATCTCATCTTGCTTCCACCTCAGTTCTAACTCATTGAAGATGATTAGTAACAACCATAAGAGCGTGAAGGCCTAGTTCAGCTATTTGAGAAGATGTTCCCTCAGCCACCTGTTGAGTCCCGTGTTCAGGAAATGAAAACTACTTTTTAAAGTAAGTTTTGCACAATTAGCAAGAAAAGGAAGTAGAAGAGCTCTTCAGTGTCTCACCACTATCTTCTTTTCCATAGGTGCTAGAGAATTAAAGACGATCCTCTCAATGCCAGAGAAATTTCACATCTTGACACTGATGATAGCTAACACTTATATATGGCTGTTAATAAGTTGAATAAATTCAAAATGCTTTATGCCCACAAAGTCATTAATACCCTCAGTAAGCTTGTGAAGTCAGCACTATCCCCTTTATGCAATTGAGGAAACTGAGGCACCAGAAAAAGCAAGTAAGTTGATCAAGACCAATATGGTCAATTTCTAGTAGTAACAACTGGGAGTCAAACCTAGGCAGTCCAGTTCCATAGTCTGACTCTTAAACACTTTGATGTCTTGCTATGATATATCGTCTCTCAATATTTCTTAAGATAACAGGGCCGTTGTTGCAATGGCTCAGGTTTCTTAGGTGAAATTTTCCTTAGTCAATTTCTAACTTCATAGAATGGGATTTTTTACTAAGATTCAAAGCACTTGCTCTATATCATTACATTATCCCCTTCCCTATTTCTAATCGTGCTTTTTATACCACGGGCTTGTCTTAATACGTCTACACCCTGCAAAGCATGCATCACGTCAAAGCCTATTGTCACTCTCATTCTGATAGTATGTAGTCTTCAGAAATGTTATACAGAACAATCTGCTCAGATCAGGCTGTCCAGACAGATGTAAGTTGCCTTTTTGGACCTTATGCAGCATGAAACTTTAAATCACAAAATCACAGGTGTTTGTAACCTGGAGACTGATAGTGAAATAATAACCATAGACTCAATGTTATCTGTTCAGGTGAATACTTAACAATATTGTTCACTATAAACCTAGTTTTACTTTGGGAAATGCTGATGTATGTATGTGATGTGATGAACCATTATAATCATGTAATAAGAAAAGGCTAAAAACACCCAACAAAGGCAGTTTGAAATTAAATTATATATGGATTACCAAGCTGCCATTAAAATGCTTCTGTAGAATAATATTTAATAGCAATAAAAGATGCTCATGATATATTGCTAAGGGGAAAGTGGCTACTAAATGCAATTTATCTGCTGCACACCACTCTCTTGCTCTCCAGTAAAAAAAATGTCTGAGACAATAAACACCAAGTTTTTACTGTAATTATATCTGAATAATGTAATTAAAGGTGATTTTTATTTTCCTCATTTTGCTTATTAGTGTTTTCTAGTATTCCTACAATAAACATATGCTATCTATATATTTTTTAAAGATTCATTTAAAAAATAGTCTGGGTTTTTTGGCCTTTCTAACCTTAAAGTATATCAAGCAATGCTACTTTAACTTTCTGCATAAATGGCTTATTTGTGTTTAGAAGAGGGGCCAGAGCTGATCTTCAAGTTCTTGCCTACTGGAAAGGTTCCTAGGTGGCCTGTAAATTCCTCCTCATCCTGGCCAGCCAGGAAGTCATAGGATTCTGATGGATGGAAGCTAATTAGGGAAGAGAGTAGAGAGAGAAGCAAGCAAAAGATGGTGGAGGAGTTCATGGTAGGTATAAGTTTTTCATAAACATGTGAGGAGATTTTTCAAACTATTCACAACCTTTCATTGATTCCAATATGTCTTCTATGGAAATGTATCCTGTTTGGTTGGAAGTTAATATTTCCTAAGGTGTTACCAAATGGTGTGGGGCGGAATTCATGGTTTGTGTGAAAGTGAGTGTTGCAGGTGGAAAAGAGAAATAATGAGTCGTTAGAGACACGTGTTGTCATAGTGAGGTTGATGGGCCACAATGGTGACAACAAGTCCTCTGAAATGATTGACATACTCCATCTGGGTGCTGCTCTGTATTTGACAGATGGTAGGCATTTACGTATGGATAGACATAGACTGGAAGCATACCTAAACTTGGAAGCAAACTAGGGACCACATGCAGAGATTAGGAAGCTAAATGGTTCAGTGGAGGGAAAGGTAACTTAATGTTTAAGACTGTAATGGCAAAAGTGAAATTGTGTGTGCATATGTTTAACCAAAGTGAGAGATAAAACTATCCCTCTGCAAAGATATTTAGCTACCAGTCAGATGGAGCCACAGGTACCGCAGGGAAGCAGAGTTACACATAGATATAAAAGCCTCTTGGCACAGCCATGTAGACTCTTGACTTAGAGATTCCACACGTAGCAGCAGGCAGAAGGATACTATCTCAGATGCAGAGCAAAAGCAGTCTCTGCAAATTCTGTTCAATGTCTTGAATGGGACACAGAGCATAGTGCCAAGATGGGGAATGCCAGAATTGAAACAGAGAAGAAGAGAATCTTCATGAAATACAATTCAGAAGAAAATAAATAACATCTCCCATTTGAGGAAGTTGACTACTAGGACAGTTAGGGTAGAAAAATGAGGCTGGTAAACTTCAGAGATCTCTGGATATATCTGGTTGAACTTGGGACTCCAAGGTCACTACGGCAGAATAAGTGTCATAATGTATATAAATATGCTGCATATATGGTCGTAGAAGTAGTCATTGTCATGGTCATCATCATTGTGTAGTAGTAGTTGTAGTAGTAATTTTAATAGTTACTGTAATTATGTTGAACAACATATGTCTTTCTTGAGTGGGGCTTGACCTAGGAATTTTATGTCCAGGGTAATAAATATATACTTTTGGAGGTGATAATGTTTGTTGGAGACCTTCTGGAGCAGAATTGGCTAGTGGAAATATTGATTTTGTCTTAATAGACAACACCTCGATGTTATTTAGGCAGAACCAGACCCTTCTGCCCAGCAGATTCTCTACAATGCAATTAATTAATTTCTAGAAGTCTACTGGGGCCCTGCATAGGCCAAACAGCATGACATGGAATTCAGACTGAGTAAGAATGCCTGGAAGCTGTGCTCTATTACCTCCCTGGCAGATATAAAGATGGAGATGCTCCAGAGACCCAGTTTCTAAAAGAAGTATCCCTATATTTGCTCAATTAGAGAAGGGCAGGAGGAAGTTTTAGTTTCAGATAGTGATTGTTTTTAGAGACTGGAATTTTACCAAACTCAATTTTTTCTTCTTCATGAGGAGTACCAGTTTCTTCAGTATTAGTAGAGGTTTCTATAAACCCCTTCTAAAGAAGGCATTGCTATTCCTGGGGTGGGGAGTAGAGGTAAACCTAGTCTTGGAGTCTGAGGGGAGACAGAGGCACAGGAAGACTTAGTGAGTCTCCTGGCAGATATCTGAGCAACATCTGCAACAAGGAGCCATCCTCCCTCTATGTGTGAAAATACCGCCCAGTAAGTGACCTAGACTCCCTGGGGACGGCAGGTGCAGAGGGGCCCCCATGAATCAGACAATTCAATCTGAAGCTTTCTATTTTCTGTTTTAATTGTATGTTTGTGGGGTTTCCAGAAATGTGGATGGGATATGACTTTCCATGCAGGAAGGACAATTACCAAAAAGAAATGTGGACCATGGGTCATTGACTATACCAACCCTTAATAGCATCACCCAGAACAGCTTCCTGTGCATATCTTCCTGGCAGTTGAACATCAGCTGTTGGTGACAGAAAATAAACGAGTACTACCAAATCATACCCTGGCTTTCAATCTCAATTTCCCTTCAGAGGTTTTTGCTCACTCTTCTAACATGCTCCCCTAGCAACTCTTTCCCAGTTCACAAAGGTATAATTCCCAGTCAGAAAAAGCATTCATACATTCATTCAGGGCTGGATAAATTTTACATAATTTTTAAAATGCATAGCCAAACATGTAAGAAGGGAAATTCCCCTATTACAGATAAAAAAGGAAGTGAAAACAGAGTGTTAAACATGTAGATTACATTATTGTTCTCCTAGGAGGAGTGGGAGAGAAAATACTACATTAAATAATTTTTATGAGCTTCGCACTTAAAGTCTATGTGGAATCAGTAGACAAAATGTTGGACCTACGAAAGGCAGAAACTTGAAACTAAAGCATCACAAGACTTTCTTTTTAATAAATGAGTGGTTTGGTGAGGAAAAAAAATTACCCACAAGCACAGATAGATGTCAAATAAGCTTGTGTTTGTATCAGGCTTGGGGAAAATAGAAAGTTTCCTCTGAAACAATAAAAGCCCAGGACTGTGCCATGCTCCTGTGCGTGCCCTGGGAAATCCCAAATAAAGAATTATTATAAAAATTGGTCCTGGGCCAGTGAGCACCCAGGGCTTAGAAGAATTAAATACAAAATGGCTTTTGAGAGACACAGTCAGAAACCCAGGTCACGTGGAATTCCTACACTGCACAAAAAGCTTCTTAATCTAAAAATCACAAAACCCATCAACTTATGAAGAACAAGATTCAAAATATACAATAAATACAGGCTTTAAATACCTAAAACTTCAGAAGAACTATCCAAGAATTACAGTATATTAAATGTATTTAAACTATTTTAAGGTTGTTAAAATAATAAAGTACAGTTGACTCTTGAATAACACAGGTGTTAGGGGCTCCAACTCTCCATGAAATTGAAAATCCATATATAACTTTACAGTTGATCCTCCGTATCTGTAGTTCTGCATCTGCAGATTCAACCAATTATGAAGCATGTAGTAGTATATGTATTGAAATAAAAAGATATATAAGTGGACCCACGCAGTTTAAACCCATGTTGTTCAAGAATCAACTGTATTAAGCCCATAACAGTAAAATACTATAAATAATAAAAAGACAAATTTGAAAAGTTATAATAATAATATTTTTGAAAACTTAATATGTGCCAAGTATACTTTTAAGCATTTTAAACAAATGGTTTTACATAATTAGCAAAACAACATCATATATTAGATATAATTGCTATCCCAGTTTTAAGCATGAAAAACACACAGAGGTTAATTAACGTGACCCAAACTGCAGGACTAGTAAATGGTGAGGCTGAAATGTAAATCCAGACAACTCTTCAGAAACCATGCTTTAAAAATTTTGCTACTAATATCTCTGAGAAGAAAAAAAAAATGTAGTCATTGAAATAAGAAAGAAATAGGTTAAACTGATATAGCTGAAGAAACAATTAGTAAACTGAAAGATAGAGATTAAGAAATTGCCCAGAATGCAACAGGGCCAATAAAGAAATGAAGAATTGGAAGACTAATTAAGAGTTATGAGAATAAAGTCAGAAGGTCTAGAAAACTTCTAATATGAATTTCTGAAGGATAGAATTAAAACAATGATGAGGCAATATAATAACAGAGATAATAATTAAGTATTTTCTAAATTTGAAGAAAGCCATGAATCCTCAGGTTTAAGAAACATTTATCTCAAGCAAAATAAATTCACATTTAGACACAGCAGAGTGAAACTACATAAGACCAAAGATAGAGAGACTTAAAAGTAACCAGTGAGAAAAGACAGATTAACTACAAAGAAACAACAATTAAACGGAGAGAAATTTTCTCAAAGGCAACAATAGAAAGAGGAAGACCATGGAATAAAGTATTAAAACTACTGAGAGCAAATCTAAACTATCAGTCTTAAATTCTGCTTTTGCACCTTCTGGACAAATGAACTCACAGATTGTAGCAAAAAGAACTAGAAAGTAAAAGTTCATAAAGAAAGAAATTGGACCACAGTGACATTATCATCATAGCAGAATAAGAATTTTCTTCTGTCCTTCTTCCAAGACCACCAGTTTAGACAATCACCAAAGAACAAGAAAGTCTTGTGGAAATCCAGGAGTCCAGCAGAGAATTTCTGACACACTCTCAGAGCAAAAAACTCAGATATTGGATAGATTGAAGGGGAATATTGAGGTGTGCTGTGTGACTGAGTGGTGGGGAGCAACTGGGAAAGTGGCAGATAGGGCTCTCAGAGGGGACCAGAGGGACATGAGTGCTACTAACTGCATCACAGAATCCATCAGGATGTCTGCCTGTGAACCACAGGGGATGCCTCAACTGCAGATACCTCCAACTGGCCCACAGGCACCAATAGCACTCCACAGGCCTCACTCACACATTCCCCCACTGCAGGAATGGTTCTTTATGTATGTTCCCAATAGCTGCAAGAATCAGGCTTTGAAGATGGCCAGTGAGCACACACAGAAAGCTGAACCAGCTCTGTGGACTTGGGAGAAATGACACAACTTAAGCATTCAGGACCACCCTAGAGAAAGCAAAAAGGAGTCTGGCAGCACCTGGCCTGGCAGATCAAGAGAAGGCATACAAGCTTAAGAATTCTCTTACAAGAGAGAACACAAAATGTGGATCAGGTGTACCCATAGAAAAGTTCTAAGAAAGCCTTAGAATTCCTAGCAGGGCTGACAGAAAGTATTTTTCTCCCAAAGTCAGCCAGTAAAGACAGGAGAAAGAGACTGCTTCCTCAAATGTGAAGACAGCAATGCAAGACCCCAAGAGATATAAAAAATAAAGGAAATATAATACTACAAAAGGAATACAATCATTTTTTCAATAACCAGCTCCAAAGAAATATGGATCTGTGATTTATGCAATAAAAAATTCAAAATAACTATTCTAAGGAAGTTCAGTGAACTATAAGACAACACAGAAAGACAATTCAATGGATTCAGGAAAATAATATATGAGCAAAATGCAAAATTTAACGTAGAGATAGAAATCTTTAAAAAGAACCAAACAGAAATCCTGGAGCTGAAGAATACAATAAATGAAATAAATGTTACAGAGAGCATCAATAATCGACTGGATCAAGCAGAAGAATCTGTGAAGTATAAAAGACATATGCTTTGAAATTATCTAATTAGAGGAGAATAAAGAAGAAAAGAATGAAAAAGAGTGAAGAAATGCTATGTGAACTATGAACTACCATTAAGAGAAATAATCTATTCATTATTGGAATCCCCAAAGAAGAAAGGGAGAATGGGGCAAAAAGCTCATTTAAAGTAATAATGGCTGAGAACATCCCAAATCTGGGGAGAGATTTGGACATCCAGTTCATAAAGCTAATAGGCCACCCAAACCTTCAACCCCAAACAATCTTTTCCAAAACACATGATAATAAAATTGTCTAAAAGCAAAGGCAAAGAAAGAATTATTTAAATAGCAAAAAACAAAAAACAAAACCAAAATCTCATACATAGGAACACCCATAATATTATCAAACCTTGCAGGCTAGAAGAAAGTGGGATGATATATTCAAAATACTGAACAACAACAAAAAAAAACAACTAAGAAAACTACTGGGAAAAGTTGTCCTTCAGATACAAAGGTGAGATAAAGACTTTACCAACAAACAAAAGCTGAAGGAGCTCATCACCCACTAGACCTGCCTTATAAGAAATGCTGAAAGAAGTTCTTTAAGTTGAAGTGAAAGGATGCTAATTAAGAACATAAAAGCATATGAAGACATAGAACACATTGGTAAGGGTAAATATATAGTCAAATTCAGAATACTGTAATACTATGATATGGTGATGTGTTAATAACTTAACTCTAGTATAAAGTTTAAAGGACAAAAGCATAAAAATAAATATAATGATAATAATTTGTTAATAGCTACACAATACAAAAAGTGGTAAATTGTGACATCATAAACATAATGTGGAAGGAGTAAAAGGGTAGAAGTTTTGTATGCAATTGACATTAACTTGTTATCAGCATAAAATGGACTGTAATATCTATAAGATATTTTATGTAAGCCTCATAGCAACAACAAAGCAAAAACCTACAGTAGATACACAGAAGATAAAAAGAAAATCTAAGCATACTACTATGAATAATCATCAATTCAGAAAGGAAAACAATGAGAGGAAGAAAAGAATAGGGAGCTAAAAAAAGGCAGAAAATAATGAATAGGATGGCATTAGTAAGTTCTTACATATCAATAATTATTTAAATGTAAATTAATTCAATTCTTCAATCAAAAGGCTGAGTGGATAATAAAACAAGGCTCAACTATATATGCTCACAATAGAAGCATGTCACCTATAAGGACACACATGGGATCAAAATGAAGGAATGAAAAAAAAATTCTGAGTAAATGAAACCAAAAGAGAGAAGCTATATTTATATCAGACAAAACAGACTTTAAGTCAAAAGCTATAACATGAGACAAGAAGGTCATTATATAATCTAAAAGGGGTCAATTTATCAAGAAGATATAACAATTGTAAATATCTATGTACCTAACATTGGAATGCCAAAATATATAAAGCAAATACCAACAGAACTAAAGGAGAAATAAGCACCAACACAGTAATAGTTGGGGGCTTAACTATCCCATTTCTACAGTGGATAGATCATCCAGAGAATTAATAGGGAAACAGCGGATTGGAAAACACTACAGACCTAATAGACCTAATGTACATATATAGAACATTCCACCTAACAGCAACAGAATACACACAGTTATCAAGTACACATAGAACATTTCCTAAGCTAGATAATATGTTAGGCCAAAATACAAGTCTCAACAAATTTAAGGAGAAATAAATTATATCAAGTATTTTTTTTCCTACCACAATGGTATGAAACTAGAAATCAATAATAGGAGGAAAGCTGGAAATTTTACAAATAAATGGAAATTAAACAACACACTTCTGAACAACAAATGGATCAAAGAAGAAAGCAAAAGGGAAGTCAAAAAATATCTTTAGACAAAATAAAATAAAAACATAACACACCATTACTTGGGAATGCAGCAAAAACAGTCTAATGAGGAAAGTTTATGACTATAAAAGCCTACATTTAAAAAAACATAAAAGAAAGACCTCATATGAACAACCTAGCATTGTACCTCAAGGAACTGGAAAAACAAGAAAAAACTAAGCTCAAAGTTAGCAGAAGTAAGGAAATAATAAAGATTAGGCAAAAATAAATGAAATAGAGAATAGGAAAACAATAGAAGAGAATAAGAAAACTAGAGCTGGTTCTTTGAAAAGATAAACAAAATTGACAAATCTGTAGTTAGATTAAACAAGAAAAAGAGGACTCAAATAAATAAAATTGTAAGTGAAAAAAGGAGACATTACAATTAATACCACAAAAATACAAGGGATCATAGGAAACTACTATAAACAATTATATTCTGACAAATTGGACAACACAGAAAAAATGAATAAATTCCTAGAAACATTCAACCTATGAAGACTGAATCATGAAGGAACAGAAAATCTGGAGAGATCAGTAATAAATAGGACATTGAATCAGTAATCAAAAACTTCCCCAAAAAGAAAAGCCCATGACTGTATAGTTTCACAGGTTAATTCTAGAAAGCATTTAAAGAAGAATTAAAGCCAATTCTTCTCAAGCTGTTCAAAAAATGGAAGAGAAGTAAACATGTACAAAAACATTTTATGAGGCCATAATTACCCAGATATCAAAGCAAAACAAGGACACTACAAGAAAAGAAAAGAAAAAAAAAAAAACCTACAGGCCAATATCCCTGATGAATATAGATTCAAAAAAAAATCCACAAAATACTAGCAAATTGAATTCAACCGCACATTAAAAGGATCAAATATCATGATCAAGTGAAATTCATCCCTGGGATACAAAGATGGCTCAACATATGCAAATCAACAACTGTAATATATCAATTTAATAGACTAAAAATTAAAACTATAAGATCATCTCAATAGATGCAGAAAAGGCATTTGACAAAACCTTTCATGATAAAAAAAACTTTCAAAATTGAATATAGAAGGAATGTACCTCCATATAATAAAGGCCATATATGACAAATCCACAGCTAATATCATACTCAAAGGTGAAAAGCTGAAAACTTTTCTTCTAACATCAGGAACAAGCAAGAGTGGTCATTCTCACCACTCCTATTCAACATAATACTGGAAGCCCTAGCCAAAGCAATTGCACAAGAAAAAGAAATAAAAGGTATCCGAATCAGAAAGGAAGAAATAAAATTTTGTATGTGGATGATATGATTTATATATAGAAAACCCTGAAGACTCCACCAAAAATCTTCTGGAAGTAATAAAATACAGTTAAATTTCAAGATAAAAATAAACACACAAAAAATCAGTTGCATTTCTACACATTAACAACAAATTATCTGAAAAGAAATAAGAAAACAATCCCATGTATTATAGCATCAAAAACAATAAAATACTTAGGAATAAATTTAACCAAGGGGGTGAAAGGTCTATATATTTAAAACTATAAGACCTTGATGTAAGACATAGAAGAAGACACAAATAAATGGAAAGATATCCCTTGTTCATGGATTGAAAGAATTAATATTGTTAAAGTGTCCATACTACCCAAAGCCATCTATACATTTAATGCAATCCTTATCAATATCCCAATGACATTTTTTCACAGAAATATAACAAAGAATTCTAAAATTTGTTTGGTGCTACAAGAGTCCCCAAATAACCAAAGCAATATTGAGAAAGAAGAACAAAGCTGGAGACATCACACTTCCTGATTTCAAACTATATTGCAAAGCTATCATAATAAAAACAGTATGGTATTGGTATAAAAACAGACACATAGACAAATGAAACAGAATTGAGAGCCCATAAATAAACTCATGCATATATGGTCAATTAATAATTGACAAGAGAGCCAAGAATATTCAGTGGAGAAGGGATAGTTTCTTCAATAAATGATGTTGGGAAAACTGGATATTCATATTAAAATAATGAAACTGGACTCCTATCTTACACTACTCACAAAAACAAGACAAAAACAAACACATAGATATAAAAAACAGATTAGCAGTTACCAGAGGAAAAGAGCGTGGAGGGAGAGCAAAGTGCGTAAAGGGAGCCAAATATATGGTAATGGACTGAAACTAAACTTTTGGTGTTAAGCACACTGTAGTGTAAATGGAAGTCAAATTATAATATACACATAAAATTTATATAACATTATAAACCAATGTTACCTCAATTAAAAAAAGAGAAAAATAGAAGAAACACAAATGAGGAAAAAAATGAATAAAAAGAACTTGATAACTGGAAATAAAGAAAAACATGGTTAAAATGGTAAATTTTATGTTATTTATATTTTAGCAAAATAAAAAAAAGAAAAAATATATTATGATTTATCATATAACAGGACACTACACAGCTTTTAAAATAGTACAATAATCTACATACAGACTTCAAAATATTTCATGATATTTTATTAAATAGGTATACTTCTAAATATCTATATATTCACACGTATGTAGAAGTGTTTCTACAGAAAAATAGAAAAATATCTGCAGAGCTAATATTTTAACAATGCTAAGCTTTTAACAATGGGTACCACTTGTGGTAACTTATAGCGAAGACTTTAACTTTTACATTATATACTTTTAAAATGTTTTAATTTATGTGCTAGCTTATGATTGCTTTAAAATTAAAATACAGACTTCAAACCATATTATCACATTTTCAAAAAGTTTGTGAATTAAGGAAGAAAACATATTCCTAAAGCTTTTAGAGGTTGCAACAAATACAGAACTTTGGATGTAGTGAAACCTACTGAGATTATGTCTCCTTATAAATATGGGGGCGTCTAGATTGGCACCTGGATTGGCCTGACATACAAAATATGTCATTACAATTTAGTGTAACCGCAATGGTATTTTATGTAACTTTGCTTTAATTTTAGTTTGGTAACAGTGACCCCCAAATTCACTGAGTCACATATATTATGTAGAAACAGGATGATTAATGTAAGGGGCAGGACTGGAGCTCTGTACTCTCTAAGCAGAGAAAGCACTTGGACAAAAAATTATGGACACAGCTTTCTGTATGGAGCAGTCCCACAAAATCACTAACCTTGGGTTCATGCTTTCTAAGCTTCATTGTCCCTCTACCCCATGACCTCAAGTTCTTTTATTCCTGTCCTGTTTTCTCTTGTAAAAAGAACTCAGAGCAGAGTTTGACCTGTACCTGAAAGAACCAATAGGAATCCGGCTCTAGTAACAAAGTTCTTCCCACTGCTGAGTTCATGTTGGTTCTCCTGGGTGATCTCTTCAAAGCTTGAGCCAACTTCACTTCACAGTAGATGCAGGAATAATCTCATGGAGGAAAGCACCTGGATGAGGTGTACTGGAACGCTGATTCTCCCAGGATCTCTGAAGGACATATTAGTTCGGAGGTATGGGGTCGTGCATGGTTTCCCAAGAGCAGAATCTTCTATAACTTTACATAACATCTTCATAGTCCACATCTGTAAGATCCGCCTTCTTCAGCCTAGAATAGATGGCTGAGGAGTTCTAAGAGCAAAGGTACATGGATAGAACCTGAGCAGGGAAGGCAAGTCGAACATGTTTCCCACAGGTCCTCTTCCCCAGTCCTCTTTCAGTCAGCCAGGATGCACCCTATCATGGTGCACCGCTCAAGACAAAACTTGGAGCCTCTTGGAAGACTGTGGTCCTAGGCCACCATTTTCAAAGGGCCTGCGTCCCACTGTTGGGCTACTGAGATGCTCCTGATGAGCTGCAAACTGACCCATACAAAGCCTTCTCTCATTTTTATGAGTCATTGTTAGGCTGTTCCACGGACTATAATTTTTCAAGGATGTCAGAATTTTGTATTCATAAACTAAATTTAGCCTGTTACTGGAGTTTATCAAGGACTTGAACTCTGTCCTGAGATATTTGGCCGCCACACCGCACTAGACTCAAATACAAAGCACCTACTCTATTTGCACACGTGCAGAGTTGGAATTTACGCAATTTTCTGAAAGCATTTTTGTATCATCAGTGAAGTCTTGAATTGATCAAAGTTTAGAAATTACTGATTTTTTTAATGACAAAAATCACTTAGGTTAGATTTATTCAATATTAATTTAGTTTTTGACATGTTGTTTGGTTAACCTTATAGCACAAAATGATGTATGTATGGTTCAACAGTATTTCAGGATAAAGATTTTCAAATCTATAGAATTTTTAGACTAAGCATGCACTACAGTTTAGCTACACACCTTCCATATGTCCATTGCTAAAAAAAAGTATACGTGAGCCTCTAAAATTACCTTGTACAATGACACTTTACTGTTATAATCAAATGTTTTTATCCCTGTGGTGTGAGGAGATAAGGTAGGAGATAGACCATGAGATATCTTGTTTTTCCTAAGTGGCCATAATTTTAAAAATTTGAGAGCCTGTCCCCAGAAGAAAGAGAGAAAGAGCATGGAGGAAAGAACAGGGATTCTAACTCACCTTATCCCCAGTATGCATCCCAGGGGGTTCTTCTGCGGAGACAAACATATGTGAGATTCCATTTAAAGTCCTTCATTAAATTAGTGTTAATAAAGGCTTCTTTCTCTCCTGTCTATTTCCCATGGACTTACTTCCATTAATATTTTTCTGTCTCGCTTTTCTGCCTATCACAAATATGACTCCTTACTGTACAGAGGAAAACTAGCACCTGGGGGGAGTGAGGGTCCGCCAGCCCCTCCTGGCATTTGTACCTCTCAGCATTTCTGTGCCCACCAAGTACGGGATGGGACAAGAGCCACAACTAAGCAGCTGTATTGGGGTGCTACAGGGAGTCCATAGCTGGTACCGTCTCCAATGCTGCCATTTGACTGGGGAGTGAGATACACAGGAGGCCAAGTTAGCATCAGCATTGGGCTCTACTCAAGACAGCTTCCAGACCAAAGGCCAATCTTCATATAAGGCACAGCAATGCTCATAGTCAGCTCCAAGAGCAGAAGCAGCAGCGCCAAAGAACAGAGCCATGTTGCCATACACGGTCACTGATTATCCTCCCGGTTCCAGGAAAGACGAAAGTCAGAGACAAGTTCACTCCCTCATGTCTCACCTGCCGCTGGTTGCTGTTCCTGCTGCACACAGTACACCAAAGAATAAACCTCATCCCCACTTACAACATTCACTGAAAGAGAAAAAAGGAGGCGTCATGACATGACACAGTCCCTTCTTCCTGCCATTTAACTCATGCCATACCTACCACCTATCACAGCCATGAAGATAGATGAGTCATTTATTTGTAGAGGTGGCTGGGACACAGCAGGGTCGGATTTGGTTAATAGACATCACCTTATTGCTTCTTCCCCAGCTTGCTCTGCCTACTTTGGCCCAGGTCATTTGGGAAGCCTCACCATTTTCATAGTCAGGGTGTAGTTGCTCTGGGCCTTGTGAGTTGAGGTAGGTGGATTCTTGGGGTACAGGGCTGGGAAGGCTCCTGCAAACACAGAAACACATGCTACCTATCTGGGATAGCATCCTAGATGTCCCAGACATAACTATCTGGGATTATGAGTAAAACACTGAAAGAGAGAAGCCTGTTACAAAGTGTCCTGAATAGAATGCTAATTTATGGGGAAATCAGCAATCAGCACAGCTGTCTGGTACAAGCCACAGCTCTATACTTACACTGAGCAAGGCATTGCAGAGTATCACTGGAGTATATATTCCGCAAGTGTAAGGTTCTTATTTGACAGCTTACTGTGGTATTGCCCACACCCAGAATAGTGCCATTCACATCATAAGTGTTTGGTAAATATTGAATGAAAAAATATTGATTCACCCCAGATGGAAACCGGTTGCTAGGCAGAACAAGCAGCTTGAGGAAGGGAAAGAAGAAAATACTCTTGCATGTGCGTGTATCACTGAAAAAGTGCTATTCTGATTTGGAAAAAAAATCTGTTTTTTTGTTGGCAAAAATAATAACACAGTATAAAATGTATCAACTAAACACTGATATCCCCCGATGGAAGTATTTAAAAAATCTTTTCCTCTTCTAACCAACAAGGATCTATCATACAGCACAGGGAACAATACTCAATATTTTGTAATAACCTATAAGGGAAAAGAATCTGAAAAAGAATATATAACTAAATCATTGTGTTGTACACCTGAAACTAACATGACATTGTAAATCAACTATACTTCAATAAAATAAAATCAAAAATAAATTTTACAAAATCTTTTCCTCTTCTAATCTTCTAAGGAACTTCATCAACAATTTTTCAGTATGTTTATTACTTATTCTCTGGCCTGCATTATGGAAACGTGTGTATATCTTAACTACTCTAGGATACTTAAAACTCTCAAGATCTCTCCATATTTTCATGCTTTCTAGCACTCAACAAAATGACTTACAGACTCTCAGATATTGGTTGATTGAATAAATGCATGAAACTGGTCAATATAATGGAACTGTCTTATTCTGCACATTTAGTGAAGGAGATAAATTAGGAAAAATGATGAAAGGATTTAAATTAATTAGTTAATATATAAAAGAAGAGGAATAGCAAATGAAGTTATCAGTGGAAGAACTCTGGAGTAGTAGTTTTGGATATGACAAAATATGGAAAAAAGCTCATGAGAGAGAACAATTCAAAAAATTGTTTGAAATAGAGTTTTCTGCATTAACTGTGCACACAGAGAAAGCAGAGGTCTCACCTGAGTGGATCCCCGGCTGAACGACTTCCTGCAAGTCAAACAAATGAAAATACATGTCAATGAAGGAACTCTCTTTCTCAGTGCTTTCATACAGCGCTTGTGCAGGGAATGTGCCTTGTTTCAGGATGCCCATTGCAAGATGCCACTGTGTGCTCAGAGGACATCCTGGTAATTATTTGGGCAGATCCTTCATATTGCAGATGAAGAGATTTAGGTCCAGAATAGTTAAGCGAGCTTCCCAAAGACAGTTAATACCAGAATTGGACTTGAGCCCAAGGCTCTCTACCTGCACACCTATAACATTTTTTGGTTTTGGTTTTAGAACCATACAACCTAATCCTATCATGACAAAAGGCACTGCCATAGACACAGTATAGTTGGGGTGACGTCTCCAAAGATGCCCAAAAGCTTGGAATTTAAGTAAGAATCTCACATTGTCCTCTCTTGCCCCATCTCCAACTTGCTCAATGGAGAACAGGAGACCAAGATTAAACATACAAATAAATAGGTAATAATCAATTGTAATAATGTGTGAAGTTATTGGTACTCTGAGGAAGAATAATAGAAGAGAATTGTAAGCTGTGTGGCCAGGTGAAGCCTCTTGGAGGAAATGACATTTAAGCTGAAAAGTGAGAAACACTCAGCAAAAAGCATATGTGTGGATGTGTGGGTAAATATTTCAGGGAGAAGAAAAACCGTGTGACAGTATTCTAAGGCAAATAAGAATTAGTGCAATGACTTTACCTGGGAGATTGTCAGTATAGCTGGAACTGCTAACTGTATTTCTCTTATAAGTGGCTGATATTAGTTATTTTAAGTAGTTACATTTTTGTATAAAAATTAAACCACAAAAGTACAAGGTATCTGTTTAACCTCAATTGATAATACATGGGGATGAAGGTCTTTACTAAAAACTTTCACTACTTTAATAGGTGCCATCCCATGTGCTGGGGCAGTGGGGTTGGCTATGAGCAGATCTATAGGCAAGGTGGCTAATGGGATATATTCATCCTTATTAGTATATATGTCACAAATCTTGCCCTATTTCAGTGAGAACAAAGGTCACAGTAACAAAATACCAATCTCTATAAATACAAACCTATTTTTCTCTTGAGCCAGCAGCAAAATAATAGGGCCATAGTGGTGGGACCAGAGATGCCAAGCAGCACCTCCATGACTCTTGAAGTAAGAACTTCTTTTCTGTCCTCCGTAGGCACTGAAGGGAGAGACCTGTACATGAACTGCCAAGGAGAAGGGCTTGGGTTTGGAGAGCAGATATCTTGAGTGTGGGTTGAGGCAAGGTCTGCTCTTCCTGGGGGAGGTGGGGAGGTAGGACTTATTTATGCACCTAGGGACTTGCAGCTTATCACATTGATGAGAGAAGAGAGGCACCAGCTTTGATGTCCCCCATGCCCCCTCAGATACATCTCCCAGGACAGGACTACCCATAGAAGCCTCATCTTTGGTAGCACACCACCAGAAACTTTGTGGGGTCAGCAAAACTCCCAGAATGCTGAGAAACAGACATTGACCGAAGTAGTTCCACAGCGTGAGCTATACCTATGATATTGAGTGGTACCACCTCACTGCGCTGGGCCACCAGGCCATTGTTGGCCTCACAGTAGTAGTTTCCAGAATGTTCTGCAGTCAGAGAGAGGTTGAAAGACACTCCTCCTCCAGAGGGAGCTGAGCTGCTCCCCAGGGAGACATCCTCATGATAAAACTGGTACAGGATCGGGGCAGAGCCTCTCCAGACCTCGCAGTGAAGCTCCATCACGTCCCCCACCACAGCCTGGGCCCCGGGAGCCCTGAGGGTGAGGACAGGGTGAGACACTGGAACTGAGAGAGATAGTAGACTGTCAGAGGGGGTCTCTGATGATGACAGACTCACAATCCCTGCCCACAGAGGCGCAGCGCCAATTCACTTCCTCAGGGTGCCCCAGGGGAACATGCTGGCTGAGCAGAAAGGCAGTGGAACTTACTTCTGACAGTGATGTTCACCAGCTCACTGAGCCTGGGGCCATAGCCATTGTCAGCCGCACAGTAATATTGCTCAGAGTCACTCTCCATCACCACAGGGATCTCAAATGTCGCCGTCAGTGAACGCTGGGTCTTCGTTTCCAGGTTTAAACCCAGGACCCCTTTGTACCAGAAGAAGGTGATATCTCCTGTGCCCCCAGTGACCAAGCAGACAAGAACCAGCTTTTCCCCCTCCATCAGGTATCCACCGGGAGGTTGTATCTCCAAGTTCACATTACTGATGGGGACTCCTACATGAACACAAGATGACACAGGAAGGCCCTGAGTAGGGAGGGTTTCAGGGACAGGGTAGGTGCGACAGTCCTGAAAGCAAAGTCCTCCGGTGAAGTCAACAGCTTATATTATTTAAAGGTGGGGCAGGGAGCTAGTGGGCAGAGGGGGTCCTGCTGATTTGGAATTGGCATTGGTTGGGTTGATGGTGGTAGGGTAAGAAAGACACCATAATATTCCCATGGAGGTTACAGTGTCTTCTCCCTGCCTAAGACAGTGTGATTCCCAGAACCATGATCTCTCAAACTCCCATTTTTCAAGGCACAATAGTGTAATGGCTACAAGTCTAGGTTACAAATCAAACTGCCTGGGTTTGAATGTTGGTTCCAACTCTTCTTGTGCATGCTTGGTCAAATTACTTAACTTCTCTGAGACTCAATTTCCCATCTGGAAAATGGAGAAGATAATGACAGTTATCTCCTACAGTTGTGATGCTTCAGTTGAACAACATGTGGGTCAGATTGGTTCAAGATGACGGAGTAGAAGGACATACACACTCACTCTCTCTTGCAAGAGCACTGGGATCACAACTTACTGCTGAACAATCATTGACAGGAACACACTGGAACTCACTAAAAGAAATACCCCACATCCAAAGACAAAGGAGAAGCCACAGTGAGATGGTAGGAGGGGCATAATCACAATGAAATCAAATCCCATAACTACTGGGTGGGTGACTCACAAACTGGAGAACAATTATACCACAGAAGTCCACCCACTGGAGTGAAGGTTCTGAGCTCCACATCAGGCTTCCCAACCTGGGGTTCTGGCAACAGGAGGAGGAATTCCCAGAGAATCAGACTTTCAAGACTAGTGGGATTTGATTGCAGGACTTTGACAGGACTGGGGGAAAAAGAGACTCCACTCTTGGAGGGCACACACAAAGTAGTGTGCTCATCAGGACCCAGGGGAAGGAGCAGTGACCCCATAGGAGACTGAACCAGACCTATATGCTAGTGTTGGAGGGTATCTTGCAGAGGCAGGGGGTGGCTGTGGCTCACTGCGGGGACAAGGACACTGGCAGCAGAAGGTCTGGGAAGTATTCCTTGGCCTGAGCTCTCCCAGAGTCCACCATTAGCCTCACCAAATACCCTGTAGCCTCCAGTGCTGGGTCGCCTCAGGCCAAACAACCAACGGGGAGGGAACTCAGCCCCACCCATCAGCAGACAAGTGGATTAAACTTTTACTGAGCTCTGCCCACCAGAGCAACACCCAGCTCTACCGACCACCAGTCCCTCCCATCAGGGAGCTTGCACAAGCCTCTTAGATAGCCTCATCCAGTAGACAGCAGAAGCAAGAAGAACTACAATCCTACAGCCTGTGGAACAAAAACCACATTCACAGAAAGATAGACAAAATGAAAAGGCAGAGGGCTATGTACCAGATGAAGGAACAAGATAAAACCCCAGAAAAACAACTAAATGAAGTGGAGATAGGCAAACGTCCAGAAAAAGAATTCAGAATAATGATAGTGAAGATGATCCAAGACCTCGGAAAAAGAATGGAGGCAAAGATCGAGAAGATGCAAGAAATGTTTAACAAAGACCTAGAAGAATTAAAAAACAAACACCTAGAAGAATTAAAGAACAAACAAACAGAGATGAATAATAAAATAACTGAAATGAAAAACACACTAGAAGGAATCAATAGCAGAATAACTGAGGCAGAAGAACGGATAAGTGACCTGGAAGACACAATGGTGGAATTCACTGCTGTGGAACAGAATAAAGAAAAAGAATGAAAAGAAGTGAAGACAGCCTAAGAGACCTCTCAACAACATTTAATGCACCAAAATTCACATTATAGGTGTCCCAGAAGAAGAAGAGAGAGAGAAAATATTTGAAGAGATTATAGGCGAAAACTTCCCTAACATGGGAAAGGAAATAGCCACCTATGTCCAAGAAGTGCAGAGAGTCCCAGGCAGGATAAACCCAAGGAGAAACACGCTGAGACACACAGTAATCACACTGACAAAAATTAAAGACAAAGAAAAATTATTAAAAGCAACAAGGGAAAAATGACAACTAACATATAAGGGAATTCCCATAAGGTTAACTGCTGATTTCGTAGCAGAAACTCTACAAGCCAGAAGGGAGTGGCATGATATATTTAAAGTGATGAAAGGGAAGAACCTACAACCAAGATTACTCTACCCAGGAAGGATCTCATTCAGATTCGACGGAGAAATCAAAAGCTTTACAGACAAGAAAGACCTAAGAGAATTCAGCACCACCAAACCAGCTCTACAACAAATGCTAAAGGAACTTCTCTAAGTGGGAAACACAAGAGAATAAAAGGATCTACAAAAACAAACCCAAAACAATTAAGAAAATGGTAATAGGAATATACATATTGATAATTACCTTAAATGTGAATGGATTAAAAGCTCCAAACAAAAGACACAGGCTCGCTGAATGGATACAAAAACAAGACCCATATATATGCTGTCTACAAGAGACCCACTTCAGATCTAGGCACACATACAGACTGAAAGTGAAGGGATGGAAAAAGATATTCCATGCAAATGGAAATCAAAAGAAAGCTGGAGTAACAATACTCATATCAGATAAAATAGACTTTAAAATAAAGAATGTTACAAGACACAAGGAATGACACTACATAATGATCAAAGGATCAATACAAGAAGAAGATATAACAATTATAAATATATATGCACCCAACATAGGAACACCTCAATACATAAGGCAACTGCTAGCATCTATAAAAGAGGAAATCGACAGTAACACAATAATAGTGGGGGACTTTAATACCTCACTTACACCAATGGACAGATCATCCAGAGAGAAAATTAATGAGGAAACACGAGCTTTAAATGACACAATAGACCAGATAGATTTAATTGATATTTATAGGACATTCCATCCCAAAACAGCAGATTACATCTTCTTCTCAAGTGCACCTGGAACATTCTCCAGGATAGTTCACATCTTGGGTCACAAGTCAAGCCTCAGTAAATTTAAGAAAATTGAAATCACATCAAGCATCTTTTCCAACCACAATGCTATGAGATTAGAAATAAATTGCAGGGAAAGAAAACGTAAAAAACACAAACACATGGAGGCTAAGCAATACGTTACTAAATAACCAAGAGATCACTGAAGAAATCAAAGAGGAAATGAAAAAATACCTAGAGACAAATGATAACAAAAACAAGATGATCCAAAACCTAGGCGATACAGCAAAAGCAGTTCTAAGAGTGAAGTGCATAGCAGTACAATCGTACCTCAAGAAACAAGAAAAATCTCAAACAATCTAAACTTACACCTAAAGGAACTAGAGAAAGAAGAAGAAACAAAACCCAAAGTTAGTAGAAGGAAAGAAATCATAAAGATTTAAAGATCAGAGCAGAAATAAATAAAATAGAAACAAAGATCAATAAAACTAAAAGCTGGTTCTTTGAGAAGATAAACAAAATTGATAAACATTTAGCCAATAAGAATAAGATTAGAAATGAAATAATTTCTAATAATTAATAAGATTAGAAATAAAAAAGAAGTTACAATGGACACCACAGAAATACAAAGGATCATAAGAGACTACTACAAGCAACTCTATGCCAATAAAATGGACAACTTGGAAGAAATGGACAAATTCTTAGAAAAGTGTAACCTTCCAAGACTGAACCAGGAAGAAATAGAAAATATGAACAGACCAATCACAAGTAATGAAATTGAAACTGTGATTAAAAATCTTCCAACAAACAAAAGTCCAGGACCAGATGGTTTCACAGGTGAATTTTATCAAACATTTAGAGAAGAGCTAATACTCACCCTTCTCAAACTCTTACAAAAAAATTGCAGAGGAAGGAACACTCCCAAATTCATTCTACAAGGCCACCATCACCCTGACACCAAAACCAAAGACACTACAAAAAAAGAAAATTACAGACCAATATCACTGATGAGTATAGGTGCAAAAGTTCTCAACAAAATACTAGCAAACAGAATCCAACAACACATTAAAAGCATCATACACCATGATCAAGTGGAATTCATCCCAGGGATGCAAGGATTCTTCAATATATGCAGATCACTCAATGTGATACACCATATTAACAAATTGAAGGGGGAAAACCATATGATCATCTCAATAGATGAAGAAAAAGCTTTTGACAAAATTCAACACCTATATATGATAAAAACTCTCCAGAAAGTGGGCATACAGGGGACCTACCTCAACATAATAAAAGCCATATACAGCAAACCCACAGCAAACATCATTCTCAATGGTGAAAAACTGAAAGCATTTCCTCTAAGATCAGGAACAAGACAAGGATGTCCACTCTCACCACTATTA
The DNA here is from genome assembly GCF_965194805.1 of Balaenoptera borealis. Lineage (NCBI taxonomy): Eukaryota > Metazoa > Chordata > Mammalia > Artiodactyla > Balaenopteridae > Balaenoptera > Balaenoptera borealis. Next base: position 79,906,456 of record NC_138860.1, on the reverse strand, counting down.
TTCCACATAGTTTTTGAAGTCCTAGGCACGGCAATCAGAGAAGCAAAAGAAATAAAAGGAATACAAATTGGAAAAGAAGATGTAAAACTGTCACTGTTTGCAGATGACATGATACTATACATAGAGACTCCTAAAGATGTCACCAGAAAACTACTAGAGTTAATGAATGAATTTGGTAAAGTTGCAGGATACAAAATTAATGCACAGAAATCTCTTGCTCTCTATACACTAACAATGAAAGTTCAGAAAGAAAAATTAAGGAAACAACTCCATTTACCATTGCAACAAAAAGAATAAAATACCTAGGAATAAACCTACCTAAGGAGGTAAAAAACCTGTACTCAGAAAACTGTAAGACATTGATGAAAGAAATCAAAGATGACACAAACAGATGGAGAGATATACCATGTTCTTGTATTGGAAGAATCAATATTGTGAAAATGACTATACTACCCAAAGCAATCTACAGATTCAATGCAATCCCTATCAAATTACCAATGGCATTTTTTACAGAACTAGAACAAAATATCTTAAAATTTGTATGGAGACACAAAAGATCCCAAATAGCCAAAGCAATCTTGAGGGAAAAAAACGGAGATGGAGGAATCAGACTCCCTGACTTCAGACTATACTACAAAGCTACAGTAATCAAGACAATATGGTACTGGCACAAAAACCCAAATATAGATCAATGGAAGAGGACAGAAAGCCCAGAGATAAACCCATACACCTACGGTCAACTAATCTATGACAAAGGAGGCAAGGATATACAATGGAGAAAAGACAGTCTCTTCAATAAGTGGTGCTGGGAAAACTGGACAGCTACATGTAAAAGAATGAAATTAGAACACTTCCTAACACCATACACAAAGATAAACTCAAAATGGATTAAAGACCTAAATGTAAGACCAGACACTAAAACTCTTAGAGGAAAACATAGGAAAAACACTCTTTGACATAAATCACAGCAAGATCTTTTTTGACCCACCTCCTAGAGTAATGGAAATAAAAACTAAAATAAACAAGTGGGACCTAATGAAACTTCAAAGCTTTTGCACAGCAAAGGAACCTGTAAACAAGACAAAAAGACAACCTTCAGAATGTGAGAAAATATTTGCAAATGAATCAATGGACAAAGGATTAATCTCCAAAATATATAAACAGCTCATGCACCTCAATATTAGGAAAAACAAACAACCTAATCAAAAAATGGGCAGAAGACCTAAATAGACATTTCTCCAAAGAAGGCATGTCCAAGAGGGAAAATCTGCTCAACATTACTAATTATTAGAGAAATGCAAATCAAAACTACAATGAGGTATCACCTCACACTGGTTAGAATGGGCATCTTCAGAAAATCTACAAACAACAAATGCTGGAGAGGGTGTGGAGAAAAGGGAACCCTCTTGCACTGTTGGTGGGAATGTAAATTGATACAGACACTATGGAGAACAGTATGGAGGTTCCTGAAAAAACTAAAAATAGAATTACCATATGACCCAGCAATCCCACTACTGGGCATATACCCAGAGAAAACCATAATTCAAAAAGACACATGCACCCCTATATTCATTGAAGCACTATTTACAATAGCCAGGTCATGGAAACAACCTAAATGCCCATTGACAGACTAGTGGATAAAGAAGATGTGGTACATGTATACAGTGGAATATTAGCCATAAAAAGGACCGAAATTGGTTCATTTGTAGAGACATGGATGGACCTAGAGACTATCATACAGAGTGAAATAAGTCAGAAAGAGAAAAACAAATATCGTATATTAACGCATATATGTGGAACCTAGAAAAATGGTAGAGATGAACCAGTTTGCAAGGCAGAAATTGAGACACAGATGTAGAGAATAAACATATGGACACCAAGGGGGGAAAGTGGGGGGGGGGGGGGAAGGGGGTTGGTGAGATGAATTGGGAGATTGGGATTGACCTGTATACACTAATATGTATAAAATAGATAACTAATAAGAACCTGCTGTATAAAAAATGAAATAAAATAAAATAAAATAAAATAAAATAAAATAAAATAAAGTAAAAACAACAGTGTGAATCACTAGAACAGGGCCTATGGCATATGAACTGTCCAGAGGCTTTTTGTCGTGGTCCAGGTTCACGGAGTTGAGTTTTGAGGAAGTCTGGGAAAGCCCAGCTTTCGGAAGGTATTAGCAATTGCTTTATGGTATCATGTCTACATCTTTGTCTGAGAGTGCGAGAGGATGTCAGAAACGTCAACCATGTTATATGGAATAACATGGTTCAGAATCACAAAACACCCTCATTCCTTTTTATCTTTCAAAATCAGACCTCAGCTTCTCTTCCATAAGCCCTTCCCCCATAGCCTTTTCCTCAAAGCCTCCTCTTACCACCTCAGTCAGATTTCTCCCTTCTTTGTAGTTTCTATTAATAGTCGACCTTTACGACACCACCACACATTTCACCCTAGTTGTTTAGGATGCCAGTTAAGCATCAGCTTCTCATAGTCAGGGACAATATATTATGCAGCTATTTCCTCCACACCCTCCAGCACAGTGATGACACACAGTAAAGGCTTCCTAAAACTTCTTTTGTTTGCTTGAATGCGAATAGCAAGGATAAGGGAAGACCCCTTAAGAACTCTGATAATAAAAAGCTCAGGTACATGTGTCAAAGAGCAACCATGCATGCAGGAGCAGAACACAACAGTCAGGGAAGACCAGCCTCGTACCTCTGCCCTTCTCAGCCCAGCCCAGCAGAGGCCCCCACCGGAACTCACCGTGTACTTGGATCTGGACTCTGCGGCTCCATTTGACTCTTAGTGGTGTTGTCTTTGCTTGACACCAGTAGGACCCTGAGTCTTCCCTCCACACAGCAGGAATCCAGAGCTCTGGGATGCTGTCCCAGTCCAGCCCTAGGGGCCTGCCATCTTTGTAGAAGCGGAACTGGAGCTGAACATCTAACTTCCGTGGAGGGGGCTCGGTCTTACAGGCCAGGGTCATTGAATTCCCCTCTATGGGCTGAGAGGGGCTGACTATCAGGAACAGCTCTAGAGGGAAGAGTTAAACACATATTCTAGGGCAATGGGGTTCAGAGATCCTGATGGGTGGCACTTTGTGTTCTCAGCACTTGCTGTCAGCAAGACTCAAAGGTCCAGCTCATTGGACATGCAGACCACTTCTCACATTACCGCCCTGCCCCGACATGGCGCATGGGCTTTCAGCTGCTCACCCCCAGCACCTCCTGCCCCTGTGCAGCATCACTTCCTTCTACAAGGCAACCCTTACCTTTGACTTGGTTATTACTCTTTGAAGTTTCTATCCATGAACTGAAAACACTTTTGGAGACAATGCAGGGATACTGATGACTGTCACTAGAGTTGGCATTGGAGATGGTGAAGCTTGAAGTTTTAGGAAAATATATTTCATTCATCCTTGTTATAAGCCATATTGGTCATTTTCTTCTGTTCCCATTCCCCTGATGTCTCAGACCCACGCTATCTCTTTCAGAGATAGAATACGAGACATGGAGAATCAGTCTGGGGAATACTCAGAGGAACTCTATTTCTTCTGTACTGTTTCTCTCCTGCCCCTTTTATTGCTATTCCTAATGGAAGGAAGAGGCACGCATTTGCCTAGAAATACCCTGCATCCATACATCCACATGGCCCAGATCCCTTGATCTGGGACCTCTATACAAACCCCTATAGAAAGCATGTATCCCTTTTTGGCCATAGGGGTTCTTTTCCAGATGAATTACAGACGAGTAAAGTTGTGTTCTGCTTTCATCTCATCTCCTTATCTATCCCAGTTGCAGCAGCCCATGAAACATCGAAAGCCCTGATTGCGTTTGCTCTCAGGGCATTTGTTTATCCAACCTTCAGCGCCTTTGTTCTTTGGGAAGTTTTAAGAGTATTCCTAAGAAAAGTCTCTTTGTCTCCTCATCAGATGAAAATGCGAAGTGTTCTAGATCACTGAGGGGTGATTCCTAGTCCAGTATCTATAATCTCCAAGCCTTTCGACTGGAATGCTTTACCCTAGGACTTTTAAAAATTCAGTTTAACTGTGGTACCAAAATGTTTGCCCTGTGCTGAGGCCTGGAATACCCTGTGCATTAATCACTTTCTCTCCTTGGAAAACTGTAGTCGCCAGAGGACTGAGGAGCAGCACAGCTTTGGGAGCATAGCAGAAAAAGCAATAAAAAAGGCATCTAGGCACCTGAAACCCACTCTTTTGAATGGGTCTGGGGTGGGGATGGAATAGGACACTGGACAGGGCAGTTTGCACGGGTCCAGAGCTCAGTCTTGCAGCTTGGAGCTTGTTTCAGAAAATTCTCAGGCACAGAGACTACCTGGCAAATTCCTGGTGGCAGAAACGTTGTTTCTTCATCCTGGATGCGGCTTTGGATTTTTGCTTAGGCTACGACTGGTCAGGCACATTTACAGAGTAAAAGCGGAGCCAAGCACAAGGCATCATGGAATTAACATAAGGCATGAGTTAGACTTGGACAAATATCAGGTGAGGAAACCAGAAGCCTGAGTTGGTTCTGAGTATCTCTTGTCATAGGAATTCCAAACCCTGTGTTCCTAGTTGCACATGCAGCCTGTGTTGAAGTAGCAGGATAATCTCTTTTAACCCTGTGCTTATTATTTTAAGCACAAGACAGCAGTCCTCATATATATTAGATTTAAACATACTTTAGTGGAAGATTTCTTCTGGGGGAAAATTTCCTCCTCTCCTCATCCGGTACAAGTAAGACTGAATCAGGAGCAAACTAATGAAGTAAGTTTGCCTAAAGCAGAATCTGAGAGAGAAAATGCACCGGGGTAACAATTGTGACTGCAGAGCAGGGCCGAAAACAGGAAGAAGGCAGCAGTCTACAGTTTGTACATGGCCCACGCATTGACTGTAATGTTGTTCTCCGTGGAGGCGTGACTTTGGCATTTTTTTCCAACACTTCTGGTGGAGTACCCAGCTGGGAGTACACAGGGGCTTTGGAGCCCTTCTGCCAGAGGGCAGAGATTCTTCTATAACATCAACCTTCAGCACCCCCTGACTTCCTTGTGCAAACAGCATTACCCTCCCTAAGCTGGGACGTCCCAGAAAAAAATGATTGTGGTCTTGAGAAGGTCAGAGCAAGACCTGCTCCATCAGCTGAGCATGTACATGTCACATGCAGAGACTGGTGTGAACACAAGCAACCTGGGCCCAAGGGGGCCGCTGTCATCTGTATACCGGATATCAAACAGCCATCCACAGGCCTCCTGCACTGGCTCAAGTGACAAGATACCCACAGACCGTGAAGAAGAAAAGGAAGTGCAACTCACCAGTTGGTTCACAGAGTGGAGCTGGGAGAGAATTTAGCAGAGATCAGTACAGGGCAGCAAATCCCAAACATACCCAAAGTTTAACTCCCACAAGCGCTTTCCCAACAACACACCCTCCTTCTTTTGTGCCCTTCCTCTTTTTCTCTCTTTCCCTCTCTTTTTCTCTTTTCCCCTTCCTATCTTCTTATTTTCTCCCCCTTCCCTACCTTGCTTCCTTCCTCCTTTCTCTCTGTTCCTTTCCCCACATTCCACATCAATCACCTGCCTACAAAATGACACAGAGTTCTGTTTTATGATTGTAATTTCCAGTAACCTCTCTCACCTGTGGTTATGAGATGGTGCCTTTGTTGTATAACTACTTAGCCGCTCCCTTCCTCAAGCCCATCATCCTCATTCCCTCTCTCAAGAGTCTGATGATCCAGCTCTAGACTTGCTGACTCATGGTAACAGAGGTCAGGCAAGGAGAGTGGACAGGCTTATGCTCAAAACATGATGCCCCTTTATTTAACAACTTCAGGGCAGAGGAGGCTTAGGTCCAGAGAAGGACTTCAGATTTCTCCAAAGATTCTCTCTTATCCCAAGGATTTGACCATAATATTATGGCATAATGGTCAAGAACAGAAAATTCTGGGGAAAACGCAGCCTTTGTAGCCAGATGACATAGACCTGAATCCTGGCTCTTCCTCTTACAAGCTGTGTGACTCTGGGAAAAATGCTTTACCTCTCTGTGCTTTAGTTTTCTGTAAAATGGAGATAATAATAGACCTACCTCACATAGTTTTGTGAAGATTAAATGAGTTGATATCCACAAAATGCTTAGAAGAATGCCTGAAATTTATCTAGCATTTAATAATGAGATAATTCTCACTATTATTATCTATTTTAGTTCAGTTTGGTCTGAGATGCCTACTGTTTATATTAAATGTTTATTTGAATAATCAGTTCCTCAGGAAGGAGAAGGGAATCAATGAGGGCTAGCATGAAAATCACATTTTATTTATTCATCCATACCACAAATAATTTTGAGTGCCTATTATATGCCAGGCATTGTACATCACACTTAGGTTGCAGGAATGAACATGAATGACAATCTTTTCTGTCAAGGAATTTACATTATAGTGGGAGAGAGCCAATCAAAAAAATATATATGTAACATGATTTTAGAGAATGGTCAGTGCTATAAGAAAAATACAGTAGAAAAATAAGTTACAGAGTATCTTGGGATGGTCTTGACTATTTAGATAGACGTCAATTGAGTCGAAACATGAATGAAGTTAGAGAGCAGGCCTTCTGAATATTTGGGAAAGAGCATTCCTGGCAGAGAAACAGCAAATGCGAAGACCTTGAGAAGGAATGAGCTTGTCCAAGGAAGAATGAGAAGGCAGGTGCACTGGGAACTGACTAGGTGAGGGGAACAGTGGTTGATACTGGTGTGTGAGAAGTAAGCAGGGGCCAGTCACAGAAGGCTTTGTGGGCTTGGTAATAGCTTTGGATTTTGTTCATGATGTAATGGAGAGCGATGGACAGTTCTGACTTAATTTGCATTTGTAGAATCATTCTTCCACTGTAGAAAGAACAGACTACAGACATGCAAGAGTAGCAGGGGGAACATTAGTGGGAGGTTAGTCTGGAAGAGTGAGGATGGTGGCTCAGGCTAGGCAGTATTGGTGCTGTGAAGGGGACAGATCTCAGTATAAATTCGGAAGTAGAATCAATGGGAATTACTTATGGATTGGATATAAAATGTCAAAGACAGAGAGGAATTAAGTATAACTCCTAGATTTTTGGCCATAGCAACCAGAAGAATGGTGGTGACATTTACAAAATGGAGAAGTGGTGGGGAGAAATAGGTTAAGTCCTAGGTGATGGTGACTCATGTGGAAGATCAAAGGATCTGTTAGGACATGTTGAGTTTAAAATGCATATTAGACAGTTGAATGGCAGTTGAATATATGAAAGGTGTTCAAAGGTGGGATCGAAGTTGGATAAATAAGCTTGATTTTAAGCTGTTTAAGCTTAAAATGACTAAAGTGTAAAACTTAGGGAATGAATATGGATGGAGAAGAGAAGTCTACATACCAATCTTGAGAAACTCAAACATTTCAAAGTCAGCAAAGAAGCAGGTATTAAGTTAGAAAGAACACCAGCAGAATAGGGTATTTAGAAGCCAAGTGGAAAAGTATTTCCAGGAGAGGGAATGATCAACTTATGTCAAATACCCCTGAGATGCTGAATAAAATGAGAAATAAAAATTGAATCCTGGGTGAGGCAACATAGAGGTGGTTGATGACATTAACAAGAGCAGTTTCAGTGGAGTGGTGAGGACAAAGATTGATTGAAGTGGATTCAATAAAGGATAAGGAAGAACTATAAGGACCTAAAACAGTTTAGCAGTTTCCAGGGGTTAGGAATGAGGGAGGAGTTGACTCTAAAGGGATTGAGGGCATGAAGGAATTTTTGAAGTGATGGAAATCTTCTGTATTTTGATCGTGGTGGTAGTCATATGACGCTAAATCTTTGTCAAAAATCATAGACATTGCATCAAAAAAGTGTATCTTACTGTAATGTAAATTAAAAATGAATTTTAAAAAGAAAGGATGGGAGGAGATCAAGTAAAGATAATGACTCACTGAAAACTATAAAAGGATGTGCAGAATGGTGAAGCAAATGGAGGTCACATTTCTATTATTTTAAGATAGAAGACATTATGGCATATTTGTATACTTATAGGAATAATCCAGGATGGAGAAATATTTTGATGATGGAGCAAGGGAGTCTGGGACCCAATGCACAAGTGGAGAGTCCTGTCTTCAATTTGGATGAGGGAAAATATATCCATAATAGGGAGAGAAAAGGCAGAGTATGTAAATGCAGAGGTGGGCAGGTTGATAGATACAGCCGTATAAAGATGAGGAAATTGTCTTTCGATTGCTTTTATTTTTCTCAGGTTATAAACTAAGAGTAAGAAGAGAAAAGTTTGAGGAGAAAGGAGTGGGTATGAAGAAGTGGTCATCAAGAATGGAAGAGCACTGGGGCTTCCCTGGTGGCGCAGTGGTTGAGAATCTGCCTGCCAATGCAGGGCACACGGGTTCGAGCCCTGGTCTGGGAAGATCCCACATGCCGCGGAGCAACTGGGCCCGTGAGCCACAACTACTGAGCCTCTGCATCTGGAGCCTGTGCTCCGCAACAAGAGAGGCCACGATAGTGAGAGGCCCGTGCACCGCGATGAAGAGTGGCCCCAGCTCGCCACAACTAGAGAAAGCCCTCGCACAGAAGCGAAGACCCAACACAGCCAAAAATAAATAAATTAATTAATTAAAAAAAAAATAGAATGGAAGAGCATTGACTCTGAAAGAATAGGAGGATTGCATGGCACCTGAGATTGGTGGTCCTACATTTAAAGGAAGATAAGTCAGCAGGATTGTACCTTTTGTTTAGAGTCACATTCAGCTGCTTAGGCACAGGTGTGAAGCATGCAGAAAAGTGTGTTAGTCAGGAAAGTGCTATGGGGAAGAGGGATGAAGGTACATCCAAGGGAGTATTGTGATAAACTACAGAATCTAAGTATTGTGAGAAGTGAGGACATGGAGTGCAGTAATTTGACAGTGGAAAAGTAAGCCTGGGGAGGGGAAGGCATGTTGAATATGGAGCATTAGAGAAAGTGAGCTGGAAATACAATGTAGTCAGGTAGGGAGGTGGGTGCTGAAGTCAAAGATTTTGGAAGTGGGACAGTTGTTGGTAATGATAAGTTCTAGGGTTTGATGGTAGAAATGGGGAAGTCAAGGAAGGATATAGGAAAATCATGTTAATGATAAGAAGGGCAAGGAACTGAGAGGCCAATTTGTTGTTTGAATTATCTTTGTGGCTATCGAAACCACCAAGAACCAAGTCAGAATCAAAAGTGGAAAGAAAGACAGAAAGTGAACACTCCCTATGAGATAAAAACTAAAACGACAGTTTTCTTCCAAAATCTGGCTTTCCAGTATCTATGACTTTCTGCCCAACTCTAAGCCCTCAGTGGGAAGTAAAGATCTGAGCATGCCTGACCATTGCCCAGCAGAAACTTAGTCCTGAGAAGTCCCAATGCTCTTCAGGAAGCCGGGCGCCAGGGAATGGAATCCCATACCCTTTTCTGGGTCGTCCTACTCACCACAGATCAACAGCAAGAGCCTCAGCAGCATGAGGACCAGGTCGGGGTACTGGAACTGGAGGTGCTCTCTCATCGAAAAAAGAATTCACCTTAGAATCAGGAGGCAGTGGCTTGTCAGAGGTTTGAGGAAGTCGGGATCAGAAGTCACACAATCGAAAGCACACATTTACAGAAATAGAAAAAGGAACAAGAGCCTTCTGATGGCCAATCTCTATTTCCTCAGCTCTGGAGGCCAAGAAAATTAAAAATAATCCTGTTTATAGTTTGGTTCTATTTCCAAAATGTGAAGAGAATGCATATTAATACATCAGCTCCTTCTTCAAGAACACAGGTAGCTCAAAGGAAGTTTCCCAAAGGCAGTTTCTGACTTTGATGAGCATCTCATCAGGCAGTGGTCCTGCTGAAATTCAAATGGCATGTCTGTCATCTTTGATAAAGATGTCTCCTCGACCATATCTAATCAGCACATCCTTTTGTCTCACAGCAGCCTCTATCGTAGTCACGCTATGCACAAGTGCCAGTAAGGCGGGGACCGATGTGCTGTCACCCAGGTTATGTGTAATGTCTGACAGTTGTTGCACAGGATGATTTTTAGGGTCAAGCTATCCATAAAATACTAGCTGGCATATTTAAACTTTCACAGTGTACCAATAAGTGAGCATGAAACAGCTGAAAAATAAAATCATGGGAAATTACAACCTGGGCAACATTTATAAGTGAAATACAGGAAACAGGCATATGCAAATTATCTTCTGGGCATTTGGGGTCAGTTCGCCATTATCACTAACCCTGGCACTTGTAATATTGTTCCCGCCCTCACCCAAAATCAGGATATTTATAATCTCTTCCATTTCTTCCTTTAGCACCTTGTGGCTACCAGTTCTCCACACTTGAAGCCTGTATTTAATTCAGATTGTGGATTAGAGGGGAATAAGACATCTTAATTTTCAACATTTCTTGAATCTTTGAGTATCTAGGCATAAGAATGTGTAGAAGCTGAGATATTAGGGACCTGGGAAGATGCTATTCAGTAATGACTTCCAAGTCCAGGTATCGAGTCCAAAGAGGAAGACTGAGAAAAGAAACAAACGGTCTTGTAATAACCTAAATGGGAGAAGAATTTGAAAAAGAATAGATATATGTTTATGTATAACTGAATCACTTTGAAACTAACACAACATTGTAAATCAACTATAGTTCAATATAAAATAAAAACTTTAAAAAAGAAAGAAACAAATGGTCAGTGATGTACAAAGCTGGAGGGAAGAGGGAGCAATGCTGAGGACCAGACTAAAGACCCCTAGGAAATTGCCAAAAACAGGAAAAGTGTGCCACAGCTTTGTTGATTGACTTGGGAAAGCCTGTGTGGGGATGAGTTTGCCTGGTTTAAAGTTTCAGGGCCAAGGCAAAAAACTCAATGAGAAATGTGGAACCCTCTAAACTCAGAGTGTAAGGGTATGATTCTGCATACACTGTGCTGTTTAACACCTTTTCCTGTGCTCATGTGTGTGCCTTCACAATTTCTTCAGATCAAAATATCTGTCTTCTCCTTCTCCGTGGGTTTAAAGACTGCATTATTTATCAAGTTCTCACACTTCTATTTTTATAACATTAATACATACATATATACCAAGAAGTGGAACACGCCTTTAAGTTATACAATACTATAATGAAATGGAAAACCATGAACCCACTCACAAAGATTCTAGTGAAGTAAATGGGGATAAGAGCTGATTCAGGAGGTGGTAAGTGAAAGGGTGTACCACTAGAAAGGAGAGGAATGTGAAATCCTCTGGGGGAAATCACTGGGGCTCCAACATCAGGATACGAATTTACACAAGAGGATGCTTCTATTGGGAAATCAGCACCTTTTGCTCCACGGAGCAGTGATGAGGACACAGAGGTGATTTGAACTCAAATGCAATAGTTTGGAGAGTGAAGTAACATAGCACAATGCAGAGAAAAGATCTACAATGCTCATGGGTCATATCTAACAAACCCCACTTTCTGCAGGGGAAACTGTGATGGTTAATGTTCCATGTCAGCTTGTCTGGGCTATAGTGCCCAGATGTGTGGTCAAAAACAGGAATCTTCATTCCCATATATTACAGATGAAGAAAATGTGGTCCATAGAGGAGAAGAAATTTGTTTCAAGTCACTGTAATAGATTGGATTACTACTTCCAACTATTGGCTCCCTACCTATAAGAGAATTATATATGCTTTCTCATCGTCAGGTGACTTGCTCAAGTATCCTTTGGGAGAAGTGGACATCCCTGATTCACTGGCTTTTGGCTTGGCTATGGGACATGCCAAAGGGATGTAAATGTACAAGGTATTTGCTGCATCCATTCAGACACTTGATCGCAGTTTCATGGTTTGATTTGACTGCTCCTTCAACACACTTCCTAGAATGAGATGACAGAGGAAACTTGAACCCAGCCTACAGCCTGTAGCCAAGCCCAGCTGAGCCCAGAAAAAACCTCAGCTGACCTGCAACCCTCAGTTAGCCTGGGCAAGAAATAAAAGTTTACATTGTAAGTCATGAGATATCGATATGGTTTATTACCATAGCAAATGCTAACACAGTCACACAACAGATTTGTGGCTGGGCATTATTAATATGCATTGTCAATTTGATTTCATCTTCAAATTAATATTACTCATTTACTTATTGGATCTCTGCTCTGGACTGTTAGGAGTACACATCCTCTACTCCTCTGTTTTCATAAAAGGAAGAGATTTTCTGTCCATACTTGAGGAAGAATATTATCAAGGAGTTGTGATTTATTTGACTGATACATTTAGGAGAAGCAATTGAGCAAGCTTGCCCTAGTGCCACCTGGGTTTTCTCTTTGTGCTACCAGGCTTCACCATGCTCTAATCTGCCACTGTCCATACAAAAGGAGTCTGTCCCTGATGCAGAGGCCCATAGGTGTCTCGACTGCCTGTGGCTGGCATGGTAAATCTGCTTAGTACGGCGGTTAGTTATCAGAGAACCCACTGAGGTCACACAACTGAAGCCACTTTCTCCAAAGTACTTTTTATTGGTGAGAAAGCTGAAGTTTGATTCCCTCTGCATGACTCTTGCTACTCTCAGTTTGTTCCAAAGTTGGGTGAGTAAGAAAGGGGTGTTGCTTATTGGTCTCTAAAAATGATAATATGCGCCATGCACTGTACTGCATGTTGCGTTTACAGTGATTTTTTATAAGGCATGTTTCTTAAGTGCCAGGAACCCCCAGTATAGTAGACAAGAGAGATATATAAGCAAACAAAACACAATGAAGTGATTAACATGATAACTGGAATAGTCATGGGTATAGAGGTAACATAGTGGAGAGTCTAACTGAACTTATATCAGGAAAGGGGTGGGCTAAGGGAATTAAGCAAACCTTTCTAGAGGACGTGATGTGTAAGCTGAATTTCCAAGAATGAGTAGTAGTTCAGCTAGCTTCTAGGTAGGGAAGAACATTCTAAACACACAAAATCATCAAGTCATGAGTAGTGAGGCATTTTTGCTGAGATATTTGTAATGTGATTTTTAAAAATTTATTTATTTTATTTTATTTATTTTTGGCTGCGTTGGGTCTTCATCGCTGCACACGGGCTTTCTCTAGTTGCGGTGAGCGGCGGATACTCTTCGTTGCGCTGCGCGGGCTTCTCATTGCGGTGGCTTCTCTTGCTGCAGAGCACTGGCTCTAGGCTCCCGGGCTTCAGTAGTTGGGGCGCGCAGGCTCAGTAGTTGTGGTGCACAGGCTTAGTTGCTCTGCGGCATGTGGGATCTTCCTGGACCAGGGCTCAAACCCGTGTCCCCTGCATTGGCAGGCGGGTTCTCAACCACTGTGCCACCAGGGAAGCCCTGTAGTTTGATTTTATTGGAACAAAATATGAAGAAGTACTGACATGAAATGAGGCTGAAGAGACACAGAGGATAAATCATGAAAGGCTTTAAATGCTATCCTAGGAGTTTTGGAGTGTACTTTCCAGGTGGTGAGCTGGGCCAGGTGGAGCTATGATGAGCTGGAGAAAGCTTTCCTCATCTAAGGGAGCAGTTGCTACTCTGTTTCAGTTGGTCACTGCCAGGAGGTTAAAATAACATGTTGCTAGATCGTCTGACTGTCCAAGGAAATCAGAGTTTGGGCATTTTATGTAAAATCTACTAATTTTTAAATGTTTGAGACTAATTTAAAAAATTGTTTAAAAACAAGCATTTTTGTAGAGCCCCACAGCTTTGTGACCTCTGCTCTAGGTCATGGTCAGGGCACAGACACTACTAATCATACAGAAAATGAATTAGGGAGAGGATAACCTGGGCATTATGAGGCTCTGAAGCAGGAGTAAGAATGGAGAGAAGTGGACTTAGTTAAGGAAATGTCTGAGAGAACTTGGCGACTGGCTGGACGTGCAGGGAGAGAGACTTTTTTTTTTATTGTTGTTGTCTTTTGGCCTAAGGTGGAATGATAAGGCCACCAACTAAGATACTAACAGGGAAGTAACAGAAAGTTCAGGAAATAAAGAGGATATATTATAAGTTTTAGATGTGATGAGTTTGAACATTTTGAGGTAGAAAATTTACTCATTTTACACATGAGGAACCTACAACTCAGAGGTGTTAAGTAATTTTCAGAGTTTTACTTGTGATAAGAACTAAGGCTGGTATAACCCCAATGACTTTATCTTACACCTACATGTGCTGTCACACATAATAGCCACTAACCACGAATGTCTTTTGAGCACTTGAAATGTAGCTAGTTCAAATTGAAATGCACCGTAAGTGTAAATTACATACTGGATTTTGAAAACTTAGCAAGAAAAAAAGAGATTGTAAAGTACCTTGTTAATTTTTTTATATTGATTACCTGTTAAATGATAATATTTTGGGTATATTGAGTTAAATAAAACATATTATTAAAATTAATTCCACCTGTTTTTTTTTTAACTTTTTTCTAGTGTGGCTACTAGGAAATTTTAAATTATATATGTGGCTCATATTATATATCTATTGGACAGAGCTGCCCTAGACCATGACCCTCAACAAGAAGGTGCTTTCTAACTCTGCCCACAGCCAGTCTATAGAGAACAAATGGGCCATTAGGCACACCTATCCCATTATCATGTGTTAAGCCCCATGAGAGGATGCCTTCACCTCAGAGTAGAAGAAAAGAAACCCAAGGAGGGGGGTACTTCCCTGGTGGCACAGTGGATAAGACTCTGCACTCCCAATACAGGGGACCTGGGTTCGATCCCTGGTCAGGGAACTAGATCCCACATGCATGCTGCAACTGAGGAGCCAGCAAGCCTCAACTAAGGAGCCCTGGAGTCACAACTGAGGAGCCTGCCTGCCGCAACTAAGGCCCGGTGCAACAAAAAAAAGTAAATAAATAAATAAATAAATATTACAAAAAAAAAAAAAAAGAAAAAGAAACCCAAAGAGGGGAAAGCATGGGTTAGGGCAAGAGTAAAAATGACATTATCTAGTTTCCCAAACATCTCCAAGGAGCGTTTTGGATCTAGGTCCTGCATTAGGAGGACATCATGAGATGAGGACATTCTTACAACTTTCAGAGCATCTTCATGAATTTAAATAAAACTGTGGGCCCATCTTACTGACTGCTTTAGGTCTAGGTGACCTTCCCCTCAGAATAGATTACTGGGTGGTCCTAATGAAGAAATGCTGAAGACCTAAGTGAATCCCATGAGGCAAGATCTGAGCGGGACTCCTGCGAAGCATCTCTCAGTGCTGGGGAGCTGGGTGTCCACCTTGGGCTCTCTTTTCCTACTGGAGACACAACAGGCCCAGGGAGACCCTCTCAGTGTGGCACAGTGGCAGCCTAGGGGACGGATGATGCAAAGTGAAACTGCTCCTTTACCCTTCTAATGCAGTCCCTCTCAGTCTCTGTGGTCCAGGGGTTCTTTTTCCGCCTCACCCCCAGGTTCTGGAGTTTTCACAATGACATTCTTGTCTATGGATAGTTGCTAGTTGGTTTTCTTATGAGGACTGAAGTCTGGAATGACCTATGTCACCATCTTGATGGCAGTACCTCAATTCATCTGTGTTTTAATAAGGAGGGCATGAGCTATAAATGTCACCTGTGTAAACAAGTTGATTGGTCATCCAACCGACCAGAATCACTCAAGGATAATACGATGTAGTGTTACCTCTGTTATAGATCTTAGTCCTCATCTTTTCAGATCCATAAACTTGATTTTATAAATGCAGTGAGAATTGATTCATTATTGATAAATGGGCTTATCTAACTAAACTTACATAGGACAGGTAAATTACCACTTTATTAAGTTAAAACAGGAAAGTTGGTTAGGGTTATTTTGGTTAGAAATACAAAAACCAATGAGATAGGGACTTCCCTCGTGGTCCAGTGGTAAAGTATCGGCCTTCCAATGCAGAGGATGAGTGTTCGATCCCTGGTTGGGGAACTAAGATCCCACATGCCTTGGGGCAACTAAGCCCATGTGCCGCGACTACTGAGCCCACGCGCCTCAATTAGAGAGCCTGCATGCCACAAACTACAGTGCCCACATGCTCTGGAGCCTGTGTGCCACAACTAGAGAGAAGCCCGTGCACCAAAATGAAAGATCTTGCATGCCATAACTAAGACCTGATGCAGCCCCCCCAAAAAAAGAAAAAAAATGAGATAATTCAATAAAAATTTAATATATATTAATATGTATACTATAATATATATTACATATCATGGTATATAATATACATATATTATAAACCTACAACAGTTTGTCACAGAACCCAAGACCAGGAATGCAGTTGGATTCCAGGAAAAGATGAGAACCAGAAATTGAAAATGTTGTTTGGGTTCTATGTCTCTCATCTATGTTCCTCTCTGTGCATCTCGTTCATTCATTTCATGTATCTCTGTGGAAGGGCTTCCTCTCATTCTCTGATCTATGTGGAAAATGGACACCCACAGCTCCTGGGTTAATTTGTTACAAGTCTAGCTACTTGGAGAAACTAACCTGATTTCAATCAGAGTTCCTGTCTCCTGGGAAGGGTTGATTGATCTAGCTTGGACATAAGCCCACTTTTGGTATCAATCAACTGTAGCCAGAATGGCATGCTTATATTGTTGAAAAATACTCCTTACTATTTACCCAAAAGAGTTTAAAACTTATGTCCACACAAAAATCTGCACACAGATGTTTATAGCAGCTTTATTCATGATTGTCAAAACTTGGAAGCACCAAGATGTCCTTCACTAGATAAATGGATACAAAAAAAAAAAAAAAAAAAAGTGGCATATCCAGACAATGGAATGTTAGTGCTAAAAAGAAATGAGGGCTTCCCTGGTGGCACAGTGGTTAAGAATCCGCCTGCCAACACAGGGGACACAGGTTCGAGCCCTGGTGCAGGAAGATCCCACATGCTGTGGAGCAACTAAGCCTGTGCACCACAACTACTGAGCCTGTGCTCTAGGGCCCGCGAGCCACAACTACTGAGCCCGCGTGCCATGACTACTGAAGCCTGTGTGCCTAGAGCCACCGCAATGAGAAACCCGCACACTGCAACTAGAGAAAGCCCACGTGCAACAACGAAGACCCAACACAGCCAAAAATATAAATAAATAAATAAATAAAATTAAAAAAAATTTTTTTAAGTAGATTGTAAAATAATACTAAAAAACCTTTTTTAATATAAATAAATAAATAAAAGAAATGAACTATCAAGTCATGAAAAGACACGGAGGAAACAAATACATATTACTAAGTGAAAGAAACCAATCTGAGAAGGCTATATACTGTACAATTCCAAAGATATGACTTTCTGGAAAAGGTAAAACTATGGAGACAATAAAAGGATCAGTGGTTGCTAGGGGTTAGAGGGACATGAGGGATGAATAGGCAGAGCACAGAGGATTTTTAGGTAGTAAAACTATTCTGTATGATACTCTAATGGTGAATACACATTTATAAATTTGTCCAAACCCATAGAACAACACCAAGAGTGAACCCTAACGTAAACTATGGAATCTGGGAGATAATGATATTTCAACGTAGGTTCATTATTTTAACAAATATACTACTCTATTGGGAATGTTGAGAATGGGGGAAGTTATGCATATGTGAGAGCAGGAGGTGTATGGGAAATCTTTGTACCTTCCACTGTGTTTTGTTGTGAACCTAAAATTGTTCTTAAAAAAAATAATAAAGTCTTAAGATACACACCAAATAATGTTGACAAGGAATTCTCCAGGAGCATCTTGCATGGTTTTTAGAAAAAAAAGTATGTGTGGGGGGGGGGTCAGAAGACCATCAAAAATAAATATCCAAAATAAAATATAATTTATAGTAAAATAAAGTGAGTGAGCCAAGTCTCACATTTCCTGATTAGCATGGAATATTAGATATCTAGAAGCTTTTGAGGAAGCCAAATGATCATCAGAAATCTTTTTGGTGAGCTTTGAAGGAATGCAATTGATTTTTTAAAATACTATTTATATCTGTTTTAGTCAGACTAAACTAATTGCTGTAAAAACCACCTCAACACCTCAGTGACTTAACACAAGTAAGGTTTATTTCTTATTCATGACACAGTCAGCAGAGTATGAGTGATTCAGAGACCCACACTGTCATTCAGAGATCCAGGATCCTTCCATCTTCTGGGTCTGCCCTCCCCTAGGTCTTTGGGGTCTTCTCTAACAAGCCAGCAGGTAAGGAGAGAAAGAACATTGAGAAGGCACACTATTGTTAACTGCCTTGATATGAAAGTGTCATAAATTATTTCCACTGTGAGAATGGGACATATGGTCCCACCTAGATCAAAGGGGCACCTGGGAGCCCTAGTTACTTGAGAAGCCTGGGACCATCAGGCAGCAAGTCCAAATGGGGACTGATTGTGGCCAATTTGCAGCTGCAGCCTCAGGGTAAACTCCCAGGGGTGGGTCCCCTCCCCGTTGGAGATTATGTAGGTGCTTGGTGTTAGGCTCTAGCTCCATAGACCTGGAGACCCATTGCTGCCCAGGACTCCTGTAAGAAAGTGTAATGAGCAAGTGCGTGCTGAGAACTTCGGGGGTAGCTAGGGATCTGGAACTGGGCAAGTGTCAGGAGATGCCTGTTACAGGAGAGGTACTTGGAGGATAAGATGTATGTCAATTGGCAACTCCTAAAATACCCAATGGGTAATATTCTCATTGAATGAAGAGCTCCATTTTACTGCACTGCTTTGCTAGGGTGGGGGTAGGAGTCTGGTTGGGGTATCTTCTATAACACAAACTTGGGATAGACTAGTGTCATGTCCAGGAAGAAGAAACAAACACGAATATTTGTGAGCACTGTCAGTCCTTGTCACTATGCTAACTTCTTCAGGCTCTGATGTACTATTTCATCCATGTCCACTTTGGAAATCAAGATAAACAGCCATATTCTTGGGTCAGGGAACAATTTTCTCCTGGACAGTGCTAATAGGCTGGTGTAAACTATGACTTTCAGCTTCTCAGTTTCCTCTATTTAAGTGGCACATTCTTATTAGACGTCCAACGCTACCTCTTAGGCTTCTGTCATGTCTTGCCTTCTGCGTTGGATCACCTGGCCTCTTCCAAGAGGTGTTATTTTTATCTAATTTGTTCTCAGGGGTCTTGCTAAGTAGGAATTTTACAAAAGAAATTTTAATGTAGAAATTAAGGGGAAATCAAAGTTCCTTTTGTGAAATGCCAATCCTGTTCTACTCTACTTAGGATAAAAGAGCTTTTCAATGATTCAATCAAGGCAGTTCAGCAGGCCTCTAGATTCTAGATATAATACTGTGCGGTTTAGGGAACATGATACTAGTCTGTAGGGAAAATCAGGAAGACCTGAGATAACTGATCAGATAAAGGCAAAATCTCTTTGAGTAGACAGGATAGATCTCAAAATGTCTGTTAAGGCAT
This sequence comes from Balaenoptera borealis, assembly GCF_965194805.1. Lineage (NCBI taxonomy): Eukaryota > Metazoa > Chordata > Mammalia > Artiodactyla > Balaenopteridae > Balaenoptera > Balaenoptera borealis. The sequence goes on along the minus strand of NC_138860.1, from coordinate 79,887,098 downwards.
TTTCTTCTCTTCTACGAAGCTAGGTTTCTTTACATATTTTCCCGTTATAGGAAATAGACAGGGAGAAAGTTCTCCATCCAGAGGCGAGAGCTATATTACACATAAGATTGCATCTGCTGGCAGATTGCATCTTCTACCTAATCCTGCCTAAAAGGTCATCCCTGTAAAGCTGAGACACCTGCTTCCTCTTGGGTAGAAAGAGTATATCACAGAGAGAGGCAACTGTTGAGACTGTGAGATCTACTTTATTAGAAAGCATAAATGTAGGCATATTACAGGTACTCGGCTCAGCCTCAGAATCTAAAGTTGTCAGTTTTTAGAATTAAGTCATGATTCTCTCCTTAGTATCATTCTATCTTGCCTCAGACTTGCAGATCCTAAAGTCTGAGTTGACAGAATTAAAATGATATCATCTGGTTGGCATGAGGCATGAGTCTGGACCTCCCTAAACTCTTTCTGCATCTCTTCCTTTCCTTTCTCCTAGTGGCAGCTCCATAGCCAATACATTTTTCCTTGGAAAAATTAGAGTGAATTTGTGAGATTCTTCTTGTTCAATGTACACCATGTTGGCAAGATGTATATGGATGGTCAACAAAGATATTTTATTATGGGCATTCAGGGAGTGTGATATTTTTTTCCAAGTGTCGTGAAAAGGTCTAGGATTACAGGATACTGCACTGCTCTTGAAAGAATGGTCTACTTTCGTCAAAGAATAGGAGAATATTCAGATGTTAATTGTTGTGATCACCTGAAGGTTAAGAAAAAGCGTTCAAAAAGACTCTAAGCTTTCCCCCAACTTTCATGTAATTGTTAACCCATATTCCCCTTCAAATGTTCTTTTGTTGTCTCATTCCTTTCATGTTCTTTACAGACATAGATCTTGTCTTGAAAAGGGCCTGTGGTGGTCAAAGTAACAGGCCTGGGGATGCCAGGCTGGTTGAGAAGAAGCAGGAGAGGCCAGAACCAATGCCAAAGGGTCAGCAGTGAGGAGAGGGCGACTAGGAGCTCATCTTCCCCAGCAAGAGAGAATTCAACAGCTCATATCTCCAGGCGATGATAGGGGTGCTTGGCTCTGAGAGCAAAGTATAAGCAGAGTGTTCAGATTCCTGCTGAGGGGCTGAGGGAGTGGTAGCTAAGCCTACAGGCTCAGTGCTCATGCCAGGCCATTCTGGCCCAGGAGAAAGCAAAAGACACTCAGGGCCTGCAGGGATCAGGTCAAGCATCAAGAAGGCCAGGCTACAGTTCTGTAAAGAGAAGAAGAATGTACAGTAAGGATGGGGACATGCCAAGAGGGGATTATTTCATTCAGACACAAAGAGGCCAAGAAAGAAGACTGGGTTCCAGAATAGGAAACAGAGACCCTCCCAGACCTAATCACACACATATCTCACACTGATGTGAACCATGTCAGAATCTGGTACAGTGCCCCAGGCACTTAATTCAACCAGCTCCCCTATGAGTCACAAACAGTATTCATATATATTAACACTTCTCACCCTCACACAATCACAAAACTCTTCAAGAGGAATGGGACAAGTGTCTCCCTTTTTACCAGTGAAAATACTGAGGTCTTGAGTAGTTAAAAGTGACTATCTAAGATTAACTAGCCTCAGAATGGCAACAGCAAGGCTCAAACCCTAGTCTTCTGTCACTAAAGCCTTCCTTTTCTAGGCACTAGCTGCTCTTCATATCTTTGGTCCACTATCAGCTCTTACCCAGTTCCATAGCTGAGTATTTAACCAGGCATCCCTGCACGCCAGTTTCTCACCCTGATTAAAAAGCTGGGCTTCAGAACTGTGACTCTCTTGAGTCAGTCACCCAAGGGCTATGCTTGCATTTCCTGACTCATATCGCGTCAGGATTTCTTCCTTCACTCCCCCATAGAGGTCTACAGTTCAAGGTTAGTATCCCAGCTTCTCTAGAAAGACACTCATGGGCATTCCCAAAGAGCCCCCTACCACAGCCCTATTCCCACAGGTTAACTTAATATCTGGGGAGTGACAATAGGTAGAATGAGATGGGACCATTTTCTATAATTTAAACTAAGAGTTTGAGGACTGAGGTCATCTAAGACAACTAATCCTGAGCTAAGAGTCAATACTGGTCATTTTAGTTCTGCCCTATCATTTGAAAACAATTTTTATGATTTTGGAAAGTTACTTATTGACTGACTCTTACTTTCTTCATGTTTAATATAAAGGTGTTAATTCAATAATTTTCAAAATGCTTTTTGTTCTCACATTCAATAACTGTATGGTATGGGTTTTTTTAGTATTATTATTATTATCATTCTATTCACTATTAGAATGTCTCAATTAAATTCCTTGAAGAACACATAAAGTAGGTGACTATTATGGGCAGTTGTACGGCACTGGTAGAATAACCCTTATCCTCAGAGTTCACCCCCACCACCCCCTTCTTCACCTCCCTCAATGCCAGTTCCTTTGGGTTCCATCTACAGGACTTACCTAAGCAGGTCATGGCCACATCTTCCTTGTGGTTGCAGTTGTGATACCCCCAGAACCTGTGCCGACACTGCTCCAGGGACTGCTCCTTCCCTGAGCAATGAACATCATCTAGCCAGATGCGGCCAGCTCCAAGGCCAAAGTTTCTCCGGGCTTTGGCAGATAGAAAGATTGACTCCCCACAGCCCAGTTGCTTGCACACCACCTGTTCCTCATTTTCTCCCCAGCCATCATCACAGACAGAGCCCCATTCACCCTTGTGCAGCACCTCCAGTCTCCCAGAGCAGCGGGAGTCTCCTCCTGCCAGCCTCAAGTCAAAGGGATCTGCAGGGTCAGGGGATGGAGAGAGGCATGGAAAGAAGAAAAAATAACATCATCTACATCCTCATGCAAACCTTATCAGCACTTTTGAAACTCTTCACCTGTGTTTCTGTGATTATAGCCCTAGCTCTAGGTTCCAATCCATGTGGCCCAGGACTGTTTCCTTAACTAAGATCTTTTCACTTTCCTATCTATTTTATAAAAGTCTAATATTTATGAATGACTTTCTAGTAGCTTTTTAAAATTGAAGACTTCAACAAGTAAATGGAATTGTGTGTCCTTTTCCTATTATATAGAATTCAATATAATAATAGTTCATATTAATATATTGCTTAATATCATTTAAAGCATTTTCATATACAAAGGCAAGTATCATTATCTCCATTTTAAAAACAAGACAATTGATGGGCAGCACAATTAAATAACTTTGCCATGGTTATGTGATGCATGAGGAGTTCTCTGTAAACATTGGTTGAATAGAATTCCATTTAATCAAATTCATGAATGAACCTAGTTGCTGGACTTATAGGCATTACCTTCACATTCAACCCATGTGTCCTCATCATGGGTGCAGTTATTCTTCCCCCAGAGCCCAGAAGAGCAATCCTGAAGGTTTCCTTCTTGTCCTGAGCATGACACCTCACTCAGCCAGATGGGCCCTTGGCCCTGGGTATCCTTGTTGCAGGATCTTTGGGTCAGTATGGCCCTCCCACACCCCAGCTGCCGGCACACCACCTTCGCGGCTGAGAGATTCCAGCCTGCTTTGCACACGGTGCCCCACTGCTGTTGGTGCTTCACCTCCACTCGCCCTTTGCAGTGATCAGGGCCACCAACCAGCCGCACAGTCTCTGGAACTGTGGGAAAAGAAAGATGAAGCATCTGTTCTTTGTAAGAACACATCCTTCCCAGAAAAGGGGGCTCCTAACACTGAATTTTTCTAAGAAATAAGAATGAGACCTCAGCATCAGGGTGCAAGCATTTAGTGATTGTTTCTCTGATAACGAACTGTGGGGTAACAAAGAGAAGACATGAACTAGTCCCTTAGCCAAATCACAGTCTAATGGAGGAGGAGATAGACACACAGAGAGAAATTATTAATACATAGAAAGCAAATATATGAATGGAACAAAGGAATACAATAACAAAAACAATTATATATATATATATATATTCACATATATATGTATGTATGTGTATATATATATGTATATATATGTGTGTGTGTGTGTGTGTATATATATATATATATATATACACACACACACACACACACATAGTTGTTGTGTGTTGGTTTCCTATGAGCGTCTCCTGTCTACCTAGCAAGATGGTGGAATCCTTGAGAACTGAAAAAGCATACATTATACTTTGGGAGCTCATTTCTTCCCCATAACTCCACCTGAGCTCTAGATACAAATGTTTAGTGGTTGTTGGATCTGTGCATGTTTGTGTGTGTGAAGAAGAGAAACAGGTTCTCATATAGATTGAAACTAAGAGAAAATCATTAGTTCAACCAAGGATGAGTAGCAATTCTAGCTGAGGATAATGTTTGTCTCCAGGGTCCACAATTGAGGAAGTGTAAGATGTGAAGGACAAGGATCCAGTTAGCCATTAGTTCATGGTGGAGAATAAGGACAAAGAGTGGTCATGTGGAGTGTGGGCAGCTGGCACACAGTCCTTGAGCCCTGCCATACTTACTTTCACACTTCGCCCCTGCATCCTCACTGTGGGAGCAATCAAAAACATCTTCCTCTTGCTCACAATGAATCAGTTCACTTTCCATCCCACTGCAGCTGACCCCTTGGATGAGGACTTTTTGGTCTTTTTCTGCCAATGGCTTATATAAAGTACCACTGGGTGTCCCTGTGGCTGCTCCACAGCCCAGCTCCCGGCACACCACTTCCACATCTTTCATGTCCCAGCCGTCATCACACACGGTGCCCCACTGGCCGTCCCGTTTCACTTCCACCCGCCCTTCACAGCGATGGCGACCTCCCACCAGTCGCATTCTGGATGAAGACTCTGCAAAGAAATGAGATATTGGCTGGAGATCTGGGAGGAGCCCAGAGAGTACTCAGGCACGTATGCAGTCTTCCTAGAACTCTTCCACCACTTCCAGTGTGTGGAAAATTGAGGGATGAAAACCGAGGGGCCAAAATGGAAGAGGAGGAAGAGGAGCTTCAGGACTCCATCTCTGAGTTCTAGTCCTGCTACACTCTTAATTGTACCCTACCAAGAAACTCCACTTCAAGACACCTAGATATGACTGCTAGTTTTCGAAAACCAGCAGTCATATCTAGGTGTTTGAAGGTTAAGAGAAAGAGGTTCGTTGAGCATCCAGCAGAGTTTTTAGAATCTCTGGTGGTCAGGATCAGAAGGACCTATAGAGATCATAAAGTCTACCCCACCATTTCACTGATGAAGAAAATGATCCTCATGAAATTCAAGGTCATATGGTCACACTGTCAAATAGTGGAAACCCCGGGTCAGAACAGGAGTGTAGAGATGATATCTGTTTTTGTTCTTTCTTCCTCATGACTCTGTCTCCCCCCATGGCAGCTAGATTGAGACAAGGTGTCTGGAAATAATTTGGGTTGAACAACCTGACTGTCTCTCCCAGTATCAGTGATCCACCCCCACTCATCCTTGCTACTTCTATGACATTTTCCCATGTCCAAGAACCCAGCTCAGAAGAAATACAGAGAGTACTGCGCAAAGGAAGAGTCAGAGCCTCAGAGTCTCAGGGCCCCAAAACTGAGTCTAGAGGATTCTAGAGGTTGGGAGTAGGAGATAGGCTTCACAGAGTCTGCAGATAAGTTCTGAGGAACCCAGGACTTGTTTCTGCTTCTTGACTACAACCGTGAGGTAGAAAAGACTAATAGAAATTCTTTCCCTTCTACTAAGACTTAGATGTGGAGTAGAGATGGTTGTGGGAGGGAGACCAGGGAAGAGCCCATTAGGAAACAAACTTCTGGATACTACATTCCAGGTATTGTTTTATGAAGTCAGAGAATAGTGATGACAAAATAGTTAGCATTGTTGCCCTCAAAGAGATTATATTTAATAGGCTTGAGGCAATCCCGCCAAGTCCTCTCAGCCCCAGAGTGATAGAGTGATAAAGAAAACCTAAAGTTTGTTCATTTGTTTTTGTTCTCCTTTTCTTCCATAATATCTTGAGGGAAGCAATATGAAGAATGGAGGTTAGAGATAGAAATTAAAATAAAACTATAAAAAACTAAGAAAAGTCTCCATTTTTGCACACCAAAGTTTAAGGCATATATATCTGAGTACAAATATAATTCAAGAAGAGTCATCTAGAAATAACTTTTGGGTCATTGTAACTAAGATTAGAGCTTGGATAGGCATTATTGTGTACTCCAGCAAATATTAGCTATCAGAATCATGCATAGGTTATTTCATTTTATTTTGAATGATAAAACTCTGGTTTTAAATCAGTTTTCATTTTCATGAAGTGGAGGACTAGAACACCTCCTAAGAAAGAAGAAATATGTTTTTAAAAAGAGACAGAGAGACAGTGAGAGAGAGAGAGAGAGAAACACAGAATAAGTATAAAAGAAATCCAGGGGCTTCCCTGGTGGCGCAGTGGTTGAGAATCTGCCTGTCAATGCAAGCGACACGGGTTCGAGCCCTGATCTGGGAAGATCCCACATGCCGCGGAGCAACTAGGCCCGTGAGCCACAACTACTGAGCCTGCGCGTCTGGAGCCTGTGCTCCGCAACAAGAGAGGCCGCGATAGTGAGAGGCCCGCGCACCGCGATGAAGAGTGGCCCCCGCTCGCCACAACTAGAGAAAGCCCTCACACAGAAACGAAGACCCAGCACAGCCAAAAATAAATAAATAAATAACTTTAAAACCACTGCCTCTTCCCTTACACCATGATGCAGTCACATTAAAAAAAAGAAAAAAGAAAAAAAGAAATCCAGCTTGAGGGGAGAAAAGGTGTGAGAAAAGATTTGAAAGCTAGAGAGAAGAACAGAGGGGCTCGTCAGTGCAGTGTGTCCTAGGCAGTGTTTTAGCTTACTTAATTAGCTGAGGTCTTGAAAGAGGGACCCAGGGATGGAGGAGCAACATCTTAGGATGTGAGAAGGCTATAAAGAGAGCAGGTGTCTCCCGGCACTTGCAGTAAGGGATAGCCCTGGAGGCCAGAGAAGAAAGACCAAGTAATCTGAGTATTGGACTGAGACCCAGAAGCAGCACTCCTTTAAGGAATCAAACTGCATCCCTCAGGGTGTAAAATCCTCCACATTCATAGTGGAGTTTGTAGCTGCCCCTCTCTGGTAAAGCCTCTACTATCAAGAGAAAGAGTAGGGCTTCCCTGGTGGCGCAGTGGTTAAGAATCCGCATGCCAATGCAGGGGACACGGGTTCGAGCCCTGGTCCGGGAAGATCCCACATGCCATGGAGCAACTAAGCCCGTGAGCCACAACTACTGAAGCCCACATGCCACAACTACTGAAGCCCGTGTGCCTAGAGCCCATGCTCCGCAACAAGAGAAGCCACCGCAATAAGAAGCCCGCGTGCTGCAAAGAAGAGTAGCCCCCGCTCGCCACAACTAGAGAAAGCCTGTGCGCAGCAACGAAGACCCAACGCAGCCAAAATTAAATAAATAATTTTTTTAAAAAAAGAGAAAGACTAGGTTTAAGGGATAATGTCATAGAAACTCATAATCAACAACCAATCCCCTTGATTTTGGACCATCAGAGCCTTCCTCTTCCACAGACTAATTCTCTCTTTGCAGCCCCTTTCTCTCCTCAGTTGAGCTGTTTGTGCTCTGCCCAAAGACTCCTCACAGAAATGGCCAGTGGTGGCTGAAATCCAGCCTGCACTCTGCTGGTGAAGCCATATGCTGCACAGAAGCGGATGCATTTTTAGTTCAATGGTACCATTAAAGCTGGCAGAGAGAACTGGAAATGGTAGAATTCAGCAGGGCAAAAGGAAGTTTGTTTCCCAGGGGGTGAGGTGTCTTCTGAGCCTGAAACAAAGCCATCTGCTACTTAGAGGTGGCCGAGAGCCTTGGGTCACAGAAGCCAAGTGGAGAGGAATCTTCTTGCAAAATAAACCACCCAACTTTTTTCTTATGTGGAAATCTACCCACATGAGACTGAGTGGGTGGGTTGGGAAACCAGAAAGGAAATCTACTTGGGCTGTTTTGAACCAGAGGCTCTCTCCATGGCCCAGAGAAGTTTCAGAATTTCCACTCTCCAGAGCCTAAAATCCTCCCTCTTAGGAACCCAAAAATCTTACCTAAGAGGCCAAGTCCATTGCAAAAGGCTGAGGAAAAAAGAGAGAAGTGAATGAGATCATGTAGTCAATTTCCAACGCTTTGTTCAAAAACGCAACTCTAGAAAGCCTTTGCCAAACTTTGTGGGACAGATAGAGTGGTAGATACGCAGCCTCCAAAGTTAGTCCTTGTTGGGACCTTCTCTTCCTGGAATGAGCAGTCTCAAAGGACACATGAGCACTGAGTAGGAACCACAAAACCAGTTCTACCATAGCTAATTGACCCGTCATGTTCCCTTTACATCTGATGTTGGCTCTACCCCAGGCATGGATAGATATGGTTTTCTATTCTAGTCAATTAGACTGATTGGTGATTACCACCTACAGTAAAAGTGCGGTGATGCAGCATCTGGGCTCAAAAGGAAAGCATGCTGGAGGCCTCTGGGCAGACACACTGGTTGGGGAAGATAAAAATGTCATGGGAGGCAGCACAAAGCATAGGGAGAAATGGCAGGATATATCTGTGTTCACTGACACTGCATTTAGACCAGGGTCAGAAAACTTCTTCTGGAAAGGGCCAGATTGTAAATATTTTAGGCTTTGTGGGCCATATAGTCTGTTCTAACTACTCGACTCTGTCATTGTAGCATGATTGCAGCCATATATATATAAATGAATGAGCATGGCCGTGTTCCAATAAAACTTTATTTGTGGACAATGAAATTTAGATTTTATGTCATTTTCATGTGTCACAAAATATTATTCTTCTTTTGATTTTTTTCCACCATTTACAAATGTAAAATCCATTCTTAGTTTGCAGTCTGTAGTTTGCTGAACCCTGATTAATAGGTCAGAAACAGTCCTATGTTGAGTTCCAAACTTCCAGGTTTAAGCACCAGCACATCTTTGAACCATCAGAGTTTCTTCCTACAGGATATCTACATGATCAGACTCTTCTATTCATTAGACTCCCTCCTAATGCTGTAGAGAGAGTCCTGAACACCGCTGAGTGTCAGTGGCCTTTGAACTGCAGAACTCATCATTCCCAACACCCGCCTGCCATCCCATCTTATAGGATCTTTCTGAAGGAGTTAATATCTTTGGACTTCCAGCCTAGAGCCTTTTAGGTAAATCTATGTATTTCATTGGCTTGTCCTGGAATATTTTCTTCCAAATACTTGCTTTCCAAATAATTTCTTAATAACCCCATGTCCTTAGTTTTCAGGATATGGCCACTCCCACACTCAATGAGACCTTGTGTGTAATTGTCTAAAACTCAAAATTATATTATACATAACACCCTACATGTCTAATAAAGAACACAAAACATGTGTACATGCAAAGGAAACTGAATGTGATGAACCTGATATGTAGGTGTGAAAGCGACATAGCCCAAAAGTGACTTGAATACTCTGTAGCAGGGTCGATGACTATGGGTGTCACAGATCAGGAAAGCTTCATGAAGGAGGTGCGACTGAAGGTAAGCCTGAGAAATTCAACAGCACCTTCATAATGGGTGGGACTATCTGTTGGGTGATATAAGGGGTGTATAGTTGTTTAAGCATGTGGCCAGCACCCTGCATAGAACACACAAGTGCCCAACTGAGAAACCAGTGTGGGTTTCAGTGATGTACTGGATCATCAAGATAATTAAAATGGATGTGATTGATTAGGGAAGGGACCTAGCAGGCACTGTTATCTTGTGAAAATGTGCCTAACAAACGTCTGAGGAACATACCATTATCTTTATTCATAGATGAGAATGAGATTTCAGAGAGATATGGTAACTTTAAAATTCAGACAGCTAAGAAATCAAAGAGCAAGGATTGAAACTCAGATCTCTTTGATTCCAAAATCCCCATTTACTCTAAATTAATCTAAGCAATAAGAAGCTGGGAAAAACTAGGGAAACATTATATGAAGCACATTTGAAAGGAAATTGTACAGTATGATAAATGAAAGGTGTTTGTCCTGCAGTTCTACTTCCCTTTCTTGCTTTACCTGCTGCTAACCTTGGTCCATTTATTTGTCTTTTTATAAATAGTGCATTTAGGAAAATTTATGTGATAAGGCAATGGGATAAATTATTACAAACTTGTTAGTGCAAATATAGTGAAATAGGAAATTTTCTGGTAATCAAGGTGGATTATAAATTGGGTATAGATTAAGTGGCTTTGGGGATTTAGAATAATTGCCAGATATAGAGAAAAGAGGAGAGCAAGGAAGAGCCTTTCCTTGAATGATACATAGATATGCACCAGATGGGCAAGGAGAGGATTCCCCCAATCAAAGTTCCAGAGTATTCTGAAGCCTAGACCAAAAGGAGCAGAAATACTCACCAAGGATCAAGAAGAATAGCAGAGCCATGACCCAGGTAGCTGAAGATGGTGAGCTGAATCGTAAGGCTGGAAGGAAGCCACAGAACAGCAATATTCAGCTTTGGTTGCAAGTATGCTGGGAGGAGGGAAGGAGGCAGGTCCTGCCTGCAGCAGAGGCTTTATCAGATGACCAGAAACCAATGGGCTCAGGGGGCAGAACTGATAGAGCTGGACTTGCTGAATTCAGCATGTCCCCAGAGGAAGGGAGGTGGCCGGAACTGGCAGAAAGATGCTGAAAACAAAAGAAAACAATCAAAAGATTCCCAAGCTGTTATGATTTGGTTCAGCTGTAATCCCAGCTCCATCAGTCTCTGCTTCAGTCCCTTCACTATGTAAACAGGGGAAACAACTCCCATAAGGAAAGGTAAGTACCAAGAATGGGGTCATTTCACATTAGAATATCAAGCAATGCTTGTCCCCCATGTATGGTTTGTGGGGGGCAATAGGCCAATTTCAATTTTTTCCTTCCAGGTGGAAGTGACTAGAAAATATAGAAGGCAGAGATCACAGAACAACTCCAGAGTTGCCCTTGTAGGCACCATAATCCAGAGTCAAGATGGTAGTCCAGAGTCAAGGTGTCAATCTCTGCAAATAGGGCTGGATTTATTTCCTTCAAACCAGATTTTCCAGTGCTAAGCAGAGGGCCTAGGACTTGGATCTGCTTTTCTTCTATGCTTGTCCTCATTTATGCCCATCTTTGGAAGTTGAATGGAAACAGGTCCTTATGGTAATGAAATCAAGTCATTCTTAAGTCTAAGATATGGTGGGCAGGGATTGAGTAGCAAGACCCTCAGTATTCCCAGGTCCCCCTGCCTTGTTATTAAGTATAGCTTTGTTTCAACTCTAGACTACTCAAGAACTCAACTACATATGCTAGCATCACTCCCTACTATTTCAAACAGGGTAATTTTGTCTCTCTAATGAAACATCTTAGCTTCTTTGTAATATTTGGATCACTCTATACAAAGATTAGTTCATTATAGGTATTTATTTTTAATCCTGTTTTTCTTCCTATAATGTACATATTATTATATTCAGTAGAAAGTTTTTAGCTGCCATGTGTGTTAGGTGAATGTGTTGGGTCAAGGGAGTACATTGATGAATAAGGGAGAGTTTGGTGCTCCAAAATGATATGATCTAGTAATTGTAATAGCACGTAAAAACAGCTGTAAGAGAGGAAAGTATAAGAAACTTTGGGAACACAGTGGAGGAAATGGTCACCTTTACTTGGTGCTAATAATAGACTTTAGAGAGATGATGACACTTGAACAGGAATTAAAGGATGAGTAGAAGGGAGAATCAGAATGGGAAAAGACTTCGCTGTGCATATGCAGACAAATGAAACAGTATTACCTATTTAAGCAATGACAGGTAGTTTGGAATGGCTGGTCACAGCCTGCTTGGTGGTCAGGTGTCAGGAGATATTGGTGTTGAAATGTGAAGACACTAGGTGATATGAAGGTATCAATAGGATCCAGATGATGGAGAGTCCATTATAAATGGTTTTGTAAATGCTAATTACTCACATTCCACCTTCTGCAGATTCTGAAATGATGCAGTAAGAGACACAGAATTCAGAAAAGGCTCAAAACATCAGCTTTACTTTGAGGAATCTAGATTAGTTTGCAACTGGGATCCAAGATCCTATGCTTTTACCTTCAGCCTTCAGAAGTCAGACCTGCCCTACTGAGTTTTTGCGTGGAGGAGAAAAGACTTCATGTGGCCTGTGGGCAGACAAATCCACCAGAGAGCTCAGGCTTCAAGATTGAGATATATTTCTCCACATATAATGTAGAAGATTTAGTGAAAGAAAAGGAGAGAAAAAATAAAGACAAAAGCTTTCTCCCAACTATAGTATTTTATTAACAGAGTCAAGAACATGAAGAAAGGAAAAGGAAGCTTTTTCAATCAGAAAGAGCATTATGCTAAGGGAACAAGAAAAACCATGGAAGGATGGTATGTATTTTAGAGCATGCGTTCTGACTGCAGCTTGAAGGAGGAATTGGAATGGGGGAAGTCTGGAGTCAGGGAGATTCATGAAGAGACCACTGCACCAGTCCAGAGAGAGTAGAAGAGAGTCTAAACTGCCAGGGTGCCAAGGGGTGTCCAGGGGAGGGGATGGATATGAGAGAGAGTTAATTGTAGAATCTATAAGAAGACTTTGCTCTTTGGATGTGACCATAAGGAGTAAATAGTCATTTAAGATGATTCTCAGATTTCTGGAAGAAAAAGTGTGACAGAAGGTGAAAATAAAAATAAATGTCAGCTACAGTAGGTAGAAAGTAGGACACTACACCTCATAGTGTTTTGTGGGTGAAATGGAAGATAAGTTCCTTAACAGGAGCCAGGGAGTCTGGATTGGAGAGGAAGCTTCTGAAAAACGGTAAGGGTCTAAAATAATCACTGAGAGGGAAGGAGACCCTGGATAAAGACAAGCACTGGATTGAAAACCTGCATTTGCTAAGCGGCACAAATGTGCCCTGTCAAGCTACAATCAGGAGGTCAGTGTGAGATTATCAGCCTGACCGATTCAAAGTTGGAGCATTGTAAGAAAAGTATGTTGGGAGCCTGACAGAGTCAGGGAGTTTGAGATGAGAAAGCAACTCAAGTGGCTGGCAAGACTTAGAGATCAGGAAATGGGTTGATAAAAAGTGAAAACAGAAATAAGTGGTAGGAAAGAGGATCTTACTGAGGAAGGGCTGGGGAAAAGGAAAGTGCTAGAAAGTTCAAGTGATGGAAAGTTGTTCAGAGATTTGGAGAGGAGTGGTTAGGGTTTTAGAGGAGAAGCAGTTCTGGGCAATGACAAGTCCCAAGTCAGCGAACTGAAAGAGAGTGAAGGTAGAAGTTTCAGAAGCTGAGGAGTTTAGGGAATTGAGAAGGGGTTATCAGTAGGAGGCTTATCCAGGTGAGGAAGATGGGGTGGGATGCAGGGAGTGGTAAGCCCGAAGCTGTGTGGAAGTAGACAAGTGTCTGGAGAACATCAGTATATAACACATATAAGAACATAGAAGACCCTCTCTGGGGTACTGTAATGAAGGATGAGCTACATGCTCTGCTCGTTTAGCATCAAGGTGAAATCCCTCTGACAAATAACTGAGTATGTCAATTATTAGTGGTCTCTGTGAGAATAGGAAACCATCTGAGTTGTTCCCCTTGCATTCCCAGTGTTTGACATGCAATAAGTGATTGTTGACTCTGTGAATGAATAAATGATTATATTACCAGCCAAAGAACATCACTGAGCAGTTAGAACCATAAGAAACATCGTCTCGGGACTTCCCTGGTGGCGCAGTGGTTAAGAATCCTCCTGCCAATGCAGGGGACATGGGTTCAATCCCTGGTCTGGGAAGATCTCACATGCCGTGGAACAACTAAGCCCATGTGCCACAACTACTGAGCCTGCACTCTAGAGCCCGTGAGCCACAACTACTGAGTCCATGCACCACAACTATTGAAGTACACATGCCTAGAGCCCATGCTCCACAACAAGAGAAGCCACCGCAAGGAGAAGCCAGTGCACCACAACAAGGGGTAGGCCCTGCTCGCCGCAACTAGAGAAAGCCCACACACAGCAACAAAGACCCAACGCAGCCAAAAATATAATTAATTAATTAATTAATTTAAAGAGGAAGAAACATCGTCTCTTGTCCATCATGTCCACATTGTCTTGTATGGGCTGAGGGATAGAGACTTTAGAGTCCCTAAGAGAAAAACCTGGCATGGAATAAGTACTCTGTCTATCTGGGGTGTGCATAATCAAAGGATGATCTGAAGAGCTAATAGGATACTAAGTCAATCAGGTGTCTACCACCATAATAATGGGATAGATATTTTCCAGGAAGACCCATTTCAGTCACTCTTGGTGGGACAAGGTTTTTAATGTGTACCTATCTCACGCAGGATTGGCTTTAGAACTGGGTGGGGCTGAACCCACAGGTGAGAGTCACTGGCGTGTGCTTCCTGGGTGGGAGAAGGTAAAGACTGACATCCTGAGATGGTTGTCAGAATGACTGGGGCTCACGGGCTGCCTTTCTATAATAATTGATCTGAAATCAGGTTTCTGGTGGGTGTGGCTGTCCTTTCCTGTGTACATCTGTAAACCCCTGTAAATAGCACCACTGATTCCCTTCTGTTGCTCTCATTTGTTTATCTGCCTCCCTCCCCCATAGCGACCAGGATGGAGAAGGAGCTCAAAATAAGGAATAGATCCAGGACTTGGGATTGAGGAAGCATGAGCACAGTCTTCAGGTATTTAGGAGAAAATTGCTTTGTGGTATTCCTGAGGAGATAACAAGACTTACATATGGACACTTACGGAAAACATTTACTTTCAACTCATCATGAGAAAAATCTGAAGACAAAACAGATTGTCCCAGAGGACATGATCTATAACTGCAGATGTTTATTCATATGGTCTGTTAATAGATTCCATTATTTATGGTTGGGTGATTATTATTAATTATTTTGTTGTCACCAAGTCTCAAAATTGCAAAAATATTCTAAACATGGTCAGGAAAAAGATCCTAAATCCTTATTAAAATTCCAGCATCACCTCTATTGGGCTGAGGGCCCTTGTTCATGCTGAAGGACAGGCAGGACACCTGGGCTGTGGCCTCTCTCAGGATGTAACAAAGGCTTAATGGCCTCTCACCCTTCAGGTACCAGAAGCAAGAAATCCAAGAGAGAGGAGAACGGGTGATGGCAGCCAAAAGAGTAGAGTCTGCAGGGAGGAAACCCTATAAACCTGGCTGTCCTGTGTGCATCCTGCCTGGCTGTCCACTTCCTGCTGGCAGAAAACTGGCCCTAGCTGTCCTTATGTCCTTGGTGTGTGTTCTGGCCAGGGCACTTCAACCTGCTTTTCTGGACTTTCCTGGAATCATCCTTACAAAGAGGCATTACAGTGCAGAGGCTAAGAGCATGTGCATTGGAGGCAAGTGGACCTAGTTAAAATTCCAACTCTGTCACTTAATAGCCATGTGGCCTTGAACAAGTTACTTTGACCCTTTGGGGTAGTTCTGTTGAAGAGGATTTATACCTTTTTTGCTAGAATGATCAGTTTTCATTTCTGCCTTTTATTGAATAAATATTTAACTAATTTAATCTTGCTTAATCCACTTTCATGTTCCTTTTTTAAATGGGAAATCAAAAATGACAGCAAAGCAAGTAGCTTATAGAGTGACTCCTCCAATAAGCACCAAGCACAGAAGGCCAGCTCATTTCCTAATGGTAATTAGCCTTTATTAGTTTTTCTGTGCCTCAAAGTTGGTTCCCTGGACATCCCTGATCCTAAACCTAGTCCCTATGAAAGACAGGTATTCCCATGTTTTAAAAAATGCCCCTATTCTGGTAGCATAAGAATAAATGGTCAGTATGGGGCCCATGAGAAGACAGCAAGAGGAGCTGTCTGATGAACCAGCCACAGATTGGGCAGTTTCCCAGGGGTTACTAGACATCACTGCACTGTGCTGCCTCATCATTATACTTCAGTAAAAAAAAAAAAAAAAAATTAAGTAAATAACAATTGTAAATATCTATGTAGCCAACATTGCAGTGCCTAAATTTATAATATAAATATCTACATATATGAAAGGAGAATTACACAGCAAAACAATAATAGTAGGGGGGAATTTCCCAACAGTCCAGTGGTTAGGACTCCATTCTTCCATTGCAGGGGGCACGGGTTTAATCCCTGGTTGGGGAACTAAGATCCTGCATGCTGTACAGCATAGACAAAAATAATAATAATAATAGGGGACTTCATTACCTCACTTTCAACAATGGATAATCATCAAGACAGAAAATCAATATGGAAATATTGGATGTAAACTACACATTAGACCAAATAGACCAAACCTAATAGATATATGCAGAACATTTCATTTAACATCAGAAGAAAACACATTCTTCTCAAGAGCATGTAGAACATTCTCCAGGATAGAACATATATTAGGCCTCAAAGAACTAGAAAAAGAACAAACTAAACCCAAAGTTAGTAGAAGGGAAGAAATAACAAAGATCAGAGCAGAAATCAATGAAATAGAGATTAGAAAGGTGATTAAAAAAAGATTAATGAAACTAAGAGCTAGTTTTGCAAAAAAGATAAACAAAACTGACAAAACTTTTGCTAGACTAAGGAAAAAGAGAGATGACTCAAATAAATAAAAACACAGATGAAAGAGGAGACATTACAATTGATAACACAGAGGTACTAAGGTTCATAAGAAACTACTATGAACAATTATATGCCAAAAAATTAGAAAACCCAGAAGAAATGAGTAACTGCCTAAAACATACAACCTACAAAGACTGAATAATGAAGAAAAATAAAACCTAAAGAAACCAATAGCAATGGAAAAGGTTGAATCAGTAATCAAAACTTCCCAAAAAGAAAAGTTGAGGACCAGATGGCTTTACAGAAAAATTCTACTAAACATTTAAAGAAGAATTAATACCAATCCTCCTCAAATTCTTCCAAAAGATTGAAGAGGAGGTAACACTTTCAAATTCATTTTATAAGACCAGCATTACCCTGGGACTAAAGACAGACAAGGAAGCTACAAGAAAAGAAAATTACCAACCAATATCCCAGATAAACATAGATGCAAAAAACCTCAATAATATATACTAGCAAACAGAATTCAACAGCATATTGAAGGATCATATACCATGATCAACTGGAATTTAGCCCTGGGATGCAAGGATAGCACAACATTACACAAATCAATAAATGTGATACAGGGACTTCCCTGGTGGTGCAGTGTTTACGAATCCACCTGCCAATGCAGGGGACACGGATTCAAGGCCTGGTCTGGGAAGATCCCACATGCCGTAGAGCAACTAAGCCCCTGAGTCACAAATACTGAGCCTGAGCTCTAGAGCCCGTGAGCCACAACTACTGAGCCCACGTGCCACAACAACTGTCCACACACCTAGAGCCCATGCTCCGCAACAAGAGAAGCCACCACAATGAGAAGCCCGCGCACCACAACCAAGAGTATCCCCTGCTCGCCGCAACTAGAGAAAGCCCGCACACAGCAATGAAGACCCAACATGGCCAAAATAAATAAATAAATAAATACATTTTAAAAAGAAAAATAAATGTGATACAGCTCAGAAACAAAATGAAGATTAAAAGTTGCCTGATCATCTCAATAGATGCAGAAAAATCATTTGACAAAATTGGATATCCTTTCATGTTAAAAGCTCTTAACAAATTAAATATAGATGGAATGTACCTTAACATAAAAAAGGTCATATCTATCTATCTAACCATCTATCATATATATATATGATGTATATATATATATATATATATATATATATATATATATATATATATATATATATATATATATGAAAAATCCACAGTTAACATCATATTTAACAGTGAAAAGCTGAAAGTTTTTCCTCTAAGATCAGGAACAAGACAAGGATATATAACAGCCCCACTCCTCACAGAAGACTTTGTCTTTTTTCATTAACTCTTCCTGCCCTGCTCCTCCCTACTTCCTGAGGGGTCCCAAAGAGCAGCTAATGTATTGAGAAGAAAGTGAAGCAAAAAAGAAAAAAGACACTGATTAGATCTCATTTCCTTGCTGCAGACTTCCAAATAGGAGTCAGCCCTAAGCTGAGAGAGGGGTGAGGAAGACACCATCAGATGAGAAAGTCAAGTTCTAGAATGGACCAGATTTGTTCCATCATTTTCTTCTCTTTTTTTAAAAAATAAAAAATTTATTGATTGATTGATATTTATTTTTGGCCATGCCATGCTCGGCATGAGGAATCTTAGTTCCCAGACCAGGGATGGAACTGGTGCCCCCTGCAGTGGAAGCCTGGAGTCCTAACCACTGGACTGCTAGGGAATTCCCTGTCATTTTCTTTTCTTTTCTTTCTTTTTTTTTACGATCTGAGGAGATGACTACTTATTGATATCTGAAAGTGATTGGAAAATTTAGAAGATGTGCTAGAGATTTCTTTTAGTGGTGAAAAACAAAAAGATTCAATAAAGTTAGGGTAAGTTATTGGAAATAATAAAATTAATTTGTTTGCACCCTACCAAAAAATTTAATAAACTGAACTTTAATAAACTCAATAAAGTTATACTCAGTAATGCTTTGTGGAGAGGGTATTTACTTTGGAAATGAGAAGAAGAGATGAGTACTGTAAAATTGGGCATTGGGAGAACAAAGTTTGCAGCAGAGATGGTCACCATCCAGGTCACAGGGGAGAAAAGGACAGGATACAAAGTGCATGCTGATCATAATGTGACTCCCATTCAAAATGAAAACTCTGGGTTAGGCTAATAAATGTTTATTTTGAAAACACATATAGTCTGATATTGGGTACTTTACAATGCTTTTCAATATCAGTCATATGTGAAGGATAGAGTAAAGCTTTCATACCACAACTCAGATGTGAAATAATTTAAACTGTCCTTTTTATCTATATAACTGATCGCATCTTAATTTGAAGTTCTCAGCCTTGATGAAGTCATAAGAAAAATTTATGTCTGATCTGAAAATCAGTGTGGTTTTGGTGAGAATGAGCCAAAAGTGAACACTGTCTTCTCTATTGGGTAACTGAGAGTAGCAACAAATTTTACATGTTTCTGCAATTAAGCAAAACAACTGGCTACTCGGGAAATCTTGGGAGAAATTTGTACCCAAGAAATTCTAAACATTTTCACCACATTAGGGCATGATGTGAACTTCAGCAAGCCTGGGAACTTCAGATTTGAAAAAGTTCTATCCAATTTGGAGGCTCTGATATTAACAACTGGAGATGGCAAAGTCCATTTAAGGCCCAAGTCTCACTCAAAGTGAAGCACACCAACGTAAGAACCACACCCTGGGCAGGGCCCAGCTGTGAAGGCTCAGATCCGGAAGATTGTTCCTAAGAACTAACCATGTCTGCACCCACTCCCGGGGACTTCCTTCTTCTGGATCCTTTCTCCAGAAGTTGTTCAACACTTGAACAACTCTAATCTATAAATTTCTGTCACAGTGAAAGAAATAGTAATGGAAATAGCTTATATTTGCAGAGCCCTTAACAAATGCCAGACACTGTTCTAGGAGCTCTATATGAATTAACTTATGTGGGTAATTTTATTACCCTATGATAAGCAAACTTGGTGTAGTAACTAACAGACCTTAATTAGATGAAAGAATTTCAAATCTCCTAAAGACCAAAAGGAAGATCCTCCCACATATTCAGAATATTGGAGCTGGAAGGAAACTTAAAAACTACCTGGTCCAGGGGCTTCATTCCACCAATAAAAGAAGGACTAGGTTCAGCCTTGCAGAAAAGAAAGTGCTGATGATATTTTAGAAGTGGGGGAAGAAGAATGAGGGAAAGAATAGGAGAGATTTTTGAGTCAGAGAGCCCTCCCAATGGCTTATACATTACTGTTGCACTTCTTTGAAGGGGACTATATGGTGGTTTTTAGCCTATAAACCATCCATTAAGGTCTCTTGGTCTAATTCAGGTCCCTTCTCTTCAAATGGAAACTGAAGGCCATAGAGGTGCAATGACAGTGGCGAGGGTCACACAATGCAGCAGTGGCAGAGTTGCCTCTAGAGCCCTGGATTCTGATTTCTTCTAGCACATTGTGGTACATTTTCCCCACACCCTGTTACACAACACACAACTGTAGATGGGTCTTCAGCAGATTTGCATTAACTGACCAATGTAATGATTCTAACATGGAGGGAGTGTTCTGGGTCAGGGAGCACTGGTATAGATTTGTGGGACAGTGACCACAAATGTCCACTTTTGACTCTCTTCTCAGTTTATATTACAGTCTTGCATTTACACTGCTTCTTCTGAGGACATATCAAGTGTTAACAACTACTACGTTGACATGTATGGTCTTGAACAAGTTAGATAATCTCTTTGGACCTTAGTTTTCTCGTTAAAGAAAAAGACAAATAATACAACAAGCAAAAGTCTTGACGCTTCTCTCTGCTAAGGTCTGTTCACTTCTCTCCACCAGTCAGATCTCTCACATGAATGACCCCTATGGGGTTCAGGGAACATAATTCAAGCACTCTTTATTCCCGCACACTCCAGGAGAGTAAGATTCAGAGAGTGGAATCCTCTCAATAGCTCCATTTAATCTCAATACATAATTAAAAACAAAACCAAAAACTCTCAGTAAACTAGAAATGAAAGAAAATTTCCTTAAGCTGATAAAGGATAACTTTGAAGAAACTGTAGTTAACAGTCTACCCTCACCACTTGTATTCTACATTGTACCATCTTTCCTAGCCAGTACAATATGACAAAAATGATAAAAGGCATACAAATTAGAAAAATAAATCAGTAAAACTATTGCTATTTTTAAACAACATGATTGTGTCCATAGCAAACCTATGTAACCTACAAAAGAAAAACACCTACTAGAACTAATAATTTAATAATACTAGAGGATTCAAGGTCAAAATACAAAGTCAGTTGCTTTTCCATATACTGGGAACCAAAAAATGGAAAATAAAATTTCAGCAAGTGGTTAGGTCCAGTGGTAGGACTTGGCGCTTTCACTGTTGTGGGCCTAGGTTCAATCCCTGGCTGGGGAACTGAGATCCCACAAGCTGTGCAATGTGGCCAGAAAAAAAAAAAAAGAAATAAAAAAATTTCGAACAACACCATTTACAATAGCATAAAAATACATTAAGTACGTAGTAAATGATCTAATGACATATATACAACACCTCTACACCAAAAACTACAAAATATCACTAAGAGAAATTAAAGACCTAAATAAATGGAGAGGTAGACGGTGAAAGGGTAAGCTTAACACTGGTAACATGTCTATTTTCCCTAAAGAAATAGAAACTTGAGATGTGTCACAATCTTAAATATAAAACACAATCTGTCAAACTTCTGAAAGAAAACTTAAGAAAATATCTTCATGACCTAAGATCTGCTTAGAGACTTCTTAGGACACAAAAAGCTCTAACCATTAAAAACATTTGATGTCAGACTTTATCAAAATTAAGTTTTTGCTTGTAAAAAGACACAATTAAGAAAAATAGAAAAGGCAGAATAGGAAAAAATGTTTGTACCTAGACTCTACAACAGATTTTTACAAAAAAATAAGAATGAGCAATCCAATTAAAACTGGGCAAAACTTTTGAGCATGCTTTGACAAAAGAAGTTATATGAATGATCAATATATGCATGAAAATGTGCTTAAGACCATTCACTAATCATTAGGTAAACTAAGGCCACAATAAAATATATAATGAAATACTTACCAGAATGCTAATAATTTTTTAAACTGATAACATTAAATGTTGGTAAGGATGTGGAGCAACTGGAACTCTCATACATTGCTAGTGATAGTATTAACTGATCTAAACACTTCGAAGGACTGTTCAGCAGTTTCTAAATTTAAACACACATCTACCTTGTCACCCAGCAATTATGTTCCTTGATGTTTATCCCATATCCCATAAAAATATATGTCTTCAAAAAGACTTGTACAAGAATGTTTGTAAGGACCTATTCATTATAGTCCCAAACTAAAAACAACCCAAATGTTTGTCAACAGGAGGATGAATAAATAAATGATAATATATTCACATAGTGGTAAAATACTAAGCAATTAAAAAACACAAAGTACTGATATATGCAGAAACATTTATTCTTCTCAAAAATATTATGTCAAATTTTTTTAAAAAAGAAAAAAGAGAAGATAATGTATGATTCTATTTATATAATATCCAACATCAGGCAAAACTAGTTTGTAGTGGTAAATCAGAAAGAGATTGCTTTAGGATGGGGATTGTACACTGATCAGAAAGAGGTATATGGGAACTTCTTGGGGTGATGGATATGTTCTATATTGGAGGGGAGGTGGATATATAAGTAGATACAATTGTCAAAATACATCAAACTGAACATTTGAGATCTGTGCATTTTATTCTTCACTAATAAGAAGTTTTTGTAGATTCTCATCATTAAAACAGAACTGCGTTGATGTAGAAACGAGTGTCACAAATTATAATGTAAAAAATCAAAATTACATGTGAATTTAGTTTATGGTAATGATGTAATATTAATGGGGGAAAGATTGATTACTCAATTAATCAGATTGGGAACTCTAGTGGAGACCTGAAAAGAATAAAATTGTGTCCAAATTGAGGGGGTGGAAACAACAAAATTAAGAGACAATTTTAAAAAATAAAAATATCTATGGCACTCAGCTTCAGTCATATTAGGAAAAATGTAAATTAAAATACACTGAAATACTATCAGATTTGCAAAGATAACAATCTTTTGCACATGGGGAGGGGGAAGGGTAAGCTAGGAGAAAGTGAGAGACTAGCACTGACATATATACACTACCAAATGTAAAATAGATAGCTAATGGGAAGCAGCTGCATAGCACAGGGAGATCAGCTCCGTGCTTTGTGACCACCTAGAGGGGTGGGATAGGGAGGGTGGGAGGGAGATGCAAGAGGGAAGAGATATGGGGATATATGTATACGTAGAGCTGATTCACTTTGTTATAAAGCAGAGACTAACACACCATTGTAAAACAATTATACTCCAATAAAGATGTTAAAAAAAATATGCAGTAATATCTTGAAAGGACTCTTTTTTCTGAGCAGTAGGTCTCAACAGTGGGCTTAAAATATTCAGTAAACCATGTTATAAATAGATGTGCTGTCATTCAGGTTTTGTTGTTTTATTCACAGAACACAGGCAGAGTAGATTAATCACAATTCTTTTTTTTATTATTAATTTTTATTGGAGTATGGTTGCTTTAGAATATTGTGTTAGCCTCCACTGCACAACAAAATGAATCAGCCATACACATACAGATATCCCCTCCCTTTTGGACTTCCCTCCCATTTAGGTTACCACAGTGCATTAGGTAGAGTTCCCTGTGCTATACAGTATGTTCCCATCAGTTGTCTATTTTATACATAGTATCAATAATATATGTGTCAATACCAGTCTCCCAATTCCTCCTTCCCCACCCCTTCCCCCCTTGGTATCCATATATTTGTTCTCTAAATCTATGTCTCTATTTCTGCTTTGCAAATGAGATCATCTATACCTTTTTTCTAGAGTCCACATATATGCATTATTATATGATATTTGCTTTTCTCTTTCTGACTTACTTCACTCTGTATAACACTGTCTAGGTCCATCCTTGCCTCTACAAATGACCCAATTTCATTCCTTTTTATGGCTGAGTAATATTCCATTGTATATATTTACCACATCTTTATCCATTCCACTGTTAATGGACATTTAGGTTGCTTCCATGTCCTGGCTATTGTAAATAGTGCTGCTATGAACATTGGGGTGCATGTGTCTTTTTGAATTATGGTTTTTTCTGGGTATATGCCCAGTAGTGGGATTGCTGGGTCATATGGTAGTTCTATTTTTAGTTTTTTAAGGAAACTCCATACTGTTTTCCATAGTGACTGTATCAATTTACATTCCCACCAACAGTGCAAGAGGGTTCCCTTTTCTCTGCACCCTCTTCATCATTTATTGTTTGTAGATTTTTTGGTGATGGCTATTCTGACTGGTGTGAGGTGATACCTCATTGTAGATTTGATTTGCATTTCTCTAATAATTAGTGATGTTGAACATCTTTTCACGTGTTTGTTGGCCATCTGTATGTCTTCTTTGGAGAAATGTCTGTTTAGGTCTTCTGCCCATTTTTGGATTGGGTTGTTTGTTCTTTTGATATTGAGCTGTATAAGTTGCTTGTATATTTTGGAGATTAATCCTTTGTCAGTTGCTTCATTTACAAATATTTTCTCCCATTCTGAGGGTTGTCTTTTCATCTTATTTATGGTTTCCTTTGCTGTGCAAAACCTTTTAAGTTTAATTAGTTCCCATTTGTTTATTTTTGTTTTAATTTTCATTACTCTAGGAGGTGGGTCAAAAAAGGTGTTGCTGTTATTTATGTTGGATTAATCACAATTCTTATGGGCCCTAGGATTTTGGAATGGTAAATGAGCATTGCATTCAACTTAAAATCACCAGTTACATTAGCCTCTAACAAGAGATCAGCCTATTCTTTGAAGCTTTGAAGCCAGGTATTGACTTCTCCTCTCTAGCTATGAAAGTCCTTGATGACATCTTCTTCTAGTATAAGCCTGTTTCACCTACATTAAAAATCTGTTGTTTGACTAAAAGTAGAGTCACCGTATGATCCAGCAATCCTACTTCTGGGCACATATCTGGAGAAAACTATAGTTCAAAAAGATACCTGCACCACAATGTTCATAGCAGCACTATTTACAGTAGTCAAGACATGGAAGCAACCTGAATGTCCATGGACAGATGAATGGGTAAAGAAGATGTGGTATATGTATATGAATATTACTCAGCCAAAAAAAGAATGAAATAATACCATGTTGCAGCAACCTGGATGGACCTAGAGATTATCATACTAAGTGAAGTAAGTCAGACAGAGAAAGACAAGTAACATATGATATTACTTATATGTGGAATCCAAAAAAATGATACAAATAAACTTATTTACAAAACAGAAATAGACTCACAGACATAGAAAACAAATTTATGGTTACCAAAGGTGATAGCAGGACAGGGAGAGAGATAAATTAGGATTGGGCGATTAACAGATACACACTACTACATATAAAACAGATAAAAAACAAGGACCTACTGTATAGCATAGCAGTCCATTTCCTGATCTTCTCTAAGCCTGAACCCATGGTAGGCAACTTGAGTTGCTCTCTCAACTTGATCCCAACCTATTGGGTATTTGATTACACAACATCCTGCCTTTTAACATCCTCAAGAAGACAGTAAAGTAAACATCTGCATCTAGACTCTTTTACTCTTGATTCAAAATCTGATGGAGCCCAAACCTGGCACTTATTCATCATTCCTATACTCATCATTCCTAGCCTTAAATCGGAGTCAAGTGTTTCATATATACTCAAATCTCAAGATATCAGTCCTAAAGCAAGGATATCACTGACATTGCCTACACTGCACTTGGTTAAAACACTACCTTTAAAACTCCCATAAGGGCTTCCTTGGTGGCGCAGTGGTTGAGAATCTGCCTGCCAATGCAGGGGACACGGGGTCGAGCCCTGGTCTGGGAAGATCCCACATGCCGCGGAGCAACTAGGCCCGTGAGCCACAACTACTGAGCCTGCGCGTCTGGAGCCTGTGCTCCGCAACAAGAGAGGCCGCGATAGTCAGAGGCCCGCGCACCGTGATGAAGAGTGGCCCCCACTTGCCGCAACTAGAGAAAGTCCTCGCACAGAAACGAAGACCCAACACAGCCATAAATAAATAAATAAATAATTTAAAAAAAAAAAACTCCCATAAATGTAATACTCACTCTATTATTAGAGTTTACCTGAATCTCACTGAAAAGTTGAAACTCCATTCTTACATCTGCAGTGATCCTTGAGTTGTCAGCAACATAAAAGTGAGTTTATTCTAATACTAGACTCATTTAATTCAAAATCACATGAAAAACTTTCTAATGATCCTGGTCATTAATATCTTCTAGAATATATTTTGATGCCAATCCAAATGCTAATCTTAATTACCATGAAACATACTGACACCAAAATGATTTCTGGATGATTCCTGTTCAATTAGATTTGTAACCAGATGTACAGAATAAAAATATAATTAGTCACAAACTAAAATGTACAATGATAATTTTCTCATATTTTTTTATAATTTAACTTCTATTTCTAATCTCCATTCTGCATACTGCCAAATAAATAGTCTTTAATCGTGCCAATTCTGGTTAATTTCAGATATATCAGAGTTTTCTCACTCAACCCAATATTTCCCCCTCCCACTTATCTCTGAGAATAATTCCAGGATCAGGTGTGTGTGGGACACAGTGCAGAAAGGCATATATTGGGTATCTGGTCTAGTCCTTTTTAAAAAGTCCCTTTTTAGTCCATGTAGACATCTGGTTCATGCCATTCGGTCTTCAAGATCATTCCTCCATGTTGGCATCTCTTAAGGTGTCCATATTTCTATAGGTTTTAGATCATCATTCCATGCACTTTGCTTCTTTGTCCCAAATATGGTCCCTTCAGGAGACTTAGTGTGCTACCTTAAGCTCACTAAATATAAGCTCCTGAGGGGAAGGAATGCTGTCTATCTTGTTCATAATTGTTCTCAGAACATAGAATAACACCTCAAATAAAATACATGCTCAATAAATGTTTGCTAACTGAGGGACTTTTTGTTCCTTGATGTCTCTGCCCAGCCATCTCTAACCTACTTCCGTGCTTTGGTAAAATAGAGAATTTCTATCATATTACTTATACGTATGTCTCTGGCCATGAATCTGCCATGAGTATTGGATTTCCCATAACTTATCTGGAGGTTTATGGAATCTACCCCACAATTGTGTCTTCACTGAATTCCCTAGAACAGATGTTGGGTACTACAAGTCATGACACTAGTGTACCCCAATAAATTGGGCCTCTAATATCTCTCAATATCCATTTTGGCAATTTGGCACTTTCAAAAAATACAGAAATTTAACCCCCCAAATTATCAAACAGTAACACAGACCTTTATAGACTATCTCTTGAGTAGGTGGCAAGAGTGGGGAGCAGTAAGACGTGATGGATATTGCAACATACAGCACACAGTACAACTTTCCAAAATTCCCCTTTAGAGATCTCTCTCCACAATGTGCATTAATCACAGCATCTGCCTACCCCAAACTCTTTTGATTTTTCCCAAATCTCCAGTTTCCTGATCTCACTCTTGACCATCTTTCCCAATCTCCTTATTTCTCTTGCCCCTCGTCCTACCTTCTAGAGCTTTTTTCTATATCTTACGTTTGTGTACCTTCAAGTTTCCTCTTTTCGTTAGAAAGACTCTAGAAACTGTGGTTTCAGATCCAGAAGCTGACATGTAAGACATGCTGATTACAATCATATGCTATCCAAGTATCTATGAGAATTGTACTCCTGCCAATTAAAAATGTAGAGAGAACTTGGAATGCAATTAGTTGAATCCAATCTAATGGCAAAAAGGCCTGATGGAGGACTAGTGGTTGGGGGTGGTCATAAGCCCAAATTAGGCTTGAAATTTTGTCAAGATGAATTCAAGGACAGTGAGCTGCAAGACTATCCCATTTATAGGGCATGGATTTGAAGTATCTATTGGCATGGAGAGTTTAAAACAAGGTTTGACTAACTTTTCACAGTTTTGAGAAAATTAAACCTAGAGGTCTGTTCCATGTGCAATATCAGTTCACCTACACCATAAAGCCAAGGTGCTTGACAGGTTATGGCAGAGACTGCTGGATGCCCACCAAATGTTCACTCTTTCTTTATTCAGTAACAACAGGGGGCAATAATGTGACCAGATGAACATCCATATTCCCCACCCACTCCCTTTGCAGATAGGAGTAGTCATATGACAGCATTTTGGGCAATGGTATGTAGGCAGAAGTTGTTGGGTGGTACTTCTGGGAAAACTCTTCAGAGAGGATGAGGCTGACTCAACAGGGAAGGCTTTCTGTTCTTCTTTCTTCCTACTTCAAATGGGAAAATTGTTGCTACAACCCTGAGGCAACCTTTAGGATGGAATCCATGTGCTAATCATGACAGCAAAGAAAACTAGAAGGAACACAGACGTTGAAAAAATTGTAAAAGTCAAATTCAGTAGGAGGAAGATAATATCATGAGTGAAGGGTAGAACTTGAAGTGGTAGGGACCCTTCATAACCCAATTACATTTTGTGAACCTCTTGGCAAAGACTTAATTTTTGCAGGGATAAGCATCTTTTAGGTAAAGAAAAACAAATTTCGCACATTTTAAAGCCATCATCATTTACGTTTCTGTGACAGGCAATTAATCAAATTCCTAATATTTAGTAACTTCAAATTATGTCAAAATGCTAAAATTGTTTCTTTAATGAATATGGGGCTTTATTCCAATAAAAAGAGAAGTAAGGATTGATATGATGAAGTTAAAAAAAACATATTAATATTTCTCTATGTTGAAAAATAATCTTTAACTATTTAATGTTTAAAACATCTGTAATATTTAATATAATATGTATATTGAAATGCTTAACAACTATGAGATTTCAATATTTAAAATGTGTAATAAGTAAGTGATTTAGAATTGGGGGTGGTGAGAAAAAAATAAATATTTGAGTTCTAATGTGTTTTGCACCTAATTCTCTAAACATTTTCTAATTAAGGAAGAATATTCATTAAATCTTAGGAAACAGCTCCAAATACTCTAAATAATTGGCATATTTTCTTGAAGACAGCACCTTTTTTTCTAATATTCCATGGATTAAATCTGATGATCTTGAAGTGATGACTTGTGTGTGTTCTTTTTCTCTTCATTGTGGTTCTCATTTGTCTCTTCATTTACTATTTTATACAAGTTGTCATTGTTCTGTTTTATATCATAAAGAATGGAATCCATAGAACAGCCAAATTCAACAAGAGCATAAACCTTACCTCTGAATTTATAAGAACACTCAGTGGAATGCAATCAGCAACTAACTTGCCAGATGCATTAAATGCAAGGGAGCCAGGGAACCTTTAGAGAAACAAGTATCATAACTAAGTGTGTCAGAGCTCCAAACCTCTATTAGAAATTTTCTTTGGGTAAACATAGGGCAAGCATGATAAGTGGCAGCATAGGATCTGACCAACCCAGCTTGATAATGCTCTGGATTTAGAGAAACGAAAACACAACCATTTATTTCCTGGATCAGACCTACTGGGAGACCAGTTAAGTAAGACAAACCACTAAATGATTTAGGGAGAATTTGTTTAATAGAATTGTTGTTTTAAGTTGAATGTTATAAGAGAATTTTACTGTTGTAAACATCATTGAGGAGAACATCATAGTCACCATACTTTTAAGAGCAATTTATTTGATTTGTGATTACTTAAGTACATGAGAAGGTTTGTTAGACTGAGGATTTACTAGGAAAGAAAAAAGAATATAGTACATTAAATTTATCAAGGCAGTTGAAAATGTCTAGGAAATTTAATTAACTAAGCTATAAAAATCCCGCTTAAAAATACTTGTTAAATTTTCATTAACATAAAGTTACATTGTTAAGTATCATTTTTGTTTTTCTGTTGGTGTTTTTTTCCTATTGTTTGGGTTTTTTGCTGTTGTTGTTACTCAGTACATTTAAAATATCTAACCATAAATATCTACAAAGAATTTTATGTGTCCTCAATCTACTTTCAGTAAATTCCAAAATTCACATTGACACTCTCCTTGGATTATATTGATCAGAGCAGTGCAAACAAAGAATTTTTCACAAGAAGCAAGGATGAGGGAAATGCTGGAAACTGAACACTTTAGGTTTTGTCCTGACCAATTTTCTACCCAGGAAAACTATTGTAATCTTTTAAAAGAAGTTTAAAAAATCTCATTGGGTGTCTTAGAGTCCCTTCAATTTCAAACTTCATTCTCATCCTTGATATTATCTTGCTCTTACTGGGTTTTCATGGATTCTCTCCATCAACTTTAGGGGTGGTTTTGACTAATTCAGCCCAGAGTTGTCGGCAAAATTTGCTTTAGAAAATTTTATATTTTGGAAATTTGTAACAGTCCTGAAAAAATACATTACCAGGGAGAGGGCAGGCAGCAGAAGCAAGAAGAACTACAATCCTGTAGCTTGTGGAACAAAAACCACATTCACAGAAAGATAAACAAGACAAAAAGGCAGAGGGCTATGGACCAGATGAAGGAACAAGATAAAAACCCAAGGAAAACAAATAAATGAAGTGGAGATAAGCAGCCTTCCAGAAAAAGAATTCAGAATAATTATAGTGAAGATGATCCAGGACCTCGGAAAAAGAATGGAGCCAATGACCAAGAAGATGCAAGAATGTTTAACAAAGACCTAGAATAATCAAAGAACAAACACCTAGAAGAATTAAAGAACAAACAAACAGAGATGAACAATACAGTAACTGAAATGAAAACCACAGTAGAATGAATCAGTAGCAGAATAACTGAGGCAGAAGAACTGATAAGTGACCTGGAAGACAGAATGGTGGAATTTACTGCCATGGAACAGAATAAAGAAAAAAGAATGAAAAGAAATGAAGACAGTCTAAGACACCTCTGGGACAACATTAAATGAAACAACATTCACATTATAGGGGTCCCAGAAGGAGAAGAGAGAGAGAAACGACCTGAGAAAATATTTGAAGAGATTATAGTCAAAAACTTCCCTAACATGGGAAAAGAAATAGCCATCCAAGTCCAGGAAGCACAGAGAGTCCCAGGCAAGATAAATCCAAGGAGAAACACGTTGAGACAAATAGTAATCAAACTGACAAACTTAAACACAAAGAAAAATTATTGAAAGTAACAAGGGAAAAATGACAAATAACATACAAGGGAACTCTCATAGATTAACAGCTGATTTCTCAGCAGAAACTTTACAAGCCAGAAGGGAGTGGCATGACATATTTAAAGTGATGAAAGGGAAGAACCTACAACCAAGATTACTCTACCCGGCAAGGATCTCATTCAGATTCGATGGAGAAATCAAAAGCTTTACAGACAAGCAAAAGCTAAGAGAATTCAACACCACCAAACCAGCTCTACAACAAATGCTAAAGAAACTTCTCTAAGTGGGAAACACAAGAGAAGAAAAGGACCTATAAAAACAAACCCAAAACAATTAAGAAAATGGTAATAGGAACATACAAATCGATAATTACCTTAAACGTGAATGGATTAAATGCTCCAACCAAAAGACACAGACTTGCTGAATGGATACAAAAACAAGACCCATATATATGCTGTCTACAAGAGACCCACTTCAGGGCTTCCCTGGTGGTGCAGTGGTTAAGAATCCGCCTGCCAATGCAAGGGACACGGGTTCGAGCCCTGGTCCAGGAAGATCCCACATGTCGCAGAGCAACTAAGCCTGTGTGCCACAACTACTGGGCCTGTGCTCTAGAGCCCGTGAGCCTCAACTACTGAAGCCCACATGCCTAGAGTCCGTGCTCCACAACAGGAGAAGCCACCAAGATGAGAAGCCCGCACATCGCAATGAAGACCCAAAGTAGCCAAAAATAAATTAATTAATTAATTAATTAAAAAAAAAAAAAGAGACCCACTTCAGACCTCGGGACACATACAGATTGAAAGAGAGGGGATGGAAAAAGATATTCCATGCAAATGGTAATCCAAAGAAAGCTGGAGTAGAAATACTCATATCAGATAAAATAGACTTTAAAATAAAGAATGTTACAAGAGACAAGAAAGGACACTACATAATGATCAAGGGATCAATCCAAGAAGAAGATATAACAATAATAAATATATATACATCGAAAAGTTATGACAGACAACCATGAGCTGGGGCAAGGTTGAAGGATAAGATTTATCTCCTATACGAGGCCACTCCTTCAAGACTGGGAGAGGTGCCTGTCTTACCAAATGCATCGAAACCATCACAGAGAGTGAAGCAAAATGAAGAAACAAAGGAATGTGTTCCAAACGAAAAAACAAGAATGAAGCCAAAGGTATGGAAAGCACATTCGTCACTGGATAGCTTCAGAGGACACAGTGTTCTCCAACTACATCTCATATGGAGGCAAATGTCTTCCTTAAGCTGGAGAAATGAAATAGAGAACGACAAGAGCAAAGTAAAGAGTTAAAGGAAAAGAACAAAGCAAAACCTATATTCAAGATGAGCATTCTTTGTAAGATTATTTGTTTGGTATAAAAGACAAATGGGGGCTTCCCTGGTGGCGCAGTGGTTAAGACTCTGCCTGCCAATGCAGGGGACACACGTTCGAGCCCTGGTCCGGGAAGATCCCACATGCCGCGGAGCAACAAAGCCCTTGCGCCACAACTACTGAGCCTGCACTCTAGAGCCCGCGAGCCACAAATACTGAAGCCTGTGGGCCTGGAGCCCGTGCTCCGCAGCCAGAGAAACCACCGCGGTGAGAAGCCCACACACCTGAAGGAAGAGCGGCCCCTGCTCGCCACAACTAGAGAAAGCCTGCGTGCAGCAACGAAGACCCAACACAGCCAAAAATAAATTAAAAAAAAAAGACAAATGGTGTGAGTCTGTACAACATATGCAGTATAAAAACTGAACATCAGTTATATTTCCAAGAATAGCAAAACATAGAACATATTTCTGAAAAGTTACAAATACTGTCTTTTCCCCCACAACTTTAGTTTAAATGCACATATTCTCCCCACTCCCATGACCAAAACACAAAAAATTTAAATAGCATATCAACTTTTCAAGCTAGTTCCAAGGTCTCTAATTCCATTAAATTCCCTCCTAGGAGAGGAGTTGTGAGTTTTATGCTTGTGTGTGTGTTAATGCATTTTTGACATTTTCATGTAACTTCCCTGTGATGGTTAATTTTATGTGCCAGTTTGACTGAGCTTAATGATGCTCAGATAGCTTGTAAAACATTATATCCAAGTGCATCTGAGAGGGTACTTCCAGAAGCGATTAACCTTTGAATGTATAGAATGAGAGAAAAATGTCACCCTTACCAATGTGGGTAGGCATCATCCAATCCATTGAGGGCCGAGATAGAACAAGAAGACAGAAGAAGGGTGAATTTGATCTTTCTGCCTAAGCTGGGACATCCACATTCTCCTGTCCTCAGGCATTCATGCTCTTGGTTTGTGGACCTTTGGACTCAAGCTGGGATTTATACCCTCAATTCCCCTGGTTCTCAGGCCTTTAGACTAAGACAGAATTATACCCCCAGATTTCCAGGTTCTCCGGCTTGCAGACAGCAGACTATGGGACTTCTCAGCCTCCATAATAGTGTGAAACGATTACTATTATACATATTATATATTTTATATATATTTAATATTATATATATTTTATTTAATATCTTACATAAATGCATATATTTTATTATATATATTTGTCTAATATATCCTATATATTTCCAATATATAAAATTTGTGTATATGTGTGTATATATTTATCCAGTATTCTATTGACTGTTTTCTCTGGAGAACCCTAACTAATACACACTGTTTCTGTGACTCTTGAAAAAACTAAAATCAAAATGTGAATGTGTCCTATGTTTATTAGATAACTCTATGCATCAATGTATTGTAAGGGTGTGGTTGTCCTTCTCCAATAAGGATATTTTTATATAGATTCCAGGAATATGATTTTCATTTATAATCATATAAGCATTTATTTTAGTTGCTTCATTTATTGAGTAAACAATAACTGAATGCCTATTAAAGGAAAAGATGATATAACCAAGCGGTTAGGTATGCTGACTTTGGAGTCAGATTCTTTGGCTGCCAAATCCACAATTTACTGTTTCTGTGATTATGGACAAATATATTTTCTTCTTTAAGTTACAATTTTCACATCTGCAACGTGGAGATAATATAATATCTACCTCATTGGATTGTAAGGATTAAACAAAATAATGATTTACAGTTTTTAGGCCAATGGTATGCTATTAATACTAGATGGTCTTGTTCTTCTCATTTTAAGTTCTTATTATATGTTGGGTATCATACTAAGTCCTGGATATATACAGGGATAAGGCACAGTTCTTACCCTTAGAAATATCCACCTAGTGGATAAGACTGAACATAAATCTATAGTTGCATCGTGGTATTGTAAATGAGAGAGGTAAACACAAGGTTTTATGGAAACAGTGGGGGGTCAAGTGAAATTGAGTTGATGGTGGTATGAGAAAAAATTATTTATTCCTTGACTACAAATAAACTATCTCTGACTTAGGAATGACACATCCCCTTAAAATTAAAAGCCTGAAATATATTTATCAAAACTTTTACATTTCTTATTACAGTATTGGGGCTCAAGGTGGGCTGCCCCCAAATATGTCACAATGGTATACTGATTATTTTGTATTAAAGTTACTTAAGAAACAACCAGTGCAAGACCCTCCTTTCTGTCTTCCTGAAAGCAGGAAATGTATCTCCCATGTTAAAAGTTCACTCTCTGTATCTGTAGGTAGAGGACATCCTTACTGACAGAGATAGGGAATTTAGATGAGAAGCCTATATAAAACTTGGTTACTTTAATTTACTATCTCAAGCTCAAACTCTGTTTAAATTCTTCATGAATTGTGTATACAAAACGTAAATTTCTTTGTACTTTCCATTCCTTTCAAATGTATTGATTCTTTGTCTAAAAAGTGTAAAAGCTGCTTGCTTTGGCCACTTCTTACTTCTTAGGTTCCATTTCTCTGAGACATAGTCCACACAAATTAAAATTTGTTTACTTTACTTCTGTTAAAATAATAATATAATAAATATACATATATACATATATATATATATATATATATATATATATATGCATCCAACATAGGAGCACCTCAATACATAAGGCAACTGCTAATTGCTATAAAAGAGGAAATCAACAGTAACACAATAATAGTGGAGGACTTTAACACCTCAATTACACCAATGGACAGATCATCCAGACAGAAAGTTAATAAGGAAACACGAGCTTTAAATGACACAATAGACCAGATAGATTTAATTGATATTTTTAGGACATTCCATCCCCAAACAGCAGATTACACTTTCTTCTCAAGTGCACACAGAACATTCTCCAGGATAGATCACATGTTGGGTCACAAATCAAGCCTCAGTAAATTTAAGAAAGTTGAAATCATATCAAGCCTGTTTTCTGACTACAACGCTATGAGATTAGATATCATTACAGAGGAAAAAAACGTAAAAAACACAAACACATGGAGGCTAAACAATACGTTACTAAATAACCAAGAGATTTGAAGAAATCAAAGAGGAAATCAAAAAATACCTAGAGACAAATGACAACGAAAACATGATGATCCAAAACCTATGGGATGCAGCAAAAGCAGTTCTAAGAGAGAAGTTTATAGCAATACAAGCCTACCTCAAGAAACAAGAAAAATCTCAAATAAACAATCTAACCTTACAGCTAAAGGGACTAGAGAAAGAAGAAGAAAAAACACCCAAAGTTAGTAGAAAGAAAGAAATCATAAAGATCAGAGCAGAAGTAAATGAAATAGAAACAAAGAAAACAAGAGCAAAGATCAATAAAACTAAAAGCTTGTTCTTTGAGAAGATAAACAAAATTGATAAACCATTAGCCAGACTCATCAAGAAAAAGAGGGAGAGGACTCAAATGAGTAAAATTAGAAATGAAAAAGGATAAGTTACAACAGACACTGCAGAAATACAAAGCATCCTAAGAGACTACTACAAACAACTCTATGCCAATAAAATGGACAACCTGGAAGAAATGGACAAATTCTTAGAAATGTATACCCTTCCAAGACTGAACCAGGAAGAAATAGGAAATATGAACAGACCAATCACAAGTAATGAAATTGAAACTGTGATTAAAAATCTTCCAACAAACAAAAGTCCAGGACCAGATGGCTTCACAGGTGAATTCTATCAAACATTTAGAGAAGAGCTAATATCCATCCTTCTCAAACTCCTCCAAAACATTGGAGAGGAAGGAACACTCCCAACTCATTCTATGAGGCCACCATCACCCTGACACCAAAACCAGACAAAGGTACTACAAAAAAAGAAATTTACAGACCAATATCACTCGTGAATATAGATGCAAAAATCCTCAACAAAATACTAGCAAACAGAATCCAACAACACATTAAAAGGATCATACACCATGATCAAGTGGGATTTATCCCAAGGATGCAAGGATTCTTCAATATATGCAAATCAATCAATGTGATACACCATATTAACAAAATGAAGAAGAAAAACCATGTGATCATCTCAATAGATGCAGAAAAAGCTTTTGACAAATTTCAACACCCATTTATGATAAAAACTCTCCAGAAAGTGAGCATAGAGGGAACCTACCTCAACATAATAAAGGACATATATGACAAACCCACAACAAACATCATTCTCAATGGTGAAAAACTGAAAGCATTTCCTCTAAGATCAGGAACGAGACAAGGATGTCCACTCTCACCACTATTATTCAACATAGTTTTGGAAGTCCTAGCCACGGCAATCAGAGAAGAAAAAGAAATAAAAGGAATACAAACTGGCAAAGAAGAAGTAAAACTGTCACTGTTTGCAGATGACATGATACTATACATAGAGAATCCTAAAGATGCTACCAGAAAACTACTAGAGTTAATCAATGAATTTGGTAAAGTAACAGGATACAAAATTAATGCACAGAAATCTCTTGCATTCCTATACACAGATGATGAAAAATCTGAAAGAGAAATTAAGGAAACACTCCCATTTACCATTGCAACAAAAAGAATAAAATACCTAGGAATAAACCTACCTAGGGAGACAAAAGACCTGTATGCAGAAAACTATAAGACACTGATGAAAGAAATTAAAGATGATACAAACAGATGGAGAGATATACCATGTTCTTGTATTGCAAGAATCAATATTGTGAAAATGACTATACTACCTAAAGCAATCTACAGATTCAATGCAATCCCTATCAAATTACCAATGGCATTTTTTACAGAACTAGAACAAAACATCTTAAAATTTGTATGGAGACACAAAGGACCCTGAATAGCCAAAGCAGTCTTGAGGGGAAAAAACGGAGCTGGAGGAATCAGACTCCCTGATTTCAGACTATACTACAAAGCTACAATAATCAAGAAAATATGGTACTGGCACAAAAACAGAAATATAGACCAATGGAGCAGGATAGAAAGTCCAAAGATAAACCCATGCACCTATGGTCAACTAATCTATGACAAAGGAGGCAAGGATATACAATGGAGAAAAGACAGTCTCTTCAATAAGTGGTGCTGGGAAAACTGGACAGCTACATGTAAAAGAATGAAATTAGAACACTCCTTAACACCATACACAAAAATAAACTCAAAATGGATTAGAGACCGAAATATAAGGCCAGACACTATAACACTCTTAGAGGAAAACATAGGAAGAACACTCTTTGACATAAATCACAGCAAGGTCTTTTTTGATCCACCTCCTAAAGTAATGGAAATAAAAACAAAAATAAACAAATGGTACCTAATGAAACTTAAAAGCTTTTGCAAAGCAAAGGAAACTACAAACAAGATGAAAAGACAACCCTCAGAATTGGAGAAAATATTTGCAAATGAATCAACGGACAAAGAATTAATCTCCAAAATATATAAACAGCTCATGCAGCTCAATAATAAAAAAAAAAAACAACCCAATCAAAAAATGGGCAGAAGACTTAAATACACATTTCTCCAAAGAAGATATACAGATGGCCAAGAAGCACATGAAAAGCTGCTCAACATCACCAATTATTAGAGAAATTCAAATCAAAACTACAATGAGGTATCACCTCACACCAGTTAGAATGGGCATCATCAGAAAATCTACAAACAACAAATGCTGGAGAGGGTGTGGAGAAAAGGGAACCCTCTTGCACTGTTGGTGGGAATGTAAATTGATACAGCCACTATGGAGAACACTATGGAGGTTCCTGAAAAAACTAAAAATAGAATTACCATATGATCCAGCAATCCCACTACTGGGTATATACCCAGAGAAAACCACAATTCAAAAAGACACATGCACCCTAATGTTCATTGCAGCACTATTTACAATAGTCAGGTTATGGAAGCAACCTAAATGCCGATCGACAGAATAATGGATAAAGAAGATGTGTTACATATATACAATGGAATATTACTCAGCTATAAAAAGGGATGAAATTGGGTCATTTGTAGAGACATGGATGTATCTAGTGACTGTCATACAGAGTGAAGTAAGTCAGAAAGATAAAAACAAATACCGTATATTAATGCATATATGTGGAACCTAGAAAAATGGTACAGATGAACCAGTTTGTAGGGCAGAAATTGATGCACAAATGTAGAGAACAAATGTATGGGCACCAAGGGGGGAAAGTGGTGGTGGGGGGTGATGAATTCGGAGATTGGGATTGACATATATACACTAATATGTATAAAATGGAAAACTAATAAGAACCTGCTGTATAAAAAATAAATTAAATAAAATTCAAAAAACAATTACATTACCAGATATATCTGGCTCCTATTGTATGAATATCTGACAATATCAGGCCTCTTGGTGAGTGAGGAAGAGGATGTGTTCACTTTTTTCTTCATGGGTGCCACCAAGTGTCGCTCTTCTCCAAAACTAAGGTCAGTGCTAATGCAGGTACCCTTAGCTTCCCAAATCCTGGGACGTCCAGGATTTGTTACCAACTCTGTGCCAGTCATGGGGGGCATTGCAGGCATCAACAGGGCCTTGCAGATTCTCACTTAATCTGCAATATTTTTCTACCTCCAAGGTTGGCCAACCTGTAAGCTTTAGGGGGGTGGTTTTACCACTACTCCGTGTCTTCCTCTACCATCTCCCCCCATGAGTTTCTCTTGTTTATGGTAACACATGGTCTCTACTTGTGGTTCCAGTATTTGTTTAATGGTGCACACAACAGCCATTCAGTCCCCAGAAGGCTTGTCTTACATGGTGCAGAAGGGCAAAGAGCTACCCAAAACCTTTCTCCTTCTAAGAAAGACTCTATTAGGAAATTGTATTTCCATGGAAGTGAGTTAAAAAACAAATTCCTGTAGGGAGAGTTACTTAGACTTCATATGAAAGAACTCACTGAACACTGTAATTCTGGTTCTCCATCTCATATAACCAGATTTAAACTGCAATTATTTCCTCAATGAGCATTATTAAGATATCATAATTTTCTCTACAATATCCTTTTAAATTTGAGGGTGTATTTTGAAGACCATTGTAACTTAATGGGGATATATTTCTACTTATTTATACTAGAAGCCAAAGAGTGTGGGAGTCATGGGGAAGGTTATTGCTTTCCTAACTACATTTAAAAAAATTTCATTGCACAACACCAAGTCAGCCTTTCCTCAGTATCTTTTTTCTGTATCTTTCTCCCTCAAAATTGCACTCAGCATAATAGCTATTCCTTCCAAAACTTTTCAAATATCTTTTCCAACACTGTTTTCCCTAACTCTTCTCTTTCATCACCTCTTCTCCTATCTCTAACCTCCCAGTCTCTTTCGTTCAGAATTTTTTTTTTTTCTACTGTGTTCTTTCTCTGGAAATCAATCACTCCCCTCTCAGCTTCTTCTAGTTCCTGTGACCTCAATCAGGCCTGGACACTGAGCAAAGCAAGCAATGAATTTTACTTAGAAAGAGGAACTAGAGGAAGGGCATGTATAGTTATATTTCAATATCTTCCTAGGCACAATGCAGTTAAGTTAACAAAAATCAACATAAAGAATACATTGCAGTGATAGCAGATTGTTCAGAAACAATTATATCACTAGTGGCATTGGAAAATCGTAGTTTTTCAGAAAAATAATTTTACAATATGTGAAAGGATCCGTTCAAATTCTTTCTGATTCAGTAATTCCATTTCAGAAATATGCCCCCAAGAGGAAAGTAAATGTCAAAATGTATAATGATGTCTGAAGCCGTGCACTGTGAAGTGAGGTGACAGAGGGTGTCATAAATACGATACCTGATTCACAGTCAAAATAATAATAGGAGCTGTCTATATAGGATGCAGCCCCAGAATCTGAATAAAAATAAAGTACTCCCATGCTGTGAAATGTAAGCACACAAGATTCAACATATAATAGAAGGAATATGCCATGGTCTAGTTCTTCCCAAAAGGAGTCCGGAAGAGTCATATGTAGATTTGTTTTGATAAAGTTTGGTAGTTCCCAGTTCCCAAGAGGGCACCTAAAACGTAACAAGTGGCAATCAGTGAGCTATAATGTTGGAAACCATAATATCAAATAGCAAGTAAAATATCTGGATTGACTATCAATAGTTCTCAGTCATTTTTCCTCCCTAATACTTTTAATGGATATCATATGCTCCAATCAGGCAGAGAAGCTCACTAGAACTAGAAAAGTTTTTCTCAATTAGTTGGATGTGGCAAGGGTGTGCAAAGATGGGTAGTAGGTGGAAGGTAAAAAGAGAAGAAGAGAGCAAATTAGTCTCCTTGAGCTTCTAAGACCTGTGTAGTCAGAAAAATCCACTTTCTTCCAAGATTCTGATATTGATACATACCACCAGGTCACTTCACCATCACCCTACGTAGCCTTGGAGAATCACTGCCCTACACTAGGATCAAAGTTTAAGTATGTGTATATGCGTCTCCAGCACAATCTGTAGAGAAGAAACATCCTTCTCAACTGATACAAGACAAAGTTAGAAAAAACTTGTACTTCCAGTCAATGCTTCCGAAGGTATTCCATGTCATGACATTTTGGGGGTAATTTGGTATAAACTGGAGGGGATCTGAAGGCCCAAGTGAGGCTGCTGCAGCAGGAAATGAGTGGTCCAGGGGTTCCAGCAACTTCAGACACCACCCCAATCAACTAAGGGCTTAGGGGATCAATATCTCACCTGGAGCATTGGTTCACAGTATAACAAAAGTTGGGAAAGTCTGTTTAGAGGAGAGGAGATCAAGATCTACCACAGTCCAAGTGACTTATCTATCATAAGCCCTTTACTCTGATTCTATGTCTTTTAAACATTCCTATGGCTGGATGAAACACCCCAACACAGGGTGTGGGAGGAGCAGGTAAATCCTCCATCCCTCGTTGTTCTCATGGACCACTCAGTAGCAAGATGTCTCACTGCAGCCTCTCCAGAGAATTTTTGCCAGCCAAGTGGCTGTACCTGTTTTGTGACCTTACTGCCTTTCTTCACGCCTTTTTTATGATCAAGACCAGCATGACAATGCACCACTTCATGGTCTCACATCTCCACTGGTCTCATGCCCTTCTCCCAAGCCCTTGTCCACTTGAGTTAATGCTGCCCAAATAAAGGGTCAACAATTTAATCCTTGCCTCAGGCTCCAATGTCTAGAAACCTAGGGCTAAACAGCCATCACACTTTCTCTCCTGTTTTCTCTCTTTTTACCTAAGCTGAGTTGTATTTTTCTCACTTGCGATCAAGAACCCTGACAACTTTAAGCTCAGTACAAATGTTTACACCACTGGATTTGTTCCTAGCACCCTATAATATTCCTTTGATCACTTTATCACAATTTTTAATGTCTGTCTTCCTGCATTAGACTCTAAGCATCATGGGAATAAGGACCATATATTTTTTGTATATTACTAAAAAGTCAGCATCTACCACAGAATTCAGCATAAAGTAGGCAATCAGTAAATATTCAAATTTTTTAATGAATTACTGAATTAATTAATTAATTATATCTTTCAATTACCTTGGGACTAAGCTATAATAGTTCAAACAAGTGTTCTAAACCTTGAATGATATATTCAATACGCAAAACTTTTAAAAAATGATATTTGGGTTTGTAAATGTGTCTTCTGTGAGTCTGGCCAATGAGAATTAATCAAGCTGTATGTGTTTAGCTCTGATACTAATAAATTTGAGTTACTAAATCTAAAACATACACAAACATGTTTTAGTAGTTACCAGCTCTGAGATTTGGGGTATGTCATTGAAACTCTTGGATATGATCTTTTCATTCAGCAAATGATAGTGAGTGTTTTCCTCTGCCAATCTTATAGGCAGTTTTGAAGACCCAATACTTCAAATGATGTGAATGCTCTTTGTACCTGTGAAGCGCTGCACATATGTTGTGTTTGTCATGAGTATGACTACAAAGGACAACCACCACATAAGGAAGTTCCAGCCTGAAAGAATGATCTCTGACTTTCTAACCCAGCAATGAGAAAAGCAACTGTATAATATTTTTGAAAATGATTTTCTATATTGCTTAACTTTTTATTGTAACATTCAGAAGAATTTTAACTGTTCTTTGTCTACCTTCTACTACCTGGACGTGGCATTAGGGTGGAAGTGGGGAAGGTGTTAAATTTCTTAACATAATCAAGGAGCACAGTAAAGTATTTTTCTCTAATAAAAGGGCTGTTATCTTCCTAAGATAAATTTTGTTTCCAATCTCTAGACTAATTGATATAAGTTGATATTGACATTAAGTTGAAATTAACTAGTAATTTCTTCAAACACATGTAATAGGATCAGACTATAATGCTGCTTTATAACCTGCTTTAGTTTGCTTAGTTACAAAACAAACATGTATAGCTCTACATCAAAAAAAAAAAAGGATTTTTCCTTCATACATAACAACACATTTCATTTTTTGAATGTACAATAATTAATCTAACCAATTCCC
Organism: Balaenoptera borealis; assembly: GCF_965194805.1. Taxonomy (NCBI): domain Eukaryota; kingdom Metazoa; phylum Chordata; class Mammalia; order Artiodactyla; family Balaenopteridae; genus Balaenoptera; species Balaenoptera borealis. The sequence goes on along the minus strand of NC_138860.1, from coordinate 79,844,546 downwards.
TAAAATTAGACAGTTTCATTATTTTTAGTATAATTAATACCCCAATAATGAAGTTCTTTTGCAACCACCTTAGCTTGATATATTTTGGGATTAAATGTAGGACATACGGTACTTTAGATTTTTTAAGTTAGGAATTTACAAACATAAAGACACTGTATTTAGCATCAAGTTTTTTTTTTTTTAAAGGAATTCCTTTATTTTTATTTTATTTATTTATTTATTTATTTATTTTTGGCTGTGTTGGGTCTTCGTTTCTGTGCAAGGGCTTTCTCTAGTTGTGGCAAGCGGGGGCCACTCTTCATTGCGGTGCGCGGGTCTCTCACTATCGCGGCCTCTCTTGTTGCGGAGCACAGGCTCCAGACGCGCAGGCTCAGTAGTTGTGGCTCACGGGCCCAGCCGCTCCGCGGCACGTGGGATCCTCCCAGACCAGGGCTCGAACCCGTGTCCCCTGCATTGGCAGGCGGATTCCTAACCACTGCGCCACCAGGGAAGCCCCTAGCATCAAGTTTTTAATCAGTATTGTTCCATGAAGGGAAAGCAATGATAATTGCCTACTGAGAAGTATCTCCCTAGGAAAAGATACAACTCATCCCTGGAAATCCCGTCTACCCAGTTACTAATGCCTCTCCTAACCCATGGTTTCTGTCTCTAGATGACAGTTTTGGAAATTTATCAGTCCTGACGCAACAAAAACCCTGGCTCCAAGGTCATCATGACTACATTTTGTTAGAGTGAAGAGGGAAGAAGTAGAGGGGCTGCAGGATCCCTGAGCTTCCTCCTTCACACGCAGCCTCTCACAAATCAGAAATGTCCTTGTTCCTTCTGGGAAACTACAGCAGCTTTATTCAGAAACACAGAAGTTGTGCACTGGTTCTGTACCCAGATATTTGCTTCCTGGGGGGTAGAGAAAAGGAAGTGGTTTCAGCAATACCTCCTGACATCTGTGCCTCTAGTCCAATCTACTCTGCCTGTGCTACACTAGTCTCTGTCAGCAGTTCATATGTACTGTCCTATCTTCTCCTTTCTAGGCACAGAACACCTCCCAGGTAGAAAGGAAAAAACAGAGACACCCTGAATAGGGCCATCTGAAGTAACATATGGAGTTTGACATAAGCTGAAGTGTAATCCCTTTCCAAGTCAGTGAATTGAGGGTACAATAAGACTAAACTCTCAAACACTGATATTATTCATTCTTTCCACTGATGTTGAACACTTGCATGTAGGAGGCACTATTAGACCTGGATGATATAACAGGAAACAAAGGAGAAAGTCTTTGCCCTTGTGGAGCTTATATTCTAGTGGGAAGAGAAAATGTAAACAAAATATATAGCATTTCATATATTGATAAATGCTATTTTTAAAGAATGTAAAGGAGATGGAGGAGAAAGTTGCTATTCCATATGAGTTAGTCAGGCAAGGCCTCACTGATAATGTTCCCTATGAACAGACACGTGAGAAAATGAAGGGATAGACCACACGGTTATCTAGGGGGGAAATAGTCTAAGCAGATGGAACAGTCAGTGCAAAGGCCCTGAGACAAGAGTGTGTTGAGCATTTTCACAGAATAACGTGAAGGCTCCTGTGGCTGAAGTTGAAAGCATTAGGGGAAAGCATTAGGAGATGAGGTCAGAAAAGTATATCTGGATAGCTAGATGACATTGGTAGAGTCTAATAGAACAGTGTGAAAACCTTTGTACTCTTTCTCTAATGTGAGATGGAAAATCACTGGGTGCATTTTAAGAGAAAATGAACATAATCTTTCTCAATCCCTGTTCAGCTGCTTGAGTGTAGGCTTTCCTGCATGCCACAACTACTGAAGCCCGCGTGCCTAGGGCCCATGCTCCACAACAAGAGAAGCCACTGCAATGAGAAGCCCATGCACTGCAACGAAGAGTAGCCCCTGCTTGCCACAACTAGAGAAAGCCTGCACATAGCAACAAAGACCCAACGCAGCCAAAAATAAATAAATAAATAAATTTAAAAAAAATAATAATAATGCTGAAAGTCCTAACCACTGCAATAAGACAAGGGGGAAAACGGCATACAAACTGAAAAGGAAAAAAATAAAACTGCCTCTGTTTGCAGATGACATGATTGTCTACATAGAAAATCCCCAAGAATATACAAAAAGAAAACCCCCAAAACAAAAACAAACACACAAACAAAAAAAACCTCCTAGATCTAATAAATGAGTTCTGTACAGTCAATGGATACAAGATCAACGTGCAAAAATCAACTTCATTTCTGTATACTGACAGCAAACAGGTAGAAATATAAATTTAACACATGCTATGTACTTACTAATTTGTTAATAAGTACAATTTGTTAATTGTTCTGGGATTGTTTTTGCAGGGTTCTTTGTTGTTGTTTCTTTCTTCTTCTTCTTTTGCTTTCTTCCCTGTGGTTTGATGACTATCTTTATTGTTATGTTTGACTTCCTTTCTCTTGTTTGTGTGAGTATCTATTACAGATCGTTGGTTTGTGGTTACCATGAGGTTTATATATAGCGATATTTTATATATATATATATGATTATTTTAAGTTGCTAATCTCTTGAGTTCAAATGCATTTTAACAACCCTCCATTTTTACAACCTGCCACACATGTGTTTACTGTTTTTGACATCATATTTTACATCTTTTTATTTTGTGTATCTCTTAACTATTTATTATGGATATAGATGATTTTATGACTTTTTTACCTTCCTACTAGCTTTATAAGTGATTAATTTACTACTTTTACTGTATATTTTACCTTTACCAATGAGATTTTTCCTTTCATAATTTGTATATTTCTAGTTGTGGCCTGAACATCAGTTTAAATTTTATTTTGGTATCTCTACTCTTGGAAGTGGGACTTTGATATCCCCATATTCCAACATGACCTCATCTTGGACAATACGTATATGACACCTGCTTCTGAAGCCTGACTCAGAGCCTTTGTGCTTGTACTTATACCCTTTCCTGATCATCCTCAGTCCTGGAGAAAGACAGGAGTTCCTACTAGTGCAAGGAGGCATCAGAACTTTGAGGATTTAGGATATTACTATAAATATGACCTTGCTGTAGTCACTGAATTCACCATGGGTCTCCCCATGTTTACTTTAGGCTAATGGCCAGATCTAGAATACAACCTAGAATACATCACCTACTGGCCAAATGTACCACAGATTCCAGGCTGACCCTTCACATTCTGTACTAGACCTTGAGATACCACTCCAAAGGAAAAAGGAAGATTTTGAAAATATTTCTATGACAACATCAGTGACCTGGGTTAGGTGGAGGACAGGAGACCATTGTAGGGAAAGCACCGATAGAGACTGGACATATCACTTATAAAGTCTGCCACCTGCAGTATTCCTAGAGATCCTGGGAAAGATTACTTCTCTCTCAAATTTCCCTAGAACCTGAGAGGGGGTTATTTCACATTTAATTGGATCTTTTCCCTGAAGCTCCACAGTCTCTCTGCTCCAGTGGTTATGATAGACCTGCCAAACAAGGTCTGCTGTCAAGAGAATTGACTCATTGCCTTCATGACTCTTCCCATTCTCCTGGCAATCTCCTCCATTCTGGAGACATGGAGGCAAGACAGGTAAACATTCACAAAATTTCTCAGAGCATTGCAAGATTTAAAGTTTGAAAAGTCCTTCCTATGCAAATTGCAGAACCTTCACCCCCTAGTGTATAAATAGTTTCATGAGTTCCCCTCCTCTTCATTCTTTTGAACCTCTGGGTACTATGGCACCATAAGACAGAAATCTATCAAATGCCTCTTTCAGTGGCAATTGACTGTCCAGTCCCTTTTGCCAAAGTTTACAGGAATAAGCTCTCCTGCTCTCCAGGTTATGATTGCTCTGAGGACATACTAGTCCCTACCTCTGACATTTGCCCATTCTCTTGGTTTTAAGTGAGGTTTTCCTCACCCAACCTGGGAGGGTCACGACATCTATAGAGAAGACGTTGTGTGTGGAGCTGGAGGATGTGGGGCTAAAAGATGCTCCAAGATCTCTATTTTCCCTAGCTGGGCGTCCTTACCAAGAGGAATGGAGGATGTTCTGGAGAATAGGAGCCATGAGAGCTCTGAAAGCTTAGGAGTCCTACATTCTCTTATTTGGATAATAAACTGGCAAAAGCAAACCGGGTTTCTTTTCATGTCTTAAAGTTCTAATTAACAAAGAGAAGAGCCAGTTTTTACCATCCACTAAGAAAGTTGTATTTTTCAGGAATTTGTCCTTTGTATAATAGTCCATCTCTATCTTATCTAGCCTTTGTGCTGCACAGCAGTAGGCTAGTGGCTCTTATTCTGATGTCCCTGGATCATTTATGAAAGTTTTGAGCCTCCCAAGTTATCTGAAAAATTTCTACCTTTGTGTCTTTGTATATTTGAGAAGATAAAGTGTCCATATATTATAGCAAGATCTCAGAGAAACATGTAATAATGAATATCCATCAAGTTTGCCATTCATCTGCTCCTTAACTGTCATGTCTTACTATTAAATCCTTGATTCATGGTTGGAATGTTCCAGTGGCACCATTTCTTCTCTGTCCCTGGTTCTGTCATTCATTCCCATTTTTGTCATATAATCTTGTTCTTTCTCAAACATTGCTTTGACTTAAATCACCTTTATATATCTACCTCTGAATAAAAGCTTACCCAGAACATTTATTTGTCACTCTTCTAGAGGGTGAAATGTCAAAGGCGTTATAAAACAGAATATATATGTATCTATATGGATGGAATTTCTTTGTTACCCTCTCTTCTTCCATATATTCAACAAGGCAGGCCTGGAGTCTGTGCCCTCAGATGCTGCCTCCTCCAGCCTCCTGATCCCCACAGATGCCAAATATAAACAAATCAACAGAGAAAGACATGCACCTAGTAGCTAAGACAAGCTCTAGCTTGTTTCAATGCTTATGCACACATCTGTATTCCAGGGGTAGACTGACTCAGGGAAAAGGCATTGTAAAGTCATAAAGGTCTATAGCCTAGGCTAAAAAGAGCTACCTTTGGAATCTGGATCTGAAACTGTGTTGGAGGAGGTAAACAAGAGAACATGACCTCCAGTTGACCTGAAACCTGAACCTGGACAATCAGAAGCTCTTCATGCCCTCCACTGTATTTGAAGTGTACATCCTGCCCACTGTCCTCACAGTGGGAGCTGTTTTCAAGGATGCAGCCTTGACAGAACAATGTGTTGTTGAGAGCATCTGGAGAGTATACATGACTGAACCCAGTTAAGGCCTCTATATAAACTTATAAGATTTGGCAAGAGGGTGCAGAAATCTACTCATCTTGTAGCCATCCAAGACAAGCCGCATAAGTAAATTTCCTTGCTTGTTAAACCTGCCACCTACCAGTCTGGAGTGCTTTGCCTCTTTCTTCCGTCTCTCCTTGCCTTCCGTGTATGGGGGCCAGTTTGTGAACCAACAATTGGTGAGCCAGCCAGGAGACCAACGTAACGGGCCTTGGGAAACTGACATCTATGGGGGAAATCCTGAGTTGGCCATCGACCTCTACATGTGGAGGGGTGGCTTCTGTGTTAGATGTGTGTGGACTGCCAAGTGAGTACAGGGATGCCCTGAAAATGCCACCTGCTTTAATACATTTGTTTGAGAAACTACACATAGTGAATGCACTGTGGCAAAGAAGAGAAATGAATGGCTGCTTCAGTGGGCTGGCCTCTACTTGGGCAGTTAGGCTGGCTACCAATACCCAACTGGAGGCTGAAGCCTGAATTAGAAAGTTGGAACAAGAGGTGAAGTTAGAAAAGGATGTGCTGTTGTCCACTGTTGTGCTAGCTCAGGGCTGGCAGAAAGGTGGAAGAGCAGAATAATCAGTTGGAGACCTTGACGCGCTGTTTTACAAAGCTAGGAGGGCACCAGCTGCCACAGGTTAAGGTCCAAGTGCTTGTGACAAAGCCTGATTAAGATGCTAAGAGGTAAAATCCCTGGGAAAGTGAGCAGAACAAGGGGAAGGATATTATGATGACTGACCATAAAACAGACGGAGCTCCTCATGCCATCTGAGCCCTCATACAAAGGAAAATTTTAAATAACAATTAATCTAGACTTCTGATAATAGAGAAATATAACCCAAAACACCTAGGAGAAATCTTGTGTATGTGTGTCTAAAACTGAAACTTCATTTTATTTCATCTACTAAAAGGACAAAGTTTTCTTATATTATTGGTCAAATAAAAATTGATGCTAAACTTTCTTTAGGTTTATTTTATATAAATATATGTTATTAACATAAATGTTCTTACAAAAGTGCTTCATCTTCAAGAGACTCATGGGAAAGACTCTTAGAAATAAGGTTTCTGATAACTAAGATCGTTTTGCCTTCACGTGGACCTTTCAAGAACTTCCCCAAGGTTACCTGCACAGTTCCACAATATGTCACGGGATGGTAATTCAAGATCTGTCTTTCCTTTTCTTCCTCACATCAGTAAAATGGGCCCATTACATTAATAACATAATGTTAATGTGAAGACTTGCCTCTGCTGCAGGGCACTCTGTAGGCTTTGCTGAAACATCTGCAAGACAGAGGATAAGTAGTGAACCTGCAAAAATTCAATGCCTAGGCACTACCATGAAGTTTTGGAAGTTGTTTGGTCAGGTAAGATGTGCGCTGTCCCAGAAGCTGTAATTGATAAGATGCAAGCCTATCGAACTCCTAAGAATGTAAAAGAGATGAAAACCTTTGCAGGGATTTGGGGGTTTGGGAAGAATTTTATTCCCCCCGGCACAGTGCCTCTGTCCCTTATACTGCCTAGTAAAAAGAAGGCATATGGGGGGCTGGGGATCAGAGCAGCAAGCCAACTTTGAGAAGGCAAAAATACTAATGAAACAAATTAAAGCTCTGGGCATCTCCCAAGCGGGGCTACCATTTGACTTAGATGTATCGGTGATTCTGGAAGGTGTGAGTTAGGCACTGTGGCAGAGACAAAAGAAGGAGAGAGTATACTTAGGATTCTGGAAGGAGGCAGAAACCTGACAGACTCCCACAGAGCAACAGCCCTTAACAGTGTACACAGCACTCCTCAAGGTACGGCATCTCACAAAGGAAAAGCACATCACGGTAAGAACTTCCCTTCCTATCAGGGCGTGGATTAAAAATATGTTCCATCAACCCACCTCTGCCATGGCTCAAACCCCCACTCTAACTAAGCTGCAGCCTATTTACAGCAAAGGAGCACCCTATCTGCCAGCCCACGGTCTCTAAAAACACGGGCACTACTAGGCCTTGTAGTGTATGTAGTTTCTCCAAATACCACCCCTCTATTCCTGTGGTAGCCCCCTGCAGCCTATAAAAAGTGAATGAATAAAATTCCCTCTATGTCTGGTATTCAGATGTCTGCAAATACAGCAGCCAGTGGGCTAGCCTCAAGCAGTTTGGCTGGCGATCATTCATGAACTCGGGCCATTAATCCCTTGTACTGACTGCTGGGCTTTTCTAATGAGATTAACCCTATGGCTTGAACAATGGGGAGCCAAGGGGTGGACGATCATAAATAAGCCCTTGGGGGTCAGGGTATGTGGAAAGACATTTGGGTTCACCTGCAAGAGCCTGAGGCCATCCTCACTGTCTTCCATGTTCCAGCTCATCAGACACTGACATCTCTTGGCAATCAGGAAGCTGTTGTCCTAGCTTAGGTACAAGCCCTAGCAACTGTCCCTTCAGTAGATACAGCAGATTGAGTGCATAAAAAGAGTGGCCACCGCAACACCTGGGTAGGATGGCATAGTGCCAAGGATGCCAGGTTGCCTTTAAAATATAGTGACTTGGTTAATACAGTAACAGCGTGTTTTGTGTACTCTAAACAACATCCAAGGCAACGGCCAAAGTAGTCTGGAACCATCCAGCAGAGTTTCCAATTTGTGAGGGATTGACAGATTGATTATATTGCCCCCCTCCCTCTGAGTGAGGCTTCTAAATATGCCTTGGTTTGTGTGTATACTGTGTCTGGCTTAACTCAAGATCTTTCCTGTTGCCAAGCAAATCAGGCTACCATCATTAGCAGATTAAAGAAGCTGAGAACCATGTAAAGGTACCCTCATCAAACAGACATTATTTAAGGGTCACATTTCAAAAGTCATGACATGGGAAGAAGAACAAGACCCTAAATGGAGGTTCCATCTCCCCTATAACCTGCAAGCAGCAGGTTAATAAAAAAGAAAAATAGAATATTAAAACAGCAGATTAAATTACTAACAGGTAAACCCACCTTGGCTGGGTGGACCAAAGTCACGTCCCAGGCTTTCATACGTTTGAATGATTAACCAGCAGGGCCTGTTGCCCTATATGCCAGACTGGGGACCCCTGCTGAGGCACTAAATATCATAAAGGTATGGGAATCACGAGAAACAGCCACTGGATCAATGAGCTATGCTGCTGAGAACATCAAACCCCATCACGCCTAGGTAAGGAATTGTCCACTGAAATTTTCAGTGGGACATCCTGTCATTGGGCCCTTTCCAGATTCTTAGACAGCAATATCATAGAATTGAATATGGCCTCCACAAGATTCTTAGGCAAGCAAAGCTTTTTATTAAAAGAGATAACTTGCGCAGAAGGGCGAAGGCAGAAAAAAAGTGCCAGCTCCCCCAGTAGAAGGGGCAAGTTGCTTTTATAACAGAAGTGAGGTTTTGTCTCATTTCCAGAAATCATCAGACTTCTTTGATCTGCAGCAGGTGATCAAAGGGTGGCTATCAGGAATAGGGAGTGCTTCTGTGAGGGGAAAGAAATGCATGAGACTTTTCTGCAAGAAAGCACAGGAAGAGGTAAGTTTAAAATTTATAGTTGAGTTTCTTGTCTTGTGGCAACCAGGTATATACTCATTAGTGTAACAGAGATAAAGCTAACTTTTTATTCCTGGGAGCCTAGTTTTTTGTCTCTGGAACTCTGCTCCCCAGGGCCTTTGTTCTTTAGCTGGCAAGGCCTGTTTTGCCCAAGGCCGTTCCCTGGTCCTTTTCCAAAATGGCTGCATTCTTGTCTTCCTGTCTCAGTCCCACCAGAATGGGTGAGATACTTTGCACCCCTGGGTGAGGGAGAACTACTAGATCTCCATTGGGGTCCAATTGTCCTGCTACAAACTGGACTTGTTGAAACACACTGTAGCTGGAATGGGATACACACCATTAAAAGAGGAGAAAAGGTAAGGGTTCTGGTCTGGCATATCCTACCCCCAGACCATCTCCTCATGCCTGGCAGTGCGGCCTCACCCAGGGCACAGCCAAGTCAAGTTCTTAAAGCTGCCAACCTCATTCTCCTCGAGGTCGGGTGGGCATGTTCTGTTTTCCATTAGTACGGTCAGTTTGGCTGCTGTCTTTGTTCCCTCCATTGGCCTGGAGGACTTTACAGAATATATAGAAGTTCTTACAAAGTTCACCCAGCAAGGCTTAAATGACAGCCAGCAAAGCCTGTCCTTACCGAACGCTGAAATGCTCTCAATGGAGGAGAAAAGTTGCTCTCCAAAATAAAATAGCCTTGAACATTATTATTGCCTCGCAAGGAGAAACCTGGTGCCATGATCCAAAAAGTGTTGTATGTTCAGAGCTGAATCTGCTAATGTTATCATCTTTAAATCATATAAAAACACAAGTAAACAAACATCCTGAGTGATCGGACCCCCAGCCTAGGGGCTTAGTAAATCAGTGGTTTGAATCATGGGGCTCTTAGTGGAAGAAATGTTACTTATTTTAGGAATCATTATCTTGATCTGTGTTTTCTCTTACAGGTGCCCGTATTACTGCTATGGTATCTGACTCTGGTGCAGCCGGATAACCGCTAAACGAGCCACCTCCACGCTGGTGAGACCCCTTGCTGACCACTCAGGGCACATCGTGGGAGAGGGGGCTGTGTGAAGTTGTAAGAGTCGATCACGAGGGGTAAAATGTTGGAGGAAATAACCAGAGCACATGACTGCCACTTGACCCAAGAACCGGACCCAGACAATCGTAGGCGCCCCACCTCCTCCCTGTGTTCCCACAGTGGGAGCCATTTTCAAGGACACAGCCTTTGAGAGAGCAATGTGTTCCTGAGACTCTCTTGACAGTATATGTGCCTACACCCAGTTAAGGCCTCTAAATAATCCCACATGCCGTGGAGCAACTAGGCCCGTGAGCCACAACTACTGAGCCTGCGCGTCTGGAGCCTGTGCCCCGCAACAAGAGAGGCCGCGATACTGAGAGGCCCGCGCACCGCGATGAAGAGTGGCCCCCGCTTGCCGCAACTAGAGAAAGCCCTCGCACAGAAACGAAGACCCAACACAGCCATAAATAAATAAATAAATAAATAAATAAATAAATAAATAAATAAAGATATCTAAATAAACTCAAGATATGGTGGGTAAGGGCAAAAATCACTCACTTGTGGCCACCCAAGACAAGCCTCGTGAGTAAGTTGCCTTGCTTATTAAACCTGTCACATACCCGTGTGGAGTGGTCTACCTCTTTCTTTGGTCTCTCCTTGCCCTCCATGTACAGGGGCCATTTGTGAGCCAAGAAATTGCTAGTGAAGAAGAGTTCATTTGCCTTGTTTATTCCATTGTCAGTATTCCTCCCTAATGTGGCTGACTGAGGATGATCAAGGTGCTCAGTTTTGCCTCACCCAAATATCTTCTTGGTCTCATCTCAACAAGCCACACATTGACAGTATCAGGTGGGGAACATGGAAAAAGAAAGGTTTTTGCTGGGAAGGAGCTTCTAATGCTGGTATAAGCTTTTTTCCCCCCATTTAGGTCTACACTAGTTACTCTCGATTTGAGCCACTCTCACCCCACCCCAGACCCATGCTCTGCCCTTCTCTGCTGCTCTGTGCCCTGGGATGCTGACCCCTGCAGACTGCATCAGCCAGCCTCTCTGGTGTACAGTTGGACTCCATCAGTAGGAGGTGCTAAGGGGAGACCAGGCAGCAAGGTGAGGCCAGGGCATTCTCCCCCTCCCTCTCAGTTTCAGTGTCTCATCTCCAGCAGTAGTTTCATCCTTCCACAGTCACAGCTCCACCTGGCGGCCCCTCCGTGGTGACTCCAGTTCTCACTGGGCTCTTGTAACTCTCCTTCCTCCCCCTGCTTCTTCACGCTGCTTCTTCAGCTGAAACAGTGTCCCACTGTGACTGGCCTCGGGGTGACCCATCATGTTTAGTTTGTTGTTTCAACCCTGTCCCCATCTCTGTGAGTCAGTCCTTTCACTAAAGTCCCTTCTTTTAAGCACTAGGCTGATTCTATTTCCAGCCTGATATAAGAGCTCTCTCTCAAAATTTATTCTTGAACTTTGGAGTGTGAGGAGACAGATGTGACCTGTCCTGTGTGTGTTAAAGCTCTTCAGACCACTGTAAAGTAATTTGGGGCTAATGCCTCAAGGTTAATACCATAGAGTGTATTACTTCTTCCATTCTGTTCCAGACGGGAACATCTCATGGGCAGGGATGACTTGGGTTGGGCAGAATTTGTATCTTCCTGAGTCCCCGGACTACATAATGCCAACTAATATCATCTTAATCCACCATTATTTTTTAACAAATGCTTATTTATTTCTTCATGTGGTCTGGGCAGATCTCCAAAGAGCAGCATCCATGAAGTGTTAGCGTAGTGTCACAATATTAGGAATTGCATAACAGACCATGCATTCTGAGTAGTAAGGGGGCTTTCCTTTTGAAAGAGACCATGCAGGTAATTTGAATTTTAGCAGGTACAGAACTAAATCAACAAAGCCAAAACAAGTTGGAAAGCTTCCCTAGAGGGACCTTAGCTATAAGGTGAAGACATCTTACATTTTAAGGAGAATTTCTAATCAATACACACATATCTGAGAAACTCTGTAAAGAAGAACATTTATTTTCTCAGCATATGTGGGGCTGGGGATGGGGACAATGCTGATTGTCAAACAGGGAGCTTTCCTACTTCTGTTTTTTTCTGTTTCTATAAAATCCCTGCTGAACCACAGTGCCCAATCCCGGCTTCCCAGTCCATGGGGATAGTCTGTGGATTCTGCTCTAGGACCTGAGCTGCACCTGTCACTGGGAGAACTTCTTGCCTCCAACCTCATGTTGCTGTGGCCATTGCTTCTGGTCCTTGGTGGGTAGGATGCTGGAGCAGGATTTGGGGGCAGACAGGGCAGAACCACCTGTGACTGGGCATCCCAGAACCTCTTCTTCTTCTGCTGGGATGAGTAGGGATGGGCTTCAGCTTCTAACTCAGGACCGATAGGTAATATGCAGATGGGTACTGAGCAGAGCAGGGTTCCCAGGAAAAACAAAGTACTGTGAGTTTCTTTTCCAAATACTGATGTCTTCTCCCTTTGTTTAATAACCATTTCTACTTTGATCTCTAGGAAAATTGGAAAACTTCTTAAAAGGACATCAAAGGAATTTTCTGTTCGGATAAATTCTATTTCTAGCCCATTTAAATCCTACTCTGCCCCCAACCCCACTTCCACTTCAAGCTACTACATTTTTGGCTAAGCTCTAACTTTCCTAGACTTAAATTTTGGAGAGGCTTCAAAGATGATGAGATGAGATTGTGGTTTTTGCTGAAAAATATGACTCTTGTATATGGATACAAACACAGTACTAGATGTAAACAGGGAAAAAGGGAGAAACAGTGTCAACTAGATGTGAGAGGACACCTCCATTTCCTTCCTGACCCTTCCTGGCTTGTGTGTTGTCACCAGGCAGGCAAAATATCTCAAAAAAAAAAAAAAAAAAGTCTTAAAAAGAGAAGGTGGAAGAGGAGAAAATAAATCACAAAACTTCTGAGATTTTACCTACAAAATAACCAACTTCTGGTAAGTGAGATGGACTGTATTTATAAACTGTGGGTCTTACAAAACAAGTGTTTGATTCTACGAGAGTGTTGCTTGCGAGTCAGGGAAGAAGGAAAGATGGAGGGGAAAAATAGAAGGGAAAATAAAGAGAGGAACTGAGGGAGGGAGGATAGAAGGGAAGGGAGGCTGGGGGTAGAGGGAAGAAGGGATAGAAAGAAAGGGGAGAAGAGAGTTGTTGGGAAGGTTCTTAGAGGGTTATAACTTTTTTAAAAAAGATCTTTATCCTGGTCCTGTGGTAACTCTCTGACTCTTCTCTCACAGCTCCTCTCAGGGTGCAGTCAGGTGAGTTACTTGCTTTTTCGTTCTTTTCAGTCTCTGGGAATCATACTTATTCTTCCATGCAAGGAAGGTACCGCCTCTCCCAGCCTCCCAGGGACCAGGGCCTGGACTGGGGTAAAGAGAGCAGGAGGCCAGTGTCTCACCCTCGTCCCAGCCGGGGCAGGAATACTCCAGTGTCACATTCATCTTTGTTACCTGCCTGCTTGATGGGAGAAAGACCCTACCCTGATCCTCCAAGGCAATGAATTCTTTTCCCTTTACTATTAAGCCCTGGGACAGGAAAGAAGTTAACTGTGAAGGAAAAGCAAACAATGCAATGTACTGTTGGGAAAATGTTCTTCTGGTTCTGGCCACAGGAGCTCAACGGCCTCCACCAGAAGCACTGGAGGCAGTAATGGAAAAATATTTATAACAGAGAGAAAACCAGTGGGCTAGGGAGATGCTCTGCATCAAACAAGAACTTCCCTCAGTCTTTTATTTGGATTGCAAACTACCTGTGCCTAACTTGTTTTCCTTCCTTTCCTTTTTTTTAAATTAGAATTCTAATGTAATGAAATAAAGAGGAAAGCTTTGTTTTATATTAGACTGGAAAGTTACATTTTCTTCCTGAATCATTCCTTTGAGAGAGTATTCATTCTATTATAGGGAGGGGAAGTGATACTTATAAATCTAGTACTTTTATGTCTGATGATATAAATTCCATTATATCTAACATAATTTTAAGCAAGAGTGTTCTTAACACATTAGAGGGTCTCTGAATCAGCCCCATAGGATCCAGTGAACTCCCTGAAATCATGGTAAAATGTGTGCATATGTACAATTGTACCTTCCTCTAGGGAAAGGGTCTGTAAGTAATATGTCAAGGTTAAAGGCCACTTATGGTCCAATCCTTGTTCCAGGCTCAGTGTAACCTGGAGTCATCATTTCTTATTCTCTCTTGCCCTGTCATTATTACCAAGTTGGTCACATAAATCTTATTTCTCAAGTATTTCTTTAATCAAATAGATTTCATCTCTATAATCTTTACTGGAAAACTTGCCCAGTCTCAATGTGGAGGAAGAAAACTTTTGGCCTCCAGGAGGGCTTAAGACTTCTTTTTCTTTATCAATATTTATGCCCCCTTGCCCTCCACCCCAACCTCCTAGTCTAATGGTGGAACTTTCAAAGTGGCTAAAAAGTATATAGTAGTTGTCTCTGAACTTATTTGATCACTTTGCTCTATCAAGAAAAAAATTTTCAGCATGCACTTTAAATGTATTACATAGATATAGATCCCTATATTGATGGTGAATGTTGTAAAACATACACAAAAACAGAACATTTTGGGGCTTTCCTGGTGGTGCAGTTGTTAAGAATCTGCCTGCCAGTGCAGGGGACACGGGTTTGAGCCCTGGTCCGGGAAGATTCCACGTGCCATGGAGCAACTAAGCCCGTGTGCCACAACTACTGAGCCTGTGCTCTAGAAACCCCAAGCCACAACTACTGAGCTCACGTGCCACAACTACTGAAGCTCACGCGCCTAGAGTCCGAGCTCCACAACAAGAGAAGCCACCGCAATGAGAAGCCCACGCGCCGTAACGAAGAGTAGCTTCCGCTCCCTGCAACTAGAGAAAGCCACACGCAGCAACAAAGACCCAATGCAGCCCAAAAAAGTAAATAAATTTAAAAATTTAAAAAAAACACAGAAAATGTTTTAATAAGGAAAGATGAGACAATGTTTAATATAATACGAAAGCTCTAAATGCTTTTTCTCCACCTCCTTATGGATCCCACTTTGCATGTTTTTAAAATTGAAGTATAGTTGATTTCCTATTTTCTATTAGATTCTGGTTTTCAGCAGAGTGATTCAGTTATACATATATAACTGAATATATGTAACATATATATTCTTTTTCATATTGTTTTTCATTATAGGTTATTACAATATATTGAATATAGTTCCCTATGCTATATAGTAGTACCTTGTTGTTTATCTATTTTATATATAATAGTTTGTATCTGCTAATCCCAAACTCCTAATTTATCCTTCTCCCCCTTTCCCCTTTGGTAACGATAAATTTGTTTTCTATGTCTGTGGGTCTGTTTCTATTTTGTAAATAAGTCCATTTGTATCATATTTTAGATTCCTCATATAAGTGATATCATATGATATTTGTCTCTCTGACTTACTTCACTTACTCTGATAATCTCTGGGTCCATCCATGTTGCTGCAAATGACATTATTTCACTCTTTTTTATGGCTGAGTAGTAGTATTCCATTGTATATATTGTATTGTATATACGACATCTTCTTTATCCATTCATCTGTCGATGGACATTTAGGTTGCTTCTGTGTCTTGGCTATTGTAAATAGTGCTGCTATGAACTTCGGGGTGCATGTATCTTTTTGAATTAGAGTTTTCACAGATCCCACTTTGAAGACTGGATCTTGACACAATGAGAGAAGACCCTGAGAGCTGGCACTCCTTCCCTCCACCATAAATTTGTGGCTGGAGGGGTGAGCTGGGCAGACAGCCTAAGCAAACCCTCTCAAGTCCAGTCTCTTTCTCCATTCCATTCCTTCATGTCTGACACCACCTCTGTTTTACACTGAAGGGGAATGATCCAAAGTTCAGGCCTGGGATTAAGATTTTTATCAGAACAACAAACATTTTCTCTGCAATTCATCCCAATGTGCTACAATTCCAAATTGATTTTTAATAATTTCTAGCTCCATTGCCAACTGAAAAATTTCCCCAAAAAGAGCCCAAAGGCTGTAGGGCTGGGTCACAGAGCAGTGTGGTGGCTGGCTATTTCTTCTTCAAGGATGGCCACACCCTGAGGTCAGACTGGCGCTCACCAGAGTTTTGGATCTCATCAATACGGAAGGAAGACTCAGGATGTTACTGGTATGAAGTGACGACAGCATCTCACAGTGTCTCAAAGCAGAGTCACCGATCCTATATACAAGTGCAGATTGAACATCAGCGCTGGACTGCCGGGCTGGGTGGGGCAGAGAAGAACAGTAGCTCCCACTCAGACCTGTGTTTGTCTTTTCAACTGTGCTTCCCCCATCCCCGTGGGTGTGGGGTTACAATGACCCATCTGGGTTCTGCTTTATTACCTGCTACCATGGCATCATTTCCCAATAGCTTTGCTCTCCCTCTCAGAAAATAATCCCTCCCTGGAGCATTTATGTATGCCTAGCACTGAAGTATGCTCAGTGAACCAAGAGATCAATAAATCATGGTCTCTGTCTGCAGAGAATGACCCCTAACTAGGAGGAACATTTAACCCAGGTAGAGCCATGAAGGAACAAAGTGATGACGGTGATAATGATGATGAGATGATGATGATGATGATGATGATGACAGAAGCAACAGTAACGACCCCCAGCATTTATAAAAAGTTTACTAAATGCTAAGCCTGAACCCCAGCTGTTGTACTCAATTCAGAACCCCTCTGATGCTCAGAAATATTTGCAGAGGGGAAGACTTGTAGAAAGTTTACCAAGTACTAGGAAGGCACTGCTCAGAGCAGTTTTATGTTTAGTCCTCACAGCAACCCTGTGAAGTAAGGTGAAAGTATCTGTAAAGTGGATACTACTGTCATCCCCATTTTACACATGAGGAACTGAAAGCACAGAGCTTTTAAATGGCCTGCCCAAGGGAACCCAGCAAATAAATGGCACAGCTGGAATTTAAACCCAGGCACTCTGGTACCAGTGTTTGCCCTTTTAACCACCTTGCTACATTTCCTACCTCAACCAGGCCCGTGGAGGGTGGTACCAGTAATAGCTACCATTTGCTGGACATCTCCCGTGTAATGGGTTCTTTATACATCTTATATCTTGTATCACCTTTCTTGTATCTTGTTTCATCTTCATGAGAACTCTATGAAATTGGTATGATTAACCACACTTTATCTTTGAGAAAACTGATGATCAGAGAGATTAATTTATCTACCAAGATCATGCAATGAATAAGTGGCAGAGGTGGGTGGGGACTCCCCAGTCTGTCCCCCTCCCACCATACCCACTGCCCCAAGTTTATCTGGAGATGAGGACGGAGCAAGATCACTGTAGGCTGTGGGCATTAGTGAAGGCTGATGAGTGTGGAGAAAGTGCAAGTTTGAATTTTTGGCTTGTTTGGTAGCAGGGTGATCCTTCCTGAAGGCCCTCAGCATACACCTCCCCGATAAAAAATATGCCTCTGCTGAAACCTTCTACCAGCTCCACCTGCCATAACGCTCAGCAGGTGGTAACAGCCTCCACATCAGGCCCTCACCTGCCCTCTTATGTTTACACAGGAATCCCCGTGTCTGGCATGTTCCTGGAGACCCAGCCCCAGGGGGACCAGGCGGTCGAAGGGAAGATGCCGGTCCTTGTCTGCTCTGTGGCTGAAGGCACAGGGGACACCACGTTCCCCTGGCACAGAGAGGACACGAAGGAGAGTCTGGGGCAGAAAAGTCAGCGTTCCCAGAGAGCAGAGCTGGAGATCCCTGTTATCAGGGAGGGCCACGCAGGGGGCTACTACTGCACAGCTGACAACGGCTACGGCGTCATCCAGAGCGAGGCGGTGAACGTCTCCATGAGAAGTAAGTAGCACTCTCCTAATTAGCCAGAGAGTCCCAACTGGGGTCAGTTTCCTTCTGTGGCAGTGAGGATGGTCCAAGGATGATACGGAACAGGGCCGTGAAGAGGTTAAGAAGCCATCTGAACATGCTAGGATTGTTACCGCCATGGTGGTGGCGGCGGTGGCAGTGGCTACGGTGGCAGAAGAGCTAAAGGAGGATGGCAAGGCGAGACAGGAGGCAGGCTATGTGGCACTGCCAGAGGCATGCGCTCCAGAACTTATCAAAACTCTACGGGAACTGTCTCTGCAGTGTTAGATCAGGAGGTGCGACAGCGGGAAAGAATCCCCGGGGCTCGAGGGATACTGTGTGGACACTTGGGTGAGGATGGAGTGGGTTATAAGTCTGTGCCGGCACGAGAGACCCTCTTTGATGGACCGTCCTCCCTTTATCAGTTCCAGTGTCACATCCTTTCCTCACTTTCAGTACTTCTGGGGCTCAGGCCTTCACTGGGGACGTGGTGGAGCTTCACTGTGAGGACAAGAGAGCATCTCCCCCCATCCTATACCGGTTTTATCATGAAACTGTCACCCTGGGGAGCACCTCGGTGCCTTTTGGAGGAAGGGCATCCTTCAACCTCTCTCTGACCACAGGGCGTTCTGGGAACTATGCCTGCGAAGCCGACAACGGCCTGGGGGCCCAACGTCACGGGAAGGACATGTCCAACATCTCCTTCCACAGTACTAGCTGCCATTATGCCAAACCATGGCTTGTGCGTCCTTTCCATGGATTTTTCCTCTCCCTCAGGGAATCGAAGCTAGCCTAGAGAGGCTGTCAGCTCTCCCAGCCTCTCCTTCTCATTGGTCTAAACAACAGCATTACTGGCCTTCCTGTTTCCCTGTCACTTAACATCATCAGATAGGTGTGAAATAGGTACTGTACTAGGATCAAGGCAGTACTGGAAGTGGGGTAAGTGTACACTCAGAGCTCTCAGCGAGCAAGGAGTTACAACCAAACCTTGTAAATACTTAAGGAAAAAGTAGAAACCCCATGAACAAACCAGATTCTCGGATTCAAAACTTTACTAGGATTATCTCATTTAATCTCCATTAACAACTCTCATTTTACTAATGAGGCAACAAAATTTAGAATAAGTAACTTGCCCACCGTCACACAGCTAATAGGTGCAAAGATAGAACTTTAGGCTAGGGCTACAGAATTGAAAAACTTTGCTCCCTGCCACTATTTTAATATGATGGTTATATAATTTTTTCCCTTTAATTTATTATTGTGGAGAAGTGCATTAATAGATTTCCTAATATGGAACAATTATTGAATTCCTGCTATAAACCCTTCTTAGTTGTTATATCATCATAGGTAGCAGCTACATACAACTTACTAATATTTATTTCAAATGTTTGCATCTTTATTTAAAAGTGAGTTTTATTTTTTGAACTAGTTTTGGTTTCAGGGATAGGTTAGCCTCATAAGAATGTTTTCAGCGGTTTTCCATATTTTCTGTGCCCTGCAGCTTAAAACCATATTGGAATTATGTGCTATTTGATAAGTCTTTGGAACTAGCCCAAACAACATTCTGAGCCTGTTAGATCTTTACCTCCATTGTCAAATCTTCTTTTCTATTATTCTCCAAATTTTCTGTCCTTTGTTAAAACAATTTGGATGATTTTACCCAAATTTAATACATAGGATTCTCATCGAATTTTCAGACAGCCTTTACAGATGTGATTATGCTCTCTTCTCATTTCTGGTTTGTGTGACCCCTTTCTTAATCATATTTGCCAGAGGTTTGTCTTTATTCCTCTTTTTAAAGAGCCAGGTTTTTTTTTTTTTTTATTCAAATCTATTTGGTGTTTGGTTTTCTAATTCATTTATTTCTCCTTAACTTCAGTACATCTTTCTTCCTTTTTAAGTTTATTTTATGTGGTCCTTTAATGTCTTATTCATTTTTCATCTTTATTTGTTTCCTAATAAATGCATTTAAAACTATGTGGTTTCTTCTCAGTACCATTTTATCTCATCCTACAAGTTTTGATGCATAATATTTTTATTTGTCTAATTTGTCTAAGCATGTGAAATATGTTTCACATATTTATTTTATAACTTGAGACAACAATTTCTTATGAATACAGTTTTATCCTCTATTTTATTAATTTCTTATAGATTTCTTTTTTAAAAACTTTTCATTATAGATTTTTTTTTATTATCCTTGTATTAAATTTTATCAAAGAATATGGTCTGCAAAATTTTTACATTGGGGATTTACTGAGAATTTCTTTATGACCTAACACACAGTCAACAGTTTTCTAGATACTATAAATGGAATTTGAAAAGAACGTGAATTTTCTGTTTAGGATATACAAAGTTCAGTATTTTTTTTTTATTAAATTAAGCTAGCTGCTTGATTTATTCAGTTTCTATAGAGTCTTACATATGTTTGCTCTTTTTAATCTATTAGTTTTTGAGAATCATATTCACATTATTACCTATAATTCTTTTCAATTTAGCTTTTTACAGAGGCTTTGCCAAGAACTTGGTAATTGACTGTGTAAGATGTGGCATTTTGGTTGTTAATGACAGAAATCCCATACAAAAGGGCTTGGTCCAAAAAAAAAAAAGAAATGAAATTGGTGGGAAGGGTCAGGTATGGACATGGCCTAATGTGCAACTGGCCAAGCAATCTGTCTTTGCCTCCCCTCTTCCCCCTGCATTTCTCCATTAGCTTAATTCTCAGACAGGCAAAGCTGGCCACTGACATCTCCAGGCTTATATCCCTCCTTTTTGCTAGATATCCCAGAGAAAAGAGTCTCTTTACACATTACTCCAGTTTAAAAAACAAAAACCAAATAAATAGGCAGAGATTATGGATTGACTGGTCTGTGTGATGTGTTCACCCCTTTCCTTCTGCAGAGAACATGAGCCTGTGATTGGTGAAGTCAGTAACAGCGTGGAGCAAAAGAAAACTGAGTAACTCAATTGACCTATTCTAGGCCTTTCCCTATTCTAAGCCTTGGTGTCCATTTCTGGGAAAGATCTAGTTCTAACCTCCTCTTTTTCTAAGATCTTTCTGGGCTCATAAGAATCAAACCATAAGTCTCTATGTGCCCATATTCCTTTGTTTTCAGAAAGCAAAACTTTTCCTAGATGTCTTTGAGTGAGGGCCTTAGGTGGGGTGGGATGCTCTTAGGAGATGGTAATAGCGTGGGATAGAGCAAAGCTCTGTGGTTCCCAACTCAGCAAGCCCCCTACCCCGACACCACATATCACCACCACTATCAAACAACCTCTCTTAACACTGGGAACTGCCCTAAGAGGACATTTCTTTCTTTCTTTCTTTCTTTTTTAATTTGTTTATTTTTTTTTATTTTTGTCTGCGTTTGGTCTTCGTTGCTTCTTGAGGGCTTTCTCTAGTTGCGGTGCGCAGGCTTCTCATTGCAGTGGCTTCTCTTGTTGCGGAGCACAGGCTCTAGGCATGCGGGCTTCAGTAGTTGTGGCACACGGGCTCAGTAGTTGTGGCTCACGGGCTCTAGAGCGCGGGCTCAGTAGTTGTGGCGCACAGGCTTAGTTGCTCCGCGGCATGTGGGATCTTTCCGGACCAGGGCTCGAACCCGTGTCGCCTGCATTGGCAGGTGGATTCTTAACCACTGCGCCACCAGGGAAGCCCAAGAGGACATTTCTGAATGCGCTCTGACCCCTTCTGTTTGCAGAACATCCACCTAAAATCCGCTTGGTGAATGGTGCCCACCACTGCAACGGGCGGGTGGAGGTGGAAAAGGAAGGTCGCTGGGGCACCGTGTGTGATGACGGCTGGGACATGAAGGATGCGGCTGTGGTGCGCCGGGGGCTGGGCCGTGGAGCAGGCAAGCACACACCTGCAGGCATGTTGTATCTGCCAGTGGCAGAAGAGGACCAATCTGTATTTATTCAGGTAGCCCTGTGCAATGGGACAGAAGAGGCCCTGGCTGGATGTGAACAGGTTGAGACCTTTGACTGTGGGCACGATGAGGATACAGGCGCAGTGTGTGAAGGTGGGTGACGGCAGGGCCTGGGGCATGGGAACTGGCTTACCCGCCTCCGAGGCCCTTCTCTATGCTGCCTCCAATCCACCTTGATACTCACCATCGCCCCTGCCGCCTTTAGAACCACTCACCCATTCTACACTAGCATGTGGTCAGTACAACACCGTTAGTTCACATTAGGTAGTCCAGAATTATAAAGGACTCGCTTATGCATGCTATTATTAGCCTGTATCTGCCATCTCAAAAGATAAGATGTTGGCATTTTCACAGCCATGAGTTTGGCCATAATACCAGGAAAATAATTATGAAACCATAGAATTACACAGTTTGAGTGATTTTAATCCGGGTCACACTGCTTATATTGTTCTATAATCCCAGCAGCTCTTCTGCGTTCTCTCCCCTAAACAACTCTACTCATCAAAATGAATCCCAGAATAGAAGGAACACTGGGTGGGGAAGATCCAGGTGCTCCTTCTCTCTCCAGATCCTGATGGGACACGGGGTGGGGGATGGGAAGGACATTGGAAAGACTCTGGGTCCGTCAAGGAAACCAGGCCACAGACTGAGGGTGGAAGTGAAATAAAGCAAGCCCACTGCAGATCCCAAAGCCTCTATAACACTTGTGACTAGAGCAGAAGCCAGTGGGACTGCTCCCTCAGGCCCAGCCGCAGACCCTATCTCTGGCGGATCACCCCAGTCCCCTGGGCCGGGAGTGCAGAAGCAGCCCTTGAGAGGTGGTGAAAAGAAGGGTCTTTAGAACTATTGAGCCCATGCCCCGTTTTAGGAGCATCTAAAGGCCTGTGGCTCATTCAGGGAAATGAATCAGCTTTGGAAACCGGAAAGGATCCAGGATTTATAGTCAGCTATGCAGAGCTTGGGACCTGCCTGCCTCACCCACTTACCAGCCATAGAAGTAGCAAACTTCTCTGAAACTCATTATCTCTGTCAGAAAAGTGGGATAATACCTGGCCCAGCTTCCTCACAGAGCTGGAACAAGATTGAAAACTCATCACTCATAAAAACCTTTTGGAAAGAGCAAAGTCCAGGAAGAAGCACCAGGGCCTGCTCCAGCTTACTGATTTGGGATGGTCTCCATGAGAGGGACAGGTCTGGGGCTCAGGTTTGGCCTTCTTCCTTATACTGGGCCTCACCTCTCCAGGGAGACCCTGTGAGTTTGTCCAGAAAATCTCTTTTCAGATCTCCCTCTTTTTACCACCATTTTCCATTTTCTCTACAACATTCTGGCCTAGTTCTTTTTGAAGGTATGGAGACTAGAGACTGGAGACTGAAGAGGCCTCAGGTTCTCTCCTTTTTGGCCTCCCAGGCCTGGTTGGTCCAACAGTTCGGGACAGACCTTAATGCTTTACCTGCAGCTCCATTGCAGCTCCCCTCAACAGGACTCTAAATTGCTCTTCTGAGCCAAAGTTTCAACTGTGCCTGCATCTGGAGCAAAATCCAGCTCCCAAAGAAGCCAAGCTTGAAGAAATTCTCCCTCCATACTGACACCTTGGTCCCAGCCCTGGCTTTTCCAGTCTCTTCCAGAATTGCCTGGGGATCCCAATACTACTTCCTTGGGCAGATGTAGCAGCTCCTGAGGTGAAATAAGCAAGGAATTAATTGAGATGGGCCCTACATCTGATGGTAGACATGTGGGCATATAAAACAGACAAAACAAAAGAAAATGTGGGGACTTCCCTGGTGGCGCAGTGGTTAAGAATCTGCCTGCCAATGCAGGGGACATGGGTTCGAGCCCTGGTCCAGGAAGATCCCACATGCCGTGGAGCAACTCAGCCCCTGCGCCACAACTACTGAGCCTGCACTCTAGAGCCTGCATGCCACAACTACTGAAGCCCATGCACCGCAACTACTGAAGCCTGCATGCCTATAGCCTGTGCTCCACAACAAGAGAAGCCACCACAATGAGAAGCCCATGCACTGAAACAAAGAGTAGACACTGCTTGCCGCAACTAGAGAAAGCCCACGCGCAGCAACAAAGACCCAATGCAGCCAAAAATTAAAAATAAATAAAAATAAATAAATAAATTTTTAAAAATAAATAAAGAAAGAAAAGAAAAGAAAAGAAAATGTGGGTACAGTATTTAATTTTGTTTCCAAGTGACTTGGGAAGAAACTAGGTCCTAAATAATTTCTTTTTAAAATATTTTCTTAAATTACAAATATAAAGCATATTATAAAAAGAATAGTATACAAAAAAGAAAATGAAAATTAGCCAAAATTTTAATACTCAGAAGTACCTGCTGTTAATATTCTGATAATTCTAAAATGTTCTATGAATATATAAATATATATGAATGAGTATATGTGTTTTTATATTTTATACATATATGTGTGTGTGTGTGTGTGTGTGTGTGTGTTTGTGTGTGTTTTCACAAAAACTGACCTCTCAGGAGAATCTTGTCCTACCCGGTTAGGTGGAAATTTTCTTGCCCTTTTGGAAGGCTGAGATCTTCTGCCAGCATTCAATAGATATTCTGTGAGAATCATTCCACATGTATCAGTAGATGTATTTTTGATGTGTTTGTGGGAGGAGGTGAGCTTCATGTCCTACTACTCAACCATCTTGATCGCTCCCCTCAGGAGAATGTTGATTCATAAGGTCTTTTATTCTGCTGAGTATCTTGATTGGATTTGGGTGTGCCAACTGAAGAAAAGGAAAAAGCCACGTGCTCCATGATGTAACCCATCCTGTGAGCCCCCAAAACTTCAGTAGTGTCTAAGTCTCAAAAAATATTTGAGTGGGTGGTTTCTTTTAGAAATTTGTAACTAAGTTTTGAATCTTAGTGGATATGGGAAGAAGAAAACTGAAAATATATATTCCTTCATTAACAGTTTTCCTAATAATGAATAATTATCACAATCTTACCTGGCTGTGACATATATTAATATCCTACTGAATCCAATTTGATAGTATTGATATCTTATGTAAAACTTTCGCATAGATATTCATAATGAGGATTTCTCTGTAGCT
Organism: Balaenoptera borealis; assembly: GCF_965194805.1. Classification (NCBI taxonomy): domain Eukaryota; kingdom Metazoa; phylum Chordata; class Mammalia; order Artiodactyla; family Balaenopteridae; genus Balaenoptera; species Balaenoptera borealis. The sequence goes on along the minus strand of NC_138860.1, from coordinate 79,819,866 downwards.
TTTTATGCTTTCTTTGAAAAGCTTTGATCAATGCTGTGTTGGTTTCTTTTTTTTTTTGGATTGTATTTTATTTGTTTTTTTATACAGCAGGTTCTTATTAGTTTTCCATTTTATACATATTAGGGTTTCTTATTATTTTGGAAGTTTTCTTTCTCTGGGATTGCTCAAAAAATTTTTAAATACTACTAAATTTGTCTTTTCCTTGAAGACTAATTAATATTAGTGTGTGAAACCATCTGGCTTGATATGTTTGTACATGTGGCTCCTAACAATGTTCTCATTGTTTTTCATGATTATTGTTCTGTTTATTTAACTGCCTCTACTTGCAAAAAAAAAAAAAAAAAAAGTAATTTATATTTTTTAGAAAGTCATCCATTTAATGTAGGTTTTCAAAAGTTGTGTATTTACTCATTGTCCCCTCTTTCTTTTTTTTTTTTTTAATTTATTTTATTTATGGCTGTGTTGAGTCTTCGTTTCTATGCGAGGGCTTCCTCTAGTTGCAGCAAGCGGGGGCCACTCTTCATTGCGGTGCGCGGGCCTCTCACTATCATGGCCTCTCTTGTTGCGGAGCACAGGCTCCAGACGCACAAACTCAGTAGTTGTGGCTCACGGGCCCAGTTGCTCCGCGGCATGTGGGATCTTCCCAGACCAGGGCTCGAACCCGTGTCCCCTGCACTGGCAGGCAGCCTCTCAACCACTGCCCCACAGGGAAGCCCTGTCCCCTCTTTCTTGATCAGTCTATTCAGTGGTGTATCTATTTTTCATAGAAAAGCTTTTGAGCTTATTCATATATTCTGTTGGCATTTTTCTGTTTGTTTTATTCAGTAATGTTTGCTTTTATCTTAATTAGTTTTGTTGATATTTTCCTGTTCTTAATTTCAATGCTTAGTTCATTTCTTTTCATTTTTCCTTGTTGGTACTCTTTCCAATTGTTTAAAGACCAGTTTTAATCATATCCCATAAGTTTTGATAGGTAGTGTTTTGATTATAATTATTTTCAAGTCTGTAATATCAGTTTTATTTTCTTCTTTGACCTTGAAAATTATTTAAAAGAGGGATTTTTTTAATCACCTGATGAAAGGATTTTTCCCTTAATTTTGTGATTTTTAAAATAATTTGATTGCTTTTATAATATTTAAAGGTTTTCTTTGTGACCTAAAATATGGTCAATTTTGATAGATCATCTATGAGTACTTAAAAGAAAGTGAATTCTCTGTTACCAGAATCAGAAGTTCAATATATATTCATTAGGAACTTCTTATTAATCATATATCATTAGAATCATACACACCCTTATTTTTTATCTACTTGATCTGCTGTGGGTCTACAGGCATCATTTGTTTTTGTCGTTGTGATTAAGTTTATTTCTCCTTCCATTTCCTGCAGTCCATGTGTCAAGTATTTTGATGGCATGATATTTAATTCCAAAGATTTATGAGGCTTAGAGCTTTCTCACATATTTTAGCCTTTTCCACTCTCATTCAGTGTTTTTTGCCTTCATATGTCTCTGTCCAATCTTTCACTTCTAACTTTCTGAGCAACTTTCCTTTAGATATGTCTCTTATATGTAGCATATAGGTTTTTTTTTTTTTGGTTTTGGTTTTGGTTTTTAATTGATTTTATCCAAGTATAGTTGATTTACAGTGTTGTGTTAATGTAACATATAGTTTTTTGGTTTTGTACTGAATACAACATTTATTTTATTAACAGTTTGCTTTTTTATTCTATATTTTCTCTTCTTATTACTTCCTTCATTTTTGTGTTTGTTTTGTTTTCCTTCCTCTCTATTTTGTCACCTCTGGTGCCTAGTTAATCGCACTTCTCAGCTCATGCTCACTCCCGCTGTGGGGCCATACCTATTTTCTCTAGTTTTCCTTATTTACGGCCTTGTATCTTTAGTTGTTATTCTCATTCCTTAGCCTCCAATCATTCTAATATGTTTGATGTGTTTCCTTCACTTACATGTGTTGAATATTATTTTCGGTGAGTCTAAATATTTTATTTACCTATGGTATTGCTCTGTTTTTCACTTGGTGCTATTTTTTGATCTACCCATGTTGCTGTGTGTACATCTAGTTCATTGCTCCTAACTTCTGCACATTATTCCACCACACTTTCCTTATCTAATCCCCCAGTGATGGACACCTAGATTATCCCCAACTTGTCACTACTGCAAACACTGACAAACTTCCTTTTTCATGTCCCACCAAGGACCTGTGTGAGAATTTCTCTGAATATATATATCCAGGAGTGGGATTAATGCAACAAGTACTGACAAGTGGTCCCCCAAATTGCTACTGCCTCTATCAGTGCATGACCATCCCCTAACCTGACATCCCAAGTAACCCTTGGCATTAATTAGTGATTCAATTTTGCCAACTCAGTGGGCGTAAAGAGAGATCTCACTGGCATTTTTGTTTCCATTTTTCTAATTATCACATGCTTGTTAGCCTTCTGGGTTTCCTCTTCTATGAAATAACTGCTTGCCCATTTTTTAAACCTGTTTTTAATTGAAGTATAGTTAATTTACAGTGTTGTGTTAGTTTCAGGTGTACAGCAAAATGATTCAGATATATATATATATTCAGATACTAGTAGTCTATGGAGGAGTTCAAGCACCAGATTCTTACAGATATGAGTAACTCAACTTTACTCCAGATCCTGCAAAAAGGGCAGAGCTGTGGCAAAAGGCTGAAGCAAACCCCAGGAGCTTCACATTCTGGGGATATAGGGAAAAAAGCCTCTGGCGTAGTGATGACTGGGAGAGAATGCAAAGCTCACCGGGTATGGGAAGAGAGTCAATAATCCCAGGCTCATATAAGCAGTGTCGGAGGGACCAGTCTGCCAGACTGGCGCTGAGAAGAGGGGGACTGTATTTGTTTCTTCTTTTTCAGTTTCGGTCTTGGAAACAGGACTCTGCTTAAAAGCAGATAGGTCCTGTCAGCCATCCTGGTCTCCTCTATTTCCCATCGGTGCATAAAACTGGGGAAGCTATCATGATATTACAGTAATCTCAAGATTTATCATTCCTCTGCATCCCTATAACCTTGATCCTTCCAATCAGTCAAACCACCAAGTATTTACCGTAATTATGGGGATGGGGTGCCCATCAGCTGACCACAGAGGTTGTGGGGGTATGAGGAGTGATCCCTCCCGACACTAAGCTGGAAAACAATTGGGAGCCACCACTCACAAACCTGGAACATTACAGAAGAGAGAGAGACAGTATAGACTGGAGCAGAGAGAAGACGGGGTCATGGCCACACTTGAAACACTTGGGCTTGAGCTAAGTGTGGAAACATGAGAAGAAAGAGGGATTTATGGTCTTTGGGGTGTCCTTCAAATGAGGGTTAATGTCGTCCAGTGTCCTCCCCCAGATCTACCCGATAAGCCCCCAGGCACATGCCCAATGATGTCACTGTAGCTGCTCACCCTGACCCTCCTAGGGAAATCAGAATTCCTGAAATGCGTTCTTGTTTCAGGAGGCCATATGTTCCTAAGCAAGGAGGTAAGAATTCCGCCCATCTCCACAGATATATGTTTTAAATTGCCTCTGATTTTGTGTAATGGATGCTGTGATACACCACCCAGATCCTGTCAGGAATGGAGGACTTATTCCCCCAGGTGCTGGGATTTCCACTGGCAGATAAGCCTGCAGTCATCGGCCCTCTTGGGAAAGTGCCTTGGTCACTTTATTTAAGATCACTTTCCTTTCCCACAGTAATGCATCCAATGGTTGATCATCAGTCACTGTGGTATAGAAGCAGAACCCCTTCACTCCAACTCAGGACCACTTTGAGAGAACATCCCAGCCCACGCTATCTATGGGGGCTGGCTGAGACCTTTGTGGAGACCGCTTCAAAGCTCAGCTTCAGCTTCTCCCTCTATACAAGCTTGCTTCCTTTGGCAATTTTTGACACTGAGATCACTCCCTGATGAATTTCCTACATGCTAATTTCCATGTCAAGGTCTGCTTCTCTGGAAACCCAACCTGTGACATCTTGTGCTCACCCAGTGAGCTCTGAATCTAGAGTGATCATTGAGTCCCAGCCCAGCCCCTTCCCCAGAGCAGGGGTAAGTTATTGAGAGAAGCTTTTTCTTGTCTTCTCAGTGAAAAAGAACAACACGTTCTCCTGGTGCACAGCAAGCAGAGAGAATTTCTGGGGAGGAGCACTCGGTACTTCCAGAGAGTGAACTGTTGTGAGGGAGAGTGATTCTGTGCAGCTGGGAATAGCCATGACCATATTTTTAGGGGATGGGTAAATGTCACTATGAGAAGTACATTTGCGTTCACTCATCTCAACCAGCAATTCCCAAACTAGGGTCATTGTCCCCAGAGAGATCATGAGAACTTTTCAAGGATGACCCAGAGACCAGTCCTATAGAACACATTTAGCTACTTTTTTCTTTTTTCAGGCCACGCCGTGCAGCATGCGGTATCTTAGTTCCTCAACCAGGGATCGAACCCAAGGCCCCTGTATTGGGAGCGCGGAGTCAACCACTGGACCACCAGCGAAGTCCACATTTAGCTACTTTACATGGCAGAGCCTATGAGATACCTTGCTACCTCCTTGGTGCTACTGCTATTATTTGTGGTGATGGTAAAAAAAGGTACTGAAGGGCCCTGGGAAGATCGCCATGTGGAATTTATGGAAATCCAAGATCAGGAGGGTTGCACAGAAAAATGCTGTCCAAAATTCCTCATAAGAGCTCTAGGGGTGATTGCTCTGAACGTAAGGTCAGGACTGTGGGATGCTGTATATTAGGAATGGACTATTTGCCTACTCTAGCCCCCTTGAGTAGATGGAGAGATGGGACGGGATATTTGTGGAAACAGTGAGGGCTTTTCTAACAGCTCCTTTATCTCTGTCATCTCCAGATTCTCACTCTGCCATAACCATCAGGGCTCCTGGGATTCAGAATGACATGGGGGACATGGTGGAGCTTCACTGCCAGGCCTAAAGAGAGAGTCTCTCCCTCAATCTTGTATTCAGTTTTATCATGAGGATGTCACCCCGGGGAGCATTTCAGCCCCTTTTGGAGAAGGACCATCCTTTGACCTCTCTCTGACCCAGAGCGTCTGGGAACTACGCCTGTGAGGCTGACAAAGGCCCCAGGACCCAGTGCAGTGAAGCAGAGACACTTTTTGTCACTGGTTGGCTATCCCTGGGCCATGAGCCACAAGCCACTGATCTGACACATAATTTCTACCCTTGTGGCCCAAAACTACTGTCTGATTTGAGAACATGTGGCAGTACCTCTGACAAGTTGCCCAAGTGAGAGATATCTAAGAACAAGATTTCTCAGTATAGTGATTCTAGCTTGCGCACTCAAAAAGCTTTGGGCACCATGCTTCCTGTGTCATCGGGTCTCAGTTAAAGAAACAGAACCACTAGGCAATATATAGACTAAAGAATATTACTGTAGGGATTTGGCATTACACAATTTTGGGAACTGTCAAACTTTCTATGGTTGGGTTGAAGATGGACTGGTTAAAGAGCTTTCTGTGTCTGGTGTGGCAGCCTGAAGTCCACAGAGCAGGCATTTAGGAGAAGCAAGGGCACTCTGGAACCTGCACGAATGAGTAGCACCTATGAGAATGAGCTGAGACCTGCATTAGTCGCTGAGAATTGCAAACCACTCACTTTGATGATGAGGTTGCCCTGCAGGAGAAGTCAGCACCTTCATCACTAAGCTAGACGTGAACGAGGCCCAGGAGTCAGAGAGCTGAAGGAGACGATCTGGTAGGAGCTGAGCTGCAGGCTGCTGCCCCACACCAGCAAAGTGAGCTACTAGAGAGAGGACCACACAGGGCCTTGGGTACAGCTATGCCTCTCAAAGCAGAAAAAGAATAGAGAGCCACTACTTTACTTCCACCTTGCGAACCTTGCACAAATATCTCGTGTGGTCCACGCTTACGTGGAACTATGCAGGGGAGGGAATTCTGGGAAATTTAATTCCTGCTTAACTAAGTTGACACAGTGTAAGTCTACCACACTTCCCATCCTGAGCTACTCCCCCTAACTGGGGAGGAAGCACGATATGATGGCAATATCCTGAATTTTTTTAGTCAGACAGACTTGGATTCAAAATCCATCTCTACCAGACATGTGTCTTTAGGAAAATTATCTAATCCTGCAGAGCCTTTCAGCTTCCTCTTCTATAACACGGGCATGTCAATTCCTAGTTTGTTAAATGGGAAATGGACTTGAATGTGAAGATGCAAACTGCCTTACTAAGCATTGGTTCTCTTTCTTTTCCACCAATTATTGATTCTCTTACAGGCTACTGGAGTAAAGATTAAATAATATCTTTATTGCTCAGTCCACACCTGTCACCTTTTCCTCCTGACAACTTCTCAAAGATTCACTACATTCTGGGGGACAAAGAAAGAGTGTGTCCTGTATCACCTAAAAGTCCTACCCATGCCATGGGCCTTCCAAATGCAGTGATCATTGAGTCTGTGTCTCCTAGAGTTCCCAGGCCCTGTGGACTTCCCAGCATGGCTAGGCCTTCACCGCCTGAGGGGACTTTCAGACATGCAGTCTGTTTCCCTGGCCTGTGGTGGATGCATATCTCATGAGGTCATTTGTTCAATCTTGACTGCATATTGGAATCACTGAGGGGCTTTAAAAGGTATGGATGCCTTGGGTCTCCCTTCCAAATTCTTTAAGAATCTGACGTGATGCCCGGGAATCAAGATTTTCTAATTCATTTTATTCCCCAGGTGATTCTAATATTTAGACAAACTGAAAACTACTTAAGATCTTACAGACCCCTGCATTGATTGCTGGCCCTGAGACGGATTGTGTCCTCATTCACTAGATCATCCTCCATGCTGCTGATATTCTGATTTTCTTTGGATCCAGAAAAGAGAGTGATGGGTAAACTATATTTGGTCTTGTATTCGTTTTCCAGGACTGCCGTAACAAAGTACCAGGGTCTGGGTGGCTTAAACAATAGAAATTTACTTTCTCACAATTCTGGAGGCTGAAAGTCCCAGGTCAAGGTGTTGGCAGGGTTGGTTTCTTCTGAGGTCTCTCACCTTGACTTGCAGATGGTCGTGGTCTTCCTGTGTCTTCACATGGGCTTCTCTCTGTATGTGTCTGTATCCAAATGTCCTCTTGTTATAAGGACACCAGTCATATTGGGATTACAGCCCACCCTAATAGTCTCATTTTAACTTAATTGCCTCTTTAAAGGTTCTATCTCTAAATACAGTCACATTCTGAGGTCCTACGGGTTAGGACTTCAACACATGAATTTCTGGAGTGTATGACTCAGCCCATAGCAAGTCTCCTCCGTTATATCCTGTTGGTCAATTTAAAGCTTACTCATGACCACCTAATGTCTAACCACAATAGCCTGATAGGACTTCCCATTCTTACCTTCTCTGCAGCGACTGACTATTAGTTTGCAACCTCATCTCTCTAGCAAATCTTTCCCTTGCTCCCCTAAATCTCTCGGGGCTCAGTCTTACTCCAACCTCACGTTTGCTCTGTCCTTTGTGGACTTCTTCATCCTTTTGACGGATTGTTTCTCAGGGCCTGATTCTTCCCTCTAGCCTTTCTACTCTCAAGAATCCCATCACTTTCAAAGCTTTAACTATGGCTTCTATGCAAATAATTCAAAAATCTGTATCCCCTAACTTCTTTCCTGAGCTCCATGTTTAAAGGACTGTTCCACTACTAGAAGTTTTGTTCAGGCATTTCAGTCATCTCAACTTCAGTCATCTCATCTAGAATCAAAAACCTCTTCTTCTACAGAACTAGTTCCCTTCCTCATGTCCTATTTCTGTTGTAGATTTCAACATTCTCTCACTGGCCCCAGCTGCCATCTCTGAGTCACTCCTATCCTTTCCTGTTCCTTGCCTCAAGTCAGTAAGGACAGCATTTGTCACTACCTTTTATTCTAAACTCTTGTCAATCTCCCTTCATCATAGTTCTCCCCTCTTCCCTGTATCATTGTCACTCCTAGAAAAGTGTCCCCATCAGCACAGAGACTGAAGTTCTCTCTTAGATCAGGGAGTCTGTCTGTGGTCCCCACTAGCTCAAATCTGTGAGCTCTGAGCCCCATGGGAACCACAGAGTGGGCTACTGAACCCCTCCAACTCACACAACATAGTCCCTATGGGGGACATGAACCTCCGCCCTTGACTCACACAGCTGAACATGGACAGTTCCACTCTGCAAGAAAAAGGGCACTAGTGTGTGTTGAGGTGGGAGTTGATTGAATCTGTCTTCCAAGTGATCAGATATCTAACCCACATCCCTCAATCTTCTTGAGAACTTCCACTCTCTCACAGAGTCGGTTTTGGTGAGCAAGGCAAGAAAAATCAATCTCAAAACACCTCTTTCTCTCCCTTCCTAAGCCTGGATGGTAAAATAAGCAACCAGATGCTAAGTAGAGAAAACTTGTCCTGAAAGGGCACATTGTTTCTCTGTTTTTACAGAGGTCACATTAAGTTAAGCTGTCCTTTTGTGTCAGGCTGACCATAGCTACCAGTGGCTTCTGTTCTTAGATACTGGAGCTGCCCTGAACAGACCTGCCTTCTCCCTATGCAAAAGGAGGGAGAATGCAGAAAGCATTCTTCAACAGATTCTTGTCTTCATGACTCTGCAAGCAAAGAACTGAATAGATACTCAAAGAGAAAGCAATGTTTTTGGTGCTAAACGTCTGCTGGAATGTTCAGAACTGACTTACCAACTGCAAACTCTTTGGAGCTGTTGTTATGAAACGTCTGTTATATAATATGCATGGCCTAAGGTATAGAGAGAGAAATATGAGTCAGACATAGTTCTTCACTGTTAGGGAGTTTCATAATCTAGTATCAGACACGTATATGTAAAGATTCCTCTTTAAATCCAGTGTTCTGGAGCTCCCTGGTGGTCCAGTGGTTAGGGCTTGGCGCTCTCCCTGCCATGGCCCAGGTTCAATCCTTGGTCAGGGAACTATGATCCCGAAAGCTATGTGGCATAGCCAAAATAAATAAATAAATAAATAAATGCAGTGTTCTGACAGAAGTAGAATCTATCTTTACAGTTGGTGAATTTTATTAAGGTTCTATAAAATTACTAAGAATAGTTCTCTTAGAGGCTTACTGTGTGCCCACTCTGGAATGAGCAACTTTACCAGCATTGTGACTTTTAACCATCAGAACAGCCCTCTAAGGAAAATTATGTTCTTTCCAGTTTATAAAGTGAGAAGTAGGTAACCTGTTCAAAGTCTCATGACTAGAGATGGTGGGCTAGGGTTCACACTAAAGTCTGTCTCCCCAGCTGGTAACCACTGCTTTCTATGGCCTCCTCAAAGGTACGTTTAAACTGGGCAGAGTAAGTAAAAGTTCAGTAGATAGGAAATAAGGAACAGGATAGTACCATTTGGGATTGGCAGGGGAAAAAGCCACAAAAATATGCAAAGTCACAATGTGTTTAGAGGTTGTTATGGACTGAATTGTGCCTCACCCACCATTCATATGTTGAAGCCCCAACCCCCAATGTGATTGTATTTGGAGACTGGATCTTTAAGGAGGTAACTGAGGTTAAATGAGGTCGTAAGGACACCAATATGACTGGTGTCCTTAGAAGAAGAAGAACTGGCACCAAGAGTGTGCTTGCACAGAGGAAAGGCCACGTGAGGACACGGTGAGAAGGCGGCCACCTGCAAGCCAAGAGGAGAGGCCTCACCAGAAACCAGCCCTGATGGCCCCTTGATCTTGGACTTCCAGCCTCCAGAACTGGGAGAAAATTAATTTCTGTTTTTTAAGCCACCCAGTGTGTGGTATTCAGTATGGCATCCTGGGCTGACAGATACAGAGGTCAATGAGTAAAATGATACAGAGACATTAGACAGGCAAGTTGGAACTTGACTGTAAAGGGCACTGAATGCTCCAATAAGGAGCTCTTGACTTGGTTGGTGCAGGAAACCTCTGAAGGTTGATAAGAGAATATGAAACACTGTTCATCCTATTTTACGAATACCCTGTTGGTGGGTGTATGGAGAGTCTGAAGAGTAGAGAGACTGATGAGGAGGTTGAGAACACAGGTAACACACTTTTCCCAAGCCCAGGCCAGCAGTGCAGAGTCCATCAGCCCTGATGATAGTCATTATACCTTAACCCATCTTTCACCGTGCGCAGAAGGCACCAGCACAATGCACACTCAGAAGATTTGTTGATTTGCTAGGTATTCAGGCATCTAATTTGAACATCAGGGCAGCTTTGGGATGGGTCAGCAAACAGTGGGCACCATAGTCTCCTTTTCATAACTAAGAACAACCAGGAACCCCAGCAAATTTTACTTGTGCATCCTGTACTTGATCAAAGCATTTGACCTATCAGATGTATGAGACATCTTGGAGAGAACTGACCCCTCCGAGAAGGTCATATACATCCTTCGTGAGTGAAAGGGAGATACATACCAGGTGCCTTTTCTGTAACTGCCAGCACTCCAAAAAGGCCATCATCCTACCCGACGTTTGTTCACACAAATGACACTGCAGAGCTTTGTGCTGCTTCATGACGATGGCTCAGACAACAGTACGATTTTCAAGTCAGATGGGAGGCAGATCAACCAGAAACTCTGAAAATCACAGCCAGATCTGCCATTGCCCATTCAAGGCTTTCTACGTGAGCCAATTATTCAGTTGTCATTCAGAAGCAGAAGGTTAGTTTCACCCTCAGCTGGGTTCTAACAGCCAGGACCCAGAGACCCTCTATTATTTTTGTTATTCATTTTTATTGGAGTGTAGTTGCTTCACAATGCCGTGCCAGTCTCTGCTGTACAGCAAAGGGAACCAGCCACACATATACATTTAGCTACTCCCCTTCAGATTTCCCTCCCATTTAGGTTACCACAGAGCATCGAGTGTCGTTCCCTTCGCAGAGGTCCTCTATTATGATACTGACCTCCAGGGCATCACTATTGAGAGTTCCTATGGCTATAAGACCTATGGCTACAGGCAACTCACATCTGATCAACTGAAGTTACAGCAAAAGATAATACCCCATACAAGTAATAATTGCATCTTGGTAGAGAAAGAACAAGAATATTCCAGACCTGCTAGCAGATCCACAGGGAAGAAGTTTTCATGGAATCCGAATATTGAAGTTAGAAAGAATCTTAGAGATCAGCTTGGTCAAGGATCCCCACCTTTGTGGATGGAAAGACAATGCTCACCCTAAAAGCATCATGAGAGACCATAGGGGTTGCTAATATGTGCAAGGAGGGGACAAAAAGATGTATGGGGGGGGGGGTTTCAGATTCATTGGAACCACCCCATGATGGACCCTTTGAACTGCCAGGTGGATCTGACAGTGCTACTATCATGATGGCAACCAGTCTGCAAAACCCGTGATCAAGCTGATCTTTTCCCTCTCTAGATGAGGAGAACTGAGAGCTAGAGAGATGAAGTAACTTGCCCAAGCTCACCATGTTTGGTGGGAGCAGAGCTGGCACTAGCTCTGTAACATCCCATACTTCTTTCTAGCATTTAGAATACTTCCAACTATTTCATTTATGTATAAGGGTTCTTTTTCTTACCATCTAGATTGTAAGCTCCATACAGGTACTATCACATCTGTCTTCACCACACCATCCCCAGCCCCTGACAGGGTCCCTGAAATATTACAGAATACTCAATAAATATTTTTTGACAGACTCACTAAAGTGAGAGCTTCTTGAGAACAAGACTAATAGCCAGCATTTAATGAGAGCTTATGTGCACCAGGCAGAGTTCAAAGAATTTATCTGTGTTAGTTTATTTAACCCTCAGAATAACCCTGAGTCAGTGGTCTTATCATCTTTGCCATCTTAGAGAAGACAACACAGCCCAGAGAGATTAAGTAAATTACCCAGGATCACACAGGAAGTGGCCGGCCTGTGTCTCTCACCCAGGCATTGTATATCAGAACCCACTCTCTTATTCACCATAAAATACCGCCTCCTCATCCATCTCTTCTGTATCCACAGCTGATACATAGACGGCACTCAATCCATAATTATAGAATAAATGCCACATCAACAGACAAGAGCCCAAGTCTATGACTCTTTCAGCATCAGGTAATCCCGCTGGTTGCACCACATAGGTGGCCACTGTCCCAGCTCTGAATGAGGCACCCTGATCCCCTCTGGCTGAAAAGAATGGCTAGTTGGGTTTTTTCTTATTCTGGCTGAGCCTCCTTCCTCCCTCAGCCCAGTCTTCCAGAGTCAGCCCCGTCCGTTAGGAAAGAGTGCCCTCTGCTGACACAGACAAGCTCTTGCTGTGTGCAGCCCTTTGGTACTGCAGTGTGAGCTGTGAGAAAGATTCAGCCAGCTCCAGCCCGAGCCCTCTGGACACATCACCTCCTGCTGCTGCATCCAGATTAATTTTAAGACCAAGCCAGATGGAGAATTGAGGTTACTGAATAATGAGCACGCTTTGGCCCTGAGTCTTGTTGCCTGTCCACTCCTCCTGCTGAGGCACCCCTTGGCCATCTTCTGCCTCTTCCTGCTCCTCCCCCACTACGGGGTCCACACTGAAAAATCCCACACAAATTGCATCACTTTGTTATCAGTAGAGGGCCTTTGGTTTTCCTGACTGCTGATTTTCTGAGATTTTCTCCCTGAGCCCTATTTTCTTACCAGCTCCTCTCATATTTTCACTTACTGTCTCAGTGAATACTATGTTTTCCTTGCTGCCACAGGGGCCCACATGCAGCCTGAGATGGCTCCCAGGGCCCCCCCCCATTCCAATTCCCCTGCTCCAGTGGGGCTGCATTCAGTGTGTGGCAATGATGATGATTTCTTCTGGGCTTAAATTCCAGAACTGAACCCAAGGAGGAGGAGAGATGTGGTGAAGTCACCACTGGGTGAGGATTGGAGGGGGTCTCCTAACCACTCCAGCCCCTGCTGAGGTTCTAAGGAAAAGAAAAACGACAAGTGATATTATTGCCACTCATTTTTTAACTTCCCCTTCATAAATTCTTAAAAATGGTATAAAAATGAATCCAAGGGGCACTGCGAGAAAGAGAGACTGACAAACATAGACAAGCATCTACCCAAGAGCCATGGTCCAGATATAGCATGGCAAACCATTGGCCATACAGGACAAGAGCAGGTGAGGGAGACTTTTGGACGCCAGAGGGGCAGACTCCCTGAAAAAACATTGGCTACATAGCCTCTGAATGGTCCAGCTCTGACCATCCATGTTGGAAGACTGTGGGAAAGTACTTCAATGACTTCATGATACAGAAAATGTGGGTGGATGATAGCTAACGTGTTCCGTAAATCTCTCAGTTGATTTCATTCCCTTCTACTGAATCCCCATCCAGGGTAGAGTGAAAAAAGACCTAGATGCCTCTGACACCTCTACTTCTTATGCCCATCACGATGTTCCCTTCCCAACTTCCACATTTATGGGTATCAGTGGGCTGGACCAGAGGCTGGATCCTAGATGTCCCTCCTCTGGAGACCTCTGAGACTCCAAAACTCCCACTTTCCTGACTTCATTTCCAAGGAGCGAACAGATGAAGCTTGTATGAGAAACCATCTCTCTTCTTTCCACTTCCTTTGAATACATGACCCCTATATTGTTCGCAAAGGCTAGTTGTGCTTATCAGGATTCTTAGTTGTAGTTATTACTCCAAGTGATAAATAATTAACTACTTAGTTCTTTTTCCTTCATTAAACTGTAAGCAAACTGAGAGCAGGAGCTTCTTCTTGTTTTCTGTTCCATCACCCATAACTAGTACAAGAGTTGCGGGACTTCCCTGGTGGCGCAGTGGTTAAGAATCCACCTGCCAATGCAGGGGACACAGGTTCGAGCCCTGGTCCAGGAAGATCCCACATGCTGTGGAGCAATTAAGCCCGTGCGCCACAACTTCTGAACCTGCGCTCTAGAGCCCGCGAGCCATGACTACTGAAGCCCGCGTGCCTGGAGCCTGTGCTCCGCAACAAGAGAAGCCACCACAATGAGAAGCCCGTGCACCGCAACGAAGAGTAGCACCTGCTCGCCGCAACTAGAGAAAGCCCGTGCGCAGCAACGAAGACCCAACACAGCCAAAAATAAAAAAAAAAAAATAATAAAAGAGTTGCATCATTGCTATTCAATAACTGATGGTAGAAGAGATGAAACATTTGCTTAAAAATAAGTTGCCCATTCTCTGGGCTCTGGGCTGCTTTGGGAGCCCACCCAAGCACACACGTCAGATCACCTGAAGTTGAACATCATTGTTCCTGGAGAGGACCTGCTCAGAGTTGCCCGCTCGGTTCTGCTAAAGAGAAGCTGCCAGGGTCTCCTATGAATGGACCTGCTCAGTTTGCATCCAGCCACAGGAACTAAGCTCTTTTGCACATCATGTGCTTCTAGGATGGGCAGTATTCCTGGCCCTCCTGGAGAGCGTTAGAAGGAGTCCTGTGACAGCCTGGAAGGTACACTGCTCAGATCTCCCTCTAAGAGAGAACCTGCCCCCAAGAATGAACTTTCAGGATCCACTGCAGCATTTGAACCAATGCTAACCTCTCCCCAGATGGCTCCAGCCACTGAGCACAGCAGGGGTGCTGTAGGTCCTGGGAGGAAGACACTAATGTGCGTTCCCAAGCATCCAGAAATCATGGCATCAGTGTCGGACTTCAGAAACATTGCCTTGGATATGTCTCTGATTCTTGTACAACAGGATTTGGAGGAAGGGTCCAATAAGAGTGTCTGCCACATAGACGGAGGAAGATGTGAGATAAGGATGTGTGACAGCCAAGGGAAGATGCTTTTACCATGTATACTTTATTGTGTAAAGCAGTGGAAAATTGTATTCCCTGGAATTCCCAAAGTTTCTGATGGTTGTGAGAAAAGCTGCAGTCATGTGTGTGAGTAAGGTGAATTATACTTCCCAGGGAATACAGTGCAGCAAAAAAAGTTCACAGGTCTGGAGGGGTGTGTGTGTGTGATCAACAAGGGAGAACACCACAGTAGGGAGATGCCTAGAAGGGCAGAGAAGTGCACAGGAGAGCTCAGTGGACTCAGGGATAAGGGGAGTTTGTGGAAAGGAGAGAGAGAAAAGAGAGGAAAGAGTTGGTCCTAGACCCACTGCCTGGCGAAGGAGACAGACTGAAGCTAAGAGGCGTGTCTAAAGAAGACTGCACTGTATGAACGTAAGCTTCCTTGTGAAACACTTGAAATACTTTCAGTTGCATTTTTCTACCAGATGCTATTTCTTTAAATGTGACTTAGTCCAGGCTCAAAAAGTAATAGTCTGATCACATTTTGTGTGGGCACCTCCTCTTTTGTGCTCTAAGTATTTACACTCTGGGCCAAGCATCTTTCATGGGGTCCCATGACCCTACTGGGGGTACTGAGCTGTGAAGATCTAACTCAGGGACCAGTATGATGCTGAAACTAAGCCTGATTTACAAGGTACAATTAAGTCAATCCGTCTGAGTTGTAGTTACATGCGCAGCTGTTCCTGAGCTGCCTGCCATTATACAGGGATGGTTCACATGCCTCAGGGTAAACAAACATGTATTGAGCTCCTGCTGAATGACAGGCACTGGATGCTCGATGGCCTCAGACCAATGGTCCATGACCTGGATTCAGAGCCCACCAGGTGTCACTCTTGCAGAATTCTTACTGAAAAGGAAAGTTAACAGGATCAACATCATTCAAGTATCCTTTCCAGGAACCCATGTGTCCTGAGTCTAGTCTTTCTCTCTGCCTTCTAGCTACAAAGCGGTTTCTGAAAAAGTGTTCTGTGGGAAAGGATCTGATATTATGATGTCTCCCTTACTTAAAGCCAATGAGTGAGTGCATGAGAATATAAGACACATGGATGTTCAGTGTAACATGGTCTATAATAGGGAAAAACTGGAAACAGTTAAATGTCCACCAACAGGGAACTGATTAAATATATCACCATATATCAATACAATGACATATTAAACTGTTTCTAAAGATCTATGCTACTTAGGGTAAAGCGGTGCATCCCTAGTGAACACAGGCATATTCAAATTCCCCAACCTTTCTTAAGACCTCCACAACGATTAAAAAATGCAAAATCTTAAAAAAGACGAAAAAAATACTGCTTGCTATACTAGGCAGTTCTAAAAATACTGGTTTATGAAATGGTCACGCACATGAGAGAAGAAAAGAAGAGAAATGTGTGAGGAAAAATAAAATGCAACTAAAAGAAAAAAGAAGTAGATCTACATATAATGACAGAAAATATGCCCAAGATATAGTATTTTGCTTAGCAAGAAAAGCAGATGGTAGAATAATATGTGTAGAATAATCCCATCTGCTGAATTAAATTATATGGACTGTCTTTAAGTTTCATTTCAAGCCCCAAAGCTGAAAACTGTAGGTGTTAAAGACCCCTACATTCTAAAGGGAAATGCCAAACACAACTTGCTGAACTTGTGAAAAGATGGCAAAACTTGTCCTGAGGCCCTCACTCAGTTGCTGACTCCCACCCTAGAGAGAAGACTAGAAAGTCAAAGGGAAGCTTAGGTTACTCATATGAGTAGAGTCTTGTAATGCTTTTTTTTTTCCCCTCAAAACTAGCCAATAGATGAAAATCCCAAGGGAATAATTCACAAGACATGAGGTACCTACAGGAAAGGGAGACTGGCTTCTTACTGCCTAGCTTAACACTTGCTGAGCTATAGCATCTCATAGGCTTACCTGGGTGTACCTCGGTGTAACAAGGTGAGAGTTCTGAGCAAATGACTGCTGCCTACTTACCACTGGCTGGAGCTAGACATGACGGAGGACAAGAGGAGAAAGGTCAGTGGTTGGGCAAGCTGCACTTCCACCATTCAGTGGGTCGAGACTGTTTCCAATGAATTTCCCATGAGTTTCCTATGAGCCTAGTGGATGTTATGAAGAGTAACCATACTATTCCTTTTTATGGCTAACATTCCACTGTATATATGTACCACATCTTCTTTATCCATTCATCTGTCTATGGACATCCAGGATGCTTCCATGTCCTGGCTATCGTAAATAGTACTGCAGTGAACATTGGGGTGCATGTGTCTTTTTGAATTAACCTGCTGTATAGCACAGGGAGCTCAGCTCGATGCTCTGTGGTGACCTAGATGAGTGGGATGGGGTGGTGGTGGGAGGGAGGTCCAAGAAGGAGGGGATATGGGGATATAGGTATACATATAGCTGATTCATTTCGTTGTACAGCAGAAACTAACACAACTTTGTAAAGCAACTATATCCCAACTAAAAAAATAAAAGTAGCCATACTAGAACTGCTTTGATGAGATCCCACCCAATAAGGCTGCCCTCTGGGGCAAAGGGAGTCCACCAGTAAGAAGCTATTGATTGTACCTGTAGGGGCCGGCCCCGAGTAAGGCTCACAATAGGTCAGCCAGCAGGAAACTGGACAGCGAGGAGGTCCCCTATGACAGACCTCCCAAGAACTTGCTGCCATACTAGAAGATGTGTAGTAACTACATCAGCCAAGAAAGAACTACAAAGAGCGGCCACGAAATAAAAAGAACTTTATCTCTCTTCCTCTGGTCCTAGGAGGAGCAGACAGAAGGAGAATGAATGGCCCCTTTCCCACTGCAGGTTTCTGAGCCACAGGTCAGGCTGATGATTAGGGGAAAAGAGAAGCTTTGAACTGGATGTGACACTTAAGTTTTAAATTGAACTAAGCTAGACTATTTTTTCAATGCCTGAAAGTGGTCAGAAAGCTATTGTGTCTGCTCAAGCCAGTCTTCAGGGGCAAGTCAGAGAGCTTCTATATAATGTGATAGATAGCAATAGCAGAGCTAAGAGAAAAATGAAGCTGTTTCTTGTTTCAAGTTCAACCCATTCAATAAAACTATATATATAGCTATTCTTCTGTATCCACAGAAGAATTCTGGAGAAACACAAAAGGAAATGAAAGTGGATATCTCTGCAACCAGAGGGGATAAATGGAGTGAGACCTTGACTTTTCAGTTTGTACTTGTCCTGTGTTATTTGGATGCTCCATAACAACCTTGTATTACCTCTATAATTTAAATAATTAATTTTCGAAAACTGTAGGTATGCTAACCAAAGTGCCTAGTCCAGAATCTTGTAGTCTCCTGCTCAGCTACTGAGTTTTAGGAGGAGAAGGGTTTGTTCGGTGATGCAATGGTACACCAGTGGCTGGAGGAGAAAACCATTCCTGGGTTTGTATTATTTACCGAGTTCCATGGTGTAAACACTGCAACCACAGTTGATTTCACATTACCAACAGTTTAACCACCAGCTCCCCAAATCCCTGGCTATTTAACAGTTGGCTTAATCCAGCTGCAGAGTAGCAGAAGAGCACCGCGTAGGAGGCAGCGGCTGGTGTCCTTTTCCTGGACCCTGGCAGTTCGTCTCCAGGCTCTGTTAGCTACCAGCCGACTGACAGGCCAGCCTCTGACCAAGAGTGATGAAGGGTCACCAGAGAATGTCAGGGCATTCCAGCAGGCCGGCTAGACTCCAACAAGCTGCTCATTTGAGCCACTTGGAAGATTCTAGGAGGGCTGGGAGGGCATTAACAGGGAGAATGGTGTGTCAGAAGAGACAGAGGAGTGGTGCAAAATCTCGGTCATAAGTGACCCTTTGCAGCCATAGAGCTCCTCCGGAGCAAGGGTGAGAAGAATGTTGGGAAGTCACAAAGCTGAATATTCTACTGCAACCTGCCGCTGTCTAATAATGGTAGTAATGTGACCATAACAACAGCAATTTATATTATATATATATATATATATATATATATATATATATATATATATATATATAGTCTTTTACAGATTCTTTTTCCATTACAGGGTCTTGCAAGATATTGAATATAATTCCCTGTGCTATACAGTAGGTCCTTGTTGGTTATCTATTTTATACATAGTAGTGTGTATCTGTTAATCCCATACTCCTAATTTATCCATCTCCCTGCCTTATCCCCTTTGGTAACCATAAATTTGTTTCTATGACTGTGAGTCTGCTTCTAGTATGATAATCTCACCTAGTATGATAACTTCAAGGTCCTAGTATGATAATCTCAAGGTCCAGCCACGTTGCTGTAAATGGCATTACTTCATTCTTTTTATGGCTGAGTAATATTCCATTGTGTATATATTATATATATATATACCACATCTTTATCCATTCTTCTGTTGATGGGCACTTAGAACAACGACAATTTATTGAAAGCTCGCTCTGTGTTATGTGTTTACTATATGCTAAAATGCAGTATATGGAGCCCCTCATTTACTCCTCACAGCAATCATACAAGATAAGAGCTGTTATCATTTCCACCTTACAGGACAGGAAACTGAGACTTAGGTTAAGCAACTTGTCCAAGACCCTCAAGTTCGTTACTGGTAAAACTGAGATTCAAACCAACGTTTTATTCCA
The DNA here is from genome assembly GCF_965194805.1 of Balaenoptera borealis. Classification (NCBI taxonomy): domain Eukaryota; kingdom Metazoa; phylum Chordata; class Mammalia; order Artiodactyla; family Balaenopteridae; genus Balaenoptera; species Balaenoptera borealis. The sequence goes on along the minus strand of NC_138860.1, from coordinate 79,800,513 downwards.
AAGCAAAGCTGGATTTCTGCACAGGTACATAAAGCCTCATGTCAGAGTGAAGCAGTGTCCCCCACAGTAAACCAGGATCCAGTAGCAGATGTGGAAATCTGACCTGGAAATGTCCAGATCTAACTGCCACCTCCCTGTCTCCCTCAGGACAGGAGTGCTGGATCTGGGCACAGCTGCTGCTTGGGGATAGAGTAGAGTCCAGGTGCTTTCTAACGTTGCTATGTGAGCTTTGGGCAAGTCATTTCATCTCTCCTAGTCTCTGTCTGTCACTTATAAAAGTAGAGAATTGAATCAAATAATCTCTAAGAATGACAGACCCTTGTTGACACACCCATTTCTCTATCAGTGCAAATACCAGGAAGCCTGGGGAAATGAGTGTCTACTTTATGTAACAGTCGTTCCACAAATACGTATCAGTATGCATCAGGCATGGTTCTGAAAGACATTGAGGATACACTCCTTTCTAACAAAAAGCTGAGGTCTTCAGAAATCAGAAAAGGGAGACGAATTGGTCAAGGAAATTAACAATTCCACACGTACATGTACTGAGTGCCTACAGAATGCCTGATATTTGACAAGATCTGGGGAACCCACTCAGAAGTCAGATTGTTACAACAAGAAACGGAGGGCCGCTGGAGTCAGACTGACCTGTGGAATCGTGTGGCCCTGGGCAACCCATCTCCAAACCTCTGTTTCCTGGTCTTTAAGTCAGGGATAGTGCCAAATTCCCTTCCCAGGATAAAATTGAGATAGCCTATGTAGAGAGCTCAGTGCAGTCTCAGGCATGAGTGGACCCTCAATAAATGTTAGCTGTGCTTTTGGTGAAGAAACAGCCTACTTTATTGGGATCCCACAGGCACAGTTGTTCAGGAATGGGCAGAACTCACATGGCTATTTCGATGGAGTCAGGAAGTAGTTGAGCTCCTGAGAGGAGACACAGTGGTCACGTATCAGGACTCAGCGACATCTATGTGCTACATAGGTTTGGGCGCCTGGAGGGTCCAGAGCCTCTGGGGAGGATGAGGAAAGAAGAGGATACCCTTGCCTAGTTTCCTTGAGCTCCACAGAGATAGACACACATTAAAAGCCCCTGATGGTCCAGATATGGACAGCTGGGGAATCTCCCCTAGATATACCTCCAAGCTTTGATTATAGCAAATCCAGGCAAAACATATTGCTGTTTTCAGGGCCTTCCCACACCTCTGTTCTGCACCCTTGACCCCAGAGCCCTGAACTTCACAATGTTCATATTACAGTCACCCCTGTCTAACACCAAGGGGAAGACCTACGGCTTTTCAGAGCTCTTTCTCCCTCTGTATCAAGTTATTTGCTGGTACCTCATCCCCGCTCTCAGAAAAGCAACACTGGGGAGCGTATGTTCATCAGGGCGGCATACTCTGTGGCTCCTTCCTTTCTGCCTCCCACTTATGGAGGTTAGAAAGCTTCTCCTACAGCTAGAGGTGGCAGGTGAAATCTAAGGAGACATCCACTAGGAGTTTTCCAGAAAATCTTTTGCTTCCTCATAAAAGTGACAGGAGCAGTTGGTTCCACTGGCTTTCCTCCTTCCTGCCTTGAGTAGCTGTGTGATACCTAGAGTTGCAGTAGCTATCCTGTGACCTCAGGGTGACAGTCATGAGAATGAAAAGCCAAGATGCTAAAGACGGTGCCTAGGTCCTCAATGATACTACTGAGGGGACACATCAGCACAGAGACTGCCTATGCCCAGAACGCTTGTTTGTAAACCATAAATGCTCTCATATCAAAAGCCAGTGTGAGCTGAGTATTCTATTTATCATGAACAAAAGCATCTCCAACAGGTAAAATCAAGTAAACCAGCAATTGAAACATGAATATTAGAGAAGATGGGGCTTAGAGATAGGGTGACCAACTTGCCCTGGTTTGCCCAGGACTTTCCTGGTTTGGGCACTGAAAATTCCGCACCCTGGAACTCCTTCGATGTCAGATAAACAAGAATGGCTGATCATCCTAGTAGACATACCCTCTCAGTTCATAGAAGAAAATACTAAGCCCCAAGGAAGAAAGAGGTATGTCCAGGATAACCCAGGACGTGGCCAAGCCTGGACCATAATCCAGATTCCTGACTACACTGAGAGCTCTTCAGTCATGTTGCAAATCCACAGAGATGTGCTGTCCTTCCCAAGAATCAAAATGACCAAAATCACCTCCTCCCAGTGGAAAGCATGTGATTCCCTGGGGGTCCTGATTAGGACCTGCTTCAGTCTAGTGTATAAGACATAGCTTCTGTGAATGCTGATGAATTTAGGGGAATGAGGCAAAGCCTGCATCTTCAGAGATCACTAGAGCAAAGTTGGAGGGAGCAAGACCGCCTCCTGGCTCCTGGAATGGGCTGGGGCAGGCGCAAAGCCTCTAGTCATCAGATGTTGTGCTTTTGGTGAATGAGTGGCTCAATATTAATGTAAGTTAATAGTCACAGGACATAAGCGGCACTGAATCAGTCCTCTACTCTTCATGGTTTCACATTCGACAAACACTTACTGGGGGCTGACTATGAGTTGAACACAGGGGCTACTGGTTTTCACCCTGTTATTTCACTTAACTTTCAGAATAGTACTGTGAAATAGGTACAATTGTATTATCTCCACTTCATAGATGAAAACATTTCCCTGAAGACCCAGCTTGGTAACTGCAGACTCAAAAGTCCACTGATCTTTCTATCTTGCCTCAGTGTTGTTTTCCTTCTGTGCCCCCTCCTGCCTCCCTCCCCTCTCTTTTGTGGCTCTCCCTGGCCATTCCTCCTCTCTGCACTCTTCTCCAGGCTCACACTTGCCCCTCTTGAGCCTCGGGGACACAGGAGAGAAGCAACCAGCTGTAGCATGCCCCTCTTATCCGTATAGATGCTGGGTGACCTCACAGAGAGATGCTCAGGCTAGGGTTTTTGTGGAGCAGAGACCGTGGGATCCCTGTAAGCACGGATGTCAACATTTCACATGCATGGACGGAGGGGTCAGAGCTTTCAGATACCCTGAACTACAACCCAGGCCCAACACTCACACTATGATATACAGTTTGATATCATTCATCTGCACTAATCTCTGGGTTATAAACTCTCTGAGCCTCAGTTTCCTCATCTGTTAAATGAGTATGGGATTACTCACCATACAGATCACTATGGAAAGGTGCCGAAGAGAAACCAGCCAACAAGACACAGCTCCTTTCCTGGAAGAAAGGGGTGGTGTTGGATTCCTGATAGCCTCTTCCTACAGCCTTTCCAGAAGCACCTGCCCCCTTTACCTCCTCAGGACACACAGGGAGGCCTTCAGTGCTCCTGTCAAGGGGCGCCACAGCCACAGCCTCGGGCCTCCGCCAGCTCCTTGGCCTGGACTTGGAGGGGCTTGCTTGACAGTGTGGGGACCTCACCCTTGGGAATTAACTGCGCTTTCCCTTTTGCAGTCAGTTTTCCACTCAGACCCAAGAGGACGGTTTTCTGTGTCTGCCTTCTTTTCTTTTTCTCTTTTTTGAACAGGGACCTATCATGTTAGTTACCTGCCTGCAGGAGAAGATTAGAGGGATTGGAATTAAGAGGGAGAGGTGGGTGGGATCTTGGGGTAAGAGAAACAGAGAGTGGTAAAGAAAGTGTCAGTTACACGAGATAAGTTCTAGAGCTCTGCTGTACAACATAGTACCTACAGCTAACAACACTGTATTGCGCACTTGAAATTTTTTAAAGACGGTAGACCTCATGTTAAATGTTCTTGCCACAAGAAAAATGAACAGAAAAACTACTGCCCTGGCAGCTGGATTGGCTGGTGGCTCCGGCCAGCAGATGGCAGCACTGCACCACAGAATCTGATGTGACCCTGCTAAAGGGACACCAAAGTGTCCCAAACAAGAAGACGGCAGGAACAACAGGAAGTGTGGGATGGGTTTGGAGTAGGGAGCAGAGAGAAGAGGCAGAAGCTGTGACCAGAACCCACAGCAGGAGGGTCAGTAGGGAGACTGCTAGATGCTGAGTCTCAGCTCCGGAGTTTCACTCGCAGGATGGAGTCAGCAGGATCTGGTACATCCAATGGGACCCAGTCCTAATTTCAAGACCTCACTCTGTCATCGACCCTTTGGGTGACTTTAGGCAAGCCATTTCACTTCTCTCAACCTGTAAAAGGAAGCTGTCATAATCCACTCAGACAGCCATAACCATATACCACAAACTGGGTGGCTGAAACAGCAGACATTTATTCTCTCACTGTCCCGAAGTCTGGAAATCCAAGACTGAGGTGCCCTCAGAGTTAGTTTCTGATGAGACCTCTTTTCCTGGTTTTTTGCTTTGTCCTCACGTGTCCTCTGGGATGGGGTGTGGGGGGACTCGCTGGAGAAAAAGAGGAAAATCTCTCTCATGTCTCTTGCACTTACAAGGACACCAGTCTTATCAGATTAGGACCTCATCCTTACGAACTCATTTAACCTTACTTACCTCCTTATAGGCCCTATCTCCAAATACAGTCACGTTGGGCAGTTAGGGTTCCAACATACAGATCTGGGGAGAACACAGTTCGGTCCGTAACAGAAGCTAACAAGAATACCTATTTGACATGGATGTTATGGGAATCCATCAAAATAGATAACAAACCGTATGATTCTGTCCACTCTAGGCAGTGACTAGAGACCTGTTTAAAATTCCCTAAGGAAGGAAGGAGAAGGATGGTGTCCTTTCTTTTCTCCTACCTCATCTCAGGCAGGTCCAGGCTTTCCCTCCCTGAAAGATGAGATGTTTAATATCCTACACTTTCTTCTTGACTGCCTAGGACTAGACTTCAGAAAGGACTTGCTGGTGGGCAAGAGGCATTAGTCAGAAGGTGGGAGAGGGCAAATTATCTCCTTTCTCTTCCCACTGGAGATCTATAAATAGGGAAAACTGTCTTGCTGAAGTCTTTGTTGTCTATCCAGGCAAGATGGTATTGATACAAAGGGAAGAGACCTCATTCAAGTGGCCTCAACCTCGGGAAACAGCTAAACCCCCCTCAAGGTCAGGACACTGGGAAACACATTTGGAATCTGTAGGGTCTTGCTGGAAGGTTATGGGTGGGATAGGTGTGGCTTGGAAAGGATCTTTGATAAAAGTGTAGAGCATGACACTTGCGCTTGGGTCTCCGTCCACTTGCTTCCTTTCCAGTGACTCCACCCAAGCACACCTCTCCATCCCAACAAGGGTTCCTCTCTCCACTTATGGTGCCAGTTAGAAACTCAAAGAACCTTAAAGACTGGCCATGTGCTTCCACTGTCTTTGGGGACTGGGGAAGATATGAGAGAGAGAAGGGAAGCAGAGGTGGGAGGCTGAGGAAGTCAACATCACAATTGTTTTTATTATCATCATCAACAACAGCCTACATTTTTTAACTCCCTGGGGGGCAGGCTCTGGGCTAGCTAGAGCAGGGGTCATGTTCAGCTAATGCTGAGTCACCTAGTTTAAGGAGACACCTAGTATAGCCGGGGAGACAAGCCAATCAATGGCATGTGTAATGTATTTAATGTATGCCTGGCACTTTGTAGGTTTTCAAGAACTTCATGGAGGCAGTAAGCCTAGTTCAGGTAGCCTGGGAAGACTTCATGCAGGAGGTGGCTTTGAGCTGAAAACTGAACAAAAAGGTAGCAGTTAGACAAGAGAATAGAAGGGCAATGCAAGCAGGAGTGATGCTGCAAGCAAATGCATAGAGAAAGGACAAGACACACCTTGTTTGGGGACTCCAATGGCTAGTGCAGGGATAAGAAGAGGAGGAACGATAAGACTGGGAACAAACTGGGGACAGTTCTTGGAGGGTCTTGAATGTCAGGTGGGCATTTAGATTTCCACATGAGGCCCTGGAGAGCTCCTGAAGCTGGGGTTTCTCTCGCCTCCACCTAGAGGTAAGACCTAACATTTTTAGACCAGTCTCTACACATTTATTTTCTCCCTTCACTGTCTCCCCAAAGATTAGACTAGGGACTCACATCCTTCTCCCCGTAACATCAATTTGACTTAGAGCAAATTGTTGGGGCCTGCACGCCTTCCCTCTGGATCCAGAAGGCCCAGTATAGATCTGGGGGGTGGACCCTCAGCTCCCCTTCCCTTCCCTGGCCTTCCCATTCCAGTTCCCCTGGCTGTGTACTTGTGTGAGATCATAAGTCACAGTACCATAAACCACTCCAGAGTGTGTATAAGTGAATTATTTACTAGTGACCCTGGTTAAATGTTCGGAGGGATAAATGATTAAGCCACAGATCTGTCAAAAAGTTCTCATAAATAAGTAATTCTGTGCTGCCTTAATGGGCTTTGTAAATTACTCATTCGTGCCATTGCTGGATCACTCTCTGGGGTAAATTCCTCACACCTGCTGATTTACCGCTGCAGTCTGGACAAGACGGGACAAATTCTGCTAGCCAGCTGGGTAGATTCCCAGGTGTCAGGCCACCTGGCAGAGTCCCCAGGGATGAGGACATCTTCCTGTGTCACCTCACAAGAATGTGGGGTCAGAGGTAGACTGGCCTTCTTGGCCACCTGGAGGTTCATCGTGCAGGGTAACTGCAGTGCCCAGGGTTCTTTTCCTACAGACATTTACCCAGTGAGCATGCTTTTAACACCTCCCGTGTTCCAGGCTCGGTGCCAGTGAACAAAAACACAGAAGTGTGCCCTGCAAGTTCAGTCTAATGATGGAGACAAGAATGGACATACAATGTGATCAAAGCCATGCTAGAGTGCTACTCGAGCCCATTGGGGAAATAGCTAACTCAGCTGGAGAAATCGGGGAAGACATCTGCGTGCGGGATTTAAGAGTGTTCACTGTCTAGAGAGGTCTGGTTCCAACTCAATCGAGATGGTCTGCACTGTGTCGCTGTGATAACAAACAGCCCTACAACCTCAATGTCGTATAACCACAAAGACTTACTGCAGCTCAGCTGAGGGCTCTACTCCACCCCGTCACCATCCTCCCGCCAGGACCCAGGCTGATGGTACCGCACCACCTGGGACACTGCCAGTCGTTGTAGCCGAGGAAAAAGAGAATGTGGCAAAGCACACCCCAGATCCTAGAGCTGCTGTCCAGAAGGGTCACTTCTACTCCCATTTCACTGGCCAGAGAAGTCATATAGTTGGGCTCCAGTTCAATGGAGACAACCTGGAGAAAGAGAGAGAGAAAGAGACAGGGACAGGGACAGAGACAGATTGAGAGGGAGAAATATTTGTGAACAGCCCTAAGGCTTACCCCAAGTGCAAATTCCGACTCTATGAATGTATTAGCTATACAGCTGTCAGCAAGTTCCTGAACTTCTCTATCTTTTCATTTCTTCAGCTGTGAAATAGGGGTAATAATAATAAGTACTATTTTTTTTTTTTTTTTTTTTTATAGATTGCCATTAACTGAGATGAAGATGATCATGGGTCAAACAGTTTTTGGGGATTTTTTTTGTTTTGTTTTGTTTTTAATTTTTATTTATTATTTATTTTTGGCTGTGTTGGGTCTTCGTTTCTGTGCGAGGGCTTTCTCCAGTTGTGGTGAGCGGGGGCCACTCTTCATCGCGGTGCGCGGGCCTCTCACTGTCGCGGCCTCTCTTGTTGCGGAGCACAGGCTCCAGACGCGCAGGCTCAGTAGTTGTGGCTCACGGGCTTAGTTGCTCCGCGGTATGTGGGATCTTCCCAGACCAGGGCTCGAACCCGTGTCCCCTGCATTGGCAGGCAGACTCTCAACCACTGTGCCACCAGGGAAGCCCAATAAGTACTATTTTTTAGAGCATTAAGTGAGATCACCCATGTTATACACTTAGCACTGTGCCTGGCACGTGGTAAGTGCTCAGTAGCTTGGTTGGCTATTGTTATTACAGTTCCCATTATCAGTAGTAGTAGTAGTAGTAGTAGTAGTAGTATCCTAGCAGAAGCTGAATATTGAAGAGTGAATGGGTCACACCCACAAACACACATGCACAAACACATATATGCACACTGACTTTCACTGGTGAACTTATTCTTGGGGGAACCATCCTCCCAGCATCTGCTCTCCATCACCACCAACACCATCTTCAATCAGAAGCAGATGGCAGTGATGGCAGGGCAGCAGGCCTGAGCAGCTGAGCCACCATCTTCCACCCTCTTTGCACACACGCTAAGCATTTGCCTCGTACGCCAGGCCTCAGGTACCTACTTCACTGCAAATCCAGAGCAACAATATCATCTAAAGACCCTGAGAGCTGGGCCAGATGATCTCTTGAATTCCCCTTCCATTCCCAGGCCTTTGATTCTCCCTTCCAACTGTCATCACCCTCAAGCCTTGCCGCTCGCTGGCCCACCTCCCTGCACTGGTCCTGCATGACTCAGGCCTAAGTTCCCAGTGGCCTGGGAAGAAGAGGAGGAACATTAGATGTGGCATGGGCTTCCTCTGCCTTCCCAGAGGCCAGAGAGACATCTGTTCCCGTGGCTCTCACGGCAGCCTAAAACGTGTGCCACGGAACAGGAGAAAAAGATCTTGTAAATCAGCTTGTTTAGCTCTGAGTATTTCAAGCTGACTGGTAGAGACCCAAACCCACTGCTGGGAGGAGGGTCCTGAACTGTCATTGACCATCAAGGCTCCGTGCCTTCTTCAGCTTTCATGGGGACCACAAGGCTTAATGAGCTGCCTGTTGTTTAGCTTATCAAACGTACCATTCTGGGCCCACAGGTCATAGCCCTGCCCACTCTAAGTAAGCCTGGGGCAGCCGCGAGGTTTTATTTCCACTCTAAAACTGAAGATGTGATTTCCCATCTTTCATAATCCAACCAATTCACACTTACTCACAGCCTGGCAGGCTATCGGTGCTGCTGGAATATCAGTCAACTCTTTATTCAGTTCATTCCACACCAAGTCCCTACCCTGAGCGAGGTGCTGTGCTGGGAGAGGTGGGGCCTCAGACATCTCTACGGTGCTGTCTGGGCCTCCTGGACATGTGCCGGCTACTGGGGAGAATGACACGTGGGGGTTGGGAAATGATTTAAAGCAAAAGGTGTTACAGGTGTCAAGGGTCAGTGGAAGAACAAGAGCCCTCTGATAACAAGCAGCTGGTAAAGGAAAGGCTGTGACCTCAGAAGCTTTCCTTGCTCACTTTCCAGCCCTGTGGACATGGTCCTGGCCTTGGAGAAGGCAGGCACATTAGGACTATCAGGGTCTGACCACTGAGCGGAGGGAACCAGACAGCTACAGAGGTGAGAAAAGCAGGACAGGAGAGAGCGAGAATGATGCTGCGTAGGTCGGGGGCCCCCTCTCGTTTCCAGAAGCCAGGGAGATCTGGGCCTGGTGGGATGGGGCATAAAGATGGGGAAACTGGGACTTCTCTGGCAGTCCGGTGGTTAAGATAAGACTCCGCGCTTCCAATGGAGGGGACAAGGGTTCGATCCCTGGTCAGGGAATTAAGATCCCACATGCTGCGTGGTGCGGCCAAAAAAGATGCGGAAACTGACAAATTTTTGCTCCTCACATGTAATGCTTCTCATAATAAAATCAAAACAAATATTTAGGACTTCCCTGGTGGCACAGTGGTTAAGAATCCGCCTGCCAATGCAGGGGACACAGGTTCGAGCCCTAGTCCGGGAAGATCCCACATGCCGCGGAGCAACTAAACCCAGGCACCACAACTACTGAGCCTGTGCTCTAGAGCCCGCGAGCCACAACTACTGAGCCCGCACACCACAACTACTGAAGCCTGCGCACCTAGAGCCCGTGCTCCACAACAAGAGAAGCCTCCACAATGAGAAGCCCGTGCACCGCAACGAAGAGTAGCCTCCGCTCGCCGCAACTAGGGAGAAGCCCACGCGCAGCAGCAAAGACCCAACGCAACCAAAAATTAATTAGTTAATTAATTGATTAAAAAAACAAATATTTGTTGTATATCTACTACGTTTCATGAACTGGGTTAGACACTTTCATTCTATGATTTAATTTACTCCTCACAGCAGTCCTTTGCTTGCGTTTTGTAAACCCTGCTTCCCAACAAAACGAGGCTCAAGGAAAGAACTGGCTCACACATTGATGAGTGTGATGAGCCAGGACACACAATCAGGTCTTTGGAATCCTGCCTCCAGGATTTTGCGATTCCCCTTACAACCATCCTCCGTAGGCGGCCACAGTGAACCTCTTAAAACACTCATCAGATTGTGTTGTTCCTCAGCCTAAAACCCTTCAACGGCTCCCATCCCCCAAATGAAGTCAAAACCCTTAGTATGACATACAAATCCCTCTATGGGAGTTGCTATGGCTAGCGATGTCTTCAATCTTACAGCCTATCAATCCCTGTATCATTGTCTGCACCCAGTAATTGGAAGAGCTAGTATTTATGGAGCATCTACTATGCACCAGACACTGTTATAAGCATTTCACATGTATTGTTTATTTCATCCTCATGACAACCCTACGAGGCAGATACTACTGTATCCCCACTTTATGGGTAAGGAAACAGATTCACGGAGTGGGTTAATAATTTGCCCAAGGTCACATATCTTGCAGAGTCTGGGAGTCACACCCATGCAGTCGACTTCTAGAACAGAAATGCTGACCTCTTTGTGATCCCCACACCCAACAAGCTGCTTCAGGCTTCCATGATTTGACTTACATTCTTCCTTTTATCTAAAATATCATTTCCTTCTTTCTTCCCCTGGATAAATATCACTTATCTTTTAAGTCCTGGTGTAGGACTTCTTTTCAAAGTATCTTTTCTCCCCTAAATTAGGTTAGAGTTTTTAGATTTTTCTAGAGTGTATTGCTTTGGAACCAGGTGAGTATCTCTATGTGATGACTTCTGCCGATGTGTCTCTCCTTTTAGAATGAAAGGAACTTGAGGACAGACTCTACCATATTCACCTTTATTTCTTCAAACTGAAGGAAAAAGCTCGACCCTACTCCCCCCTCCAGATACCACCGTATTTTCACTTCTCTTTACAACATAACTTCTCAAACAGTTGTCTGTACTCACTGTTTCTAACATCTCTCCTCACATTCTTTCTGGAACCCACTTCAGCCAGGCCTCAGCCCTCATCATTCCACCAAGAAGGTTTATGTCAAGGTCACCCAGGACTTCCTTATTTTCATTGTTATCTTGACCTACCAGCAGCCTTTGACACAGCTGACCACTCATTCCTGCTAGAAATTCCCTCTTCCCTTGCTTCCAGGACACCACACACACACTTCCTTGTGTTTCTCTTCACTTTCCTTCCAAGTCTCCTTTGCTGGTTCCCTCTCATCTCCCTGACCTCTAAACATTGGAGTGTCCCCAAGTTCTATCCTTGGATCTCTTCTCTTTTCTTATCTACACTCACATCTTAGGTGATCTCATCCTGTCTCGTGGCTTTAAATACCATCTATATGCTAACAACTCCCAAATTTATACTTCCTGCTCAGAATATTCTCTTCTGAATTCTAGATTCCATTACCTAACTATTCACTGGCTAGCTCCACTTGGGTGTCTGATGCACACCTCAAACTTAGCATATTTAACACCAAGCTCCTGATCTTTCCTTGTGCCCTCCACCCTCTCCCACCAAGACCTACACCTTCTGCGTTCTTCCCTGTCTCAGGAAATGACCGTGGCTCCTCCTTGCAGCCGCTCAGATCCTGAGAATCATTCCTGACTCTGCCGTTTCTCTCACACCTCACATCTAATCTGTCAATGAATCACATCCATTCCACCTTCAAAGCAAAACCAGACTCCATCCCCTTCTCACCCCTCTCGCAGCTCTCACCCTGGTCCAAGTCACTCTTATGTGATGTTGAGCCACTTCTCCCCACCCCCTCACCCCCAACCCAGCCTGTCTGCTTCTGCCTGTTTCCCGTGGCCGCCAAAACGTTCCTGTGAAAACATGTCAGGCTGTATCATTATCATTCCTCTGCTCTAAACCTTCCACTGGCAGCACAGCACATCATACCAATATTAGAAGTCAGAGTCTTTGCAATGATCTCTAAGGCCTTTCTGACCTCTCCCTTTCTGTCCCTTTATTGTTCTCCTCACCCTCTGTGCTCAAGTTACACTCTCCTCTCTTTGCTGTTTCTCAGACACATTAGATGTGCTCCCACCTTATGGCCTTTGCATTTGCTGTGCCCTCTCTGGAATTCTCTCCCCAGATTTCTGCGTGTCTAACTCCCTCACCTCCTACAGTTCTTCATTATATGTCACCTTTTCGATGAACCTTTCCCTGGCAACCCTCTCCTAACATTTTCTATTCCCTCTTTTTGCTTTATTTATCTCCTTAGTTATATCTAATTATCTATCTATCTTATTTATAGTATTGTCTTATATTACATAAACTTATAAACTTATAATTATAAGTCTATAATTATAAACTTATTTATAATATTGTCTATTTCCCCTCCATAAAGGCAGAAGTTTTTATTTGGTTGGTTGGTTTGCTTTAATTTCTGCTGTTTCTCCAATGCCTAGTGCAATACTTAGCACATAGTAGGCACTCAATAAATATTGGATGAATGAATGAATGAACCTTTGTAACCCCAGCATCTAGACAAGCATTTGAGGACCTGAACAAGTCCTCCAAAATCCACTATACAGTGACAGTGGTGTTCCTCCATTGGCAGCAAGCACTGCACATTTTCAAAGCATCAGATGTCACTCCATTCACATGTAAATACAGAAACATAGCCCCAAGCCAAAGAGAAATGACTTTTTTGTTCTCCTATTTGTGTGGATTGCCTATGCCTCTATTCCATCTATCAGAGAGGAGAACAGACAGTCGACTGGAATGTAGTTCACTTACAAATAGAAGCAATGACTTGCAAACTAGCTACTTGACGAGTAAAGTTCTGGAAAATGCTCTCTTCCAAAGGAAAGAGGCAGCTTCTTGCTCACCTGGGAGGAAATTTCTGGTTTATTGTGTTTCTCTACAAAGTTATGGCTTTCCAATCCTGCCAGAAGCTACCCAGGGAGCACTGCCTTTCAGAAGAGAGCTTCCAATTCTGAAAAATTAATTTTAAATAGAGACACAATGCACCTCCTCACAGAGCACTTAACAGAAAAGTGCTACTTAGACTCAACTTGGCTGCCAAGGCTGCTCAGGCTGGGGGAACTTTGGTGGGTGGCTCTCTGTCCCACTAGCCAATCCCCATAGGCCCAGCCTGGGTCCCAACCCCTCTTCCCTTCTAGAATTGCTACATACAGTCCTGACTTCTCTTTTAAATGGTTGATGTTCCTCATCAGCCATTTAAATTCCACACAAATTTACTAATGTCTGTTTTTCACCCTGCACTGAACTAGGTGCTGGGAGAGGGTATGAAGACAGAATGAATGTGCCATCATTTCATTCATTAGAATTGGAGAAACTACATCATAGGATCCCTCAAGAACCACCATATTCTTCATTAACTCATATTTGATTGAGGGCAGCCACTGAGCCAGGCACTGTGTACAAGTCAGCAGACATAATGTATATATTTATTAAACAGACTGAATACTAAGAAAAGGCTTTAAATGCAAAGCAAGCCAAGAGGCAGTTTGCTATAGTGGCAATAACATGTCATTGGGATTCTGATAATCTGGGTTCATGGCCCATCACTGCTGCTTCTATGCTATGGGTAAGTTTCCTTGTTTTCCTCATCTGTAAAATAGAAATACTAATAACTCTCCTGCCTACTTCACAGGGCTATCATTTATAAGAATGAGCTTGTCGTTATTTAAATTGCTATTGCTTCTAGTACAACTGCTGCTGCTACTAGACACAATCATTATTCTGGGAAGGGAGAGGCCAGTGTGAGTTCCCCAGGAAGGCTTCCTGGGGGAGGTAGAACTTGGAGCCTGGGCTGTTGCCATCTCATCCTAACCATTCCTATCTACAGCCTGACCTCTGCCCACTGCAGCCAGTGGGCTCTCTAGCCACAAGTCTGCTGTTTAATATCCTTACTACAACACAGATCAGTCCCCTGATTCTAGCCTTTAAACTCCCCTTTGCCTTCAAGATAAAATCCAAACACCTCTAATGACTTCTGTGGTGCTGGGAAATCTTCTCCAATCTCAGCTCCTGCCAAGGCCGTCCTCACACCTTGCATTCTGCCTGTCTCAAGATTCCTCTTGCTCATAGACCTAGGTCTGAACATGCTCTTCTCTCCAGATAAAGCCCACCCAACTCCTCTATTCACCCATCTCACATCTAGTCAATCTTCAAGACATGGCTCAAGAACCACCTCCTCCAGGAAGCCTTCCCTGACCCCCACATTGGGTTTTGTACTCCCCTCTGTTATCCCACTGTGCCCTTTGCCAACGTCTACCTCTAGCTCAGCACTTAACACAGTGTTTTGTTATTGCTTGCTCATCTGTTCCTCCAGTCTGCAAAGATCTTGAGGACCTGGAAAGTGCCTTGCACCTCTGCATCCCCAGAACACCCAGAGGTCTCTCAAAAAATAATTGCTAAATGAAAATATAAACAATGGAAGAGAGCAGAATCAGTGGAGAGAAATGAAAAAGGCATTCCAGGCAGTGTAGTCAGGACAAATGAAGGCATGGAAGCTGGAATAAGTTGATGGTGGTGGGGTGGAAGAGTAATAAGCAGGCAAGTGAGTCCAGAGCCTCTGCTGGAAGGGATGACTAGGAAATAGGACTGGGAGGCTCAGTAGTGCTGGTCACGGAGGCTGTAATGCTGGACCTGACCCCATAGGAAATAGTATAGTATGTGTCTGGGGACTTCCTTGGTGGCACAGTGGTTAAGAATCCGCCTGCCAATGCAGGGGACACGGGTTTGATCCCTGGTCCGGGAAGATCCCACATGCCGCGGAGCAACTAAGCCCCTGTGCCACAACTACTGAGACTGTGCTCTAGAGCCCGTGAGCCACAACTACTTAAGCCTGCATGCCCTAGAGCCCGAGCGCGCCGCAAGAAGAGAAGCCACCGCAGTGAGAAGCACGTGCACCGCAACGAAGAGTAGACCCCGCTCACTGCAACTAGAGAAAGCCCTTGCACAGCAACGAAGACCCAACACAACCAAAAAATGTAGGTCTGACAAGGTGATGGTATTCTGAGACATTTATTCCAAGGAGGGAAGAGATGGGACCTGGGCGCCTGCCCTGTGTGCCGGAAGGGTGCCTGGAGAAGAAACTTGGCTCGTACCAGGTAGGAGTCTATTTGGCAGTGATGAGGGCAGGTCAGGCACAAACTTGGTGCAGGGATTTTGCAGATGTAATTAAGGTCTCCAGTCAGTTGATTTTGAGTTAATTAAAAGGGAGATTATCCTGAGTGAGCCTGCTTAATCAGATGAAAACCCTTAATAGAGGAGCTGGGCCCTCACTGAAGGAAGAGACTCAAAGCAACAGAAACAGTCTTCTGCTGGCCTTAAAAAAGCAAACATTCATAGTGTGAGCACCTATAGAGAGGGTTGGCTTCTAGGAGATGAGGGCCTCAGTCCCACAACTACAAGGAACAGAGCAGAGAACCCCTTCACAGTCTCCATACCACAGCTCTACAGACTTCCAGGATGCTCTCCCTGTATCCTGGGCTTTAGACCCACTGGGCTAGTAATTCCACCCCCCACCCCATTACCCTATTCCAGCTTCATGCCTTTCTTTCTGCCCAGACTTCTGACCTACAGAACTGTGAACAAATAAATGTGTGTTGTTTAAAACTGCTAAATTTATGGTATTTGGTTACACAGCAATAGATAACTAATACAGAGAGGAAAAATCAATTTGACCTATAAGGTTTACTTCTAATCTTAGCCCCTTTCTCAGGGACATCACTAATCTAAGAGATCTTGAATCAGCAAAGTATCAAAGAAATGCATCCAGTGTGAGCTTCTGTAGGGTCTTTTTCATGAAGAAGACTCCACAGAGAAGAATGGCTACAGCTCCCCCACTAGTTCGAAACATCCCCAAGGCCAGAGACCACATTTCCTGCTACCTGTGGATCCTTTCTGCCTACCCTCCTGCCTTCCCTCCAGGCCCTTACATCTCTCAGGTATTAGGAAACCTTAATTGGTTAAGGTTTTCAAGGCTCTCTTCTCAAGAGAACAGGCATTGGAAACGACCCAAGGGTCCCTCTTTAGGGGCTTTGTTAAATAAATCATGTTACATCCATATAATGAAATACTATGAAGCTGTTAAAGTAAAAAAACAAGCCATGTGTAGAGCTATGGGGAATATCTCCTGGATATATTGTTAAGTGAAAAAAGCAAGGGCTAGAACAATGAACATACCGCCTTTTGTCTAAGAAAGGAGGACTATAAACACATTCATTTGTATGGGCTCCTGGAGGCGCTGGGAAGATAAAGCAAAAGCAAATTAATCCAGTTCCCTATAAGAGGTGGAATGGAGTTGGAGCAGGGTGAATGAAGATGGTAAAAACGAGAGTCCTCAATACATTCCTTTTTTTTTTTTAAACAGGAGAAAATCGAATTTAATTTCATACATACAGAAACACCACATACATAAGAAGTTCAAAAACAGAAAGGTAAAATGAGGTATATATGCCATCCTGAGCTAAGGAATGGCTTAGTGGCTTCCAAGTACAAGAGGATAATTCACATGGACAATAAGAGGGAAATCAAATATTGGGTAATTAGTTTGCTCCACCATGCAACTGGCTTACTCAGATAAAATTTTTCTCTGGTAATAATTCTCATTCTGGGAAAGACCCCCAATTTAAATCCTTCTAGGTAGTTAAGGGAGGGGCAGAAGTTTATCTTGAGATTGCAGGATCTCAATTGCCTTTACCTCAAAATAATCAACTGGGGCTTCCCTGGTGGCGCAGTAGTTGAGAATCTGCCTGCCAATGCAGGGGACACGGGTTCGAGCCCTGGTCTGGGAAGATCCCACATGCCGCGGAGCAACTAGGCCCGTGAGCCACAACTACTGAGCCTGCGCGTCTGGAGCCTGTGCTCCGCAACAAGAGAGGCCGCGATAGTGAGAGGCCCGCGCACCGCGATTAAGAGTGGCCCCTGCTTGCCGCAACTAGAGAAAGCCCTCGCACAGAAACGAAGACCCAACACAGCCTAAATAAATAAATTAATTAATTAAAAAAAAAAAAAAGTTAAAATAATCAACGTGCAAATGTGGCACATTTTGGGGAGCTCATTCTGAACACTTTCGGTATCTTATCCATTAGTGTACAAATTCCCTTAGAGTGGAGATTAGGTTTTATTCATATTTGCATATCCCTAGACCCTAGTTCAATGACAAGACCATAAAATATAGTTAATAAATTCTATTAATTTTATAATAATAAAAATCTTTATAAAGTAAGTAAGTGATATAAGTAAAGGCAAAAAAGAAGTTGAAAGTTAAAAAAGGATGAGATCACATGGGGGAAAGTGTAGGGATTTATAAATGAAAAATTTCAAAGTAGCTAAACTGGAGAAAGAAGCCTAAAGATCAGAGGAGTCCAACGAGCAAAGACCAGTTGTAAAGAGTTACACTGCCTTTTCACTTCATGATATTAATTTACCTGGAAAAAAGTTGATCTGGATGACGTTATTAATTTGGTGTACCTCCTACTTCCTTCTCCAGTCTAGCAACAGTCTCACATTTAAATAAATTCTACTGATGTTAATGAATATTATACCTGGTGGAATAATGAAGAGATTGAGTGATTTTGGGAACCAGTAATTTGGAAGAAGGCAGGGACTCTGGACAAGGGACAGACACTAAGTACAGAGAATTAGGAAGCCCTCAACAATACAAATTTCTGAGGCTCCCAAACAATGCCTTTTCCCTAAGGTTGTTTTTGTGTTGTTGTTGTTTTTCTTAAATTTAATTTAATTTTTTTATACAGCAGGTTCTTATTAGTTATCCATTTTATACATATTAGTGTACACATGTCAATCCCAATCTCCCAATTCATCCCACCACCACCATCCCCCACCACTTTCCCCCCTTGGTGCCCATATGTTTGTTCTCTACATCTGTGTCTCACTTTCTGCCCTGCAAACCGGTTCATCTGTACCATTTTTCTAGCTTCCACATATATGCATTAATATATGGTATTTGTTCTTCTCTTTCTGACTTACTTCACTCTGTATGATAGTCTCTATGTCCATCCACGTCTCTACAAAGGACCCAATTTCATTCTTTTTTATGGCTGAGTAATATTCCATTGTATATATGTACCACAACTACTTTATCCATTCGTCTGTCATAGGGCATTTAGGTTGCTTCCATGACCTGGCTATTGTAAATAGTGCTGCAATGAACATTGTGGCGCATGTGTCTTTTTGAATTATGATTTTCTCTGGGTACATGCCCAGTAGTGGGATTGCTGGGTTGTATGGTAGTTCTATTTTTAGTTTTTTAAGGAACCTCCATACTGTTCTCCATAGTGGCTGTATCAATTTACATTCCCACCAACAGTGCAAGAGGGTTCCCTTTTCTCCACACCCTCTCCAGCATTTGTTCTTTGTAGATTTTCTGATGATGCCCATTCTAACTGGTGTGAGATGATACCTCATTGTAGTTTTGATTTGCATTTCTCTAATAATTAGTGATGTTAAGCAGATTTTCATGTGCTTCTTGGCCAACTGTGTGTCTTCTTTGGAGGAATGTCTATTTAGGTCTTCTGCCCATTTTTTGACTGGGTTTTTTTTTTTTTTTTTTTTAATATTGAGCTGCATGAGGCTCAATATCAAAAAAAACAAAAAACCCAATCCAAAAATGGATAGAAGACCTAAATAGACATTTCTTCAAAGAAGATATACAGATAGCCAACAAACACATGAAAGAATGCTCAGCATCACTAATCATTAGAGAAATGCAAATCAAAACTACAATGAGGTATCATCTCACACCAGTCAGAATGGCCATCATCAAAATGTCTACAAACAATAAATCCTGGAGAGGGTGTGGAGAAAAGGGAACCCTCTTGCACTGGTGGTGGGAATGTAAATTGATACAGCCACTATGGAGAACAGTATGGAGGTTCCTTAAAAAACTAAAAATAGAACTACCATATGACCCAGCAATCCCACTACTGGGCATGTACCCAGAGAAAACCATAATTCAAAACAGAGTCATGTACCACAATGTTCATTGCAGCTCTGCTTACAATAGCCAGGACATGGGAGCAACCTAAGTGTCCATCAAGAGATGAATGGATAAAGAAGATGTGGCACATATATACAATAGAATATTACTCAGCCATAAAAAGAAATGAAATTGAGTTATTTGTAGTGACATGGATGGACCTAGAGTCCATCATACAGAGTGAAGTAAGTCAGAAAGAGAAAAACATATTAATACTGTATGCTAACACATATATGTGGCATGTAAAAAAAACGTTATGAAGAACCTAGGAATAGGACAGGAATAAAGATGCAGATGTAGAGAATGGATTTGAGGACACGGGGTGGGGGGAAGGGTAAGCTGGGAGAAAGTGAGAGACTGGCATGGACTAATATATACTACGAAATGTAAAATAGATAGCTAGTGGGAAGCAGTCGCATAGCACAGGGAGATCAGCTCGGTGTTTTGTGACGACCTAGATGGGTGGGATAGGGAGGGGGGAGGGAGACACAAGAGGGAGAAGATATGGGGATATATGTATATGCATAGCTGATTCACTTTGTTATAAAACAGAAACTAACACACCATTGTGAAGCAATTATACTCCAATAAAGATGTTTTAAAAAATAAATAAATAAATAAATAAAAATAAAATTATCCATCACACAGCAAAAAAATATATATATTGAGCTGCATGAGCGGTTTATATATTTTTGAGATTAATACTTTGTCTGTTGATTCATTTGCAAATATTTTCTACCATTCTGAGGGTTGTCTTTTTCTCTTGTTTGTAGCTTCCTTTATTTTGCAATAGTTTTTAAGTTTCATTAGGTTCCATTTGTTTATTTTTGTTTTTACTTTCATTACTTTAGGAGGTGGATCAAAAAAGATCTTGCTGTGATTTATGTCAAAGACTGTTCTTCCTATGTTTTCCTCTCAGAGTTTTATAGTGTCCGGTCTTACATTTAGGTCCCTGATCCATTTAGAGTTTATTTTCGTGTATGGTGTTAGCGAGTGTTCTAATTTCATTCTTTACATGTAGCTGTTCAGTTTTCCCAGCACCACTTATTGAAGAGACTGTCTTTTCTCCATTGTATATCCTTGCCTCCTTTGTCACAGATAAGATGACCATAGGTGTGTGGGTTTATCTCTAGGCTTTCTATCCTGCTCCATTGATCTATATTTCTGTTTTTGTGCCAGTACCATATTGTCTTGATTACTGTAGCTTTGGAATTTAGTCTGGAGTCAGGGAGCCTGATTCCTCCAGCTCCATTTTATTCCCTCAAGACTGCTTTGGCTATTCGGGGTCTTTAGTGTCTCCACACAAATTTTAAGATTTTTTGTTCTAGTTCCATAAAAAATGCCATTGGTAATTTGATAGGGATTGCATTGAATCTGTAGATTGCTTTGGCTAGAATAGTCATTTTCACAATATTGATTCTTCCAATCCAAGAACATGGTATATCTCTCCGTCTGTTTGTATCATCATTAATTTCTTTCCTCAGTGTCTTATAGTTTTCTGCATACAGGTCTTTTGTCTCCCTAGGTAGGTTTATTCTTAGGTATTTTATTATTTTTGTTGCAATGGTAAATGGGAGTGCTTTCTTAATTTCTCTTTCAGATATTTCATCATTAGTGTATAGGAATGCAAGAGATTTCTGTGCATTGATTTTGTACCCTGCAACTTTACCATATTCATTGATTAGCTCTAGTAGTTTTCTGGTGGCATCTTTAGGATTCTCTATGTATATTACCATGTCATTTGCAAACAGTGAAAGTTTTACTTCTTCTTTTCCAACTTGTGTTCCTTTTATTTCTCTTTCTTCTCTGATTGCCGTGGCTAGGACTTCCAAAACTATGTTGAATAATAATGGCGAGGGTGGACATCCTTGTCTTGTTCCTGATCTTAGAGGAAATGCTTTCAGTTTTACACCACTGAGAATGATGTTTGCTGTAAGTTTGTCATATATGGCCTTCATTATGTTGAGGTAGGTTTCCTCTATGCCCACTTTCTGGAGAGTTTTTAACATAAATGGGTGTTGAATTTTGTCAAAAGTTTATTCTGCATCTATTGAGATGATCACATGGTTTTTATTCTTCAATTTGTTAATATGGTGTATCACATTGATTGATTTGCGTATATTGAAGAATCCTTGAATCCCTGGGATAAATCCCACTTGATCGTGGTGTATAAGCCTTTTAATGTGTTGTTGAATTCTGTTTGTTAGTATTTTGTTGAGGATGTTTGCATCTATATTCATCAGTGATATTGGTCTGTAATTTTCTTTTTTTGTAGTATCTTTGTCTTGTTTTGGTATCAGGGTGATGGTGGCCTCATAGAATGAGTTTGGGAGTGTCCCTTCCTCTGAAGATTTTTGGAAGAGTTTGAGAAGGATGGGTGTTAGCTCTTCTCTAAATGTTTGATAGAATTCACCTGTGAAGCCATCTGGTCCTGGACTTTTGTTTGTTGGAAGATTTTTATTCACATTTTCAATTTCATTACGTGTGATTGGTCTTTTCATATTTTCTATTTTTTCCTGGTTCAGTCTTGGAAGGTTATACCTTTCTAAGAATTTGTCCATTTCTTCCAGGTTGTCCATTTTATTGGCATAGAGTTGCTTGTAGTAGTCTCTTTGGATGCTTTGGATTTCTACAGTGTCTGTTGTAACTTCTCCTTTTTCATTTCTAATTTTACTGATTTGAGTCCTTTCCCTCTTTTTCTTGATGAGTCTGGCTAATGGTTTATCAATTTTATCTTCTCAAAGAACAAGCTTTTAGTTTTATTGATCTTTGTTATTGTTTTCTTTGTTTCTATTTCATTTATTTCTGCTCTGATCTTTATGATTTCTTTCCTTCTGCTAACTTTGGGTTTTGTTTGTTCTTCTTTCTCTAGTTCCTTTAGCTTAGATTGTTTATTTGAGATTTTTCTTGTTTCTTGAGGTATGCTTGTATTGCTATAAACTTCCCTCTTAGAACTGCTTTTGCTGCATCCCATAGGTTTTGGATCGTCGTGTTTTCGTTGTCATTTGTCTCTAGGTATTTTTTGTTTTTCTCTTTGATTTCTTCGATGATCTCCTGGTTCTTTAGTAATGTATTGTTTAGCCACATGTGTTTGTGTTTTTTACGGGTTTTTTCCTGTAATTGATTTCTAATCTCATAGCGTTATGGTCAGAAAAGATGCTTGATAGGATTTCAATTTTCTTAAATTTACTGAGGCTTGATTTGTGACCCAAGATGTGATCTATCCTGGAGAATGTTCCGTGTGCATTTGAGAAGAAAGTGTAATCTGCTGTTTTTGGATGGAATGTCCTATAAATATTAATTAAATATATCTGGTGTATTGTGTCAATTAAAGCTTGTGTTTCCTTATTAATTTTCTGTTTGGATGATCTGTCCATTGGTGTAAGTGAGGTGTTAAAGTTCCCCACTATTATTGTGTTACTGTCGATTTCCTCTTTTATAGCTGTTAGCAGTTGCCTGATGTATTGAGGTGCTCCTATGTTGGGTGCATATATATTTATAATTGTTATACCTTCTTCTTGGATTGACCCCTTGATCATTAGGTAGTTTCCTTCCTTGTCTCTTGTAACATTGTTTATTTTAAAGTCTATTTTATCTGATATGAGTATTGCTACTCCAGGTTTCCTTTGATTTCCATTTGCATGGAATATCTTTTTCCATCCCCTCACTTTCAGTCTGTATGTGTCCCTAGGTCTGAAATGGGTCTCTTGTAGACAGCATATATACGGGTCTTGTTTTTGTATCCATTCAGCGAGCCTGTGTCTTTTGGTTGGAGCATTTAATCCATTCATATTTAAGGTAATTAACGATATGTATGTTCCTATTACCATTTTCTTAATTGTTATGGGTTTGTTTTTGTAGGTCCTTTTCTTGTCTTGTGTTTCCCACTTAGAGAAGTTCCTTTAGCATTTGCTGTACAGCTGGTTTGGTGGTGATGAATTCTCTTAGCTTTTGCTTGTCTATAAAGCTTTTGATTTCTCCATCGAATCTGAATGAGATCCTTGCTGGGTAGAGTAATCTTGGTTGTAGGTTCTTCCCTTTCATCACTTTAAATGTATCATGCCACTCCCTTCTGGCTTGTAAAGTTTCTGCTGAGAAATCAGCTGTTAACCTTATGGGAATTCCCTTGTATGTTATTTGTCATTTTTCCCCTGTTGCTTTCAATACTTTTTCTTTGACTTTATTTTTTGTCAATTTGATTACTATGTGTCTTGGCATGTTTCTCCTTGGGTTTGTCCTGCCTGGGACTCTCTGTGCTTCCTGGACTTGGGTGGCTATTTCCTTTCCCATGTTAGGGAAATTTTCAACTATAATCTCTTCAAATATTTTCTCTGGTCCTTTCTCTCTCTCTTCTCCTTCTGGGACCACTATAATGTGAATGTTGTTGCATTTAATATTGTCCCAGAGGTCTCTTAGGTTGTCTTAATTTCTTTTCATTCTTTTTCCTTTATTCTGTTCCACAGCAATGAATTTTACCATTCTGTCTTCCAGGTCACTTATCTGTTCTTCTGCCTCAGTTATTCTGCTATTGATTCCTTCTAGTGTGTTTTTCATTTCAGTTATTGTATTGTTCATCTCTGTTTGTTTGTTCTTTAATTCTTCTAGGTCTTTGTTAAACTTTTCTTGCATCTTCTCAATCTTTGCCTCCATTCTTTTTCCGAGGTCCTGGATCCTCTTCACTATCATTATTCTGAATTCTTTTTCTGGAATGTTGCATATCTCCTCTTCACTTAGTTGTTTTTCTAGGGTTTCTCTTGTTCCTTCATCTGGTACAAAGTCCTCTGCCTTTACATTTTGTCTTTGTTTCTGTGAATGTGCTTTTCCTTCCACAGGCTGCAGAATTGTAGTACTTCTTGCTTCTTCTGTCTGCCCTCTGGTGGATGAGGTTATCTAAGAGACTTGTGCAAGTTTCCTCATGGGAGGGACTGGTGGTGGGTAGAGCTGGGTGTTGCTCTGGTGGGCAGAGCTCAGTAAAACTTTAATCCGCTTGTCTGCTGATGGGTGGGGCTGGGTTCCCTCCCTGTTGGTTGTTTGGCCTGAGGCGACCCAACACTGGAGCCTACCTGGCTCTTTGGTTTGGGCTAATGGCAGACTCTGTGAGGGCTCTCGCCAAGGACTACTTCCCCGAACTTCTGCTGCCAGTGTTCTTGTCCCCAACATGAGCCATAGCCACACCCTGCCTCTGCAGGAGACCCTCCAACAGTAGCAGGTCGGTCTGGTTCAGTCTCCTATGGGGTCACTGCTTCTTCCCCTGGGTCCCGATGCACACACTACTTTGTTTGTGCCCTCCAAGAATGGAGTCTGTTTCCCCCAGTCCTGTCGAAGTCCTGCAATCAAATCCCACTAGCCTTCAAAGTCTGATTCTCTAAAAATTCCTCCTCCCGTTGCCAGACCCCCAGGTTGGGAAGCCTGACGTGGGGCTCAGAACCTTCACTCCAGTGGGTGGACTTCTGTGGTATAAGTGTTCTCCAGTTTGTGAGTCACCCACCCAGCAGTTATGGGATTTGATTTTATTATGATTGCACCCCTCCTACCATCTCATTGTGACTTCTCCTTTGTCTTTGGATGTGGGGTATCTTTTTTGGTGAGTTCCAGTGTATTCCTGTTGATGATTGTTCAGCAGTTAGTTGTGATTCCGGTGCTCACGCAAGAGGGAATGGAGCGCATGTCCTTCTACTCTGCCATCTTGAACCAATCTAATACATTCCTTTTTATATCATTTTTTAAACCTTTGAACCTACTCAAATTATTTAAAGGTACTGAGCAAGGAAAAACATTTTTTTCCTACTTCTTTTATGTTGCATCTATATGAGATGATGGATGTTCACTACACTTTTTGTGGTAATCATTTCATGATGTACATAAGTCAAATCATTATGCTGTACACGTTAAACTGATACAGTGCTGTATGTCAGTTACATCTCAATAAAACTGTAAAATAAATAAATAAAGGTACTGAAACATTTTGAGGGGAAGAGATTCCTAAATGACCAAAGGAACTGAAGAGCTATGATCCTGCATTAGGCAGCCCCCAAATCTCAGAGAAAGAAGACAGAGGCCAGATTTGATTTTGCAACCAAGAGGGTGATATCCCTGTGTGCTAGGTTACATTTGCCAGGTAACTTGTGTTGTGTGACCCGGTACTTCTGAGAGGTACTGAATGTGTGAGGGTAAAGTGAGGGAGGTGTTAGGTTGTGTTTGTGGGGCTGTGTGTGGGGATGTCACAGTGTCCAGACTAGGGCAACCCTAGATTACCGTGTTAGCTGCAAGATTTTGTGGTAGACTGGTCTGGACAAGGAAGGTGTTAAGCGCTGGACTGTGTTCCCTCAAATTCATTTGTTGAGGTCGTAACTCCAGGACCTCAGAATACGACTGTATATGGAAATTCTGTCTTTAAAGAGGTAATTAAGTTAAAATAAGGTCATTAGGGTTGGCCTTAATCCGACATTACTGGTGTCCTTATATGAAGAGGAGATTAGGACACACACATGCACTAAGGGAAACCACAGGAAAGCACTGGGAGAAGACGGCCATTTGTGAGCCAAGGAGACAGGCCTCAGAAGAAACCAATCTTGCTGACACATTGATCTGGGACTTCTAGCCTCCAGAACTATGAGAAAATATTTACACCACCCAGTCTGTGGTACTTTGTCATGGCAGCCACAGCAAACTAATACAGAAGGGGACTGGAGGGCAAGGAGAACAGCTTTGCTAAGAAAGGGGTGAGGGCTTCCCTGGTGGCGCAGTGGTTGAGAATCTGCCTGCCAATGCAGGGGACACGGGTTCGAGCCCTGGACTGGGAAGATGCCACATGCCGCGGAGCAATTGGGCCCGTGAGCCACAACTACTGAGCCTGCGCGTCTGGAGCCTGTGCTCCGCCACAAGAGAGGCCGCAAAAGTGAGAGGCACGCGCACCGCGATGAAGAGTGGCCCCCACTTGCCGCAACTAGAGAAAGCCCTAGTACAGAAACAAAGACTCAACACAGCCATAAATAAATAAATTAATTAAAAAAAAAAAAAAAGAAAGGGGTGAGCTCAGGAGAGAAGCAGGGGTGAGATGGGGGGGCGGTGATACTGAGGGAGTCACAGCTTTGGGGGATCCTGGGAGAAAAGGAAGAGAGGTAGAGCATCGAAGAGAGAAAGGAGAAACGTGTGTGTGTCTGGGGGGTGGAGGGCAGTGAGCAGCAGGCAGTAAGTCTTTCATTTCTCTCTCTTAAAATCCCATTTTCCCCAGAGCCAGCCCTTCCCCAGGGCCACACTCTCAATGTCCCTCTGTTCTGCTCCGGCAGCAGAAGGTTTGGCTCTTAGGAGGGGCGTATGTAGAGCCGTGCCCGCCCCTCCCCACCATCTGACGGCCCATTGTGCCCTCGGAGCTTGGAGGGGTGATTCTGAGGGGCACATTCCCTCGGCTCCGGGGAAGTCTCTGGTTCCCAGGGCTCCCCGGTGCAATCGGGAGCAGAGGGGGCCGGCTCCCAGGCTGGGGAGGGGGCTGCAGGTGGGGGATGGGCAGCCAGGGAACGACTGCGGCCTCAGCTGGCGGGGTCTCCTCCTGCCACCTCCGCCCCTCGGCCCTGCGGCAGCTGGGCCCGCGCCCTCTCCTTCCCCCAGGCTTTTGTGGCTCCAGTTTATTTTCCAGTTAATGAAGTGGGGGGAGGCTGCGTCCTGGCTGCTGTCCCTGGAGACGCTGAAGTTCTGAAGGCATCTCCTCCCGGAGGCTGCAGCCTGCGCCCCCGGCCCCTTCCCTCGCCCGCCCCTGCCCCAGGCGGCCTGCGGGTCCCACCTGCCAGAGCGTCTGCCGCCTGGGGCCTCACCCCGCCCGCCCGGGGCCAAGGCCAAAGCAGGCGTCCTAGGGTGGTGTGAGGGAGGAAAGGAAAACCCTGCAGCCGAGGCCGAACTCTCCTTCTGCCGTTTGCCGGCTGTGTGTCTTCCAGCAAGTCACTCAGCCTCTCTGAGTGTAAGACGAGCGGTGGAGTCTGGGAACTTAGCTCTTCTCTTTGGAGTCAGGGGAGGTGAGGGAAACAGGACCTAGATCGCCGGAAACAGAGAGGAAACAAGCTTCTGTGTTTATCCAGGCTTTGCAGCCTCCCAGCTGAGCAACCTGGAGCAGGTGACCTAACATCTCTGGGACTTTAGTTCCTTCATCTGTAAAATGGAGGAAACAAACAGTTTCCAATGAAAGAAACAAGTAGTTTACAATGGGGCAAACAAGTAGTTATTGAGCGGGGTAAATGAGATAATTCACAGTTAAGCATGTATAATAACGTGGGCTCATAATAAAAAGTGCGGCCATTATCATTATTATTATTCAGCATTATCTTAATAAAATAGCAATGCTGTGGACAGAGATCAACCCTATTTTACGGGCCCTGAAACTTATACCATTTGGGTTTTTTGTTGGGGAGGTGGTGGGGAGGGTCCTTAATAAAGGAAAGGAATATGCAAAATTATAAATGCAAAAATAGGTAAGAAGTGACCATTTATTTTAAAAATGAAAAAAGGATTCATAACAAGCTACAGCTTTTTAAAAGTTGACAAATCAAAAATCATTAAAAATCCAGAAAAGTAAAATAATCATTTTTATTAATTAACTGCCTGACGCACCCATATAATATTTTTCTCTCCTTTTTTGGCTGTGTACCCTTTGATTCCTCATAATGATTCTATAATGTTTTTAATAGAGAGAGGAGAAGGATAATTCAGCTTTCCTCTGGAATGGTTGATCAAAATTTATCTTTTTATTACTGATAGTCTTTAAAATTGTCTTTCAACTTTAAAATTGCTATTGGTAATACCATCTGTAAGTTTAGGATTTTTGTCATTTTTGGAAAAA
Organism: Balaenoptera borealis; assembly: GCF_965194805.1. Taxonomy (NCBI): domain Eukaryota; kingdom Metazoa; phylum Chordata; class Mammalia; order Artiodactyla; family Balaenopteridae; genus Balaenoptera; species Balaenoptera borealis. The sequence continues at coordinate 79,772,709 of NC_138860.1, read as the reverse complement.
GAAAAACCTATACACTTTCTAAAAATATTTATTTATTTATTTATTTTTGTCTGCCTTGGGTCTTCGTTGCTGTGCACGGGCTTTTCTCTAGTTGTGGCGAGCCCCTCTTCCTTGCGGTGCGCGGGCTTCTCTTTGCCGTGGCTTCTCTTGTTGCAGAGCATGGGCTCTAGGTGCGAGGGCTGCAGTAGTTGTGGCTCGTGGGCTCTAGAGCGCAGGCTCAGTAGTTGTGGCACATGGGCTTAGCTGCTCCGTGGCATGTGGGATCTTCCTGGACCAGGGCTCGAACCTGTGTCCCCTGCGTTGGTAGGTGGATTCTTAACCACTGCACCACCAGGGAAGCCCAAACCTACGTACTTTTTTAAAAAGTAATTAAGCTGTAAGATATCAGGACAGTTCGAGTTTTCTTATGTTGTAACTAATCTTTAATACCTGTTATAAAGGACACCAGTCATTACTAACCAGTTTGTCCTCATTGTAGTGGTCTATCATGAGTTTTATGTTATCTTTATCAAATCACTAAGAAATTTAAAACTTTTCCCACTGTAATTGTATGTGTTACCTTCTTCATTAATCGGATTATTAAAGAATCCCAGAGCCTGTTGGAAAACTATCTCTTCCCTTTTTTTTTTTTGGCCATGCTGCATGGCATCCGAGATCATAGTTCCCAACCAGGGATGGAACCCATGCCCTCCGAAATGGAAGCAAAGAGTCCTAACCACTGGACCAGCCAGGGAATTCCCACTATCTCTTCCTCTTAATGCAGTGTCTCTTTGGGGATGATCTGAGTTTTGTGTTACAATTCCCTTCCTAATGTCAGAATAATTTCTATCTAATCATCTAATGTAAAAATACACAGGAAACATTTTTGTATGGTATATTTATAATTTATACGCTACATCATTAGGCATATTCCTGACAGGAAAGAACTTCCATTTTAACAAAGCATCAGTGAGAACCAAACCCAACACTTGCCATATTACACGTCAGGTGATTAGAAGAATTTTCCATGGACTAGCTTCCGCTTTCCGTGCCTCCAGGTCCGGGTGCTAGAGGACACGTTCTTGCCACCACGACCCTCTGGCTGTGCACCTACATGTCCTGATGCTGCATGAGTCAGCTTGGTGACCGTAGGTGCATTCCCGGAAGCCATCCCAACACCAGAGAGTTAGCATAACCATTCATGCAAGTGATTGTGAGCTATACCACATAACCTTTTAATCCAACCTAAATGTACTCCCTACTCAATTTCCCCTTAGCCAGACTCCCAGAATGCCCGTGGCTTCTCCACCACCTGACAAGAGGGGAGGTGGAGGTGGAGGGGAAGTTATAATGAAAAGAAACTACAGACATAATCAGTTGTGATTACAATGTCTTACTCTTGCATTTTTTATGCAGAACCACATGAACACACTGGCAGGGTACCACCCAGGGCCTTAGAAGGAGCAAGTGAGCTTCATTAACTTCATGGTAAGTTTGCCTCTGCTTGTAGACTCTTGGGCCAGCTATAATTTTATGGGATCTAGAAGGTTTCTCTATAGTACCCCCAAAATGCCTCCTTATCAAGTATAAAGATGTCTATAACTACACTGTCAGACATATATTTCTTTGGTTAAAGCATTGCCCCAGTGCTACTCTCTTTTAAAATATATCTGGGAATTCCCTTGTGGTCCAGTGGTTAAGACTTTCACTGCCAAGGGCCCAGGATCAGTCTCTGGTCAGAGAACTAAGATCCCACAAGCCGTGCGGTGCGGCCAAATATATATATATATATATAATATATATATTTTATATATATCTGTGGGGGCGGGAGGATATGGAGTCTTTCACATTTTAGTATAAACTCATTTGACAATGAAAGTTTAGAGCAGCAAGAGAGCTCTCAAGATTGTGGAATAACACTTTAAGAAAGAGACTGTATCACCAAAGGCAAACTTCTTTCAATTCACACTTTGCGCGGTGAATGAACGTGCTGGATTCTGCAGCCAAATCTGGGGTTGCAAGCGGCCTATGTGAGAAGGTGGAGTTGTGGGGAACACCTATAGGAACTCAGCATCATTTTTAGTCACTTTTCAATTCTGAGCAATAATAGAAGAGATATGAATCACTTATAATATTAATAGCAATTTTTTTTAACGAAATCACTTGGCTTGTTAAATATTTTGGATTTTATTCAGTGCCTTAAGACACATGCTGGTGGCCTAGCTGAGGGTGAGTGGGGAAGACACAATTTTTCTGATTTGCTCTGGCTTGCTTCCTGCACGGTCACTCTGCCCCCACTTCCCAATCTCTGCTTCCCAAACTCTGCTTGCCCGAGACCATGACTCAGGTACCAGCCTAACTGAATTACACCACCCAACACCCTACTCCCCACCCACCTTGGGTAATTTCTAGTTCCCACTTTCCCAGAGGTAAGCATCTGATGGTTTGTTGGTGAGAAAGAGAATCTCAGTTCACCGTTGCTTCTCTTTCCATTTAAGACTCTAAATAGAGGTGGCGGTAAAATCACCCAAGAAGATCCAGAAGCAGAGGAGGAGAGATGGAGAGGAAAGCCAGTGTCCTGAGCAGTGGGTGACTGCCAGGTGACTGACTGTTTATCTCAGTCTCTCTCGCTGGCTCTGAGCTTTCTTTCCCGCATGTAAATGAGGTAGGAGAGGGGTAGGTCCCCAGAACACAGAAAGGGCCTGGGGCTTCTTCTTTCAAAGCAGTGATTCTCTCACAAGCCTCCTCAGAAAACTCCACTTTGATAACCCCAGCACCTGAGCAAGCCACCCTGGAACCAGTTGTGAAGAGGCAGGCTGTCAGCTGGCTGTGTGCGGTGTCTTTGAGAAGAGAATGCAAATCCCGGGATATTAGATAGAAACCAGGCTATAGAGCACTTAGCGCAAGGTCTCCAGGAATAGAAGAAACATGGTAGATTTTGACATACTTGTTGAGAATCCTATGGTCACATTTATTGATACTTGCTCTGTACCTTCGGGCAAGCTACTTAACCTCTCTCTGCCTCAATCCCCCTACACAGAAGTGGAGATGTTGACACCCTTCTAGACATTGTGAGGATTGAAAATCATGCCAGTACAGCTTCTAACACCATGCTGGACGTGTTGTAGATGCTCAAGGGGGACTAGGGTCCCAGAAGGAACAGATATTTGATTGAACAAACATTCTCTGAGCTTCTGCCATGTGGCAGGTCCTGAGAAGACCCTGAGGGAAGAACTAAGATGTACGGGGAAGGGACTCACAGTTTGAGGTGGAAACAAGACATGTCTGTGTGCAAGTTTATCATAGTAAACAAGTGACCTCAAGTTGCAGAGACTGCAGAGCCAGTGGCGTTGTGAGGAGAGAACCAAAAGGTACACCATCCCACCAGGCAGCTCAGTGAAAATGTTACATCTGAGTTGGGCCTTGAAGGAGCAGTTTTGACTCGAGATTTATGGTAGAAAAATACACCACATGGAGGGGAAAGCATGAGCAAAGGATGGAGGGGTGAACCCCTAGGGACTATTTGGGGAAACTCACCGGAGACTAGGGACCATGTGGCGTATGTGAATAAAGCTGGAAGCTGATAAAGCTGTCCATGGAGTCCAAAGGTAAGTGAAGGCCATGGGAGTTTTGCATGTCTTAAATGTCCACAACTCACTGGGAAACGGGGAACGGGGGCAGGTTTTTGAATGCACAGTTTTGGGGGAGAGACAGTCCCACTCCTCAAAGCGTCCTGGTACTCCCAAAGCAGGGGCCCGGCCCAGCCATCCTGTTTCATGAGAAGAGCAGGACTGTGGCCACCATCAAACAGGAGAAGGAGGGAGGACAAGCAGGCAGGGAGAAGTACTAGTGAGTTACACCGTTATAAATACACTTTAGGGCCGTGTGACTTGGCCATAAATCGCTGCACTGTGCTCAGGTGATGTCATCCGATGCTTGGCGGTATTTATAGCTTTGTTCACTGTTCCCCGGGACTTTTTTTTTTGCACTTACGTGCCGTTTCTGCTCTTATTCTGGTGCCTTCAAGGATGGTTATCTGGAACTTCCCCACTACTCAGTGGAGAAGTTCCTCCTGAGTCTAACTGCTAACCCTCTGGATCTGTACTTTGTTACAGGGAACCTAGCCCCCTCTCTACTGCAAGAAATTCTTTGTAGAATTCAGAATAGGGAACATCTCTCTCTTTTTCTCAGTCCTAAGAGCCTACTGTGTGCCAGGCAGTGTGGTGACAGCAGTGAACAGTACTGGCAGTCTCTACCTATACAGGGCTTACAATCCAGCAGGGAAAACAGACACCGAATATCTAATTACAAGCGTGATTAATGCTGCCAGTGAAAATAGAGGGTGCTTGAGGGCAATAACGAGGTGATCTAACCTGTTTGGAGGAATTAGAGAGGCTTCCATGGAGAAGTGACATTCAGTGTGAGGTCTAAGGGGTGAGTAGGGGATGAGGGGGGTGGTTAGGGGCCAGGGTGGAAAGGAACATTGCAGGCAAGGGAACAGGGCATGTGGAGGCCCCAGTGAAGACAGATATGTGGCCAGTTCCAAAAACTCGGAGAAGCCTGTCAGAGCTGGAGTATAAGGGGCAAGAGAGAGTGTGGGAAGCAGAAGGCTGGAAGGCAAGACAGAGCCATCGCAGGCAGGCTCTTGTAGCTAATGGGAAGATTCTGAGTGTGATCCATAGGGCAACAGAGTCACCAGTGAGTTTTAAGCAGGGGAAATAGGTGGTTACATTTGAGCTTGAGAAAGACCACTGGGGCTGCAGACACACAGAACTGCAGAGAACAGAACTGAGCAGACACCGAGAGGCTGTTGCTGGTGGTCCAGGCCGGAGAGGCCATAGCATATGGACCAAGGTGGTAGCAGTAGAGACGGAAGGAAATGGACATAACTAATAACCACCAACAGGACCTGGAGACTGATTAGCGATGAATGGGGAGGAAGAAAGAGCAGTCAAGTACAGCAGGTCTTTGGTTTAAACAACAGGATGGAGACTGGTGCCAATCTTTTTTTTTGTTTTAAATCGCATTATTGAGGGATGATTGATGTACAAAATGCTGCACCTATTTAATGTATAGAACCTGGTGAGTTTGGAGGTAAGTATTCATCCACGAAACCATTGCCAGTATCTGTGCCATAAACATATCCATCACCTTCAAAAGTTTCCTTCTGCTTCTTTTTATATATTATTATTATTTTATAGAATTATGGAGGAGATAAGCTGGTGGTTGTTTTTTTAAGCTGTCAAGTTTGTTTGTTTTTTTTTTTTAATTTATTTATTTTTGGCTGTGTTGGGTCTTCGTTTCTGTGCGAGGGCTTTCTCCAGTTGCGGCAAGCGGGGGCCACTCTTCATCGCGGTGCGCGGGCCTCTCACTATCGCAGCCTCTCTTGTTGCGGAGCACAGGCTCCAGACGCGCAGGCTCAGTAGTTGTGGCTCACGGACCTAGTTGCTCTGCGGCATGTGGGATCCTCCCAGACCAGGGCTCAAACCCGTGTCCCCTGCACTGGCAGGCAGACTCTCAACCACTGCGCCACCAGGGAAGCCCTATATTATTATTATTATTTTATTTCGACATAAGATTTACTCTCATAGCAAATATTTGAGTACAGTCCAGCATTGTTGATTACAGGCACTAAGCTGCACAGTAGCCCTCTTGGATTGACTCCTCTTGCATAACTGAAACTTTGCACCGTTTGACTAATACCTCCCCTTTCCCCCTCCCCGTCCCCTGGCAAACACCATCGTGCTCTCAGGTAGAGCCTCTTGAAGGACCACCAGAGGAGGAGCCAGGTTTCTGCTGTTTTGTTCTTTTTCATCGGGGGCAAATCTTTCCCTGGGATTTACTTTCCCCTAGACCTAGTCCCAGAGCCTAGACTCGGGCTTTACGTGGGGAGGACTTGGGGATGGGGCTGGAGGAAGCTGGAGGCTCAGGAATGAAGGCTGGTGGAGGAGGGGAACTGCCATGCCTGCCAGAAGAGGACTAGGTGCCAATGCCTTATTGCTGCCTGTGTCTCAGAGGCTGGAATGGAGGCACTAAAGGGACATTAAATCAACATTCTCCATCTGTCCAGTTAGGAAATGCCACCGAAACCAGCAGCCAGACCCTGCCTGACAGCCACTGCTAGGCCTGTTCCCTGGCCCAGAAGCTGGGAAGCCAGTGGGAGCAGGGAGGACTACTCTGGCCTGGAGCGTGGCTGTCTCACGTAGGAAGACCCACCATGTCATGTGCAGGGAGGAAGGAAATTGGTCCCCGACCCTGGCTCTCAGGAGGAATAGAAGCAGTTCTTAAACAGGGAGGGGTTTCCCTGGCGGTGCAGTGGTTAAGAATCCGCCTGCCAATGCAGGGGACACGGGTTCGAGCCCTGGTCCGGGAAGATCCCACGTGTCGCGGAGCAACTAAGCCCGTGCGCCACAACTACTGAGCCTGCGCTTTAGAGCCCGAGAGCCACAACTACTGAAGCCCGCGTGCCTAGAGCCCGTGCTTCACAACAAGAGAAGCCACCGCAATGAGAAGCCCGTGCACCACAACCAAGAGTAGCTCCCGCTCTCCGCAACTAGAGAAAAACCCACGTGCAGCAACGAAGACCCAATGCAGCCAAAAATAAATAAAAATAAAATAAATTTAAAAAAAACAAAAACAAAAACAGGGAGCATTTATAGAACACCCCTATATATGTCCTGATGGAACCCCTCAGCAGGCATCTCTAGGGAACGGCCCCTGCCTCCTTAGCAGAAACATATGATGACAATACCATGGGGCTGTTAGAGCTAGAGGAAACTGAGGCCCAGAGAGGGGAGCTGTCTTATTTAAGGCCATATTTCAGACTTTGAAGATCCTAATTCTCAATATTCAAGTCTAGGAAACTTTCCTTGATGTCTCCAAGCTAGGTTCAGTAACTGGTGTTCTGCACTCTTAAAGAAATGGGCATGTTTCTACCTCTGTACTTCCCAACTCAGTTGTAGCTATCTGTCAATCTTTCCCACTAGACTGTGGCTCCAGGAGAACAAGGGGTGTGTTTTATTCATCTTTGTTTCCTAAGTGCTTAGCCTAGTGCCTGGGCATAGAGTAAGCTTTCAATACATGTTTGTGAGATGAAGAGATGGATGAATGGGTGAACAAACTAATTAATTAATCTTAACCCAAATCCTTAGCAAGCCTCCATTGGGGTTATTAGGATGGAAGTGACATTTTTTTTTGAGTGTTTTAAAATTTTTATTAGTTTTTAAGTTTAAATCATTTAAGACTATTAATTTTCCCTTTAAGCACAGCTTTGGCTATATCCTGTAAGTTTGTTTTTGTTTTTAATTGAAATATAGTTGATTTACAATGTTGTGTTAGTTTCTTAGATTCTGGTGTACAGCAAAGTGATAAAGTTATATATATATATATATATACTCTTTTTCATATTCTTTTCCATTATGGTTTATTACAGGATATTGAATATAGTTTCCTGTGCTGTACAGTAGGACCTTGTTGCTTATCCATTCTATATATAATAGTTTGTTTCTGCTAATCTCAAACTCCCAATCCTTCCCTTCTGGAGTGACATGGCTAAGGGTTGTGCTTTAAGGTAATGGCTCCCCTTATAATAAGGGTTAAGTAAGCCTAACTCTGTATTTCCATTCATGTGAACCTTATTCAACTTCACCCTTAAACCTACTATGATGTTCAATAACCTTAATACAACTTCAGCCCATAATCTTAGCTGCCAGCTTGAATGCAAACATAAACCACAATTCTCACAGCCAGACCTGATACTAAATAGATCTAATGATGGGTGGTTTTAGGTCTTCAAAGAAGCACTAGGGAATGCTAAAGATCAGGAGACTGTGGACTTGGGAGTAGGATCCAAGGGAACTAAAACCAAGGGCCAAAGGAAGATGAGAGACTCTCTCTTTCTCCTTCGCATCCCCACCATCTGCTCACTATGGTCTCTGATTTTCAGATGCCTATGGGAGGCCAGAGCTGCATAATGATCAGAGCTGTTTGGACATAAGGGGTGCCTTTGCTGACAAAAGCACTTGGAATGGGCCTGGGGTGCAGGGGTGGGAAAGTAGGAGTTAGCAAGAATCCTGGCCTAAGAGGCAAGAGGCCTGCCTGGGTTCTGGTGCCAGTCTTACTCTGACTATGACTTACTTTGTGACAGATCATTTCACCATCTCAAGGGGGAATGGACCTCATGTTGTCTGAGGCTTCATCTAGTTCTGGAGCTTGATGTTTGAGTCATTAGTTGACATTACTTTCCATTTTTTCCTAATTAAGTCTATTCTGCACTCTCCCCTCCTCCATACCCACTCCCCACCTCCCTGCCCCTGTCCAGGACCCCTGAGTGCTGACTCTCTCCTCTCTTTCCCTGAGCTGATCGCCTCAACTGGGCTGCTCATTTGAAGCAGGAATCTTCCAATCCCTGTGAGCTGAGGCAATGAAATCCTCATTAAACCTAATAAGAGGTAACTGGTCCATTTAGCACAAATTGTCTCCCCATGTTGGGATGTGAAGCACTGAGAAAGAGGGGGATGAAATGCATGGGAAGGAACGGACCACAGTGGCTCACAGGCAAGGCTGGTGCGTGGTAAACACACCCTGGGAGCCTGCCTTTGCCAAGGTCACTCTTTCTACTCCCCTGCCTCAGAGCAGCTTCAGCCTATCCAAACCTCTCCCCAGATATTTTGGACACTCATCCTCAGTAGACAGTCCCTTCTGGGGTCTGACCTTTAGTGCTTTGCTTCAATAGCGGCACTGCTCCCTCAGATATCCTCCGACACCCAAGCCCCATCCGAGGAGCCTGATTCCTTTGTCCACCATCCCCCAAGGGACCTGCTGCCCTTCTTCCTGCCCCCACTCCCACCCCTCACAGTACAGATTTGAATCTCTCCCCATCGCCAATAAGAGAATCTGTCTCTACTCTGATCCTCATACATCTCAAAAGCTGGGCATCTTAAGGAAGAGGAGAACAAGAGAAAACAGACTGGTATAGCAGCAGGAAAGCCCAAGGCCTGACATGTGGAAGGACTTATGCAGCCACCTGGGCTATACGACACAAAAGTGGAGGAGTAATGAGGACAAGCCCCTTTGCTGGGAGGACTTTAGAAGAAAGGGTGCCTCTCTCACTGCTCTGGGCTGCAGTCTCTGCAGCAGGAGGAGGGACACGGTGACCTCTGGCAGCTCCTCGCTCTCGGGGACTCAGGGTTTCCTTTATGGTCAGGATTATTTTCCAGGCTGAAAATCAGGATCTTGGCCTTTCCCTTTTGTGCCTCTGGTAAGCAGCAGGAACACAATCCTCCGCCCCCTCTAGGGGGAAAAAGGACAATTTATCGAATTGTTCTGCTGTTCTTAGCCCTCATTGAGACAAAGAATTCATTTCCATCTCTCAGGGTGGCTTCTCCTGCTCGTGGTCATAAATTGCCTTGCTGCTCATTCCCTGACCTCTTGATCTCTTTGCTTTTGTGCTCAGAAAATGATTAATATTTCTCTTAACTCCATATACAACCTTTGGCTGCTTCTCTCCTTCCTTCAGGGTGAAGTAGCCTCCTTAGGGATTACTCCCTCTACCTCCACGCCCCGCACACTTCTCTCTGGGCAGGGCCCTGTGCATGGGGATGAGGACTAATCCAGCAGCCAGACCCGGCTAGCTTATTAGGTGCTCACAGCACTGTTCTAAGAGCTGTATGGATATTGACCCATTTAATCCTCACAACCACCCCATAAAGTAAGTACTATTATTATCTCCGTTTTCAGATGAAGAAATCAAGGATTAGAGAGGGGAGGTAAATAGGCTGCCCAAGGTCACACAGAAAGTAAGGGTCAGAACCTGGATTAGGATCCCCTCGGGCTGGTTTCCATGCTCACGTACCTTGCTTTCCACTAGTCTGCTGCTTCTCTGAGGGGGAGAGGGTACCCAGCTTCTTCCTTGCCCTCGGGGAGCTCCAGACTGAGAGGACATGCATAGCTCTCGCCCCAGAGGAGCCCCAAGTTTGATGGGGAGGCAGATATCCTGTCCTGGGGAGGTATGTCTAGTCTGATGGAAAAGACACAGACTTTGCTTCTGGGAGCATCCATCGGATACTGGGGACTCAGCCCCAGGATGCCCCCAGTTTGATGAGAGTTATGTGATTAAACTCGAGTAGACTCAGTTAATCCAATTAGAATTGTGAACATTCATTTGAGAGAGATGAGAATGGAGGAAAGTTAAGAGAGCTTAATTGGGGTTCTCCCCAGAAGGAGGGGAGGGCAAAGCATGATTGGCAATAAGCGGAACTGCTGGTAGAAGGAAGAGGGCACGGCAGGCACCTCATGGCGTGTGCCCTTGCTGAGGGTAATGCCTGGAAAGCAGGCGGTTTGCTTAGCTCGGTGATTCTCAACCCTGGCTGCCCATCAGAATTACCTGGGGAGGTGTTTTAAAATCCTGATGCTCGGGGCTTCACCCAAGAACAATTAATCGTTGGGAGTGAGACCAAGGCACTGGTGATTTTTAAAAGCCCCTCAGGAGATCCTAATACACAGCTGGTGTTGGGGACCCCTAGCTGGAGTTAGGGTCTTAAGCTCTGGCATCTGGGATATTGACTGGCTTTTGTGGAGGGGATTCTGGAGAATTGTGTTTGCTATGAACAGGGCTGGTAGGAACTGGGGATTAAAGGCAGGGAGGGGGAAAGGGAAGTTAAGGGACCACGAGAGGGAAGTGAGATTACTGCTTTGGCTGTTAAGGATCTGGAGAAATTTGGCTTCTCTGTTGCTAGGGTTTCTAGGTGAGATAAGAGGCCAAGGGGAAGGGAAAGCTTTGATAACCCAGTCCCTCGTCACACTGAGAATCACCATCAAACCTGAATAGCAGAAGCTGGAAGGTGGGCAAGAAGCACTCACTAAGCTAAGAATATTATCTTCCCTCTCTCTGGACTTTCTCTTCTAAACATTTTCCTACATCGTATCACCATGGGCCTCCTGTCCATGCAGAATGAAAAGGGGAAAACGCTGTCTCCCTGATACTGCACGAACATCCCTACCTCAGGGCCCTTGTACTTGCTGTTTCCACCTACCTGATATATTCTCCCCTCAGATGCCTGAACATCTGAATCTCTCAGGTCCTTCAGGTTTCTGCTTAAATGTTACTTTAGCAGAGCAGCTTTCCCAGTAAGAGTAGCAATTTCTCCTTCCCTTCCACTCCCTATTCATTGTATCCTGCTTTATTTGTCCCTCATAGCATTTACTACAGCCTGGTGTATTCTATGATTTTTCTACTGCCTCTTCCTGCTCTGCAGAATGGAACACTCTGAAGGAGGGACTTTGTTAAATAAAAATTTTTTTTCATTGTTATATCTCCAAGGCCTCGAATTTTGACTGGAACATAAGCAGACACTGAAGAAATATCTGTGGAATGCAAGATTAATGGATGAGTAAATGAAAAGCCCTTGTGTGTCTGCACGTTGGTGTGTGGCTCTTTGTATGTATTTGTGATTATATTCCTATTTCTCTGGGTTAGGTATGCTCTTTATTTTTAAACTGTGTGTTTGCCTGTGCACATGTGTTTTTGAACATATGGAGGACTCTCTGGGTCTATGCGTAGTGTGCTTCTGAATGTGAGTTTGTGTGTGTTTCTGCCTGTGTTTCTGTGTCTTCTGTATGTGGATGTGTCTGGACCCTTCAGCCTGGTGTCAGGATCTGTGGAAGAAAGAGGCATTGTAACTGCCTCGCACCAGCAGAGGGCACCAAAGAGCCATGTGCCTTTGCGCAGGGCCCGAAATCCAGAAATCTTGGCGGGTCGTTAGGGACTCAGGAGACTTAGGATCCGGGAGGAAAGAAGTGGAGACCTCTCTGGACCAATACAGTGCTGTAAAGTTGTGCAATTCCTGTGCAGTTTCTGATACTTCTCCTCAGCTCATTCCCTAGAACCCAGAGGTCGAGGCACCCCCAATCCCGTGAGCAGAAGCATCCGGTTAGGGGTTGGGAGAGAGGCTGGCTGTCAAGCTGGGCTCTTTAAGAACGAGGAGAACCTCATCAATCTCCAGGAATTCCTTCCCCTCCCAGTACCCAGATCCCTCAACCTCAAAGGATCTGAAACTCTGTGCTTGGAGATCCTCCTGTGGCTGCCCTCTCCTCGGCCTTTGGAAGCCCTCTAGTTGACTACTTTCTGGATGGGTAGATAGATGCCCAAGATGAACAAAGGAAGGAGTCAACTGCTTCTCTCCCCCACCGGCTGAGAACTCCAATACAGCCTGGTGTCACTATGTGCTGGGTGAGGCCCCCCCTGGCAGGGGCCTCAGTCCGGTCCAGGAAGCAGCTGGAATTCTTCAGCTTTGGGTTTTGTAGGTGGGAAGAGAAGTGTATCCCTCCTCACCTCCAGCATTCATCAGTCAATTGAGAATTCCCAATTTGGGGGATGTAGGGGTTAGATTCTGGGTGTGGAATTAACAAGAAAAAAAAAAAAGGATTTTATCCTTTTTGATTCCATGAACAGCCACCTGCCCACCCCCTCCTCTCCCACACACGCTTACACACACCCAAACACTCACACACCCTTCCCCACCAGTCATCCCCTGGGCTAAAGGCTTGTCCTCAGCCCATGCCCCGCCTCCCCAGTCTACTGCCTAGTTCCGTAGCCCGGGACCAGGGCTGTATAGATACATGAGAGGGAGGTGCGGGGGGCAGGGGTCCAGCCGTCCCAGCTCCAGCGCCCGCTTCTGTCACGTTAGTTACCCCCTTGGCCCTCCACCGCTTTCTCTCTTGGCGCTCCGTCCATCTCAGTTCCAGCGAGGGGTGTGAGTGCGTGTGTGTGTGTGTGTGTGCGTGCGTGTGCGCGCGCAGTGGGGGGGCAGGGAGAGGGCTGTGGAGGGAGGCGCCGTCGGAGGGAGAGTAGACGTCAGGAGGAGGGACTGAGAAGGGAGAGAGAGGGAAGGAAGAGAAGGGGGGAGAAAGGGAGAGCAGAGATCGAAAGAGACCCAGAGAGATAAAGCTTGAGGCGAGAAATAGTAAAAAGGCGGGGGGGGGGGGGCGGGAGGGGGGAGGAAGGAGGGGTGGAGAAGAGGGAAAGGGAGAGAGAGTGAGAGAGAGAGAGCGAGCGAGCGACGGGACCGGGAGGAAAGAGAAATAAAGAGGAGCGGAGGGAAGGGAAGTGAGTTTGTGCGCGTGAGTGAGTGTGCGTGTGAGTGTGCAGGGGCGGGCGCGGGCGGGCGGGGGGCGGGCTCCCGGGCTCCCCTCCTCCCCAGCCCGCTCCTCTCGCTCCCTCGCCGACTCCGGGCCCCAGCCGCGGGCGGGCGGACGGCGGGCGGACAGCATGCTGAGCCTCCTCGTTTGGATCCTCACTCTCTCCGATACTTTCTCCCAAGGTAAGAGGGGGGGGCCCACCGGGCTCCCCCCGCCCCGGCAGCCCGGGGAACACTGCGGGGCTCGGCGGCCCGCGGCCGCTGCCCCCGGGGTCCGGACGCCACGAGGCGGGGGCTGGGTCCCGGCGCGGAGCCCTGGGGGAGGGGGCGCGGAGTAACGGGGGGCTGGTGGCGAGGAGGAGTTTTCCGTTGATTTGCCCAAGTTGTTTCCTCCGGCTGCGCGGGAGACCGGTGAATCGGGGCCGCGAGGGCCGGGGGTCGGAGTGAAAAAGGGATCCGAACGCTCAAAGTCTTTTCCGGAGTATCTGGCAGCCCTACCTACCTCCACCCTCCGAGGCCGGGAGTCAGGACGCCCGGGTCCTGGCCGGGGGAAGGCTGGGAAGAGAGTGGGATTTCGGATTCGGGGGTGGGAGGGGCGCGGAAAGCTGGGGGCCCGGGCTCCGGAAGATGCAGCTAAGGGAATCCCCGTCCTCCTTCCAGCCCAGCCCCTCGGAGGGCTGAGTCTGAGCGGCGGCTCCAGACTGCTTGGGGCTGCCCCCTTCAAAGGAAGGGAGCGGTGCCTCGGGGCCTCTGGTGGGGATTTGAACCCCTGCCCGCGGAGGCTCCGGGTCGGGAGTGGAGTTCCACAGGCAGCTTCGGGCCCGCTAGATATGGAAGGGGCCACTTGCGGGCGGGGCTCACACCCACGGGGGGTCAGGAAAGTGTTGATGTCCGGGCTTATTTGGAACTGGCGGGGGAGAGGCTGGGAGATGAGGGAGAGGTTGAGAGAGAGACGAGGATATTAGTGTATCCGGAGGCTGGGCTGGGGGGCGGCGGGGGAACTGAAGAAACCAAGGGCCCAGACTTCAGCCCCGACTGGGGTCTGTGGGAGTGGATTCTTGTCTCCTGGGTCGGACTCTAAGGAAGATTTAATCCTGCTGAGAAAGCTCCCCCCACCCCCCCCAAAAATGGAGCTGACACGCAGATGTTGACATACAAACACCAAAAACCAGCCAGAGACACTGAGACAGACTGTTCACCTACTGAGACAGACATACCCGCGAGCATCCCCCACACGGAGACAGACACATATACACAAAGACACTGACACATCTGAGGAAGACAGATTCCTCCCCCGTATCGGCACATGCGTGCACGTTCATGCACCCAAACATAACAAAACTCACAGACACAGTACATGTATGAGGCGGGCATTTACAAGGACACAACACGCGCGCACAAACACACACACTGAAACCCTTCCAGGGATACCAACCCTCCAGCTTGAACAAAGAAACTTGAACAGATATTCCTATAGGCAGACACTTATGGAGATGTACAGACAACAAAATGGAGGAGGTGGTCTCCTTTTTTTTGGGGGTGTGGGAATCTGGGAAGGGGGAAGTTAGCTTGGACAGAGCACCCTCAGGCATTGCCCCGCTCTCAGTTCCCTTCCGGGCCCGGTGGGTGTGTGTTTAGGGGTGGGGTGTTATGCTGGACCCCTCCCCTCCAATCCTGGCCAGGCGCCACCCTGGCTCCGAAGCCAAAGCCTGGCTGAGTTGCTGGGGGCCGGTCTGTCGATCCATCATTCCCCATAGGGCATCCATGCCCCCCTGCCCCCCCCCCCCCCCACACACACTTAGGATTTGGGAAGGGCGCACATCCATGGTGTGAGAAGTGGTGCTGGGGGAAAGGAGGCCTGGCCCTGGGGTTGGCAGGCCAAGCCAGCCACTTGGCAGAAAGTTGGGAAGATGACTTAAGTTCTGACTTTGTTCAGCCGGGCTGCTAGAGAAGGGGGAGATGGGGGAGGGCCCACGGTGATGGAGGAGGGGTCAGCTGGGTCTGTACTGATGTGCGTTGGGCGCAAGCTTCTGTCTGCCCCTTTCCCCGCAGCCCTCATGTGTCAGCAACGTGGATACAAACGAGCTTCAAGGAACAAAAGCTGCAGTTAGCAAACAGGAGAGGCATGTGGATTGAATCGGGACAGAAACGGTCCGAGGGAAGTGTGTTGTGTGCCTTTCTCCCTTTGGAAAGGGGGGGAGGGGTGAGGGGTTAGCTGAGCTCCCATCGCCCATCCTCCAGCGGGGGTGAAAGCAAGACCTGATGAAAGTGTGCAAAAGTATTTGGGACGGGGGGAGGGGTTACCAAAGGGAAATAAAAGGGAGAGGATAGAACGGAGGGGAGAGGAAGTCACTCCTGAGTGTTCCTGGGAAGCTGAGCAAGGACTGGGGAGGAGGCAGGGCAGGAAGGAGTGGGGATCTGGGGCTCTTCAGGGTGGGGGGAGGCGGCAGGACCTCTCTCCTCAGCCTCCATCCTTAGAAAGAAAGAGTTGTAGGCAGGGACTGGGGCAGTGGTAGGGGAAACCAAGGCGGGGATCGCCAGGGGCTTGAGGGAGGGTGGCAGGGAGGTGGGGAGAAGGTGGGAGGAGAAGGCAGTTGAAATGAGGGGAGTGGAGAGGAGAGGGGAAAGGGATGTTCAGCCTAGCAGAGAAATAAAAATCACGTTTTAAAGAATTTCAATGGGCTTCATCAATCTTCATTTTTCACTAAATAATTTTCTGTATCTTATCTAAATGAAAACCATTATCCTTCCCCCTGTTTCCATCATGCGCTGGCTCCTCAGACTGATTGCGCCGAAAATTGAAATATTTATTCATTTTCTGGGAGATTTTCTCGCTCCCCAGTCTCAGGGAGGAGAAATTGAAAAAGAAAGATTATAGCTAATCAGAGCAATGTGGGATGACAGGCTGGCCCAGGGTGGGAGCTGCCCAGGGGAGAGTGGAGGTGAAGGTGGGGGGAAAATCTGTCCCTCCAGCCCCCAGAGTCCCCCCGGCATCCCTGCCATTGCTTTGCAGCGTGGTGAGGAGTGAAGGGAAGAGGGCCTCCTAAATTCCCAGTATTCAGCTGCCGAGTACAGCTACATTCTGGCAGAGAACAAGAGTCTGGAAAAAAGAGTAGCTGAGAATGGACTCTCTCCTCCCTGTGCCACAACCAACAACCCCCCCCCACCAAGATGTCCCACCCTTCTAGCCCAAAGCAGGATCTTGAGGTTGGGGAAGAGGCAGGGGGCGACATGGCAGAAATCAGGATACCAGGTCCCTCTCCTTGACCTTCTTCTTCTTTTTTTTTAAATTAATTTATTTATTTTATTTATTTATGTTTGGCTGTGTTGGGTCTTTGTTGCTGCGTGTGGGCTTTCTCTAGTTGCGGCGAGCGGGGGCTACTCTTGGTTGCAGTGCGCGGGCTTCTCTTTGTGGTGGCTTCTTTTGTTGCGGAGCACGGGCTCTAGGTGCGCGGGCTTCAGCAGTTGTGGCACGCGGGCTCAGCAGTTGTGGCTCGTGGGCTCTAGAGCGCAGGCTCAGTAGTTGTGGTGCACAGACTTAGTTGCTCCGCGGCATGTGGGATCTTCCCAGACCAGGGCTCGAACCCATGTCCCCTGCATTGGCAGGTAGGTTCTTAACCACTGCGCCACCAGGGAAGCCCTCCTTGACCTTCTTGATTGGACTTCGGCTCAGACCCAAAGGGAGGGTGTGAACCCAGTATTTGGTGCCTGGAATTACCTCTGGCTAAGCTCTGGACCCCAGAAGACCCTGGATCCGGAGGAGGAGGCATCTAGGCCCTCCCACCTTCTGCTGGCTGACGTGGCTGCATGGTTGGTTGTCTTGCTCTGCCTTTGGTTCTCCGATGGGGCGAGGATGAGGAAGCCCAGTCTCGTCCCCGGCTCTCACCCCCTTGACCTGCGGACCGAGTGCTCTGATGGAAGCTCTCGTAGACCCTCTTTATATCCTCGGGGACCAAATCTTAATTTCTCTTTTAGCCTTTCAGTTTCTGACACAGTGCTACACACTCGCTTGGTAAGTGCCCTTAAATATCTGATCAATTGATTGATTTGATGAGAGCACTACGATGTTGGAAGAAGGCAGTATTAAAGGGTGCTTAAATCACAGACTCCCGTCCAGCTCCCTGGCTAAACCCCCTGCCCTTTGGCCACTGGGTACTTGTGTTGGCTTGAACAAGGTATGTGCCTTCTCTGTGTCTTAGTTTGCTCGTCTGTAAAGTAAGGTTAGGAATAACATTTCATAGGGTGTCGATGGCAGTTAAATATGTTAATCCGTGTAAGGTGCATGGAACAGTGTCTGGCACAGAGAGATGTGCTCAGTAAGTGCTTCTGTTATGACTTTGCGGCTGGACATAGGAAGCCGAGTTGTTTTTTTCCTTTCCAGCTCCTCCTCATGATTCTCTTTTTGTTTTCTTGCTCCAGCTGCCCAGATTTTTGGTCCTGGGCTTCAGTACCTCTGCTTTGTATCTCTCATGGAGAGAACTGGGTTGTAGAGGATCCAGAAGGGGAAGCTGACCAGCCTTCCCCTGGTTGGAGACCTCAGGAAAGCTCTGGAGAAGGAGAAGACCAAGTGGAAGAGGTCAGCATTCTAGTGAGAAGGAGCTAGAGCTCTCGTGAGAGATGAGGAACACTAGCCCTGAGATGGCAGCATTTCGGAGTCTGGAAATAATACGGATCATTTATTGAGCCCTGTGCTAACTACTTTATATGCATTATCTAATTTAATCTGTACAACAGCCCCCTGAGATTGGCTCTGTAATTATCCCCATTTCATGGAGGAGAAATCGAGGTGTAGACAGGTTAGGTATCTCGATGGTAGTTGGGGGAACCAACCCACCTCAAATCCTGCACCCCTCCCCTTTGCCTGGCATCCCACATGCCAGCCGGGACAGATGCTGGGCTAAGACAGGGTCTTTCCTGATCCAGAGCCAAAGGAGAACTAAGAGGAAAAGGGAATGAATGCTCATAAATGGAAACTCACTCAAATTTTAAAAATCATCCTTTATTCTGAGATTCTGTCCTTCTACATTTTTGGGTGTTGAATGGTTTTTCTTTGACGGTATGACGGTGCCCATGAATGACTTTTTAAAAAAGCCCTTTACTTGGCAAATCTAAAGGTTTGCAACCTGTGTTTGTTTCTAAGATTATACACAGTGTTACAGGTCCATGAGCTACAAACTTGGGCACTACCCCTATACCATGCAAGGCTGACTCCCGGAGAATCGTGGCGAGGCAAGGGGTGGAGTGCTGAGTGGGGGCCTGGGGAGAAAACCAGGACAGTCAGCTTCCAATTCAGTGCAGTCCCTGGCAGACACAGAGGCTGGGATCTGGTGTTCCCATCTGCTTTGGGAAGCCCTGCCTGCCCTAGAGTGGGGCAAAGTGACTGTAGGAGGTGGGCTCCCTACCAAAGCATCAAAATTACTTCTCTTTGAATCCTTACTGTGTGCTATTCACATTCATCATTCTTTATTCCTTTGAACAACGACCTTGTGAAGATACCATTACCCCTATTTTATAGATGAGGAAACAAAAGCTGGGTTTAATTAACTTGCTTAAGGCCATCCCTGGGGTATTAGATCCCAGATTTAAACTCTTTGTCTTACTACAAGGCCAGGCTGCCTCCACCTGTGTAAGTGCCTCCTTTCAGTTGAGGCGGCTCTGGAGGGGAGAAGAGGCCTTCTTCCTTCTCCTCTTCCCCACGGTGATGGACAGGCTCCTTCTGGTGCCTTACTCAGCCTTCTCCCCCAGGGCTCAGCCCATCACACCTAGCCCATATCCATCTTGCTGCCTTGCTCTGATGATCATCCGTTTTATTCAGCGGGGATGGGAACTCCTTGTCTGTCAGGAGAAGGAGGTTAGTAAAGCCCCCTTTCTTCACACCTGTAGAGTCTTTTTAACTTTGTACTTGTTTAGTACTTTCCAATTTTAGCAACTTTTTCACAGGTACAATCTCATTTAATAGAGATATTGCGATCGTCCTGTGATACAGACAGTGTCATTATTACTTCTCCATTTAACAGATGAGAAAACAGTCCTAGAGAGTTGAAATGACTTGCTAAGGGGGAGGTTGGGCTGGAGGGAAGGGATAGGGGGTAAACTCCTCCATCACCCCAATTTTGGGGGACTGTTTCCAGCTAAGGGTAGGGAAATTCCTCTCCATGCGTCCAGGGCTGAGAAAACTGTGCCCCTTCCCGACCTACCACCTCCTGCCTGGTTTCTTTTCAAGGCCTCCAGACCACTTTACTTGGCCATGTCCTGGAGGATGCTTTGACCTGGAAAGGGCTGGTGTAGGGGGTGGAGGAGGCGGTGGTCAGCAGTGGAGGAGAAAGAGGCTGCCACGTCCTTGGTCCTTGATGCTGAAATGCAGCATCAAGGAGGGGCTGTCTCAGGAGTCAGGAAACAGAATGAGTTCATTCCAAGTGAGAGAGAAGGCCATTCACTTCTGTGGAGGACCTGCTTTGTGTTTTATGTGCATTAGTAACTCATTTAATACCAACAATAATCTGTTAAATGCAGGAGTCATTATCCCCATTTTGTGGGTGGACAAAGAGAGACTCAAAGGTGTTAAGCAGATCGGCCAACGTGATACATCTAAGAAGTGACAGAGCCAGGACTAGATCCCAAGCAGGGAAGTTGGAGTGGGGGGGCCGGAATGATTCCCAGAAGGAAGCCCCTGAAGATGGGCATATCCACCTCTTCCACATTGCTGCTGCACGCAAGTGTCACTGCACAGTGTGTGTGCCCACATGCACGCGCATAGATTCCCACGTGGCCTCCTGTGCACTCGCACACGCAGCCATTTCTCATCCCCATATACCTATAGACAGATATCTCTGGCTTTCCCCTGGTCCTTCCATTCACCAGAGCAACACTGCCATGTTTCTGTGTACCATTCCCCTTCCAGTTATGGCAGCCATCCTTTGAAGAGTCTTTGAAGGCACTACTTTTTTGTCTTGTCTCGCATGCTCTGAAGATATACACACTACAAGGTTAAGAAAGTTAGAACGCTTGGGTTCCTCATTCTGTGACTCTGGTCTCTCTCCATCCTGCAACCCCAGCTCTTACACTTTCCCACTACTGATTCACAGACAATGCAACCTGATAGAGTTCTTTGAGCTCCCAGGATGAAAGCTGTTCTAGCTCCCAGACATTGCCAAAGATCACATTTTTCTTTCTTTTTCCATCCCACTCTCCCACACCCCCCATCAGCTCTCTCCAAACTCCCAGTTTCTCCCCTCCACATTTAATTTCTCCAACAACTTTTTTTAACCTCTGTAGCCTCTGGGAGCTGAAGCCTCATTCCTCTCTGCCCTCCTTGAGTCCATTTAACAAAATTGGGATCATATTGAAATAAATGGGCCTTGTAGCCAGCCAGCCTCCTCAGGATTAAGGGTCTTAAATCCAGGGTGGAACTCTCTAGTACTCCCTAGCAAATTCCATTAG
Organism: Balaenoptera borealis; assembly: GCF_965194805.1. Classification (NCBI taxonomy): domain Eukaryota; kingdom Metazoa; phylum Chordata; class Mammalia; order Artiodactyla; family Balaenopteridae; genus Balaenoptera; species Balaenoptera borealis. Next base: position 79,752,154 of record NC_138860.1, on the reverse strand, counting down.
TTTCCCAGGAGATGCTGCTGCTGCTGCTTCATTCCTCTGGAGCTCTGGCTCTGGGAAGGTGATGGGAGAATCTCCCAGAAGGCCACGGGGACTGGGTTTTGAGGCAGGGAAGGGACAGCAGGGACCTGAGTGCTGTGTGCCCGGAGGGTAGTCCCTGGAGGCTGCACCACTCCAGGTCAGATTAGGAATCATACATTCCTCTTCCAGACTGGCCCTTTGATGCTTTTCTTCTGTGCCTCTTCTGAAGCAATATGAGGAGTCCATCCTCACTGGAAGTTGTGTGGGAAGAGAGTAAGGACTCAGTCCCTTCATCCCACAGAATATGTGTTGTGTGCTTCTACTATGTGCCAGGCACCAGTGTTGCAAAAAGAATAAAATACTGTCCTTGCCTTTAAGGGTCTCACTTTGTGATTTAGGTGCAAAAATTACTCAGCTTCAGTAGGTCTCAGTTTACTCTTCCATAAAATGGGGAGAATTAATTTTTTTTTTTCAAATCAGCAAATGTATATTTCTATATATAAAACATACTGGTAGGCATTATGGGGAATTAAAAAAAAAAACCACAAAATTGTATGGTCCCTTCCCTCCAAGAAGCTAAGATGCACATACATACGCAAAGATTCCAGGTAATGCTAGGCTGGGTGTAGTTGGTGTCAGGATAGCAGTGTGCACAGTCAGAGCTGGGGAGTTTGCTGTGGGCTGAAGAGGCCAGGAAAGGCTCCGTGGAGGAAGTGGGTCTAAGGATGGACAGGATGTGGCTGTGGCAGGAAGAGGGAGAGCATTACCAGACCGACTCAACTTCCCGAGTCAAGGTGTGGCTACCGGAATGTGCGGGGTCCACTGAGGCTGGTGGCAGATGAGGATTTGGGTCAGGGCAAAATAATGGAGGTGATCCAGAACAGTAGACTGGGGCCTGACCCAAGAAGGCCTTGAAAAGCCAGGCCAGAGACTGTTCTGTAAGAAGTGGGGAGCCAGGGGTTTCTGTTTTTGAAGCAGAGGAAGTGTTAAAAACCCATGTGATCCCTACCTCATTCCTCACCAAACCCTCCTCTCCTCTTAAACTCCCCTTCCACTGCTGTAGAGATCTGCAGCTCATTCAATTGGAAAAAAAAAAAAAAAAAGGTGAAATGGGCAGATGATCAGAAGTGAGCAGAAAACCTTAGAGAAAATCAGTTCTGCCTTGGGAAGTCTCAGATCTGTGACCTGAGTTGGGGAGGCTTTGGAATGATGAGAATATCTTTTTTCTCAGTGAATCCTCAGGTATATGATAAAGATGCCCGGAGACAGAGTTCAATGGAGAGCCCTGCAGCTTGTTGGATACCTAGGCTGTTTGTCACATGTTCCCTGGGACCTTAGGCTGGGTCTGCACTGCCCAGAGTCTAGGGGAACCACCTGGTCCCATCAGAGGGCCAATCCGGATATAGTCCCTGCAGGGTCAATCCTGGGCCGTTTCCTCTGGTCAGTGGCCAGAGATGTGTGTGCACTTGGGGGTTGAGCCTAGAGATTCTTAAAACCTCTGCAAGGAAGCCAGCTCTGGTTTTTCAAATGGAAACCTTTGAAGAAGATTCCTGCTAGGGTGGTGAGTGCCTGTGTCCAACTAAGCCGGTGTGTTTTTTTTTGTTTTTTTTTGTTTTTTAAGCCGGTGTGTTTTTAATGGCTGGGCTGGGCCGGGCACTCAACTAGGCACCGGAGGTACAAAGGTAAGTGAGATTTGGTCCCTGTCCTTGAGGCACTCTGGGGCGGGTGTAGGAGAAGGATGTATAAACACATATTGACAATACTATAAGATAAATGTTGGGAGAGAGGTATGTGAAAAATGCTGAAGTCTAGCTGTCGGAGAGGGGGGAGTGCAGGAGGCAGCTTGGCAGGGGGAGGGCACAGCCACAGATGTGAGGCTCTGGGGCTGCGCCGGAGCCTCTGGAATGCAGCGCCACTCAAGATATCCCGGCTCTGGACAATCCCTGATTGTGCCCCCTGCTCCGGATGGAAGGAGCTGAGGAATCCGAAGGAGTGAGCAAGGTCCCTCCCAAGGATTATGATTTCCAGGAACAAAGGCAGTTTATATAAAGCGCCCTTTCCCCAAATCTCCAACCTCTTGTGTCCAGTTCCCTCTTCCCCACCCCCGCTCCCACCCAACTGAGCTGATTTCTAAATTAACTTTGTCCTTGTAATCAGCTTAGCTGAGTTTTTTTTCTTTTCTTTCTTTCTTTTTTTTTTTTTTTTTCCCCTCCTTCCTGAATTCTCCCAGGAACAGCCTGGGGCCCTGCTCGCTCCATTACCCAGCTTTGTCAAGCCGTGAGGTGCTTTTAACTGCTCTTCCCATTCGACTCTCTTAACTGGGAGGTTATTAAAAGGAAGGAAGCTGAGATGGAAAGATGGGGGCAGAGAGAGAGAGAGAGAGAGAGAGACAAGGGAGAGTGAGAAGGCAGGCTGGCAGGGTGAAGCCCCAGAGAGAAGTTGGGGTTTTCTTCATCTTGATTCCCTAGTCATCCAGTGGACCCCTGGGTTTTAATCCCAAACCCTGAGCAGTTGACATGCTGCTCTATGCCTCAGTCCCTACCTCCCTGGAAATCTACTAGCTTGACCTCACTGTGAGATGGGATGGGGGGACTCCCAGAGGCCTCCTGCAGTCCGCTCCCTCTTTGCCCACCTCTCCCACACACATACTCCTGCTACCAGCGCTATCAACTCTCCAGCCTCCACCCCCAATCAGCTACTGCCTAGATGATGTTTGATCCTAGACTGATGTGCCTATCACCCTGCACACATCTGGGAATTCTTCCCTCACCAGGCCGTGGGTGAAGTGAGAATACAAATTCATTTTAATGTCCGTTTGAGCCAAATATAATTAGAAAGGAAAATCTGACTTGGCAAAAAAAAAAAAAAAAAAAGAAGTCTAATGCATGGCAAAGCTAAGTTAAAATGACTTCTGGATTATCTGCACTGCTGCTGTCTCCATTTGTGCAGAAAATTGAGAGGGGAGCCTGTAAAGCCTGTATCTAAGGGGTTTGGCTTGTGCACGTTGCCTTTGGTTTCATACCAGGGTCATGTCATAAGACTAGTCTCTTTCAACACACCTTTGGAGTTGGATAACCCCTCAAGTGCCCTGGGACCTCCTTACCAGAGGGCCTATGGGAAAGCCAGACTTGCCCAGAGGGGCTGCCGCCCGTGTGATCAAGACCAAGTCATTTCACTAGAGCCTCAGTTTTCTCATCTATAAAATGGAGACAGTAATACCCACCTCAGAGGGTTGCTGTGAGGACCGAATGAAGGAATCTATGTTAAGAAATGGGATTTGGAACACAGCTGGTATTCAGTAAATCATATTGCACAGTGCCGGCTTTTTATAGCTCATAGTACAAGGCAGATCTGAGGAAAGCAGACAGTAGGATGAGTGAAGAACAAATAATGGTGCAAAGACAGATACGTCTCCGTGAACTGTGCCAGTGAGGTTGGTAATCCCTGAATTTATGGTTTCTGGAATGCAGTGCGGTGGGACTTTTGAGATGGCAGCAAAGCCTAATGGAAAGCACCCTGCTTTAGAGTTAGGTCTGAGTCCTGGCTCTGAAGATTCAGTGGTCTCTTCATCTTCGTGAGCCTTAGTCTCCTCGGCGTTAAATGGAGTGATAGCAACCACAGCCACTTACCTCTTACTTGAAGCCCTGGGAAAGCATCTGGCAATGCACAGTAAGCGTGACCAGAAGGTTTGTCGCTCCACAAGATTTCAGCTCAGTGTGTTAGAACAATGATTCTCAAACTTTAACAAGCTTATGAAGCACCTGGGGATCTAGTTAAAAAGTGCAGATCCTGATGCGGAAGATCTGGGGTCAGGTGGCGTCTATGCATTGGCACCAAGCTCCCAGGGGACGCCGATCCTGCTGCTTCTTGGACCACACTCTGAAGTGTGAGAGGATGTGTTCTTCTAGGGCAATAGATCTTCAACGTTCTAATGGGAAGCAAGAGAAAATAGAATTCGTTTACCTGAATTCGCTTTTCAGCCAGCTTAGTTGTGTAACAGAGCCCGGATGGATCGTTGATTCAGGAGTGTCGATGTGTTTGTTTTAGGGAAGCAGGTTGTGGGACAGAAGAGGGGGCAGTGGGTGCCAGCGTGCCCATCTTCGGCCCCAAGCCTGACCCGCCCAGCCTCCTTCTTGCCACCTCCCAAGCTCCCAGCCGCCCCTACTCCACCCCACCAAGTCTTCACTCAGGCCAACAGCTGCCAGCTGCAAAGTTGAAAAGCAACTAGCCAGTATGTTGGTGGAAACTCCTCCATGCCTGACCCAGTCAGTCATTTCCACTCAATTTTTTTTTTTTTTTTTTTTAATGAAAAGAGTCCTCACAATCCAGCTCTCATTTGGTGGAGTTTTGGGGGAAAACATTTTGGCAGAGCTGCTAGCCAGGGCCTAGACCTTGTTGGCTTTGGCTTGAAAATTTGGGCAGGAGCAAATTGAGGTTTGGGAAGGAAGGTGGGTCATAGGCCTAACCGAGGGCATGATTTGGGGGGAGCAATGGAGGACCATCCCTGGGCAGGTCATTTTCTCACACTCCCATAGACCTACTGGTTGTTCAGGCAACATGATGAACTAACTCATTCTCTCCCTACCTTCTCTGTCTGTGTGCAGAGCCTCAGGCTGTAGAGGAAGATCCACAGGCCTGGGAAGAGAGAGCTTCTGCCTTCAGAGTTCTGATTCAATGGGGGAAGCTTGGTTCTTATATCTAGGGAATCCTGTCCACTAGGGGAAACAGGAACTCCCATTACTTCGCCTTATCCCCCCCTCCCCCAGAAAACTGACTGCACATTCAGCCATCTCCAAGTGCAAATGGGGACATATGCAAACTGCACACAGCCATCCTGAGGGGTTTCAGAGTAAATAAAGAAGGAGGTGGGATCAATCAGATTGGGCTTCCTAGAACATAGAGCCTGGGGTCAAGAATGAAAATGGAGAGATGATTCTGGAAGAATCCTAACATCTTTGGACTCTCAAGATCTCTCTCTTTAGTCAGGTGGGACTAACTTGAATCAACCTGGACACGTCAGTGTTTGCCCTTTTTCTGAAGAGAAAGGAATTTCATTCGCTCTCTCTGCCTGCTCACTTTCATATCTAATAATCCCTGGCAAGCAGGAAGTTCTTCTTTGTGTCTAACCTGAACCCTTCTTGCTCCTGCATGAAAAAAAAAAAAAAAACTGTCTTGCGACTGTAACTGAATAAGTGTCCGGTATTCTTTTTGTCTGGAAAAATAACATTTTCCCCAATAGGTTCATTTTTCTCTCACTGCAAGGCAAAGTTCCCTGTGATAGAGAAGCAAGCCCAGAGAGGTCATAAGTGAGACTGTCTCTGAGGCCCCAGTTGAGGCAGAGCAGGTTGTCTCTTTAGGGGTCAGATCTGCTTTCCAACAAACTGCCAAGGCTCTCTTCCCAGTGTCCCCAGTCAGGGCTAGAAGGATAGTGTTCCCAGGAACCTGGCTGAGTCACCATGCCCTTACTTGTCCAGTTTCCCCTTCTCAGCGGCTCGGAGCAGCTGGAGGCTGGAGAGCTCTGGTGTTCTTCACTGGGCCGCTGTCTCTGGCTGATGGCCTGAGGGCCTCTCCTCCTCCCTCCATGGGGGCCAGGCTGAGAGAGGCCCTGGCATCTGCTGCTATACCTGGTACCTGTAGGAAAGTGGGGCCTGCAGGGGAGATGGCAGAGGTAGGCCTATGCCACAGACAGGCCCTGTTCTAGCTTCAGAGCAGGAATATTTTCCTTTTGGAATCACACAGGGATGTCCTCAACCGTGCCTGTGTGGACAGGGTAGATCCCAAGTGCCATCAGTGTGGGCAGAGAGAGGAGAGGGTAGCGTGTCTGCCTTTGGAGATCTACTAATCTGTTGGAGTATGGACTAGGACCCTGGACTGTATTAGATCAGCGCAAACTTTTAGCTCTAAGCTTGAACTTGAGCGTGGAGACTTGGTTTCTGCTATCGGATAGCTAATTATAATAGAGGAGATAGATAGGTTCCCCATCTTCCTCAGGGTCTACGCACACAGAAAGATCATCTAAATAAGGGGAGGATTTTGAACACTGTTGTACATCAGCACAGGAGAAGATGGAAAAAGAGGTACTGGAGCTGCGGCATCAGTTATGGAAGGTTTCCAGGAAGGGGCAAGAGGGGAAAATGGAACCCAGTGTAAAAGAAGGTAGAAGAGACAGCTCTTACTGGAGGGCTGGATGGGAGAATAGTGGGAGCCGGGGGTGGGGACGGCTACCCAGCTAGAGCAGTGTGGGCTGCAGGCTCCGGGAGCTGAGAGCTGTGGTGTCACCTTGTCAAGTCGTGGCCCCTGCAATGTTCACACTGGCCGTGTGACACACTCCCACACGCACAGGCCGGGAGAGGAATGGTGTTAAAGCAGCTCCTGCTGCCTGGAGGACGGGGCGGAATGTAAGTCCTCGAAGAGGATGAGCTGACGTGTCTTGGGGGGGGGAGACAGGAGCTCGGCCCTCTGGTCCCCCTAGAGGAGACAGCGGGGATGCTCCGAGTTGGCTCCAGCGTGGAGCCTGCCTGTGGGGCAGCGGGTCTTTGTCGGGGGGCGGTTGCTACCCTTTTTCAAGGGTAGCCATGGCCCGGGGTCCTGGAAGTGCTGCCCGGTGGCCTGGCACGGGACAATCTGTCCACCAGCACAGACACACGCTCCGCTGCGCCGGGCTTCTCCCTGCCCCCCAGCCGGATGATCCCCAGGCCTCTTCCTCCTGCTGTCCTTCCCTGTCTGTCGGTCTGTCACTCGGCGGGAGTGAAATGTGCCCTGCTCTTGGAGCATTTGGTGCTTGATAATTTGTGGATTATAGCTAACTCTCGATAAAGATTCCCCTAATTGCTTGGCTCACCTCAGGTTCTATCATCAAAGCAAAGCCGTGAGGCCCCCCTCTCGCCCTCCTTTTCTTTTTATTATCTCTTAATTAATCACTCTGGCTTTCACACTTAGCAGATAATTACAGTCTCCTGGGCAAGAAGCTCATTTTCATAACCTCCTGCTCCAAGCCAGCAGCAGAGGGGGGAAGGGAGGAAGCGGGAGAGAAGGGGAGAGTGGGAAGAGAGATGCTGGAGGGAGGTGCGGGCAGCAGGTAGCGGGTACATGAGAACAAGGGAGGAGAAGAAAAGGACGTCGGGCAGCAGCACCGGGGGGGCGGGAACAAGGAGTGCTGAGTGGGGGCATGGGGACCAGAACCCCTGGTCCACCCCGCAGGCCCAACGAGGCTCTGCCAGTGGGCAGGGAGTATGGCCGCGCTCCCTGGGGAAGGCCCCACCCGGTCCAACAGTGCTGGCGCAGCCTGAGCTGCACTTGCCAGCTCCCTTGGCCTCCCCGGGGGTTGTGGGGGGGGGGGGGTACATCAGGAGATGTGCACAGGTTGGTGGCCAGAAAGCAAGAGATGGTCCCAAGTGAAGTTCATTGGACCATGTGCTGGGAAGTGAGGCAAGCTGGGGTGAGAATGGTGACAGGGAAAGGAAGGACAGGACCACCATCCAGTTAGGACCCAGGTCTTGGTCTGGGAACTCTTCTTCTTTGAGGAGAGCAGGACGCACACCCTGGGGCTGAATCCCATGGCCATGACGAGGGAATGGCCACTCAGTAATGTGACTGGATGAAGAGGGGAAAGCCTAGCACTTCCTCACACCTGCGCCTTGTAGGTGCTGTGCCAGGGGTCTGACGATATGCTCAGCATCCCCATTTCAGAGATGAGGAAAACTGTGGCTCAGAAAGAAGAGGTGAGGCAGAGAGAAAGCACTGTTCCCACTGGGCTGTCAGCCCTGGCATCACCACAGACCTCGGGGCTTTCCTTTGGCTTCCAACTCCGAAATAAACAGAGAGGAAGATGTCCAGATGATGGATTTGAGAGGCTCGAGAGACAGGAGAGTTTACCCAGAGGGTTAGACACAGAGCTGGACTGGAGCCCAAAGCTCTAGAATGAACTCACGTCCCCACCACTGTTCTTCATTGTGTCTCTGTGGCCTGGGTTGCTGGTCCACAGGAAGTGGTGGAGAATGAGGGAACATCCATTTTTTTCCCTCTCTATATTGAATTTTCTTCCATGACCCTAGAACAATGTGCTTGATCTTGAGAAAGAAATAAATTGGATCCTACTAACTTTTGCTGTTAACTAGCTGTGAGACCTTGGAATCGTCATATAACCTGAGTCTGTTTCTTCATTGGTAAATGGGAATCTTGAAAAGACTGCAGATGGTATACGTAAACCTGGCGTATGACAGGTGCTTAACAAATGGTAGCTGTTACTACTACCACTACTCCTATTGTTATTACCACCACGCATGAAAGCACCTAGCCCATGCCCTTAGAAACCACATAAAACAAGTTAATTTTTTTAAAAGCTGGTGACGGAAAGAGGGTCCTTTTGTTCGACTTCCTCAGTAAGGGAGGGCACAAAATTTCTACCCTGTGTTCCTTCTGGGATGTGCCATTGAGCCTTGACAACCCAGGTCACTCTGTCCCAGTGCAATTTTTCTTTCCACAAATAAGTTGTCTGTTCTGGCTGGGGCTGCTTCCAGCTCAGAACTTAATTGGCTTCCAGCTCCAGGCAGGGTTGATCCTCCCTTTGCTGACCTCCAGGCCTCAGACTGCACACTGCTCCTGCCGCCTGCAGTGGAGCCCCTGTGCCAAAGGGTTAAATGTGTCCAGTCTCACGTGGCTTGCAACTTGCAACTTCTGGTTTCCCAAGCACTACAATAGGAAAGTCTATATTCAGGAGGCAATATGGAAGGAGCACTGGATTTCGAGTCTAGCTGTGGATTTTAGCCCCGTTTGTGCCTGTCAGGGAGTGGCCTTATGCACTGGCCTGGGCCTGTTTTCTTATCATAAAACGAGAAGGTTAATCTCCAAAATTCTTTCTGGCTGTGCCGTTTTCCACTCTTTGCCATCCGGTGGGAGTTCAAAAAAAGGACTGGTTCTTCCTGAATGAGGCCCTGGATCTCTCTGATTTGGTTTTTCAGCCAAGGCCGGAGGTACTGATTTCAGAGGGCCAGAGCTGGGGTGCCCCAGGAGAAGCATTATTTGCTCAGGAACCAGGGTGGAAGCAAACGTTTTATACATTTTTCAGATCTGGTCTGGACTCTAGGTGAGGACAACTGGAGTGCCCTTCTCCACACAGAGACAGACACACACACACACACACACACACACACACACACACAGTCTGCTGTCCTGGGAATGGGGATGATCCAGCCCGCTCTGGGAAGGTGGGAGACCCTGGATCAAGGATGTGGGTTCTTGTGTCTCCATGTTGATAAGAGTTTGTTCCTTAAGAAACGTGCTCTGGCTTCACCCTGAACTTTAGCTTTGGTCTGTGAAAAGGTTTTGCAGAGTCTTGTGGGAACATAAACATTTGGTAGATTTCTTTCCCTGAAAGCTATTTCTTCTCCTTTCTTTTTCTGGGAACTTTCACCAGCAAGACCAAGGCCCCCTCCACCCTCCCATCCTCCCTCCCCTTTGCCTGAGACACCCAACCCCCTCTCTCCTCCTCCCCAGGATGAAAACAAAGTGAATTGGTGGGTACTGGGAATCATTGAGAGCAAACCGGGCCAGAAGAAAGGAGTGAGGCAAACAGATAGCTCTCCCAAGAGGAGAAATTATAAGAAGGGAGGGGAGAGAGAGAGAGGGAAAATAAGCAAATGGCATCAGTGGTGAAAAGTGAATTCCAGGCATTTAAAATTCTTTTGGTTTTAATCATCTCAGAGGCCGACCAGAGCTGAGCCGTGGGGGAAGGGAAAAAATGAAAACCAGGGCCCTCTCCTAGGAGCCAGAGCCCAGGAATTTCGGTCTGCGCCCTCCACCTCCTGCATCTGGGGCTCGGAAGGGTTACCTCCTCCAAGGGCCTTTCCTGACTAACCCTCCCTTTATCTCGTTTCACAGGCTCAGTTTATACTCAGTTTTAAAGCACTGACCTTTCAGTTTTCTACCACATTGCAAGTTCCCCAAGGCCCTGGATTATGTTTTGTTAAAAACAAAACAAAAATAACAAACAACAAACCTCAGCCTCTTTCATAAGTCATGCCTGGGCCTCCTCGGTGAGGGTCAGGGCCCCCAGAGAAAGTTCTGGGCCTGTTTTCCTCATTTGTAAAATGGATTTGAAGAGATGAGCTGAGCCTGGAAGAAACTCCAGAAGGAACTGGGAAGCTGGGAGGGAGCCTGGCAGGTCCCGGGTACCTCCTCTGTGCAGTGTTCTGTGTTGGCTGCTTTAGGATTCTCTCAAGGGCTGTCCTGTCTTCTTGCCCCCTCCCTCAGGGTCGGGGCTCGTTGTCCAGAAAAGCAGCAGGCGAAGCCCCTGGACACTGGTGGGTGGGGGGATTCCAGGCTCTTTCCCTGGCCGGGGGGGCAAGAGTGGGTTTTAGGTGAGGGAGTGAATCAGGAAATCTCGTCAGCCTGGCCAGGTGATGGGTGGTGAGGCACAGAGTGAAGCAGAGCCTGAGGTTAGCCTGGAAAGAAGCAGGAGGAGGGCAGGGAAGACCTTGTCACCTGCCATGCTCAGAAGCAGCCTCCTTTCCTAGTCGGGCCCCTCCCTGTGTGCTCAGCATCTTGCTTCTTTCTGAACTTCCTCCTCCCTCAGCCTCCCCCTCCCCGACTCTCTTTCTCCTTCTCCATCTGGAGGCAGCTCTTTCCATTCTACTGACCACTAGCTGTTTCTCCCAGTTTCCCAAACCCTCTTTCCCTCAAACTTCGATGCTGGGATGTTCAGACTTTGTTCCCTATAATGCGCTTCCCACTTCCTTCCCCCACTAAGATTACAAGCATTGAGAGCTTGAGGGTATATTAGATCTGATATTAGACTGGGAGTCCGGTGACCTGGATTTTCGCCTTGACTCTTCTCGGGCTGTTTCTTCTTGGGCAAGTCACGTGCTCTTTCGGGGCTTCGGTTTATTCAACCATAAAGCAAGGAGCTCACTAGGTGATGCCTGAGGTCCCGGAAGTACTCTTTGCCTTCTGGGTAAAAGCAGGATCTGGAGTTCAGACTGCTTGGGTTCATGACCCTGTGCAAATCCCTTCACCTTGGTATAGAAGAACAGTGGCATCTGCTTCGTAGGGTGGTGATAAAGATTGTGTTAAATAATCTGTGTAGAATGCTTGGCAAATGTATCTGAGATGCTTTAAGTATGCGGTACGTGTTAGCTCTTATTGCTAAACTGAACCCTAACGTTTTATGGTGTGGAGTAATGAGAAGAGCCCTGGATTGTGGTCAGAAGACCTGGGTTCAGGTTCCAGCTTCCTTCCTGACTTTCTGTGTTACCTTGTACAATTTCGTTTCAAGTTGTGAATGTGTTAATGAAAAGTCTTTGGGGACAAGGGGATCTTCTCTCTTGGTCTTGCATCTAACCCATCGTCCGTGCCTAGAACGGTGCCTGGCCTAGGCGCTCAGGAAGTGTGTGTTACATGAATGATTGAATATAAGGTACTAATCTATGAACAAGGAAATTGAGGCTCTGAGTGGGAAAATGAATTGCTCAAGATGGATACAGCTAACCTTTGTTGGGTGCGGGGGTGGGGCGCGTTGGGGGGGCTGCTGTGGATTGTAGGATGTTTAGCAGCGTCCCTGGCCTCTACTCACTAGAAACCAGTAGCACACCCCACCCACTGGTGTGACAATAAAAAATGCCTCCGGACATTTCCAAGTGTCCCCTGGGATAAAATCACACTGATTGAGAACCACAGAACCAACGAGAGGAAGAGCTAGACCTAGAAATCGAGTCTTCTGACTCCCAATCCATAGTTTTCTCTAAAATGTCAGACTGTTGTTTATTTCTCCCTTTACCCAAGTATTTAACCTTGACCCATATCATAAAATTAAGAGAGAGAGGTCATGTCATGGAGGAGTGAGTAGAGTATTTCAATCTCTAGCCCATTTTAGAAATGATTAGGCTTCCACCTAAACCATAACTTACTGACTAGGGGGCCAGGGAAGGAGCAGACAGGTGGCAAAGACAGCCACCTGGACAATCCACTAGCGGGGAGTGAATGGAGGCCCTGACTTCCTTTAGAAATGAAGTTTGGGATGAGGATTCCTGGGAGATCTACCCACTCTCTGCCTTAAGCAGATAAAAGCAGTCCCCTGTGGTGCCAGACAGCGGGACTAACTGTTTTGGGTCTCAGGCACCTGCTACACCTCCCTCCCCTCCCCTCACCCCCCTTCCCCCCAGCTATAGCTGCTGAGACGGCCTAGGGCACCTCAGGGTACAGAAAAATCACAGATTTAATCCAACCCCTGAAAAGTTACCAGTGAAAACCAAGACTCAGGAGTGTAAGTGACTCATTGCCCCAGAGCAGACACTAGAACTAGAAGTTCCACCTTTACCCTGCCCTGCCCCCCATCCAATACACACACACACACACACACACACACACACACACACACACACACACACACACACACACACACACACACACACACACACACCCCTCCCAGCAGTTTGGAAAACCACTGCTTCACCTCCACAGACCTCCCTGCCTCACCTCCACAGACCTCCCTGCCTCTCCTCTCCATTCCTGACTGCACAGATCGAAAAGTCCTTTCTTGGTTGGGGGTGGAGGGGAAATGGTGAGATAAGGAATCTATTTTCCATTAATTGCTAGAGGAATTGAGGCCCAGAGAGGAAGGTGGTGGTCCCCAGAGAATCTTGAGTAACACTGCTCCTGGGACTGCTGGCAGATCCCCCCACCTTCCCCAGACGTGCCCTTATCCTTCAACCTCTGCCCCCATCCCTCCTAAAGGGCCTACTCTTGCTGTCATGGCAACCAGGGGATTAGGCAGCTAGGAAGCCCAACGGTAGGGGAGAGGGCTTAGAGCGGAGGCAGGTGGAAGGAGGAAATGAGAGAATGAGGTGATGATAAGGAAACAGAGCTGGGTGGGGGGAGAGCAGGGCAGAGAGGAAGGTGAAAGGAAGGGAGGGGATGAGAGAAACCTCATCCATCCTAGGAGAGAAAAGGAGGGAGGAGCTGGGAGGGAAGAGAGAGAGAGAGAGAGAGAGAAACCTCAACTTTTATTTAAAATCAGAGAGCAGTTGTGTGCCTGGAGTCGTTGCCATGGCAACGGCAAAGAAAAGGAGATAGAGAGCTTGTGAAGCCGTGAAAACCCAATAGGGGTAAATGTTTAAAGCCAGGAACAAAAACCATTCAGAGATAATTAAGTAACAGGCTGCAGGTTCCAGACTCCTGCCCATTGTCAGGGGACTTGGCCTGAGATGCCAGCCTGCTCTACCTCTCCTTCTCCCCCGCCTTTATCCTTGTCCTCACTCACCAAGAGGATTTCAAAGAAGCAGCCAGGGAGCCCCAACCCTCCCTCCAATCTTCTTCCCTTTAACTGGGGACTGCCCCTCTCACTCCAGTGCCAGCTCCGCAGACCAAGGCTGGACAAGCTTTCTCTCCTGCACTATTAGGAAAAATACAGTCTTGGTAGGGAAAAACAACAAAAAAGGCTTTGGTCAGATAGACAGAAGAACTTGTGGATGCTAAATTACTAGATGGATAATTAAGTTGTGGACTTTCTTCCTTTGGACGATCTCGAGGGTAAGAGCTGCAGATGTCACAGGCAGGCTGACCTCTGTGTTGACTGTCGCCCTCTGGGTCTCTGAAGTGCTGGGGCACCTGGGCTCTTCCTTCACTGGGGAGGTACAGTCTAGTCTGGGAGCTTTGCTGGGGCTGCTTCACTGTGTTTAATTCTACCTCTAATTCCTCTTTGAATTCTCCTTAGAATTTTTTTCCAGCAGGCTTAATCTTCCCAAGCTTCAAGATGGCCAAAAGCTAAGCTGATATTTTGGGGGTTAGGTATACTCTGCAGAAATAAAAAAGAAAGAAAATGCCAAAGTACTTTTTCATATTTTATATGAGTCACCTCACTCCCACCCCAGACATCACAACAGCTGGCTGGCCCCTTGCCCGGTGTCCTCAGGGAAATAATCTTTTGAGTTCTGCCTTCCCCTGCCTTCAGATGCCTCCCAAGAAATCCTGGATATCAAAGAAGGCTGTGATGTTCTTTCTTCCTCTCATCTCAGGATGCAGTTCTGAACTGAAGGCCAGAATAGCTAAGTCGCAAGAGTCCTGTTTTACATCTGCAGCTTCCCAACGCCTGTCTCCCCACTGTTATCACCCACCTCCAGTCCATTCCTCCAGATACTCTAAATTTTATCCTTAGGCTAAGCCAGACCGTCAGAGAGTGGCAAACTGAGACTGAACGGTTTTGGCCCCTCGAAGAATTGCTTTTACTGAGCTGAGCCTTTGGCGCTGTGCCATCAGCCTGCACTGAGGAATGTTCTAAGGGGCAGCACTCTGAATCTCCTTATTGTATTTATGATAGGGATGTTGCCCAGGACATGGTTCAACACATCACAGTGACTTTGTATGAGGATCCAAGTTCTGTAGTGGTACTTTTCCTAAGGCACCGGTTAGTTTTTATTTTATGGGTACTGTAAATTGCATCACTAATTATGAATTTTTCCTCTTTGCACGTGCTGCTTGGAAGCTCAAGGCTAGCCTTGCAATTCCTCTCTGATGAGGCACCCAGGATCGTGTGGCATATATTTAGTATTTTGACTTTACCCCGCCCTCAGTTTATTTCTCCTGTGCTTATTCTCTTTCCCTGCTTGCCTAATCACCACCATCCCGACACAATGTCTCAGGTCATCTCTTAATTTATTGTTTATATCATTGACTCTATGAATGCTGCCTCAAGTCTTTTTTGTAATGAATAAATTAAATGAGTTAAAATATATAAAACATATAGCATAGTGCCTGGCACATAGTGAGCCAGCAGCTACTAAAATGTCGGCTATTATTTTAAGTAACAAATAATATAAATTGTCTGTAATCTTCCTTTTAGAGGTACAGTAAAGATGGACCAGAGGCTGTGGAGAGCTGAGTCCCCCCCAGATTAAAGGCCGTCTGTAAATACAGTTAACTCCCAATTGACCCAGTAGAGGGGGAGCCTTGACAGGGATAACACCCAGCCACTGATTTTTTTTTAATCTTTTTTTTTTTTAACTTTGGAATGCAGCATGGTGGCAATAATGATGATAATAATCAGATTTGCCTTGCTTATTAGAGTTGACTTGGACTGCTATTTAAATGAGTTTCTAATTCCCTGCTCACACCAAGACTGACAACTGAGACGTTCTGGGTGGCAAAGGGAATCAACCTGCCTGGGATTAAGATTTTTCCATGGATAATCTCCAAAGTGAGAAACCTACGTGTGAGTAATTGAGCGCTGATAGCGTTTTGTTGGATGAGTGATGCCCAGTCAGACGAGGGTGAGAACCAAGCCCAGGGAAGATGGTAGGGTGAGACAAGAAGAGGTTGACAAAATGTGACCTCTGTTTGTGAGCCTAGCACAACCTGATCTCCATCAGGTGAGGTGGGCCTGAGTTCTTTGTTTCTGCCTTGTCTATTTTCCAACCAACCTTTCATTGGGTCCTGGAGGAGAAAGAAAAAACAGGAACAAAAAGAAACGCAATCACCCATAACCACCTTGTTTTGTTCCACCCTGCATTTATTGAGCATTTACTATATACTAGGCACCGTTAAATGCCGTGGGTGTGCAAGGAGAAGAGAGCCCTCTTTACCACCTCAGGGAGGACTTCTAGTTCTTTCTGTTACCTCTAAGTTGGAGAAACTGTCCAGTGGATACACAGCCTGGGGAACGGACATCTCCATCAAATCCCTTCTTTCCCCTTCTGCTCATGCATTTCTCAAGGTCCATCTTCCTCAAGCTCTCATTTCCTCAAGGTCTTTCTCTCCAGCCCTCCCTCATTTTCTCTGTTACCTCTCCAAGGTCCTCTCCTCTTCAAAGTCCTTCTTTTCTTTTCATATTTTCAAGACCTTTCTCTTTTTTTCTATTAAAATAATTTTTTAAGAAAGAAAACAGGTTTATATTGGGTTTTCTTCTATCTTCTCTCCTTCAGGTTTTTTTTTTTTTTTTTTTTTAAAAAAAACCTCTTTCCCAATTACTTACAAGGGAAAGAAAAAAAAAAAAAACCCCAGCAGCCCTCCCAATCTCTCAGTTCTTTTGCTCAGAAGACAAAAGATCCTTCAGAATTAGAGAGGAAGGGGGAAAAGGAAAAAAAAAAAAAAAAAAGGATTCCAGTTAAAAAATCTTCATCAGGGTCAAAAACCTGACAGAAAAGCTTTGTTTGAAGGGAATGTGAAGGGGGGAGGAGGGGGGAATTGGCAACTAGCAACTCTCAACCTCAAAAGGCAAATATCTTGAGGTTTGAAGGGAATCTAGAGATAGTGAGCGTTCCCATTGAAGTATTGGAAGAGCTTTGATTTCCTTTTTAACCAGAGTCTTCTCCTTTTGAGGCTCGTAGGATATGCTGAGAAGAATTGGGGCGTGGGAAGGAAAGGGAAGCAGGAAACTACTGTTTTAATTTCACCCTGGGTCAGAATTGTCAAGAGTCAGAGTCGGGATGATTGAAAAGAAAGCCTAGGCCTCGAAAACCTCAGGCCCCAGTGGGCTGCCCAGCCTGAAGACTTTCTGAGAACGGGAGCAAGGAGAGAGTAAGCAGAGTGGAGGCATGGTGAGAGGCCCGGGGGGACTGATACACTGCGAGACCTTAGGAGAGACCTGTGGGCAGGTGGGCAGCCGCATGGCAGTGTTGTCATGGAAGCAGGATGGAGAGAGATAGCTGCCCACCTAGGAATGGAATCTGAGAGGGTGTGTGTAATGTGGACAGAGAAGGAAGGCGGGGAAACGAAGTTCCAGCCGGTCATAACTTCTCTAGGACTTTGGGCAGAAAAGATTCAGAAATGTCCTTTGAATTGAGGAGCAGCGCAAGCAGGGTAACACGGGGCATTACTGAAGGAGCGTCAAGAATGAGAAGACTAGAACGAGGAAGAAAACACAAAGCTGGACACCTGGACCAGAGGGAGGTGCAAAGAGAAGACAGGAACCAGTCATTCATGAAGCCCATCTAAATGCCGACCTTCCCAGGAGGCCATTCCTGGGGCGGTGTATGGGCCAGCTTGAGAACTGTTGGTGGCAAGTGTTTAAATCCCAGGCTGCTTTTGCCCTAGCACCTGGTATCCAGCCATCGATTGATGTGTGACGAGGGAATAGGAACCGATTTTTAATATTAGCCTGAACAAAACATAATTAGGAAGAGAAATTTGCTTCTGCAGTTCTGGCTGCTGCAGCAAAGAAGTTACATAAGGTTCATTCAAATGACTTGGGACCATCTTCCCCATTCCCGTGCCCAGGTCTCTGACTTGAACAAAGTAGTAGAGGCCCAGAGTCTCCAGCCCTGCCTTCTGGAAGTCCCAGAGACAGACACACTGCCTGGGAACAGATCTAAGACCTTCAGCCTGTAGAAAGACACTGAACAAGGGCACAAATCAAATAAATCAGTGCATAATGAAATACAAGCAAAGGGGAAAAGAGGCAGAAGAGAGCAAGAGAGGGAGGGGCAGACTGGAGGGGGAGGAAATAAAGAACTGAGGCAAAGTGTGGATCCTGGGATGGGGGAAAGCAAAAAAAAAAGAAAAGAAAAAAAAGTACGGCATTATCCTGGGACAGTTGCAGACGAACGTGTGATGGATTCAGGAAGGAATTAACTCTGTGAATGTCCTGTATTATCACGGCTACAATCTAAGGTGGGCAAAGGAGAGGATGTGGAGCATTTTGGCAGAGGCTTTTTGGGTGGTGGGGGAGGAGTGAGGGAGTGGGTGGCAGCGGGGGTGACATTCGTGTAGAATGTTAAGGCCACAGACGTCCCAGGCTGAGCTCCACGTGGCCCCCTTAGAGCAAGCTGTTCACTCGGGGCACTTCATCTGGGTGGAGGGAGGCAGGAGTGGAAACTCCAGGCCTAATTGCTAGGTCTCTCTCAGCTCTTCCAGGGAGCACAGGGCAGGAAATTCCTCAAATTCCAGGCTTGTAGGATCACTGCTGAGCGTAACCGCAGAGCAAGGGAAAGAGGCCGAGAGGCGGAGAGGGTTGCCTCCTCTCCCATCTTTTTTCCTTTGCAGTTTTAAAGCAGCAGCAAATTAGAAGGGTTTAGCGGGGCTGATGGCTAAGAGAGAGGCCCCAAACATAACAGTCTCATGTAAGAAAAGTTCCAGGTCTGGGAATCCCAGAGAAACTGGCCCTGGATTAAGTAAGTTTGAGGTTGAAAATAGACCACTGTGGACTGGGACAGGAATTTTTCCCAGGGTGATTTTTTTTTTTTTTTTTTAAAGCTCTGAGGAATAACTGGTGGAAGGGAACTTGCTTCAGTAAGACCTGAGCAAGAACTATCTTGTTGAAATAAATGATGGTGGAGCAGGGAGAACATTAAAAGGCATCTTGGGGCTTTACAGAATTTCCTTTTGCTCAGAGGGGGAGGCCAGTCAGGTCTCCTCCTGCAGCATTGGGTGCGGAAGGGAGAGCCAATGCTGTTCCTCACACTGTTCCCTGAACGGCCCAAACATCTTCTCAACCTCCATGCTCTTTCAGACTGCTGACCCCTTTTCCCATCCCATGCCCTCTGAAATCAGGATTTGCCTCCAAGTTGCACTTTTAGTGCCTCTCAAGGTAGTCTTCTCTACTCCCTCCAAACAACTATTCTTTCCTTTGAGCTGCCTAAGCAAATTGCTTGAATTTCGATATGGCACTTGTATTCTGTCTTAATCATAGTGAGTTGTTTACCTCTGCCTCTCTCACCAGACTGTAACACTCCTGGAGGATAAGAGTGTGTCTTGTTCCTATTTGTAATTTCCCTCTCTTTCCTCTTCTCCCCAGCACATAGCAGAGTGCCTGACACACAATAAGTCCACACACACACACACACACACACACACACACACACACACACACATGCTTGTTGACTGAATATTCTGGTCATTGGCAGGTCCCCATAATGAAATTTTAATTCAAAGTCTGGTTCTTCTTCCAGCTAACCACTTTTGTTCCTCCCTATCACTTAATATGTGCTCAGAGAATACAAACACTTTTTAAATATTATCTTCAGTAGAACATAGCTAGGTGCCACTACAAACCCATTATCATGCTTTCCAAAGCCAAGAAGAAATGACTTTTGCATTATCTACACCACCAGTCTTCCTCAGTGGTACCAAGAACTGAGATGTGAATGTTTGCATCATCGTTGACGATGGGACCACTGTAGAGGGCAGTTGGTTTCACTGGGTTGGAGGAGGAAGGGGCAGTGGGCCTCGGCCTCTGTAATTCTTGCTTCTCAGTGGCTGTGCATCCTGGGATTTGTCCAGAGCACTTAGCGCTGGTGGTCCCACCCTCAGCAGCAACCTAAAAATGGCCACTGTGGGCTGGCATCAAGGAAGTAGCTCCACCAAAACCTCAAAAATTCACAGTCAAAAAATGCCATATCCTGGATTTCATTCTAGGGCTGTTAAATTCTTTCTTGGGATAGGATTATAAAACCTTTTTGGTTCTCCTTCAGACCTTTGTGTCCCCTTTTGTTGTCAGATATTGTTACTGGGTGGCAAGTGCAGGTTTTTCACTGCTCTTGAATGTGGATTCCCTGCCAAAAAAACAGTTCAGCTGGCTGTACGATGTCAAAATGACTCCTTGGTTTGGCTAATTCAGTCAGCTGGTGAAAGGATCATGGTGCATGAGGCATTACCCCATCTTGGTTTCCTTCCTGACTACTAAATGAGCTGTGTGACTTTGAACAAGTTGCTTAACCTCTCTGGGTCTCAGTCTCCCCTAACATGAGGAAGCTGGGATAGGTAAAAGCAGAGGCTCTTTTTAGCTGTAGCTTTTGTGTTTATATAGGAAGTTATTATGTTTTTAACCTTCTTCCCTTACCTGGAGGAAGACTGAGAGAGAGGGCCGCAGATGTTGAGCATGCAGGCTGTGGTGGGTTTTATGAAAGGGGTTTTCCTTAGTCCCTTCTGTTCACTTGTCAGGTTTCAGGGGTAAATTATGCCTTTACTTACCAGGATATATATAAAAGAAACTACGGATAAATATAACGCAACCTGAGGCGTTAAATACTGAAGGGACAGGAAATAATACCGGGTGTGGTTATAGATGGTGCTAGTTTTGCCAGACTTCCTTAAAGAGGTAAGTCTGGAACAGGGCTCAGAAGGAGGCGACATGGCATGGATTGCAAGGGAAGAAAGAAATCCAGTCCAGGTGTGTGGGCCGCTGCGGTTGGGGGTGGGGCTTTGGTGGGCAGCTATTAAGGTCTTGTGCACCTGGACTCTCAGTAGGTAGCTATTGTGACTTCTTGAGAAGTGGGTCAACATAATGCAGTTTGAGAGGCTGCATTCAGATTTCTGGGCAATTGGAAGTGGGGAAAGCCAGAAGCAGGGAGGATGCTGAAGGGGCCATTATCATACAAATGAGATCAAGTGGGATGTGAGTGGTGTGGAAAACATTGTAAATATCTGGAGGAAGGGAGTCTCAGAATTATATCTATTCGGTCATTTAACTTATGCTAAACACCTCCTGTGTTCTGGGCTGTCAGTTCTGGAGGTGATCTATTCCATGAATTAGGAAACTAAAGATCAGATAAGGGGTGGTGGGACCAGTCCAGTTCCACACAGCTGATTCTGGGGGAAACAGGGCTGTAAACCTCGACTCCTGATTCTCATTCCAGTGGTCTTTCTACGACAGCTAAGTGCCACCCATATTCCTTGACCTCAGTTTCCCTATTAAGTTTGCATGTAGTGCCTGAGGAGCTCCACTGGATATAGAGTGACCTTAACACACCCCAGGAGCTCTGCAAGCGATGGGCTGTCCCCAACAGTCAGAAGTCAGGACTTGCCCCAGATCCTTTGCCAGCTGCCAGAATCCCAGGCCCTGAGATGTAAACTCCCCACACAGCTTCCAGCACAGATTGCCCAATAACTTAATCGGAAGGGAGGGAGGGAGGGGATCCAACTGTTCAGGCAAGTACTGCTCTGCTGGGCTCCTCTCTCACCCGTCCACATCTGTGTTCCTTTGAACAGCGTGAGAACATCTGCAGGCCTTCTGCTAAAGCTCCACGGGCCCTATTTCCAGCCTGCTTCTTCCTCCCGTGGACTCTTACCTGTGTATACCCAGTGCGGGTGCAAGTGAGGAGAGACCTAGGATTTGGCCCAGGAGGAGTGAGGAGGAGCCAGGAGTGACCACCCTAGAAGATGTTAGGGTCCACAGGTGTTTTCTGGAGTTCTTTTTGGAGCCCTGTGTAGCCCCTACCATCTCCTCTCTCCACGTTTGGCCTGCAGCCATGAAGTGGGCCAATGAATTGCAAAGTTCCTGGCCTGGAAGCCTATGCCTTTCCCTTTTGGCTTTGGAAAGGCCAAAAGGTGCAAGCTGTGCCCCTAAGTGATGGTTTTACATCCCCATTGTCCTCTGTAAGTGGTAGGGAGTGAGAGGAGAGAGCTGGCCCCAAATGGACAGGGCTATGCGTCATCATCCTTGTCAACAAAAACCTCCATCATCTTATTGAGGGTGAGGGCTCTGCAGTTTCAGAGGGTCCATAGTATGTTTTCATTTCAGTTAGTTTCAATATGTCAAGCAATTATTGAGTGCCAGGCGCCGTTCGGTGCTGAGGAAACAGAGACGAATACAATATGGTTGCTTGCCTTCCAGGAGCGCACAGTTGAGTAAACTTTTATTTAAGACCAACGACACCTATCTCAGACATAGCAAAGGGACTGACTACAGGGAAAGGTATTTTGGGATAGAGAACAAGGAACAGTTATGGAAATCCCCAACCAGCAGACCAGGCCAACTATTCTCCCTTCTCTGAGGAGATGGCAGCTTTAGGACAATGGAAAGAGCACGAGAGGAGGAGTTAGGAAACTTGGGTGTCTTCTCCCAGCATTGCCATTAATACTATATATGCACCAGGCAAATCACTTAACTGCTCAGGCACTCAGTATCCTACTTCTAAATTGAGGGGCAATTAAATAATTTCTTAGATCTCTTCCATCTTTAAGATGGAATCAATCCAGGAAGGCTTCCTGGAAGAAGTACAATTTCAGTGTTTGAAAAATGGGGCGGGGTGGGGGGAGGGAATTAAGTTACTGTGCTGGGAAAGGCATCCCTGCTGTGTAGTATCATCTGGGAAGAATAGAGGTGGGAAAGGGTGGAGAGAGGCAGAGAGTGGAGACAAAGGGTTTTGAAGATATTGTGAACAAGTAGTATAGGAATTGGCAGATCTGGAGGATGAGTGTGGAAAGGCCTTTGGATCCAGTGCTTAGAAGATCATAACGGTTTATAGAGAGGAACTTGAAACAGACCTGGCAGAGGGAATCCAATATTTTCCCTAAGGCGAGCGTCCCCTCATGGCTCTGCAGGATCCGCCCTGACCCCAGAATTAAAGGCAGCTCACCACCAGCTGCATTTTTAGAAGGAGAGAGGCAAAACCAAGTCAGTAATTCCTCAAAGGTTGGAACTGCTTACCCTCAGCTGAGGAAATCAGACCCAAAAGAGGTACTCCCAGCAGCTGTGGCAGCCCTTGGCTGGCAGGTACCCTGTCACCAAGGTGGCCCATGGTAACTCCTCCAGAAAGTGTGTCCCTTTTGTAAGTGCCTCCTCTGTGTAGAGAAGGCATTGTCTAATTTCTTCTCCTTGGCCCTGCTCCTCCACAAGCTATTCTCTGTCATTGGGTTTCATGTTGGGAATTAACTAGTGGATTGTGAACGCAGCGAGGCACTTAGGATGAGACAAATCACAAGTGTCCTCCCCCAAGTTTCCCCCCATTCTCTCCTCCCACCAGGAAAGGGACAGAACATATACAAATTCCTCAAAGTACACATTTCTTTCAGTGTGGTGGAGGTACCGAGTGGGAGAGGGGGAGAGAGTAAGAGCCAGAAAGAAGGGAACACAGTAAGAAAAGGGGAAAGAGAGAAACAGGAGAAGTGGACCAAGGAAGGGGAGCGATAAAATAAAGAAAGCAGAAGAGAGAAATGGAGCGAAAGAACAAGAGAGGCAAGGAAATAAGGATTCTGAGGCTGAGGATGCAGCAGGGAGGGCAGGTGACCCAGAGAAAGCGGCTAAGACCGGAAACTGGAGGGCCGGAAAATCTGGATGGGGGGGGCAGGAATCAAGAAAAGATGATCTTGGGAAATGGGAGGAAGGAAAGGCCAGGGGGCAAAATAGCCAGAGAAAGAAGGGGAGAAACAGTGAGATGAGGAGGGAGAGATACAGCCAAGAGTGGTACAGGAGAGGAAAAGGAGTGAACAAGGTAATAAGGAGGGGAGACCAGAAGGATGAGGGGATGGGAGCAAAGGAGATAGAGAGGAGAGGGCAGGCGAAAACAGGCGGAAAGGGAGGGAACCGCAGAAGAGGCATGCATGGCTGGTTTAATGAGCCACTCTGCCTCTCCCACTCCCAGAAGCGTGCTAATTATGCCTCCATCCTCCCGGGCAGGAGGAGGTCAGGAGGACTGAAGAAATGCCCTCGCCCAGCCGAATGGCAGGGGGAGTGAGGGGTGGGAGCAGGCAGGGCTGGGGCTAGGGGCAGGAAGGAGTGCTGAGCTGGCAGGATGGCAGATGGGGCCCCTGCCCCTGATTTATCAGGCCTCCCGTGGACACACTGTCAGCCCAGGATGGGTGGTGGGAGGAGGCACACCTATCTCCATTTGCCCTGTGGCACCGTTGTCCTCTTGGGGACATCCTAAGAAAGCCAAAGACCTCATGAGAAGGGGGAAGGAAAGGAAGGAACTGCAGCTAGGGCTTTCTTCTCCCCAGCACCTCCATGGGGCATTTTCCCCTGCCCAGTATTACTGCCTGGTACTGATGCTTCGCCTCTAACCTCAGAGGCACCGAAAGTAAACCAGGGGCAGGTGAAATTCTAGCCTCAGGCCACTCCAGCTTCCCCCCTACTCCTGTCCTGCTGGGTATCATAGGAGCTGAGTTTCATATACTAACACCTGGACTCACTTATCTGCACTCACAGGGATCATACACCCTCTAGGTGCCGTGGAGGACAGAGGGGCAACTGGGAGACCACCAGTGTCCCATGAGTGGTTTACAATGTAACGGGGCCTTGTGAGAGATGGGGGACAGTATACTTAGGGAAATCCAAGGGAGGGAGACTGTAGGGAAAAGCGGAAAGAGCATGGATTTTGAAGTCAAACACACTTGGTTATAATCCCAGCTGTACAGCTTATAAGGTCTTGGGCAAATTTCCAAGCATCAGTTTCCTTGTGTATTAACCATGTGCCAGGCACCTTTCTGAGTGATATTAGTGGATTTATGCATTATTCATTAATGGTCTTCTGTGGTCCTATGAGATAGGTATTTTGTCATCCCCATTGGACGGAAGAGGAATCTGAGGCACAGAGAAGTTAAGTGACTTGTGCAAAGTCTCACAGCTAAGACATGACAGAGTAGCTGAGATTTCAGTCAGTCTGGCCTGGAGATCCTGCTGCTAACTACGACGCTCTAAGGCCTTCCTCTGGAATGGGGATAATGTAACTGAGTGCAGGGCTGTGGGGAGGAGTAGATCAGTTGAAAGCATCAAGCACCCACTAGGTCCTCAATACCTTTGTGTCCTCTCGGACCAAGGCAGTAGATGCTAAATTGCCCTGTGAGTAGCGTAGCCAGGAAGCTCAGAGCAAGGACAACTTATGTCTTTTTTTTTTTTTTTTTTAATTTTTATTGGAGTCTAGTTGATTTACAATGTTGTGTTAGTTTCAGGTGTACAGCAAAGTCAGTCAGTTATACATACACATATATCCACTCTTTTTTTAGATTCTTTTCCCATATAGGCCATTACAGAGTATTGTGTAGAGTTCCCTGTGTTATAGAGTAGGTCCTAATTGGTTATCTATTTTATATATAATAGTGTGTCTATGTCAATCCCATTCTCCCAATTTATTCCTCCCCACCTCACCCACTGGTAACCATAAGTTTGTTTTCTGCATCTGTGACTCTACTTCTGTTTTGTAAATAATTTCACTTGTACCCTTTTTTTAGATTCCACATATAAGCAATATCATGTGATAGACAACTCACTTCTTTATTAGGGTGTCCTGGGAAGGCATGACCGTCAAGGAGAATTAATAGGAGTTCAGTCTTAGGGATAGGGCAAGGGCGCCCCCAGGGAAGGAATGATAATCCAGAGACCACTTAAGAAAGGACCAACACTCCTGCCTCCCCACTCCACCCACACGCCGGTTTTTCTAATTCCGTTTCTCCTTCTCCCCTACACAGCCCCTCCCGCACCAGCCCACCCCCCAACTACTGCCAAGTCCCTAACAGAAGGCCAGCTCACTCTTGCCTCCAGGCTTGGAACAAGCCACTGTTGTTACTACCTGGAACGCCCTCTCTCACTCCACTGCCTTCCCTTGACCTTCACCTCCTGCAAAACCAGCCTCAGCCCTCCAGCGGAGACTGTGACTTGATTTGCCTTGTCTGCTGCTCAGGGTCTCCTCCCCGACCCCGGGCCATCAGACTGAACTGCTGCTCATCTGCACTAGTTGGTTTGTTGCTTGAACAATCCCTCCCTAACTTTGGGGAATGTGTAGCTGTGTGTGTATCCCATCCAGAATAGCTAGAGATGGGTTAATACAACTTAAATGAGATTCACGGAGAATTGGCTACTGCTTCCCTCGTTAGCTGTTTCCAAAGGTGGGTGAAAATCCAACTTTTCATTGTAGCAACCAGCAATTGCAAAGATCTCTGGAATATTCATTCCATTTGCCAGTGATGTGCCAGGCCTTAAGTCAGGCACAGGGGAGCCGTGAACAAGACAGTTACCGTCGCTGGCAGGTGGAAAGCGCAGGAGGCATTTTCCCCTGATAAACCTTGGAATTTGCTCAGAGGTCCTTTTTTTTTAAAATTTATTTAATTTATTTAATTTATTTTTGGCTACGTTGGGTCTTCGTTGCTGCGCGCAGGCTTTCTCTAGTTGCAGCGAGCGGGGGCTACTCTTCGTTGCGGTGCACGGGCTTCTCATTGTGGTGGCTTCTCTTTGCTGCAGAGCGCGGGCTCTAGGCACGTGGGCTTCAGTAGTTGTGTCATGCAGGCTCTAGAGCGCAGGCTCTGTAGTTGTGGCACACGGACTTAGTTGCTCTGCGGCATAGGGGATCTTCCTGGACCAGGGATCGAACCCTTGTCCTCTGCATTGGCAGGTGGATTCTTAACCACTGCGCCACCAGGGAAGTCCCTCAGATGTCATTGTTTTTTGTTAATTTTTTCTCTCTTTCTTCCTAAGTAGCAGATATATAGCACTTTTCAGTTTACTAAGCATTTCACAATCCCTTCTTTTAATTTTCATTACAGACCCATGAAGTAGCTATTATCTCCATTTTATAGGTGGACAAACTATTACCGAGAGAGGATAATTCCCTTGCTCTGGAGCGGGGTAGAACCAGGTAGAGCCAGGAGGCAGATTGTGCTCTTTCTCCAGGTACTGGTGCGTGTTCCACTGCACAACAGTGTCTCATGCAAATTACCCTACCTGGAGGCTTCATTTCTCTTTAAGTTGGAATAAACGACCTTTATCTCTGTGGTCATCTGCTCAAACCTTTGTTAACCGCATAATTGTGTCTGGCTCAGAGTAGATGCAGTATAAAGAGAGACGTATGGCCCAGGCCCTGCCCTCTGGGGGCTATAGTCTAAGCCAAGGCACTGACATGGATAAGCCTGTACAGGGCATGTAGGTAGCAGAACGAAAACAATAACCTAACGTGAATCGGCAGCAAAGTATTTAAAGACTGTCTGTGCAAGGCAAGGATGAGTACATTTTAGGGGTGGGACAGGATGAACGACTCTTGCCAAGCTGCCTGGGCAGTTCTCCACAGTGCCAGACCACAGGGGTGCCTTTTCAATATCCATCCTAATTCTTTCTTCTCTTGCTATAACAAACGCATGTGTGTGTGTGTGTGTGTGAGTGTGTGAGTGCGTGCATGCACATGCATAATTCTTCAGACTGCCAGTGAACAATTGGGTTGATTGTAAGGCAAGTAGTTATGGGAGTCCTATATTTAGATGATGATGGGGAAACTTTTAGCCCTCTTGTAGCAATATAGTAAAATTTTACTCTCCTCCCATATACATCAAGTTTATCTCTTAACACTGAGCTTTTATGAGATGGAATGAGCACCTGTAATATGGGGGCGGGGGAGAGAGAGAGGGAGAGCAACTCTGAAATCAGAAAAATAGGAATTTTAATCCTAGATCTGCTAATATTTAGTCACATTCATGGCATTGGGCAATTTATCTGAACTGGCTGAGCCTCAGTTGCCTCATGTGCAACTGGGAAAATTATCTCTGCCTTGCAGGGCTATGGAGAGAATTAAGTGAGATTGTGTGTATAAAGCACTCTATAACCTGATGACCAAATGTATTTTTGTTAATATATTTTCTGTAGGTAATGCACATGGTACAAAATATTTTTAATGCAGAAGGGTAAACTGAAAATCTCTTTCCCATTGTTGTCTTCTAGCCACCATTTCTCTTCTCCTTGTATATTTTGATCCTCAAAATCTCTGTGTAGCAGGCAGGACAGGGTTTATTATCCCTGTTTTTTAGGAATGAAAACTGAAGCCCAGAGAGGTTAAACAGCTTGAAAATGGTGGGATTAAAACCCAGGTCCTCCTATTAGTAAACCAGCTTACTAATGTTGTACTCCACGTTTCACACTAGAAGGCATGGTCAGAGATGGGCCCCAAGTTGCTGAATCTTGTGATTTTGAGGTCATAGACTCTTTCAAGAATCTTATGAAAGCTGTTGATCCCTCCCCCCACCCCAGTGCCATTCACATTCTGACATATAATTTTATATGGTTTGTGTAGAAGCCCTACCCATCCCAACACCTTCTTTATATCCTCAACAGGGTTTTAGCTTTATGGGACTTCTCTGGAGAGCAATGGCACATTGCCCAGTGACCTGCAAACAGAGACTGCTCCCCAAGAAGCCCAGGGTTCTGGAGTCAGAAGATCTATGTTCTACTCCTGCCATTCACGTCTTACCTTTGTGACCTTAGACAAGTCCCTTAATTTCTCTGAGCTTCACTTTCCTCATCTGTTAAATGGGATTGATATTCTCTGCTCCCAAAGAGTTGGCTACTAACATTTATAAAGTCATCTTGCAAACTGTGAAATTATAAACAAATTTAAGGCATTATTTCTCCCTGCAGAGCCTGGAGGGAGTGCAGCAAACAGAAAGTAGACTCATACTTGGAAGTTTATCCACTGGCAGGGAAAGGACCCGTCCTGCTTGGTGGAGGCTGTCCAGACATGCTGCCCTCTCTAGAGTTGACACTAGAATGTAGCATTGAGCGTCCCGTCGTCAAATCTCAGCCCCATCTGATTGTCCTGGTCCACAGTGAGTGATAACCCCGTTATTAAGACATGTCTCATTAAGACATCCTGTAAGATGGAGCCAGCAAACAGCTGGTAGACTCAAGCATCCTGCCTGGGAAAGCTTCCCCTCCACCCTCACCCCCCCACCCCCGTTCATTAATGATTATGGGAGGTTTTATTCCCCCCAACAAAAGTGTTAATTAGACATTGTTCTGAACAGGGATATTACACAAATGAATTAAACTCAAACCAATCAACAAGCCAGCTCTGTGCTTCAGGTCCCCTGAACGAGAAGGGAATTGAAGGCAGTAATGGGAAACAAACGGTAGGATGTCTTCCCTAATATACAATAATAAGTAGGAAGGTTCCCTTCGGTTCTAGCACCACTTTTTTGAAGGAAGATACCTTTGTCTTCCTGCCTCCTTTGTCTTCATCTTCCTTTCTCTTTATTCCTTTCTTTCTCCTCTGCTGCATGTGCATACACACACACACACACACACACACACACACACACACACACACACACAGAGTCCTGGACTGCCTAGTGGACCTTGGGACTTCCCAGGTAGCCTGGTCCCTAAGTTTGGGGCCAGGGTGGGGATAGAAAGAGACTCTACCTGACCCCAATTCCAATCCTTTCTTTCACTCATCATGTTTCAACGTGGATGAGTCAGTGAATCTTTTAGAGACATTAGTTTTCTCATCAGAAGATATAGTATATAATACTTGAGTCCCATTGGTATGCAGTAGGTACTCAATAGATAATCTATTGAGTCTAAAGGACTCAACATCTGGAAACACTTTGTGGCCTGGCAGTGAATTCCTGGTTACTGGTCGCCCCCTGTGGGCAGAGAGGAAAGAACCAGAGGGAAAAGAGTCCCATTTTGAGGGCTCCCATTTGATTGGAGGATAGATTAGAGGAGCCTGAAAAGTCTTAAAAACATACAAATGCGAACAAGATGGGGTAAAACTAGGTATTAAGTACTTGGCTTGTGACGGGAGCTGGGGGACGGGGGTCCTCTGTGGAGACTAAAGCAGGAAGGAGAAGTTGGGGGGAGGGGGGATGTTTTTCTTGCCATGGGAAGGAAGCCCCTTAACAGAGGCCTGAAGTGGATGGGATGGAGGCTGGGTCCGTGTGGCTAAAGCAGGAAGTGTGGACCAGGAGCAGGGAGATGAGGCTGGTGTAGCTGGGGGGCAGGTTGTGTGTTGGGGGGTGGGGGGGCTCTGAGGGCACCACTGACTTTCTCCCAGCACCTCAGTGCCTGAAGCATCCTAGGTGTTGGAATGAATGTATAAAGTTGGATGTGATGTGTTGAGCTGTCAGGGAATTGGGACCTCACCCACTGTCTCTGGGGTCAGTAGGAGTCAAAAGGGTATTGAAGACAGATTTTTAAAATTATTTTCCTTAGGAATGGGCTGCAGAGCGTGGAGTGTGGAAAAGGAAGTCCATTCAGAGCCTTCCTAGCATGTCTGGGGAGAGGTGAGCTCTGGATATCCCTTTCTTTAACTCCAGATCCGGATGCCCTACCAAGGGCAAGGGCCCCTCACCCCGCACCAAGCACCCTTTCACTAATCGTCCCCAATCTCTTTATAAATCATCCCAGCTAAGGATGGGGGGTGGGGGTCCCTGCTCCCTTCTGAGAGGACCCCGTGACTATCCCTATCACTCCCCTTAATAGGAAACTTCATGGCTTTCCCTGAGTGGCCACCTTCCCTCTCACAGACCACCTCCCGGTTCCAGGCCAGATGGTGAGCGTTTTGGTCTCATTGCTCCATGGTACCTTCTCTTCCTTGCTTTGCAGCTCGTTTTATTGCTGGTCCCCACCATCACCCCAATCAGGAAGTTGTTTGATCGTTGTCTCAAAGCCTACTGTCACAGAATGAGTCTGTTTTCTCTTGTTTGGCCCTGGACAAATGGTCACTAGGGCTGTAGAGCTAACACTCCAGAGACAGAATATGAAGTTTTTCTTCATTCTTCTCTCTGCTTCTAGGAGCCTCAGATTCCCATAGATTGTCCTCTCCCAATTTCCATTCTATTTCATAGCCAAGTGTTTGGCATTCCTCATGTCCATGAACCCCAAGCTCTAATAGGATCCTGAGCAATGCCTAAAATAGAAGGGAGTCGTTGTCAAATCTTTGTTTTCTAGTTACCTGGATGTTTTACTTTGTGGTGTGCGTGCACAGGCGTGTAAGCCACAGGTACGTGATGTTATGTTTCTCCCTAGTGATGTAGTGACCTGAGTGCATGTGTTAGGAGTCAGGAGATGCGGGTTCAAGTTCATAGTCTCCTTTTACTAGCTGTAAGAACTTGGGGCTGTAAGTGGGCTATAAGGTCACTTCTCTGAGCTTCAGCTTCCCAGGGCTGAGTTTTTGTGATTCAAAAGTAAAATGAAAATGATTTGTGAATTATAAAGCTGTTCATCAAAAGGAAGGCATTTTTATTTCTTGCTAATTTTATGTTGGTCCTGTTGTCCCTTATCCAGTCCATAGGGGTCAAGGGAATGGAGGCTTTTATAGATAATCCACAAGTTGGATAGTTAGAGTAGACATATTTTAGATAATGTGGGGCTGCATAGTTATTACTGCAAATCACCCATTTGTTTTTCTTCCCACCAGATATAGATGAGTATAGTTTTTCATTGAGGAAATTTATGAAATTTCTAGGGAAAGCCAACATTAGATTCTCCTGTATTTTCTACCTAACAAGCATTGAAGTTGAGCCGTGTGTATTTATTTTTGCCCTTGTTTTGTTTTTCTTACATCCTTTTCTTCCACCTCTTTTGGTATGCATCGCACCTTGGAATCTGCAAATTGAAGCAGGAACTGGTAGAAGCCATGCCCCCTGCCTCCTGGCTAGGTAGCTATTCAGGCACCCTCCCTACCTCTTGTAAGGGATCAGTTACTTACCATCCATCAGTTTCTTTTTTCTTTTGGAAGGAAACCTGTTTAGAACAGCCCCCTTGGGACTGGGGCCCCAGGCAGTGAGTGTCACAGAGAAGGGAAGTCTGTGTTGCTAATGTACCATTGTGACTGCACGCACACATGCCGACAGCAAGGACTGCAGAGAGTTCTGCCCCCGTCTCTGGCATCCCCCATCCACCAGTGGAGGGGCAAGGGTATCAGGAGGGAGACGAGAAGACCCTGACCTTCACAGTAGGAGGGTAGATACAGAGGAAGGAGGGAAATCAGGAGGAGAGAATTAATGCATAATGAGTACCTACTCTGCACTAGACACTCTGCTAAATATTCTACTTACTGTTGACCCATTACATTTAATTCTCACGGAACCCTATTAAGTAACCTTATTTTCTGGGTGAGGTGTTAAGGCCCAGTTAGGTGACAGTGGAGCTGGGATTTAAGCCAAGACCTGTCTGACCCCAGATTCCTAGCTCTTTTTACCAGTCCACCATCTCTCAGGGCCTCAGAGAACCACTCTGGTAAAGGAGACAGGCCCTGTCCCTGCTAGATGGAGACTAAGTGGCGGATAACCGTAACTGGACGTTTGGGTGCCAGAGCCGCAATCTATATCCTGTAGCAGTAGTGCCAATAACTTGGGAAGAACATTCCTTTACCCCTGAAAAAGACATTTTACTACCCCAGAGTCCCAGAAATCTACAGAGTCCTACAGAACCATACAGAGCCAAGGGGATCTGGTGTTTCCGGGGGTAGGTTTATGCTTTGACAGTGTGTACTGTCAGCCTGCAATCCTCAAAAATTTCGGAGACCCAAGGTGTTGGGAGATACTTCCATGAAAACCAAGGGATGCTGGGATAATCCAAAAGTGTTGTGGATTGTTTGTTTTTATTAAAGTATAGTCGATTTACAATGTATTAGTTTCGGGTATACATCAAAGTGATTCAGATATATATATATATATATATATATATATATATAAAATGTATATATGTATATATTCTTTTTCAGATCGTTTTCCAAGTTTTTTTTTTTTTTTAAGAAATTCACGTTCTTTTATTTATTTATTTATTTATTTATGACTGTGTTGAGTCTTCGTTTCTGTGCGAGGGCTTTCTCTAGTTGCGGCAAGTGGGGACCACTCTTCATCGCGGTGCGCGGGCCTCTCACCATCGCGGCCTCTCTTGTTGCAGAGCACAGGCTCCAGACGCGCAGGCCCAGTAATTGTGGCTCACGGGCCCAGTTGCTCCGTGGCATGTGGGATCTTCCCAGACCAGGGCTCGAACCCGTGTCCCCTGCATTGGCAGGTAGATTCTCAACCACTGCGCCACCAGGGAAGCCCCCAAGTTGTTTTTTGATAAAGAAGGAACCTTGGGGGCCTTGACACTGCAAGACAAGGGGCATCAATAACACAGACTGCAATGCACAGGGCGCCCCTGGAGCACAGAATCAGAGTGTGGAATTTCAAAATGTGTATTTATTCATTCATTTATGAATCATTGTTCCAGACTTGTTTTCTGGTTTGACTCATTGAGATGGATACTGCATTGAACTTGTAGTGCTGAGTGTATATATCAGCTGGAGGTGTTTGGGGGCCATGGCAGATAGTTTAGGTGGTTTAGGGAGCTGTGTTAGGGTGAAAAATGCACAGCTCCTTCACAGACCTGGGCACGATGAAACATGCTTCATGCTCAGGTAACAAGGCCATCTGTTGGGTTACCTGTACTTACAAATGGTGAAGGGGTATAATAGTGTGCTAGGGTTGCTGTAACAAAATACCACAGACTGGGTGGCTTAAACATCAGAAATTCATTTTCTCACAGTTGTGGAGACTGGGAGTCCAAGATCAAGGTGTCAGCAGGGTGGGTTTTCTCTGCCTCGCTTGCCGAAGGCTGCCTCCTCTCTGTGTCCTCACATGGTCCTTCCTCTGTGGGTGCATCCCTGGCATATCTTTTGCGTGTCCAAATTTCCTCTTCTCATAGGGACACCGGTCAGATTGGATTAGGACCCACCTTCATGTCCTCATTTTAACTTAATTACCTCTTTAAAGGCCCTATCTTCAACAGCAGTCATATTCTGAGGTCCTGGGGGTTAGGGCTTCAACAGAAGAAATTTGTGGGGGGACACAGTTCAGCCCGTAACAGGGACACAGAGAATGGGAACCTATAAGAAGGAGAGTAAGAGGGTGCCTGGAGCAGAAGATGGTAAGTTCTCCCACATGAAGCACAGCCCGTGTGAAGGAGTTAGCCTGATGGAGGGGACAGACATCCCACTGACCGTGGAGCCTGGCGCGACCTTAGTCAGCCCCTGGGGCGGATGTCCTCCACTGTAAAGTGAGGGCTTTGGGCTGTATGTTGCCGAGGCCTCCTGATGGCTTTCATATGCCTTGGTCTAAGGCTGAAAGGGGAGGAGAGAAGGCGATTTGAGGTGAAGAGCAGGCTGGCTGGACAAGAAAGACCAGGACAGCAGACCCACAAGGGCAGTCAAACATGAGCAAGGATACTGGGGATGAGGGTGGTGAAGGTTAGCGGGCTAGACAGTGTGGCTTTGATCCGCCACAGGTCTGAGGAGCCTTGGCAGGTCTGCAGTGAACCTCTTGTGAGCTTTGGACTTCAATGGGGTCTAGGTTAGGTACAGTCTCAGTTTTGCCCTTGAGTGTTGGCTTTCCTATGATAGAGAAATCCCAGAGGATGCCATGGGACCCACTTATGCCATGATGTGCACTGATGACATGAGGCCCTCTGATGACATGCAGCAGTGAGTCACGTTTGAAGTCCTTGATACATGGGTTCAAATTCCAGTTGGCCCTTAGCCAAGTTACCTCATTTTTCTAAGCTCTGATTCTCCACTTGTGAAAGGAGTAAATATCTTCTTCTCTGGAGGTTGTGAGCATTAAATGAATCGGTGTCTATAAAGTGGTTAGCAGAGTGCCCGGCATACTTAAGTGTTAAAATGAACACTGTTTTATTTTTTGGGGCCGCACCGCACAGCATGCGGGACCTTAGTTCCCTGACCAGGGATCGAACTCGTACTCCCTGCAGTGGAAGTGCAGTCTTTTTTTTTTTTTTTTTCATTTCACCTATTTATTTTTACATTTTAAAAACATCTTTATTGGAGTATAATTGCTTTACAATCTTTATTGGAGTTAGTTTCTGCTGTATAACAAAGTGAATCAGCTTGAGTTTATTTTTGTGTGCCACTCTCTCACTTTGTCACATCTTACCCCTCCCCCTCCCCATACCCTCAAGTCCATTCTCTAGTAGGTCTGTGTCTTTATTCCCGTCATGCCACTAGGTTCTTCATGACCTTTTTTTTTTTTTTCCCTTAGATTCCATATATATGTGTTAGCATACTGTATTTGTTTTTCTTTTTCTGACTTACTTCACTCTGTATGACAGACCCTAACTCCATCCACCTCACTACAAATAACTCCATTTCGTTTCTTTTTATGGCTGAGTAATATTCCATTGTATATATGTGGAAGCGCAGAGTCTTAACCGCTGGACTGCCAGGGAATTCCCAGAAATCAACATTATTTTAAATCGTTAGCCGTCAAGCCCCTTCTTTCCTTCCAAACCTTATTTTCAATTCCCCTCCTCTAGGAAGCACTCTCTGACTAAGCTTATAGGACTCCGCTCTTGCATGCTGAACCTGGGCTCCTGTGGCCTCACTTTGGGTTCCCGGGTAGCTGTTGGCTTGTTGTCCTGAGTGTCCTAGAAACATGGTCTCCAGAGCAACGGCCCAGCTCCTCTTCTCCCCACGTCTCTCCTCGGGGCCCAGAGCAGATCCCTGCCCGTGGCACATGGGGCTGAGCCCGGGGGTGCCTGACTGATTGACCCCCTGTGACTCACTCCCATTTCCTTATCAGGAAACAGTCTCCCAGGCTCTGTGTCAGCCAGACACCAGGCCGGACCAGCAAGCCAGCTGCTCAGCAGCTCTGCTTGAGTTGGGGTCTGGCTCTGTGCCTGCAGACCTTCCTGGGAGGCTCTCCTGGGGCGGCCACCCCTCTGCCTGGCTGGCGGGGTGGGAGGCCAGCTGTTTCTTCCTCAGGAAGGTGACGCTGCCTGAGGGATAGAGGTCTACGCATGAGTCTCTGCTCTGTGCCAGGCACTGTCCTAGGCCCTGGTGATCAGCAGTGATGAGGCAAACGAGACTCTGCCCTGGTGTAGCGGGAACGAGCTGGTTCATGGCGGTCCAATAAGTAAATCAACAAGACTGTATCAATGAAGAATAAATGTTACCATGGTGAAAATAAACAGGGTGACATGAAAAAGGCTGACATCTTCCAATCCTTTTCAAACTTTTCCTCTTTCAAGTAGTGCTTCTTGGTGTATAATAGGAGAAAATTTCTCTTTTTTGTTTGGTTTTTTTTTTGGCTGCGCCACACGGCTTGCGGGATCTTGATTCCCTGACCAGGGTTCGAACCCGCGCCCCTTGCAGTGGAAGCGTGGAGTCCTAACCACTGGACCACCAGAGAATTCCAAGGAGAAACTGCACTTATCCCTCAGAGACCTCACAAACTGAAAACTGAACACAAATAGGACTCCAAAGAGTCTGGGGAGAAGGGAAAAATCCTGTGTCATGTGGAGGAAACAGTGGACTGGCCCAGTAGATTTAAACACTCCAGGGGACTTTGTTTCGTTCATCGCCTTAACTTCGGAATCTAGAATAGTGGGGCATAGTAGGTCCTCAGTAAACATTGGCTGGCTCCAGAGGGCTGAGCTGAGATGAATGGAAGTGGACATTACACAGAGAAAGAGCTTCATAGACTATTCAAAAAAAAAAAAAATGCTTCTTAATAGCCAGAGCTGTCCAGCAAACAAAAGGGCTGCTTCAGGAGGCAGTGAACCCCGCAGCCCAGGAGGGTTCAAAAGGAGCCAGGATGATCACATGCTGGGCACACGGGACTGCAGACTTCTGATTGGGAGGCGAGGTTGGGCAAGGTGACCTCCATTGTCCCTTCCTACAGTGAGGCTCTGCCATTCTGTCACCACCTCTTCCCAGGCCCGGCCTGCCTGGTGTCGCATCATAAATGTTCGGACTTTGCTGACAATGCCTGTGTCTTGCTTGCAACACAATTGCCCATGAAGAGGAGCCCTGCCTGCTCCGCATTACAAGGGAAAATCACTTGGAAATAGACTTCCCTTCCCTGACCCTGCAGCTCTGTCCCTGTTTTATTCTTCTGCATCAAATTGCCAAGAGTAAAATTGCTGGACACACGGCATGTGCTGTTTGCTTCCTTTATGGCCCCTCATTCCCGCCAGTTGGCCAGTGGAGAAAACAATTAGCGGCATTGGCCTGAGACGTGGGCTGGAGGACAGGAGAGCAGGCAGTGTGGAGCGGGCTGCGGAAGCCGGGCAGGCTGGGGTGGTGAGGGCCAGGACAAGCGGGCGCTCACATTGCCATATGCCTACAACCTCCCATCCCGTGTCCACACCAAGTCATCAAGCTGCTTCTCCTCCAACCACTCCGATTGTTCCTGAGTCCCCTACCTTGCAGGGTTGTTCCTGATCTCAGTGTTCCCCTGGCCTCCCCACTCCTTCACGTCTCTGAATGGGCCGGTGATGTAAATACAGTCTGGCCACGTATTGATTTTCTACTTCTAGGCCTTCTTTCCAAATGGCCTAGATGCTGCTACCTGTGTCGGTGTGTCGGTCTCAGAGGGAGGTCCCAAAAGGCCAGGGTTGCGTCTGTCTTGTTCCTTATAGGGAGTTGCGCTTGTCACCTTTGGGTGTTGTTGTTATGTTTTCTGGTTTGTTTTGATGTGTTTGGTGTTTTGTTTTTCGGGAACCATGCTATCTCCTTGAGCGCTGATGATTTGCTCGTAGAGCAGAGCTCCGAAGAGAGGAGACAGTTGATGCTCAAGGGGTTCTTCTGCTCAGAGCATGAGACTGGGTGTCCCTTGTGTTTATTTTCCTCTGGACCATTCCTCCATTGCTGCTTACGCCTGGGGGAGTGATGCAACCCTCAGTTAATTCATTCATGTATTTATTTGTTCAATTAACCACATTTATTGAGGGTCTTCTATGAAACTACTCCTGGGCTTGGCTTCTGGGAATGTAAATATAAGAACCAACCTCTAGCCATACGTCTAAAAGGGGAAACGGAAATGTAGACCGATATATGCCGTAAAGCATAGGAAGGAGGCCCCATAACAGAAGTAAGAGGTGGTGAGGTGGAGAAGACCAGAGACTGGGGCTCAAATCTTGACTCCAGCTTTTACTGGTTTTGTGACCTTCTTGAGCCCACGTTCAGTGCAGTGATAATGTCTATCTTCTAAGGTTGTTGTAAAGGAGAATTAAGCTGGATATGACATTGTCAGAGCCCTGTAAATATGGATCCCTCTTTTCCACGCCTGGGAGAATATAAAAGGAGTAACTCACTTTGCCTGGGGAAGTTAGGAGTGCTTCCCAGTGGAGGTGGTTGTTGAGCTTGATCTTATAGCACAGAGAGCAGTTGTCCAGGTGGAGATGGAGGGGAAGAACATACCAGAAAGTGGGAACAGCCATTTCCTTAACTCAACCCTAGTAAGGAAAAGGCCTGGCCTCTTCAGAGAAGGAGGGCTAGAGTGTGTGCTGTGGGGTTGTGGCAGGAGATAAGATGGGTAGGAGGACAGGGATCTGGTGATGGAGGGCCCTGGGTGTCCAGCTAAAGATTTTGAATTTTATTGCAAACAACAGGGGTGTAATGGAGGTATTTAAGCAGTAAGTAGTATGAATCGATTTTGTGTTCTAAGGTAATAATTTTGGGGTGCAGCGTGGAAGTAAGAGTAGAGTAGGGGAGAGATAGCAGGGTGAGTGTGGGCCTGGGAGAGAATATAGACAGTCATTCAACAAACGTTTATTGAGCAGCTATTATGTGCCAGGCACTCTACTGAGCGTTGGGATACAAAGATAAAGAGGTTCCTGAGGGTGACAGATAAATGAGGAACACACTAAGTTGTGGTAAGGGCTTTGCTAGAGAGCAGTGCAGGTCCTGTGGAGGCCTGAGGGGAGAGACAGCTAATCAGAAAGGCTGCGGACAAGGCCCCTCATTCATCCGCGTGGATGTGCACACGTGACACAGTGCCCAGAGGTGTCATGCACACAGACAACTACAGCCGGTTGTCCTGGTATTGAACGTATCGACGAGAACGAGAATACGAGTTAGAACCAAGGGAGCAACAACTCAGGAGAGGAGGCATTTAACTCCAAAAAGCAATCTGGAGTTGGAATCAACAACTGCTTTGAGGTAAGGATTGAGGAAGTGGAGGAGGTTGAGCCCCTCTACGGACCAGTCCCCTCAGGAAGGTACTGAGGCTCTGATATAAGGGACAGGAATGGTGGTAGAGCCCCTGGTGGGAGTGGCTAGAAGTCTCAGCATCTCTGCTGGGGGACACTCGCCTTGGGCAGGGACTGTGGTTTGGGATCTTCCGTCTGCCGGCTGACGTGTCTCTTCTCTTCGTTTTAGAACCTAACCCCAAGGAGGGGATGATTTCTCCCCACCTCCCTCTCCTGCCTCTTCAGATTCCTTGAGTTAATCCTCTCCCAGAAGAACCAGATTCCAGCTTCAGCCCCATTACCTAATGTGTGCAGGACAGTGAACGAATCCACCTCCCATGTGTGCTGTGGGATAACGGGGGAAAGTGCTTTTGTACGTTGTGAAACCCTCGGCTGGTGTTAGGATTTTAGCCGTCATCATTGTGGGCGGCAGGTTGGTTGGATGGGCCGAGGAAATGAGTTTGGAGAGCTGGAGATGGGACTGTTAAGACAGTTGGTCAGTTTCAGAGCTTCTTTCTGGGGAAGGAGGTGAGAACAAAGTTCAAGGGCCTTCACAGAAGCTCAGGATTTGCTGCACTTCCCAGCATTCCCAGAGCTGTCAGCCGGGAGGCATGGGGTGAGGACCAGGAAGAGGGAGAAAGCTCTTCAAAAGCCTGAGACCAGAGGCAGGCCCAGCAGATGTGTGATGGTATGGCCCTTCCCCAAGGGACAAGTGTGTGTGTGTGTGTGTGTGTGTGTGTGTGTGTGTGTGTGTGAACTTGAGAGAATTGGTAACTGAGCAAAGTTTCCAGTGAGCATGCAGGTAAGAGGGGGCCCAGGCAGGGGGTGGGTGATCCTTGTGTCCTCCAACCACTTCCTGGTTCACTGAGAGGCAGCTAGGCTATTCCAAAGGATTCTTTAACATGGGCCCAGAAGCATTTGCATCCTTGGTTATGCCATTGCCTGTCACCTGAGCCTCAGTTTCCACATGTGTAATAGGGGATGCTCATCCCTCCCTCACAGGGCTGTTGAGATGAGGTGAGATTCTGGAAATGAAAGCACTTGATAATCTGCAAGGCTCTGTATTGCTTTAACCATAGCTAGTGTTTGTGGAGTGCTTACTTAAGTGCCAGGCGCTGTTCTGTGCCCGCTGCCTCATGAACCTGAGGTGGGAGCAGGTATCCTCCCCAGTTGTGTAGGCGGGAGCAGGTATCCTCCCCAGTTGTGTAGGCGGGAGCAGGTATCCTCCCCAGTTGTGTAGGCGGGAGCAGGTATCCTCCCCAGTTGTGTAGGCGGGAGCAGGTATCCTCCCCAGTTGTGTAGGCGGGAGCAGGTATCCTCCCCAGTTGTGTAGGCGGGAGCAGGTATCCTCCCCAGTTGTGTAGGTGGGAGCAGGTATCCTCCCCAGTTGTGTAGGTGAGAACACAGATGCAGACAGGTTGTGCAGCAGGCCGGGCAGTCTGGCTCTGGCCTGTGCTCTTAACCACCAGCTGCCCTGTCTCTGCGTGGAATATTATTGTATGTCATGTACAGAATTGTTACTTATGGTGGGGCCCTCCAACACCTACTGTAAGGAGGTTGACGGTGGAGAGACCGGGAGAAGCTATATACAGAGTGAACCTTGAGATCCACATTGGGAAAAGAGAGTGGATGGAAAAATCCTCAAAAATAAAAATGGCAACACAAGTGCAAGGTATCCCGGTGACCAGCTGGCATCTCATCTCCCCTCTTATGGTGGGAGGAATAAGAATCCTGTCTGCAGGACTTCTCTGGCGGCGCAGTGGTTAGGAATCCGCCTGCCAATGCAGGCGACATGGGTTCGAGCCCTGGTCCAGGAAGATCCCACATGCCGCGGAGCAACTAAGCCCGTGAGCCACAACTACTGAAGCCTGCGCGCCTAGAGCCCATGCTCTGCAGCAGCAAGAGAAGCCACCCAAATGAGAAGCCCACGCACCGCGAGGAAGAGTTGCCCCCGCTCTCCACAACTAGAGAAAAGCCCGTGTGCAGCAACAAAGACCCAACGCAGCCAAAAATAAATAAATTAATTAATTAAAAAAAAAGAATCCTGTCTCCAGGCCACCCCTCCCCCTCCCTGCTCCTGTTTACCTCCACCTTTTGCTTGGCCCCTTCTGCACTCCTCCCTTCCCCCAACCTGTGGCCTCCACCCCAGCCGGGATCAGATATGGCCTTTGTCTTTCTGCCTCGCTGCCCCCTTTCAGGGCCTCTGTGCCTGGGAACACTGAGAGTTCAGGGGAGCCCAAGGGGCAGCTTTGGGAAGGCAGACGGGGCTCCCCAAATAAACGCTGTCTCTCTCCACCCACTGCCGCTTCTCCTCAGCCCCTTCCCCTGGCCTGGGTACCCCATGACAGTTACGTTCCAGGGGCTGTGGAGGAGGCTTCTGCTTCCCTGGGTCCCTGCTTAGGGGGAGAGGAGGAAACAGAGCAGAAAATGGGCCTTCTGTAGAGCACTGAGGAGGCCGGGACTGGGAGCTGGGAGGTATGGAGACGAGCAACTCTTCCCCACACCCCTCCCCTTCCCCCTCCCACACCAGCACTGCAGGTGCCTAGAGGCTGGGGCTTCTGGCAGCCCATGCTTGTTGGCCAGGGGCTTCCTGTGAGGGCACCTTGTACTCCCTCCCTCCCAGGGAAGGGAAGGCGCCCATGACTAGCCTAAGGTGAATGGAGAGCCACGGTGTGGATGACAATAGGACTAAGGCAACTTCTCGTCACTTTACAGTCTTAACTGTTACTAATAGCTACCATTTACATAGCATTTGTATGGCTAAGCGCTTTACATACTTCAGTTCCTCTACTCTTTGCAGTCGTATTTTGCAGATGAAAGAAACTGAGGCTCAGAGGGGTAACTTCACTTGTCCGCCGGTACATTACCAATTAAGCCGTGCAGCCCCGAGGTTAGGCTCTCGCTCTGTGATGCCAAAAAGACCCAGGGTTTAATCCTATTTTTTCACCCTAGAACTGCAAATTCCTAGCTTTGTGACATTAGGCAAATTACTTAATTTCTCTTAGACTCCACATTTCTGTCTGTAAAATGGGGTTAATAATATGTATCACAATGGTAGCTGTTGAGGATTCAGTGAGATAATCCATGCAAAATGACAAGCTTGATGTTTTGAATGTTCATTCATTCATTTAGCAGATGTGAACTGGGTGCCAGTTTGATGCCAAGGACTGTGCTACATGCTCGATTTACAAAAGTGAGCAAAGTGGCCACGGACCCTGCCTTTTTGAAAATGAGCACTGTCTGCAAGGCCTGATAAGTGCCGTGTATAGGAAGCATGATGTAAAAGGCAGCTATAAAGAAAAAGTGGCAGAGCAGGAGGTGAACCCACTTCTGCCTGTCTCCAAAGGCAGGGAGGTAACACCCAAACCTACCGCTTCAGAGCTTACTGTGACTTCCTCCCTGGAGGAGGGGACGGTCCTCTGAACTGCACTGGGAGGTCCATGCCAGGAGAGCTTCCATCCTTTCTGGACACCAACTTTCATGGGAAGTGGACAAACTGGGCTTTCCTAAGGGACAGTGGTAAAGCTTCTAGAAGTCACACAGTTTCATTTATCCATTCAGTACTTTTAAAGTACCAGGCACTTTTTCTAAATGGTGAGGATACAGCCATGAACAAAGCAGGGGGAAAAATTCCTACCCTCATAGACTTTATAAGGCTCATGTCAGGGAGACAGACAATAAATAAGTTAGTATGTAAAATATATGGTAAGTTAGATATTGATATGTGCTATGGGGATAATAAAGTAACAGAATGGGAATCCAGAATGTGCTGGGGCAGTGGTGCATTTTAAGTAGTGTGTTTAGGGAAAAACTTACTCAGAAGGTGATAAATGAGAAAGGATCTAAAGGAGGCAAGGGAGCAGACATATTAAGGGGAGAAGGCATTCCAGGCCAGCCATACTTTTGACCAACTGGCTACAAATTCCAGGGTTCCCACAGCCCCTTCAGTTTCAATAATTTGATAGAACTCACAGAATTCAGGAAAGTACCATACTTAGTTCCAGTTTTACTTTTACTTTTTTTTTTAAAAATTTATTGATTTATGGCTGTGTTGGGTCTTTGTTTCTGCGCGAGGGCTTTCTCTAGTTGTGGTAAGCGGGGGCCACTCTTCATCGCGGTGCGTGGGCCTCTCACTATCGCGGCCTCTCTTGTTGCGGAGCACAGGCTCCAGACACGCAGGCTCAGTAATTATGGTCCACGGGCCCAGTTGCTCCGCAGCATGTGGGATCTTCCCAGACCAGGGCTCGAACCCGTGTCCCCTGCATTGGCAGGAAGATTCTCAACCTCTGTGCCACCAGGGAAGCCCCCAGTTTTACTTTTAAAGGATACAAATCAGGACCAACCAAATGAACACACACATAAGGCAAGGTCTGAGAGGGTCCCAGGTGCAGAACTTCTGTGTCCTCTACCTGTGGAACAAAGCCATCATCAAGGTATTCCCCAACCAGGAAGCTCCCCAGTGCCCAGAGTTCTTTTTTTTTTACTATTGAGTCACTGGGCATGTGATTGAACTCAGTCTCCAGCCCTACCCTCTCCCTGGAAGTGAGCAGGTCGTGTCTGGCTGATATCAGTGCCCCAAAGCCCCAACCCTCTAATCGGTTGGTCTTTCCAGCAAGACCAGCCCCATCCAGAGTCACTTTATCAGCATAAAGCCAGGTAGGGTCCAAATGCCCACCATGAATAACAAAGACTCTCTTATCATTTGGGAAATTCCAAGGGTTTAGAATCCCTGTCCCAGGAACCCAAGACAAAGACCTGAGAGATTGTTACAGGACAAGGACCTTGAAGGAATCCCAAGGACTTGGGTTTTTACTTTGAATGAGATGGAAAGTCAGTGGCAGGCTTTGGGCAGAAGTGACATGAT
Organism: Balaenoptera borealis; assembly: GCF_965194805.1. NCBI lineage: Eukaryota > Metazoa > Chordata > Mammalia > Artiodactyla > Balaenopteridae > Balaenoptera > Balaenoptera borealis. The sequence goes on along the minus strand of NC_138860.1, from coordinate 79,708,895 downwards.
ATAATGTCTTTTTTTAACAGAGTCACTCTGGCTGCTATGGTAAGAACAGACTGTGAGGAAAAGGTGGAGACAGGGAGACTGTTTAGGAGGCTCCTTCAGTAATCCAGACACAAGATGATGGCTTGGGCAACAATGGTACCAAGGGAGGCCATGTGGAGTGGTCCATCTCTGGAATTAGCAGGATTCACTGCTGGATTTGATGCAGGGTAAGAGAGAAGGAGCGGAGTGGAGGGTGACTTTGAAGTTTGTCTTGAGGACCTGGAGAAATGAAGTTGTCATCTACCGAGAGGACCAGGTTTGGGAGTGGAAGATCAGGAGCTCAGTCTTGGATATGTTAAGTCTGAGATGCCAATGAGACATCCAGTCGGAGATGTTAAATAAGCAGCTTGACAGGTGTGGCTGGAGTGTGAGGGAGAGATCAGAGCTGGGCAGAACTGCTGGAACATTAGTGTAGAGGTAAAATGTTTGACGCGAGCAAACATTTTAAACTATAGAACTGGAGATGAATTCACTGAGGGAGTGAATGGGGAGAGAGAAGAGAGCCAAGGACAAGCCCCTGGGACCTTGGATCACTCCCATTGGAAGACGAGGAGGAACTAGCCAAGGAGACTGTGGATGGGGCAGGGGAGCAGGAAGGGAACCAGGAGAGCAGAGGGTCCTACAAGCCCAGGGAGGCATTGGTCAACTGTAACAGTTGCTGCCGATCTATCAAGCAACATAAGGACTGAGAGGAAGATTAATGTTGGATTTAGCAACTTGGAGGTTGCTGGTGACCTTGACCAGAAAAGTTTGTATGCGGATGCCCGTGGAGAGGAAATAGCAGTTTAAGAAACTATGTTTGGTCATGAGAAGAGGAGACTCTGGGGGCATGTCATAACTCCTCATGTGCTTAAAGGACTGTCATATGGAAGAGAATTAGATTCATTTAATGTGACTCCAGAGAGAAGAGCTGGGAGGGTTATAGAAGCTGCAAAGAGGAGGATTGTAGCGTAGCCTAAATAAGGATTCTGTGCCCCATTTATTTACTCATTCAAGAAATCAATGTTGAATGCCTATTTTGTGACAGGCACTGGCCTGGGCACCAGGGAGAGAGTCATGGGGAGACTCAGTGTCTTCTGGCTAGAGGATGAGAATGACACGGGCAGACAGTTGTAATACACGTGGAAAGTGCTGACAAGGGCCCCTGTGTCTGACTGGGGAGGGGCACAGGGTGGGGAATGGGGGTTCAGGGAAAGGTCAGGCTGGGCAGGAGAGTCATAAATGTTCGCAGAGGATCTTCCACCTTCTGATAACTGAGAACCTCTTGGCCTAAATAAAGGAGGCTTAAAAAGGTACTTGAGCCTCAGTTATCAGTTACATTTTCTGGATGACTAGGCCATACAGATACAGCCTTAATAAAAATGATGGCTGATAGGTGGGTGGTGCTTTATCATTTACAGAGCACATTTAACCCTCACAACAGCTCTGCCAACATCGTTCTGTCATCCCTGTTGTGTCGTTGGGCGAACAGAGGCTCAGAGCAGTGAGCCTTGCTCAGGTCACATAATTATTACAAAGATGGAGCTGGGGCCGGAACCAGGTTCATGAGTCCAATGTGCACACCCTTCCCAGGGCTGCCAAATGCTTAGCCACGCTGATTACAACCTGCTTTGACCCATGCACAGAAGTACTTTTGGGCCAGGGTTTGGGTCTCTTGTGAAATGTTTCATAACACGAGCCCCCTCCCCTGATTTCTTGGAGCTTTCCCCAGTCTGCTTCCCACAAAAATAATGTGCTCTGATTATACCAGACAGTTTCCTGTCCTCTGCCCAGGACTTTCTCTCCTGCTCCTCCCCTCTGGCCCTGACCCTTCCCCTTTTCTTGATCTTACTTTATCATTCTCTTACTTCCAGGAGATCTCTGGAAACCAAGAGTGGCTTAAAATGGGATTCTTTTGACTTCCTACACCAGCAGTCCTTGGGTTCCTCTGACGTTGATGAGACCTACTGAGTCCAAACAAAGAGGCTGAGATATCAAAAAACTGTAAATAAGAAGGATGGAAGGAAAGATAGGGCAATAATAATAACAACAACTTACCTCGGGCTTACTACCTGTGAGGAAATACTCATATCATCTCCGTTTTACAAATGGGGAACCTGAGGCACAGAGAAGTAAAGCCCACTGCCCCAGGTTGAGTAGCAGAGCTGGTTACTGGGTCGACATGTTAAGCTGCTGTGCTCTACTGCCTCGCTTAAGAGGAAAAAGGAGGAGAGAAACAAAGACTCGGGAAGGCTTTCATTCAGCATGATTTTTTTGAGGCTTCATGGTATTGAAGCTACGGGGGAAGAAATAAATCTAGTTCCTGCCTTCAGTGAACTCACAGCTCCAGCACCACAGAACATCAAAGCGGGAAGGATCTCAGAGATGTCCAAATTGGGACATGGGGGCGGGGGGTGAAGCAAAATACCTACGATGGAAAAGGGAACACACACCTTTGCCCACACACAAAAATAACATTAAGCATACAAGTCGGCAGTTCAACGCAGGCCCTTAACAATCGCAGCCAAGCACCTGTGGTAGGAAATCTGTGTGCTGGGTGCTGCCACAGGCGGCAGGCAAAGTCCTTGCCACCCTCAGCTGGAGGGGAATTGCAAGGGTAGGAAATAGTATGACATTGACCGAGAGAGTGTAAAGTGCTCATGAAAGCTTTGAGAAAGAACGAGCAGTCCAGTTTGGTAGGAGTAGAGCTTACTTTTAAAAGAGAAGTGAAAGGTAAGGTAGAGGTGCTAAGTGATGCAGCTCAAACTGAGCTCGGTGATATCAAGAGAAGCAGACAGGTGGGACTCCTCAGGAAAGGCTTCCTGGAGGAGGGGACCTTTGGGTTGCACTTGAGAAGAAGAAACACTTGGATTAGCAAGTGAGGAGGTAGAATGAATAAAATATATTTTTTTATTATTTTTTATAATTATTTTTGGCTGCGTTGGGTCTTCGTTGCTGCGCGCGGGCTTTCTCCAGTTGCGGTGAGCGGGGGCTACTCTTCGTTGGGGTGCGCGGGCTTCTCTTATTGCGGAGCGCAGGCTCTAGGCGCACAGGCTCAGTAGTTGTGGGGCACGGGCTTAGTTGCTCCCCGGCATGTGGGGTCATCCTGGACCAGGGCTCGAACCCGTGTCCCCTGCATTGGCAGGCGGATTCTTAACCACTGCGCCACCAGGGAAGTCCCAATAAAATATTTGTAGGACAAGGTGGTGTGGGAGGTGGAAAGGGAGGAGAAAGTTACCTTTTGAGTTCAGTTCAATTCAACAGCTGTTAGTTGAGCAAGCCAGGCATCCTTGATAAGAATAAGGATGAATTAAAAACATAGCATCTATCCTCAAGGAGCTTATATAGTTCAGTGCTTCAGAGTCGTAGGGTGCACAAGCACCATGGGAGCTCGGGGTGGGGTCTTGGCCCAGGCTGTGGGTTTAGGGGAGGCTTCCTGGGGCACCAAGCCTGAACTGTGTCTTGAAGGCTGGAGAAGAGTGAGGCAAATGGCGGGGGAGGGGAGCGTGCAAAGGTGGAGGGCTGAGGTGGCATGCAGCTCGGAGTGTGCAGAAACCTCTGACATCTGGGATTTCTAGAAAGTAAAGAGCACATTGGAGAGAACAGAAGAGGAGGCTAAAGAGGTAAATAGCAGCTAGGTCGGACAGGACCTATAACCTAATTTTAGAACTTCGTCTGAAGTCACTGGGGAGCCACTGAAGGGTTTTACACAGGGCGATGATATCAGATTTGCCTTTTGGAAAGCTCATTCTAGTAACTGTGTGTAGAATGGATTTAAGGGGAGCAAGCTGGGGGAGGGGAACCAATTCGGAGGTTATCGCAATAGTCCAGGGGAGCAAAGGCGAAGACTTCAACCAAGGGAGTCGGCGTGGGAGAGGGAGGGAGAGGATTGAGACCTGTGTAGGAGGGGTGTTGAGTGGTACCTGGCACGAGGTACGAGAGAAGAAGACATCTGGGATGCGTGCCTGGTTTAGAGGAGGGTGGGAAGATCGCAGGATCGGGGAGCAGAAGCCCTAAGGAACCGAGGCTGAAGATGCCCAGATCACAGCAGCCACTGCCCGCTTGTCAACCAGAGTCAGAGTCCACAGCTTTTGTGAACTGAAGCTGGTCTCAAGTGCTGGTGAGCAATTCCTAGAAATCCTTGGATGAAGACCAAGGGCTTGGCAGTGTTTCAGGTTTAAAGCCAAAAATCAGCGTCTGGAGGTGGGTGTTGGTGGGCGGGGAGAAGATTGTGTGTGTGTGCTTGGTTGGAGAGAGTATCTAGAACGTTGGGCCAGGAATTCCTGAGTTTCAAGGACCCCTGCACCTCTGATGTTTTTTTACACCTCAGGCAGTAGCACTGCCCCTCACAGCACCGGCAGCCTTCTGGTGAGAACAGAGGATCGATCCCAATTCCCTCCATCCCAGGGTTCTGCGAGAGGTCAGGGATACCAGACAGAGCACTTGGAGGCTCACAGTAATATAGGAGAATATTGCTTATTAAAGCAAGGAGTCACTTAAACTTGAGAGGCTACTCCGCACTGCAGTACAGAGCGTTCAGTTCTCAAGAAATCTTTATGGTGACAGGGAGCTGGGGTGGGGAGGGGGATGGAGATGGCACCTGATTAGGAGTCCAGAGAGACCAGGGTTATGCTCCTGGCTTTGCTGTTGACTTTGGAGAATTCACTTCACCTCTTTGGGTCTCAGGTTTTTCATCTGTGAAATAAGAGGATTGGATTAGATCATCTCATATGGGTTTCTTCCAGCTCTAAAATTCCGTGATTCTAAAGAATGCAGTCACATGACTGCTGCCCATTTGATCCTTTCCTGGTCTCGCTGTCTACGCTTTTTCAAAATCTTATGTTTTCTTGATTCTTGAAAACTTGAGAGCAGGAAGTCCTTCTTCATGTCTACCCTCTGTTTCTCCTGCTGCAGCATAACACTTGCTGGGGAGAATGAACATCTGCTCGCCGTCGCTCAGAACAAAGGCCCCCTCCTCTCAGCCTTCATTGTTGGCTAAAGAGTGTCCTCATCTATTCTGATGGTGGACATGGGGAGGGCCCTGGCGAGCGGAGAGCAAGGAGCACACGGGCAGCCCACGGCAGCTGTAAAGTTCGCTCACACTCACACTCAGTACCTTCATGGCCCTTCTGCCTCTGTGCCTGTGTTCATGCTATTCCCACTCCTTCCCATGGCCTTTCCTGAAGCAAGGGGAGACATGAGAACCCTGACTCCCAGCTCCTCTTTCCAGCTCTGGTCATCTACAATCACAGGTGACAAGCTTCTATTATTATTGGTTCATGGCCACACAACAAATACCTAGAGATGACAGAGTTGATGTTAATGAAATAATAACAATGGCTAATATTTTTAAAGTATTTGCTCTGTGTATACCTCATTTAATCCTCACAACTGTTGACACTACCAATAACCAAATCATAGCCACAGTAATGTCAACACTAGGGTAACTCACTACACTTGACTTCTGGTTATCTCTTCTTTGGAGGGACACACTCAGTGGAGGCCCACTGTCCTCTCCCTCCCTTTTCCTAACTCATTCTCCTCTCTTGCTTATTACTCTTTCCCTGGGATGGGTGCAAGAGTCGTTTTTTTCTAAACACCGAAAATGGTTTCCCTTCCCCTCAGCTTCCGCATTCTCCCAACCATTAAATCCTGTTGTTTCTACCTCCTTCATGTATTTCATATCTATTCCATTTCAGTTTATCCACTGTCTTAGTTTTACATCCTTATAATTTCTCTCCGGGATCAGTGATGCAGCTCCCTGCTGGGTCCACCCTCCCCAACTCCTGGCAGAGAACTTCATCTAATTCTTCATTTGCTCCTCTCAGCCACTGTGTTAAAATCCAAACTCTTGATCCCGCACGTAACACTCTATATGATCTGGCCCCAGCCTACCTCCCTTGCCCCATTTCTGTTTCTCTCTCTTTCTCTCCCTCCCTCATCAGAACCAGTTGCAGAGGGAATTCCCTTGCGGTCCAGTGGTTAGGACTCCACGCTTCCATTGCAGGGGGGGCACGGGTTCGATCCCCGGTCATGGCCAAAAAAAAACCCGAACCACTTGCAGATACCATTGTCCACCAAAAAATCCTTGCCTCTGAGCCCTTGCTCACATTTGCATTCTGCCTGGAAGAATTCCTCGACCCCCACCCTAGGGCCCATTTTTCAAATCTTAGTCTAAGTGATATCACCTCTATAAAGCCTTCCTGATCGCCACCCCCCCACCCCGCTTGCCCAGGCCAAATTGACTCTTTCTCTGTGCATCCGTTATATCCTTTCCATTCTTTCATCATTGCACCTATAACCCCATGCTGCATTCATATGTTGAAGTCTGACTCCCCTGCAAATTCCTTGAGAGCTGGAGGCACGTGGGGTTCTACTTGCTGTCTCCAGCCCCCTGCACCATGCCTGATACCTAATAGGATAAATGAGCATTACATGGGGAGTGGATCAGTGAACAAATGACATTCAAAACCTGCCACAATCTGATCCCGGTCTACCTATTGTTTCTTATGTTCCATAAACAGTAAAAATATGGCCCCTTATAACTGCCATGCACATGTAGCTTGCGAGTGCCTTTAAGGGGATTATCACTTTTAATCCTCACAACCCTGCCCTTCCACAAATACCCAGAGCTCCAGCCATGCCAGACTATTCCCCAGACACACCATACTCTTCCCTGCCTTTGTCCTCAGTGTGCTTTGTGCCCAGAATCTCTTTCCTTCCATACCTGCTGGTTCAGGACTTCATTTTACCCTTTGCACAGTCCCTATTCACTCCCTCCTCTTTTCCTGCCATTGGAATTAATCACTTCTCTCCTAAACACCAAAGCTGCTGATTGACCTGAGCCTTAGATTTAACTAAAAGCGGTTTATTATAAATGCCTCAAGAGCAAGGCGATGGCTTGTTAGTCCTCTTATCTCTATGGTAAAACTCTGGCACATAGTAGGTCCCCAATACTTGTTGCTGATTAGAATAGAATAGAATTGAACTGGATCAACTGCTTAGGTTTCAGGATTCTTCCAGTTTTTTGCTGGAACCACAGACAGAAGAGGATCAAAGTGGCAGGAATGGGTTGGAGCTGAGGGTGAGTGAGGGTGGGACCAGGGGCAGACTACTTCCACTCGACAGAAGCTCTTCCCCAGAAGTTATCAATGGGATTTCTCGCCAACGAGTCGCCTGTGGATGCTTATGGAAGCATGATTATTGCTATTATGTAATTTTTGATGATCCCAAACAATATGCTGAGTGCTGAGCAACGTGCCAATGGCCAACCTAAGCCCGTGCCAGGAACTCCTCGTGACATTTTCTCACGGTGGTTCTTGGAGCCCATTCCCCATCCTCCTACCATCTTGGGGGTTGGAAGGCTTCTTACAGATCTTCTGTCCAGCCCGTGCTCTTTATATGAGGAATCAGGGGCCTGGAGAGGAGTGCTGGCTCCACCACCATCTCCCTGGTTGTAAATGGCAGAGCTGGAGTTCAAGCCAGTTATTCTGATTTCCAGCCGATGCACTTTTTACTACTCCCTCTACTAAAACCTGCCCCCACCAAATTGCTGTGAGAGTTCCTCGTCGTCTCTCTTCCTCTATTCTGTTCAATTCAATAAATATTTATTTTATTGAGTATCTTCTTCTGCAGAGCAGCCTGTGCTGGGGAATATTGAAACAAGAGAGAGAGTTGGGGAAGATGAAGTTCCTCATCCTGACAGGTTTACTGCCTAAACTGTGGGTGGGGGTGGGGTGCGATGGGGGGCACACAAGGGGACCTTCCTTTCCTAGAGGACTTCGTGTTGCATCGTCAGACTCATTTCTTTGGGCTATCTTGCTGCCCCCTTTCCCGGCCCATCCACTATCCCTGTTTGACCACTGATGAAACTGGGGCTCCGAGAGGCAGAGCTGGCACTCGGTGGAACTGAAGCCCCAAGAACTTGCCATGGCGCCATCTGCCTTCCCCTCTAGATGAAAAAGAAGGAGGGAGCTTGGGGCTGCCTAGCCTATTGCTGGCCCACCAGAAAAAGGTGGGAGCTAGGGAAGGGACCACACTCAGGGAGGGGAGGGAGCTTTTCCTGAGGTCCAAGAACGTGACATTTGCTGTCATCCCCAGTAGCTGTTCACAGCTCTGCAGCTCCGTTATGCCTTGCTCCCCTTAGGCCCCCCTCCACTTCCTTCTGGAAGAAACACAACTTAAATCCTTTATGTCTGCGACCCTAACAGAGTTGGGGGGTTCCAAGAGAGAGAAACTGGCTGGTCTGGGGGACCTGAAGAGTAGACAGCTTTGAGGGAGAACCGAGGAGGGGTCTGCATCAGCAATCTCGGCTCATCCAACCTCGTAGGCCAGAGCGGCAGCCCCTCCCGGTGCCCTGGCCATCCAAGCCCCACCTAGGGAATGCCAGCACGCCACTAATCTGTGTGCCTTGCAAATACGTTATTGGCATCTCGTGGTGTTGAGAGTCATGTAATTATGAGCAGAATTTATATGTCGCCAGGGCTGCCTGGGCGCCTTCCTTTTGTCTCCTTCCAGGCACTGCAAATATTGAAGGCTGGCTTAGAAAAGAATCCAACCCACCCGCCTTTATATCTTTGCACCCTGTAGATAAGGTTTTAATTGAAAATCGGTTCGTCTGTTCCCCGTGCCTAAGTACAAGCCACTGCTAACGGAGCACACGGACACAAGCCCGGCACCCTCCAGGAAGACCGGGCTGGGTCCTGGGATGGGGATGGCAGTGACTTTGGCAGCTTCTCCTCTTCCACATCTGCCACGTGAGGCCCTCTGATTTCGTACCGATGAGTAGACACTGGTCTTTGCAGGCAGGACTCTCCCTCACCTCCCTCTTCCCTCCCTGTTTCGTGGCTGGTGAATCCCAGTGAGGACAGGGTGCAGCTCACCGCCTGCTTCCTCCCTTCTGCCGGGGACATGCCCCTCCCCCTCCCCCCATTCTGCCCACTCCTTTCCTTCCAGCCCAGTTGGGCAAAACACCTCCCTGTTTGTCAACATGGTTCTCTTTTCCATATCTGGACCTGCCTGGAGGCCTCTCACCCCACCCAGAACACTCGTCCCAGCTCCTCATGGCTCTCCTTCCCCAACGCGCTCCGTGCCATCCTCTTCCGTGTAGCTCCTGCAGTAGTGACTTAGGGCCCGTCGTCCTTCTAGATCTGCCCCTGTGTGTGCATCCTGAGACCTTGCCTCTCCCATCAGACTGGAGCGTCCTCCACCCTCTGTAACTCCTCCTCCTGCACCTGAGGAGTGCTCAGCAGTGTCCCAGGGTGAGGGGCTGGGTCACAGGCTCTGCCTGCCTTCTGCCAGGGACTCCTGAAGGTCGATCAGGTGGTAAAGGCAGGGGTCAGCTTGGCTGCTTTGCCTGGGCGGAGCCAGAGTGTTTGATTCAAGGCCCCAGGCAGAGGAGGAGCACCCAGGACCTGCTGGGCGTGGGTGCCCATGGCCTCCACCCTCAATGCCCTCTTTTGGCCCCCGGTCACATGTCACTGCTGTCACATTTAGTTCCAACAATCATTCCCCTGCTGGAGAGCAGGAGGAAGAATTCATTTCCCAGCTTCAGCCAGGCGACTGTGAAATATGATTTCTGAAGTGTTAATAATGCATCACGTTTAGATAGCACTTTACATCTTGCAGAATGGCTGGCTGGGCGGGGGTGGGGGGGGCTGGCAGCCCAGGCTTGGGGCTGGCTGCCGAGTTTCATTTCAGTACTTCTCTGGAACACGTGCCTACTCCTTGGTGCCTTAGTTTCTCTTTCTGAGACAGTCTTGGCCTTCTGCCAGGTATAGAGGTGACTCCCCTTGCCACACCTGCTTCCAGACCTGCATTTCTCCTTCATTTATCACCTCCTAGAAAGCCCCCAACATTTCTTTTTTCATTCATCAAATGCTGGTTAAGGGACTGTTCTGTGCCAGGGCTGGGGATGCAGAGATGTTACCGCCTATGAGGGCTCTTGGGATTGGATGGGATAGAGGTGTTAAGTCCCCACCCCCCCAGCACTGCAGCCTAAAGTGAAGGCAACTGAGGGATTGACACCCACCCTCCCCTCTGCTCTATTTTGGGGATATGGGGGTGTGTGGGATGCTCTCTGCAGGCTGCCAGGCCTCCAGTAGCTAACTCACTGCTATGGACTTGGAGGGGAAACCCTGCTTTGTCTTTGGTGGTCCGCTCAGAGCCACTAAGCTTTTAGGGTCCTTGACCTCCCAAGAACCGGAACGTTTCGGAGCCCACACACATCAGCCCCCGTGCCTTTCACATATGTGTTTGATAAATAGCCTTATCTTTTCATTCCTTTCCAAGGCATTTCATAGACCTAGAATATTCCCCTCTATCCATGTCACTGAACCCTTTTGCACTTATCACTCCAAGGGCTTGGGAAATCTCTCCATTTCCCAGGCCACATCCATACCCACTGCCTCCAGGAAGCTTTCCTAGAGCGATCTGAGGAAAAGAGAAGGCGTATAATGGTGATGATGGTTACCCCAAGTTCCCTCATGGCTCTCACCTAAAAGATAGCTGCCCTTGACACACTGGAGTCCCAGGGTACTGCCCTCTTTGTAGCAGTTGGCCCTTGAAAAGTATATGGAACTTGTTTTTATAAAATCATATTTATTTTTTGGAGACCTGGATTTCTCATTTCTAGGAGTCCTGCCCTGCCATCAACTGTCTTTGTAACATCTTTGGACCTCCGTATCCTCATCAGGAAAACGAGGCCATTGGAAAGGGCTTTCTCTAACAGTGTCTTTGATGACACCCCTCCTTCAAACAATTCCTTGGTGAATTATTAGGTCAAGAGTAGGAGCCCTTCGGTAAGTGTGTAATTGCCTTGCAGCTAATTGACTTCAGAGAGCAAGTTGGGGGGGCTGTGTTTTCCTGGAGGGCGGCTTGCCTGTGCTCTGTCAGCAGTGACTTCATAGATTGCTCCTGTTCTCAGTCCTGTCCGTGACCCGTGGGTCTGATCCGGAATGGAAGCTCCCAGAGGGCCAGGCCTGGGGCTTTGTGACCTTGTTTGCACTTCGTCCTGCACCACTGGCTGGATACTAACTCAAAGCTCTGAGCGGCCGGGGATGAGGAGGACGCTTCCTCTTGCCCTCAGCCCTTCTGACTCCTCTCACTTCCCGGGAAGACAATTCCTCGCAAAGTTTTCCCAACGGGTTGCGCTGCCGCTGCTGTTGAGCTGACACCGTAGCTGATGAGTTATTAAAAATCCTTCATTATTATTCTGTACCGTCGCTCTCCCTCCTCCCTCCCTGCCCTGCCCCAGGCTTCCAAGGCCCACGGCTGTCACTGAGAAATGCCTGGAGGCCCGAGCCAAGCAGAGGCAGGCTTTTCCACTCCCTCCCTCCAAGTGACCCCCACAGATGCAGCAGCTGGCCAGAGGCACTAGGTCTCACCCAGGGCTGGGGATTCTCACACCGGGGTTCCGATCCTGCTTTCGGCAGAACCTGGGGAGCTTGTGCAGTCGCTTCAGTGCTCAGAAGTCTTTATATCAAGACATGGTTGGAGAGGGATCTCCCGAGGATCTTGGTTAGAGAGACATTTCAGAGGTGCACACATTCCAGGTGACATCGGGGACCCGATGCTTCATCCCCTGGGGAAAGAGGGACAGGCTAAATCCATCATTCCACTCCCTGAGCTGGGGGTCCAAACCCAGCTCACCCATCACACGTCCCGATAATCAGATTTGGCTGCAGCAAGAACAGGACAGAATACTCAGCCCCTCTCCCAGGCACCACAGTGACAGGTCCTGAGAGATGGGGAGAGCCTTGCTCCTTGGAGGGGGGAGAGTCTCGAAGCAGCTCTGCACCTTCACAGCGCCCTCCCTGCTGCAGGGCTTCCCACAGGCACCCTACGAAGCATTCCTGCACCCTGTGTCTGGGCAAGTGATTCCCAAGGTCGGAGCTGTGAGCGGGAAGACAGATGTTGGGTCTCTGGCTCCTGAGCTGGAGTCCATTCACTTATTCTCTGTCGCATTTCTCTCTGCTCACTCTGACCTCTTCAGATCTGAATCACTCTTCCTGGGGTCTCAAGCATTAGGTTCCTTTTGCCCCGAACCTTATAGCCATGCTCCGTCCCACTTTCTCGGACCCTGGGGCAGAAAGCTCTGGGCAGCTGGGCCAGAGACGACAGCATCCAGAATTAGCCTGAGAATTCAGGGGCTATGTTCCCACCTTGTTTTGGCCTCCAGGTTGAGTTGGTGTCTTTTGTTTGTCTCTACCTTTGTCTGCCCAGATGAATTTCAACCATCTATCCAGAGGTGTGGAGGCAGAAAAAACGGAGATTAGAGTTAACGAAGTGAAATTGTAGTTAAGAGTGGTGGCCTTTAGGACTGGGATAGGGGTATAGTGAGAGCTGGGGCTTGGGATTGACCGGTGCTCAGTAGGGGTCAGGCTGGAAACAGGGGTGACTGTTAAGGGCAAGGGTTAAGATTTGGTTTCTGTGTTCACGTGTTCAATAAACACCTGTTGATCACTTCTTCTGACCAGGCCCTGAGGGAATTTGAGATGTGTTGCCTTAAAAAAGCTCATACTCTAGTTCAGATTTGGGGTTAGAGTGACTGTTAGGACAGGTCTGGATTGGGATTAGTGCTGGGTTGTGGCTGGGTTCGGGGTTCCTTCTTGGCGTTAGTGTTGAAGGAGAACTAAGGGTTACATGCTGTGTAATCATACAGATCGGTGTGTGGCTTCTGTGTAAGTTGCTTCCTCCAAGGCTCCGCTCCTTAATTCCCCCCTCCCACTGCTCACCCAAGCCTGTCTCTGCTGTCTAAGGCATCCTGGACTTACTGGAATCCGTTTAATGATAGCAACCATCTGCTACCCCTCCTGGTGATCAGCCCCTTCCCCTTTCGTCTTCTGCTCATCCTTCTGCCTTTCTTGGTGGGGGTCCTGCATCCTGCCTTCCTGGGGGGTGGGGGGGCCCTGATATTCCTGTCCTCTCTCATGGCTCATGTCCCAGGAGTCTCTGTCCCTTGCCCTTCCTCCATCTCCCTGACATAGGCACCCTCCCCACCCTCCTTCCCCCGTACACTGCCCACCTGGCCCAGGCTCTCCCACTTCTGTTCTCACACATGTGGGACCCTCTGTCTCCAGTGGAGTTCTCATGATTCTCTGGCCTCCTCTCGTTTCCTCTCTTGCCCTAAAGCAACATTTCCTCATGACTCCCTCCCTCCTTCTCCTTTGATCCGTTTTCCAGGGTCCTGTCAGCAGTCCCCTGTGGCTCTGATTTCACTCTGCCCTTCCTTCTCCGTTGATTCCCTTCAGAGAACCTCCCGCCCCATCCCTCCAACTCACTGCCTCTTGGGCTGGAGAAATTTCTTTTCATCTCCCCTCATCAGTCATGTGGGGCAGTTCCCTCACAGGACACCTGCCCCTTCTGGCAGCCCAGCCAGGAGCAAGTGATTTTTGTTAGGAAAAGTCATTTCCGTGGGATGCAAGGGGCTGAGGAATGCTGGAGTGGGGGCATGGGGTAGGCAAGAGGCTCTTCCTCCCTTGTTTCATTCCAGGGTGAAATAGCTGGACTCCAGGGCCATCACTCTCCTCCCTCCGTTAGCCCCACGCCAAGATTTAGGGGGTGGCTGGATGAAATGCCAGGATCTCAGGAGTGGCTTGAGAAGGATGTTCCAGAATTATCTGAGCAAAGGTCACACCGCTCCCATCACCAGCTTCCATTTCAGAGAATCTGCACATAAACCTGATGAGGGCCAGGTTTCCAGAGGCTTCTCTCTGTTCCCCACTGTCCTCCCCGTCTTTTTCTTGCTCTTGGAGCCCTCCTGTGCTCCCATGAGAACCGTCTCCCACCCCACCCTTCCATCCTTCCTTCCCAGGGCTGTGAGCTTGATTGACTCTGATACCCGGGGAAGGCATAAGCCCCTTGTTGGAATGCACGGCGCCCTGTCCCCCTCACAGGGAGATAATCGAGGAGGAATATTGGCTCGTCCAGGAAACGAGGTGATAAATTTGTTGTGAGATTGGTGTCACAAGCAATCAGACGGAGCTTCTCCCCATCCACGGCTGGGCAGCTAAATGAGAAATCATTAGGTTATTGCAGAGACCAGGGACAACAGAAGTGGAGGAAGGAGAGGACTCCCCTTTCCACCTCCGGATTTCCCTGGGGGGCAACACAGGGAGATCAGAAAGGGAAGGAAAGAATCAGAGATACAGAGAGAGGCAGGCTGCTTTCTCCAAGGTTTCTCCTATACCTGTATGTCTGTACCTCCATCAGTGATGTGCTCCTGGCATCTCCTCTGGTGTCTGGGCCGTCATGAGGCTGACACAGAACACAGGACAAAGAGACAAGTGAGCAGGGTTGGGTGTCCCCAGGTCAGTGAAATTTTTGTAGAAATTTTGTAGTAGAAAAGTTGAAAAGGGCACGTGGGAGAAGCTGATGAGGTCACAGGCCAGAGTGGCTGGTTTGGAAGGGATGGGAGAAGAAAACCAATACCTTCTTTACAACCCCTCTGGGAAGACTGCCTGGAGGAGAGAGATTTGAAGTCTGCGTAGCAGACACTGGATGGGTGTAGGTGTGTAGCAGACGCTGGATGGGTGTAGGTGTAGACCTGCTAGGAGATAATGGGGTGGTTGGCATGTATACACGTAGGGTGCTCTCCCCTTTCTGCTAAATTCCCGCCTCATTCACGGAAATAAGACCATAGACCTGCCCTGGCTTTCACATGCTTTGGGGTCCTAGGAACAGACATCAGTGTGCATGGCCTTGAAGAGAAGGTCTCTCCACGGACCCTTGCCCTGGACTCCCAATTGGTCATCAGCACCATGTCCGCCATCAATATCCTGTAAACTTCCAACAGTGGTTCGATGAATGGTTTTTGGTCTCCCTGCGCTTCCCCTGTTCTTGGGACATTTGTGTTTCATCTGACAAGCAAACTGAGTCAGGCGGAACCAGAAAGATCAGGAGCAAACAGTGAAACCAGCGCTCATCAACCCTGAAGACCTACCTCTGGGTGCTCCCTCCCCTCTGCTGGAATGCTGCCTATTGAATGCTGCCATACTGAGACCTTGCTCCTCCAGCTATTAATTACCGAGCCTCCACTGCCAGGCTCCCTCAGCCCCGTGCAGCAAATTAACATTCCGTGCCCCTTGCACGTGTAGAATGAACCGAGTTAGATGGATCGATTGAGCTACCGGTTGGAGCTGCTTTTACTTTACGCAGGATTGATCCAGATGACCCCAACTTGGGGCCTCTAGAAGCGCCTTTGCGGGAAATCTTTTTAATGGAGATTAATTGGGAAAGCCTTGGATGTCCTAGTTACAGGCAGAAAGTGCCCCATTCTCGCTTTTGGTGGCTACATACCAACACTTGTATGTAGATGTGCGGTAACACGCACAAGTTCACTAGACGCAGGAATGCACACAAGGCCACACACACCCTCACACCACCAAACAGCCGCCTTAGTTCTTTTGGTTCTTCTAAGCCCATCCCCGAACCTTACCAGGTGGACACACGGTGGCTCTGTGGAGCTTGGGTCAGCCCCAACTTCCACTTTTGTCTCTCTGAATCTGGACCTCTTTCTATGTCTATGTCCAGTCTTTCTCAGCAGCCTAGAAGTTTCTGGAGGGCAGAGACTGAGGAATGCCCAGAAGGAGAAAGTGTTTAATTTTTAAAGAGGTATGACCTTGGTTCTAACTTCTTTATGTGCCTGAATTCCAGCCACTTCCAACTGCTTGCTGGTCTTTTATGTCTCCATGTCTTGGCTCATGCTGTTCCCTTTGTCTCCAATGCCCTGCCCCCAGCTCTCTGGCTGTTGAAATCCTTCTTGCCTTCAAGGCTCAAGGCAGTTCTAATCAGTAAATGTGTATTTATCGGATACCTACTGTGTGCCAAGCAAGGTGTCCAATGTTTAACTTGTATGATGTAGAAAGGACCGAGAGCTAACAAAGGCCAACAAGATAGGGGTCTTGGCCCAAGGGAAGACCAGGGTGGAAGTCAGACATGTGAAAAAAATGCAGTCTATCCATTGATGTAATGCCCTTTCCTCCACATCACTCCATCAGGACTCTCATCATGCCATACTGCCCGGATACGCGAGTGTGTCCACTAGACTGTAAGCTGGCTGGTGGCTGGACCAGGTCTGTCTTGTTCACTTTACATCCCAGAGCCCAGGACAGTGCCTGGTTTGTAGTAGACACTCAAAAAATGTTTGTTACATGAATGAATGAATGTTGAATTGAGTTGACTTTCTCTGGGTGCAGGTGCCTTATCCATTAATTCAGAGAATCAAATGACAAACATTTATTGAGCACCTGTTGTGTGCAAAGCACTTCTGTACTAGTCACTTTGAGAGACGCACAACTAAGATCACATCTGTTGCCTCAAGGAGTTTACAAGCCAGAATAAAATACAGTATAGCTACAGATGAAACTGCAGGTCTCAAACTACACGAAACGTTGAAGTTTCCTGATTAATTGCCGTGGGACCAAAGTCTTATTTATATCCTTGACCGCCAGCCTAGACAGTTTTTTGAACTGTTCTTTTCCCTGTAGATGGCTCTGTTCAGAATTCCTTCCTTTAAACTTTAGTTCTGCAAACCATTTCAGTCCACCTTGATCAAACTGTTATAAATTGATTATTTGTTAGATGTGTGTCCAAAGTAAGAAGAAAATATATGAGGTGTGTGAATAGAATCATAAAGCACCAGAATTGAAAGGGATCTTAAGTATTACCCAGGGCCCTCTGGAACATTGCTGTCTGGTGGTCATCCACACTTATCTTGAACACTTTTAGTGACAGGGAGCTCACTGCCAGGTGCTATTAGATAGTTCTTATATGAATTAAAAAATCTGCTCCCCTAGGGGTCACCGTCATTAATGTCTGTTCTGGGGGTTTGTAAGGAAGGCTCAGTGATGGGGCCTGGGGTCGTGGAGCATGTCTGCCAAGGCAGACTTTCTCAGAGGCACTAGTACAGAGCCAGGGCCAAGGTTGAGGGCACTCATCAGAGCCCCATGCCTTCCCAAATTAGCTGCTCACCTGGCTCGTAGAGTAAGATAGTCCATCTGGAAGTCCTAGAGAAATCTGCGGAATCATCTGTGATGAAGGGTTCCTGACTCTGGAAGGAGATTAAGATCTAACACCTGGATCTGACCTGCTGCTATTTCTTTTTCTTTCTTTCTTTCTTTCTTTCTTTCTTTCTTTCTTTCTTTCTTTCTTTCTTTCTTTCTTTCTTTCTTTCTTTCTTTCTTTCTTTCTTTCTTTCTCTCTCTCTTCCTTTCTCCCTTTCTCTCTTTCTCTTTCTTTCTTCCTTTCTTTCTTTCTTTTTCTTTTCTTTTTCTTTCTTTCTTCCTTTCTTTCTTTTTCTTTCTTTCTTTCTTTCTTTCTCTTTCTTCCTTCCTTCCTTCCTTCCTTCCTTCCTTCCTTCCTTCCTTCCTTCCTTCCTTTCTTTCCTCTTTAATTTTGAGGTGAACAGGGGTACGAGGTGATGCAGAAATATAATAACGCTCATTAAACTTTGAAATGGAGAAGTGCTCCTAAGAGCTCCTGTCAGGCCTCAGAAGACCCGGATTTCCTGCGGGCTCTGTTGGTTTCAGCGTAAAGGAGAGAATGACCTCCTTTCTGCTGCCCCAGCCCGCACCTTTCTGGATTTCTCAGAGTTAAGGCTCTTTATTCTGGAGACTGTTCCTAAAAGTGCCAGGAGACTTCTATGGACAGGGTCTGGAGACCACCTGCATTTCCTCCTGGGCTTTGAGCCTGCTGGGGGCTCTCAGGGGTACAGTTCTCGCTACTCTCAGATTGTACTCTGAAGCCATATTCATAGCATGGTAACTGAGAATGTTAAAGCCAGCTGAGGGAGCTTTCAGAGCAGAATGTGTAGGGTGCCTGCGCCCATCTGCCAGAGGAGGAGCCAGAGGGGAGGGGTTCACTGTAGGAGCGGGGAATGGGGTCAGACCCCAGGATGAACTTTTTGTTTGCCTGGGGAAAGGCAGGGTGGCGGGGGCTGAGGAGTGGCACATTGGTCACCTTCCTGGTGGGCACACTGCTGCCTGGGGCGAGGATGCACTAGCCCCCTGGGGGCGCCTGTGGGAAGGAGACGAGGGGCAGCAGTTACCTGGGCTCTGCTTCATTTGTAGGGAGACACCAGGGCCTTGCCCTCGGCTGCCTTAGGAATTACCTCAGATACAGCCCACCTCATCCTCTCCTCCTCCCCAGCCTTGGCTAATCCTTTCAAAAATCCCTTCCATTTCTCAAGGATTTCACTCCTTTCCTTTGACCTAAATGCTCAGGACCTTCCGATGAGGCCCTAGGGTGCTGATCCACCCCAGATGTCCCCGCCCACCCGCCTGCACAGCCCCCCAAAGCTGTGCTGCCCCCTGCCCTTCTCCGATTTCTTTCCTCCTCCTCCTCCTGTGTCCTTATCTTCATCCTCGCTTTCCGCTCCCAGATGGTCCCACTACTTCTTTTCCTGACTCTCGGTCCCCATCTGTATCCATCTTCCCAGCCTTCTCCATAGCTTCTCTCTTGCAGCTCCTTCCGGTTTCCAGGTAAAGATTCCTCAACCCCCATCTTGCCCCCATCATCAGTGCAGGTTGAGGAGGCTTTGGAGGTGTGCCCTGGGGGAAAGGGGAGCCCTCTGTAATTGCAAGGTTGGCTCAGAAGCCACCAGAAGTTTGGAGACCTGCCCACCCCAAATACCTCTTTCTTTACTGACCCCCAGTTTCTTCTAAATAAAGGTGTTAAATTGGTGATCAAGGCCCTTTCCAGCTCCAACCTTCAGATTCTCTTTCTAATTTAATGTTCTTCTCTTTCCCTGTCCTGTCTCTCTGTCTTGTCCTCTGTCCCTTTTATACCAGTGTCACTTCAGCCCTTCCTTCCTTCCTTCCTTCCTTCCTTCCTTCATTCATTCCTTCCTGCCCTTAAAACACTCTTTTACAGCCTCTTTGTCACTCTTCCTGCCACCAGCTTTCTCCTCATCTGCTTTGCTCTCTTTTTTTCTGTCTGACTCCCTCTCCCCACCCTTTTCTCTGTTCTCATTTTGTCTTTGCATGTTGGGCCATCTCTTTCAGCGTCCTGTGTTTTAGGACTTGGGGACTGCTGGAGAGCCAGGCATTTGGGCCCCTCCTCCATTTGGTCTTGTAGGTTGGGGGGAGGCGGCAGAGGGTCTCCTTCCTTTCCTGCCTCCCCACCCTAGCCCTCGGGGGCCTTGCTCTGTCTCTTTCAGCCTTCTCTGGCTTTGTGACTGTCCTGCTCTCTTTTCTCCTTCCCTCTCTCTCATCTTTTGCTGTCTTTCGTCTTATCCTCTGTCTCCTATCTGAGCTAAGTCCTTGCCGGCCACCTGCCTCCTCTCCCCGCACTGCCCTTCCCTTGCCCGCTGAAGCCAGATTGAAATTCAGTTTTTCAGCAGAACTATCCAGCATCCCTGCCACCCCCCCTTTCTCCTCCTGCCTGTCATACCTGCTCCAGCCAACCCCACTTGGGCTCACAATGCCATTGTCCTTCCCATAAAACACTCTCAGGGTCCCCTGCCAGGGCACATTTGCATAAAGTTGTCAGATCAGGTCTGGCCCTGGTGCCTCCAGCTGGCAGGGCAGAGGGGGCTGGAGGCCCAAATGGGGCAGGGTGGAGGGAGTGTTTCCAGCTGCACCTGCCTGTCTTTTTTAGTTCAGGAGCTCAGCGTCCTTGTGAGTGGGTCTGGGCTGGCAGGTCACTTTGAAGACTCAGGATTGCCTGCCCTCTATCCTCTTTTTTTCCACCATGAACCTAGTGGAAGGGGATGCAAGAATCTTTGATGGGGAATTCCTTACAGGGGAAATCAAAGTATGGCCTTTCTTTCCGATGCTGGATGCATCCTGTGGGTTCTCTCAGCTGCTGTCTTAGTGTCATAAACCTGCAGCCCTCCCTCTACACCCCTGCTGGAAGGAAATGCCAGGATGGCCCCAGGTACACCAGTTCTCTCACTGTCTAGGGTACGGGGCTGAGTTCTTGGGAGTGTCGGCAAGGTCTGGCTGAGGCCCCAGGAAAGCAGGAGATGCAGTAGAATCTTAGAACATCAGAGCCAGAAAGGTCCTTCCGTGCCTAGTACTTCAGCCCCCTCTCATTACAGTTTAAGGAAGCTGAGACCCAGAGAAGTGAAGTGATCCCCCCCACAAAGTCACGCAGCTGGATGGGGCAGAGCCGGGACCAGATAAGCCCACGCCTCCTGACTTCTGGCCCAGAGTGCTCTTGCCCCTGCTAGCAGGTGGTGCTGGGCCAGTTCCCCTGGCCTCTTTCAGGGTTCTGTTCTTGCCTCTTTCGGTGAGTAACACACTGGCCCAGACCAATAAACTCCTGTGCCCTGTCACTATGAATACCAGCCCCAAGCCGGCCTCAGCAGCCAGCCTCTCTGGTCTGTTCAATGCAAGGAAACCAGGCCAGATTGTGGCCACTTGTAAAAGCCCATCTGGTCCCTGGAAAGATTCCCCTTCAGCTGTCCCTACCATACCCCAGCCTTGGAGATAGACATCGGGGTGGCTTGGCCAAGCAGTTTGTGGGGAGGGAGGAGAGACTGCTTCTTCTACCTACGGCTTTGGCCTCCTGGGATGAGAAAGGACCAAAAGTGGGAAGGGGGTGAAGGTAGGTGGGCCAGTGGAGCTGAGGTGTCCGCTTCTGAGGCCCCTGCTGCCCACTGTCTTTTTCACTTCACACTGTGAGATACTTTCTATGGTAAATGCTGGTGGGCAGCAGAGTGGGGGGCCGTAATAGTCCTTGAATGTTGAGTAACTTGTCTTCAGGGTGTTCATCTGATGTCCATATAACCAGATCTCTACTCACAGCCAAGCCTGAGATTACCTGCTGGGAACAAGTCAGTGCAGCTTTCTGACCCCTGACCTCTCAAAAGAGGGGCTTATAGTCTCTAGGTCACATCACATTTGGACACTTTTTGGATTCTGGGCTGGGCTCTGTATAAGGCAGAATCAGCAGACCCACACCCTTCATGACCAGTCAGCTGGGCAGGCGTGGTACTGCCCTCCTGGCAGCTTCTGATCTAAGGGTTCTGAACCTGCTTCTGTCTCTGCCTCTGTGTCTCTGCTGTGGGCAGCGGGGGTCTCTGTCTTTCTCTCCTATCCTCGTCCTCATTCTACCCGCCCCAGCCAGTTCGTTCCTCCCACACCCCCGCAACCTCCCTTCCTCCCTTCTCCCCTGCCTCCTCTATCAAAAGTGCAAATCTCCCTTTCTCCTCTCCTTTCCCCTTTGCTGGCCCAGCCCAGAGAATTGCAATCCTCTTTTCTCCGTGAGAGAATCCAATGGACAGGAGGGGCCCTCTCTGGCTGTTGTATGTTTCATAGAGCAGCAAGGGGATGGCTGGGGTCGGGGTGAAGCTCTTGGGGGAGGATGGGAGAGCGAAGATGTGAGGGCAGAGGGGGGGGGGAGAGTGGCAGAAGGAAGAGTAGAGTGTGGAGAGATTTAGTTCCATCTGAAAGCTGTCGGTGCGAATCAAAGTCTTCCCTTTGAACCAGCAGCGATCTGGAGTGGAGAGCATGGGGACTGCTCCGGCCCAGGGGGTTCATTACTTCTCATTTGATAAATCCGGGGAGACAGGGCTCGGTCTCCACCACCCCTGTCTCCTGCAGCCCGGCTTGCTTGGCGTCTCCTGTGTTTGGCTCCACTCGCTCTCTTGTTCCCGGCTGGCATAGCAGGCAAGGCTCTGGGAACTTGACCACCAAGGTCCATGTGCCAAGACACGGGTGCAAAAAGGCGCCCATGGGGTGCAGAAACTTGTACTTGAATGCAAAGGTGCAAAAGACTGTGTGTGTGTGTGTGTGTGTGTGTGTGCATGCGCACCAGTGAACGTGTGCTTATGTGCTGTGGTACATATGTGTCCACAAGAACTACACAGCTGTGTCTGAGAATCTGTAAGCATTTCCAGCCTCTCTACGATAGATGTAGTTCCTAGTTCTCAGTCAAAAATGGGATTCAACCTCTCTGTCCTCACCAGGCCTTTGTGGGAGCCTAGTTCCCAACCCCGGGGATAGGCCCAGCGGGAACAAGAGATGTGTTCACACACAGAGATGGGGATAGGTGGCCTCTCCTGTGCTGTGCTGAGGATGGAGGAGGGAGTTGGAGAGCGAGCAGAGCTGGAAGGCAGTGTCACCCCAGGAAGATCAGCGTTGGGAAGGAGAGGGGGGTGATGCTGAGAGACGAGGAGAGGGTGTCCTAGTGAGGGGACAGTATCAAGGGGAGACGGAGAGGCCCCAGTTTGCACAATGGCCAGAGTCTGAGCTAAGAGGCCCAGGGGATGGTGAGAGGTGGAAGGCAGCAGTAGCCAGACTGGCGAGATGGCATTCCGGGAGATCCAGGTGTTCCGGCCCCTGGCCTTGCTTACAGGCCCCGACACTTACCAGCTGTGTGCCTGGGAGGAAGGTGCTTATCTCTCTGAACCTTAGGTCCTTATTAGGGATACTAATGGTACCTACCTCATCATGTTGTTGTGTACATTAAGTGAACTAGTCTTCGTGAGGTACTTGGCACAGCGACTGGCGCTTCATAAGCAGGGGGTATATTATTGTTACCACTTCTACTGGTGGGCATTGGTGGCTTATAAAGGGTGACATTTGTGATTGACTGAAAACCTCTTTAGGTGCCACTGATGGTCCTGCCAGCCTTTGGAACCACTCTCCCTTCATGCAGGCATATTTACATCAAGCCTTCTCCGATGGTTGGTTGCAGCGTGTGGGGCAAGTCCTACGTGGCTATAGGGTACAGGCCAGCCCCAGATCTCAGGAGGGAGCAGCGCCCTCCCAGGAGGTAAATACAGTTAAGATGCAGGTCTGAGTATAGAGTGGAGATCAGAAGTAGCAGATGGGCGTAGAGCTTGGGGGCACCAGAAGTTCTCTGGGGTGGAGGCCATGAGTCCAGTGTATTCAGGAAATACTTCCTGGATATTGCTACAGCACAGCACAGTGCCAAGAGCACTAGCTCTGCCACTTCCTGTCTGAGTCCTATTTCCCTTCACTGTAACGTGGAGACCATAACCGCCACTGAGCCCTGTATTATAATGACGGGAACGGTGTCTCTAAGACGTCTGCACTGGTGCCCAGTACTTAGTCAGCATCTTCTAACTGGGAGTTAGCATTATTAAGGAACATTGCTGGGACTGAAGGGACAAGAAAGGTAAATCCAAGCAACTCTGTTCTCCAGGGGCTCCCAGGAGACCGGGAAAGACAGAAACGCACACACACGAGTAACTTTTAATCCAAGGCAGGCTGTGATAAGTGCTATAACCAGAAGCCCAAACAATGCAGAAGAAGAAGAGGGGAGGGAACCATTCCAAGGTGGAGGCCAGAGGAGCTTTGTGTTATGGGGTGGGATGGTGAGGGCCAGGGTTAACCTAGAAGGAAGGAGGGCTGGGGGGAAGCTGGTGGGAAATAGGGGAGGAGCCCAGAGGCCCCACCCCATGGCACCCATCTGGAGTCTGAGACCACCACCCCCCCCCCCAGCCTTCTGGCAACATGCCTGAAGGACGGAACCGAGCTGGAGATGAGGTCCTGGCCCCCTGTGACCACACTCACCATCACCTTCCTGCCCTGCTTTTCTGCCTTAGCCTGGGTCTCTGTGGCGCCGGGGCGTCTTTGTATCACCAGACCTTTCCCAGTGCTTTTCTCTCTGTTTCTCTGCCCTGGGCCTGTGTCTTTTTCTTTCCTGGCCTCTTTCTAACTAAGATCTCCTCTTCCCTTCCTGCTTCTCCTCCAGTCTCCTTTCTCTCTTTCACTCTCCCTCTGCCTGGTCTGTCTTTGTCTCCGCTTCCCAGTGTCGTTGGCGCCTCTGCCAGCCTCCCCATCAGTCTGTAAGTGTGTGAGTTTCCGTGCGGCTGTGTACAGCACACTTCTCTGTCTGCCTTCACAATGGCTGCTTGAGAGCTCACCAACATCTGTGATGGTGTCTGAAGACAGGGAGGCAGCGGGATGAAAGCAGGCGGGAATTCACTTAAAAACACACATGCGGATTTGCACTCGCCCCAGACTGGAGCTGCCAGGCAGATGTCATGGCCGGTGGAAGACCCAGGCCACCGGGACCTCTGAGGCATGTGTGTGTTCTCTGATTTGTGTGTATTCTTGTGAGAGCACTGATGCTGGTTCTTGGTGCCTTCTTGACATGTACCCAGTACCTCCTTTTCGTTTGTAACACCACCTCTGCCCTTCCTGTTGTGCCTGTGTGATGCCTGCACTCATGGCTCACTTTCTAGGCTTTTTTTCTCAGCAATCCCCATATCCCCTCTTCAGCCATCCCCATCATTGCATCAGAAACTTCCAGAGTTCTGTTTCCCCTACCTGTCTCAGCTCTGCTCCACACTCCCTCCTTCAGGGAGCCTCCCAGGACTGCCCCCAGCACCGTTCCTCCTCCCGCAGCAGGGAGAGCCCTGTCCCGCCCCTCCACTCTCCTGCCCTGTCTGCCTTTACCGCAGTCTGTGAGACTGACCTGGGGAACAGGGTGTTTGGCCTCCTTCCCTCGATGGGGTTGCACAGGCAGGACTGTTCACTCAGGCATTTGCTCACTCTCACTCCATCAATCAACAGACTTATTCGCAACACCTGCTGTGTGCCTGGCAACCAGGCCCTGTGCGGGGTGATGGGACTGGTGCTCTGAGTGACACAGTCCAGACGCAAGGAGTTTCCCCTGGGCTGGGCAGGGGTGGGCAATGCAGCGTGGACCTACTATAGCAGAGGTGGGAAGTTAGTACAGAGAGCTCTGAGGGCATGAAGGCAAGCAAGGAGGACTTCACAGGGGAGGTGACTATTTGAATCCCAAGGGAAAGGGAGGGAGCAGTGTTCTGTCCGGGAAAGGCCTGTGTAAGGACCTGGAGACAAGGAGAAAAGCCTGGAGTGTGCAAAATAGGGAGAGTGGGACTTGGCCATGGCATGGCAGGCTTGGGGCTTTCTCTTAATCTTGCTCCAGGTCAGGACAACCCATGGGCATCTGGCCTCTCTCTCAGATACTCTCTTGGCTGCAGGGGCTGTTTAGGGGCCAGCCAACATTGCTTGCCACTTTTGCAGGCTCAGGATCTACATGGCCTTTCCATCAAGTTAAATTCCTGAGACCCCTCGTTTCCCCTCCTCTCTGGACTCTCTTCTGGGTTATTGCTTCCATTCCCCCGTCTCCAAATTGCTTCAACCAGGCCTATGCCAAGAGGGAACTATTTCAAAATCTGCAGGACGACAGATACCTTCTTTGTCATGTCACTGCTCATGTCTCCACCGCTCCCTCTGATTATCTAACTGCCCAGGAGAAATAGGGTCACAGCTACCATTCAGCGGGCACAGTCAAGGGAATGTACCAGGCCTGTCATCCACCTCATCCCATTTAACTCTTCAGCAGTCCGGGTAAACGTCATCATCCCCCAGTTTACCAGTAAGGAGAATGAGGCTTAGAGAGTAACTCGGCCACCGTCACCCTGGTAGGAAGTGGCAGAGGCACTATGCAAACCTAAGTCTGTTTCCTAAACCTCTGCTCTTAAAAGGGACTTTGCAATACTTAGTCTAGACTTGTCACAGGTACAGGTGAGCACACGGAGGAGGCTGGGATGGGGCAGTGACAGCCCAAGGTCACACCACTCCTCCCTCCGGCAAGATGCCCATCGCTGACTCTGACTGCATCCTGCTGCGGGGTGAGCTGCCTCCTCGCTCCCAGTGGATGGAACCAGCTTCTCACTGTCCTCGGGAGACTTCAACAGGACACCAGGGTGTCCAGGCCCCATGCAGGAAAGCTGTGAATATAAATTCCATCTCTGAGCCAGGGCTCACAGGCCGCTCTACTCGCAAGCCCTTGACTTGGGCTCCGGGGGCTGTGGGAAGGAGAAACGTGAGTGTGGAGAGTTTGCAGCCTGTAGCTGCACTAGAGAAATGCGCAATGATATGAATAAATTTGAATAATAATGAGGGCAATGCCTGAATTAATAATGCCGGCTTACTCACCTGACCCACCCCTCCCCCAGGATCTCAGCTCCTGCCACCCTAATCCCAGGAAATATGGGTGAGCCTTTTCCTTTCCTTTAGAAGACATGGATGGGCTGTCAGGTCAGCAGAGTTGGGGAGCTGCTGTTTCTAACTTCTTGACCCCCTGCAAACCCAAAGAGCTGGATTTGCACACTTAACCAAAAGAGGCTGCCTCTTTGTATTAAATCATACGCTGGCCATCAATCCACTCCTATCTCTGCCCCCTCTCTCGGTCCTCTTTATGTTCAACTACCAATCCGGATGTCGAATGTCCAGGGAGGTTCAGAGAGAAAAGACAGCATGGCCCTTGGCCTTGAGGAGAGGTTCCCATTCTAGTGAAACAGATAAGGCAAACACCGTCACCCACCAGCTGCCCTCTACCCCATGGCAAACAAAAGCATGGGCATAGACTGATAGCGTGAGACAGGAAATGCCATGGATAGAGCTGTGACAGCAGGGCTGAAAGATGGGACAAGCTGGAGGTAAAGATCAACCTAGGAGGACTTCCTGGGAGAAGGGAATGTGAGGCAGGTTTGGAAAGAAGGGGACAGATGGAGCTGGAGGAGGAAAAAGAAGAAGGGAGGTGATGACAAGATGAGGGTCCTGTTTTTTGGTGTCTTAGAGGGGGGGTCTTGGAATGGGCGGGGGACAGTTCTGTTTGCTTACACACGGGAGTGATGGAGGATCAGAGAGATTTTGGAAAGCTGGGTTTGGGAAGAGTTGGATCTGGGGATTGTGGTCTCTGCAAAGACTTGGGAGCTGGGGAGGGAAAGAAGGGGGAGGAGTCCCCAGAGTTCCGGGGAAAACTGATTTGGGTTACAGTGGGGACGTGCATGGGAAGCCCCAGACCTCTCCCTGTGCTGTCCCGCGGCCCCTCCATTTCCTGGGGCCCAGCGCGGGAAGGTGATGGTCACAGCACGGTGCCAGGACTGCCCCACCACCGGGCCGACCAGCGCTGGCTGGAGTGGGTGGGTGGGAGCAGTGGGGGGAGAAGGAACCCGCAATCCAATTCCCTGCTCCATTTAGGCTCCACAATTAAAGGCAATTACTCTGCAGTTCTCTAATCAAATGCTCCTGGCCGAGCTGCCAGTCGGGCAGCCATGTGTAGCTCCCGCATCCAGAGGGAGAGTGGAACAAAGTCACATGGCCTGTCAGCTCCCACGGGGCGGGAGGCTGGGCGTGTGCAGGTGTGTCCGTGTGTATGCACTCATGCCCTCGGAGCTTGGGAGCAAGGGGTGAACACACGGAATGGGGAAAGTGTGCAAGAAGTGGGTTCAGAGCTACTTCGTTTGGGATTCACCACCATCCAGGAAGCTTATATGCGTACATGTGGACGTGCCTGTCCCGTAGAACCTGCCTTTATGTACCTGATGCGTTCAAGGGGGAATTGTACCTGGCATAGTTGTACACATGCGTGACCTCACGTTGGCTATGTACACAAGTCCAAGTAGGGGTACGGTGGTATATTCATGTCTCAGGGATTGAGGGGGACCGTGGCATCACCACAGCATGTGTTATGGATGTGCCACCCATTGACGGGGGGCTGGGGGCAGGGGAGCACTGGTAGAGGTGGTGGAGGAAGAGCCTGGGACCTGAAGTGCCGAGGCTCAGGATTTATCCCTGCTCTGTCCTTAACTCACTGGGTGTCCTTGGGAAAGCGACTGTCCTCTCTGGGCCTCAGTGTCCTCGTCTGTAAAATGAGAGGGTTGGACTAGCCTGGTCTCTAAGGCCTTTACATAACACTGCGCCACTTTCTCTGCTTGCTGAGCACTTCAGTTCCTGAAACCCATTCCCGTGGGCCACGGAGGGAGGAAGGAATCAAGCGCGAGCACGTGGCATCTTGGAGGGAAGGGGCTGAGGCTGAAGTGGGACAGGGGCTGGAGGGTCTGCCTTCCCAGCCTTCAGCTCTCTCTCTCGGGCCCGTTGCAGGGTGGGAGTGGGAGCCTGGGAGGCTCGGCCTCTTAGTGGAGCCCTCTCCTCACTCATCTCCTTACCCAGTGCCGCTTTGGCTTTGCCAGGGACCCAGACCCGCTTCAGCCAGGAGCCAGCCGACCAGACCGTGGTGGCTGGACAGCGGGCCGTCCTCCCCTGTGTGCTGCTCAACTACTCGGGGATCGTGCAATGGACCAAGGATGGGCTGGCGCTGGGCATGGGCCAGGGCCTCAAAGGTGAGTGGGCCATGCGGCCAGCCCAGACTACCCCATCTTCTCATCCCTCCCCCACCAACAGAGACTCCTGGACCCAACATCCCTTCGTTCCTCACCACGTTTCTTCTCTGTGCTCTAGCCTCCCCTCTCCCACTCCTGTGTGAGTCAGTCTCCCGCCCTCTCCTCCCGAGCTCTGTCTCCACTGCTTTCCAAAACCCACAGCTCTGCCTTTCCTCCTGGCTGTGGACTGGCTCATGAAAGGCCAACGGGAAGCCTGAGAGATCAAGAGAAACCAAGAGACCTTTACATAAGAGAGCTTCAGACAGACAGACACCACAAGGGGAGCTGCAGGCGGCCAGGTGAAGCAGGAGGTGCTGGGAGACTCCAGAGCCCCCCAGCTCTTGCAGGGGGAGGACACAGTAACTTCTATGTCCTGCAAGTGTTTCATGCCAGGCTGGCTTTGCTCCAGCCTCTCTCCTGCCCCATGCCCAGGCAATGTCCTCTCAGTGGTCACAAATTCATTTTAATATCAGCCTGAGCACTTTATTTATTCATTCATCAAGCCTTTAGTAAGCACTACGGAACCACTGCGGAAACAAACATAATGTGCTGGGGTGGGGAAACCCTCCTATATTCCAAAGCAAGTAAAGATACTTTTTGGAAAGGCCGCCTGGCGGAGTGGATGGGGAGTCAAGACCTGCCTCTGCCACCTCCCAGCTGGGTGACGTTAGGAAAGCCACTTCACCTCTCTGGGCCTTAGTTTACTATTGTGTAAAACAGGCATAATAGTCGTGGGTCTGCCTGCCTTATAAATGCGTTTGCGAGTTTTGAACCAAGTGAGAGAATACGCTTTGTGAAAACACATTGCTCACTGTGAAGCAGTGTAATGATGAAAGTAGGGAGGGATGGTGTATTTTTTATTCTTATTGTTGTCCAGGGCTTGAGACTATTTGCTGTGGCTTCCATATATTAGAACAGGTAGGGGAAATTTGTCTGTATAGAGCAATCTGTATGAAGGAAGGAGATGGGGCTGGCAGATCTATTGATGATAGAAAGAGAGAGAAACAGGGAGAGAGAGAGATCAATAGATATGGAGTGAGAAGAATCAATAGCCTCTGGACAGAGGGAGATAGTGGGAGGGAGCTGATGGTGGGGACCACCAGAGAGGAGGACAGAGTGTGAGGGGGTGGGCAAGAGCCTGGAGGACGGAGGGCGAGGGAGACTGGATTGCAGAGGCCAGGGGTTCACCTGCCACAGCCGTGGCTTCTGCAGA
Organism: Balaenoptera borealis; assembly: GCF_965194805.1. NCBI lineage: Eukaryota > Metazoa > Chordata > Mammalia > Artiodactyla > Balaenopteridae > Balaenoptera > Balaenoptera borealis. Next base: position 79,679,553 of record NC_138860.1, on the reverse strand, counting down.
GGACGGGACTCTTGGTTTAGAGTCTCCTTCAGGGAGCTGGCAGGACCCTGCCTTGTGCACCCCTCCCTAGGCGAGTGATGGTGAGACCTTAGCCTGCCTTGGGCTTCCCTCTGGCCCTGGTGAGCTCATGTCTGAGCTGCGATGGCCTATATTTCTTAGCGCCCACACACCCTCCCCTCTTTCTCTCCTTTTCTCCCTGCTGTCTGCCTTTTTTTTTTTTTTTTTTCCTCTTTCTTTCCTATTATTATGAGAGACATTTGTCTGCAAACAGCCTTGGAGATTTCATCTGCCTCTGCTCAGCTCCCCCTTGTGCTCTCCCCCATCACTCCTCCTGCTTTGTGGCTCCCATCCTCACTGTAGGAGGTTGTGACATCACAGTGTCTGCATGGGGACCTCATCCTCGTCAAGGGCCCCCGGGCGGGGGGGGTCCCAGGAGAGGGTGTACGGAGGAGTGCTGGCCCTGGAATGGGATGCGGACCCTGACGTGGGGAGAGGATGCACCCTTGGGGGGAGGGTGGTCCAGGTCGATCTCCAGGTTGGGGCTGGGCTCACCTGGGCTCGCCCTTTCTGTTCCTGCAGCCTGGCCACGGTACCGGGTCGTGGGCTCTGCAGACGCCGGGCAGTACAACCTGGAGATCACAGATGCCGAACTCTCTGACGACGCCTCTTACGAGTGCCAGGCCACGGAGGCCGCCCTGCGCTCCCGGCGAGCGAAACTCACCGTGCTCAGTAATAACCCCCAACATCCTGCAGGGCCCCCAGCCTCCTGTCTCTTTCTCTTGGCATCCTGGCCGTCCCCCCTTCTCCAGTTTCCTCTTTTATTTCCCAGCTTCTCCCTCTCTATTCCTGGCCTCATGTCTGCCCCCACTGTCTCCCTAGCTCTCCCTCCCCAAATCCTCTAAACTTCTTCCAAAGCCAAGTTCAGATAGAAGAGGAAAAAATGGGCATGTGGGCACCCACTGCCGGACATGCGGACTGTGTGAGCTCTGGCGTCCTCTCTGCCCCTGCCTGTGCCCAGGACACGCAGGGACGGGGCTCTGCCTTCTGGACACAAAGCTCTCCCCGCCAGAGTGGGGGCATGTTGGGGTGATGGGGACCGGGCCTCTCCTGGCAGATGGGCTTGTTGGAAGCTTCTCCCTTCCTCTCCCTCTCAGCTGCCTCGGAGCCCCAGAAACTACCCCTTTGGCTCCTTTTCCTTGAACTCAGCCCCTCTTCCCTTCGCTCCCTCCTTTCCCCCCTCAGCACACACCCCTTCTTCTCTGCTTCACCTCGGGCCCTCTTCAGGGAACAGGGGAGCAGGACGGGGCTTTGAGGGCTGAGAACTGGGGAGGGTGGGGGCGGGGGGGGGGCAGACAGTGGTCCTGGTTGAGTCTGCAGGAGCTGCTGGAGGAGGGCTTGTCTTGGAAGCCGAGCCCCCCGGCTGCTGCCCATGGGATACAGAACAGATGTCCCTCTATGGCAACACCCAGGGCCATTTGCATAATGAGGGGATTCTCTCCTGCACACAGTACGGATTGAGGCCAGCTCTGACTCGCCCTCGCCTCCCCTGTTCCGTGCCTTCCCCTCCCTGGCGGTACCTCCAGCTCCATCAGTCTTTCTGTCTCCCTCAAGCTGGGCCTCTGCCTCCGCTCTGCTTGTCTCCGGCCTGGCTCTGTCCGCCTGTGACCCTCTTTCTTCCTCTTTGTCATCCACTCTGTCCCTTTCTTTTTTCCTGCCTCCACTTGATCTGTCCTGCTCCCTCTATTTTCTCTCCCCAGTCCTGAAATCATTGAAGTGGGGGACGACCCCAGGAGGGATGGGAGAAAGGAGGGGGGAGCTGAGGTGAGTGAGTGTGGACACAAGGAATGTTCTTACTTGGGGGAGAAAGGTGAGAACATGGCAAGTCATCTGAGTGTGGTGGGAAGAGGTCTGGACTGGGAGTCAGGAGACCTGGTCCATTTTGGCACCACGACCCTGAAGAGGTCATAAACTCTGGACAACAGTTTTCTCATTGGTAGTATGGCATAATGCTGCCAGCCTTTTCTTAGCAACTGCCGCTTTGCTGCTGTCTGAGCAGGGAGTTGTAAACTCCGAAGGTCTGGGCAGATGTGAGGTGTCAGAATAAGTGAGGACTGGAGGGACCCGACAGCCAGTTTCTCTGGATGTAAAGACCCTGAAGGACTAGGACTCAGGGCTGGTGGATGACTGGCTTTTCCTCTCCGGTGAGGACAAATGGGAAGAATTAACAAGGAGCAGGGTGGAGGTTAGGGAGCAAGAGTTAGCTAACCACCAGGGGTAGGCATGGGGTGCCAAGACATCAACTTCCACTCCTCGTTGGAGAGTGTATGAGCCCCGACGCTCGACCAGGCATTCCAAGGGAACGTGAGATTCTTAGGAGACCTTCTGTCTTTTTCCCTCTCTAACTGCTTTGGCTTGGATCCTGGAAGGTGCTACTTCTAGACTGGAGAACTCCCATTCTAATGAGGGGCCCCTGATACTCTCTCTTCCCTCTCCTACCCCAGCACAGAGACGGAGAAATAGAGAGAGATGAGTAAAGGCCAACCAAGCCCGTAGATATACCAGGAACTTCATAATGGCATCCAGTGTCTTGGTTCAATCAGGGAAGGCTTCCTGGAAGAGGAGAATATCGATGGGAACCCTAGAAGGAGGAGTACCTTGTTTACAAAAGCTTGCGAGCCAGCGAGGGAGGAGCAGACCGGCTTGTTTGCAGGGCACAGTCAGTGTTGAGGGTGTGGGCCTTCATAGCCTGTCTGAGTGATTTAGGTGGATGAGGGGAGCAGGAGGAGGCCCCAAGAGTAAAAGGGATGAAAGATGAACCCGGCTACTCCTTTCCCCTCCCTCCCCCTCCTTGTCTCTCTGGAATTCTCACACTCCCTGCCTCCTGCAGCCACGTGGAGGCACTGAGAAGGCAAGACATTTATGCATCCTCCCTGCTCACCTGATTGCGCACAGCCTTCGTTCTTGGCAGCCTGGGGCTCAGAGGCGGGGCAGGGCCGAGAGCGGGCTGTGTTCACTGCTTGGAATCAGTCTCCCTGTACACGGCCAGCCTCGTCACCTCGCCTCCCCTGTAGCCGTGCCCCTCAGTGGCCCACCCCAGACCAGCCCAGGTCACAGAGTGGCCTTTCATTCTTCCTGCCTCGGGACTCTGAGAAGCTGCCTCCCACTCCCTCGCAGATGTGGAAGCAGGCATAATATATATCTACAGACCCACGGCTCCCTCTTTACTCACAGCAATAACCGCTCGAGTGCAGTGGTGATGGGCATGGCTTCGGCAGGCCTGGTCCGTATCCCAGCCCTGACGTTGAGCTCACTCTCCTGTCTCTGAGCACAATGGCCTAATCTCCCTGAGCCTCAGTACCTTGTCTGTAAATGGGGGTTAATGGTATTTACCATGAAAGGATTAATGAAATGTACTTTGTGGTGAGGATGAAATGAAATCGTATACGTGAGGCGCTTGAGCTGACATGCAGTGGGCGTTCAGTGGATGGTGGAGATGCCGTCGATCACGTTACAGTTTACAGTCGGCTTCATATCCTTGGTGTCCTTTCACCTTCACAGTAACGACTCTGGGGAACAGATGTCAATGTACTTTTTGAATTTTACAAACAAGGAAGCTGAGGCCTGAGACACATGTACATATTGATATACAGACTTAAGTCACAAATCCTAAGAATGTGTTCATAAACTTACACAGGGACACACGCCTAACTGAGCATGGTCGTGATGGATAAGCAGACACCTCCACAGCCTTATTTTCCTTTTTGCCCCAGATACGAAGAGAAAGGTGGACTAGTGGCAGAGGTGACAGGTGGGCGGCCTTCCCTGAACAAAGGGCGAGGGTCAACGTTACAAGGGAAGGGAGAGCCAATGGAAGGAGAAGCCTTCCCCTCCCCTGCCCATCCAGGACTGTCCTCCTGGGGTGTGGCAGCAAGGTGTGACCTTGGAGGGGCCCACGCAGACCAGGAGACCCCGAGTGGCGGCTCTTTATCCATTTCTCTCCTTCCCACCCTGTTTGCAAATCTGTGCCCATCTGGCATTGGAGCCAGGTACACCGGTGAGCAAAGAGGAAGAGCCCGGCATTCAGCGATCGTTCACCAGTCAGGAGTTGGAGGCACTAATGCCTCTTGTCCGAGCAGTAAAGTGAACACACTGCACACGTCACACGTGCCCTGCACACGATAGTCCATATACAGCCCTCATCTGGCCTTCATGAGGGCCCCGGGAATGAGCACCGTGTATCTCTGTTGAAGAAACTGTGACTTGAGGGCCTCACCCAAGATCACATGACAGATGAATAAAGGTGCCAGGATTTGAAACTGGGGCAGCCTGATTCTACAACGCATGCTTTTCAAACCCTCCCACTCTGCACGCGTGAGTTGAGCAGAGTAGTGGGATGGGCTACAAGTGGTTCCTCTCTCCTAGAAACCCCAGCATGGAGACTGTCATTTCATAAACTACAGGACAGCCCTGCCCACAGCTGGACTCATGGGCCTCCCAGGGTCTCCTCTCAAGGGTTCCCTCGGAAAGGCCCCTCTGAGTCTTTCTGGTCTTTCCCAGCAAAAAGCAAACAAAACCCTTTCACACTGCTGGCCAATGAACATGAGGTGGACCAGAAATCAAAATTATAATCCAAACCCTTCTGCCTTTATTTCATCAATCATTTAGCCACTAATTCAGCTAATATCCCCCAGAATGTGCTATCAACCAACCTCTGCACTAGATCTTGAGGCTTTAAGAGAAAATAAGAAGCAGCCCCTGCTCCCAGGGAACTTGCAGTCTGGTTCACCTGAGCATTTAGAAGCGTATGGGAATAGGACAGGGAGAGGCCCCCCTATTTCTTTTTTTTTTTTTTTTTTTTTTAATTTATTTGTTATTTATTTATTATTTATTTTTGGCTGTGTTGGGTCTTCGTTTCTGTGCGAGGGCTTTCTCTAGTTGTGGCAAGTGGGGGCCACTCTTCATCGCGATGCGCGGGCCTCTCACTATCGCGGCCTCTCTTGTTGCGGAGCACAGGCTCCAGACGCGCAGGCTCAGTAGTTGTGGCTCACGGGCCCAGTTGCTCCGCGGCATGTGGGATCTTCCCAGAGCAGGGCTCGAACCCGTGTCCCCTGCATTGGCAGGCGGATTCTCAACCACTGCGCCACCAGGGAAGCCCCCCCCTATTTCTTAGTATCAGACATCTGATTGATTCAATTCCTTAAGCATTTAGCCAGAGCCTACTTTGGTCATGTTCTAGGCACTGGAGACTGTATAAATATTAGTGAGATGGAGTTGCTGCTTTTTCAGGGATGACAGTTTGGGTTGGGGAGGGGGCATGGATAATCATCTTAAGTAACGCAAACACAAGGTAGATAGTGCTCGGAGCTCCAAGTGACTGGCTGGGAACCACCAAGGTGGTGATGGAGGGGGATGCGGCACGGAGGGCCCTGTGCAGCGGCTGGGATGTGAACAGGATGGACGGCAGTTCAAGAGAAGCTCTGAGGGAAAGGACAGCAAGAACGCGACGAGGAGACGCGGAAGTGCAGGACTTGGCCTGAGGAATCCTGCACGGCAGGCAGAGATGCTTGCAACTCATGCCCATGGCAGCCGGTAGACATGGAAGGTGTTTGAGCAGGGAAGTGGCACAGTCTGACCTGCTGTCTAGAGAAAATAACCTGCCAGCGTGATGGATGGGTTAAGGCCAGCAGGGACTGGAGGCAGGGAGTCCATTTTGGGGGTTGCTGTGATAGACCCCCTCATCTGGCTGCCCCAGGGCAGAGGCGCACACAGGAGGGAACGGACATAAGAAGCTCCGTGGAGGTAGCCACCTTTCTGTGCCAGGTCCCCCAGGCCACAGGAGCAACAGATACGGTGACTATAAATTAAGGGGTAAGGATGGTCCTGCCCTGCCAAGGGGTGGACATGCAGAGGGAGAGATGCCTCCAGGGGCAGGGGTTGTGGTCATACGGGCAGTGTTGGCCGCATCCTGGACTGACTCTGCTCTGCTCTTCTCCACAGTCCCCCCGGAGGACACCAGGATCGATGGCGGTCCTGTGATTCTGCTGCAGGCAGGTGCCCCCCACAACCTCACGTGCCGAGCCTTCAACGCCAAGCCTGCTGCCACCATCATCTGGTTCCGGGACGGGACGCAGCAGGAGGGCGCCGTAGCCAGCACGGTGAGACCCTGCCTGTACCCCCAGATGCTCCTGGGCCACATCCCAGTGCACCTTTCCTTTCCCACATGGATCTGACCACAGACTCGGGGAGACAGATGTGAACAGGGCCCTCAGAGACCATCTGGTCCAATCCTCCCATTAAATAGTTGGGAAAGTTGAGGTCCGGAGAAGAGAAGTGAATTCCCAGGTTCACAGGGCCAGTCAACAGTTAGCAGAGACTAAGAATAATACTGAAAATAGCTACATTGATTAAGCCCCTACTGTGTACCAGGCACTGTGCATGCCAAGATCTTTATGGACAGTCTCTCTTAAACCTCACAGGAGTTTCATAAATTAGGTGATATTTCCAACTCACAAAGAGTGAACTGATGGTCAGAGAGGTTGAGTGACTTGCCAGGGTCACAAAGCTGACATGCTGCAGAGCTGGGGTTTGTGCCTGCATCAGAACGTGGTCTCTCGCTACTGAGTCCCTCGACTTTCTTCCCCCAGCCTCTAGTTGGTACATGTTCCCAGTCGGCGCAACTAAGAGCTTGGAGAGGCAGGGATTACATGTACATGTTATAGACGAGGAACCTATGGCAGAGAAAGACATCAAGTGACTTGCCCAGGATCACACGGCAAAGTTGACGGTGGAGCTGGAATTAGAATCCAGATCTCCTGTTTGGAGCTTCTCCTGCCAGCTGGGGACAAGCACATATGTACCCAGCCCTTTGCTAGATGGTTCAGGAGACAATTCTCATTGAGGGGAGAGAGACTGCTCACCTGTGTGCCTTGGAGTGTGTGGCCCCAGGGAGTGAGTACCCGGATTAGCTCTGCCCTTGACGCTCTGTATGACCTTGGACAATTCACTTGTCTATGGCCTTCGTTTCACCCTTTGACAAGCAGCAATTTGGCTCCAGTGGTGCTTAACTTTTTCACTACCGAGAACTCTGTTATTTTTTTCCTCTAGGGCTTCATGTTTTGAATATTTTGGCAACCAAACAAACTGATTGGTTAATGGCCATTTGTCACCCACTCCCCTTTTTTATACTCTTTAAAGACACGATGGAGCTTTGAAGTAGCAGGAGGGAGCTGGCGTTACTGCACTGGGCTGGTGCTGTTCTGGTACCACATCGGGCCCAGCAAGGATGCCTATATTGCTGTCAAACTGTGGGCCCCTACTTTGCTTAACAATATGGTTTCCTTTAGGCAGTGTACAATATGGAAAACAGCCCAAGTGTTCCTATGGTCATGTCCAGGGACCTCAGGTTGGATATCACTGAGCTGGTATGAGATTTTGAGCCTGTGAGTCCCTTCCCTGCCCTCAAGGAGTTTATGCTCTAGCAGGAGAGAGCCAGCACTGAAACACACATGCACGGTGCCTAAGAGGCAAGGCCGATGTGACCAGAGCGGTGTGGAGGAGAGACTGCCTGCAAGGGGCACAAGTTCAGGCTGGGGAGAGAGTCCTGAGGGCTGAGATAGCAAAGGAAGACTTTCCAGAAGAGGAGGGACTTGGGCTGGACTCAGGGGATTCCAGGAATGGGACTCAAAACCATGGGGAAAACTGTACAACACACAGAGTGAACTCTAATGTAAACTATGGGCTTTCGTTAGTATTGGTACCAATGTTGGTTCATCAGTTGTCACACATGTATCAAACTAGTGCATCATGTTAATTAATAATAGGGGAAAGTGGGGGGCCAGAGAGGAGGGTATACAGGAACTCTCTGTATTTTCTATTCAACTTTTCTGTAAACTTTAAACTTCTCTTAAAAAAATAATAAAGTCTATTAATTAAAAACTAAACCAACCCAAGCCTGGGGAGGAAGTAGGGGCTGGGGGAGGATTGAGCTTCAGGTTAAATACCCCTCCAGCAAGCCAGCTCTGAGCGGGTCACCCTGAGAGCAGAGGAGGGGGCTCTTAGCTTAACCATGTCTCCCACCCTTGTTCCCCCCCCCCAGGAACTGCTGAAGGATGGGAAGAGGGAGACCACCATAAGCCAGCTGCTCATCAACCCCACAGACCTGGATATTGGGCGTGTCTTCACCTGCCGCAGCGTGAACGAGGCCATCCCGAGTGGCAAGGAGACATCCATCGAGCTCGACGTGCACCGTGAGCAGGGTCCTGGGGAGGAGGCAGGGAACGTGGGGTGGGGGGAATGTGCACCTTGAGTGGCATCCTGGGAAGGAGCCCGGGAAGGGTGGGGGACAGCACCCTTTGAGAAGCACAGAAGAATCCCCCAGGCGCCCTGGGACAGATGCTCCATTTCTTTGTCGTCTTGGATTCCCTGGTTTGAACTCTGAGGGCTGGTAGAAGAGGCATCAGCTGTGAGCCAGGCAGTTCCCGGGTTTCAACCGTGTGACTTTGGGCAATGACATAATCTCTCTGAGCCTCAGTTTCTAATTCGGTATACGTGCAGAAAATAAAATGCAGGCCTACAATCCCTTATCAGAAATTCTAAACCAAAAGTGCTTGGGTGGCAAAACCTGAACCGAGGCTCTTCGTAGTCTTTTATTTAACCCACTTAATTGGAATAGCTATACGTTTCACTGCAGATGTAGTAATGCGTGTGTCTGTGGGATATTGCCCAGACTGTGCCGGGGGTCTTACACAGTAAATGGTCTGTGCCCACCGTTACCTTTCTAACCCTTGAAATATCGCAAATTCTGAAACACATCTAGTTCCAAGGGTTTCAGATAAGGGATTGTGGACCTGTACCTGCTTCTCAGGGTTGTGAGCGTTAAGTGAGATATAGTGTAAGAGCATCTAGCATGGAGTATGCTACTTGGTAAGTGCTCAATAAATTCCCACTCCCCAGGGAAGGGTGGGAGAGTGGCAGCGATTGGAGAGATGCCCCACCCCCATCTTGGTCAGTGAGCCTAACGAGCCCACACTGACGCCTAGTGGTCACAGTCAGTCAATACACCTTCTGACTAATTTGTCCCTCTGGTATCATCCTTGGTTGTCACCCTAGCCGGCCCCTAGAGGCTCCTGGAATAAAGGTGAAGAAGGCTTATTTATTGGAGCTGGTACACTGCAAACTCAAATTCCCAGGTCACCACACGGGTGAGGTCTGAGTGTGTGAGCTAGAGAGAGAAAAAGAAATTTGAGGGACAGAAAAGACCCTGACTTCCAGTCCTCTGCTTTGCAGACCCTCCTACGGTGACCCTGTCCATTGAGCCACAGACGGTGCAGGAGGGCGAGCGCGTCGTCTTTACGTGCCAGGCCACAGCCAACCCTGAGATCCTGGGCTACAGGTGGGAGGGGCAGGGGCTGGGCACACTCTGGGGAAGGATACTGGGAGGCCCTTGAGGCCAGGAGTTGGGGGGGGCTGAGGAGGACAGGCCACTGGACGTGAGTGAGAGAGCTCCAAGGCCTGACCCCGCTCTGTGTTGCCTGTTCCCCCCAGGTGGGCCAAGGGGGGCTTTCTGATCGAAGATGCCCACGAGAGTCGCTATGAGACGAATGTTGATTATTCCTTCTTCACGGAGCCTGTGTCCTGTGAGGTTCACAACAAAGTGGGGAGCACCAATGTCAGCACTTTAGTCAATGTCCACTGTGAGTAGCTGCAGGGCCGGGGGTGGGGACAGAGGGCCGGGGCCTTTAAAGGGCCTGGGGTGGAGTTGGGGAGGCTCCATGAGGCTGAGGAGGCGTGGGGAGGAGGCAGGACAGGAGAAGGAAGAGGAGAGCGATTGGAGCTGACCCCCAGTGAGACTAAGACCCTAATGGGCTGTTCCTTTCTACCTCAGTTGCCCCCCGGATTGTAGTGGACCCCAAACCCACGACCACGGACATTGGCTCTGATGTGACCCTCACCTGTGTCTGGGTTGGGAATCCCCCCCTCACCCTCACCTGGACCAAAAAGGACTCAAACATGGTAAGAAGCTTGCTGCCTCTCCAGGACGCTGGGAGGAAGGAGCCTGGCCACAGGCTGGGGAGAGAGGGGGCAAAAGAGGTGCAGCATTATTTTTCAAGTTGAACCTGGACTGTTTCCAAGTTCTCAGGATTTGGAAGAGAAGGACGGTGCTTGCAATCAACCCCACCCTCCTCGGCAGACAGCTGGCCGCTGCAGTGGCAGTGGGAGGGACATGATGACCTGTGGGGTGGGACGGGGGCAGGGGGCCTGAGTGGAACTGCTGCGGTGGCAAGAGACCTGGTAAAAGAACGCTGCATAGGAGGGTGGAGCAGCTGGGATAACTCACTAGAGAAAAGAAGGCTGAATTGTGCCGCTCTACAGCGACCTGCCTTGGACAGTTTGGGCCACAGTTGCAAAAAAGGGATTTCAGAGTGAAACTTCCTACCTCATTTGGCGAGAGAAGCACTAGAACAGATGACCAGAAGCGGCTGCATCCTCTGTACAGAATGATGGCAGCCTCACCCGCCCTCTTGAGCCTCCACCCACTTTCTCCCTGCTCTTATAGAGATGATGTGTCTAAGTGCCAACCTATTTAGAGTCAGGGGATGGACCAGATAGACTCGGGCCCCTGTTTCCCTTCTGGGAATTCACTTGTGGCCCTTCCTGCTTTCTTTCCAATGCCTCCAATGCGGGGGCCCGCACGGATCTAGGGGCCCAGGCCTCCTGGCTCCCCACCCGAGGCTGCTCTCTCTGCCCAGGTCCTGAGTAACAGCAATCAGCTGCTGCTGAAGTCGGTGACCCAGGCCGATGCCGGCACCTACACCTGCCGGGCCATCGTGCCTCGGATCGGAGTGGCCGAGCGGGAGGTGCCACTTTACGTGAATGGTGAGTGGCCTGATGGGGGCGGGGGGCCTGTGAGGGGGGAGGCGGGCACTGGAGGTTCCAGCTGGCCCTGACCACATCTTCTTGCTTCTTGCAGGGCCCCCCATTATCTCCAGCGAGGCCGTGCAGTACGCTGTCAGGGGTGATGGTGGCAAGGTGGAGTGTTTCATCGGGAGCACGCCTCCCCCAGACCGCATTGTGAGTGCTGGGCCTGGCCTCCGGCCGGCAGCTGCTTGCTTCTCTGCTTCGCTCAGCCTCCTCCCGCTTTCCCCAGGCCTTTCCTGTGCCCCGTGCAGAGGGACTCTGTCCCTCTGTCCCTCTTCCTGTTCTAATGCCATCTCCTCTCTTACTTGTTGTGTGACCCTGAGCCAGTTACCTGTTATTTGGGACCTCAGTTTCCTCATCCATAAAATAGGGGCACTGATCCCTACCAAACAGGGTTGCCATGAGAAGTGATGTGACCACACGTGTGAAAGGCCGGGTGGGGCCTCCCTGGATATGCTGTTAGTTCCCCTGGGCTTTCACTCCTGCTGTTTCCTCTCCCTCGTCTCCTCCCCTTTCCTCAGCCTCCCGGTCTCTTCCTTGCTCTCTCCTCTGCCTTCTGCCCCTCGACCCTGCCCCCTCAGTTCTGTCCCACCCTGTCAGCCCCTCCTCTCGCTTCTCCTGCCTTCCTCCTCCTACCAGCCCCCATGCCGCTCTCCACCCCCCTCCCTCTCCCCCACACCATGAACCATTAATTCCTTCCGTGACCATTAACCGTCAAACCCCTCATCACATTTAATGACCATTTGGCTAACTCCAGGGCTGCCCAGGGACACTTCATTACCATGGCCGCCTGGGCAGCGGGCGGCTTGGCTCCTGGGGGGCTTTCCTCGCAGAGCTAGGAGGACTGATCCCTGGAAAGGAGCCAGTGCTCAGTGGCTCTCCCTCCCTCGGGTTCCACTCTGAGGGAGGGGACACAAAGGGGGGGGGATGCCCCGGGGTCGGGGAATGGAGGAGCCTAGGAGAGACAGCTCTCCGGTGCCAATTCCCACTCATTATAAGGGTCTGTGGATGAGTCTCCAGAGCCAGTGGGCTATGTAGGGCCGGCTGTGGGGTGGTTAAAGGTGGGGTTGAAGGTTAAGTTATGTTTACTTAGCATCTCAGACTATCAATCAGAGCTGGAGGAAAGCTGGAGCATTGTCTACCTCTAGCCTGGTCCTCTCCTTTTATAGGAAACTGAGACCCAGAGAGGGAAGGGGAGGCTACTCGGGGCTCGAGGGGAGAGTCAGGCCTAGAGCCCAGGGTTCTTGGCTCTCCACCCAGGATTTGTTTTACCACATCAGGGGTCCCACCTGTTGCTTCATTGGATCAGCTGGGGTTGTTACAAAAATAGAGATTCCCAATAAAAGAAGTCTGAATTCTAACTTGGAGAAGGTGGGTCTTTGGGACAGTAGTCTACCATCTTCTTGGCCTGCTGGCTTTCCGAATAAAATTGCTCTCCCCTGCCCCAACAAAAACAGCAACAACAAAACAAGAGATTCCTGGGCCTGTCCCCTGGAGAGTCAAATTTAGGAGATAAGCCCCAGGAATCTGCATGTTAAAGAGTGTCTCTGAGCGTATTTGAATGGTCCTAACACATGTCGCAGGCATGTTTGGGAGCCGCTGCTTCTCCTAGACCGGAGGTTTGATGCCAGGGTTTGAGGCAGCAGGTGCGACTTGGGCTTGTTGCATGGCAAGTGTGAGGCTGGGCTTAAGAGCACATGAGGTGAGGATGTGAGGATGCCTGGAGGGTGGGCCACCTGCCTCTTCCTCATTCCGTCCTGCCCTCCCCACCCCAGGCATGGGCATGGAAGGAGAACTTCCTGGAGGTGGGGACCCTGGAACGCTACACGGTGGAGAGGACCAACTCAGGCAGCGGGGTCCTGTCCACGCTCACCATCAACAACGTCATGGAGGCCGACTTTCAGACCCACTACAACTGCACAGCCTGGAACAGCTTCGGCCCAGGCACAGCCATCATCCAGCTGGAAGAGCGAGGTGACAGCAGTACTGGCTGTGTAGCCAGGGCGCAGGGCAGCCTGGAGACTCTGTTCCCTCTTCTCTCTGGGGGCACGGCTCAGAGAGACAGCTGCCTCCTGGGCCTGCCCACCAGAGCCTGGCCTTGGTGCTCAGCTGGAAAACCCACTCGCATTTTTAAGCATTTATTGAGCATCTGCTATGTGCCGGGCGCCCCCTCTAGGAACTGCAGGGACAGATGTGAACGAACACAGTCCTTGCCCTCCGGGAACTTTCAGTTCAGTGGAGAACTTACAGAGTGGTAGCAAATGACTTCAGATGGAGAAAAATGAAATGATCTGTGAAAGGGAGTAACACTCCCTGCCTCACTGGGTTGGTGTGAGGGTTAAATGAGAAGATAGTCATGAAGTACCTGGCATAGAATAGGTGCCCAGGAAGCTTCGGTTCCCCTACCTCTTCACGAATCCTTAGTCTTGTAGGAGACACATATTCCCTCTCTTAAGGCACTTCTAGTGTGATGAAAGAGGCATCATGCCTTTGATTTTTTTGGAAGCTCCCAACTCTGATGAGGAAAAGAGCCCCCCCTCCTCTTTTTTTTTTAATGAGAACTAGCCATTTGACATGGGAGATGGGGGAAAATAACTGGGCGTGCCCCTCGAGTCTTTCTTAGCTGAGGACACCAGCAAGAGCAAGGGGTTGGTGGGGAAGAACAGAGTAATAGAGTGAGGCGGGACTCTGCAGGGAAGGCTTTCTGGAACAGAAGAGACTTCCATGGATCTGATCCATCCAGGACAGCCAGGAAGGGAGAAAACGCTGGAGGCAGGATTCCGGGGTCCTTCTCATCTCTGGGGAGCAGGGGGAACCAACCAGAACCGTTTGACCCCTGGGAGGGTAGGTGCAGCTGGAGCAGTCACAGTGGTGTGTGTGGGGAAGGCAGTGAAAGAGGTCAGAACACATGGCAGATGGGAGAATGTGGGGACAGCTGATCTCAGACAAGAGCCCAACCCAGGAAGGAGAGACAAGCCTCACAGACAGGTGGGCTGCAAGAGAGGGACAGACGGACCACCAAGGCCAGGGTCAAGTTGATCCCAATTCTGATGACGCTGAAGCACAGGTCTAAACCCAAACAGTGCAGACTTCCTCTCAAATCCCACCTTGACTTTAATTGAACACAGCTCAGCTGAAACATAAACCTGTGCACAATCCAGGGGGGCACGGAGCTCGGCTGTCCTCACCTTCAGCCAGCACTGAGCTCAGGTCCTCCGTGTGCCCCCATCCTCACCCTCCCCCTTTCCTTCCCTCATCTGAAGAGGTGTTACCTGTGGGCATCATCGCCGGGGCCACCATCGGCGCAGGCATCCTGCTCATCTTCTTCTTCATCGCCTTGGTGTTCTTCCTCTACCGGCGCCGCAAAGGCAGTGAGTATGGGCCCTGCTCAGGCCTCAGCCCTCCTGGGGGTCCCCAACAGGCAGGGCCTGGGAGAGGTGAGGGGGTTGACAGCGGCGCTCCCCAGGCCGGGTGGGTCCAGAAGCAGCCTCTGCGGAGGCTGGCAGAAAGCGTCCAGGCTGCTCCTTCCGTCCCAGGTCGCAAAGACGTGACCCTGAGAAAGCTGGACATCAAGGTGGAGACAGTGAACCGGGAGCCACTCACGATGCATTCTGACCGGGAGGACGATACTGCCAGCGTCTCCACGGCAACCCGTGTCATGAAGGCCATCTACTCGGTGAGGGTCCGCTCCTCCCTGGCCCAGCTCTCCTCACACTCTTGGGACCGGCTCCACCCCAGCTCAGCAATACTGTCACTCCCTCCTCCCTCAGTCATCCTCCCTTGGTCCTGCCCCCTCCCCCACATGCTCACACGCTCATACACATACACACGCTCACGCACATACATACATGTGCACATGCACATTCATAAACACATTCACGTGCCCACGCTCCCCAGGCTAATTTCCCTCCATTAGAGGACAGGCAGGTGGGGCTTGCACAGGCTTCCCTCACCCCAGCCTCCGCCCTACAGAGTGTCAGAATTGGAAACCCCTAGAAGTTTTCTGGCCCAACTGCCTCATTGCTCAGATGAGGAAAGAGCCCCAGAAAGGGGTAGGGACATACCCAAGCATTGCATGTTAGCGACAAAGTTGGTGCTAGAACCCAGGTCTCTGGCCTCTTCCCACCACATCCCAGCGCCTCTGCTGGGAGAGGACACAGAGTTCAAGTCTGCCCATGACCCCAGACCCTTCCCCTTAATAGGTGACCTCTGGGTGTGGGGATAGGCTGGGCAAGGGAGGACAAGGGCAGGGTGTCTGTCTCCTGATGCCCCACTCCTGCTGCTCTGCAGTCCTTCAAGGATGACGTGGACCTGAAGCAGGACCTGCGCTGTGACACCATCGACACCCGGGAGGAGTATGAGATGAAGGTGGGAAAGCGGGAGGGGCCGGCGCACGGGGGCTGGTGGGAACGGGGGCTCTGAGGGCCTGTAGGGTGGAGGTGAGGGCAGGTTTGGGGAGGAGCGGTCAGCAGGTTATTGAGGAAACAGGAGGTGGGGAGCTATTGGCTGAGAACCCAGGGCAGAGCCAGAGAAAGAGGCCCAGAGGGCCATGACGCGACGACACCCTTCCCCCAAGAGAGACTCCCCTCCTCCATCCTCTTCTCTCGTTGCCCCCCAGGATCCCACCAACGGCTACTACAATGTGCGTGCCCACGAAGACCGCCCATCTTCCAGGGCAGTGCTCTATGCTGACTACCGTGCCCCCGGCCCTGCCCGCTTCGACGGCCGCCCCTCTTCCCGCCTCTCCCACTCCAGCGGCTATGCCCAGCTCAACACCTACAGCCGGGCCCCGGCCTCTGACTACGGCCCTGAGCCCACACCCCCAGGTCCTGCTGCCCCAGCTGGCACCGACACCACCAGCCAGCTGTCCTACGAGAACTATGAGAAGTTCAATTCCCATCCCTTCCCCGGGGCAGCAGGGTACCCCACCTACCGACTGGGCTACCCCCAGGCCCCTCCGTCCGGCCTGGAGCGGACCCCGTATGAGGCATATGACCCCATTGGCAAGTACGCCACTGCCACGCGATTCTCCTACACCTCCCAGCACTCGGACTACGGCCAGAGATTCCAGCAGCGCATGCAGACGCACGTGTAGGGCTAGAGCCTGGCCGGGGCATCTCTGCGGGGCAGAGGAGAAGGCTCTCACAGCTGTTCCCTGATATTCAGGGGCATTGCTCGTTGTTGCTCCCGTCCTGGACCAGCCTTCCTCCTCCCACCGTGGCAGGCAGGGAGCAGGTCTCCCGGAAACACCCCGTCCCGAGGATGGTGCTCTGTGCATGCCCCAGCCTCCTGGGCCTGCCCTTCCCTCTTCTTCGGGAGGATGTGTCTCTTCTGACCTGCACTCTCGCCTGGCCCCAGCCTGGGGACGGGGAAAGTGAAGGTTGCGGAGAGCAGAGGGGGCACTTTTTAGCATTCCCTTTCTATCCCACCCCTCTGATCTCCCGTGAGTAGACAGGGGGTCATGTGGAGATGAACAGGCTTTGGCCCAGGGGGCATGAGGTGTAGGGGTGGGTGGCTCTGGTACAGATAGGTGGAAGTGGGGTAGCCTGGCCAGTCCATCTGTCGTCTGCGTTCATACCTTGGATGCATCTCTCCCTCCTTGGGACTGCAGAAAGGACCTTGGATTTATTTTAGTCCTGGCACCGAGTTCAGATCCAGCCCTCCTTCAGCTGGGAGTAAAGTGCCAGTCATCCTGGCTGCCCATGGGGACACCTGTCTGTCTGCCTGCAGAGGGATCCAGGTATGTCCCGTAGTGCTGCCCCCTTTGCTTCTCCTCTGTGCTGGGCCGACCAGATAAGCCAGGGGGTCGTGATGGAGAAGGAAAGGTCAGGAACCATGTCCTGAGTCACTAGCCAGACAGCAGTGTGCTATATAGCAGTTTCCAGAACCCATGCTAGAGTGAGCCCCCCCAAGCCCCCTCCCCTCCCCAGTCTGCCCCACTTCCTGGCTTTAACTCTCTAGCATGCCTGGGGAGTGGTGGGGTGAGGGTGGGAGTGCTATAGGCTATTTTTCAAAGACAACAAAAAAACAATAAAAACCTCATTTGGAGAAAAAAAGCAAAAAAGCTGTAGGGAGTCCCCCACCCAAATACAAGTCCCAGTGGAAAGGAAAGGGGGCATCTGTTCTTCACCAGATTCCCAACACCTTCCATTACTCTTTCAGTCTCCAAGCACTTTGAATCCATTTTTAAACATTCAGGCGGTGAGACCTGTCATCCGATGGGCGCTGATAGGACAGGGAGGGGGCCTGGCTGTCGGGCTCTGCTGTCCTACCCTAGGGCCAACCAGCTGGTTAGAGAGGCCACCTTCCCGGGGGCATGGGAGATGTTCTCTTTAGACGGGTTTTGTTCTGTTAAGTGTCTGATTTTTTCTTGGACCAATCAGATTCCTTCTTCCAGTTTCAGTGCCTTGAGTGTCCAGCTTCGGTTGACCGGCCCTGGGTGGGTGGCTGCGCGGGGAGCCGGTATTGTGAGCGCAAACTCACTGCCAAGTGTTGCAGAGTTTAGGGGACCGACGGGTGAGGGGGCCTGGTAAGAGGAAGGGCGGGCCTGGTAAGGTCACGCGGAAGGGCACTGCAGGCAGCCACGGCCCAGGCGGCCCCCCACGCCCACCCTCACCTCTCTCTACACACGCGCACGCACGCCTGCACATGCATTCCGCATTCTCAGCCGCCACCTCCTGACCAAAGAGAACCGGCGCTCCAAAGAGAACTCCCTCCCCCGCCCCGGCCTCCCCTTCCCTAGAAGCAGGGTCCGCTCTTCCCCTTGAGCGGGCGGGTCCTCCGCTGCAATCCCCGGAATGCGCTTTGCCCTTTCTCGGGGTCGCCCGTTCATTAGTCATGTTCGCTTTAATGAGTTACATGCCCATCAGTCACGGGCCATCGCCACCTTTGCGGATGGCTCTGCGGGGTGACATTCCTCACCATCCCTTGGCTGGTAAGGACCCGCTCATACCCAGGAAGAAAGTAGTTCCAGTTCCAGCCTCTCGAACTGCCTCTGCATCCTCCTTCACTTCACCGGGGGCAAGTCCCGAGGACCGGCCCTTCCAGAGGCATCATACAGGCTCCCAGCGCTATTCCACCCTCACCCCTGGAAGCTGACTCCTTCCTGCGGAGTCCTTTTCTGTGAGCTCAGTGACAAGGTCTGTTAAGGATGCAGGTTCCTGTGCAAATTCATGCATATTTTGATGATTTTCACAGAAGCCATGGGTAATCTAAACAGTTAAAATCTAAAGATGGTGGCTTTTTAAACAGGAATATTCCAAAAGACATTTACTTTTGTTAGGGGTTTGGCCACATTCGCTTGTTTACTCCTTTTTGGTTTTAGTGCTGGGTCCATTCTGTTGATGGGGAGAAGGAGAACCTGAGGTCACTCGGTAACTCAGCTGACACTGCAGGAACCATGGGTTTTGGAAGCCAGATACAGAGCTACTTCCCTGTTCTCTGTTCCTTAACACGTTACAGTACCTGGGTATCAAGCAAGCACCATGCAAGGCACAGGGGGATGTCAGCAACCAAGGCCATCTCTGCCCTCTGCAACTTGCACTCTGGTCTGACCAGAATCTGAATTGGGACCGACCTGTTAAGCCAGTGGAATTGCTTTTCTGGGGAGTGGCAGGTGCCCTTGAGCATGGAGGGTTGCTGTCTGAGGCTGGAGTCCCCCAGCATGGTGCCTCAGTCCTTGATGTGGTCACTTTGGTGATCCTGACTGCCTTTGCCATTTTAGTTTTGGTGGGAAGACCAAGGGGTCAGGAGACGTGGGACCCAGTTCTGAAGCTGCCATTTACTGAGTGACCTTGGCCTAACCTCTTTAGGTTCATTGCCCCCTATTTTCTGGTCTTTAAGATGAAGGGGGAGAGTTGCACAAACCTCGAATTATCCTGCTCTTGCTGTATTCATTTGGTGAGGTGCAAGGGCCTGCCATCCCTAGCAAGGATTTGGGAACAGTGACTGAGCAGGTGGAGGGATGGGAGAATTGAAAGGTTCTCCTATCTTGAAAGAAGCTTTCACTGTGGGCTTCATCACCTTGTCAGAAGTGTTGTGAAAGAATTTCCACTAGAAACCCCTTAATCCCAAACAGCAACAAAAAACATATCCTAAACCTCAGTGAAATTGATGTGGGGTTATCCTTTGGCCATTGCGCTGCTCCCCACTCAGAATCCTGACAGTTTTGCAAAGGTGTCTCTGGCTAGGTCAGGGCACGGTGAGTTTCCTTCACTGTGCACCCAGGTTTCAGGCAGCCTTCTCCGTAGGGAGAAATGGAAGCAGCCACCCTCCACCCCAGTCCTCAGGAGCAGTCCGGTGGCCTGGGGACAGCCAGCCTCACTTACTGAGCAAGGGGAAGCCTGCAGGCTAAGGTGTCTCGAGCCAGAGGGCAAGGCGTGAGAACAGCTGGCATCTCTGCAGGAGCAGTTTGGAAGGGCAGCTGGTAGAGTGAAGAGGGAGTCCAGCAGTTTTTGACTTAAGTTCTGGATCTTGAAGACGTTCTTGTGATTCTGGATGACCCACAGTCTCCTTGTGGAGGGCCCGGCTTGCATCCTAAATCCCAGATCCCTCCAAGTCTAGCCACAAAGTACGCATGAAGCAAAACCCACCATAAGTCAGAAAGGAAAGCAGCCAGGGATAGGGGCAGCACTATACTCTCACAGATGCCCTGCACAGGATGAAAGAGGTTAGTTTGATTCCCACCCCATCCCCACCCCGTCTCCAGGCACTGCACCTTCTCCTTGTCCCAGCAGGTGCTGCTTTCCTTATAATTTTGAAGGCAGCCTTTTCTGCTTTACAGGATGGAGCCCTGGAGTCTCTTTCACCGTGGTGCCCTCTCGTTAAACGGGTGGTGTTCTGTCAGGAGCCACAAGTCCTGGGCTCCTTCAGATGGAATCAGATGGTCTCTCAGTGTACTTGACCCATGTACATAGCAGTGTTGGGCCATTCGGGTTTGGAGAAAACCACGTTAAAGCCAAGAGCCCAGTTGGACTGAACTGCCTCACTCTGCTGTGAGGGCGGTTCTCTCCCCACTGCTGCACACCCCAGCACCCCGGCCTCGGAAACCCTGGCTTCTCTGCCAACTTAGTGCTGTGTGTCCTGAGCCAGGTCACCACTCTGCCCCTACGGGCCCTTCTGCATGTCGAGGGAATCACCTGGAAGGCATTAGTGAAGCTTCTGACCCTGGTGGGACCAGTAAGGAGGTGATAATAGAATATTGAAGTGCACAGACCAAGGGATGTAATTGGAAAGGCATTTATTTTTGTGAAGAGGCTATAAAATTAGCATTTAAATAACCCATCCCCTTCTCCCTGCCTCCCCCTTATCCCCCCATGATACCTCTCCTTTCCTGGAGGCCAACCTCTTTCTGTAAGGCACTGGCCTCACTTATCAGCTGGGTCCTGACCTTCCACTTCTGTGCTGCTGGAAGAGGATGGAAAGATGTGTGGCTCGGGAGATTCCTCAATTTGGGAGATGGGGCGGGGCAGAATCCCATTTTCTTGCATCACTGTGAGGGAGCTCCAGGCCCTGTCCCTGGAGGAATAATTGCTGCGCAGAAGTCACAGGCCATACTGGGCGGTTCTGGTACAACCCTGCCCTTAAAAATAATAACAATAATGATAATAATAACTCTGTTTGCATAGAGCTATCACTCATTCCTACCAATCTCCTGTCCCCTGATCCTGGCTTTTTGCTGTCCCCAACCACTGGCCTTTGCAAGTGTTGGTGGGCCATGGGTTCTTCTGTTCACTTCTGGGATCTTCAGATGCTTCCCCCTGGGAGTACCCCTAATTCTGGGGAGAGAGCAGCCAAGTTGCCAATACAATCAAATTCTCGACGCAATCTTGCTAGTAATCGTGACCCAGAAGATTCGGCTGCTGCCTCCAATTACACCAGAATGAGGCCCAGGGCTCCCTGTGGTCCCTTTTTCTACCCCACTATTCTTGGGATTACAACCACCACTTCTGGCTCCAGTTAAATTTTCTCCACCCAAACCCTGATAATAAATGGATCCATGATGATAATTAAGAGGAGAGGAAAAAAAAATATTATTTTTGTTAGGACAAACCATCGTAGATTTTTAGCAATGTGTATCTGTGTGTCCCTCACACTTTTTCCTATTCTGCCTTTTTTCATTTTCCTTTTTTTTTAAATATTATGTACTATATTTTTAGTCTCAAGCACACTATATATTATATATATTTAATTTTTTTATATATATAAATATAAATGTTTTAAAAAGTACCATGTTTTGTGTTGTTTAATGCATGAGCAACTCTAGTTACTTAAAAGCTTGCCTGATTTGGAGTGAAATGATCTAAGTTGGAGGAAAAGATAGATTTTTGGGTTGAGATGGCAGAGATTATATATTTGTGTCACCTCCAGGCTGTGGGGCAAACACATTTTATTCACCAGTTTGTGTCTGTTGCAGAAGCCTGAGGCCAATTATGGCAGTTCAGGGACAAACAGCCAGAGGCTCTGTGCTTTTGGAACACAGCATCCAAATGTTCTGTGCCAAATCTGATTATGGGGATAGGAAATGGGGGGGAGAATGAATCTGGGATCCAAATCGCGAAGGATTTGGGAGTGTGAGGATGAACAGGACTGATTTCATTTATTTAAAATGCACTGGTTTGGGTAAAAAGCAAAGTTACCAGGTCGCCAACCCTTTGAACTTGAAGTGAAACAGAATGAAAAAACAGATGGTGCAGCGGTACACACACACAGAGGCCATCCTGCTGAGAAATTCTAAATTCTCCGAGTTTAGTAGAATTTGCAAAGATTTTACTTTACTCTTTTCACAGGAGTGTTTGAGGATAACGGGGGAAAAAAATTGTTTTCAGATAATGTTTTTGAAAGCTATAAATCACTAAAGAAATACAAGGGTTTATTGTTTCCCTCATCCAGTTAACAATCCAGCAAACTAAAGATGGTCCACAGTAGCCTTTTTGTACACAAGGGACACAGAACACAGTCAGAGCTAGGGATGTAAGAAAGCTGAAAAAAAATACTTTAGAGGTAATGCAACCCATTTCCAAGAATGTTGTAGGGCACAACCCAGAGCTACTACAGAGGGTGGGGCAGGACGCAGTGGGGGCTGCAGTTTGGAGCGTGTCCTGGACCAGAGCCTGTAGGTAGCTCAAGGGGCGTCCAAGCTGGATGGGAATAAGAGGCCTCCGTGCAAGGTGAATCTCGAGGCTACAGCCAGGTAAGTTGAACTGGCATAGGTAAGATATGGCATGATAGTTGGAATCCAGAAGCAGAGAGAGTTAAAAAAAAAAGAGAGAGAGAGAGAGAGAGAGAAAGGAGAAGAAGCACGTTTGTGCAAACATGGAGGCCAAGTGAATTCTGTTAGGCCAAGTAGTGTTAGGTGGAGTGTTTCCTGTGCTTTGTATCTGCTTGGGATGCATTTTATTCCTCTCTGCATCCCCAGAGCCCAGCCCAAGGCCAGCAGGTACTTTGGGACAAGTCTGTGAGCTGTATAGGGCACCACACGATACTTGTTGTCAAACCCAAGTTCATGTGCCCTACATACAGTGAGCCCAAACAAACTGAAACGTTGGAATTTGGGGCAGAGAAAGGTTTATTGATTAAGAGGACACTGACCAAGAAGATGGGAGACGTTTCTCGGATTCATCTTACTGACTGGCCAAGGTGTAAGGTTTTTAAAGGCAGCATTTTGGGATGAGGGTTGCAGGGAGCATGACTTTTTTCTTTTTGGTTGGTGGTGAGATAACAGAGTGGTGTTTTGGGAATCTTAATCATCAGCCTTCTGGTTCCAACCAGTCTGGGGTCTATGGACTTGTGGTCAGCATGTAGTCACCATCCTCTACCTGGGTGGGCATCTTCGTTCCCACAGAACAACTCAAAGATGTGTGTCAAATTGTTAGGTGTGTCCCTCGAGAAGGAACTAGGACTCTGTCCATCACTGAACTATTGTTTCTTGACTGCTTTTCCTTTGTTTCTGCATCCTCTCACTTCCCTAATTAGTAACTGCTTGAGTCTGCTCTTTGGAACTCAGGGAAGACCTAGGAGACTAAAGCTTTTTTCTACAAATAAGAAATGAGGGACACAGAAATGCTTCTGTGCCCAGGAGCGTCCTGCAGGGTCTTGCTCAGTTTCAATTCCCACTTTTCTTTGACATTCCTCAATCCTGAGGGGAACAGGGGTGGGACAAGAAATAGAATAAAGTTTTAGATGGAGAGATTAGTCATAAGCTCGACGGGGACTTGGTTTTAGGGGGAACCCACTCTCATATCTAGGCACTAGATAGGCCGCAGGAGCCTGTCTCATGTATTAGGCCTCTTCCTGTGACAGGGGCCCAAGCCCTTCCCTTAAGTCACCCCCAGCCTGAAGACAAGTAGTAATGTTGCGGGAAGGGGGATCCCTTCCAGGGCCCTAGAGTGGGCTCTTGTCTAACACTCGGAAATGAGTTATCTGAGGAGACACACGTGCTGACAAAGCAAGAGACTTTTTTGGGAAGGGGCACCCAGGTGGAGAGCAGGAGGGTAAGGGGACCCAGGAGAACTGCTCTGCCACATGGCTCACAGTCTCGGGTTTTATGGTGATGGGATGAGTTTCTGGGTTGTCTCTGGCCAATCGTTGTGACTCAGGGTCCTTCCTGGTGGTGTGCACATCACTCAGCCAAGATGGATTCCAGCGAGGAGGATTCTGGGAGGTTGGTAGGACATATGGACTGATGTCTCCTCTCTCCTTTTGACCTTTCCTGAATTCTTCTGGTTGGTGGTAGCTTGTTAGTTCCGAATTCCTTACCAGGACCTCCTGTTTAAGATAACTCATGCAAGTGGTTACTATGGTGCCTGGCCAGGGCGGGAGGTTTCAGTCAGGGTTCCCCTAACAGTAATGACACCAACAGGCCCTTTATCACCACTCTTTGCAGAGTTTAACAAGCCACTCCCTCCTTGGGAGGTCTCCTGCCTCACAGCAGGAGCTCTTGCCCTTGGCACAAATGTGCTCTTGTCTGTACCTTCACACCAAAGGGGTGAACTTCAAAGTCCTCCAAGATCTACCCCAAGATCACCTTTCCACAGGATCAGACCATTCATCCTTCCCTTTCACTTACCCAACATTTCAAGACAGTCCGACAGAATCATGCCTTATTTGGCATACTCCTGCACTTTGCTGCCTCTGTGCTTTTGTCTAAGCTCTTTTCTCTGCCTGGAATGCCCATGTCCCTTTACCTTCCTATTTCTAAATTTTGCATATCTTTAGGGCCCAGGTCAAAGGCCACCTCTTCCAGGAAGCCTTGCCTGATTCATTATGTACTCACCCTCTCTCCCTCCTAGCAAGTCTCAGGACAGGTGAGCTGCCTCTCACTGATCTCATTTGTAACTGTTAGCTTTGATCACAGGGTTTTGTGTATAACACATTAGTACTTTCCTCTTAAAATAAAGGCGCTGGAAGGCTCATCATCTAACAGAGTCCCTGGCATATAGTTGCTCAATATGTGCTAAAGGAATGCAGGGATGGAGGGAAGGGAACCAAACCCACAAACATAACGCATAAAGGGAATTTACCCTGGAGGAGTCCATCCTTGATGAAGTGGGATGGCATGGTGATTAAAACATGGGCTCTCAAGTCAGTCTGCCAAGCTGATAGACATTACCAGTACTCACTAATATTGAGTCCTCTATCTGAGTCCCCTGGCTATTGGACAAGGCCAGCCTGACTAGTTTTGGCCAGTGTTCTATAAACAAAAGTGACATGTCACTTCCAGACCAAAGCATTTAATTGCTAGTGTGAGACCCTCCAGCTCTTTCTTCACCTGCCATAGCGACAGGAGCTCATTTATTCCAGATGGTGCAGCTTCATAATAGTGGAGTCCCTCTCGGCCTGGGCCCCTGAGTGATGATGTGAAGCAGAGCTCCTCTGACAACCCATGACAAACATGTAGTTTGAGGGAGAAGTGAATCTTTGTTTTGTTAAGATATTGAAATTTTGGAGCTGTTTGTTACTGCAGCATAGTGTGTCCTATCCTGATTAATACACAGCTTCACCTCTTGCTCCAGCTTGACCTTGGATAATGTTGGGGATGAAGAAATTTTCTTCTACCCTTCTAGGTTCTTCTGGCTGGTCTAAGAATTAAATTGACATGAAGCAGATTAACAGGAGAAAATCAAACAAAAATTTAGTAACATGTACACAGGAGAGAGACCCAGGAAAACTGAGTAACTCAGCAAAATGACCAAAGCCCTTCCCTTAAATACCATCCTCAGCTAAAGACAAAAACCGAGGTTGAGGGTGGGGAGAGTCAGTTATGGGAGGTTATAATCACCCAGCAAACAAGGGTGATTACGATGCAGATTTAAGTCTTTGCCTTCTTCATTGGTAAGAACTTCTAGAGATTTGGTCATCCTCCTCTTCCTGGTACAGGGAGGGAGACATCCTGACAAATGGAGATTTCCCTTACAGATGTAAATGTTTCTTACAATAGGGCAACGCCTACTCAGTTTTCAGAGCCCTTCCCAAGCCTACTGTTTCACAGAAAATAACGAGATTAAAACAATACGCTAAAAACATATTTTAGGGTGGCAAATTCTGTTCCCCTACAGTAAGTTCCTTTATCTCTGTGTGTCTCACCTTTCTCCCTGTGAAATGGACTAAGACTTCCTATCCCATATAACGTGCTTAGTAAAGTTCTCAGCACATGAGTACTCAGTAACTGTTAGCTTGTGTTAGCCTGGAGAAAGGAGAACAGTGGGCATCACTAAAGATGTCAACAATTGCCCAGGGGTTATGAAAAGAGCATGGAATCTGGAATGAGAAGATTTAGGTTAAAATCCCAGCAGTGCTTGGGGCTTCCCTGGTGGTGCAGTGGTTAGGAATCCACCTGCCAATGCAGGGGACACGGGTTTGAGCCCTGGTCCGGGAGGATCCCACATGCTGCGGAGCAACTGGGCCCGTGCGCCACAACTACTGGGTCTGTGCTCTGGAGCCCGCGGGCCACAACTACTGCAGCCCAGGCTCCTAGAGCCCCAGCTCCGCAACAAGAGAAGCCACCGCAATGAGAGGCCCGCGCACTGCAACGAGGAGTGGCTCCCGCTTGCCGCAACTAGAGAGGGCCCGCCCACAGCAGCAAAGACCCAACGCAGCCAAAAATAAATAAATAAATAAACTGTAAAAAAAAAATCCCAGCAGTGCCTCCTGGAACTCGGATTCAGGGCAGGTCAGCACATCTTTCTGAGCTGCCTTTTCTTTATCTGTAAAATGTTGTGAACACACAATGAGATGAGGTACACAAAAGCCCTTTGTAAATTGCTAAATGCTATTCAAATGTGAGTTGATTACTTGGGTCTCTTAACACGCTAGCATCCCATCCCCACCCCATGCCATCGCCACTCTGCAGCATCCCATGCCACACACATTGCTCCTACAACCGTACCCCCCACCCCTACACGTGCACACAAGATACTGGCAGCTTTAACAGTGACCTGCTATTGGGAGAATGTGCCCATCCATCTGGGACAATAGAGAACATCTTTATGGTCCCCAGGGTTCTGAAACCAAAAGACCAGCTCTTTGCAAAGCAGGAACCTGGGGCAGGAGAAAGATCACTTCATCGGCACTCACTTTCCCACTTCCTTTATTCATTGTAATTAGCCACACAGAGGCAACCTCCCGGGGAGAGCAGAGCCGTCAGCTTCCAGAACTGAACCCGGGAGCTTTGTCTTTCTGTTCCTCTCCACATAATACTGCTCTCTTGGCGGTCGCTATGCAAACACATCCCGCATTCATTTGCAAACTGGGGAATATTTCATATTTTGAGGTTCAGATAAATGTTCCAACTCCCCAAAAGAGACACAGGTTAGGATTTCTTTGCAAACAGTATCGTGTCAACCCTCCTAGTCTGGATCCTCAGTGATGCTATAGCCTGAGGGGTGACCACAATCTTGCTCTTCTCAGAGCCCTCACTAAAATAGATGCTTACCTGTGGAGAAGAGAATCTCAAAAATTGAAGGCATCTCTGGGGCCATCTGGTCCAACTATGGACCCAAAGGAGGAGCCACTATTTGGCCTCAGAGACAAGTGGGCTCTGCATCAAGGCCATCAGGGGACTGAAAAGCAGGGTGGCTTTTTATGGAGTATGGGCTTTGGAATCTGAATGTTTGGGCTTCCCCCTCCAGCTTTTCCAGGCACCAGCTCTATGCCTTTGGGAAAATCATTTGACCTCTTCGGGCCTCAGTTTCCTCGTTGATAAAAATCGTTCCTTCATTCATGCAAAAAATATTTATTGAACATTCACCATATGTCTGGCACTGTTCCAAACCCTGGGGTACAGCAGGGAACAGTGCAAAGTCCCTGCTCTCGTAGCATTTATATTATAATGATGGGAGATGGACAATAAACAAATAGGTGTATGTCAGATAAGGGTAAGTACTCTGAAGAGAGCAGAGCGGAATATAGGGGACAGTGGGGGATGGACTTTATGTTGGGTGGTCAGAGAAAGCCTCTAAGATAAAAGGAAAGGTAGGGGCTTCCCTGGTGGCACAGTGGTTGAGAATCTGCCTGCTAATGCAGGGGACACGGGCTCGAGCCCTGGTCTGGGAAGATCCCACATGCCGCGGAACAACTAGGCCTGTGAGCCACAACTACTGAGCCTGCGCGTCTGGAGCCTGTGCTCCGCAACAAGAGAGGCCGCGATAGTGAGAGGCCCGCGCACCGCGATTAAGAGTGGCCCCTGCTTGCCGCAACTAGAGAAAGCCCTAACACAGAAACGAAGACCCAACACAGCAATCAATCCATCAATCAATCAATAAATCTTTAAAAAAAAAAAAAAAAAAGGAAAGGTAAACTTGGAAAAAGAATATTCTAGGCACAGGGAACAGCAGCTGCAAAGCCCTGAGGCAAGAAATGAGTTTAGAGGGTTCAAAGCCCCCAGCAAGGGGTCTGTCCAGGGGGAGTAGAGAAAGGTGGTAGGAAATCCTATTAGAAAGAAAGGTGGGGTTGAACAGATCCTGTGAGGACTTGTAGGCCATTAAAAGGACTTTGGAAATTATTCTGAGATGGGAAAATGTAGTAAGTCAAGCCATATGAAATTGCTGTTTTTGTAGATCAGAAATGGTCGAACATTAGCAATGTTATATGGTTCAACCTAATAGATGTAAACATGAAGTATTGTTAATTTATTATTACTACTTTAAAAAAAAAAAAACAGGATTTTCTATTATTTTGGCAAGATTAATTGGAAGACATTTCTTCCTTCTACTGAGCATGAATCTGCCTCCTTGCAATTTTCTCCCAATGGCTATAGTTCTGCCTTCAGGGCAATGCTGTCAGTAGTCGCCACCCCCTTTTCCCAAACGACACTTTTGATGTTGAAACGTAGTTATCATGATGTCATGTCTCTTCTGAGATGCCTCTTTTCTGAGTTAAATGCTTCTTGATTCTTCAGACCATTTCTCTTATGATATGGTTTCCTGTCTCTTCCACATCTTGCCTTCTGAGTGAGTTCTGAACAACGGGTAGGAAACAACCTTCCCCATTGCACCCCACTAGTCTGAGGGAGCGTTCTCCACCTCAACCCAGTAGGGTTCTCTGCGTTCCTTCACCTCCTAACCATCAATAAGTACAGACACTGTCTTCTGGCTCTTCTTCAAGAGGGAGTGGGGGTCCCTTGATCTTCCAATGGCCCTGAGAACCATTCCCTCCACTGCCGTGAGAGATAGTGCCAGATTCTCAGACAAAAATCCCTAGGAGATGGAATAAGAGGGGTTCCCACGTCCAGCAGCTCAGCCATCGCCATATCTGGCACCTCAACCTAGGTTCTTTGGTGTCCCAAGACTTGGAGTGCTCTGTGTGGTGGGCCTACTTGGAATTGTTTAATGGCTGGCATCACAATGTCCCAGACCTGGCTTGCAGGATCTAGATCTGTCAACTGTACAGTTTGAGAATCAGGAGATATGGATTCTAGTCCACGCTCCATTTATTAACCATGTGACCTTGGACAAGTTACTGAAACTTTCTGAGTCTCAGTTTTCTAATCCATAAAATGGACATAATAATGCTACTGCATCAGCCGAGGGAAGAGCTGGCACAATTGGATATTAAATGAGCATGTTTCCCCAAACCCATCACAACACATGGCCTCCACTGCTATCCTCTAGCCCAATGGTCCTTCGGCACTGCCCAGACTCTTGCAGTGGCTAAGTGGTCTCTCTGCCTCCATTCTCTGTGCCCCTAGAGTCTGTTCTCCACAGCGAGGCATTGATAGTGATTCCCTAAGGAATTGTTACCCTACTTGGGGAAAAAAAAGAATCTCTTCTTAGTTTCACCATCAATACTGTAAAATTAGACTTTAACTAAAATAACACAACCTGAGTAATCCTTTTAAAATGTAAATCACATCACTTCACTCCTTTGCTCCATGCCTTAGGGCTTCCTATTCCACTTAGAATAAAATCCACACTCCTTTCATTTCCAACAGGCCCTACCTTAGCTGGCCCCTGCCCGCCTCCCTCCTCACTTTGTCACTTACCATTCTAGTTCCACTGACCTTGCTCTCTTGCTCCCTGGACCCCTTTCTTCAATGAAACTACCTGAAGTTTGGGGGGTGCTTAGGATAGGGAAGAAGCTAGCATTTATTAAGTAAATGTGCCAAGCACTTTCATAAATGTGATTATGTACAACGTTCAGAAGAATGGGCCTCTGAAGCTAGGCCTTAAAGGGAATTCCCCTATCTTCCATCTCAATACCCAGTGGGACAGCTCAGAAGAGCTCAGCAAATAAACCCAAGAAACTTCTGGCCTCAGAGCCCCCAGGCCTCCAGCTCTCTCCTTCTAATTAAACCAAAGGGTTATTAACAGTATCTTCACTTATTAAAATAATTTTTTTGGATGCCTGTCCCTTTGGTCTCTCTGCATGTCAGAGAAAGGAGCTGGAATCTCAGATCCTCCTTTGAAAGGGCAGACCCTCACTAGGGTAGGAAAAGAGAGACAAACCTCATTGTTCAAGAATTGCCCCTTCCTTATGGGAGGACACAGCACCTCCAGCACTGGACATAGGTTTCTCTTGGATTTAAAAACTCCATTGGGGGAAGAAAAAACCTCAGGGCAAATGTAGAAACATTGGGAATTCTGGTCGATTGAGGGCAAAAAGCCTAATATTTGAGTTCAGGCCTGTGGGCTAGCTGTGCAGCTCTGAATCAGGGAGCTGGAGTCTGTCAGTGACAATGAACTCCCTGAGGGCAGGGAAACACCTTCACACTTTTTATCTGTCACACTTTTTATCTGTCAAAAATCAGGGAACTTACGCAACCAGAATGGCATTTTTACAAGGCAGGGAATTGCACCACTGATCTCTGAGTTTCCTTCTAAGCACTAACAACCAGGATTCCATGATTTTGGTGTCTTCTATGGATGGATACCAACCTGGTGGCAATGAAGCAACTCAGATTTTCAGAGCAGTACATTTACAAATGCTCCTCACCAATTTTCCATTCAGAACCCTTGGCTTCTGTATAATATTTATGGCAAACCAGTGGCAAGAGGAAGGATTGAAGTTTTTGACCCTAAGGCTTTCCCACCACAGCTTGTTTCCTTCATACTTGGCATGGACTCAGTGCAACATCTCTGACTCCTTCCGGGACTCCATAATCACAGCAAAGAAAAGAAAGAAAGAAAAAAAAAGACTCAACTCACTCCTATTTAAAGACTCAAACCAGGAGTTATCTTTTCAGGGAAGACTTACACCCCCATGTCAAATTAAGTGACCCTTTTTTGTCATCCCATAGCACCCTATTCTAGCCCCCCCTCATTTGTGCTTCTGTCATGTTTTTATACCCAGCACAGCTTACCAAGGTATTGACACTTTAAAAAGGAATTGTGGTGCCAGCCGTAAAAAAATACTTCTTTCTTTCCACAATATGGTGCCCTCCAGCTAATACCCAATCTCTCTCCTTCCATTCCCAGCCAAGTTTCTGGAAATCCATTGTCTGTGCTTCCTCGTTTTTATCACTTCCCCACCTGAACACACTACAGTCTATCTTCTGATCCTGCCAAACCTTCCAAACAGATCTTGCTCTAGTCATCAAATCCAATAGTCGCTTTTCAGTTATTTTCTTCTGTTATAGGATCATTTTTAAACAAAGGTTAAATCATGATTTGCATACAAATATAAAATGAATGTGTCAAAAAGTGTATTTAATCCATTAATTAACGAGAGATCCAGTAAAATGTTGTAACTGATTCAAAGGATAATTCAAAGTACCACACTCAGATAGGTAAACCAGGAATTCTGAAATGAATTTTTTTTTTAATTTATTTATTTTTGGCTGTGTGGGGTCTTCGTTGCTGCGCGCGGGTTTTCTCTAGTTGTGGCGAGTGGGGGCTACTCTTCATTGCGGTGAGCAGGTTTCTCATTGTGGTGGCTTCTCTTCTTGCAGAGCATGGGCTCTAGGTATGGGAGCTTCAGTAGTTGTGGCACGTGGGCTCAGTAGTTGTGGCTCGTGGGCTCTAGAGCACAGGCTCAGTAGTTGTGGTGCATGGGCTTAGTTGCTCCGTGGCATGTGGGATCTTCCCAGACCAGGGATCGAACCTGTGTCCCCTGCATTGGCAGGCGGATTCTTAACCACTGCACCACCAGGGAAACCCACTGAAATGAGTTTTTCTCCACGAGGCACTAATCAGTTGCACTCTACCATACACAACTGATTTTCATTTCTATGGACAAGAAACATTTGCATTACCAGTTTTCTACAAATTAGAGGGTTGTAAAATAGCTGATAGACAATGAAAAGCAGAGATAACCTTGATGGGGAAGTTAGACAGGACATCCAATAACCTTTTTTTGTGCCTTTTAAAGTGTTTCCTGATACTTCCTTGTCCTGTCTGTAACATTTCGCACTAATGGCCATGCCTAAGACTCTCCGTTTTGCTCTGTGGTGTCACCTCGAATTTCCCCCCACCTCTCTGACTACCCCTTCTCTGCTGAAGTGGGCTCCTCTTCCTCTATTGGTCCCTTAAATGCAGGTAGTATCCAGTGTTTTGTCCTGGATCTTCTTCTCCCTTCCCCCTCTACCCACACTTTTGAAGGTAATGTTATCTATTCTTTTGTCTTTAAGCCACCAAGGCTACGCTGATGACTCTCAAACCTCTATCTCCAGCATAGCTTCCTTCAGAGTTGCAGACCCTACATTTTCTTAATATCCCCCCAGCACCTCAAATACAACATGATCTACCTATGAAACCTACCTTTTCTTCCTTGAATGGGGTCACCTTTTACCCAGCTGCTTAATCTAAAACCTTGGGAGCCAGGCTTGTCTTTTGCCCCTTCCTCATGCCTTATATCCAATCAGTCACCAAGACCTGCTGAGTCTGCTTCCTTGCTCATGCTCCAGCCTTGCCGCTCTTCCCCATTTCCATTATGCCTGCCTTAGTTCAGACTTTCTTCACTTCTTGTCCAGATGAATATAAGAGCCTCCTATCCAATCTTTCTGTCTCCAGCCTGACCCTATCTAATCCATACTTGACTCGGCTGCTGAAATAATCCTTCTAAAATGAAAATCTGATGTGATACTCTCATCCCTGCAATCATTCCATGGCTCCCTGTCAAGGTCAGGACAAAATTAAGCCCATTAACAAGTCAGTCGAGGGCTTCCATGAGCTGACCCCCTCTGTCCAGCCTTGTGTCTTGTTGAGTCCCTTCCTAGGGTTTAAGGAGACCACTTGTGAGTCTACTTACAGTTCCCCATCATGTGGGCCATGCCATTTCCTGCCTCCTTGGAATGGGTTCTCTCCTTGAAATACTTGTCCATCCCCTTTCACCTTTTCCTAGCTAACTCCTGAGCTTTGCCTCCTGCCTGGAGATTTTCTTACCTCCTGCCCATGTCTGGATTATGGGCTCCTCCTAGGTGCTCCTTTCCTGTGTCCCCATCCCTGGACCCAGGGTCACAGACAAGTTTGTGATTGTTGGCCTAACTCAGGAGAAACTCTGGCTCCCCTGCTTTTCTCTTTCTATGTACTTAGCACACAGGGTCGTCACTGTTTATTTGCATGGCTTCCTCATGAGTCAGGGACTGGGCTCCACATGCACCCTTTTCCCTCCTCAATGTCTTCTTCCTACACAGTTCCTGACGATGGCTTATCTCCCCTGGGGAGGTTTTGAAACCATGTAACTCAGATTGGGACTTGAACCCCCAGTCTTTTAACTGAGATCACACACCTGGTCTCAGGACTTAATGAAGCTCCGGTTCTTGATGTCTCATCGAAGAAAGAACTCAGTGAGACAAAGTGATAGGTAAGAAGTGGATTTATTTAGAGAGAAGCACACTCCACAGACAGAGTGTGGGCCATCTCAGAAGGTGAGAGGGCTTGGGAGAAACTCACTCCATAGACAGAGTGTGGGTCATCTCAGAAGGCGAGAAGCCCTGAAATATGGCATGGTTAGTTTTTATGGACTGGGTAATTTCCTAGGCTAATGAGTGGGAGGATTATTCCAACTATTTCGAGGAAGTGGTGGAGACTTCCAGGAATTGGGCCACTGCCCACTTTTTGATCTTTGATGGTCCTCCTCAGAACTGTCATGGTGCTGGTGGGTGTGTCACTTAGCATGCTAATGTATTACATTAATACATTAATGAGCATATAATGAGGCTCCAGGTCCACTGCAAGTCAAATTTTCCATCATCTTGGACCTAGTTGGTTCCAACCAGTTTTTGTCATGTCCTATGGCTATGCAGTTTTCCCAAAGGTTGTACCCTGCCCCCTTCCCTCCTGTTTCAGCTTCACCTAATATATAGCATCTATATATAGCCCCTCTGCCCTATATAGAATCTCAGATAGGGCAGAACAGGAATCGCAGGAAGCCAATAGTAAGGGGAGGAGAAGAACCTGTGATTAATTGATCTGGACCTCTAGTTTCGTTTTTTACACTCATTCATTCTTTCATTCAATGACTCAGTACTGGACACTGTGCTAAGTCTCTGCGGTATGGAGATAAGTAAATAATGCTTTCTGTCCTTCAGAAATGTGCAGTCCTTGGGGCTTCCCTGGTGGCACAGTGGTTAAGAATGCACCTGCCAATGCAGGGGACACAGGTTTGATCCCTGGTCTGGGAAGATCCCACATGCCGCGAAGCAACTACGCCCGTGCGCCACAACTATTGAGCCTGCGCTCTAGAGCCCCCGAGCCACAACTACTGAATCCAGAACGCCTAGAGCTAGTGCTCCGCAACAAGAGAAGCCACTGCAATCAGAAGCCCGTGCACTGCAAGGAAGAGCAGCCCCAGCTCGCAGCAACTAGAGAAAGCCCTCGCGCGGCAACGAACACCCAACGGAGCCAAAAATAATAAATAAATAAAATAAATAAATTTATAAAAAGAAAAAAAAAGAAATGTGCAGTCCAATAACAGAGACCTACCTGTATGCAAATAAATGTAATATGTGATGTAACTGCTAAATACTAGGAATCTGAACACAGTGCCACCTTAGCAGAAAGAGAAAGCCATTGCTTGTAACTGTTGGGGGTTCCGAGCGAGAACTGCTGCCCTCTGAGCAGGGACTTGAAGGATGAGAAAGACAGGCTAGTTTTTCACAGGAAGAAAGGCATTCCAGGCAGAAGCAAGTGGCCCAACAAAGACGCGGAGCTCTAGGTATGGTTTTCCTGGGATCAGCCAACAGTCACAAACTTGTCTGTGGACTGGATGCAGGATGGGCATACGGGGGGCAACCCGGTATTTAAAGAGTTTTGAGATTCTCCCGGACCTATCCCCCCGCGCCCTTGACCCCTCGGGCACCCGGTGCAGCCACCCACGCCCGGGCAGGGTCTCCAGGTTCCGGGGGCGCCTGGCGCCGGCGGCACTGCGGACCCGGTGGCCGCAGCGGCGCTGCCTCTGCCCGCCGGCAGCCGCGGCCTCCTCCGCGCGCCTCTCCACGCCTGGTTTATTATGCACGAGGCAGGCAATTTGCCTTCCGCCCCGGGGACCCATCTCGGAGACAAGAAGGTAGTTTGTTCTCTGTAATGGCTTCTGCTGGAGTGTGGCGGGGCCGAGGCGCGAGCGGGGAGCCGGAGCAGGGCGGGCGGGGAGCGGGGAGTGGGGAGCGCGATGCGCGGAGCGCCCCCCAGCGGCCGTCTGGAGCCCGAAGCCGGCGCACAGGAGGCTGACTCCTTTTCTCTACCCTTCTTTCTGCTGCCCTCTTTGCTTCTTAAGCGGTTTCCTTTGTTTCTCCCATTTCCCCCTGTCTTTCGGCTTCATATTCCTTGAGCCTTAGTGTTTCCTTCCCCCTCCCTCGTTTCCTCCCCATCACGCTCTTCTTTGTGCGGAGACCGGGGGTGAGAGGGGCAGGAGGGATACAGGGATGATTAAAACAGCCAAGTCTCCCAGCATGGAACGCAGCCTCGCCAGGAAGTTTGTCTCACTCCCTTCCCATTCGAGGCCATCTCTGCCTCTCTTTTTCCCTTTAGCATACTCCTTACCAGTTTCTTAGCCAACCCTAACCTCTGTCCCTATGCCCACGGGAAGACACCCCCAGCACCCTGCCCATCATATCCAGGTGGTGAAAATCAAGACTGACCCCAAGAATGAGCACCCATTTCTCCTGAGGTGTTGCCCATTGCCTCCGCATTCACCAGAGGTGTTTCCTTCCTGAAGCCTAAAGTCTCCCAGGAGAGAGAGAGAGAGAGAGAGGGAGAGGGAGAGGGAGAGAGAGATTGAAATCCAGTGACTGGCAGGCTGGCACCTCCTGGGATGATCTCTTCCCGGTGAGGGGTGACTAAATCAGCCAGTTGACCATCTTCTCAGCTGTAAGTTTCTTCCACAAGGCTCAGGAAGAAGCTGGAAGCTGTCTGTCCCAGGGGTCCCCATGAGGAATTATTCCCCGATTTCATCACCTCCAACCCCTTACCTGAGCCATCAACACCACCAGGTCAGGCAGTGGAACTTGTGTCCATGCAGACATCTGCATAGCAGGATGTGAACACTGAGCGAACAGTGAGTGCATGCTATTTACATTCAGGTGGACGAGCTGTGTGCTCCTAATGGCTTACCTCCCCTCTGAATCTCAGTTCTCTCATCTGTAAAATAAGGAGGTTGCATTGGATGGAGTCAGAGATCTACAAACTGTGCTAATCCATGACTCTATGTTAGGGGTAGAGACTATCTCAGAATATCCCAGGCAGGGGAATGTCCTCTGTGCTCATGGATTCAGAAAGTTTCCCTGTGCAAGGGGAGTCCCTGAGTCATCTGAACGAGTGGAAGGGAGTGGCGGGGTAGGCTGGGGCACGGAAGGAGGAGCAGGAGTGATCTGGGGCAGACGTGTGTCTGAAAGAAGCAGGGGAAGAGGGGCTGAGCTGGGTTACAAGTGTAGCCACAGGGAGAGAGTGTGGGGACTGGGATGGTTGGAAAGTAAAGGGGTGGAGGGTTGAAGCCCAGAGCTTGAGGACACCTCAGGTGATGTTCTCAGTGTGGAGGAAGTCGAAAGGCTCCTGGGGAACAAGGAGGGAGTGGCAGGAGGGGACAGAAGGGCCCCAGCAGGCTGGGAAGAAGAAACCAAAGAGGTGCCCAGGCCAGGAACTGAGCAGGGACAGTGGTCCAGGAGCCTGAAGGACATGTGGCTTGGAGAGTGAGGGGGAGCTGTGTGGTGGAGGACCTGGACCTTCCTGCTGAATCTCCTCCAAGCCTGTTGTCATCTGAGGACCCTGTCCCCTGAGGTTTGCTGGACTTCCCAACAATGCAGGGGCACCTCCTCCAAAGAACGTGAGGGTTTGTGCTCAAGGCATCGCCTCCTCCTTCTCAGGAAAGGATAAGTGGCTTGTAACTGAAAGGCAGGAAGACCCTGGGCATGTGTGTTTGTGTGGGGGGCCAGTGTGTGCACAGGGGAGCCTGTGTTGGGGATGGGGATGTGCGTGTGGACTGGGGTGTGCCGGGACTGGGGGAGGGGACTGTGCAGGAATGGGGCTGCTGCTGGGGCTGCGTGGGACTTGGGAGCACCTGCCAGAGTCCAGCCACAGCTCTGGGGAAAGAGGGAGGAGTCAAGGGAGGGCTGAGAACCAGGGAGAAGAGCCCGCCCAGGCTGCAGTGGCATGGCGAGAGAATGAATGGGCCTGACCAGGATGAGGAACCTTTCCTCAGTTACAGATCTTATGAAGGAGAACAAAGGAGCAGGGGGGAGGCACAGCACGGAGGGAGAGAGATGCCAAATGGAGGAGGAGGACGGAAGAGGGAGGGCAAGTAGGAGAATGACAGAGCCCAGTGGAGATTGATCCAGGAAAGAGAGGCCCGTTCAGCTCAGTAATACTTGTGTACTTGCTCTGGGCACTGTGGGGAAGAAAGAGGCAGTTCTGGCCTTTAGGGGAGGGAAGCAGATGCAACCACAGGTAATTCCTGAGATGGGGGGGGGGGGAGGGGAAGCTGCTATTCTCACCTGGGGTTTCAGAAGAGGCTACAGGAAAGAATGAGCAAGAGACTGAGATATACTATATAGATACAGTGAGAGGAGGAGTGTGGCAGGTAGCAATCTGTTTTGAGGGGCCGAGGCCGAGCTCAGTGCTAAAGAACGTGGCCCAGGAGAGAATTATTGGTCACGGAAGCCTCCTCACTAGGGCTCTCCCTGCCCCTCAGCGGAGGAAGTCAGTCACTCTGCCTTGGTGGGCCGACCAGAGGACGCTCACATATTCTGCTCTGCTCTTTGGTGATACAGACCAAACTATGTCACACCCAGTGCCACACCTTCCATTGGTGCTCAACAGATGCTCCATGAATAAATAACTGAACCAAGCAGCGTGCCTTGCACCAAGCAAGACCCCTCCAAGGAAGACAATATTTTTTTCAATTTTATTGACGAGGGAGTCAAGGCTCTTCCTCAGCTTTGGGAAGAGAATTTAAAACTAAATTCGTAGTTTCCCTGGGCTTGAGCAGTCTGTTTTTCTTTCTTTAAAAAAAAAAGAAAGGAAAGAAAAGCTTAACATGATCATAGGTTTGATTTATGAGCTTCCATCCTGGTCAACATAAAATAATTATAAATTCAAGATTACAGTGAAAATCACTACCATGTTAATTTTTTGAAAAAAGTGTAGGAAGTTCGTAGGCTATATACATTGTCTTCCACGTTTTCTCCTGTGAATGTTAAAAAAAAAAAATCCGGGACCTCCTTGGTGGCGCAGTGGTTAAGAGTCCGCCTGCCAATGCAGGAGACACAGGTTCGATCCCTGGTCTGGGAAGATCCCACATGCCGCGGAGCAACTAAGCCCGTGCGCCACAACTATTGAGCCTGCGCTCTAGAGCCCGCGAGCCACAACTACTGAAGCCCGTGTGCCTAGAGCCCGTGCACCGCAAGAAGGGAAGCCACCGCAGTGAGAAGCCCGCGCACCTCAATGAAGAGTAGCCCCCGCTCGCGGCAACTAGAGGAAGCCCGGCAACTAGAGGAAGCCCGTGTG
Source organism: Balaenoptera borealis (assembly GCF_965194805.1). Classification (NCBI taxonomy): domain Eukaryota; kingdom Metazoa; phylum Chordata; class Mammalia; order Artiodactyla; family Balaenopteridae; genus Balaenoptera; species Balaenoptera borealis. Next base: position 79,641,265 of record NC_138860.1, on the reverse strand, counting down.
CAGCAACGAAGACCCAACACATCCTTAAATAAATAAATTAAAAAAAAAAAAAATCCTGTCATGCAATAGAAACGGTTTTAATTGGAAGGGGAAGGAAAAAGGGGAAGATAGTGGGAGTGGGAGTGGGGAGAATGCGGGCAGGAACCTGGGAGATGCGGAGACACCCCCGTGAGAAACTGGAATTCTCATCAGCTCCCAGAACGGAACCAGGGGAGCCAGATGAGGCCCCTCCAGGCTGTGGGCGTCTTCTCCTCCAGGGGGCGCAGCAGAGCACCCTGTGCCTGGTCCGCACGGCCCCTGGGGGTCTGACCTGTGGCTTCCCATAGAGCAACTAGCTTTGGACCAGGCACCGGGAGGGCACTGACTCTCCCTGCGTCTGCCATCGTCTAAGAGAGCCACAACACAGTCCAGAAAAGCCTTTGCGCTTCAGCCAGAGCCCGCCGCAGTCCCTCCTGGCTCCACTGTCCTCCCAGCTGTGGATGAGTAATGGGGCAGCCGGGCTCAGCATCACCCCCTCCCACTCCTCCATGCACCCCTGCACCCTCCTCCCCTCCACCATACGCAGAGTCTGGAGACCCTTACCGGGAGAAGGGTAAGGCAGGGCACAATTTGTCTTTCTGTAATTATCTGTCAGGTACAGCTTGTGAAGCGTCAGCCACCTTCCCCCAACCGTGCAATAAAATAAATTACATACACACGGAGACACGGATGGCACGATCTTGCCCTCCGCCCCCAGTGGGCTCAGCTCTGGGAGAAAAGCTCTGCTCAGGCGAGTCCAGGACTGCTGATACCCGCACTGCGGCCCCGGCCGGCCGGACGCCCATCCTCCCTCCTCCCGGCCCTGACACGTTAGCTTTCATCTTTCAGCCTGAGTTCCTTGCTGGCGAGAAGGGGGAGATCCATTTGGCCTCTAAGAAGTCGTGGTTGCCGAGAAAGAAAGAAAAACACATTTTTGGCCATTTCTGATGAGAGGAGTTGGAGGTGGGAGAGAGGCCTTAAGGTTGCCTGTAATTTCTAAAATGGACTGTAAGGCAAGCACAGTGCAGTGACTGAGTCTCTTCTCTGTAACAGTGATGGCAGCCACTGTACGTAGGGCCATTGGACCCAGGCACCACGCTAAGCTCTTTACACACGTTGTTTCATGGAACTCCACAAGGAAACCCCGTGGAACAGGGGTTTTTATCTGCACTGTGGAGATGAGGACTCGGAGACTCAGAGAAGTCGAGCGATCTGCCCTCAGTCACACAGCTGGTTGTGCCTGACTTGAGGCCCGGCTCTTCACTGTTATGGGGTGGGGCTCCGTGGAGCTCTAGCTCTTGAAGGCAGAGGAGCAGGGGGTGGGCTCTTGTTACTTCCTCTTTAAAATATGCATAATATGATCATCTTCTCTGAATCCCTGTGACAGTTAAAGATAGCAAGTCTTGGTATTTGTAGGGGCTGGAGAAACGAGGTACCTCACCCTCTGCCCTCTCTTCAGTGTCCCTCCATACGCAGGGAGCTCGGTGCTGTGAGCCTGGTTGGACACAGACATCCTTGAGGACTCAGAGGAACATTTTGGGTCAGGGGTCCTGATCCTTTCTGTGCGCAGGACCCCTCTGGCAGTTTGGTGAAGTCTTTGGGCCCCTCCTCACAATGTTCCCAAATGCATATGCTGAAATATGTAGGATTACAAAGGAAGCCAATTATACTGAAATACTGTTATTGAAAGAGTCAAAAAAACTAAATTTGTGACATAGTAATCTACCACCTACTTTAACAATGCATTCAATAACCAGATCTAGCAGCAGATCTAATAACTACCATAATTTCCAGGTGGTGATGAGTGTAAATGATATTTCAAGAGATCTGCGGGGGCTTCCCTGGTGGTGCAGTGGTTGAGAGTCCGCCTGCCAATGCAGGGGACACAGGTTTGAGCCCTGGTCTGGGAAGATCCCACATGCCACGGAGCAACTAGGCCCGTAAGCCACAACTACTGAGCCTGCACGTCTGGAGCCTGTGCTCCGCCACAAGAGAGGCCGCGACAGTGAGAGGCCCGCGCACCACGATGAAGAGTGGCCCCCGCTTGCCGCAACTAGGAGAAGCCCTCACATAGAAAAAGAAGACCCAACACAGCCAAAAATAAATAAAACAAAAACAAAAACAAAAACCAGATCTGCGGCAACTGATAGAATATGAAAGCATCTTGATTTCTGTTAGTGACAGAAACACAGGTATTGCTAACCTTACTGGGGCTTGTAGAGGAATACTAAATTCACTTAGCGGTTCGTGACAATGTATCTTTTCCCCCAATTCAAGTTCCCAGACCCCCCCATAAATCTAACCATGGATTCCAAGTTAAGAGTGGTAGCAATTGGCTGACGTACATGTTAGTATGGATTAAAAGTGCAATTTAGGGGTAGACAACTAGGGAGATCAAATAAAACCTTCCTTCAGACAGAGAGGTTTGACAGTACTTGGGCCTTCCTTTGGCTTGGGTCATCCAGGACTTTCTGGAATATTCCAGGTGTGTCTATGAATGAAGCAACCAAGGACCAGTGTGTTTCAGGGACCTGCCTGAGAGCCCTAAGGAGTGAGCCACGGAAGTTAGCTCAAACTCTTCAGTGCCCCTGACTCTGCTCCTAGGCGGTCTCCACCTCACCGTGGCCCCTTTTTCCTCTGCCCTCTGCCGTTGAGGTAAACACAGCTCCCCTCTGTTGGGCTCTGCTCCCCTCACCCCTTGGCCCTGCACTGTACCCTCAGCTACCACGTGGTTCACTGCTGCACAGCTGTGAGGAAACGGGAGGGTCTGGGCTGGGTGGCAGGAGGGAGCTGGGCTCAGAGCAGTGGTGCCAGCTCCTTCAAGCTGAAGAAAAAGGCCACTTTGCCATTCAGGTGGGACCAGAAAAAGCAGCTGGCATTTACTGGAGGGTGAGGAAGTGGGGGCTGGGAGCCCTCAGGCTGGATAAATGGGGCCATGCAAGGCCTTTGGCGATGAAGCTGCCCACATAACATCCTTGGGACTTGAAACGGAGGGGATTCCTTCACCGCCCCAGTCTCCTGGGGCTGCACCATGGAAAGAATGCAAACCTTGGATTCAGAGCGTCTGGCTGTACCCCTGACTTGCCATGAGACCTTGAGCAAATTACTTCACTTCTTTGTGCCTGTTTTCTCAACTGTGAACGAAGACTAATGAGAGCGTCTTCCTCTCCGTTCTCAGGAGGAGGTGGGGCGGTGGGGGGAGAATGTAAGGCAAAACTGCTTTGTAATCTCTAAAGTGTTTTATCGGTGTTAATTATTATTAACGGGAAAGTACTCTTCTTCCCAGGTCATATTTGTATGGTTGTCTTCTAGAGCCATCTTATTTGGATGGAGCTTTAATTAAATCAGCAGCCCCAGAAAACTCTAAGGAACTTGATCTTGCTCAGTCACTGGGCCTTTCTGACCCAAACCAGGAATATATATTTTTGGGGCACACATTTAAAAAGATTTACATATCTCTATTTGTATATATCACAGGATTTACCTATTTGGCTTTTCCTGTCTAAGATACATTATTAAAGGGCTTACAGCACCTCAGACTTCACAACGATTCTTTACATCTTTCTCCTTAGAGCCTCATAATCTTATGAGATGGGTATATTTTTTTCAACTTTACCGATGAGGAAACTGAGGTTTACTTATACAAGGATTTAGTGGCTGAGTGCGTCCAGGAATCCATCTTATAACTCCTTCCAGCATTTGCTTTCATTGTCATTGAGACAAACTCATTGGAGGGTGGAGACAGCAGTGATAAAAAGGGCCTGGGGAGGTAATACAACGTTGAAATCCTTACTCAAAGGAAAACTGGTAACTGGCACTCTTCACGGTTGTTTCTCCTATTCTTGGTTTATCATTCTTGTTGCCAGGTCGGTCGGCTGCCCTTACTTACTCGTTGATGGGGAATGTCACGGAGGCTTCAGTGAGACACTCTCTGAAGTGACTTTTTCTGTTCTTGAAGCGCCAAGCTTATTTTTTGTCTTGAGCTGGCAGTGCTGTTCTACTTGTGGGGGCATGCTCCCCTCAAGTGGTGACAGTGGTGAACTACAAGTGCACAAACGTTTCTGCGCCCTCACAGTGGCACAAGGCAATGTAGTAGAATTGTCACTCTGGTTGGTGACCTTGATGCGGGGATCTGCCTCAGGCACAGATGGGGACTTTGTGCATGCAGACATTGGCTTCCAGCAGCAAAGCATCCTCATACTACACAATGCTTCATCCCCCAGACCCCAGACTTTTGGCTCTCTGAACCCCTAGAGAAAGCCAAGAACAGCCCTGAGGTGAGGCTGGAGAGGCCATTGTTCAAGAAACACAATACCGTGAAATCTTGAGCAGGCATTTTGCATTTTATCTGAAGTACCTTTTTTTTTAAGTCTCAGACTATCCTGTGAGATGTTATATGCCCATTTTGCAGATAAGGAAATGGAGACCTAGAGAGCTTAAATCACTGTTTCTCAAACTTTTTAGTTTCATTATTCTGTTACACTCTTAAGAAGTATGGAGGGGACTTCCCTGGTGGCGCATTGGCTAGGACTCTGCTCTCCCAATGCAGGGGGCCTGGGTTTGATCCCTGGTCAGGGAACTAGATCCCACGTGCATGCCGCAACTAAGAGTTCGCATGCCACAACTAAGGAGCCAGCTTGCTGCAACTAAGGAGCCCGTGTGCTGCAACTAAGGAGCTGGTGAGCTACAACTAAGGAGCCCTGGAGCCACAACTAAGGAGTCCGCCTACTACAACTAAGACCTGGTGCAACCAAATATTTAAAAAAAAAAAAAAGTTTGGAGAACTTGAAGGAGCTTTTCTTTATGTGGGTTATATTATCCATGTTTACCATATTAGAAATTAACACTGAACTTTAAAAAGAACCTATTAATTCATAAAAATAACAATAATAAACTTATTTTTGAAAGAAGGAAGAATAGCATTGTTTCATATTTTTGCAAATCTCTTTAACACTTGACTTATTAGGAGACATGTCATGTAACCTCTCAAAAATTCATGAGGGAATGAGAGTGAAAAAGGAAAGTAATAATTTACTGTTTTTATGAAAATAGTTTCAATCTCGCGGATGCCCAGAAAGGGTCTTGGGGGACCCCCAGGGATCCCAGGACCATACTTTAAGAGCCACTGGCTTAAATAATTTGCCTGCGGGTGCATAGCTAGTGTGAAGTGGCGCAGCTAGGATTTCACACCGGGCTTGTCTGCTCTCACAGTACATCCTCTGGCCAATCTTTCACACTCACTGCCTCCCTCATTTACCTTTGGGCACCAGGGGCCTCCTCTGTAAAAGAAAGTGGGATTCTGGATGGCCTAAGGCCCTTCTGGGGCTGACGCTTCATGATTCTGTCTGGACCGTGGCAGCTCTGGGCAGCTCTGATTCGCAGGCTGCTGCCAGCTTAGGGAATCCACAGTGTTTGAGATTCAGTGGACTGGAACAGTTAGAGCATCTAAAGGAACCGAGAAAGACCAGTGGGGGTCTCCTCACATCCTCTTGAGAAGACAGCTCTGTGAGTCTAAACTTTTCCGAGGATACAGATGTCTCACCCCACCCCCAGCTTGTGGCATCATCCGTTTCAGCCCCTGACACAGTCACTCAGCCCTCAGGGCCAGGAGAATGGGTATGGGCAGAGGTCCCCATCCCTTTGGCCTGTTTTTAGACAAAAGTTTTGAGGATGCACTCCTCTGAATTCCACTCACCCTCCTTCTTCATACCCCGCCTTAAAAAACGATTGAGCAGAGAAAGGTTTACGAATGGACATTTCAAGTGGAAGGAATAGAATGGGCAAAGTCACGGAAACAGTAAATTATCAGGAACTTTGGTAAGTTTGTTATTCAACTGGCATTTTAACTGGTCTTCTGACTCAGTCTCTCCCTTCTCCCATTTGTCTTACACATTGACTATACCCGATTAATCTTGTTTAATGTTTATTTCACTTGTCACTCCCCTCGTCAGAAACCTTCCCTGGGTCCCTCTTAGTTGAAATCTATCACCCTCATCTGGCATTCAAGGCCCTTTCCCATTGGCTAGTACTCTTTTCTTGACCTGATTTCCCATTGTTTCCCTACATGCATCATGTGGCTGGCTCACTGTCCCGTATGTGTCACATGCTCCCTCCCACTCCTAAATCCAAGCCATATATTTTCCTAATATTTCCCCTGTTTCAGGAAGCACCCCCCCACCCCATCGAGCTAGCCCACAGGGGCTCCCCAGGTGTCAGAATGCATAGAGCATTCCATTAGTATCCACCCTTGGCCTTTCTCAGAAACCACCTGGCACTGAGATTGGGGAAGCCCTCAGCCACATCTGGCCCAGAAGCTTCTTGAAAAAGGGAGCAGCATCTTATCCTTTTCCACTGCCTTTTCCCTTTGGTCCCCATTACCCACTGGATGTGTTATGGTGGTTGGTACTTGTTGGTTTCATCCCTACAAGTGCAGGACATGGAGCTGCAGACAGACCTCTCTGAAGGTTCTGGGGAGAAAACAGAGGAGGAGGCAACACAGGAGAATGCAGGGCACAATACTAACCCGGGCTAATGGCATTTTAGAGCCAAGAGACTTCTGATAGGGAAAGAAGAGCTGCCTCAAAGCAGGAGATGTCTTACTCCTCCGTGAACACAGGAGGCAGCAAGGCAGAGGAAAAATAAGCTGTCTTTTCTGTGAGACTTGAACAGAGAGTCAGCCTCTCTGAGTCTCTGAGCCTCACTCAACTTCCCACCTGCGTGCATAATGCCCTTTTCATAGGGTAGTTAAGCAGAACAGAGATAATGTTAAGAACCAGCGTATGATTGATGATCAATAATGATGAAATTTGCAGCTCTGGAGATCTTCTGGATAAGAGCTTCCCATTATCGTGGATAACCTGATTGTCGTCTGCTGGGGACAAACTCCCCAACTCTAAGAGTGTGAAGGAGAGAGGATCCCCCTGTCTGGTGGTTGCTGCAGGGACCAGGTTTGCTGACCCTCTGCTGCCATCAGGTGGCCATAGCTTACAATGCAGTCTGGCTGATTTGTTAGTAAGTTCCCAGTAAGGATAAAACTGAGGAGATTTGTGTGCGTGAGGAGTTGGAGGAGCGAGGAGATCCTGGAGGACAGAAGAAAAGGAGAGGAGGGTAACTTAGAGTCCCTGGGTAGCATGGAGTGACTGGCCCAGGAGTCTGGTAATCAGGCACAAGGCTGTTAAATTAAGGAACCGTAGAGGACTGCCCCCACTCCACCATCCCCACCCACTCCACAGTCATCCCAATTGGTATTGCCCACTGGGGTGTTGTGAGATCCAGTCCCACAGACATCTCCAGCTCTATATGGTTCCATTCTCGCACTCCAGAACCACCATCTTTCTAGCCCACTAATACAACAGAATCCTCCCCTTACAGGGCTTTGCACATGCTGCTCTCTTGAACAGGGGTCCCCAACCCCTGGGCCATGGACCAGTACCAGTCTGTGGTCTGTTAGGAACCAGGCTGCACAGCAGGAGGTGAGTGGCGGGTGAGCGAGTGAAGCTTCATCTGTATTTACAGCCGCTCCCCATCGCTCGCATTACCTCCTGAGCTCCGCTTCCCATCAGATCAGCGGTGGCATTAGATTCTCATAGGAGCGCAAACCCTACTGTGAACTGTGCATGCGGTGGATCTAGGGATCTAGGCTGCGTGCTCCTTATGAGAATCTAATGCCTGATGATCTGAGGTGGAGCTGAGGCGGTGATGCTAGCACAGGGGAACAGCTGCAAATACAGATTATCATTAGCAGAGAGGTTTGACTGCACAGAGACCATAATAAATCAATTGCTTGCTGACTCATATCAAAACCCTATCAGTGAGTGACAAGTGAAAACAAGCTCAGGGCTCCCACTGATTCTGCATTATGGTGAGTTGTATAATTACTTCATTATATATTACAACGTAATAATAATAGAAATAAAGTGCACAATAAATGTAATATGCTTGAATCATCCCGAAACCATCTCTCCCCTGGCACCCCCACCCCTGGTCCGTGGAAAAATTGTCTTCTGCGAAACCAGTCCCTGGTGCCAAAAAGGTTGGGGGCCGCTAGTCTAGAAGACCACACCCCTCCAACCCCACTATCCCCGTGTCTAACTTCCACTCACTTCTCAGCTCTCAGCCCAGGCGTGACTTCCTCAGGTAAGCCTTCCCCAGTCAGCTTCCCTTGGTACACGCTCTCATGAAGCCTAATTCTTTTCAGAGTACTGTTCTCAGTTGATAATGAAGCATTCATCCATGTGATTAGTTCGTTAGCATATATCTCTCACTGTGCTGTGTGGGCTGTAGGAGATGCGGCCCCTTTCTGTCGTATCCCTAGCACCCGGGACAGAGCCTGATACAAAGCAAAGCCTCAATAACCGTTTGATGGATGAACAGAGGCATTTGCAGGATAGGAAAGAAAGATCTGGAGAGTGTTAGGAGTGGTGAGGATCTTTCTGTCAACTCTGAGGCATGACAGATCTTTTCTGGGCTGCCCCCTCCTCAAAAGAAGATGCATGGGAACCCCACACACTCATTTCCCGCTCCACTCCACTCCACCACACCCCACCCCTGCCTACTTCCCAAGCAGGCATGCTGGACTGAGAAAAAGTGTGACAGTCAACTTGAAAGGAAGGCTAGTCTCTCTGATAAAGGAGTCCACTCTACCAGAGGGGAGAGGGATATGTCTTCCTTGGCCACGAGGCTTTGGGTCCCATTGCAGGCCACTTGTAATCAGTCTCTGCTAAAGCTGGTCAACCACCAAAACAAACACCACCACCACCAGGCACTGGAGGGGCAGGTGGGCTCCCCTTGGGTCTGGTAGCAATACTAACCTTTCCTCAGCACCAAGTGATGAAGCTCCTTAATTTCTATGGGTTAAAGTGGAAGGGAATGAATGACGCATGGCTTGAGATTCAGAGTACACAGCCCAGAAAGCGGGGGTGAGGGGGACTTATCTTTAGAGAGGCATGGACAGACACAGTCCCATGATTCTAAGCAATGAGTAAAGCTTCTGAAGGAGGGGCTCTTGGCTCAAGACTCCAGAGTCAAATGCATGTGAGGGAAGAGACAAGGGACCACCTGATAGGATGCTTCCAAGAGGAAGGGTTAACAGTAGGGTTGGACATAGAGGTTCTTCTCCTAGAAAAATACTAATTCCTTCTAGGCAAATGTCAAATGCTCCACAGGGTAACCCAAGGCTAATTGGATGAGGGCATGGATTTTCAAAACACTGTGGCTTTAGTTTGGATTTCATTTGAAAAAGAAGTTAATGTGTTCCAAACTCAGAAAAGATCTTAAAAATCAAACAAAATTATGGTTTTAGAATATGCTGTCTTTAAAATTTACCAACCCACAAAGTTGGAGGATGGAGAAGAAGAGAGAAAAGTACTTGGTGCTTCAAATCTTTTTTTAAGAGGAAATACTCTTTGTTTCCAGAATTAGGTGAGGAAGAGGGAGAATTTTACTTAGAATTCAGAGTAGGTGAGCTGTTTCCCTTTCGAGGATCTTCTGGAACTGAGCTTCCAGTATGGTTTTATTGTCGAGTTGGAGATGCTGTGAGCTCCCAATAATTTCAGTATCCAGGAGTCAACACATACTTAATATAAAAAGGAAAATTTGAACTTGGTAATCAATTTTCAGTTCTCCGTGAGTTTGGTCCTTTCCTCTGTTCATGCAGAAATCAAGAGCCATTTATAATTTCAGTCTGGAAGATTCCACAGAGGGAAGACATTTTAACTCAGGAGGCTGGAGAAGCCAAAGAGCAACAGGATGAGTGTGAATTATAACGGAGGTGGTGGTGGAGGAGGGAAATGAGGCCTGGGGGGAGCTTCTGGCATTGCGGGGTAGGGTGGCTAAAGCAGCTCTTCCTTCCCAGGCTCTACCTCTTGCCTTTGGGGTCTCCAGGTCTTCACCTCAATGGAGTCTCCACCAAGAACCGCAGACCTTCATGCCAGCAGTGTTGCCTCCTTTCTTTGGTCTGGTTCTCTGTTCTTGTTGCCTTTGTCTTAGGTTACTTTCCAGACCAGGATGAGTAGAGTGGCCAGAGTCATCAGGAGAGAAATGAAGAAGAGAACTTTTACTAGGTAAGCAGGATCAGATATGGCAGTGGTGAGTGTACCCTTGTCCCATAAGAAGGCTGGAAGTTGCGGGGAAGAAATAGATTTCTCAAAGAGAGCTGAGATATATGGTAGAAGCAGACTGCCCACACAACCAAGAAAACACCAAGAGAATTGGTCTTGCTCTTTGTAATAGCCTAGGAATGAGCATCAAACTATTGATCTTCTTGCTCACATGGGGTCATTTTCCTTCCAATGTAACTGAGCAGGCAGAGTAGTTTGCTCAACTGCTTCCAATGCAAATACAGTCCTGAGATGATAGTTCAATTGGCAAAACCTCTGAGTGGTAGGCGGGGCTTCTGAGGCTTTGTGATGTCACTTGAGGATAAGGCTAGGGTCTGACCTGAAGGTTCCAGTCCAGAAACTTCCATCTTCTGGGCACCACCTCCCTTCATGTCTGGCCTCCAGATTGAAAAGAGAGTTCCCTAATTGCCTGAGAAGTTGTCCCTTCAATCCTCTTTTATTTATTTATTAAAAAAATTATTTTCATTTTGAAGTTATTTTACATATATAGGAAGCTACAAAGATAATACAGAGAAGTTCCATGTATCCTTCACCCAGTGTCCCCCAGTGGCTAATCTTGTGTAACTACAGTACAAAATCAAAACCAGTAGATGGACACTGAAACAAATGTGTGCATATAGTTATACGGCATTTTATCATACAAGTAAATTCTGGTAACCATGCTGAAATCGAGACACTGAATGATTCCATCATCATGAAGAACTATTGTTCACATTCTGTCAGTGGGAGACACTTGTAGAAACTCACCTCCCTTTAAGTCCCTTTACCTCCTCCATTTATAATATAATTTTATTAAATATTCCTTCTACATACATTGAAATTACCATTTAGACAATATTATGCTTTTTGCTTTAATTTTCAAACATAATTTAGAAAACAAGAGGAGAAGGAAAGTCTATTGTATTTACGCAAATTACTGTTTTTCAACTTGGGTCATTTATATTGTTTGATCTTCAAGTTCATTGATTCTTTTCCTCCATCCCTTCCATTCTGCTGTTGAGCTTATCCATTGAGTTTTTAATTTTGGTAATTATATTTTTCAGTTATAAAATTTCCATTTAGTTCTTCTTTATATCTTCCATTATTTCACTGAGATTTTCTATTTTTTAATTTGTTTCAAGTGTATTCATAATTGTTTGTTGAGACATTTTTATGATTCTTCAAAATCCTTGTCAGATAATTCCAATATCTGTATCATCTTGGTATGGGCATATGCCGATTGTCTTTTTAAATTTGAGATGAGGTTTTCCTGCTTCTTGGTATGATTTACGATCTTGATTGCCTGCTGGACAGTTTGGTTGTTATGAGACTCTGGATCTTATTTAAATCTTCTGTTTTAGCAGGATTCCTCTGACATCATGCCAGTTGTGGGTAAGGGGCATCACCTCATGAATGTCAGGCAGGAGTGAAGGTCCAGGTTCTCCACTCAGCCTCCTTTGTCCACCCAGAGTAGAGGGGGGAGGTAACTCCTCATTTCGGGGTGCATATAGGATTTCAGACTCCCTAGGTGGCCTCCTCTGACACTCTGGCAGGGAGGGGGAGGGGGAGGGGTGTCATTACCTCGGAATGGGGAACTCACTACCTCTGGGCAGGAATGAAAGGTTGGCTCCCCACTCTATCTTCTCTGATACTACCCTGGTGAGGGGAATGGGGAATGGGGAATGGTACCTCATTACAACTGGACAAAGGTGGAAGTCTAGGGTCTCCACCTCCCTGTAGGGTTGGAGGTAGGACCATGATTTTTTTCCATGGTGTTCGGCTGGAGTCAAGCAGTTATCGTCCAAAGGTTTTCAGTCTTGCTGGATTGCCTTTTTCCTAGTCCTTTGGCTAGAGAAAGCAAGCAGGCTTTTCTTGGGACTTCATTTTTTTTTTTTTAATTAATTAATTAATTAATTTATTTTTATTTTTGGCTGTGTTGGGTCTTCGTTTCTGTGCGAGGGCTTTCTCTAGTTGCGGCAAGCGGGGGCCACTCTTCATCGCGGTGCACGGGCCTCTCACTATTGTGGCCTCTCGTTGCGGAGCACAGGCTCCAGACACGCAGGCTCAGTAGTTGTGGCTCATGGGCCTAGTTGCTCCGCGGCATGTGGGATCTTCCCAGACCAGGGCTCGAACCCGTGTCCCCTGCATTGGCAGGCAGATTCTCAACCACTGCGCCACCAGGGAAGCTCTTGGGACTTCATTTTGTCTGTGCCCATTGCCATTTCTGGGTTGCTTCTCCAGCACCCAGTCCATGATATATATGAGGCAAAAAGAAAACCCAGGGAACTCACTGTTATGTCGAGCTTTGGGTTCCAAGAACCCTAGTCAGTCTGCCTTTTTCTTCCCACCTTTCAGATCTTCTTATGTTGGTTTTATATAAACTGTCCAGGGTTTTCAGCTATGCTTAGCAGGAGGAATAGGGAGAACTGAATTTACTCCAGGTGCCTCTACCCCGCCCTGGTCTGGAAACTCCTGATGCTATACCAAGATTCAGGCAGGTGATGGCAGAATGGGTACCAAAGGATTTGGAGGGCAAGGACTAATACTAGAGTCTAGCACTGGTACTTTCCAGCGTGTGTGACCTTGGTTAGGTCACTTAATCTCTCTCAGCCTCCATTTTCTCATTGGAAATGAAATTATAGTGATAATAACAAATTTACAGGTTTTTTTTTTTTTAATTAATTTATTTATTTATTATGTTTTTGGCTGTGTTGGGTCTTCGTTTCTGTGTGAGGGCTTTCTCCAGTTGCGGCAAGTGGGGGCCACTCTTCATCGCGGTGCGCGGGCCTCTCTTGTTGCGGAGCACGGGCTCCAGATGCGCAGGCTCAGTAGTTGTGGCTCACGGGCCTAGTTGCTCCGCGGCATGTGGGATCTTCCCAGACCAGGGCTCGAACCAGTGTCCCCTGCATTGTCAGGCAGATTCTCAACCACTGCGCCACCAGGGAAGCCCAAATTTACAGGTTTTTATGCGACTGCAATGAGCTGATAAATGCATAATAACTTTTCAAACCATAAAATTCCATACAAACGGAACTTATTTTAAATGTGAACTAGGATGGAAGTGAAGTGAAGAAGGGGGGGTGTCTAGAGACTATAAGGCAGTTCAAATTTTCTCAAGTTGGTTCTCTCAACTCTTCTATAAACTTGCAAAGATCTGTATATGAATTACTGCCCTCCCCCCAAGATATCTATGTCAATTCCCTGAAACACGTGGATGCTACATTATATGGCAAAAGATGTGATTTAATTAAGGATCTTGAGAGGAGGGGTTTATCCTAGATTATCCATGTGGAAAGACAGAGCAGAGAGAGATGAAGCCACAAGCCTAAGAACAAACCTGGAAAAGACAAGGAATGGATTCTCCCCTAGAGTCTCTGGAGGGAGTGTGATATTGACAATACCTTGATTTCAGCCTTATGGCTTCCAGAACTGTGAGAGAATAACTTTCTGTTGTTTTATTTTTATTTATTTATTTTTTAAAAATTATTTATTTATTGGCTGCATTGGGTCTTCCTTGCTGCGGGCAGTCTTTCTCTAGTTGCGGCGAGCAGGGGCTATTCTTCGTTGGGGTACACTGGCTTCTCACTGCAGCAGCTTCTCTTGCTGTGGAGCATGCGCTCTAGGCACGTGGGCTTCAGTAGTTGTGGTGTGCGGGCTCAGTAGTTGTGGCTCATGGGCTCTAGAGCACAGATTCAGTAGTTGTGGTGCACAGGCTTAGTTGCTCCGCGGCATGTGGGACTTCCCAGACCAGGGCTCGAACCCATGTCCCCTGCATTGGCAGGCAGATTCTCAACCACTGTGCCACCAGGGAAGTCCCCTTTCTGTTGTTTTCAGTTTGTGGTAATTTGATACAACAGCTCCAGGAAACTAATACAGGAACCTCACAGGTCATCTAGTCCAACTCCTTCATCTAACAGGTGAGGAAGCTGAGGCTTGAAGAAGGAAAGTGACCAAGGTCACATAGTTATTGGCACAATAAGTAAAGGACTGGGATTCTGGTTTCTCCTCTCCTAGTCCACTACAACTGTGTCTTTTTTTAAAAAAAAATTAAACATCTTTTATTGAGGTATAATTCACATGCTGTACAATTTACCCATTTAAAGTATATAGTTCAGGGGAGTTCCCTGGTGGCCTAGTGGTTAGGATTCTGGACTTTCACTGCCATGGCCCGGGTTCAATCGCTGGTCAGGGAACAGAGATCCCACGAGTTGTGTGGCGTGGCCAAAAAAAACCAAAACAAAATGTACAGTTCAGTGTTTTGTTTTGTTCTTTTTCTTGTAAATTCACAGGGTTCTTCAAACATCATCACAATATAATTTGAGAATATTTTCATCCCTCCCAAAAGAAATCCCACATCCATTAGCATTCTTTTCTGTGTCTTTTATAATTCCTTGTTTCAGGCATATTGGTCTTATCTCCTGAATCAGACTGGGCTTCTCAATCTCTTATCTTTTCTACTCTTTTCTCCTTCTCTAGTCTGATGCTTCACCTGGGGCTGTGGTTGGATTGGTTACACTAACTCACTGTATTGATAAAGCTCTGGACCTGGTGGTTTCCTTTATGTTCCCCAGTTATGTTGCTGACTTGCAGGAAATGGCCAAGCAACTCATCATCCTCTGAACCAACTGCCAAAGACATCAGGTTGAATTGTCCTTCATTTGTTCCTTGCGAGGCAGGGCCCAGAAACAAGTCACAAAGGGCCAGGCAGTTTGAGCTCCTTCCAGTATCTCCAGGGGAAACTCCACTGCGTCACCCACCACAGTGTTGAGGAAGAGTTTACCACTGGCTGGGCCACCATCTGATGACCTGGATGGTGATGTCTGGAAGCCTAAGGAAAAAGAAAAAGTAGAACATGGTATTGGGACTTCCCTGGTGGTCCGGTGGCTAAGACTTAGCGGTCCCAATGCAGGGGGCCTGGGTTTGATTCCTCCAGGTTCCTTCCTGGTTTGAGTCTTGGCTTCATCACTTATTAAGTAAACTGTGATTGGGACTTCCCTGGTGGTGCAGTGGTTAAGACTCTGAGCTCCTAATAGAGGGGGCCCAGGTTTGATCCCTGGTCAGGGTACTAGATCCCACATGCAGGCCACAACTAAGAGTTCGCATACCACAACTAAGGAGCCTGCGAGCCGCAACTAAGGAGCCCATGAGCTGCAACTAAGACCCAGAGCAACCAAAAAAAAAAAAAAAAAAAAAGGATAAATAAATAAATAAAAAATAAAAGTAATTGTTTAAAAGAAAAAGTAAACTGTGATCTTGTTCAATACATTTACTTCACCTCTCCCTGCCTTATCTGTACCTTATACCTTAACCTCTTCATCTATCATATAGGCATACTATGTATTTCAAACAGTTGTTGTGAGAATCAAATGAGGTAACACTTGTTGAGCTCTTAGAGTGGCGTCCGACAGTGCTCAGCAAGGGTTTGCTTCTGTTATTTCCTGGCCTCTGTACTTGGTGTTTTTTCTGCCCACAATCCTGCATCTCTCCCCTCCCCCTTCCTGCTTGGTCAATTTCTACTTTAAGGCTAAGCCAGTGTTATTTCCCCTGGGACGCTTTCCCTAACCTCCACCATCTCCAGGCCATAGATGCAAAGCTCTGTCATAGTTCCTGGTGCTGAAATTGTTTTTTTCCCTCACTAGATTGTACCTTGAGAGCAGGAATTGTGTCTTTACTCTAGTGTCCCCAGCAACTAGCATATAAAGGCTGCTCCACATATATTTGTTGGATAAATGGGTAAATGTGATAGTCTGGATAAATTCATGTTTTAGTTAATCCAGGAATTTGGCTCTTCAGACAAAATGCTGCCCCCATTTTAAAACAGAGAGTAGACAATTCAGGACAGGGGACATTAGGAGGATCTTTTGTCTGGAACTGCTTCCTAAGAACGGTATCTTATTTCATGCCGGGGCTCTGAGAGCCAAGGGGCATTTTTCCATAGGCCTGTGGCACAGCTTTTCCTTTCTGCTCCATTGTGGGGGCGTGGACAGGAAGGAAAAGGGGAGGAGGAAGGAGTGGCTCCAGCTCCTGAGAACTCTACCTCGTGTCCGAGCATAGGAATATGCTTATTTTGGAAAGCTGTTCATCCTTCATCCTGTTGCCAGTAGCCTGAAGGGCCCTGGTCAGACATACATTAAAGCTCCCTCCGTCCTTCTAGGTCAGTTAAAAATATTTTGTTGAACAAATGAATGAAGGAATGTTACATCCAGAGGCTGCAGAGCAGTCATAGGAGAAGCCATCCTTTCCATTCCATCACAGAGAAATAGTGGGAAGGGAGCTCCTACTGGATGGAGTCAAACTTCCAAACAACTGGGAAAGGGATTCTGGGCTTGTGAGGAATGGAGCCAAAGTTTAGGGTAATCCCCCATCCTTGGCTGTCTCACAATTTCCTCTCTTGCAAACTTTGCAAATGCTTACAGGGCAGGTTGATCGAATAAAACTAATTTATAAAAGTGCAGATTCTAATACAGCACTTCAGATGTTTCAGAGATGTTCTAACAACATAACCTGATATGTAAAGTAGGAGTAGAGCACAACAGTTCTCAGGGACGTAGAGGTAGCAGGAACAATGGCATTTCAGCAGGACCCTAGGCTCTTTCAAATCGCACAGACTCTTCCCCAAAGCCTAGGAATCCTTCATTCATGTATTTAGTGCTATCTGTGTGTGAGGCATTATGAGACCAAGATGAGCAAAACTGACACTGTCCCAGCCCCTGTAGGGCTTGGTCTCATGGGGAAGATATACTATCAAGAGTCATTTAGAACATAACATGGTAAGTGTTAAGAGGGAGGCAAGGGGACCTTTGGAAGTGATAGATCAGCCTCCTGCCTAAGGCTTGGCAGTGTTGTTAGGATTTTTTCCCAGCGGTGATGATATCTACGTTGTTACATAAAATATGAGAAGGAACTAGTCACAGACAAAGGGAAGAAAAGAGAAGGTGTTGAGGTGTTTGACAAGTGTCCTCGGCAAAGGAGATGGCATTTTTGTTGCAGGACGTTAAGTAGGACTCATTAGGTACCCTGGAATTGTCAGTTATTCTGCCAAACCGAGAGGTACCATGAAGAGGTGGCAAGTCAGTTCTGCTATCCCAAACCATAGCCCAGCACCCCATCCTCTACCTCCCCAGGAAATAAATAGAAGATGGTTTGGAGGTGGAAAGGAAAAAGGGACTGATGGAATCATGTGTCTGTCACCAGCCAAGGGATCGAGTGCTGTGCGTTTTGTCCTCACCTTCCCCGAGTGAGGGGTCTCCGAGAGAACCACTCATAGAAATCGATGGGTTGGCAAGGAGAGACTGCATCTCAGTCCGTGGTTGGATACCTGCTGATGAGCTTGCCGATCTGTTCTCTGTGATCACTGGAATAAGGAGTGAGGGTTGACAGGGAAAGGGCTGTCACTCCTACAATGTGGTTTAGCAGGGACATGTGAGTTTCCTGTAAGTCAGAGGAACAGTGTGAAAATCAACACAGCTTGAGCCATCTTGCTGGTCCTCCTCCCAAGAAAACCATTAGCCAGGCGAGCTTAGTTATACAGCCAAAGGCAGGACCTGAGGCCTTGTGGGAAGCAGTTAGGCTGGAGCAGATGTCCCATCAGGGGACTGTGCGATGGAGAGAGCTCCCAGGAAACTAATCCATGTGCCCGTAAGAGTTAGCATTTGGGCACTTTCCAAATGGAAGGTATCCACAATCAGTCAGCTTTAGCCCGAGAGGCAAACAACCAACAGATGATTGCCATGACATGCCCAGTTAGGTAAAAGGATGTTTTGCCCTTCATCCCAGACCCTCCTCCAGGCCCCAACACAACAAGTAGCTTAAATTAGCAAAAAAGAGAGTTCTATTAAAGGACAGAATGCACCAGTTCCCCAAACTGAGTCCCACGCTGAAGACTGGCTGGTGCTGAAGGGAAGGAAGGAATGTAAACTTGATATGAGACTGAAGTTTTAAAGTGGGCTAACTACACTAGGCTGGACTTCTAATAACTAAACTAACAGAAAGCTACAGAATCTTTCAGAGCCGAAAAGGGAGAACTGACAGAGTATGGTGGATGGCATTGCTTAAAAGCAAGCCAGGATTGTGTTCGGCAGAGTTCAGAATGCTTATTACATTGTTTCCACAGGCAAAAAGGCCTTGAGGTAAGAAGCAGCCTCTTGCGTTAAAGTACAACCTTGAGGATATTATGCTAACTGAAACAAGCCAGTCACAAAAGGACAACTACTGTGTGATTCCACTTACATGAGGTACCTATAGTAGTCAAGTTAATAGAGACAGAAAGTAGAATGGTGGTTGCCAGGGGCTGGAAGCAATGGAGGGATGGGGAGTTATTGTTCAAAGAGTTCAGAGTTTCAGTTTGGAAAGATGAAAAAGTTCTGGAGACAGACTGTGGTGACGGTTGCACAACAATGTGCATGTAATTAATGCCACTGAAGTGTACACTTAAAAATCGTAAATTTTATGTTATGTATATTTCATCACAATAAAAGAAAAACATTTTAAAGATTAAAAAAAAAAAAAAAAAAGAACATAGTATTTGAAAGTGATTGGAACACAGAGTGAGAGAAGGCTGGAGGAGTAGGAAGAGGCCAGGCAATGAAACCCTTGTTAAGGTGTTGGTACTTTATTTTAGGGGCACAGGTAAGTCATGACACATTTTAATGACCACATTTGCACTTCAGAATAAACCAACAAATGGTGGGGTGGGAACTGGAGATGGAGAAATCATTTAAGCAAGAGATGATCTTGATCTGTGAATGACAGTAGGGATGGAGAAAAGGGGTCAGATGGGAGGATATTCAGGTAGAGAATTATCAGGAATTGCTGGTAGAGGGGAAAACCCAACAAAACTTCTCTTTCCCCACTTCTCCTTCCAGCTGACCCCCAAAATGCTGTCCCATTTCCACTTCCTTTCTTTCACTTCATTCGATGATGCTGGACCAATGCTCAGCTCGATCATTTGGTTCTCTGGGGCACTGCGCTTAGGAGGCAGCTTGGCTGTCCTACGGGGACCTGGAGGGCTGTGGGCACCAACAGTTTGCAAACAGCCCTCCCAGCAGCGCGAAGAGGCGGGCTGAGTCTCAAGTGTCATCCAGGTTTCACAGACCACTAGGTCCTAACGGAAGATTAAATGACTTGCCCAATACCCCACAGCTGATTTGTTACAAAGGGCAAATTTCAACTCCAGCTTTAGGGATCTTTTTTTTTTTTTTTTTTTAGGGATCTTTTAATAACACTTCATTGCTGCTTCCCGATGTTAAACAAGAGAAAGAAAATGAAAAAAAGGACAGCATTACCCAAACTACAATGCCCTGAGCACAGCAACGGAAACAACCAGATTGAGTGTCGGGTCTTCCTCTAGGTGTGCACGTGCTGCAAGTCCGAGGCCCGCCGCGGCGAAGGTAAAGAAGTGAGTGCGTGCTTCCGGAACGAGGCCAGCCCCGGAACCGGTGGGACAGTGCGCATGTGCTGCAGGTCCTAGGCCAGCCCCGGAAGAGGTGGGGAAGGAACCTAAAAGGAGAGGGTTGGCGCTATCTGTCAGCCTAAGCAGCCCACGTTCGGTTAGCAGAACCCATGCCATGGACGACCCCTTCCTTACACCTAGGACCGCTGCCTTACGGTCTGGCCGTAAGCACTGCACCTTTGGATTCCCCGAGGGCCAAAGAGAACACGGGTCCAGAAGCGCCCTCTTCTCCCGCGGCTTTTCCGGGGGCAGGGGAAATTGGCGAAGCCCATTGGCTAGTGGGGATCAGAAGAGGGTGAGTCACTCGGCCTGCGCGTGGGGCACTATGGGTGTTGTAGTTCCGGGCACCAGAGTCCAGTCTTCTAGAGAGAAATCTTGGAGTCCAGTGGGTGCAGGGAAGCTGCTTGCACAGGGGAAGCGGGTTTGGAGTAGCTGCGTGGGTGTGGCTTTGTTCTGCTATTTCTTTTGGGTGAGACCTCGCTCTTTCTGTCTGCCTTCAGGGGCCTTCAGTTTGTCCCATACTTGAGGCTTCCCCCTTTATAAGCTCCCATCACATGCAGATCCCTTTTACAATTCCAAGCTGGCTCCGACTGGTCTTAAGTTCCTTGTCTCGGCTATCTTCCTCACACCCAGGCCCTGGAATCCTCCTCCATCCTTCTTTCTCCCGTGAGTACCTTTTCTTGTCTCTGTCCTAGACAGAGCCCATCTTAACACTGCCCTTAGCCCATGAGGCATGCCAACGGCCTTAAGAAAAGGCTGTCACAGCAAATGTTTGTAGGCACAAGGAGATCTGAGCTTTCCACTTCAGCAGCCTTGCAGCTCACTTCTTTTTTGTTTCTCTTCTGATATTGCAATTGCCTCTTTTCTGATTCCACCTCTGTGTAGTCTCTCTTCTTAAGTCTGTTGGGCAACCTTTGTCGTAGATGGTCCCTCTTTGGTCCTGTCAGTTTGTCTCTGGCCTCACATTTTGGTTGTAGAACAGAGGGTGCCCACCTGAGCTAACTTATAGGACAGAGAGGGGGAAATGAAAGAAACTAGGTAGAAAAAAAAGAATTCGCAGAACTAGGTTTTATAGAAGTCAGAAAAATATATGGTGAAAGTGGGGGAAGAGAGCAATCCTTTTCTTCTTGTATCTCCACAAACAGTTTAGTGCTGGCTGTGAGCAGGGCTCTGGGGGCTCCGTGCTGGGGACGCACTAGCCGGAAACCACCTAGATTCTGGGGGTCCAGTCCAGGAGGACACAGACATGCAGGTAAGCAACAGTGCAGGATGGCATCAATCTCTGTCCTACCTTCCTGTGTGTTCCTCTGCTCATTCTCATCCTTCCCTCAGCTCATTCCAAAGTACTTTGCCTCTTCATATCTCCCTCTGTTCCATGTTTTTCTTTCCACTCCCAAGCTCCCTCTCCCCTTGTTCTGACCCAAGCCATTTCTTTTGTATCTTGCTGTTTTGTCACTTTGACACCAGAAGGTGTTGCAGGGAAAGCCATGCTCATAGGGGATTTAGTAACACGGACTGCTCCATGCTTGGCCTTCATCCTTGTGTGAGAAATGTCTATTAATCGTCATCTCATTCCAGGGCAATCTCTCAGCATTTATACACACTGCTTGGACTAGAATCACTTGTAGATCTTTTATACCGAATGCTCCAGAATCATGGAATGTCATGCAACCCAAATTGACTTAATTCTGCTGCCTATTGAGCGATGGGAGGAATCTGAGGTTTGAAAAGTTAATCTCATGGAGACAGTGGTCAGGAGGGACCCATTGATGTGTGATAAGAAGTAGAACCCTGCATGACTGGGGAAGAAAAGCCTTAGAATTTTTTTTTTTTTTAAGCATGCCTTAATGGATTGACTCGGCTAGAACAGAAATATTACCTTTCAAAAGATATTTTTGAACCGTAAATTCAGAAATCTTTTTTTATTCCCCTAGTCTATTCTAAATTGTCTTATTGGAGGCAATGCAATAGGGGGTGGTGGTGGATAGATTTCCAAATAATAGATAATCTAATAACCAGCTTATTTAAAGAATGCTCGCCACAATTACTGAAGCCTGTGCACTCTAGAGCCCGTGTGCCACAACTACTGAGCCCATGCACTGCAACTACTGAAGCCCGTGTGCTCTAGGGCCTGTGTGCCGCAACTACAGGGCTCTTGTGCCGCAACTACTGAGCTCGTGTACAGCAACTATGAGCCTGCACGCCTAGAGCCCATGCTCTGCAACAGGAGAAGCCACAGCCATGAGAAGCCTGTGCACTGCAAAGAAGAGTAGCCCCTGGGCTTCCCTGGTGGCGCAGTGGTTGAGAATCTGCCTGCCAATGCGGGGGACACGGGTTCGAGCCCTGGTCTGGGATGATCCCACATGCCGCGGAGCAACTGGGCCCGTGAGCCACAATTACTGAGCCTGTGCATCTGGAGCCTGTGCTCCGCAGCGGGAGAGGCCGCGATGGTGAGAGGTCTGCGCACCGTGATGAAGAGTGGCCCCCGCTCGCCACAACTGGAAGAAAGCCCTCGCACAGAAACGAAGACCCAACACAGCCATAAATAAATAAATAAATATTTATAAAAAAAAAAAAAAAAAAAAAAGAAGAGTAGCCCCTGTTCGTTGCAACTAAAGAAAGCCCGCGCGCAGCAACGAAGACCCAATGCAGCCACAAAAAGAAAAAAAAAAAAAAGAATGCTTTGCAATGCCTTTGGACAGTAGATTTACCTCTAGGATTGTTTATGACTAATACTACTTCATTTGCATTCCTTGAGAATGGGACGCACCATAAAGAAGTGAAATTTCATCTTCTATTATGCTTAAAATAATTCCCCTCCAAGTCCCTGCATGATCTGATCCCGAGTTACCTCTCTAATCTCACCTCCTACCCTCTTCCTTATGGTCACTCTACTCTAGCTACCCTGGCTTTATTGCTGTTTCATAAACATGCCATGCACACTCCCTCTGCCTGGAATACTCTTTTTCAGGTAACTTGTTCAGGGCTTTACTCAGATATTCATTTCATCAGAGAGGCCTTCTCTGATTACCTTATCTACAATAAAATAGAGCCTTTATTACTCTATCCCTGTGTTAAGTAGTATCACTTCTTGAAAATATTATATATTTGTTTACTTGCTTATTGTCTATTTCCCAAACTAGAAAATAAGCTCCATGAGAGTATGGTCCTAATCTGTTTCCTTAGTCCCTAGAACATGGTGTATAGAAAGCACTCAATTGTAGGATGAAAGGATTTTTAAAAAAACATTTACAGAGCACTTATTATGTGTAAGCCACTGTGTGTATAGTGAATAGTGTGGGATCTACAGAGACGAATAAGATAATAGTCCTTAACTTTGAACAATCTGCAGTCTAGAAGAACTATAGAATAATCTTAGGATCTTTCCTTAAATTGTAGCTAAGCCAAAGGTCATAAGTCTGAAGAGCCAAGGTCAACTGTGGTGTATTTGGGATGTAGTATCATTTGTCCCATTTGGCATACTTCTGAACTGGCCTCTGTGCTGCTCTGTTATTTCTGGGACCACTTCCCACCATGTCCTTGTGTAGAAGGATGAGCCTGCCTAGTCAAAGAGCGCACAAAAGTTGTTATTGCTTTACTTCTGTCTGGCCTCCTGGCTGCCAGTCTCACTCCCCTTCTAGGGCATCCAGTTCACCACCACCAGAGTGGCTGTCACCAACCCCAGATCTTACCACGTCTCCCATTTTAAGCCCTTCAATTGGCAACTCCTTACTTGGCATTCCAGGCACCCCCTTCTCCCCTCCCCTAATCTGACTCCTGTTTACCTCAACAGCTTTATCTTCCTTTGTGGTCTTCCTGACTTGATGATTCAGAAATACGAAATTTGCAGTTCCCTGACTATATTACTATTTTTGTTTTTCTCTGTGTTGTTCTCTTTGCCTCGAATGCCCTTTCCCTTAATCCTTGCCTTACTACAGTGGTCTTTCACAACTCAGCTAAAGGAACACATCTTCCAAGAAGCTTTAACAGTTCTCCTCTCCTGCCCAGGATGGATGAGTTTCCTTCCCTATGTCCCACTCCTTTTCTCAAAACAAAACACATGGCAGTACTCATTAATCTCTTTCTACCTACTAGATTGTAGGTCCTTTGAAGGTGGTCATGTGAAGGGCTGTCTGCATGGTGTTTAAGAGTGCGGGCCTTGGAGTCAGTCAGACCCAGGTTTGAATTCCAGCTCTGCTCCTTGTTGGCCGTATGTCTTTGGGCCAGTCACATGACTCTTTGAGCCTGTTTCCTCTTCAGTACAATGATCTAATTGTACTCACCTTTGTATCCCCAGCTTCTGGTACCATGCTCAATGAATTCAACTTGGATGTCTCTCTGTAGATTTCTTTTCTTTTTTTTTTTAATTTATCTTTTATCCAATAGCTATTTATTTATTTATTTAAATTATTTATTTATTTAATTTATTTTTGGCTGTGTTGGGTCTTAGTTGCAGCACGCAGGATCTTTCATTGCAGCATGCAAGCTTCTTGCTAATTGTGGTGGTCGGTTTTCTTTCTCTAGTTGTGGCGCGCAAGCTCCAGGGCACCGGGCTCTGTAGTTGTGGCGTGCAGGTTCCAGAGCACATGGGCTGTGTAGTTTGCAGCATGCAGGCTCTCTGGTTGAGGCGCGTGAGTTCAGTAGTTGTGGCACGTGGGCTTAGTTGCCCCATGGCATGTGGGATCTTAGTTCCCTGACCAGGGATCGAACCCGTGTCCCCTGCATTGTAAGGCGGATTCTTTACCACTGGACCACCAGGGAAATCCCTGTAGATTTCTTTCTTTTTTTTTTTTTAATAAATTTATTTATTTTATTTATTTTTATTTTTGGCTGTGTTGGGTCTTCATTGCTGTGCGTGGGCTTTCTCTAGTTGTGGTGAGTGGGAGCTACTCTTCGTTGCAGTGCGTGGGCTTCTCATTGTGGTGGCTTCTCTTGTTGCAGAGCACGGGCTCTAGGTACAGGGGCTTCAGTAGTTGTAGCACGCAGGCTCAGTAATTATGGCTCATGGGCTCTAGAGTGCAGGCTCAGTCGTTGTGACGCACGGGCTTAGTTGCTACATGGCATGTGGAATCTTCCCGGACCAGGGCTCAAACCCATGTCCCCTGCATTGGCAGGCATATTCTTAACCACTGTGCCACCAGGGAAGCCCCCCTGTAGATTTCTTTATGTTCTCTCTCCCTCTCTTGTTCATACAGGTTCAAGATGCTGACTCTTGGTTATAAGAGCAGTAGGCCTGACCTGAGTGAGTGATGGGTGATTGTGTGTATCTGAGAGAGAGTGAGAGAGAGAGAGAGAGAGAGAGAGAGAGAGAGAGAGAGAGAGAATATTAATGTGTCAGTAGGTTATATTGCACTAAATCTTGCTCCATTTGAGAGTTAAAAGTGGATAGTATGTGTCTAATTAGGGTCAGGTGGTGGCAGTAGGAATGATGTGTAGGTTTTGTCAAGCAAAAGAAGACTGGGAAAGATTAAACTTTCAAACCATTTACTTGCTTTTATACACTTCCAGTTTAAAACCCACAAAAACAACCAAATTTGAATATGGTTAATTAAATTGACATCTTAAACTTTAAGGTAGTTTTTATTTTGATTCATGGTATGGAAACTTTAACTTAGTCATTACTTTTGTTTCAGAAAACCATGAGAGAAAGAGATTTCAGGTCTAAAAGTTGTCATTTGGTTGATGCTCTGGTAGATCCACTTTAGAGAATGGGTTAATATCTCATATTAAAGTCCCATTTCAGCCTAGCTTTTAAAAAACTTTTGGTTGTAGAACTTCCAGAATCTTCTTATTATGTCCTTCAAAGCATGACATATGCAATAAAGCAAGTATTGTGCTTCTCTTAAAAGAATGTGGTTAATAAGAGTTGACAATGAAGGGAGTTGGGTCTCACAGCCTCAACTATTCCTCCAAGATAATGCAAACACATTACATCACTGTTCTACTCCCTTATGATGCTGGAAAACTTACTGTACATATTCTTCTTCTTTTTTTTTTAATAAATTTATTTTATTTATTTATTTATTTTTGGCTGAGTTGGATCTTCGTTGCTGCATGTGGGCTTTCTCTAGTTGCGGTGAGCGGAGTCTACTCTCTGTTGCGGTGCACGGGCTTCTCACTGCAGTGGCTTCTCTTGTTGTGGAGCACGGGCTCTAGGCATGCGGGCTTCAGTAGTTGTGGCGCTTGGGCTCAGTAGTTATGGCTCGTGGGCTCCAGAGCATAGGCTCATTAGTTGTGTTGCACGGGCTTAGTTGCTCTGCGGCATGCGGGATCTTCCCGAACCAGGGATCGAACCTGCGTCCCCTGCATTGGCAGGCGGATTCTTAACCACGGGGCCACCAGGGAAACCCCATATTCTTCTTAAAGATAAATCAGTGCAGTTTAAAATGGTGCCTAATTTCCTCAGAAGAAAACTGCTCACTTAAAACAATTAACCACTCTAAAAGGCCCACCTCAGTTGATCTTTCTTCCTACCTGAATAAATTCTTTTTAAAAAACAAAGAAAAAAAGAGAAAAAGAGTTGGAACTTAACAGTTGAAAGTGGACCAAACATCATTTTGGTTTTCTTCCTTTGTTTTGAATTCTTCAGAAGAAAAATGTTGGATTCTCCTAATAACTAATATAAGGCATGTTATTCTTTATTTTTTTCTCAGGTCTAGATGCAGAATATTTCCAGGGTATCCGAGCATACTGAAACATTACAAGAAAGGTCAATAAGTGCTGCACAGCATCCAAACTGGAAAAAGTTCAGCAACAGGAAGGCAGTGAAAGATAAAGAAGGTACCACCAAGAAAACTGTGTCAGTGATTTCCCCTAAGATGTTCTTGTCCCAAAGAAGCAGTCCCAGGGGAATGGATTTGTATACAAGTGAGTTTGGGAAAAGCTTCAGTTGGCATGCCATCCTTACAGAATATACTTGAGGAGAAATCCTGTGTGTATATATATATATATATATGTGTCCAGTGTGGCAAAGCTTCCTTTAGAGCTTTCATTTCATACAGCACGAGAGTTCTCTTTAGTGAAAAAGCCTATAAATATACTGAGTTTGAGAAAAAGTTTGGCTACATTCCACCCTCATTGAGCACTGGAGAAACCTCTACGTGTAATAACAGGGACTGTTTTCATTTGAGTCTCAGATCTCATTGTGTGTCAGAGAACACCTATTTTTTTTTTTTAACATCTTTGTTGGAGTATAGTTGCTTTACATTGTTGTGTTAGCTGCTATTGTATAACAAAGTGAATCAGCTATACGTATACATACATCCCCATATCTCCTCCCTCTTGCATCTCCCTCCCACCCTCCCTATCCCACCCCTCTAGGTGGTCACAAAGCACTGAGCTGACCTCCCTGTGCTATGCGGCTGCTTCCCACTAGCCATCCATTTTACATTTGGTAGTGTACATATGTCCATGCCACTCTCTCACTTCGTCCCAGCTTACCCTTCCCCCTCCCCGTGTCCTCAAGTCCATTCTCTACGCCTGTGTCTTTATTCCTGTCCTGCCCCTAGGTTCTTCAGAACCACTTTTCTTTTTTTTAGATTCCATATATATGTGTATTTATTTTTCTCTTTCTGACTTACTTCACTCTGTATGACAGACTCTAGGTCCATCCACCTCACTACAAATAACTCAATTTCGTTTCTTTTTATGGCTGAGTAATATTCCATTGTATATATGTGCCACAACTTCTTTATCCATTCATCTGTCAGTGGACACTTAGGTTGCTTCCATGTCCTGGCTATTGTAAATAGTGCTGCAATGAACATTGTGATACATGACTCTTTTTTTTTTAAATCAATTAATTTATTTTTATTTTTGGCTGCGTTGGGTCTTTGTTGCTGTGCGCGGGCTTTCTCTGGTTGTGGTGAATGGGGGTAACTCTTCATTCCGGGGCGCAGACTTCTCATTGCAGTGGCTTCTTTTGTTGCGGAGCACAGGCTCTAGGCGTGCGGGCTTCAGTAGTTGTGGCATGTGGGCTCAGTAGTTGTGGCTCACGGGCTCTAGAGCACAGGCTCAGTAGTTGTGGCATGCTGGCTTAGTTGCTCCGCAGCATGTGGGATCTTTCTGGGCCAGGGCTTGAACCCATGTCCCCTGCATTGGCAGGTGGATTCTTTTTTTTTTTTTTTTTTTAAATTTATTAATTTATTTATTTTTGGCTGTGTTGGGTCTTCGTTTCTGTGCGAGGGCTTTCTCCAGTTCTGGCAAGCGGGGGCCACTCTTCATCGCGGTGCGCGGGCCTCTCACTGCCGCGGCCTCTCCCATTGCGGAGCACAGGCTCCAGACGCGCAGGCTCAGTAGTTGTGGCTCACGGGCCCAGCCGCTCTGCGGCATGTGGGATCTTCCCAGACCAGGGCTCGAACCCATGTGCCCGGCATTGGCAGGCAGATTCTCAACCACTGCGCCACCAGGGAAGCCCCGGCAGGTGGATTCTTAACCACTGTGCCACTAGGGAAGCCCCATGATTCTTTTTTTTTTTTTTTTTTTAAACATCTTTATTGAAGTATAATTGCTTTACAATGGTGTGTTAGTTTCTGCTTTATAACAAAGTGAATCAGTTATACATATACATATGTTCCCACCCATGATTCTTTTTGAATTATGGTTTTCTCAGGGTATATGCCCTGTAGTGGGATTGCTGGGTCATATGGTAGTTCTATTTTTAGTTTTTTAAGGAACCTCCATACTGAGAACACCTATTTTCTGCCATCTTTCAGGGAGAAGGAAACCTGACAGAAACATCAAAGAAAGTTCTGAAGAGAGAAAATACTTTCTTAGGCCATTGAGAAGGATAATTGCAAATGCTTTGCAGATGTTGGATAGTTTACCAGGTGAAAAAAAGTGGGGGGGCCCATTTGAACCACAGATTCTAGGTGGCAGTTTGTTTGAGCTAAGAAATTGGTCAGCCATGGATCTCCCTCTGTCAATATCTCCTCCCCACATCCCCTTACCACTGTTATTCACTCAGCTTCCACTACTTGGCCCAAACATCACCCCTGTCACTTCCTCAGAGTTAAGCTCTCCCTTCTGTGTTCTCATATCTGCATGGACTTATATATAGATATTTGTGATTATAGTATCATGATCTCTGCTTGCTTTGACCTCTGGTTCTTTTACCTGTCTCTTGATCAGCTCCTTTGTTCTCTTGTCTTGGATTCAGGAGCTGGAATTTAGATTCTTTATCATGAAATTGTTCCCCTCTATGTATTTCATCTTCTCTTGAAAAATGAAAGAATTGGATTAAAACTGAAGTCACCCCTAGCTATTTTTTAACTGGGGTTAAGCCTTGCTGCCTGCCTCTTACTGGGAATTCCCTGGAGTTACACACTATCTTCCCAGGTGAGTCATAAACCTATTTGGGGAAAAATTTGTTGGGAAAGGGCACTATATAGTAGAATGGAAAGCAAGAAAGGAAGAACAATTTTACTTAAAAAGGGAGATGGTACTTCTTGAATTAGTTTTATTTTAAATAGGTCTTACAAAGTCTAATCTAACTTTTCCTTCTGCAAATGGATTTATTTTATCCGCTCTTCTTTTAGACCCCAGGATTCTTTCTAGGTCCCCTGAAAATTTTCCTTGGGTGACCTGTGTTTTTCAAACATAAGAGAACTCTGCTAAGTAAGATGCAAGGATATGAAAAGGATTTTCATGAGCAAGGCTTGGCAGAGGGAGGTGTGTGTGTGTGTGTGTGTGTGTGTGTGTGTGTGTGTGTATATGTATGCGTGTTTTGGAGAGAGATGCAGAAGATCAGGAGAGTGACTACCGTAAATTGAGGCCCCCTTCTTTTTCCTGATGAAATGGAATATTAGGGGGAATTTTAATCCATTACTGGATTCCATAGAGAACCCCCCTGAGGGAAAGTGAGGGAGAGGTCAAACGGACCCCGAGGAGGTCCCGCTCACCTAGTAGATGTACTTCCTGTAACTAGGAAGCATTCTGGAATGTGCAAAGCTACCTCTTAGGAGAGTGGTCCTGTCTGGTCTCCCTCCCACTTTAGGTACTTTGACCACAACTTTACAGATTCTGAAACAAATAACATGCCCGAAGTCTCACTTCTGTAAGAGATAGAGCAGATTGAAGAACCAAGGTCTGTGTGACTAAAAAACTATTACTGTTTCCCTTACCCTCTGTCGGCTAATGAAATTTGAGGGTGGCTGGTGATGGGGCTGGCGTAGAGTCATTGGCATTTCTGTTACCTTCCCTGAATTTCTCATTAATAGGGAAGGGCTTTTGGGATGCAGCTGTGAACATGGACATGGGGGAGGCACCTGCTCAGCGAGGACACCATATGCTGCTGTCTCCTGTCTTCCACTTACGCTTTGATCGCTCAGACACACCCAGTGGTGATAGACTCACTGCAGCACCTTGCCAGAATGGAGAGACACCAAAACAAGGGAGGTTTGGGACAGAGTAAGGAACCATCTTGGTCCTTAGGTGTCTTTGGGGACTCTGCTATTTTTTCTCAAATACCCCATTTTTCGGGGGTCTTGTCATGTGTGTCAGGGGTGGGTTGACTGGTGCTTAAAGGGGAAGGCACATGGTGTTCTGAGGTCTGTGACTTCATCTGCTTCTTGATGCAGCCAGACTTACTCAGGAAATTCTCTCTCACCTTCTCTGTTTATTGAATCTGTATTTCCATCATCAGAAATCCTGGGCTGTCTCCTTCTCGTCCCACTAGGAGTCTTTGCAGATGGATCTCCTAAAGATGCTTAAAGAGAATCAGACAACAGCTTGGCTTGTTTCATTTGGTTCTTGGGAGAGCAAAACTCAGGAAGTCCACTCTTTCTCTCTGTTCATTAATATAGGAAACAGACTCTGCTTCATGTGTCTTATCAGTCTTGGCTGTTTGATTATAAATTGAAGTATTTTTCCCCCCTCCCTTTGATTATAAAAGCAATATATGTATATTGTATACATTTCAGAAAAATCATAAAACTGTAAAAAAAAAAAAGAAAATCACTTGTTTATGTGTTTACTCAGGGAAAACACTGTTAACGTTTTAGAGATTTCGCTTCCAATAGTTTTATCTGCTCGTGCATAAAAACTTTAAAAGAATATGCACACCTATTTTTAATAATATTTTTTGATTGTAAACTAAAAAGTTTAAACAAAGCTCTGGAAGAGGAACCGAAGTGTAATAATTTAACTGGCAAATGAGCATATCTTTTTTTAGTGCTTTTTTTTTTTTTTTTCTTTTATGGATTCTTAGAGAATAATACCAAGTGAAACTGATAAAACAGAGTTGCCAGAGTTGTGAGACGGCACTATAGGTAGAGTAAGAGAATCTGAGTAAGCTGGGCACAATTGCCTTGAAGCAGTATTATTGCCCATGTTTAGGTTTTCTGGGCCTGTCATTGCATGGTTTATGGGAGGGCCAACCTAGCCTAAAAATCAGGCACAGGATAGACAACAGCAGTCAAGGAAGGAAGAAATGCATTATTGCATCAGGCCTGAGGATGAGTGAGGCTGTACAAAGTATGATTAATTCCAGATTTACACATTAGAATGGGTCCAGAACAGCACTGTCTAGTAAAAATGTAATGGAAGCCACACACATAATTGAACATTTTCTAATAGTCATGTTAAAAATGTGAAAAGAACCAGACTCTAGGGGAGAATTGCCTTTTCAGCATCTAGAGGCTGTCTCCATGCCTTGGTTCATGACTACTCTCCCTCCAGCTCCAAAGGCAGCAATGACGGGCTGAATCCTTGTGCTGCCATCTGTCTGACTTTTTCCTGCCTTCCTCTTACTTAAAAAAATTTTTGTTTATTTTTAGCTGTGTTGGGTCTTCGTTTCGTGAGAGGGCTTTCTCTAGTTGCGGCGAGCGGGGGCCCCTCTTCATTGCTGTGCGCGGGCCTCTCCCTGTCGCGGCCTCTCTTGTTGCGGAGCACAGGCTCCAGACGCGCAGGCTCAGTAATTGTGGCTCACGGGCCCAGTTGCTCCGCGGCATGTGGGATCCTCCCAGACCAGGGCTCGAACCCGTGTCCCCTGCATTGGCAGGCAGATTCTCAACCACTGCGCCACCAGGGAAGCCCCTTCCTCTTACTTTTAAGCGTCCTTGTGATTACATTGGGCCCATCTGGATAATCCAGGATAATCTCCTTATTTTAAGGTCAGGTGATTAGCAACCTTAATTTTATCTGCAACCTTAATTCCTCTTTGCCATGTAACCTAACATAATCACAAATTCTTGGGATTTAGGACAAGAAGCCTTCTTAGATAGTTAGATGTATACCCCAGGAAGAATTTTAATGAACCCAGATTCTTGCATCTTCCCATATGATAAAATTTATATTTTAAGGCAGGACAAGAAAATTTAAACATAAAATTCTCTCTCTGTATCTGTTTGGGGCTCCTCCCTTCCTCCCTAATGTGTAGTGTGCGTCTGCATTACACGTTAACCAGACCTCTTCCAAGATGGGAATGCCTGCTCAACTGTAAAGATCATTTTTTTCACTTTCTTCTGATGCTAGCAATGTAAGTTCTTTTTTATTTTTTTTCATCGTTATTGGAGTATAATTGCTTTACAATGGTGTGTTAGTTTCTGCTTCATAACAAAGTGAATCAGCTATATATACACATATATCCCCATATCTCCTTCCTCTTGTGTCTCCCTCCCACCCTCCCTATCCCACCCCTCTAGGTGGTCACAGAGCACTGAGCTGATCTCCCTGGGCTATGTGGCTGCTTCACACTAGCTATCTGTTTTAAATTTGATAGTGTATGTATGTCCATGCCACTCTCTCACTTTGTCCCAGCTTACCCTTCCCCTTCCCCGTGTCCTCAAGTCCATTCTCTACGTCTGTGTCTTTATTCCTGTCCTGCCCCTAGGTTCTTCAGAACCATTTTTTTTTTAAGATTCCACATATATATGTTAGCATACGGTATTTAATTTTCTCTTTTCTGACTTAGTTCACTCTGTATGACGGGCTCTAGGTCCATCCACCTCACTACAAATAACTCAATTTCGTTTCTTTTTATGGCTGAGTAATATTCCATTGTATATATGTGCCACATCTTCTTTATCCATTCATCTGTCGATGGACACTCAGGTTGCTTCCATGTCCTGGCTATTGTAAATAGAACTACAATGAACATTGTGGTACATGACTCTTTTTGGATTATGGTTTTCTCAGGGTATATGCCCAGTAGTGGGATTGCTGGATCGTATGGTAGTTCTATTTTTACTTTTGAAAGAACTTCCATACTGTTCTCCATAGTGGCTGTATCAATTTACATTCCCATCAAAAGTGCAAGAGGGTTCCCTTTTCTCCATACCTTCTCCAGCATTTATTGTTTGTAGATTTTTTGGTGATGGCCATTCTGACTGGTGTGAGGTGATGCCACATTGTAGTTTTTTTTTTTTTTAATTTTATTTATTTCACATTGTAGTTTTGATTTGCATTTCTCAAATTATTAGTGATGTTGAGCATCCTTTCAATTTGTTTGTTGGCAATCTGTATATCTTCTTTGGAGAAATGTCTATTTAGGTCTTCTGCCCATTTTTTGATTGGGTTGTTTGTTTTTTTGATATTGAGCTGCATGAGCTGCTGGTATATTTTGGAGATTAATCCTTGGTCAGTTGCTTCATTTGCAAATATTTTCCCCTATTCTGAGGGTTGTCTTTTCTTCTTGTTTATGGTTTCCTTTGCTGTGCAAGAGCTTTTAAGTTTCATTAGGTCCCATTTGTTTATTTTTGTGTTTATTTCCATTTCTCTAGGAGGTGGGTCAAAAAGGATCTTGCTGTGATTTATGTCATAGAGTGTTCTGCCTGTATTTTCCTCTAAGACTTTTATAGTGTCTGGCCTTACATTTAGGTATTTAATCCATTTTGAGTTTGTTTTTGTGTATGTTGTTAGGGAGTGTTCTAATTTCATTCTTTTACATGTAGCTGTCCAGTTTTCCCAGCACCACTTATTGAAGGGGTTGTCTTTTCTCCACTGTATATTCTTGCCTCCTTTTTCATAGATAAGTTGACCATAGGTGCGTGGGTTTATCTCTGGGCTTTCTATACTGTTCCATTGATCTATATTTCTGACTTTGTGCCAGTACCATACTGTCTTGATTACTGTAGCTTTGTAGTATAGTCTGAAGTCTGGGAGCCTGATTCCTCCAGCTCCGTTTTTCTTTCTCAAGATTGCTTTGGCTATTCGGAGTCTGTTGTGTTTCCATACAAATTGTGAAATTTTTTGTTCTAGTTCTGTGAAAAATGCCATTGGTAGTTTGATAGGGATTGCATTGAATCTGTAGATTGCTTTGGGTAGTATAGTCATTTTCACAATGTTGATTCTTCCAATCCAAGAACATGGTATA
The DNA here is from genome assembly GCF_965194805.1 of Balaenoptera borealis. NCBI lineage: Eukaryota > Metazoa > Chordata > Mammalia > Artiodactyla > Balaenopteridae > Balaenoptera > Balaenoptera borealis. Next base: position 79,607,388 of record NC_138860.1, on the reverse strand, counting down.
TCTCTCCATCTGTTTGTATCATCTTTAATTTCTTTCATCAGTGTCTTATACTTTTCTGCATACAGGTCTTTTGTCTCTCTATGTAGGTTTTTTTTTTTTTTTTTAAACATCTTTATTGAAGTATAATTGCCTTACAATGGTGTGTTAGCTTCTGCTTTATAACAAAGTTAATCAGTTATACATATACAATATGTTCCCATATCTCTTCCCTCTTGCATCTCCCTCCCTCCCACCCTCCCCATCCCACCCCTCTAGGTGGTCACAAAGCACCGAGCTGATCTCCCTGTGCTATGCGGCTGCTTCCCACTAGCTATCTATTTTACATTTGGTAGTGTATATATGTCCATGACACTCTCTCACCCTGTCACATCTCACCCCACCCCCTCCCCATATCCTCAAGTCCATTCTCTAGTAGGTCTGTGTCTTTATTCCCATCTTGCCACTAGGTTCTTCATGGCTTTTTTTTCCCTTAGATTCCATATATATGTGTTAGCATACTGTATTTGTTTTTCTCTTTCTGACTTACTTCACTCTGTATGACAGACTCTAACTCCATCCACCTCATTACAAATACCTCCATTTCATTTCTTTTTATGGCTGAGTAATATTCCATTGTATATATGTGCCACATCTTCTTTATCCATTCATCTGCCGATGGACATTTAGGTTGCTTCCATGTCCTGGCTATTGTAAATAGAGCTGCAATGAACATTTTGGTACATGACTCTTTTTGAACTATGGTTTTCTCAGAGTATATGCCCAGTAGTGGGATTGCTGGATCGTATGGTAGTTCTATTTGTAGTTTTTTAAGGAACCTCCATACTGTTCTCCATAGTGGCTGTATCAATTTACATTCCCACCAACAGTGCAAGAGAGTTCCCTTTCCTCCACACCCTCTCCAGCATTTATTGTTTCTAGATTTTTTGATGATGGCCATTCTGACCGGTGTGAGATGATATCTCATTGTAGTTTTGATTTGCATTTCTCTGATGATTAATGATGTTGAGCATTCTTTCATGTGTCTGTAGGCCATCTGTATATCTTCTTTGGAGAAATGTCTATTTAGGTCTTCTGCCCATTTTTGGATTGGGTTGTTCGTTTTTTTGTTATTGAGCTGCATGAGCTGCTTGTAAATCTTGGAGATTAATCCTTTGTCAGTTGCTTCATTTGCCAATATTTTCTCCCATTCTGATGGTTGTCTTTTGGTCTTGTTTATGGTTTCCTTTGCTGTGCAAAAGCTTTTAAGTTTCATTAGGTCCCATTTGTTTATTTGTGTTCTTATTTCCATTTCTCTGGGAGCTGGGTCAAAAAGAATCTTGCTGTGATGTATGTCATAGAGTGTTCTGCCTATGTTTTCCTCTAAGAGTTTGATAGTGTCTGGTCTTACACTTAGGTCTTTAATCCATTTTGAGTTTATTTTTGTGCATGGTGTCAGGGAGTGTTCTAATTTCATACTTTTACATGTATCTGTCCAATTTTCCCAGCACCACTTATTGAAGAGGCTGTCTTTTCTCCACTGTATATGCTTGCCTCCTTTATCAAAGATAAGGTGACCATATGTGCGTGGGTTTATCTCTGGGCTTTCTATCCTGTTCCATTGATCAATATTTCTCTTTTTGTGCCAGTACCAAACTGTCTTGATTACTGTAGCTTTGTAATATAGTCTGAAGTCAGGGAGCCTGATTCCCCCAGCTCCATTTTTCGTTCTCAAGATTGCTTTGGCTATTCGGGGTCTTTTGTGTTTCCATACAAATTGTGAAATTTTTTGTTCTAGTTCTGTGAAAAATGCCAGTGGTAGTTTGATAGGGATTGCATTGAATCTGTAGATTGCTTTGGGTAGTAGAGTCATTTTCACAATGTTGATTCTTCCAATCCAAGAACACGGTATATCTCTCCATCTGTTTGTATCATCTTTAATTTCTTTCATCAGTGTCTTATACTTTTCTGCATACAGGTCTTTTGTCTCTCTATGTAGGTTTATTCCTAGTTATTTTATTTTGTTTGTTGCAGTGGTAAATGGGAGTGTTTCCTTAATTTCTCTTTCATATTTTTCATCATTAGTGTATAGGAATGCAAGAGATTTCTGCGCATTAATTTTGTATCCTGCTACTTTACCAAATTCGTTGATTATCTCTAGTAGTTTTCTGGTAGCATCTTTAGGATTCTCTATATATAGTATCATGTCATCTGCAAACAGTGACATCTTTATTTCTTCTTTTCCAATTTAGATTCCTTTTACTTTTTTTTTTTCTTCTCTGATTGCTGTGGCTAAAACTTCCAAAACTATGTTGAATAATAGTGGTGAGAGTGGACAACCTTGTCTTGTTCCTGATCTTACTGGAAATATTTTCAGTTTTTCACCATTGAGGACGATGTTGGCTGTGGGTTTGTCATATATGGCCTTTATTATGTTGAGGTAAGTTCCCTCTATGCCCACTTTCTGGAGGGTTTTTATCATAAATGGGTGTTAAATTTTGTCAAAAGCTTTTTCTCCATCTACTGAGATGATTATATGGTTTTTCTCCTTCAATTTGTTAATATGGTGTATCACATTGATTGATTTGCATATATTAAAGAATCCTTGCATTCCTGGTATAAACCCCACTTGATCATGGTGTATGATCCTTTTAATGTGCTGTTGGATTCTGTTTGCTAGTATTTTGTTGAGGATTTTTGCATCTATTTTCATCAGTGCTATTGGCCTGTGGTTTTCTTTCTTTGTGACATCTTTGTCTGGTTTTGGTATCAGTGTAATGGTGGTCTTGTAGAATGAGTTTGGATGTGTTCCTCTCTCTGCTGTATTTTGGAAGAGTTTGAGAAGGATAGGTGTTAGCTTTTCTCTAAATGTTTGATAGAATTCACCTGTGAAGCCATCTGGTCCTGGGCTTTTGTTTGTTGGAAGCTTTTTAATCACAGTTTCAATTTCAGTGCCTGTGATTGGTCTGTTTATATTTTCTATTTCTTCTTCCTGGTTCAGAGTCAGAAGGTTGTGCTTTTCTAAGAATTTGTCCATTTCTTCCAGGTTGTCCATTTTATTGGCATATAGTTGCTTGTAGTAATCTCTCACAATCCTTTGTATTTCTGCAATGTCAGTTGTTACTTCTCCATTTTAGTTTCTAATTCTATTGATTTGCATCTTCTCCCTTTTTTTCTTGATGAGTCTGGCTAATGGTTTATCAATTTTGTTTATCTTCTCAAAGAACCAGCTTTTAGTTTTGTTGATCTTTGCTATTGTTTCCTTCATTTCTTTTTCATTTATTTCTGATCTGATCTTTATGATTTCTTTCCTTCTGCTAACTTTGGGGTTTTTTTTTTTTGTTGTTCTTCTTTCTCTAATTGCTTTAGGTGTAAGGATAGGTTGTTTATTTGAGATGTTTCTTGTTTCTTGAGGTAGGATTGTATTGCTACAAACTTCTCTCTTAGAAATGCTTTCTCTGCATCCCATAGGTTTTTGGTCGTTGGGTTTTCATTGTCATTTGTCTAGGTATTTTTTGATTTCCTCTTTAATTTCTTTAGTGGTCTCTTGGTTATTTAGTAGTGTATTTTTTAACCTCCATGTGTTTGTGTTTTTTACCAATTTTTTCCTGTAATTGATATCTAGTCTCATAGTGTTGTGGTTGGAAAAGATACTTGATACGATTTCAATTTTCTTAAATTTACCAAGGCTTGACTTGTGACCCGGGATATGATCTGTCCTGGAGAATGTTCCGTGAGCACTTGAGAAGAAAGTGTATTCTGTTGTTTTTGGATGGAATGTCCTATAAATATCAATTATCTGTTGTTTTTGGATGGAATGTCCTATAAATATCAATTAAGTCCATCTTGTTTAATGTGTCATTTAAAGTTTGTGTTTCCTTTTTTTTTTCATTTTGGATGATCTGTCCATTGGTGAAAGTGAGGTGTTAAGGTCCCGTACTATGATTGTGTTATTGTCGATTTCCCCTTTTATGGCTGTTAGCATTTGCCTTATGTATTGAGGCGCCCCTATGTTGGGTGCATATATATTTACAATTGTTATATCTTCTTCTTGGATTGATCCCTTGATCATTATGTAGTGTCCTTCTTTGTCTCTTGTAACACTCTTTATTTTAAAATCTATTTTGTCTGATATGAGAATTGCTACTCCAGCTTTCTTTTGATTTCCATTTACATGCAATATCTTTTTCCATCCCTTCACTTTCAGTCTATATGTGTCCCAAGTCTAAACTGTGTTTGTTGTAGACAGCATATATACCGGTCTTGTTTTTGTATCCATTCAGCCAGTCTTTGTCTTTTGGTTTGAGCATTTAATCCATTTACATTTAAGGTAATTATCGATATGTACGTTCCCATTACTATTTTCTTAACTGTTTTGGGTTTGTGATTTTAGGTCTTTTCCTTCTCTTGTGTTTCCTGTCTAGAGAAGTTCCTTTAGCATTTGTTGTAAAGCTGGTTTAGTGGTGCTGAATTCTCTTAGCTTTTGCTTGTCTGTAAAGGTTTTAATTTCTCCGTCGAATCTGAATGAGATCCATGTTGGGTAGAGTAATCTTGGTTGTAGATTTTTCCCTTTCATCACTTTAAATATGTCCTGCCAACCTCTTGTGGCTTGCAGAGTTTCTGCTGAAAGATCAGCTGTTAACCTTATGGGGATTCCCTTGTATGTTATTTATTGATTTTCCCTTGATGCTTTTTAATATTTTTTCTTTGTATTTAATTTTTGATAGTTTAATTAATATGTGTCTTGGCATGTTTCTCCTTGGATTTATCCTGTATGGGACTCTCTGTGCTTCCTGGACTTTTTTTTTTTTATTTTTTTATACAGCTGGTTCTTATTAGTCATCAATTTTATACACATCAGTGTATAGGTGTCATTCCCAATCACCCAATTCATCACACCACCACCCCCACCCCACCTGCGGCTTTCCCCCTTTGGTGTCCATACGTTTGTTCTCCACATCTGTGTCTCAACTTCTGCCCTGCAAACCGGTTCCTCTGTACCATTTTTCTAGGTTCCACATATATGCCTTAATATACGATATTTGTTTTTCTCTTTCTGACTTACTTCACTCTGTATGACAGTCTCTAGATCCATCCACGTCTCAACAAATGACCCAATTTCGTTCCTTTTTATGGCTGAGTAATATTCCATTGTACATATGTACCACATCTTCTTTATCCATTCATCTGTTGATGGGCATTTAGGTTGCTTCCATGACCTGGCTATTGTAAATACGGCTGCAGTGAACATTGGGGTGCATGTGTCTTTTTGAATTGCGGTTTTCTCTGGGTATATGCCCAGCAGTGGGATTGCTGGATCATATGTTAGTTCTATTTTTAGTTTTTTAAGGAACCTCCATACTGTTCTCCATAGTGGCTGTATCAATTTACATTCCCACCAACAGTGCAAGAGGGTTCCCTTTGCTCCACACCCTCTCCAGCATTTGTTGTTTGTAGAATTTCTTATGAAGCCCATTCTAACTGGTGTGAGGTGATACGTCATTGTAGTTTTGATTTGCATTTCTCTAGTAATTAGTGATGTTGAGCAGCTTTTCATGTGCTTCTTTTTTAATTATTAATTTTCTGGTGGCATCTTTAGGAGTCTCTATGTATAGTATCATGTCAGCTGCAAACAGTGACTGTTTTACTTCTTCTTTTCCAATTTGTGTTCCTTTCATTTCTTTTTCTTCTCTGATTGCCAAGGCTAGGACTTCCAAACCTATGTTGAATAAAGCGGTGAGAGTGAACGTCCTTGTCTTGTTTCTGATCTTAGAGGAAATGCTTTCAGTTTTTCACCTTTGAGAATGATGTTTGCTGTCGGTTTGTCATATATGGCCTTTATTATGTTGAGGTAGGTTCCCTCTATGCCCACTTTCTGGAGAGTTTTTATCATAAATGGGTGTTGAATTTTGTCAAAAACTTTTTTTTAATAGATTTTATTTATTTATTTATTTATTGGCTGTGTTGAGTCTTCTGTTGCTGTGCGCAGGCTTTCTCTAGTTGTGGCAAGCGGGGGCTACTCTTTGTTGTGGTGTGAGGGCTTTCCATTGTGGTGGCTTCTCTTGTTGCGGAGCACAGGCTCTAGGCGTGCAGGCTTCAGCAGTTGAGACACAGGGGCTTGAGTAGTTGTGGCTCACGGGCTCTAGAGCACAGGCTCAGTAGTTGTGGCAAACAGGCTTAGTTGCTCCGCGGCATGTGGGATCTTCACAGACCAGGGCTTGAACCCGTGGTCCCCTGCATTGGCAGGCGGATTCTTAACCACCGCGCCACCAGGGAAGCCCCCAAAAGCTTTTTCTGCATCTATTGAGATGATCATATGGTTTTTATTCTTCAATTTGTTAATATGGTGTATCACATTGATTGATTTGCGTATATTGAAGAATCCTTGCATCCCTGGGAGAAATCGCGCTTGATCATGGTGTATGATCCTTTTCATGTGTTGTTGGATTCTGTTTGCTAGTATTTTGTTGAGGATTTTTGCATCTATATTCATCAGTGATATTGGTCTGTAATTTTCTTTTTTTGTAGTGTCCTTGTCTGGTTTTGGTAACAGGGTGACAGTTGCGTCATAGAATGAGCTTGGGAGTGTTCCTTCCTCTGCAACTTTTTGGAAGGGTTTGAGAAGGATGGGTGTTAGCTTTTCTCTAAATCTTTGATAGAATTCACCTGTGAAGCCATCTGATCCTGGATTTTTGTTTGTTGGAAGATTTTTAATCACAGTTTCAATTTCATTAATTGTGATTGGTCTGTTCATATTTTCTATTTCTTCCTGGTTCAGTCTTGGAAGGTTAAACCTTTCTAAGAATTTGTCCATTTCTTCCAAGTTGTCCATTTTATTGATATAGAGTTGCTTGTAGTAGTCTCTTAGGATGCTTTGTATTTCTGCGGTGTCTGTTGTAACTTCTTTTTCGCTTCTAATTTTATTGATTTGAGTCCTCTCCCTCTTTTTCTTGATGAGTCTGGCTAATGGTTTATCAATTTTTTTTATCTTCTCAACGAACCAGATTTTAGTTTTATTGATCTTTGCTATTGTTTTCTTTGTTTCTATTTCATTTATTTCTTCTCTGATCTTTATGATTTCTTTCCTTCTGCTAACTTTGGGTTTTGTTTGTTCTTCTTTCTCTAGTTCCTTTCCATGTAAGGTTAGATTATTTATTTGAGATTTTTCTTGTTTCTTGAGGTAAGCTTGTATAGCTATACACTTCCCTCTTAGAACAGCATTTGCTGCCTCCCATAGGTTTTGGTTTGTCATGTTTTCATTGTCATTTGTCTCTAGGTATTTTTTAGTTTCCTCTTTGATTTCTTCAGTGATCCTCTTGGTTATTTAGTCATGCAGTGTTTAGCCTCCATGTGTTTGTGTTTTTTATGTTTTTTCCCCTATAATTCATTTCTAATCTCATAGCATTGTATTCAGAAAAGATGCTTGATATGATTTCAATTTTCTTAAATTTAATGAGGCTTGATTTGTGACCCAAGATATGATCTATCCTGGAGAATGTTCTGTGCACACTTGAGAAGAAAGTGTAATCTGCTGTTTTTGGATGGAATGTCCTATAAATATCAAATCTATCCCGTCTATTGTGTCATTTAAAGCTTCTGTTTCCTTATTTATTTTCATTTTGGATGATCTGTCCATTGGTGTAAGTGAGATGTTAAAGTCCCCCACTATTATTGTGTTACTGTTGATTTCCTCTTTTATAGCTGTTAGCAGTTGCCTTATGTATTGAGGTGCTCCTATGTTGGGTGCATATATATTTATAATTGTTATATCTTCTTCTTGGATTGATCCCTTGGTCATTATGTAGTGTTCTTCCTTGTCTCCTGTAACATTCTTTATTTTAAAGTCTGTTTTATCTGATATGAGTATTGCTACTCCAGCTTTCTTTTGATTTCCATTTGCATGGAATATCTTTTTCCATCCCCTCACTTTCAGTCTGTATGTGTCCCTATGTCTGAAGTGGGTCTCTTGTAGACAGCATATATATGGGTCTTGTTTTTGTATCCACTCAGCAAGCCTGTGTCTTTTGGTTGGAGCATTTAATCCATTCACGTTTAAGGTAATTATCCATATATAAATGCTCCTATGACCATTTTCTTAATTGTTTTGGGTTTGTTTTTGTAGGTCCTTTTCTTGTCTTGTGTTTCCCACTTAGAGAAGTTCCTTTAACATTTGTTGTAGAGCTGGTTTGGTGGTGCTGAATTCTCTTAGCTTTTGCTTGTCTGTAAAGATTTTGATTTCTCCGTCGAATCTGAATGAGATCCTTGCTGGGTAGAATAATCTTGGTTGTAGGTTCTTCCCTTTCATCACTTTAAGTATATCATGCCACTCCCTTCTGACTTGTAGAGTTTCTGCTGAGAAATCAGCTGTTAACCTTATGGGAGTTCCCTTGTATGTTATTTGTCGTTTTTCCCTTGCTGCTTTCAATAATTTTTCTTTGTCTTTGATTTTTGCCAATTTGATTACTGTGTGTCTCAGCATGTTTCTCCTTGGGTTTATCCTGTATGGGACTCGCTGCACTTCCTGGACTTGGGTGGTTATCCTTTCCCACGTTAGGGAAGTTTTTGACTATAATCTCGTCAAATAGTTTCTCGGGTCCTTTCTCTCTCTCTTCTCCTTCTGGGACCCGTATAATGTGTATGTTGTTGTGTTTAATATTGTCCCGGCGGTATCTTAGGCTGTCTTCATTTATTTTCATTCTTTTTTCTTTATTCTGTTCTGCAGCAGTGAATTCCACCATTCCGTCTTCCAGGTCACTTATCCATTCTTCTGCCTTGGTTATTGTGCTATTGATTCCTTTTAGTGTAGTTTTCATTTCAATTATTGCATTGTTCATCTCTGTTTGTTTGTTCTTTAGTTCTTCCAGGTCTTTGTTAAACATTTCTTGCATCTTCTCGATCTTTGCCTCCATTGTTTTTCCGAAGTCCTCCATCATCTTCACTATCATTATTCTGAATTCTTTTTCTGGAAGGTTGCCTATCTCCACTTCATTTAGTTGTTTTTCTGGGGTTTTATCTTGTTCCTTCATCTGGTACATAGCCCTCTGCCTTTTCATCTTGTCTATCTTTCTGTTGATGTGGTTTTTGGTCCACAGGCTGCATGATTGTAGTTCTTCTTGCTTCTGCTCTCTCCCTGGACTTTATTGACTATTTCTTTTCCCACATTAGGGAAGTTTTCAACTATAATCTCTTCACATATTTTCTCGGACCCCTTTTTTTTTCTCTTCTTCTTCTGGGACCCATATAATTCGACTGTTGGTGTGTTTAATGTTGTCCCAGAGGTCTCTGAGACTGTCCTCAATTCTTTTCATTTTTTTTTTTTTTTTCTGCTCTGTGGTAGTTATTTCCACTATTTTATCTTCCAGGTCACTTTTCTGTTCTTCTGCCTCAGTTATTCTGCTATTGATTCCTTTTAGAGAATTTTAATTTTCAATTATTGTGTTGTTCATCATGTTTGCTCTTTAGTTCTTCTAGGTCCTTGTTAAACGTTTCTTGTATTTTCTCCATTCTATTTCCAAGATTTTGTATCATCTTTACTATCATTACTCTGAATTCTTTCTCAGGTAGACTGCCTATTTCCTCTTCATTTGTTTGGTCTGGTGGGTTTTTACCTTGCTCCTTCATCTGCTGTGTATTTCTCTGTCTTTTCATTTTGCTTAACTTGCTGTTTTTGGGGTCTCCTTTTTTCAGGCTGCTGGCTCATAGTTCCTGTTGTTTTTGTTGTCTGCCCCCAGTGGGTAAGGTTGGTTCAGTGGGTTGTGTAGGCTTCCTCGTGGAGTGGACTGGTGCCTGTGTTCTGGTGGATGAGGCTGCATCTTTTCTTTCTGGTGGGCAGGACCGTGTCCGGTGGTATGTTTTGGGGTGTCTGTGAGTTTATTATGATTTTAGGCAGCCTCTCTGCTAATGGGTGCTGTTGTGTTCCTGTCTTGCTAGTTGTTTGTCATGGGGTTTCCAGCACTGTACCTTGCTGGTCGTTGAGTGGAGCTGAGTCTTAGCATTGTGATGGAGATCTGTGGGAGAGCTTTCACCATTTGATGTTTTGTGGAGCTGGGAGGTCTTTGGTGGACCAATGTCCTGAGCTCAGTTCTCCCTCCTCAGAGGCTCAGGCCTGATACCTGGCCGCAGCATCAAGACCCTGTCAGCCACGTGGGTCAGAAGAAAAGGGAGAAAAAGAGAAAAGAAAAGAAAAGAAAGAAAGAAAGAAAAAGAAAAAGGAAGGAAGGAAGGACGGAAGGAAGGAAGGAAAAGAAAGTTATTAAAATAAAACATAAGAATTATTAAAAATAAAAAAATTAAAAGGTAATAAAAAGAAAAGAAGAAAAATGAAAGAAAGAAAGAAGAGAGCAAACAACCAAAGAACAAATCCACCAATGATAACAAGTGATAAAAACTATACTAAAAAGTAAAAAAATAAAAAAAAAACAAAATACGGACAGACAGCATCCTATGACAAATGGTAAAATCAAAACTATACAGACAAAATCACACAAAGAAGCATATATATACACACTCACAAAAAGAGAAAAAGGAAAAAAAAATATCAATATATATAAAAAAAGGAAAAGAGCAACCAAATCAATAAACAAATCTACCAATGATAATAAGCTCTAAATACTAAACCAAGATAAACATAAAACCAAAAACAAATTAGGTGCAGACAGCAAACCCCATGTCTACAGTTGCTGCCAAAGTCCACCACCTCAATTTTGGGATGATTCGTTGTCTATTCAGGTATTCCAGAGATGCAGGGTACAGCAAGTTGATTGTGGAGGTTTAATCCGCTGCTCCTGAGGCTGCTGGGAGAAATTTCCCTTTCTCTTCTTTGTTTGCACAGCTCCTGGGGTTCAGCTTTGGATTTGGCCCTGCCTCTGCATGTATTTCGCCTGACGGTGTCTGTTCTTCAGTCAGACAGGACAGGGTTAAAGTAGCAGCTGATTAGGGGGCTCTGGCTCACTCAGGCCAGGGGGACGGAGGGGTATGGAATGCGGGGCGAGCCTGTGGCGGCAGAGGCTGGCATGATGTTGCAACAGCCTGAGGTGTGCCATGTGTTCTCCCGGGGAAGTTGTCCCTGGATCACAGGACCCTGGCAGTGGCACAGGACCCTGCACAGGCTTCCGGGATGGGAGGTGCCGATAGTGACCTGGGCTTGCACACAGGCTTCTTGGTGGCTGCAGCAGTAGCCTTAGCATTTCATGCCTGTCTCTGATGTCTGTGCTGATAACCGCAGATTGTCCCCATCTCTGGAGCTCGTTTAGGCAGTACTCTGAACCCCCTCTCCTTGCGCACCCGGAAACAATGGTGTCTTGCCTCCTAGGCAGTTCCAGACTTTCTCCCGGACTCCCTCCTGGCTAGCTGTGGCTCACTAGCCCCCTTCAGGCTGTGTTCTCGCAGCCAACCCCAGTCCTCTCCCTGTGGTCTGACCTCCAAAGCCTGAGCCTCAGCTCCGAGCCCCGACCCGTCCTGGCGGGTGAGCAGACAAGCCTCTCAGTCTGGTGAGTGCTGGCCGGCACCAATCCTCTGTGCGGGAATCTTTCTGCTTTGCCCTCTGCACCCCTGTTGCTGTGCTCTCCTCCGTGGCTCCGAAGCTTTCCCCCCGTCACCCCTTGTCTCTGCCAGTGAAGGGGCTTCCTAGCATGTGGAAACTTTTCCTCCTTCACAGCTCCCTCCCAGAGGTGCAGGTCTCATCCCTATTCTTTTGTCTCTGTTTTTCTTTTTTACTTTTGCCCTACCCAGGTACGTGGGGAGTTTCTTGGCTTTAGGGAAGTCTGAGGTCTTCTGCCAGCATTCAGTAGGTGTTCTATAGGAGCAGTTGCATGTGTAGATGTATTTCTGATGTATTTGTGGGGAGGAAGGTGATCTCCACGTCTTGCTCCTCCTCCATCTTGAAGGTGTCTCTGCAATGAAGTTCTTAAAAGAATAACATTCTTTCCCAACTCTGTAGGGGGTTGTGGTGACTTGCTGCCTGCTTTGTATGCACTTACCTGGTCTATATATCTTTGGTGAACTTCATGTAAAATATTCATATGTCATTTTGATGTACAACCCTTTGTCTCAAAAAGTGTATATGACTGTGCCTTCGACTTCTAACAGGCAGAACAGTTCTCAGAGCTTCTGAAAATGTCTCCCAGGTTACAATCCTCAGTTCGGCTTGAATAAAATTCCCTCTTTTCTTCTTAACTTGATTGTTAATTGAATTTTCATCGACACATACATAGAAAAACATTAAAATTGTTAACTTTAGATAGCTGATCTTTGTCACTAGCAGTGATCTGTTACCAAGATGTATGATTGACTGCATATATTCTCTAGTCAAAACTCATATATACTTATATAAACTGTCTCCTTTCCTACCTTTATGGAGCAGTTTCATTAGAGCTACTGAGAGGCTGTCTCCCTGGCTGTATTCCTCAGTAAGACCCTGAATAAAACTGAAACTCACAGTTCTCATGTTGTATATTTTTCCTTGAGTTAGCCTGAAGTAATCTGCATAATAAGACCACTGACCTTCCCTTCCCCCCAAAAGAGGATGACCTGGCCTGAAACAGTCTTTTCTTTTCCCAACAATTTCGTTGTCCCCCTTTTTCTTCTGCCTATAGAAACCTTCCACTTTGTACAAGTCCTTGGAGTACCTTTCTATTTACTAAATAGGCTGCTTCATGATTCATGAACCATTGAATAAAGCCAATTAGATCTTCACATTTACTTGGCTGTATTTTTTATTTTATATTTATTTATTTATTTATTTATTGGCTGTGTCGGGTCTTAGTTGTGGCACACGGGATCACGCGGGATCTTTCACTGTGGCACACAGGCTCTTCATTGTGGTGCACAGGCTTCTCTCTAGTTGTGGCATGTGGGCTTTGTTGCCCTGCGGCATGTGGGATCTTAGTTCCCTAACCAGGGATCAAACCCGTGTCCCCTGCATTGTAAGACAGATTCTTAACCACTGGACCACCAGGGAAGTCCCTGTATTTTGTTTTTTAACAGGGGATTAGCATTCCAGGCAGAGGGAAACACAGTGCAAAGGCCCAAAGTGAGAATTTGATTGGTGGTTTTAAGTAACAACAAAGAGGCCCAGCTGTGGCTATTGTCAAGTGAGTGAGGAGAAAAGGGGTAGGAAATTGATCCAGAGAGGTGTGGCAGGGAACCAGATCCTTCAGGCCCTTGTAGGGCATGGTACAGGTGCTGGATTTTACTCTGTGTGAAATCAGAGCCATTGGACAGTTCTGAGCAGATGAGTACTGTGATCTGACATACTTTATAAGGCTCTTTCTGGCTAAGTTAAGAACCATAGGTTGCAAAGGTGAGGCAGAGAGACCACTGAAGAGACTATTGCAGTAGTCCTAGTGAAAAAAAAAATGGTGATATGGACCAGAGTAGTTGTAGTGGAGGTGGTGAGAAGTGGTAGGATGTTGGATATATTTTAAAGGTGGAATTGATAGATTTCCCGATGGCCTGGAAAAAAGAAAGAAACAAAAGGATGACTGCAAGGTTTTTTGCCTGGACAACTTTAAGAACCAAAGTGACATTGATTAAGATGAGAAAACTGGTATAGGATTGGTCCGGGGAGGGGCAAGAACCAGGAACTTGGCTGTGGGCATGTTAGGTATTTTTGTCCAGCTGATGATAATGAACAAAATACATGCACCATCATGATCAATCCAAGCATCACAACTTTGTGAGGAGACATTAATTGTCCCCCACTTTCCAGATGAGGAAATTGGGATTCAGGGAAGTGAAGAGTCTTGTCCAAGTTGACACAGCTGGTACAAGTTAGATTTGGTGTTGAGACAAGGATTTCCTGTGTGGTCTGCTATGTTCTCTTAAGCTGTCATGTTTGCCTCAGCTCCTCACAGTTTGCAGACAACAGACAGGCCAATAATGTCTCCTGTTGCTCATGACCTGAATCAGATAATAATTTTTCACCTTGTCACAGCTTCTTATAGACAGTGTTTCTTTTGAATCCAGCACAGCTCTTTGGTTGGTAACTGGAAATTTTAAAACACAGGCTTAATGCTCTTTTTAATATGGAATATGTGTCTCCATTTTTACAATCTGCATGTATAATGCAAATCTGAGTGTTTAATATTTATATGTAGCTTTGGAAAAAGCAAAAAAGGTTAGTTTTTATACATGTTTTAGCCATATATCCATTTTGCTGGGTTTGTGCTTTGGATAGGAGTGTTGACTTCCTTTGTTATGATCATTTTAACTTCTCATAAGCTTAACCAGACATTAGAAAGCTTAAAATATCAGGTAGTTACCAAACAGTTATGCTTCACTTTTCCTATAGTGGATGAATCACTAGGTTCTTTTATACATTTTTTTTTCTCTAAATATGAGTGTTTGCTTCTGGGTCATTAGCGACTTGGTGGAGAAACTATAAGGCAGCATAACCTAAAGAGAAAATGAAACTTTGCAATTCAAGATGAATCTGAAAGTCACAATAGCAACATGAGACAATGTGAAACTAACATTTGATATTCCTTAAGTCAATTTTTAGTAAGCTTTCTGGGAATGGACTTTTTGGTCAATGAGGTGCACTTGTTTTTTTTTTTTTTTTTTTTAAAGAAAGCTGCGTTTTATAGCTACTTTATTTATTTATTTATTTATTTATTTTTGGCTGTGTTGGGTCTTCGGTTCGTGCGAGGGCTTTCTCCAGTTGCGGCAAGCGGGGGCCACTCTTCATCGCGGTGCGCGGGCCTTTCACTATTGAGGCCCCTCCCGTTGCGGGGCACAGGCTCCAGACGCGCAGGCTCAGTAGTTGTGGCTCACGGACCCAGCCACTCCGTGGCATGTGGGATCTTCCCAGACCAGGGCTCGAACCCGTGTCCCCTGCATTAGCAGGCAGATTCTCAACCACTGCACCACCAGGGAAGCCCGGTGCACTTGTTTTTAAATACCAAATAGTAAGTCTGTTCAACTAATTTTTTTTTTGGCTGCGCCATGTGTCATGGAGCTCTTAGTTCCCTGACCACAGATCGAACCTGTGCCCCCTGCAGTGGAAACGCCGAGTCCTAACCACTGGACTTCCAGGGAATTCCCTCAGCTAAGTTTTTTAAAAAAATTATTTATTAATTTATTTATTTGGTTGTGCTGTATCTTAGTTGCAGCAGGCGGGCTCCTTAGTTGTGACTCGCCGGCTCATTAGTGTGGCATGCACACTCTCAGTTTAGGCACGCATGTGAGATCTAGTTCACTGACCAGGGATTGAACCCAGGCCCCCTGCACTGGGAGCACAGAGTCTTAACCACCACGCCACCAGGGAAGTCCCTCAACTAATTTTTTTAATCAAATCAAAAATGCCAGACACTGTTTTGGGTGCTGGGATGTATAGCAGTGAAAAAACTTACATGTATAAAAAAAAAACCTCTGCCTTCATGGAGCTTAATTTCTAATGAGGAGAGATGTGTTCAGTGAAAAATGTGGTCAGCCCAGAGTAGGCAAGGCCTATCTAGGATAGGTGAGGACTTGTCTGACTGCTTTTGGGATTCTGGGGTGGAGAGTTTAAAGAAATGGTGAGGAACAGGGAGGGAGTTAAAATGAGAGTTCTGGAGGTGAGATGGGATGTCAAGGTGGAGGGGAGCCAGCCTCTAGGAGTGGGGAGAAGAAGAACTTAGAACTTATTTGGTGGGAAATAGAACTAAAGGTCTACTCACTGATCATTAAATATTTATTGAATTGAAAAATATTTATCTGATTCTCCATGTCTAGATAACTTGTTTTATATGGGTTTTTGTTTTATTAAGGACTTAAACAGAATTGTCTATCAAAGGCTGCTGAAAGATTGAATTAGAAATATTGAAGGCTAGTTATGTCACAGTGAGGGAGCTATTTAGAGACTCCAAATATAGGGTGGGGGTAAATGCACACTTTTTTGTATGGAGAAGAATAGATTTTGGGTTCTCCTAGTGGTCAGAAGAACACAAGATTTTCAGACTATGATCTCCTCTGATGGAGCTAGCAAAGGATGAGTTGGGGAAGTCATGACACAGAAGGCGTTGGTGTCATGTCAGCTGTTCATCGAAAGTAAAATAAGGGGTTCCAAACAGAAGGAAAATCTCACAAAAGTTTCAAGGTTACAAAGTGGAAAATAAGGCTTTAAGTGGAGAAGTATAAAGGTGGAATAATTAGGAAGAAAATAATGCAAACTATTGTTAATACCAGACATCCCCAACATGACACTTGATATTCTACTAATAAAATTTGAAGAACAGAAAACTCTACATTAAAAAAAAAAAACCCTCCCAAAGCTAATTATACACAGACAAGATTGATTATAGCTATAATCTATAAAATCATAAAATTTTAGAGTTGGGAGGGATGCAGAGGTTCACTGCTTACCCTATTCAAAATGACCAGTCACATAACAGGGAAAGGAATAGATCTCGGATTCATTACTGCTGATTTTCTGAAGATGCTTGATTTATGCTGCTGTAGCTGAAACACTGCCAGACACCATTAGGAATACCACATCTTGAAAGCCAAGCAATAAACATAGTTCTATTCTTGGGCAAACCCTGCTTAAACAGATCAGGGGATGGCAGAGCCATGGAGAGAGGGGAAGCAGGATCTGCATATAAGATTATAAATTTTCAGTCTCTGAAGAGGAATACTAAGAAAAATTGGGACTCAAGTGATTAAAATATAAAACTAAGAAGAATATGGGCCAAGCCTGGAATATTTTTAAAGGAACTTGAGGAAGGAAAAGGATACAGAAGGAGGAAGTGCTACTTTAAATAGAGGAGAGTCAGTATAGGAACAGAGAGCCACAAGAGACTTTCTAGAATCCTCAGGGTTTTTTCTCAGGATGGGGGGATAGACCGATGTACATAGGTACATAGGCTGATGTACCCCTTCCTTTAATTGCCCCAAGGGGCAGACACCAGCCTACTTTTCTTGTGCTTAGGAGTTGTCTTCGATTGCTACATCCCTTGACCGTTTCCCCCAGGAAGCCTGGCTACCCAAATGAGTAAGATTAATGCAATTTCTCCTTTTCTTTCTACTCCCAAAGGCAAGAACAGTGAGCTATTTTTTTATTCCTATGAGTTTATTCCTATTCACTACAAGGATATATGGGAAAGACTCCAGAATCTTACAAAGATCTTACAGTCATGGCTTTATGCTGTGGTATTTTATTCTCATAACAAAGTATAGGTATGTGGCAAACTGGTATAAGCAACAGGGACAGTACCTAATTTATAGGACTGTTGTAAGGATCCATATGAAAAGTGCATGTAAAGGACTTAATATAATCGTGGCATGTAGACACTGCCCAATAAATATGAACAATTGCAGTTTATATATAATAAGAAGAGACCAGTTTACTTCCCCAAATTATCTGTCTCACTGTTTTCACCAGTTTCTCACCCAAAACACACACCCTTAGTGATAAGACTATTAGTCCATTGTGACCCCTTTTCTCAACACCTGGGCTTTTATTGCAGATGACTTTCAAACTTCTGCCTGGGATTCACACTAAAAAACATGTTTTCTATCTTAATCTAATACATACAATTATTTCACAAGACAAGATTTACCCTTGCTATTTGTGATTCACTCTGATAGTTTCTGTCCTATCCCAGTCTAGTCTATTTCATTAAAAAAGAAATACTTGTAGTGATCCAATTAAATTAATTTCTCATCTTTTAATGAACCTATCATTCTAGTTTGCAAAACACTGATTTAGAGGGAGTCTGGGCAGAACAAACAAATGTTTGCCTTCTGAAGACTTGCAGGCTGGGTGAGAACCATGTGACCAGATAGCAATCGACTCATCTGAGCAACTCCTTTCATATTACCTTTGAAAACAAAATATGTCTACATACCTAGAAGAATGGCCAAAATCTGGACTACTGGTAGTGCCAAATGCTGGTGAGGATACGGAGCAGCAGATACTCTCGTTCATTGCTGGTGGGACTGCAAAATGGTATAGCTACTTTGGAGGACAGTTTGGCAGTTGCTTTCAAAGTTAAACATACTCTTAAGCTATGATCCAGCAGTTGTGCTCCTTGGAATTTACCCAGAGGAGCTACAAATTTACGTTCACACAAAACCCTGCACATGGATTATTATGGCAGCTTTATTTGTAATTGCCAAAACTTGAAAACGATAAAGATGTCCTTCAGTGGGTGAATGGATATATAAACTGTGGTACATCCAGACAGTGGAATATTATATAGCACTAAAAAGAAATGAACTATCAAGCCATGAAAAAACTTGGCTTAAATGCACATTACTAAGTGAAAGAAGCCAATTTGAAAAGGTTACATGCTGTGTGATTCCAACTATGTAACATTCTAGAAAAGGCAAAACTAAGGAGATGGTAAAAAGATCAATGGTTACTAGGGGTGGGAAGTGGGGGGAGGGATGAATAGGCAGAGCCCAGAAGATTTTTAGGGCAGTGAAAATACTCTGTATGATAATATAATAATGGATGCATGTCATTATACATTTGTCCAAACCCATAGAGTGATCCCTAAGGTAAACTATGGACTTTGAGTAATAATGATGTGTCAATGTAGCTCATCAGTTGTAAGAAATGTACCACTCTGGTGGGAGATGTTGATAATGGCTATGCATATGTAGGGGTAGTGGATGTATGAGAAATCTCTGTACCTTTCTCTCAACTTTGCTGTGAACCTTAAACTACTCTAAAAGACTAAAGTATTAAAACACAAAAACAAAACCAAAAAAACAAAAAGTGTGTTAAGTTCACAGTTGGCATAGTTTAAAAATAGGACTTTAATTAAAAAAAAAAAGTTTACTGAGCACCTGTGATGTGTCTGACCCTGTTGTTGGCACTGGGAATATTGAGATAAATGGAAAGATCCCCCTCCTTCAGGAATTCACAGATCAGTTGGGGAGACTGCTAGGTAGACAGTGTTTGTGTGGTGAGAGCTATGAAAAGGGCATGCACAGGGTCTAATGGAAAAACAGAACTGTCACTTAGCTGAGATTGGGTGATGAGAGGTGGTGGTGAGAAGTGTTTCTGGATTAAACATCAGAATCGATGGATGAGTTGGAATTAGCCTGGAGATGGGTCTGCATAAATTGGGGAAGGGATTGTGTTACTAAAAGAAATTGGATTAAGATTCAACTAAAAGATACCAAGTGTCTATTATGTACCAGATAATTTAAACACTTTGTCTAATCTCCTATGTAAGCCTCATATGAGATTCTCACTTCATAAATGAGGAACTGGAGACTCGGAGATGTTAAATGACTTGCCCATAAAAATGGGGAAGCTGGATTTTAACTCCTCTTCTTAGACTTTCTTTGTCCTCTGTGCTTCTGCTTTTAAAAGTGATATAGGGAAAGTTAATCAGATCTTCTTGCTCAATTTCTCTTAGTGTCACTATGAAAAAACTCTGGGCTGAAAAGTGCTTTATTTTATGCAGGGATATCTGGCCTTACTCTGAATTCTCCAAACCTGCTCCAAGCATAGCACTGGATAGGACAAAGGAGCTAAGACCCTTCCCTACCTTCCCCTCCTCTGGTGGGAGACTGAATTCTTGAGTAGTTAAGAACATGGCTCTGGGCTCAAATCACATCTCTGCCACCCTCAAACTGTATAACCTTTAGCAAGTTACTTTGCACTTTTAACTGTACAGTGTGGTTAATAAAGGTACCTAATTTATCAGGCTGTTGTGAAATTCAAAAGAGAAAAATAAATGTAAAGTGCTTACTGTAGTGCTGGCATGTAGAAACCGCTCAAGAAATATTTTCAATTAAAGCATTATACCCAGGAGAGGCAACTTCACTTCCATAAACTCAAGTTTGGTTGACATGTCAACTTCCCTAAAGCTCACACTGTGAGTGAAATAGAAACTGACCAAAGGGGTCACGGCTGGAGCAGTCACGGTAGAAACCCAATTTTTATGCTCCTGGACAGTGCTTTGAATCCCTGGAACACTACAGGCACATTGACATTTGGAATGTGGGAGCATACCACACTCAGGAGCTGAAGTGGAAGGGAGGGATGAAATAATGGAGTAAGGAAGAGGAGGGGAGAAG
The DNA here is from genome assembly GCF_965194805.1 of Balaenoptera borealis. Classification (NCBI taxonomy): domain Eukaryota; kingdom Metazoa; phylum Chordata; class Mammalia; order Artiodactyla; family Balaenopteridae; genus Balaenoptera; species Balaenoptera borealis. The sequence goes on along the minus strand of NC_138860.1, from coordinate 79,587,399 downwards.
GAAGTAGGAAAGGGAAGGAGGAAGGAGATGATTTGGCTGGATGTAGATGAAGATATAGAGCAGCCAGAAAGAGAGAAGAGGGGGAAAGATGGGTGGAGGGAGAGAGGGAGGAAGAGAGATGGGGGAGAAGGAAACAAGAAGAATAATGAAAGATTAAGAGATATGGCAACATATGGTAAAAGAAATAACATATGGCAGGTGTAGTTATATAATGTTTTCTCTTCAAAGGCATCTGCTTTGTGAACTGTGAGTCATGGAGGAACCATTACAAAAGGGTAGGTACTCCTTTCCTCTCTTTGAAGTCAAAGCTGGGGATTGTGAGAAAGCAGCCATTAAAATGTTTTTTTCCTCCATCTTTGGTACTCTATGAACCTTGTTCCATTTCACAGGTAGTTAATGCTCCCAGATATATCTAAGCTATAAGCTTAAGTGTCCAGGCTACTTGAGTCACAGACAATGAAAGATGAGCCCACAGGGTTAGAATTTTGTCACAAAACCAGAGAATCTTAGAATTACAAGAATCCATGCAGTAATCTCTTCAACATATTCAGTACATTTGGCAGATGGCCAACCGGGTCCAGTACGGACATCTTTATTGGCGGAGTTCATAAAAAAAATCAGACTATCCTTTTTAAAAAAAATTATATTTTAGATACATTAATATACAATTTTTCAGTCCCCTGGCCAAAATAAAATCTAGACTGTAAATTTATGGCAAAAACAAATTCAAAATCAGACTATCTTTATTGGATACCTTTTTTTTAAATATACATTTATTTATTTATTTATTTTTGGCTGCATTGGGTCTTTGTTGCTGCACATGGGCTTTCTCTAGTTGCAGCAAGTGGGGGCTCCTCTTCGTGGTGGTGCTCAGGCTTCTCACTGCGGTGGCTTCTCTTGTTGCAGAGTGCAGGCACTAGGTGCATGGGCTTCAGTAGTTGTGGCGCACGGGGTTAATTGCTCTGCGGCATGTGGGATCTTCCCAGACCAGGGCTCGAACCCATGTCCCCTGCATTGGTAGGCAGATTCTTAACCACTGCGCCACCAGGGAAGTCCTATTGGATACCTTTAACAGCTATAAACTTTGCTCATTTTTGTGTTGAGCTAAATTTTGTCTTTGGTAACTTTCACACACTGAACCTAATGCCACCAGCCAAAGCAACTAAGAAGTGAGTGAATTCCCATTTCTTTATGACAGACCTTTAGACACTGACTAGACATCCACAGTCCCTTTAGACTGTTCTTCATTTTGATAATTTCAGACCCTTCCCCATTTTGAATGACCTCTTCTGGACAAGATGCAATTGTAAATGCTCCGTCAGGGTGCTCAGAGCAATATCAAACATCATAGTGGACCATTTCTGGTAACCAAGGCAGAGTAAGGTAATAGAGACTGCTCACCCATCTCAACACATACTTACATACTTCAAAGACTTGTAAATGCTGAGTGAAATGTAACATAAAGATTATAAACAACACAGTCAAGTTCAAGCCTGCCTGTAACAAAGAGAAGCATTAAACCCATAATAGCAAGAGTGAGGTGACAGAGTGGCAGCTCATTTGTGTTCTTGTCCTGGTTATGCCTAGGTGCTGGGGGCTGGGTTTCTCTTGCCCATGTGGGGACCAGACACTTTGCCTTGGGATCATGGGAGATGGGGCTCTGCAAAAGAGGTCCCCTGCATAAAGCTGGATCCTCTAACAGATGAAAAGTCTATGACTGAGGGACAAGAAAACCCTGCCCACTGGCCCTGGGAAGTGATGAAAAAACTTGCTAGGTCCTTGGGTAAAATTTAAAAAAATATCCTGGGGAAATTAAAACCCCAGGCTTGTGATACGCACTGGTGTGAGGCCTTGATATTTTGTTGTCTGCATAGAGTGTGAACTACATGCTAAGAAATTAACACAAGAACTGATCTGGGGCCATTGACATTCCTGGGGCCTTGACAAAAACAAATGCAAAACTGTTCTGTATGGATTTTTCCCATAATCTAGGTCAGATGGGACTCCCACAGAGAAAAAAAATATAAAACATAATAAAAAATCTCTGTGGAGGACTTCCCTGGTGGCTCAGTGGTTAAGAATCCTCCTGCCAATGCAGGGGACATGGGTTTGATCCCTGGTTCAGGAAGATCCCACATGCTGCAGAGCAACTAAGCCTGTGCACCACATCTACTGAGCCTGCGCTCTAGAGCGCATGTGCTGCAACTACTGAGCTCGTGCACCACAACTACTGAAGCCCTCATGCCGTAGAGCCCATGCACTACAACTACTGAGCTCTTGCACCGCAACTACTGAAGCCTGTGTGCTCTAGGGCCTGTGTGCTGCAACTACTGAAGCCTGTGTGCCTAGAGCCCGTGCTCCACAACAAGAGAAGCCACTGCAGTGAGAAGCCCGCACACCGCAACAAAGAGTAGCCCCCGCTCGCCACAACTAGAGAAAGCCTGCACGCAGCAACGAAGACCCAATGCAGCCAAAAAAAAAAAAAATCTCTGTGGAGATGACACAATTAGAAGTACAAATTATATTGGTAAAAGAATCAGTAGACACAATAAGAAAACTCACATCCCATGAATTAAAGATAAAATAATGTGAAAAAGATAATAAGTATGCTCAAAATGTTTAATGAGCTAAAAAAAGGAATAGAAGCCACAATAAAGAATAGGACAGCATGACAAAAAGGATTAAACAAATCAAATAAATCTCTGAGAACTGAGAAATTAGTCAATATTAACAAGTCAATGTACAAGTTAAATAGCAGAACAGAGATGATTGAAGATAAAGTTAGTGAAGTAGAAGATAGCTCTAAAGAAATTACCCAAAATGCACTAAGAGAAATTAAAAAGAAGGAAAGTATTAAAATGAGCTAAAGAGATGTAGAGGAGAGAAGAAACTTCAGTATATAGCCAATCGAAAGTCTAGAAGAAAATAGCAAGGGTAATGCAGAAGGACCCATCAAAAGATAATGAAATGAGAATATTCCAAACTGAAGAAAGAGGTAAAGGTTCCACTTAAAGAAGTACAACTACTCCTGAGTTGATAAATGAACACATTTTCAGTTTGGGGTCATTACAAACAATGCTGCTATGATTATGTCTCTTGGTATACGCAGGTGAGGCAGGAGATAGATGGGCTCCAGGCTAGGCATTTGCAACTAGCCTCCTGTTTACATTTCTTGAAGAAGGAGTCAGGTGGGATCTAGGGTAGATATTTACAACCAGCCTCCTGTTTGCACTTCGAGATGAAAATAACAACAGGAACAGGGTAAATAGCCAGGCTTTGTCTCCTGTGGACACCTTAAGGTAACAGTCATGGTAGGGACAGAGAGGGGCTAAACCCTGTTTGAGTAAAGGATCAAGAGGTCACATATTTCCCCTTCTTGGGGCAAGGGAGACATGGCACATGCACACAGAGGCTCCTTGGGGGTCAAAAAGGAGGGGGTGCCACCCCATAATAGGTGGTGCCACACACCCACACCCCCATAGGCCTCTGGGCTGGAATCCATCTTGGACAAACAGTTGTGCACACAGGTTGGGGAGGGTCCTAGGGCAGGTCACGCATGGAAAAAGAAACCAGATAATTGGCCAAAGGTAAACAAAGAACAAAGACCTGGAAGAACTGCCCTATATAAATGATTTTTTAAAATTAATTTTTAGAGCAAAAGGGATGGTTAGAGAGATTCCAAGCAAGAGAAGGATTTGATGTGCTGTTGAGAGCTTAAGGTACAAGGACTTGGAGAGCAACTTCTGGGAAGTGAGAGCAACCTCGGGCCAGCAACCAGAAAGAACACAGGGACCTCATTCCTACAACCACAAGGAACTAGATTCTGTCAACCACGAATGAACTTGGAAGTAGATCCTTCCCCAGACTCTCTAGATAAGAGCCCAGTCAAACTGATGGCTTGATTTCAGCCTTGTGAGATTCTCCGGAGAGAATCCTGTTGAGCCCACCTGGACTTCTGACCTACAGAACTAAGAGAATGTTACTGAAGTTTCCTTGACGGTAATGGCACAAACTCTTAAAAGCTTTTTGACAGAGGCTTAGCTGGTGAAGATCCAGTGAGACCATTCAAAGACTTAGCTGTTGAAGAGCCAATGAAACTCCATAATAAATTGACCTCCTACGGCATGGACTGCACAAACAGGAATGTTGTAAAGCTTCAATATGTCATTTGGAGGGGATTAACCAAGATGGCGGAGTAGAAGGACGTGCTCTCCCTCTTGCGAGAGCACCAGAATCACAACTGTCTGCTGGACAATCATTGACAGGAAGACCCTGGACTTCACCAAGGAGGATACCCCACGTCCAAGGACAGAGGAGAAGCCACAGTGAGACGGTAGGAGGGGCGCAATCAGAGTAAAATCTAATCCCATAACTGCTGGGTGGGTGACTCACAGACTGGCGAACACTTATACCACAGAAGTCCACCCACTGGAGTGAAGGTTCTGAGCCCCACGTCAGGCTTCCCAACCTGGGGGTCCGGCAACGGGAGGAGGAATTCCTAGAGAATCAGACTTTGAAGCCTAGTGGGAATTGATTGCAGGACTTCGACAGGACTGGGGGAAACAGAGACCCCACTCTTGGAGGGCACACACAAAGTAGTGTGAGCATCGGGACCCAGGGGAAGGAGCAGTGACCCTGGGGGAGACTGAACCAGACCTACCTGCTGGTGTTGGGGGGTCTCCTGCAGAGGCGGGGGGTGGCTCTGTTTCACTGTGGGGACAAGGACTCTGGCAGCGGAGGTTCTGGGAAGTGCTCCTTGGCGTGAGCCCTCCCAGAGTCTGCCATTAACCCCACCAAAGAGCCCAGGTAGGCTCCAGTGTTGGGTTGCCTCAGGCAAAACAACCAACAGGGAGGGAACCCAGCACCACCCATCAACAGTCAAGTGGATTAAAGTTTTACTGAGCTCTGACCGCCACAGCAACAGTCAGCTCTACCCACCACCAGAGCCTCCCATCAAGCCTCTTAGATAGCCTCAACCACCAGAGGGCAGACAGCAGAAGCAAGAAAAACTACAATCCTGCAGCCTGTGGACCAAAAACCACAGTTACAGAAAGATAGACAAGATGAAAAGGCAGAGGGCTATGTACCAGATGAATGAACAAGAAAAAACCCCAGAAAAACAACTAAATGAAGTGGAGATAGGCAACCTTCCAGAAAAAGAATTCAGAATAATGATAGTGAAGATGATCCAGGACCTCGGAAAAAGAATCGAGGCAAAGATTGAGAAGATGCAAGAAATGATTAACAAAGACCTAGAAGAATTAAAGAACAAACAAACAGAGATGACCAATACAATAACTGAAATGAAAACTACACTTAAAAGGAATCAATAGCAGAATAACTGAGGCAGAAGAACGGTTAACTGACCTGGAAGAAAAATGGTGGAATTCACTGCTGTGGAACAGACTAAAGAAAAAAGAATGAAAAGAAGTGAAGACAGCCTAAGAGACCTCTGGGAAACATTAAATGCAACAATATTCACATTATAGGGGTCCCAGAAGGAGGAGAGAGAGAGAAAGGAACAGAGAAAATATTTGAAGAGATTATAGTCGAAAACTTCCCTAACATGGGAAAGGAAATACCCACCCAAGTCCAGGAAGCGCAGAGAGCCCCATACAGGATAAACCCAAGGAGAAACACGCCGAGACACATAATAATCAAACTGGCAAAAATTAAAGACAAAGAAAAATTATTGAAAGCAGCAAGGGAAAAATGACAAATAACATACAAGGGAACTCCCATAAGGTTAACAGCTGATTTCTCAGCAGAAACTCTACAAGCCAGAAGGGAGTGGCATGATATACTTAAAGTGATGAAAGGGAAGAACTTACAACCAAGATTACTCTACCTGGCAAGGATCTCATTTAGATTTGATGGAGAAATCAAAAGCTTTACACACAAGCAAAAGCTAAGAGAATTCAGCACCACCAAACCAGCTCTACAACAAATGCTAAAGGAACTTCTCTAAGTGGGAAACACAAGAGAAGAAAAGGACCTACAAAAACAAACCCAAAACAATTAAGAAAATGGTCATAGGAACATACATATCGATAATTACCTTAAACGTGAATGGATTAAATGCTCCAACCAAAAGACATTGGCATGCTGAATGGATACAAAAACAAGACCCATATATATGCTGTCTACAAGAGACCCACTTTAGACCTAGGGACACATACAGACTGAAAGTGAGGGGATGGAAAAAGATATTCCATGCAAATGGAAATCAAAAGAAAGCTGGAGTAGCTATACTCATATCAGATAAAATAGACTTTAAAATAAAGAATGTTACAAGAGACAAGGAAGGACACTACATAATGATCCAGGGATCAATCCAAGAAGAAGATATAACAATTATAAATATATATGCACCCAACATAGGAGCACCTCAATACATAAGGCAACTGCTAACAGCTATAAAAGAGGAAATCGACAGTAACACAATAATAGTGGGGGACTTTAACACCTCACTTACACCAATGGACAGATCATCCAAAATGAAAATAAATAAGGAAACAGAAGCTTTAAATGACACAATAGACCAGATAGATTTAATTGATATATATAGGACATTCCATCCAAAAACAGCAGATTACACGTTCTTCTCAAGTGTGCACGGAACAATCTCCAGGATAGATCACATCTTGGGTCACAAATCAAGCCTCAGTAAATTTAAGAAAATTGAAATCATATCAAGCATCTTTTCTGACCACAACGCTATGAGATTAGAAATGAATTACAGGGAAAAAACCATAAAAAAGACAAACACATGGAGGCTAAACAATACATTACTAAATAACCAAGAGATCACTGAAGAAATCAAAGAGGAAATAAAAAAATACCTAGAGACAAATGACAATGAAAACACGACGACCCAAAACCTATGGGATGCAGCAAAAGCAGTTCAAAGAGGGAAGTTTATAGCTATACAAGCCTACCTAAAGAAACAAGAAAAATCTCAAGTAAACAATCTAACCTTACACCTAAAGAAACTAGAGAAAGTAGAACAAACAAAACCCAAAGTTAGCAGAAGGAAAGAAATCATAAAGATCAGAGCAGAAATAAATGAAATAGAAACAAAGAAAACAATAGCAAAGATCAATAAAACTAAAAGTTGGTTCTTTGAGAAGATAAACAAAATTGATAAGCCATTAGCCAGACTCATCAAGAAAAAGAGGGAGAGGACTCAAATCAATAAAATCAGAAATGAAAAAGGAGAAGTTACAACAGACACTGCAGAAATACAAAGCATCCTAAGAGACTACTACAAGCAACTTTATGCCAATAAAATGGACAACCTGGAAGAAATGGACAAATTTTTAGAAAGGTATAACCTTCCAAGACTGAACCAGGAAGAAACAGAAAATATGAACAGACCAATCACAAGTAATGAAATTGAAACTGTGATTAAAAATCTTCCAACAAACAAAAGTCCAGGACCAGATGGCTTCACAGGTGAATTCTATCAAACATTTAGAGAAGAGCTAACACCTATCCTTCTCAAACTCTTCCAAAAAATTGCAGAGGAAGGAACACTCCCAAACTCATTCTATGAGGCCACCATCACCCTGATACCAAAACCAGACAAAGACACTACAAAAAAAGAAAATTACAGACCAATATCACTGATGAATATAGATGCAAAAATCCTCAACAAAATACTAGCAAACAGAATCCAACAACACATTAAAAGGATCATACACCACGATCAAGTGGGATTTATCCCAGGGATGCAAGGATTCTTCAATATACGCAAATCAATCAATGTGATACACCATATTAACAAATTGAAGATAAAAACCATATGATCATCTCAATAGATGCAGAAAAAGCTTTTGACAAAATTCAACACCCATTTCTGATAAAAACTCTCCAGAAAGTGGGCATAGAGGGAACCTACCTCAACATAATAAAGGCCATATATGACAAACCCACAGCAAACATCATTCTCAATGGTGAAAAACTGAAAGCATTTCCTCTAAGATCAGGAACGAGACAAGGATGTCCACTCTCACCACTATTATTCAACATAGTTCTGGAAGTCCTAGCCACGGCAATCAGAGAAGAAAAAGAAATAAAAGGAATACAAATTGGAAAAGAAGAAGTAAAACTGTCACTGTTTGCGGATGACATGATACTATACATAGAGAATCCTAAAACTGCCACCAGAAAACTGCTAGAGCTAATTAATGAATATGGTAAAGTTGCAGGATACAAAATGAATGCACAGAAATCTCTTGCATTCCTATACACTAATGATGAAAAATCTGAAAGAGAAATTATGGAAACACTCCCATTTACCATTGCAACAAAAAGAATAAAATACCTAGGAATAAACCTACCTAGGGAGACAAAAGACCTGTATGCAGAAAACCATAAGACACTGATGAAAGAAATTAAAGATGATACCAACAGATGGAGAGATATACCATGTTCTTGGATTGGAAGAATCAACATTGTGAAAATGAGTATACTACCCAAAGTAATCTACAGATTCAATGCAATCCCTATCAAATTACCAATGGCATTTTTTACGGAGCTAGAACAAATCATCTTAAAATTTGTATGGAGACACAAAAGACCCCGAATAGCCAAAGCAGTCTTGAGGCAAAAAAATGGAGCTGGAGGAATCAGACTCCCTGACTTCAGACTATACTACAAAGCTACAGTAATCAAGATAATATGGTACTGGCACAAAAACAGAAACATAGATCAATGGAACAAGATAGAAAGCCCAGAGATTAACCCACGCACCTATGGTCAACTAATCTATGACAAAGGAGGCAAAGATATACAATGGAGAAAAGACAGTCTCTTCAATAAGTGGTGCTGGGAAAACTGGACAGCTACATGTTAAAGAATGAAATTAGAATACTCCCTAACACCATACACAAAAATAAACTCAAAATGGATTAGAGACCTAAATATAAGACTGGACACTATAAAACTCTTAGAGGAAAACATAGGAAGAACACTCTTTGACATAAATCACAGCAAGATCTTTTTTGATCCACCTCCTAGAGTAATGGAAATAAAAACAAAAATAAACAAATGTGACCTAATGAAACTTCAAAGGTTTTGCACAGCAAAGGAAACCATAAACAAGACGAAAAGACAACCCTCAGAATGGGAGAAAATATTTGCAAATGAATCAACGGACAAAGGATTAATCTCCAAAATATATAAACAGCCATTCAGCTCAATATTAAAGAAACAAACACCCCAATCCAAAAATGGGCAGAAGACCTAAATAGACATTTCTCCAAAGAAGACATACAGACGGCCACGAAGCACATGAAAAGATGCTCAACATCACTGATTATTAGAGAAATGCAAATCAAAACTACAATGAGGTATCACCTCATTCCTGTTAGAATGGACATCATCAGAAAATCAACAAACAACAAATGCTGGAGAGGGTGTGGAGAAAAGGGAACCCTCTTGCACTGTTGGTGGGAATGTAAATTGATACAGCCACTATGGAGAACAATATGGAGGTTCCTTAAAAAACTAAAAATAGAATTACCATATGACCCAGCAATCCCACTACTGGGCATATACCCAGAGAAAACCGTAATTCAAAAAGACACATGCACCCGAATGTTCATTGCAGCACTATTTACAATAGCCAGGTCATGGAAGCAACCTAAATGCCCATCAACAGACGAATGGATAAAGAAGTTGTGGTACATATATACAATGGAATATTACTCAGCCATAAAAAGGAACGAAATTGAGTCATTTGTTGAGAAGTGGATGGATCTAGAGACTGTCATACAGAGTGAAGTAAGTCAGAAAGAGAAAAACAAATATCATATATTAATGCATGTATGTGGAACCTAGAAAAATAGTACAGATGAGCCGGTTTGCAGGGCAGAAGTTGAGACACAGATGTAGAGAATGGACATATGGACACCAAGGGGGGAAAACTGCGGTGGGGTGGGGATGGTGGTGTGCTGAATTGGGTGATTGGGATTGACATGTATACACTGATGTGTATAAAATTGATGCCTAATAACCTGCAGTATAAAACAACAAACAAACAAAACAACTAATACTAAACTTTCATTGGGTTATTTGTATGGAAATATGTTAATATAACTGTTTCAGACATTATATGAAATTTCTAAAAATCTTATATTTGTATTTGTATGGAAATATGTATGGAAATATGTTAATATAAATGTTTCAGACATTACATGAAATTTCTAAAAATCTTATATGTTCTGGTATAATGTTATAAGTCATAATCCTAGTTATTACTTTAAAATTTATATCTCAGAAATAACTAATTTTCTTGTCAACTGCATTATTATGAACTTTCATCAAATCTTTAACTGTGGTCATTTTTAAGTCTTTTGTCATTTACAGACAGTTCTGGGTGTACTCTGATGCTTTTGCAAATATGTTCCTATAAAAGGCTTTCATCTTCAAGAAATTCATGGAAAAGACTCTGACAAGTACAGGTTTCTGGTAACTGACTGTACTGCTGAACTGAATGAATAAGCATTTTCAGAACTCTAATGAAAAACTGATGAACTCATAAAAGTGCTAACAGAAGATCAAGATGAAAAAAAAAATTAATTACATGGGACTGAGTGAACTGATGAGGATGAGTATAATTTTTGTGACTTTCTGTCTGAATTAAAAAAAAAAATCCCACAAGGACTCAGAGGCAAAGAATATACAAATCAATTTTCACTGCAAAGTAAAGGAGCTGTTACAGTGGAGGATTACTGGACTGAATGTCAATACTATGACATAGTATGAGTGTGTTTCATGTTTGGTAATTGCAATCATTGTTGCTTTTGTTGTGGTCATCCATGTACAATGCTTGGTGTCAGTCTATTTACCTCTTGTAAAAATAAAATACAGTGTGTGTGTGTGAAAAAAATTAATTTTTATTGGAGTATAGTTTATATTGTATTTTAATTTTTATTGGAGTATATTGGAGGAATGTTGTGTTAGTTTCTTGCTGTACAGCAAAGTGAATCAGTCATACGTATACATATATCCACTCATTTTTAGATTCCCTTCCCATTTAGGTCACCATAGAGCATTGAGTAGAGTTCCCTGTGCTATGCAGTAAGTTCTCATTAGCTATTCACTTTATACATAGTAGTGTATATACGTCAGTCCCAATCTCCCAATTCACCCCCTTCCCCCCTCTTGGTAACCATAAGTTTGTTCTCTACATCTGTGACTCTGTTTCTGCTTTGCAAATAAGTTCCTCTGTACCATTTTTCTAGATTCCACATATAAGCGATATTATACGATATTTGTTTTTCTCTTTCTGACTTACTTCACTCTGTATGACAATCTCTAGGTCCATCGCCATCTCTGCAAAAAGCACTATTTCGTTCCTCTTTATGGCTGAGTAATATTCCATTGTATATATGTACCACATCTTCCTATATAAATGATTTAACTGCCTCTTTACTGCACTCCTCCTCATTAGGGAGGATGCCCACACCCTTTCTCTCCAGCTGTATATCTCTGCCTTGCTTCTGTCTTCAATAAACAAAGTGTTTCTCTGTGTGCTCTCCCACTTGTTGTGCTGTGCCTCTAATAATAAACTTTGCACCTATTTTTACAGTTTTTGCCTCTTTGAGAAATGCATTTTTCAGTGGGGGCATGAGCCAGGGGAACTCTGCTTCTAGCCTCTAGCCCCTGGTGGACCTAGTGGCTAGGATTCCTGATTTTCACACCGGCTGCCCAGGTCCAATTCCTGGGCAGGGAACTAAGATCTTGCTTCAAGCCACCACTCACTGCTGCCTCTCCGAGATCACAGGCATGCATTTAGGTATGCACTCAGGAGTGGAATTGCTAGATCTAGATCTGGATTGCTGTTTGATATACATGATGCCTATTTCAGTTTACTGTGCACAGTACGGTACTGTGCATAGTATCCATGCACTGTGCGTTTACAGACTTGGTATGGAAATCTTTGAATCTAAATTTTAGATTCTCTGACTCTGCTATATGACCACAACATATAGTGCACAATTTTTCTTTGTTGAGCTATAGAACATATAGAGTATATCCGCAGTGTCTACAACTCCCGAGGCTTCTATCTACTCCAACAATGCTTGCTGGTTACACTGCTGCTATGTTAGCTTGAATACTATGTAATGGACGATGCAGTTTCATTCTCATTTTCCCTTCCGTTCTCCCTCACAACATTCTCTATCTGTGTCTCTGTCTCTCTTTCACACACACGCACAGAGCACATTCACATTCCATCTGCCATTCCAGTAAATGACAGTATTGCCTGCCATCAAGCCATCAGCTACTGTAGCTAGCCCCCCAGTGGTGCGCCCTGAGGGGAATTCAGGATGGAGAAAAATAGAATACTGGCCCTAGATCAGCGGTCCCTAACGTTTTTGGCAGTAGGGACCGGTTTCGTGGAAGAAAAGTTTCCCGTGGACCCGGGTGGCGGGGTCGGGGGGCGGGGATGGTTCAGGCAGTAATGCGAGCGATGGGGAGTGGCAGACGGAGCTTCGATCGCTCACTCTCTGTTCACCTCCTGCTGTGCTGCCTGGCTCCTAGCAGGCTGTGGACCGGTATAGGTCCACGGCCCGGGGGTTAAGATGCATATCTAAGGAATAATTTAAATGTGCCCAGACTCTAGCATCTTCCCATACATAGGAAAGCACTAAAATCACTAACTCTAGATGTCTGTTTTTTGTGATTAGCAGTAATCTTTTGATGTTTGATTACTTTTTTTTTTTTTTTTTTTTTTTAGCAAAATCTCCTATATAACCTGGCTTCTTACCTCTTCAGAGCAGTTCCTCAGAGCTATTTGAGAGACTGTCTCCTAGGCTCTAGTCCTCAGTAAGGTCCCTAAAACATACAACTTTTAGGTTGTGCCTTTTTCTTCAGTCGACAATACTCTATCTATAAATGTTTTAGGTTGACTCTCTCTTGAGAGAAGGTTTCCCAAGTATCTTCAGTTCTGAAACTCCTGGCTCTCCCTCACTCTAACCTACTTTTTCCACCTTAACAGCCCTCCCACATCCCAGCATAGTCAGGTGTTCTCTGGGGGTAGTATGAAGGAAGATACATAGAACAGTGAAAAGAACATGACATTTGCGAAGAAGACACTTAAGTTACACTCCTACGGTAGATATTTATAAGCTGGTGAAAAGTTATTTAAAATCTCTGTACTTCAATTTTTTCCCCATAAATAAAATATGGATTAATACTACTTATCTTCAGTTTTTTGGGAAAAATATTTGAGTGCCTAAACTGTCCCAGGGACTATTCTAGGTGCTGAAGACAGCAGTGAACAAAATCAGTAAGATACCTTGTGGATATTTACCAGGATTAAAGAAGACCATGGCTGTAAAGCACTTAGAATAGCTGTAGACCTAGAAAATGTGCTTGGCAAGTTTTTTGCTTAACAGATATTTATTGATCATCTACAATCTTCTAGTCCATGTTGTACTTACTGGGGATATAGTATTGGGTAAGACCAGGGAAACAGATCAGAAAATAAACAAGCAAAATAAGTGAGTCGGTTAGTTTCAGATAGTGATATGTGTGTATGATTCATATAAATCAGTAAGAGCAAATGAAAGTACTATGGAGATCAGTGGGGAAATTTATTCAGAAATTTAAACCAAACCAGCCTACTGAACAGTAATGCTAGGAGTAAAAAGAGAATCAGAAAGTACTGCCAGGAGTAAAAAGAGAACTATGCAAATCAACATATGGTGATCAGAACCAATCAGAATACAATAGAGAGAGACAGATGACTTTGAAGCCAGCTTGGTAAAATCAGCAGAAAGCAGGAAGTTTCCATTATTCCTCTCTCTGGGAAGAGGGGTAGGGGGTGGGGAGGTGGGAGGAATACTCACAAAGCCTTCATGATACTTGGGCTTCTGATTACTTAGTCCATAACCAATTATATTTGTGGCTATTTTTAGTCAAGTCATCTGTGATTCTTGGATTCTAGTCCAACCTCACTCCCATCCAAGAAATCCCTACTCTGTTCTCTAGCTGTGATGACCTAGGATTACAGACTCCCAAGGTTAAAAGAAACTATGCTAGTCATATCATTTAACCACCTCCTTCGAGTAGGAGGTACAACCTCAGAATGCAGCTGTGAGAGAAAAGGAAATATGCTGGACCAGGAGTTAGAAGATCGAGTTCTAGTGTAGACTCCAAGATATTACTGTGTGTTGCATTGTACTCTCTTTGATTTGTTTTCCTCATTTACAAAGTAAGAATAACAATCCCTATATCTCACAGTTGTTATGGGGATTAAACAAAATGGCATATGTGAAAGCTCTTTGGAAACCAGAAACACTCTAGAAGTCAAAGACATGATTAATCTGGGGGCGTGGATCGTAGCCATTTCCTGGGCAAAGTGGAAGTTACTATGGCTGACTTCTCCCTGCCATGGGCTGATTTTGAGGACTTGGGTAAATCACCACCTCTCTGTGCTCTGGTTTTCTGACCCCCAGTATGTGAGGGTGAGTCTTGCCCCAAAAGGTTCTTCCATGATTCCATGAGTCCCTTCCCAGAAGAAAGCAGTGAATCTTGGAATAGCTAAAAATTGACTGACTCAACCGACCTTTGGAAAAATATATTTATCTCCAGGTAATCCTAATTTTTGAAGGCTATACTGTCTGTTTTTTACTTTTTTTTTTTTTTTTTTTAAGTTTTGGCTGTGTTGGGTCTTCGTTTCTGTGCGAGGGCTTTCTCTAGTTGCGGCAAGTGGGGGCCACTCTTCATAGTGGTGTGCGGGCCTCTCACTATCGCGGCCTCTCTTGTTGCAGAGCACAGGCTCCAGACGCGCAGGCTCAGTAATTGTGGCTCACGGGCCCAGTTGCTCCGCGGCATGTGGGATCGTCCCAGACCAGGGCTCGAACCCGTGTCCCCTGCATTGGCAGGCAGATTCTCAACCACTGCGCCACCAGGGAAGCCCCAACTGTCTGTTTTTTTGTTCTTGATAAAAAATAGTTCTTGTCTTTATGTCTGAAAAGATGATAGTACTTGAAAATTTAAAGATACAGATAAACTAAACAGAACTGTGCAAGTTTTTAAAGGGAGGTTGGAAATTTCAAGAATGCGAAGTTAGATATTGTTCCATGATTCATATAACTATTTTTCTTTTTATTTCCGTCTTCATAGCTTCCCTCCCTTCCAGGCTTCTATCCACTATTCGGGCAATTTTGTATCCTGATTTAATCACTTAACCCCTTACTTGAAATAATAGAAATAATTTTTCCATGTTATCGCAAACAGCTTTGGGGCAACATTAAGCATCAGAAGATAGGCTGGGTAAGGGCTATCTCCAAGATGCCAGCCTAGAAGCAGAAGCAGCAGCAGAAGCCTATTCTCTTCAGGGCTCTCACTACAGCAGAGTGAGGGAGAATGGAAGCGTTAATGTTGGCAGAATGGGAAGAAAACATGATCCTTGAATTCTGGCCCCTCTTTAGTGGATTGAGGAGAAGACACAGAGAGACAGACTTGTGAACATGTCTATAATTACAAGCTCTGATACGTGCCGGGAGGAAAGGTTTACAAAGCTAGCTGGTGTACAAGGAGTGGAGATGGGGCTGACCTAGTTCTTCTGCCTTTGTTCACACAGTCTGGGAGGTCTGAGACGACTCCCCTGAGAAAATGACTTTTGAGCTGAGATCTGAGAAGGAAGGAGATAACTGTGGATTGTAAGGGAGTGAGAGGAGGAGGAGGCCAAGAGCTTTAAACAGAAGGAATTATTTGTGCAAAGACCTCAGACAGGAAGAAGCTTTGCATATTAGAGGAACTGAAAGCATATCAGCTATTATGGTCCAGTACAAGTGAGACTAAGGTGAGAGATGGTGCTGCAAAGTAGACCAAGGTCAGACGGCACACAGTCTTGTAGGCCATATCCTGAGAAAGCTGTTTCAGGAGGTGGGGCAAAAGGACAGGGTGGTGGTGGAGGTGGAAATGTAGACAAGTGAGCACACACAAGAGATATTTCAAAAGAGGTAAAATAGAGGAGAGTTGCCGATGGATTGGATAAAAGAAGTGGTGGGGGAGGTGCCAGGGTGCTGTCCAGGTTCAGACTCACCAAAGAGGGGCCTTCTTTTCTCACCGTGATCTGAAGTTCTGAACCGCTAGGTCTTGTTGCTTTTATTTTCAGTGTGAGAAGTAGGAAGCTGGCTGTCTAGGTATGCATCATAATCTTGTCTCTGTTCTTTCAAACAGAAGTTCATATTTGGAGAGTGAATGAGTGAGGAGCCAGAGGAGAAAGTGAGCAGGCAGAGACCAGGTGGGAGATGGGAGGGGAGGAAGAGGAGAGTCTAGGGATAGTCCTCCAAAAGGAGTCAGGCAAGACAGAGAAAATGGAGGAGTGGATGCAGGGACCATGACAGGAGGAAAGAGGGGCTGGGGATGGGGACACTGAGGTGGAAGCATCTTGGGATATTAAAGCCTGAAAAATCTTAGCCAACCCAGTCCAATCCGCTCAATGTAGAACTGAGAAAATTAGGGTTAATATTATTATTTTATTATTAATGTGATGTTTGCACTTGTAGAACTTTTGGAAGACATAAAAAATGTAAAGCAGATTGAAATCATCCATAGTCTCTCCGCCTAGGGACAACCACTGCTAAGCCATGGACTTCCCTCTCACTTAAAAACTTTTTTTTTTTTTTTTTGCATTTTTAACATGGTAGAAGTTATACGATAGATACAACTTTATGTCCTGTTTTTAAAACTTACAGAGTGGTTGTAAAGTTTCCCACATGCTATCCTTAACTCTACGATGAAAAAGGAGATTTAGACAAGCCGGTTGTGAGAAACACTTGAGTGACTGTGTCAGGATTCCTAGGACACCGACCAGGGCTCTTTGCAGCTCAAACACCTAACGAGGAGACAGACCATCTGGCAGATGAAAAAGGGACCCCTGGACTGGACTGGGTTGGAAGCAAACCCCGGGCAAGCCAGAATGGGAGTCCTGCCTGCGTCCAGGCTTGGGAATTGGCCAGCAACCTGGTCAAGTTCAGGCTGTTCGGGGCCTGCGGAAACCAGGGGCTGGTGGGAGGGCGTGGGGGGCGGGGAGGAGGGAGGGGCCGGGGGAGGAGCCTGAGGTCCGTGGTCTGAGAGCAGAGCTAGCAGCTCCGCGAGGTTCCCACGCCCAGCGACGTGGGGTGCCCGCTGTTTCTGTTGTTCTGGAGGCTCCCCCAGATTTAGGGAAGTTCTGAGGATGAGTGGAACAGGGGCGCCCGGGTGGAGGGCTTCGAGAGGGAGCTGGGCTGGGAAAGGGGCCGACACTCGCTGCGGGAGGGTGGAGACAGATGCACCTTGGAAAGTCGGGAGCTTGATCCACCCGCCCGAGAACCTGATGCTCCCCGCTTCCTGCTCCTTGGCCCCGGGAGAGGG
Source organism: Balaenoptera borealis (assembly GCF_965194805.1). Classification (NCBI taxonomy): domain Eukaryota; kingdom Metazoa; phylum Chordata; class Mammalia; order Artiodactyla; family Balaenopteridae; genus Balaenoptera; species Balaenoptera borealis. The sequence continues at coordinate 79,570,023 of NC_138860.1, read as the reverse complement.
AGCTTGGCTCAGAGCTAGTAGACGTCACCCCCCCTTACCAAGCCCATCTGTTTGTTTGTTTCTTTTTTTCTTCCTTCTCCCTTCTTTGCTCTGCCAACCGCTCCCTCGGCCCCTCCGACCTGCATTCTCTCCAGCCCCGCAAAGGCATTTCCCCCTCCGCTGCCTCCAGATCTCGTCCTTCGCCAACAGCAGCTGGATGCGTACGGATGGCCTGGCGTGGCTGAGGGACCTGCAGGCCTACACTTGGCGCAATGACTCGGACACCATCTGCTTCCTGAAGCCCTGGTCCCAGGGCACATTCAGCGACCAGCAGTGGGAGCAGCTGCAACAAACATTTCAGGTTTATCGCAGAAGCTTCACCAGGGACATACGGGAATTCGTCAAAATGCTGCACATCGACTGTGAGCTGAGGGATGGGATCGTGCAGAGTTGCCCGGGGGAGACAGTGGACGCAGGAGCCCAGCCGGGAGGTTCTGGCCCCACCTGATAAGATTCTCTCCTCTCTCCCTTCTGATTTCCACTGCTGCCTGAGAGGTCTCAGCTTGACTTGTCAAAATACCCCTTGTTCCTCCTGCTACAGGTCACCCACTCTCATTTACATGAACTCTGGGTCCCCAGTGTAAACCTCACGCCAATTTCTTCCACCCTTTTCAATCTTTTAAGCCCTTCATAGCTCTCTCTCCATTCCTCTCCTCAGACCCCTTTGAGATCCAGGTATCTGCTGGATGTGAGGTGCTCCCGGGGAACACCTCAGAAAGCTTCATCCGTGTAGCATTTCAAGGAAGAGATGTCCTGAGTTTCCAGGGAACGTCTTGGGTGTCAGCTCCAGATGCCCCACCTTGGGGCCAGATGGCCTGCACGGTGCTCAACCAGGACCAAGGGACCAGGGAAACAGCGCAGTGGCTCCTCCACGACATCTGCCCCCGATTTCTCAGAGGCATCCTGGAGACAGGGAAGTCCGAGCTGGAGAAGCAAGGTCAGCCTGCCTCTGTCACCTCCTGCCCTCCACTCCACTCTGGGCTCCATCTGGGGTTTTCATTCCAGGGTTCACATCCCTTTGAGCATCATGGGAAGAGAAGGGGATGGATAAGGTGTGAGGGTATTTATTCATTCCACAGACATTAACTGAGCGCCCTTTGGGTTCCATGAATTGAATTAAATAAGCACTGGGGGTCAAGCAGGATCTCTGCTTGAGGGGGAAGATGATAAGACAGATGAACAGTTCAAGCAGTGTTTGAAACATGCTACATATGTTGCAGCTGAACACAGGGTGCCCTGGGAGTACAGAGAAGGGGCATTTACAGTAGACCGGATCAGGAAAGGGAATGGGGATCAGGGAAGCCTTTCCTGGAGAAGCTAGTATAAAAGGATTGAAGTTGTGGGAGTTCATCTCCAGAGGTGGAAATGTAGGACGAATGAGCCTGCTATGAGGCCCAGAGCCTCTAATGCAGAGTCTTCACTTTAAGATCCCTCATACCCTTGTTGGATACAGTGAAGCCCGAGGCTTGGCTGTCCAGTGGCCCCAGTCCTGGGCCTGGCCGTCTGCTGCTGGTGTGCCATGTCTCAGGATTCTACCCGAAACCCGTGTGGGTGACGTGGATGAGGGGCGAGCAGGAGCAGTCTGGCACTCAGCAAGGAGATATTGTGCCCAACGCTGATGAGACTTGGTATCTCCGAGTAACCCTGGATGTGACGGCTGGGGAGGCGACTGGTCTGAGTTGCCGAGTGAAGCACAGCAGTTTAGGAGACCAGGACATCATCCTCTACTGGGGTGAGATAGAACCGGGGCCCAGCTGGGAATGGGAGGAGACGCTCCTCAAGCATAGAGGGAGGGACTGGGGAAGGGGAGGGAGTGGACACACCCAGGATGGAGGAAATGAAGCCCCATACCAGGAGGGATAGAAGGAGAGGATTCTGAAAGGAGAGGAATAAAAATCTGAACTCAAAAAGGACTGAGACAAGGTGTTCCATATACAAAAAAAAAAAAAAAAAAAAAAACCAGACTGGGCTTCCCTGGTGGCGCAGTGGTTGAGAATCTGCCTGCCGATGCAGGGGACACGGGTTCGAGCCCTGGTCTGGGAAGATCCCACATGCCGTGGATCAACTGGGCCCGTGAGCCACAACTACTGAGCCTGCGCATCTGGAGCCTGTGCTCCGCAACAAGAGAGGTCACGATAGTGAGAGGCCCGCGCACCGCGATGAAGAGTGAATAGGCAGCAAGTACAGAATCCCAGGAGGATTTGTTCCCCAGAAGAGAGAACCGGGGACTTTGAAAGGCAGGGTAACAGAGATAGCTGTGGTTTATTGAGTGCTTCTTCTGTGTGAGCTGCACACTCTGCATACAGCATTTCAACTAATCATCCCAACTATGCTTTGAAGCAGGTACTATTATTTTCATTTTATAGATGAGAAATTGAGGCTAAGCTAGGTCAAGTAAACTGCCCTGAGTCTCATCATTAGAAACTAGAAGAGCTGGATTTAGACTCAGGTCTGCCTAGCAACAAAACTGGTGCCTTCCCCTATATATTGCACTAGCATATGCTGAAGTGAACCGAATTATGGATGCCCAGACCCTGAGAAAAGACGGGGCACCTAAACTTCAGAGGAATACAAGTGGGCACATTAAGTGGGGGAGGAAATAAGAAACACCTGGCACCCTCACATGTGCTTATACCAGGGGACTTGAAATAGGGTGGGATTCTGGGATGAGGCACATCCTGTGTTCCCTCAAACAGACCGGAGCCATGCCTCTGTGGGCTTGATTGCCATGGCAATACTGCTGTCCCTCCTTCTGATTGGTGGAGGCTTCGCATTCTGGTTTAAGAAGCACCGGTAAGTCTCTCCTTCCCATCTCCTCCTTCCCTCAACTTCTCTCCCCATATCTTCTCCTCTCCCCCTTTCCTTATGGTCTCTCTCTTTGTTTTCTCTCACAGCCTCTATCAAGACATCCTGTGACTGTCCTCACCACACCTGTCTGTCTGGACCTCAGGATTTCAGGGCTTTAGTGCTCAGAATCTGAGGGTGAAAGACAGCTACCTTGAAGAAGCAGAGGACAATCATAAGGCAGCTTTTGTCACGTCCTTTGAACACTTTATCTAAGAGGATTTAAGTTCTTTTTCAGTATATTACAAGTGTATAAGCCCACGTGGTTCTGTAAAAACAGAAGTGCAAACTCAGATACCTCTCAGGGACAAGCAGATAAAGGCTGGGGTGTAAGTGTGTGTGTGTGTGTGTGGTCATTATTTGAATGATGGAATCTGCAGTGAACTGGAAAGCACTTTTCCTGTCCAAAGGAAACGGGTCCAGCTGTTTGCTATCAAGTATAAAGTAAGACCCTGGCTTGGCTGTAACCCACATTTTTTTCAAGAAAAGTGGAAGTCTAGGTTTATATGTGAACACGCCTGATATTAATGTGTTGACTCAAACTTTTACAATATTTGGGGTGTGGGATACCCCAAATACACCTCTGCTGGCTGATGACAACCCTGGGGCTCCCAGTTTGTGTCTCTAATGTAAAAAGTTTGTCCTGAATGACATATCGGCAGTTTCAGGACCTAGTTTCTATTGTGAATTTGGGTTTATAAAGAGGGACATTTTCTCTTTAAAAGAAAATTAGGCTGTAAGAAACAGAGGTGTCTCAAGCTTTTTACTTGGCGTAACTTGATTAAAAGAGGAGAAATCATGGTGTATTTATATTATGTAGAAAAAGCTACTTTTGGTAGGGATATTTTTCTCAAGTGGTCCTACTTATAGCTATTGAATGAGACAATATGTGGGCTGGGCTGAACCCATTTGGGTAGACGTGAGCACTAGTGATGATGGCCCCGCTGTCTGCTCTATTCTTAGCCTAGAGAAAAGAAGCAGGAAATGTAGAGGAACAGCAGCCCTTCCTGATGCCAAAAAAATGAGAAGGCCAAGTTAAAAATCATCTGTTATCTATCAGGGAAGTCGTCTCTTGGCACTCAAGGCCCTCGAACATCCAGAAAAATTGAGACTAAACTTTTGAAGTCTTTGCTTGAGAAAATTAAGACTTGGCATTTTCTATGTTGCACTTTCAGGTTGAACCTAGGATGTGGGTGGAAATCCAGCTAGTTTCTAAATCAATGGTTCCGAAACTGTGGTTTCCTGACCTGTAGCCTCATTATCAGCTGGAAACTTGCAAATTATTTTGGGCCACCCCCCCAAAAGATGAGACCTACTGAAATGAGAAATCTTGGGAGTGGGGACCAGTAACCTGTGTTTTAACAAGCCCTCGGATGATTCTGATGTTCAGTTAGAGAACTGCTGTTTGCAGGTATTGTACAGTGCTAAGCAATGGATTCCTCAGAATGCTAAGTGAAAATGTTGGCCTGAGATTAGTTAGGGAAGGCTTCCTAGAGGGAGGGGAAATTGAATCCGGAAGTAGAGATACAGTGAGGTGAACAAGCAAGTGCACTGGATCAGGAGACCATAGTCTCCTCTGACTCACTTTATTCCTGTGCCAAATGGAGATAATAATGTTTGTCCTGATCATGCTACAGATTGAACGTCTATGTCCTGTGTCCCCCGCCCCCCAACCCCCGCTAATTCATATGTTGAAAACCAAATACCCAAGGTGATGGTATTAGAAGGTGAGGTCTTTGGGAGGAGATTAAATCATGAGGTCTGAGCTCTTGCGAATGGGATTAGTGCCCTTATAAAAATGGTCCTTATCTATAGCACAGGGAACTCTACTCAATATTCTGTTATAACCTATATGGGAAAGAATCTAAGAAAGAATAGATATATGTATAGGTATAACTAAATCACTTTGCTATACACCTGAAACTAACACAACATTGTAAATCAACTATACTCCAATGTATAATAATAAAAATGTAAAATAATAAAATGTAAAATAATAAAAAAAAGGTCCTTATCCCCTCCACCATGTGAAGACACAGCAAGAAGTTGCCGTCTATGAACCAGAAAGTGGACCCTCACTTAATCTGGGAGTTCCCAGCCTCCAGAACTATGAGAAATAAATTTCTATTGTTTTTAAGCCACCCAGTTTATGGTATTTTGTTATAGCAGCCCAAATGGACTGAGATAGTTTATCTCACAAATGCTGTGGGGAGCAAATGTTTACAAATGTTTGGCAATCTGCAATGCCTTTAAAAATGTAGGGCCTGTTAACAGTTTTGGGTACCACACTTCCCTCAGGTGATGCGCTTCAGCTTCGCTTCCTCAAGCAGTGTCAAGCTTCTGACCCAGTCCCATTGGCCTTCTGCAATCTTAGGGCATGTGTGTTAAAGTGCTTTCTGCAATCTTTTTGGGAATGCTTCAGCATGAATTTACCTTAGCTCTGGTTCGTTTTTAAGCAACTTTGGTTTATTTTGGAGGTAAATGTCTATTTCTCTAGGAAATTCTGTCTTCTTCCTTCAAATACTCAGTTCAAAATATCTCAGGAAGTCCTTAGAATTCATTTTAGAGTGTGCTAATATTCTCTTTATGGCTATCGGGTTCCTTATTGAGTGCTGTGCTGGGTGTCAATTTATTGCCCTTGAACTCCAAATTCACCCTTCATTATATGCTCAGTGATAATGGATGAAATTCCTCTAATCATTTCTTCTTCAAAGCGAGCACAATGATAAGCTTTTCCAGTAGAGGGCCCTGGAGAGGTCCTGCAGGAGATAGGCACTCTCCTGTAGTTTCCAGCTACCGCAGGGCGGGTCAGCAGAGTGGGTGTGAAGGCATCCTATGGGGTGCTGCCTCAGCCATGTGCCCAGAGCTCATGGACACTCAGTAACCTTGTAGCTTCAGCCTGGCAATAACCTTCACATGGAAACCAGACCTCTGAAGGCTTTCTGCCCCTCCCAGTGCCCCATCCTCTCTTCAGATGGTCATATGGCCTCTGCTAAGTCCACCTGCTGCCCAGAGGTTTCCGCTGAGTCTCACTCTCTTTGCAAGCCCCCACCTGAGGTCTGAAGGGTTGCTTCCAGCTTGTCCAGTGACTGAAGACCAGCTCTGCCCTGGACAAACCAGCAAACTTCTCTGCTTCCCAAAGGGCTAAATGACACCTTCTCCAAGGAAGTCTGTGCTCCAGGCTTGGGGAGGGGTTACCCTTCCAACTTTATTCTGCCTTAAATATTCTCCTTCGGCCCTAGAGTTCCATGGAGAGTTTTCTTATGTCTTATAGTTATTTTCCCATTATAGTTTAATAATTCTATTAAACTTCCTCGGTTTAGCTCACTGTGTGGTTTCTATTTCCTGATTGGACTCAGGTGGATACATGTGCCTACTCTTGACCATACATAGGAAATCTGAACTTTCCAAAGCTATTTCTTGAATTTGCTTTTGCTCATAAGTCTATGACATGGAATTGACCCACTTTGCTTTGTGGTTTAGCTCTTCCTCCAAGAACTTAGATTTCATGTTCTTCTTTGCCAAAACCATCCTCAGGAGTCATTACCTGCTCCACTTTTAGTGCATCTGCTCTTCTCATTCACAGGGGCCTTTGTCCAGGGTGTAGTTGAGAGGGGTATGGTTAACTGTTAGGCCAGGACAGGTGTAAACTGGGACTGGCTCAGACAAATTTTCTGTTGATTTATTGTTTTCTATTTGTGCTGCGCAGTGGCTCAACCCTGGCTCTTCTGATCTTCCTCCTGGGACAGGCCTCTATTCTCAGGTCACATAAATCTTCCCACTCCCATGGCCCACTCCCCAGATTCTCTTGTCCCTCTGATCTTTCTTTGTCTTCTGTGTTCATTATCATCCTTATTTTCAGCTGAGTTCCTTCTCTGAGCTATGGTGATGGGAAAGGCTTTATTCTCTTCAACTTCTTTTACTTACTCCGGCTGGGTCTTCGCAAAACTTGTATTCTTTTACTGATTTTATTGAACCATCTCTATGGGGGTGTTTCCACATGTTTGTCCCTGCTTTTCACCCTGCAGAACCATCTTTCCTGTTTTCTTGTGAAAATCAGGATTATCCAATAATGAGTTCCTCATCTTTCCTCCCTGGTTTATACATGAGTGTATACATTACCTTTTTTTTTTTTTTAATTTTTATTTATTTGGCTGTGCCAGTTTTTTTTTTATAATATTTACTTTCTGTTCTGCAAATATAATCTCTCCAGTTATGTACTCTTTTTTCTTCTTAAACATGCCACATTTAAATTTATTTATTTTTGGCTGCATTGGGTCTTCATTGCTGTGCACGGGCTTTCTCTAGTTGTGGTGAGCAGGGGCTACTCTTCGTTGCTGTGCGTGGGCTTCTCATTGCAGTGGCTTCTCTTGTTGTGGAGCACGGGCTATAGGCACCCAGGCTTTGTGGCTCAAGGGCTTAGTTGCTCCGCTGTGTGTGGGATCTTCCCGGACCATGGATCGAACCCATGTCCCCTGCATTGGCAGGCGGATTCTTAACCACTGCGCCACCAGGGAAGTCCCTGCACCAGGTCTTTAGTTGTGGCATGTGGGATCTTCTTTGCCGCATGCGGGATCTTGATTGCGGCATGCAGGATCTTTTCTTTATTTATTTAGGGGCTTCCCTGGTGGTGCAGTGGTTGGGAATCTGCCTGCTAATACAGGGGACACGGGTTCGAGCCCTGGTCTGGGAAAATCCCACATGCCGCGGAGCAACTAGGCCCGTGAGCCAAAACTGCTGAGCCTGCGCATCTGGAGCCTGTGCTCCGCAACAAGAGAGGCCGCGATAGTGAGAGGCCTGCGCACCGTGATGAAGAGTGGCCCCCGCTCACCGCAACTAGAGAAAGCCCTCGCACAGAAACGAAGACCCAACACAGCCCCAAAAAAAGAAAAAAAAAGTTCCCTTGTAATCTAGAGATTAAAAAAAAAAAAAAAATATATATATATATATATATATATAATTTATTTATTTATTTAGGCTCACCGGGTCTTAGTTGCGGCATGCATGAGGGATCTTAGCTCCCTGACCAAGGAGGGAACCCACACCCCCTGCATTGGAAGGTGAAGTCTTTTTTTTTTTTAATTTATTTATTTTATTTATCTATTTTTGGCTGTGGTGGGTCTTTGTTGCTGCACGCGGGCTTTCTCTAGTTGCGGTGAGCAGGGGCTACTCTTCATTGCGGTGCGTGGGCTTCTCATTGCGGTGGCTTCTCTTGTTGCCGAGCATGGGCTCTAGGCACGCCGACTTCTTGGCACGCAGGCTCTAGAGCGCAGGCTCTGTAGTTGTGGCGCACAGGCTTAGTTGCTCCGCAGCATGTGGGATCTTCCCGGACCAGGGCTTGAACCTGTGCCCCCTGCATTGGCCAGAAGATTCTTAACCACTGCACCACCAGGGAAGCCCAAAGGTGAAGTCTTAACCAGGGAAATCCCCCCTCTTTTATTTCTGATATTCCTTGTCCTGAATTCTACTTTGTCTGACATTAAAATAGCTACTCGTGCTTTCTTATTATTAAGGTTTACTTAGTGTATCTTCTTCCATCTTCTATTTTTAACCTATATGTGTCTTTATTGTTAAAGTGTGTTTTCTGTAGATAGAAAATAGTTGGGTTTTGCTTTTTTATCCATTATGACAATTTCTGCCTTTTAACTAGAGTGTTTTGACCACTTAAATGTAATGATTAAATTTAACTTTAGTGCAATTTTTGACATGGGTTAAGTCTACTTTCTTGCCATTTGTTTTCTATTTGTCCCATCTGTACGTTTTCCTTTTTAGGATTCTATTTTTTCTCCACTAGTGGCTTACTGGTATGCCTCTTTTTAAACCTTTTTAAAGGCATTGCTCTAGGATTTACAATATATATTTTTTAATATATCACTGGCTACCTTTAAATAATATTATATTACTTTACATATATTGTGAGAACCATGCACAATGTATTTCCATTTCCCCCCTCCTGTCCTTTGTGTATTGTTGTCAGGAAGTTTACTTTTATATATGAATTTTATATATGAATTTAACTCCACAATTCATTGTTTTTGCTTTAAAGTTGTCGTTAAAATATTTCAAAAAAAGAAGAAATATTCTTGAATATTTACTGATGTATTTACCATTTCTAGTACTCTTCATTCTTTTCTACAGATCCAAGGTTTCATCTATTGTCTTTTTTCTTCAACCAGAAGAAATTCCTTTCATATTTCTTATAGTTCAGATCTATTGGCAACAAATTCACTCAGCTTTTATTTTCTGAAATAGGCTTTTTTTTTTTCATTTTGGAAAGATATTTGCAGGATATAGAATTCTGATTTGAAGATTTTTCAAGCATCATAAAGGTGTTGTTCCACTGCCTCCTGCTTTGCATTGTTATTGACCCAAGTCTGTGTTTATTCTTATTTTCCCCCACATATGTAAAGTATGCTTTCCCCCAGTTGCTTTAAATTTTTTTTCTTTCTCTCTCTTGTTTAGAACATTTGATTTCAGTGTGCCCCAGCGTGTGCGTGTATGTGTGTGTGTGTGTGCGTGTGTGTGTGTGTGTGTGTCACTGAGTTTCTTGAACTTGGGACTCCATCTCAGGTGTTATACTACTTGTCCTTTTTATTTCTTTTTTTTTTGGCCACACCACGCAGCATGTAGGATATTAGTTCTCAGGCCAGGGATCAAACCCTGTGTCACCTGAAATGGAAGCACGGAGTCTTAACCACTGGACTGCCAGGGAAGTCCCAAGACCACTTGACCTTTTTAAATGGGTCACAGAGACTGAACTTCCATCTCTGTCTCCTCAACTTACTGAGATTTCCATGCTCTTCTTGGGTTTTCCCTTGCTATGCTATGATTTGAAAATTGCCTCCAGGTGGAAAGACAGGGGACAATTGTAGATTTAATTGTAATAATATATTTCCTTTATCAAGCCAGATTTAGTGCTGTACCTTTTGTCTTTAAGTGGCTTGTTTTCAGAACTTAAGGGAAACATTTACAACTTCCTTGTTCCGCTTGGTAGAAATGAAAATCAACTAGAGGCCTTGTTTGTGAAAAGCTATTTTAGGAGTTGGAGGGCTGAGGGCTGTGGCAGAAGTAGAACACAGAGATGAACAATTAAACAACTCGGTGTTACTGATACATGTAGAGCAGTAGTAAAGGGCTATTAAAAAAGGGCAGTCAATCAAAACAGAAAAAGAACCAGGTAACATTACCAAAAATCTCTTCTGCAGAGGTGAAAACAATGCAAGTTGCAAATGAAAAGGATTGCTCAGAATTGTCTTGCATTCCATGTCTGCATCCTGCATAAATTATAACCCCTAGCACTGGAGCTAATGCACTTTGATACACTTGCTGTGACTATATTGGAAAATTAAAGTGTTGAGATGGACTTAGAATTTAATCCTGACCTCTGATATTACTGTGGACTATAATGAGTTCAGTTGGAAAGACAACTACAGAATGACTTATAGTCCATAAGTCAACATACAGTTGTTGGCAGATGGAAGAGACCCATTGTAAAAGCAGGGTAAAAAATTAATCTGAGATTAATTTCTGTTAGTTCTAAACAGAATAACTAGAAATGGAAGAAAGTGGAAAGTTGCATATATGGCCTGTACTTCAGATTCTAAAATTCAACAATAGCAATTCCATCACAGCAATGTCAGCTTGACATCTTTTTGGTGAGAGAAGGATACTGACCTTGAGAAATTTCAACTTAAAAATGTGAATGTGACTTATGGTGAACAGTTTTTAGTAGGTGCAAAACTGTATCTTCTGTTATGTATTTTAGACTTTCAAAGTACTGACGATGGTAAAGGAGAGGCAGGAAGTAGAGTTAATTTCTCACCATCATGATCAAGGGGAACCTGACACAAATAACTTAATCAGTGGCACAAGACTAGACAGGGTGAGTTATATAGAGATGGAACAGTTGAGATAGCCTACTGACTTTGCAGTGTTTGAAAAGCTAAGCTAAAGCATCCTTCTGTTGGGTCTGAAAGCCAGCAGATAAGGCAAAGGGACCCTTATGCCCCCTACACATGTGAAAAGAAAAATAAACTCACGTCTTTTCACTGATGATAAGACATATACTGAGAAAACCCAAGGAGCCCTATTTAAAAAAATCAAATAAGTACTAGAATTTATAAGGGAATTTTGTCATGTAGAAAAGGTAAATATATGAAAATCAAAGGTGTTCTGTCTATTAGCAATACTTCTCTGTACTAGGAACTGGAAACGGAAATAAACAGTTCATTCAAAAAAGTGACAAAAATATAAAATACTTAGGAATAAATTTCACAAGAATGGTATAGACCCCCATATGAAGAAAACCCTATATGTAGAGTCCTCTGAATGACAAAAGACATGTTCTGAGTTAATGAAAAGATATACTCTATTCTTGTTTTAGAAGATTTAACTTAATTAAATATCAAATTCCCATGATGTATGAATTAAATGAGATTCTAAGTACTATTAAAATGGCTAAAAATATGAAAAAAATATGGTGGGGGTATGGGATTTGCCCTTCTGGATATTAAAACTCAGAGGCACCATCAGGAAAATACTGTGGTGATAAAATCAACAAACAGTTGAATAGAGGAGTAGGATAGAGAGGTAAGAAATAGATCTCAGTATATATGGGAATATATGATATGTTATTTTATATCACTGCAAAAGAATAATTAATGAGTGGGCTGGCTATCCATCTAGAAAAAAATAATATTGGAACTCTATCTCATAGCATAAATATAAATAAATTCCATCTATATATTTTAATAAATTTATTATTTTATTTATTTATTTTTGGCTGTGTTGGGTCTTCAGTGCTGTGTGTGGGCTTTCTCTAGTTGCGGCGAGCAGGGATCTCTCTTCGCTGCGGTGCATGGGCTTCTTGTGGTGGCTTCTTTTGTTGCGGAGCACGGGTTCTAGGTGCGTGGGCTTCAGTAGTTGTGGCATGTGGGCTTCGGTAGTTGTGGCGTGTGGGTTCTAGAGCACAGACTCAGTAGTTGTGGTGCACGGGCTTAGTTGCTCCGTGGCATGTGGGCTTTTCCTGGACCAGGGCTCGAACCTGTGTCCCCTGCATTGGCAGGTGGATTCTTAACCACTGTGCCACCAGGGAAGCCCCAGATGTATTAACGAGTGAGGTTTTGAAGATTTTTTTTAACCAAAATAGGAATTCAGAAACTATAAAATATACACATATTAAAAAAATAAAAATTTTGTATGGCAATAGATGACATAAATCAATTGTGGATTGGGGGAAATATCTATATTGCAAAGTACAGATAGTGTTAGCTAACATTAATAATGAGAAGAGTCTCATAAATTTATGAGAAAAAGTTCAATACTCAAACAATAAATTGGCAAAGACTGAACAGATAAATCATAAAACAAATCCAAAATGGCTAATAAACATAAGAAAAGATAATCATCCTCATTAGTAGTCATGGAAATGCAAATTAAAGTAAAAATGAAATATCCATTCTATCCTAACAAATTGACAACAATGAAGGAGAATAATACATATATGATTTTTAAAAACAGCCTTGTGGGAAGCTATTTGGCAAAAATCTCTTCACATGAAAAATTCACAGACTTCTCAACTCAGAAATTCTACTCTTGGGACTATATTTTATTAAAATAAAAGCACCAGAATGTGAGGATGTATGTCCAAGAATGATTGTTGCAGCGTATGTATGTTTACGTATGTATGTAGGCGTATATGTATATATTTTGTAGTGGCAAAAAATAGAAGCAAGCATTAATTAGGATTAGATGTAGTTGCTTAAAGCATAAACAGCTCAAATAACAGGGGCTGAAACAAAATAAAAGTTTATTTCTCTCTCACATAATAGAAGAAATCCAGAGATAGGCACTCAAAGGTAGCTCCATTAAGTTAACAGAGACTCAGGCTTCTTCCACCTCGTTGCTTGGTTACTTACTGTCATGCTTCAACATGAAATGCTAATGTTTTATCATGATGGATTCTGGGTAGCAGGCTGGAGGAAGGGAAGGACATCTCCTTTCTTCCCCCTTTAAGGAGAATTCTCAGAAGTAAGACACACCAACAACCCTTCTGCTGCTTCTTGGTAAGTAGTCACAGAAGCACACCAACCAATGTGCAAGTGAAGCTGGGAGATGTAGTATTTAGTTTGGTGATAATGTGCCTAGCTAAATATTAGGTTTTGTTACTAATGAATTTGGGGAGGCAACTAGAAGTCTCTGTTATGGGCAAAACATAGAACAATGGGGAGTCATTGAATAAAATGAGTTAGGTCTATTAAAGTTGACTTGGAGGAACAACAACTTTATGAGGTTTTAAGAATCCTTAATTTATCTTAAATTTTTCTTTTGTTTATTCACAAGAATGAATAATATCTATGTGTAGAGAAGTTTAAAAGATATAAAAAATTAAAGTTAAAACGTGAAATGATAAAAAAAAAATATTGTGTTCATTTGGCAGTGTTTTTCCTTTCCCAGTGCTACCTAAAATATTGGTGTACTTACAATCGATGACATCTTTTGTAACACAGTATGATGAACTATGATAACAATAATTTAAATTAATATGAATTAGTATAAAATAAGACAACAGATAGCATATAAATCTGATAATAACTCTACATACTTACCCAAAATTTTGCATAATTTTTACTCTTGGTCATTACCCCAAACAACTGAAATCTTAATACATGACCTTCCTTTGCCAACTTTCTCACTCCTGGTATCTAACTCTTTGGACTATTTGGGTAGCTCCATTCCTCAGCCTCCTGGGACCCATTGATCCATTGCCTGCTTCCCTGATGTGTGTGTGTGTTGGCTCCCTTGCTCCAAAATCTAATGATCAATTGCAATTCACTCAAGAGTTTTTCAGAGTGGAGGAGAATATATATATATTTGGTGGGGGCGGTACATAGACTATTTTCTCTTTGCTTTTCCAAATTACTGGAATCTAGGAAAAAACCACTTTATCCAAAATGCAGAATGGTGGATACTACCGATTGGCTTGCTAAATCCTCCTTTGGTACCTTCTTTTATGGCAGAGTCTGGAAAGGTAAAAACCACATTTTTCAAACTTCTTTGCAGCTGGAGTTTGTAAATTAGATTTCACCAGTTAGATGCACTCATGTGCCATTTGTGGAAAGGTTTTTAACTACAAATTCAATTTCTTTGATAGAAGTAAACTTATTCAGGTGATCTCTTTCATTTTAAGTGAACTTTGGTAGTCCATGTTTTTCAAGGAGTTTATTCTTTTCTTCAAAGTTGTTAAATTTATGGCATAAAGTCTCTTATAGTATTCCCTTATTAATCTTTTAACATATGTGGGATCTGTGTTTATTTTACCTCTTTCCTCTCTGTTATTGTTAATTTATGTCTTCCCTCTTTTTTTTACTGACTAGTCAGGCTAGAGTTTTACCAATTTTATTGATCTGTTCATTGATATACTTTTTCTGTTTACTTCGTTTGAACTTTGTTTTGGGTTAAACTTAAGTTACTTGGAAAACTTTCTGATCCTTTAGAGCCTTGATTTTAAGTGTTGTTAGGTAGGATCAGAGCAGACTTTAGGGTTAATTCTGACCCACTACTTTAAGTAATACCCTCTTGAGTACTTCACTGAAGTACTAGAGGGGTGCCAACTGCAGATCTGTGGACTTCTCTGTGCAGCTTTTTCCTCTCTGCAACTCTGCCCTGTGAAATATAACCACCTTTGTCTTTCTGAACTTCTAACTCTGTATCCTCAACTCAGAGAGACTGCTAGGCTCTACATATATCCCTTTCCCTGGGCTGCATCTTAGAATCTCTCTTTAAGCAGTGAATTGACTCACCTTGTTTATTAACCCTCTCTCAGACATCACTGTCCTGTACTGCCTGATGGTCAATGTCCGAACATTGTTGTTTCATATAGATCATCCACTTTTTTTAGTTGTGTCAGGCCAGAAGGTAAATGTGGTTTTTGTTTTTCTATCTTGTCTGGAAGAGGATTCCACATATGTGACCTTTGGAAGTCAGGAATAAATGAAGAACTTTTCCTACTCTATTTTTCTTCACTGGAAAATAGAGTTGTGGTTGTATTCCAGTTTCCATTCTCCAGATCTCTGTGTTCATAGACGGTAGTCGTGGTTAGCAGTGGTAGAAGAATCTCTCCAACTCCAGCTTCCCTGGATTACAGACACTGTATTGAATTTGGCTTTGTTTAATAGATTAAGGACTCACCCTCCCCTAAGCACCACTGTGACTCAGTTGTAAAGTGTCCTGTGTGTTAATCATGTTTTTTTATTTTCTATATTTTATGATGCTCTGACATCTTGAGGACCTTACCTGCCAGGGAGGGACTGCTCCTCCCAGGGATAGCTAATTCCTTGAGATAGCAAACAACTCTCCTGTGAACAAGTCTTTCATATGCAAACCAACCAATCCAAATCCCATATTCCCCAACCACCTCCATTACTAATTCTCACATACCAAGCCAATATTTTCCCTACCCTTAATCACGCCAGGACCAGGTACCAAACAACTGGAGACCACCCTTATAACTCATAGCCCACTGAAATTATTCAAATTACCCAATCTTACACTGTTTACTTTGCCCTGCCTTGCCTTCCCTGTGGAAATCACGATAGAGGCTTATGCCCATGCTTTCCCCTTATTCCTTCTCTCTCCTGACTGCTCTTGGTACTATCCCATGTGGCCCTGCATGGCATGGTGTGCCCCTTTCTCTTGGGAATTGTAAGTAATAAGCTCTTCTATCAAAGGCAGTTGTCTCTGTGTCTGTCACATTACCATACCTGATTAAATGCAATCCTGGTCCAAGTTAAAACATCCTGGGAGTCATTTCTGCAATTCTCAGCCTAGACTGTTCTCTTTACCTTTCAGCAATTTTGTAACACCCCATTGTTTGTATTAAATCCATTACTGCATAAAATACTTATGTTTTCTCATTCATCACTGACTTAATCATGCAGCTACACAAAGGAGACTCTATAAGAAAAATGTTCATGTTGTTCAAAGCTATAACCCATAGTAATATATTTTTAAAATTGTCATTTATTTATTTATTTAAATTAATTAATTAATTTATTTTTGGTTGCTCTGGGTCTTTGTTGTTGCACGCGGGCTTTCTCTAGTTGTGGCGAATGGGGGCTACTCTTTGTTGCAGTGCACAGGCTTCTCATTGCGGTGGCTTCTCTTTGTTGTGGAGCACAGGCTCTAGGCACACGGGCTTCAGTAGCTGTGGCACGTGGGCTCAGTAGTTGTGGCTCACGGGCTTAGTTGCTCTGCGGCATGTGGGATCTTCCTGGACCAGGGCTGGAACCCATGTCCCCTGCATTGGCAGGCAGATTCTCAACCACTGTGCCACCAGGGAAGTTCTTTACTGTTCTTCTATTGTGGGTTTATTTATTTATCTGTTGGACCTCAGTTATAGAGTGATGAATTAGTTATACTCCTCAGCTCATGGCATATTAGCATCTTTGGTCTGGGCAAGGACATTTTTTTTGTTTAACTTATTTATTTATTATCTTTATTCTCATTATCCAATTCCATTCCCACTTTCATACATAGGCAACTATTTTAAAGTGTTTCATGGGTAACTTTTTGTTTATATATGTCCTTAAAAATTGTTTTGTGTGCATGCATTTTGTTTTCACAAATGGTGTTTGATATATCTATCATCTCTATCTATCTACTACCTATCTTTCTATCTCTTACTCTTTCTTACCTTTCCTCCCCTAAACACTGTTTTAAGATTCCTCTCTATTGCTATATGTACATCTAATTTGTTGTTTCTAATTGCTGCATAATAAGGTGTGTGTCTACAACATAGTATCAGTTTTCCTATTGAGGGACCCAAGTTACCTCTGATACTCCACAATGAAGATCCTCATACTTGTTCTTTTATGGACATAAACATATAAGAGCACTTTAAAAAGGTAATAATCTTTAAGACAAAGAAACATTTTCTCAACAAAGGTACTGAGCATGTTTATTAAAAATTAAATGAGATTAAAGACAAGGGACATAGCCAAGCATCCCCCAATTCAACAGTGATTAGTAACTGAGATCTGTGTCAGTGAAGCCGTGGCACCAGGAGTGTGAAGGAGCTTCCATCACCAGTAGATCTGGAATAAAGAGCCTCAAGGTGGACTAAATTTCTCACATTTCACTTACTAGATAGGAATTAATTTACTCTCCTCTTGTAGAGCAGACTTGGAAATGAGCTGTGTTGTCACATGGAAGATCAGCGACATGTTTCCACATGGGGGAAGAAGTGGGCATGCCCCATCCTTCCCACTTATACAACCTCAGCTGCCACCACAGCAGAACGTTGTCTTGGGGACAACAAGGTTAGACAGGCTGTCTCCCCCAAGAATAACTCCTTATTCAGATTAACTCACTGTAAGTGCTCCATGTGACCAGCAACCAGAAATTGGAAGCCTCCAAAAGGGACAGCATGCCACTATTTTGTGTGTAGCAGGATAACAGGAGCAGAGGAAGTATCCCTGGCTCAGCTATGATCATCATCTATCAGGACAGATGTGCCATTTTATCTAGGTTTTTGGGTCGGTGGGTGTGTTTCCCTAAACCCTCTAAAGCAAATACTTCAGTGCTACTGTCATTTGGGCCCTATTTTTTTTCCCCAAGGACGCTTCATGTTATGCTTCATTTGGGCCAGATGTTCAAATCAGTGTATCTGTTCGTCTTCGCTAAGAACACAACAATTATTTATTTGTCCTTCCAGCACACGTAGCAGAGAAGAGCAGCTGCTGACATGCAGCGAATGACAGATAGCTGATGCCCTTCTGCAAAACCACCAGCATCCCAGCAAACCAGGATACAAAAGGGGGTGGTACCCTCATTCAATCCCTATGTGACAGACCGTCTACAGGCTCCTTAATTTTAAACCCTAAATGAATAGCTTAAACAGATGTAGATTTCATGTGACAGGAGAGACAGGAAGATATGAGGCTTTATATTCTTCAGATGTCTACTTTTGCTGTACTGACTGTTAAAAAGTTATGTGTAACTTCAAGAAGAAAGGCACTAGAAGCTTCTTAGCAGAGGGTAATCCCAATCTTCTGGAGATTTAACGAGATGTAGCTCACAGAATCTTCTGGCTCCGTCTGCTGTTAATTGAATCAAAGTCAGTAAAAGTCTTCCTGTACTTTGGTGTGAATTTTCTGGATGTGAACCCAGCCATATTAAATATGAGCCTCACAGATGTTGTCTCATCACTATCATGGTATTTATCAGACATGGGAATAACTTCTTTTATACTGGCCTGGATGACAAGCTTAGCACATTTACATGGGAACAAGGCAACACATACTATAGACTTTCACACCAGCCAAATTTTTGTTTGTGCGGCATTCAGCTCGTTATGGCACATGTAAAGGTATTTGGTACCCAGCTTACTCTCCAAGGTAGCAGGTCATTGCTATTGTACCCAATCCCTACGATCTTTTTTCTGCCTTTAGGATTCAGGCTCTGACTTGGGAATTCGGATCTTTGCTTCTCTGTGCTGATGATAAGAAGGCCACTGCCATGAAATACGCAGGCCATTCCAAATAGTCACCCCCTTTTTGCAGGAAACTTCACTGAAGCTGGGTTCTCATGGCTGGTACTTGCCCATCCTCCTGTCCGGGATTTGCAAACCTGCAAGTTCCTTTTGCCACAGCCAAAGCATGCCCAGGCCATTGGCAATATCTTAAATAAGCCAGTTAGCTCACTGATTTTCACTGTTTCTTTGTTCCAATGTAAGCATTTTAACGTCCACAAATTTCTCTTGAAATTCCACTTTGCTCAAAAATTGATGGACCTCCAAGGGAGATTTCAATACAATTCTCACAATTATTAGTAAGTACGGTAGCCAGAAAAATCAGCATAGATGTAAAAGATTTGAGGAGCAAAATAAAAATATTCATCTAGTTGACCTATATAGAATCTGCATTCAAAAACTGGACAGTAAAACTGTACATCTCACAGATTTTGATGAGTAATGTTTTTATTGTTATTCAGTCTTAAGTAATTTCTCTTTTGATTAATGAATTCCCTAGAATAATTTCAAACCAATTATATGGAAATTTAAACATTTACCTTTTTGTTATTAATTTTTAGATTAGTGATATTATGGTCAGAGAATGTGAATAGGGTCCATAGCTACCTGTTTTTTGAAATGTGTTGAGACTTTCTTTATGGCTTAGAATATAGCCATTTATATATTTGACTCATATATGCTTGAGAAGCCCACGTACACCCCAATTTTTAGATGTAGAATTTTATACAGGCCAGAATAATTTTTTCAGCTTCATTGAGCTTTACTTGACAAATAAAATTATATTTAAAGTGTAAAATGTGATGACTTGACGTACATACACATTGTGAAAGGATTCCTACAACTGAGTTAATTAACACATCCATTACCTCACATATTTATTTACCTTTTTTTGTGTGAGAACTCAAGTTCTACTCTCTTAGCAAATTTCAATTATACAGTACAATATTATCAACTATATTCTGCCTTAGATCCTCAGAACTTATTTATCTTATAACTCAAAGTTTGTACCCTTTTACCAACTTCTCATTTCCCCCATCCCATAGCTACTGGCAACCATCATTTTATGCTCTGTTTCCATGAACTTGACTTTTTTTTTTTTTTAACATCCCACATATAAGCGATACCATTCAGTATTTGTTTTGTTTTTGTCTGGCTTATTTAGCATAATGCCCTCCATGTTCACCTATGTTGTCACAAATGGGAGGATTTCCTTCTATTTAAAGGCTGACTATTGTTCCATTATATGGAACAGTGTATATTGTTTTGTATTTTGTTATGATTTTGTCATTAACAGATTGTTTATGTTAAGTGGAGCACAGGGTGTCGGATTGTGAGCTGAAGTTTAACAATAGACCAGGAGAGAAATTGAAATGGAGAATTTTATTACTCATAGGTCCTGGAGGAGGTACATGGCAAGCCTAGAGGAACCATATGGAGAGATAAAGGCGGAGTGAAGACAGAAAGACAGAATGTGGGGTGCATGCCTTCGTTAGGGTCTTTGGGTAGAATGCTTTGGGATTCCCGGGCTAAGGCTGGATTGGCCAATTAGAGCCAAAAGAGTGAGGTTTTGGTAAGCCCCACCAGGGTCTTACTAAGGAGCACATGAGAGGAAGGCACTGGGAAACAAGCCAGGAGGACTGCTGATCACAAGGGCTGCTGGGGAAGTCATATCAGGAACTTAACATTTACTTGTGACTCTGTGGGCCACAAATCAGGACATGTGCTTCCATGGGTTTAAGGTTACTGCAGGCCCCTTGACTAAACAAAATGGATGCTGAGGCAGCAACACCATGGATCAACTTAGCTAAACTCTCCACAATATACCCCATTTAAAAAAGTCCATTCATCTGTGGACAGACACTTAGGTTGTTTCCATACCTTGGCTATTGTGAATAATGCTGCAATAAACATGGGTGTTAAGATATCTCTTTGAGATAGTGATTTTTTTTCCATTGGAACCTCCATACCGTTTTCCATAGTGGCTATACCAGTTTGCATTCCCACCAATAGTGTTCAAGGGTTCCCTTTCCTTCACATTCTTACCAGCATTTGTTATCTCTTGCCTTTTTGATAATAGGCATCTAAACAGGTGTGAGGTGTTATCTCATTGTGGTTTGATTTGCATTTTCCTGATGATTAGTCATGTTGAGCAACTTTTAATGTACCTGTTGACCATTTGTATGTCTTCTTTGGAAAAATGTATATTCAGGTTCTTTGCCTATTTTTTAATTATTATTATTATTATTTTTGCTATTGAGTTGTACGAGTTCTTTGTATATTTGGGTATTAAATCCTTATTAAATATGTAGTTTGCAAATATTTTCTCCCCATCCATAGGATGTATTTTCATTTTGTTGATGGTTTCATTTGCTGTTTAGTAGCTTTTTAGTTTGATGTAGTCCCACTTGTTTATTTTTGCTTTTATTGCCTTTGCTTTTGGTGCCATATTAAAAAAATCATTGCCAATATCAATGTCAAGGAGCTTACCCCTATATTTTATTCTGGGAGTTTTACAGTTCCAGGTCTTATGTCCAAGTCTTTAATCCATTTTGAGTTGATTTTCAGGTGTGGTGTAAAATAGAGGTCCAGCTTCATTCTTTTGCAAGTGGATATCCACTTTTCCCAGGACCATTTATTGAAGAGACTATCCTTTTCCCACTGTATATTCTTGGTGCTTTTGTCAAAAATTAATTGACCATATATGCATGGAGTAATTACTGGGCTTTCTATTTTGTTCCATTGATCTATGTGTCGGTTTTTATGCCAATACCATACTGTTTTGATTAATAAATCTTTGTAATGTAGTTTGAAATCAGGAAGTGTGATGACTACAGCTTTGTTCTTCTTTTTCAGGATTGCTTTGACTACTCAAAGTATTCCATGGCTCCATATAAATTTTAGGATTGTTCATTGTATTTCTGTGCAAATTCCAATGAAATTTTGATAGGGATTTCATAGAATCTGTAGATTGCTTTGGGTAACATGGACATTTTAACATTATTAATTCTTCCAATCTATGAATATGGACTATCTTCCCATTTATTTTTGTCTTCAATTTCTTTCACCAACGTCTTATAGATTTTTTGTTTTTGTTTTTGTTTTGTTTTTGTTTTTTGGACAGTTCCACAACTGGGATATTTTAATATAAATACTATAAAAATAATACATACAACAAAAAAAATGCAGACTGGTAATAGGTGATATAAGATAGAAGGGAAAAATCCTCCTCACTACTCCAATCTTCTAATGTCACAACTGTAAACACAACAGTTTCTTTAAAATGCTGAAATTTATAAGTATTCTAACAAGTCCCAAGGCTTTGTTCCTTCTGTATTGGTTTGTTTAAGAGAGTGTTGAGATACATTTAAAATATTAATCATCACTACTGTTAGAGTAGGAATGAAACTTAATTTCATAATAAAATATAGTTAACACTGGGTTGTTAAAAGCCCCATTTTCTTCACATTTTATATTTATTCTTCCTTACTAAAATAATATTGCTCAGTTTGATCCCTGGTCAGGGAACTAAGACCCTGCATGACACGCAGCATGGCCAAAAGAAAATTAAAGTACAAAATAATATTGCTCAAAGTATATCCTATCCCTATTGATCAGCAAGATTTTATAGTCTTGTCTTGCAAGTGTAGCACATATATAATTAAGCAGTTGGCAAACATACAGAGATTGAGTACAAATAAAGCCCACAATGTACTGTTGTATAATGCATTTACCAACAGGTTGATTGAACCAGTTGTTACATTTAACAGCAAGAAAAAATTAACTGGTTTCTGTTCATTGCTATGATTAAACAAAGAGTGGGTTCCTTTCTTTTAGCTTCAGAGACTTGAGATTCTGAATGCTTTTTATGTGCAGCAGGTGACTGCATAAGTTTCCAAGCACATAGTACTGCTGCCCCTTTAATTAGAAGTTTGGCAGTGATCAAAATTATATCACCCACTATTAAACTACTAAGGAGGATCAGGCAAGAAGCAACTGTCCAAATAAAAAGGCTAAATTGGCCATTCTTCGAGACGCTACCCTACATTTACCTGAACTGTGTAAAGAGATATGAAGAGGCCAATAGCTCTCAGTAGAATACAATATGCTACTTTTATCCAGTCTTTGATATGTGATTTTTTAAAAGCACATATGACCCTTTTTGAAAACCAGCCATTATTTCTTTTTCCAAAGGTTCATTGTTAGTATTTGGAAATGCAATGGTTTTTTGTATATTGATTTTGTACCCTTCAACTTTACTAAATTTGTTTATTAGTTCTAACAGTTTTTTGGTTGAGTTTTTAGGGTTTTCTATATATAAGATCATGTCATCTGCAAATAGAGACAGTTTTACTTCTTGCTTTCTAATTTAGATGCCTTTAATTTTTTTCTTGCCTAATTGCTCTGGCCAGAACTTCTGGTACTATGCTGAATCAAAGTAGCAATAGTGTATATCTTTGTCTTTTACCTAATCATAGAGGAAAAGCTTTTAGCTTTTCAACATTGAGTATGATATTAGCTGTGGGCTTGTCATATTATAGCCTTTACTATGGCGAGGTATATTCCATCTATACCTAATTTATTGAGAGTTTTTTCCTTATCATGAAAAGATGTTGAATTTTGTCAAATGTATTCTCTGCATCTATTGAGATGATCATCCAGTTTTTAATCTTTTTGTTTAAAATTTTATTTATTTTTGGCTGCGTTCAGTCTTCATTGCTGCGCGTGGTGGGCTTTCTCTAGTTGCAGAGAACTGGGGCTACTGTTCATTGCTGTGCGTGAGCTTCTCATTGCGGTGGCTTCTCTTGTTGTGGAGCATGGGCTCTAGAGCACAGGCTCAGTGGTTGTGGCACACAGGTTTAATTGCTCTGTGGCATGTGGGATCTTCCCAGACCAGGGCTCAAACCCGTGTCCCCTGCATTGGCAAGCAGATTCTTAACCACTGTGCCACCAGGGAAGTCCCCAGTTTTTAATCTTTATTTTGTTAATGTTGTTGTTAATGTTGTGTATCACATTTATTGATTTGTGTATGTTGAACCATCCTTGCATTCCAGGAGTAAATCCCACTTGATCATGGTGTAATATTCTTTTCATGTACTACTGAATTCGTTTGCTCTTTTTCTTTTTTATAAATTTATTTATTTATTTATTTATTTTATTTTTGGCTGCATTGGGTCTTCGTTGCTGCGTGCGAGCTTTCTCTGCTTGCGGTGAGTGGGGGCTACTCTTCGTTGTGGTATGTGGGCTTCTCACTGTGGTGGCTTCTCTTGTTGTGGAACACGGGCTCTAGGCTCGCAGGCTTCAGTAGTTGCAGCACGTAGGCTAAGTAGTTGTGGCTTGTGGGATCTAGAGTGCAGGCTCAAAAGTTGTGGCGCACAGGCTTAGTTGCTCCGCAGCATGTGTATCTTCCCAGACCAGGGCTCGAACCTGTGTCCCTTGCATTGGCAGGCGGATTTTTAACCACTGCGCCACCAGGGAAGTCCTGTTTGCTCTTTTTTGTTGAGGATTTTTGTATCTATGTTCATAAGACATATTGGCCTGCAGTTTTCTTTTCTTGTAGTGTCCTTGTCTGTCTTTTGTGTCAGGGTAATGCTGGCCTCATAAAATGAGTTTGGAAGGGCTCTCTCTTCAATTTTTGACAAGTGTTGGAGAAAAATTAGTGTTAATTCTCTTATAAATCTTTGTTAGAATTTACCAGAGAAGCCATCTGTTTCTTTGTTGGGAGGTTCTTGATTACTGATTCAATCTCCTTAGTTGTTATTGGTCTGTTCAGATTTTCTATTTTTTATGATTTAGTCTTAGTAAGTTGGATGTTTCTATGAATTTATTTATTTCTTCCAGGTTATCTAATTTGTTGGCATATTGTTGTTCATAGTAGTTTCTTATGATCCTTAGCATTTCTGTCTTATCAGTTGAAATGTCTTCTCTTTCATTTCTCATTTTATTTGAGTCTCCTCTCTTTTTTTCTTAGTCTATCTAATAATTTGTCAATTTTATTTATTTTTTCAAAAAAGCAGCTCTAAGTTTTATTGATCTCTTCTGTTGTATTTCTAGTCTCTATTATATTTATTTCTGCTCTAATCTTTGCCATTGCCTTCCTCTATTAACTTTGGACTTAGTTTTTTCTTTTTTTTCTAGTTACATTAGGTGTAAAGTTAGATTGTTTATTTGAGATTTATTTCTTAATGTAGGCGTTTATTGCTATAAACTTTCCTCTTAGAACACTTTTGCTGCATCCCATAAGTTTTGCTGTGTTGTGATTCCATATTCATTTGTTTCAATATATTATTTGATTTCCATTTTGATTTCTTCTTTGACCCATGGGTGTTCAGAAACATGTTGTTTAATCTCCACATATTTATGGATTTTCTAGTTTTCTTCTTATAATTTATTTCTGGTTTCCTACCATTGTGATCATAAAAGATGCTTGATATTGTTTCAATCTTCTTAAGTTTATTAAGGCTTGTTTTGTGGCCTAATGTATGATCTATCCTGGGACTGTTCCATCTGTGCTTGAGAAGAATGTGTATTCTGCTGTTATTGGATAAAATGTTTGGTATATGCCTATTAGGTCCATCTGTTCTGACATGTAGTTTAAGTCCAATGTTTACTTATTAATTTTATGTCTGGATGATCTATCCATTGTTAAAAGTGAGGTATTAAAATCCCCTACTACTATTGTATTGCTGGCTATTTTCCCTTCAGACCTGTTAATATTTGTTTTGAATAATTTAGGTGGTCCTTGGCTTATTTTTTTTTTCATTTTCTACACATTTTGTTTGTTTTCTTTTGAAGAAGTGGAGTTAGGTATATATTTTTTTGAATTTTATTTTATTTATTTTTTATACAGCAGGTTCTTATTAGTTATCTCTTTTATACATATTAGTGTATACATGTCAATCCCAATCTCCCAATTCATCCCACCACCACCACTCCTGCCCCTGCCACTTTCCAACCTTGGTGTCCATATGTTTGTTCTCTACATCTGTGTCTCTATTTCTGCCCAGCAAACCAGTTTATCTGTACCATTTTTCTAGGTTCCACATATATGCGTTAATATATGATATTTGTTTTTCTCTTTCTGACTTACTGCACTCTGTATGACAGGCTCTAGATCCATCCACGTCTCTACAAATGACCCAATTTCATTCCGTTTAATGGCTGAATAATATTCCATTGTATATAGGTACCACATGGTCTTTATCCATTCATCTGTGGATGGGCATTTAGGTTGCTTCCGTGACCTGGCTATCGTAAATAGTGCTGCAATGAACATTGGGATGCATGAATTATGGTTTTCTCCGGTATATGCCCAGTAGTGGGATTGCTGGGTAATACGGTAATTCTATCGTTAGTTTTTTAAGGAACCTCCATACTATTCTCCATAGTGGCTATATCAATTTACATTCCCACCAACAGTGCAAGAGGGTTCCCTTTTCTCCACACCCTCTCCAGCATTTGTTGTTTGTAGATTTTCTGATGATGCCCATTCTAACTGGTGTGAGGTGATACCGCATTGTAGTTTTGATTTGCATTTCTCTAATAATTAGTGATGTTGAGCAGCTTTTCATATGCTTCTTGGCCATTTATATGTCTTCTTTGGAGAAATGTCTACTTAGGTCTTCTGCCCATTTTTTGACTGGGTTTGTTGTTTTCTTAATATTAAACTGCATGAGCTGTTTATATATTTTGGAGATTAATCCTTTGTCCGTTGATTCATTTGCAAATATTTTCTCCCATTCTGAGGGTTGAATTTTCGCCTTGTTTGTAGTTTCCTTTGCTTTGCAAAAGCTTTTAAGTTTCATTAGGTCCCATTTGTTTATTTTTGTTATTTCCATTACTCTAGGAGGTGCATCAAAAAAGATCTTACTGTTATTTATGTCATAGAGTGTTCTTCCTATGTTTTCCTCTGAGTTTTATAGTGTCCAGTCTTACATTTAGGTCTCTAATCCATGTTGAATTTATTTTTGTGTATGGTGTTAGGAAGTGTTCTAATTTCATTCTTTTACATGTAGCTGTCCAGTTTTCCCAGCCCCACTTATTGAAGAGGGTGTCTTTTCTCCATTGTCTATCCTTGCCTCCTTTGTCAGAGATTAGTTGACCATAGGTGCGTGGGTTTATCTCTAGGCTTTCTATCCTGTTCCATTGATCTATATTTTGGTTTTTGTGCCAGTACTATAGTGTCTTGATTACTGTAAGCTTGCAGTATAGTCTGATGTCAGCGAGTCTGATTCCTCCATCTCTGTTTTTTTCCCTCAAGGTTGCTTTGGCTATTCGGGGTCTTTTGTTTCTCCATACAAATTTTAACATTTTTTGTTCTAGTTCTGTAAAAAATGCCATTGCTAATTTGATAGGGATTGCATTGAATCTGTAGATTGCTTTGGGTAGTATAGTCATTTTCACAATATTGATTTTTCAATCCAAGAACATGGTATATCTCTCCATCTGTTTGTGTCATCTTTAATTTCTTTCATCAGTGTCTTATAGTTTTCTGAGTACAGGTCTTTTACCACCTTAGGTAGGTTTATTCCTAGGTATTTTGTTCTTTTTGTTGCAGTGGTGATTGGGATTGTTTCCTTAATTTCTCTTTCTGATATTTCATCATTAGTGTATAGGAATGCAAGAGATTTCTGTGCATTAATTTTGTATCCTACAACTTTACCAAATTCATTGATTAGCTCTAGTAGTTTTCTGGTGCCATCTTTAGGATTCTCTATGTATAGTATCAGGTCATCTGCAAACAGTGACAGTTTTACTTCTTCTTTTCCAATTTGTATTCCTTTCTTTCTTTTTCTTCTCTGATTGCCGTGGCTAGGACTTCCAAAACTATGTTGAATAATAGTGGTGAGAGTGGACATTCTTGTCTTGTTCCTGATCTTAGAGGAAATGGTTTCAGTTTTTCATCATTGAGAATGATGTTTGCTGTGGGTTTGTCATATGTGGCCTTTATTATGTTGAGGTAGGTTCCATCTATGCCCACTTTCTGGAGAGTTTTTACCATAAATGGGTGTTGAATTTTGTCAAAAGATTTTTCTATTGAGATGATCATATGGTTTTTATTCTTCAATTTGTTAATATGGTGTATCAGATTGATTGATTTGCATATATTGAAGAATCCCTGCATCCCTGGGATAAATCCCATTTGACAATGGTGTATGATACTTTTAATGTGTTGTTGGATTCTGTTTGCTAGTATTTTGTTGAGGATTTTTGCATCTATATTCATCAGTGATATTGGTCTGTAATTTTCCTTTTTTGTAGTATCTTTGTCTGGTTTTGGTATCAGGGTGATGGTGGCCTCATAGAATGAGCTTGGGAGTGTTCCTTCCTATGCAGTTTTTTGGAAGAGTTTGAGAAGTATGGGTGTTAGCTCTTCTCTAAATGTTTGATAGAATTCACCTGTGAAGCCATCTGATCCTGGACTTTTGTTTGTTGGAAGATTTTTAATCACAGTTTCAATTTCATTACCTGTGATTGGTCTGTTCATATTTTCTATTTCTTCCTGGTTCAGTCTTGGAAGGTTATACCTTTGTAAGAATTTGTCCATTTTTTCCAGGTTGCCCATTTTATTAGCGTATAGTTGCTTGTAGTAGTCTCTTAGGATGCTTTGTATTTCTGCAGTGTATGTTGTGACTTCTCCTTTTTCATTTCTAATTTTATTGATATGAATCCTCTCCCTCTTTTCCTTGATGAGTCTGGCTAAAGGTTTATCAATTTTGTTTATCTTCTCAAAGAACCACCTTTTAGTTTTATTGATCTTTGTTATTGTTTTCCTTGGTTCTATTTCATTTATTTCTTCTTTGATCTTTATGATTTCTTTCCTTCTACTAACTTTGGGTATTATTTGTTCTTCTTTCTCTATTTCTTTTAGGTGTAAGGTTAGATTGTTTATTTGAGATTTTTCTTGTTTCTTGAGGTAGGATTGTATTGCTATCAGCTTCCCTCTTAGCACTGATTTTGCTGCATCCCATAGGCTTTGGATCGTTGTGTTTTTGTTGTCATTTGTCTCTATGTATTTTTTGATTTCCTCTTTGATTTCTTCAGTGATCTCTTGGTTATTTAGTAACATATTGTTTAGCCTCCATGTGTTTGTGTTTTTTACATTTTTCCCCCTGTAATTGATTTCTAATCTCATAGTGTTGTGGTCGGAAAAGATGCTTGATATGATTTCAATTTTCTTAAAATTACCGAGGCTTGATTTGTGACCCAAGATGTGATCTATCCTGGAGAATGTTCCGTGTGCCCTTGAGAAGAAAATGTAATCTGCTGTTTTTGGATGGAATGTCCTATAAGTATCAATTAAATCTATCCCATCTATTGTGTCATTTAAAGCTTGTGTTTCCTTATTAATTTTCTGTCTGGATGATCTGTCCACTGGTGTAAGTGAGGTGTTAAAGTCCCCCACTATTATTGTGTTACTGTTGATTTCCTCTTTTATAGCTGTTAGCAGTTGCCTTATGTACTGAGTTGCTCCTATGTTGGGTGCATATATATTTATAATTGTTATATCTTCTTCTTGGATTGATCCCTTGATCATTATGTAGTGTCCTTCCTTGTCTCTTGTAACATTCTTTATTTTAAAGTCTACTTTACCTGATATGAGTATTACTACCCCAGCTTTCTTTTGATTTCCATTTGCATGGAATATCTTTTTCCATCCCCTCACTTTCAGTCTGTATGTGTCCCTATGTCTGAAGTGGGTCTCTTGTAGACAGCATATATATTGGTCTTGTTTTCATATCCATTCAGCAAGCCTTTGTCTTTTGGTTGGAGCACTTAATCCATTCACGTTTAAGGTAATTTTCGATATGTATGTTCATATTACCATTTTCTTAATTGTTATTGGTTTTGTAGGTCCTTTTCTTCTCTTGTGTTTCCCACTTAGAGAAGTTCCTTTAGTATTTGTTGTAGAGCTTGTTTGGTGGTACTGAATTATCTTAGCTTTTGCTTGTCTGTAAAGGTTTTGATTTCTCTGTCGAATCTGAATGAGATCCTTGCCGGGTAGAGTAATCTTGGTTGTAAGTTCTCCCCTTTCATCTCTTTAAATGTATCATGCCACTCCCTTCTTGCTTGTAAAATTTCTGCTGAGAAATCAGCTGTTAACCTTATGGGAATTCCCTTGTATGTTATTTGTTGTTTTTCCCTTGTTGCTTTCAATAATTTTTCTTTGTCTTTAATTTTTTTCAGTTTGATTACTATGTGCCTCAGCGTGTTTCTCCTTGTGTTTATCCTGCCTGGGACTCTCTGTGCTTCCTGGACTTGGGTGGTTATTTCCTTTCCCATATTAGGGAAATTTTTGACTATAATCTCTCTAAATATTTTCTCGGGTCCTTTCTCTCTCTCTTCTCCTTCTGGGATCCCTATAATGCAAATCTTGTTGCAGTTAATATTGAGGCCTCTTAGACTGTCTTCATTTCTTTTCATTCTTTTTTCTTAATGTGTTCTGTGGCAGTGAATTCCACCATTCTGTCTTCCAGGTCACTTATCCATCCTTCTGCCTCAGTTATTCTGCTATTGATTCCTTCTAGTGTATTTTTCATTTCAGTTATTGTAATGTTCATTTCTGTTTGTTCTTTAATTCTTCTAAATGTTTGTTCTTTAATTATTCTAGGTCTTTGTTAAACATTTCTTGTATCTTCTGAATCTTTGCCTCCATTCTTTTTCTGAAGTCCTGGGTCATCTTTACTATCATTATTCTGAATTTTTTTTGGAAGGTTTCCTATCTCCACTTCATTTAATTGTTTTTCTGGGATTTTCTCTTGTTCCTTAATCTGGTACATAGCCCTCTGCCTTTTCGTCTTGTCTATCTTTCTGTGAATGTGGATTTTGTTCCACAGGCTGCAGAATTGTAGTACTTCATGCTTCTGCTCTCTGCTCTCTGGTGGCTGAGGCTATCTAAGAGGCTTGTGCAAGCTTCCTGATGGGAAGGACTGGTGATGGGTAGAGCTGGGTGTTGCTCTGGTGGGCAGAGCTCAGTAAAACTTTAATCTGCTTGTCTGCTAATGGGTCAAGCTGGGTTCCCTCCCTGTTGGTTGTTTGGCCTGAGGCAACCCAGCACTGGAGCCTACCTGGCTCTTTGGTTGGGCTAATGGCAGACTCTGGGAGGGCTCATGCCAAGGAGTACTTCCCAGAACTTCTGCTTCCAGTGTCCTTGTCCCCACAGTGAGCCACAGCCACCCCCCCAACCCCCCCACACAGGAGACCCTCCAACACTAGCAGGTAGGTCTGGTTCAGTCTCCTATGGGGTCACTGCTCCTTCCCCCAGGTCCTAATGTGCACACTACTTTTCGTGTGCCCTCTAAGAGTCGAGTCTCTGTTTCCCCCAGTCCTGTCAAAGTCCTGCATTCAAATCCTGCTAGCCTTCAACGTCTGATTCTCTGGGAATTCCTCCTCCTTTTGCCGGAACCCCAGGTTGGGAAGCCTGACATGGGGCTCAGAACCTTCACTCCAGTGGGTGGGCTTCTGTGGTATAAGTGTTCTCCAGTGTATGAGTCACCCACCCAGCAGTTATGGGATTTGATTTTATTGTGATTGCACCCCTCCTACCGTCTCATTGCGGATTCTCCTTTGTCTTTGGATGTGGGGTATCTTTTTTTGTGAATTCCAGTGTCTTCCTGTCAATGATTGTTCAGCAGTTAGTTGTGAATCCAGTGCTCTCGCAAGAGGGAGTGAGTGCACATCCTTCTACTCCGTCATCTTGAACCTAGTGGAGTTAGATATATCTTAGTTTTTGTGAATTGTAACCCCAGAGAATATGTCCCATCTGTGTTCTGTTTTTACAGTAGGAGCTCCTAGGCTCATGATAGAAAAATGCAGTCTTAGAGCCCACATTGAGTTTTAACATAACTACATCCTTCTCTTATTTCTTTTCCTTTTACCCAGCAGGAGATAACTGTGGGAAGAACCAGATCAGTTATTGACAAAATAAAGAAACTCTAATTTCCTTTGCAATTTGGCTACAGTTTAAACACAATAAGTAATTTTCTGGCTAGAATATGAAAGGATGTAGAAAATCTTTGTTCCCATGGTAACACCAAAAGTTTAGATACTATAAAACTTGTACTTATGTATGAAACTATTGAAGAGAAGTGGATGTAAGAAAATCCCAGATGGACTGATTTTCAGAGAGAAGACCTCTTTATACATGACTATCAAAAATGGCAGTGTCTGGAGGCAACGTTGGAGAAGAAAGCCTGCCAAGACTGAGATAGATGAAAGATTAACAATGGTGGGAACAGGTTGGAGAGACTGGAGTCTAGAAGACTCTCAAATGCAGCAATATTTACTTGGAATAACAATTTTCCCTGGCTTACCACTCCTGTTTTGCTGAGTAAAGGGCAGTGATTGTGGACCTAGTCTAGAGAATACATGAGACTAGATGATATACTCTAGTCTCATGTATTCACAAGGTGCCTAGAAAAAAGGGCTCTTCTACCATGGGTTCAAAAGATGAAACTGAGTTCCAACTCCCATCAGATCCCAGGATTAAACATTGATAAGATCAAAGAAATTGGACTTAGGCAGGAACAGCTGTGGCATTGGGAGGAAGGCTAACCAGAGATGAAGTCAATATTAAAAATTGTTGCCTTAGGCCAAGACTAACTTGATACATAGTGATATCTGAATAAACACGTTTTCACTTTAGTAGCCACATATTGGAATGAGATTGCACATTCTTGGAAATAAATATAAAGCAAAAGAGTTGTATAATTAAATTTCCACTGCTATCTATAAACAATGTCCAATATATCATAAAGCACTGTGAAATATGTGATGAAAATGGAACACATAAAAACAAACCAAAGAAACATATCCACAGAAATGCAGATACTGGAATTAGCAGAAAAAAAGCTTAAAACTAGTATCATAAGTATATTTGGCTTGTGACCCTGGCTTGGGCTAGCTGTGTCCCTCAGGTAAAGATCACTGCTCCTCTCAAATTGACTGACTCTGTATGGCTCTTTCTCATTCCAGGTTCCAGTAACAACCCCCTCTCCTTGGTCATTAATGCATTTTGGTAGAAATAATGGCTACCAAAAAAAAAAAAACAAAAAACAAAAAAAAAAAAACTCACAAAAGCAAAACCTTTACAGGTAAATTTTTATTTTATTTTATTTTATTTTATTTATTTTTTTATTTTTGGCTGCATTGGGTCTTCGTTGTTGTGCGCAAGCTTTCTCTAGTTGCGGCGAGTGGGGGCTACTCTTCATTGCGGTGTGCGGGCTTCTCATTGCGGTGGCTTCTCTGGTTGTGGAGCACTGGCTCTAGGCATGCAGGCTTCAGTAGTTGTGGCATGCAGGCTTAGTAGTTGTGACTCGTGGGCTCTACAGCTCAGGCTCAGTAGTTGTGGCTCACATACTTAGTTGCTCCACAGCATGTGGGATCTTCCCAAACGAGGGCTTGAACCCATGTCCCCTGCACTGGCAGGCGGATTCTTAACCACTGCACCACAAGGGGAGCCCCCTTTACAGGTAAATTTTAACAACTGACTTGTCAATTAGTTTTTACCATATATAATTTTTTCATATGAAAAAGAATTGATCCCAATGAGTATACTTTTAATAAAAATATAAAGTTGGGAAATAATAATTTATTTAATTGTGGTCTTAGAATAATGAAATTAAATTGGCTTAATGGAATTTACTTGGTATACTTTCTCATAGATATTTTAATTGGAAGATTTAAGTAGAGCAACTCCCAAAAGCTGGAGGAAATAGGATTTTTAGACTACAAATGCAACGTAGAGATCTCATTTAAGGCTGACTGTAACTATGGGAAAAAATATGGAGGAAGTAACTCAGAGTCAGATAAAATCCTACACTTACAGCAAAGTCTTATTACAACGTTCCCCACATTAATGTAGTTTACTTACAAGGTACCAAATTGAGTTTGTCTACTCTTCTTAAAGTGGTGGGTTAAGATGTGTCCCAACAGATGAACAGCTCTTACTGCAGGTGACTGTCCACATCAGGCACTGGGTTTTTGATTCAGAATGGAGGGAAGCTTAGCTACATAGAATTTTCAGAAGAATTTCATTTTAGACACCTGAGAAGCTGTAACTTGATGCTTGTGAATGTCTGTATTTCACCACTAGATGTCACCGGGAGATAAGCAGTTACTGATCAGACTGTAGCTTATTGGAAGTTTTCTTATGAAAAAATTGATCGATTTTGTGAATATATTTTTTGTTTGTTTGCTCATAAAAACCTGGTAGTATCAGACACCTCTTATGTCCTGCGTCACATCTTCTAGCCCTCTATTTTTTCCCCAGCCATTGCTAAGGCAACTGGTTAGAGAGCCTAACTTGATCTGCACTGGGTATCTTGCATTTTTGCACTATGGCTTTTCTCATGATGTGGTTGGGACACCTGTGAGCAGCTGCTTATCACGTTTGGATGCTCAAAACTGCAAGTGTGTGAGAATTAACACTCCTCGGGGCAATCCTTGACGATTAGGGGACAGGGGTCATGGATATGTGCTCCCCTTATCTGCCTCAGGCTGATAACACAGAGCCACAATCGGCGGGATTCATCAGAGGGTTCCAGTGGGATCAGATCCTAGTTTTCCATAGTGGTGGCCAATCTGATAACACACCATTTTACTGGCTTTCTATCCTTTCCTGTTTTACTGAGTGTCCCACTCCTAATACCTGGCATCATGCCCCTAAATAAAGTCTTACCTATAAAGCTCCCTATGTCATTGCAGTGTACTTTGACTTTCTCTCCTTTCCTATTTTAGATCTGCTTTCCTGAAGGGACATAAGCACAATCCACTACCCTGATAAAGAATATTTTCAGCTGCCAGAAATCTCCCTCTTGGTTCCACTTCCCAGTTAACATCTTTTAAGGACAACAAATACTCTGATCTCCATGTCCAGAGTTTAGTTTTGATTCTGTTTTTGAATTTCATGTTACTAGAATCATACAGTAAGACTTATTTTGTGTCGGCCTTCTCTCACTCAACATTATTTTTGTGATTTTATTCATGTTGTGACATGCAGCAGTAATTTATTATTTTTCATTGCTGTGTAGTATACCATTGTGTGAATATACCAAAATTTATTCATTCTACTGTGGATAGACATTCAAATTATTTCCAGATTTTAGGTGTGTTGGACAATGCTGTTTTGAACATTTTTGTACATGTTTTTTGTGAACATAAACACTCATTTCTCTTGGAATATACATGTAAATGAAATCCTGGGTCACAGGTTATGTATAATTTTTACATTCAATAAATACTGACAAACAGGTTTTCAGTGTTTATACCAATCTACCTTCCAGCTTATCCACATCCTAATTCATATTTGATATATTAACCCTTTTAATTTTAACCCTTCTGGCGTGGGTGTAGAGCATCCAATTGTTATTTTGGTTCATGTTTCCCTGTTGACTAATTGTACTTAACATATTTTCATATGCCTTTGAGCTATTTATATACACTCTTTTGTGAAGTACCAGTTTAAGGTTTTAGCTATTTGTGTGTGTGTGGTGTGTGTGTGTGTGTATGTGTGTGTGTGTGTGTGTGTGTGTGTGTGTCTATGGTGGGGAGAGGATTCAGTCTTTTAATTGTTGAATTGAAGTTCTTTATAATTTCTGTATACAAATCCTTTGTTGGATATGCATTGTGATATTTTCTACAAGTCTTGGTTTACTCTTCACTCTCTTAAAGTTGTATTTTGATGAAAAGGATTTCTTGTTAATGGGATACAGTTTATTGACATTTTTCTTTATGACTCTTTTATTCTACTCTTGTAATTTATTTACCCCTACCCCAAGGTCATGAGATATTCTCCTTAATCTATGGTTCTCAAACTTGAGTGGACATCAGAATCATCTGGAAGGCTTTTTAAAGTGTATCTTGTTGGGACCCACCTCCAGAGTTTCTAATTCTTTAGGTGAGGGAAGAGGCCGAAGAATTTCCATTTCTTCTGACTTCCAAATGATGCTGATTCTTCTGGTCTGAGGATCCCACTTTGCAAGCCTCTGTACAATTTTATCTTTGGGAAGCTTAACTACTTTACTTCTTACATTTATATCTATAATATACCTGGATTTGATTTTTGTGTACAGTATGAAATAGGGGTAAAATTGTATTTTTTCAATGTTAGCTAATTGATTAATAACACTGATATGCAGTACCAATTGTGTTGTAATTTCAGTGTCCATATGTAAGTATATGGGTCTGTTTCTGGACTCCTTATTCTGATCCTTTCTTCTATAAGTCTTTCCTTGCACTAATGCAATGTAGTAAAGTAATCTTATTTACTCTAGGTTTATACTAAATATTGATAACCACTAGAGTGACTCTTCCTACTTTTCTCTTCTTCTTTAAGTGTATCTTGTGAAAGGAGAGGAAAAATATAATGTTGATTTTTGGGCTTAATAAAGAAAAGTTAGACTTATTTCTACATGTTAAAAAACAGAGATGTCTATTTAAGTGTAAATACTGGGGCGACAATTATTAATAATAAAACAATACAGAATTATAGACTTTTTGGAAGTTAGAGGT
Source organism: Balaenoptera borealis (assembly GCF_965194805.1). NCBI lineage: Eukaryota > Metazoa > Chordata > Mammalia > Artiodactyla > Balaenopteridae > Balaenoptera > Balaenoptera borealis. The sequence continues at coordinate 79,534,103 of NC_138860.1, read as the reverse complement.
TACTTTCATAAGCCATAGCAACAGTCTCTGAAGTCTAGATATCTATAGGACACATCTGTTAAAAAACAAATTTGAGGGCTTCCCTGGTGGTGCAGTGGTTGAGAATCTGCCTGCCAATGCAGGGGACACGGGTTCGAGCCCTGGTCTGGGAAGATCCCACATGCTGTGGAGCGACTAGGCCCGTGAGCCACAATTGCTGAGCCTGTGCGTCTGGAGCCCATGCTCCGCAACAAGAGGGGCCGCGATAGTGAGAGGCCTGCGCACCGTGATGAAGAGTGGCCCCCGCTTGCCGCAACTAGAGAAAGCCCTCGCACAGAAACGAAGACCCAACACAGCCATTAAAAAAAAAAAAAAAAAAAAAAAACTATTTAAAAAAAAAAATTGAAAATCAGTAAGACTTTGAAAAGTGAAAGAGGTAAAGTGAAGAAGATTTTGAAAGTGAATATATCCTGTGTTATGGGCTGAATTGTGTCTCCCTAAAATTCATATGTTGGAGCCTTAATGCCCAGCATCTCAGAACGCAGCTGTATTTGGAGAGAGGACCTTTGGAAAGGTAATTAAGTTAAGATGGGGCTGCTAGGATGGCCCCTAATCTAATCTGAGTGGTATCCTTATAAGAAGAGGAAATTCATACACACAAAGAATCAAGAAGATCTGCATGCACAGAGGAAAGATGGTCTGAGGACATTGATGTGAGAAGATGGCCATCTACAAGCTGAAGAGAGAGACCTCAGGAGAAACCAAACCTGCTGACACTTTGATCTTGGACTTCTGGCCTCTAGAACACTGAGAAATAAATTTTTGTTGTTTGAGTCACTCAGTCTGTGGTAGTTGTTACGGCAACACTAGCCAACTAATACATCCCATGTTGGCAAAGTTTCTTTTAGGTGATTAGCCATTAAGCAAGGTAGACAAGTAAACAAGCATATAACGACCATAGCAGGATAATAATTAATCTTTTAGGCAGCATTTTCAGAACATATGAGGGAAAATCAAAGTCTTCTTAAAATAGTTTTCGTAGAGGATGCTCTTAAGGAGAACTCTTGAGTAAACATATAGCAAAGAATGGTTTCACCTACTTTCTATCTGATTATGTGTCCCTACAAAATAAACTGGGAAAAAACGATATTAAATGTAATTGGCATGAGAAGAGGCACCTAATAGATGTGTTGACTATTATCCTTCTTATGTAGTGATTCTGAAACAGGTAAGAACCATTAAGCAGCATGGCCAAGAAAATGTTCTCTGACTGTCCAAGATTCTCATCGGCTTCTTATGGAAGAGTTAAAGTTGATATCTAACACACAAGGTGTTATATGGGTGCTCATTATGTAGGTTCAACCTTCTCGATATCTTCATCAATTTCTGAATTAAAAACCACTTGAAATATTCTCATGGATATATAGTCTCAATGCCTCAGTCCTACGTGATTATTGAAGCCAATATTTGGAGGTCTGAGTGAGCAAGGCCATGTAAGCAGTACAAATATAGATAAAGTGGGTTTAATGAGGCTCATTCCACCCCTGTACTTTCTCTCACAGTAGAATCATCAACCTCTACATTTATGGTTGGTTCACAACACTCTACATTTATGGTTGGTTCACGTGTTTCTTTTTCTAGAGTGTGAGCTTCTGTCTTCTACTCTTTCTCATCTTAGTGTTCAACATGTCCCTTGGTATTTATTAAATATTGATTAAATTATTAAGAAAAAACTGAAATCTAAGAGAAAGGAACTTTGCTTTAAATTGATTTATATTCTAAGTTACTTACATCTTTGAGCTGCTTTCTTCACTATAAAAAATTAAGATTATTTTTCAAATCATTAATTTGGAGCTTTTGTTTTTAATGAATCTAAAGATTTATGCCTTTTATTAATTCTGGAAAATTCCCAGCCATTACTTCTTCAAATATTTCCTCTTCTCATTATGTGTTTTGTCTCCTAATGAAATTTCTATTGGGCTTATATTGGATTTCATGTTAGTCTTCATATCTCTTAACTTCTTTTTTTCATATTCAAGTCTTTAGTTCTGTATTGCATTGTGGGAAATTCTTCAGATATCCCAATCTAGATATATTTTAAAATTGCTTTCTCTCTCTTTCTTTTTTTTTGGCTGTGTTGGGTCTTTGTTGCTGTGCATGGGCTTTCTCTAGTTGCGGCAAGCAGGGGCTACTCTTCATTGCGGTGCGTGGGCTTCTCATGCGGTGGCTTCTCTTGTTGCAGAGCCCGGGCTCTAGGCGTGGGGACTTCAGCAGTTGTGGCTCACGGGCTCTAGAGCGCAAGCTCAGTAGTTGTGGTGCATGGGCTTAGTTGCTCTGCAGCATATGGGATCTTCCCAGACCAGGGATTGGACCTGAATCCTCTGCATTGGTAGGCAGATTCTTAACCACTGTGCAACATGGGAAATCCAAAATTGCTTTCTCTTTTTGTTGCTTAATCCATGCATTGAGTTTTTAATTAAAGTGTTCAGAATATTTATTTCTGGAGGCTTAATCTGCCTGGTAGTTTTTGTTAATGTCTCTTTCTCTTCTGGTATTATTCCTTTTATATCTTTAAGCTTTTAAAATAGAATTTCCTCTATGTGTGATTTCTTGAGGGATTTAAACTGTTCTTTGTTTGTTTGCCTACCATCCTTCATGATGGAATATTTCTTTCTGTGTTCTGTAATTTTGGATTGTGGCCTCATGTTAGGAAAGGCTTTATGTGTGGGAATCCTTTGCAGCTTGTGTTGAAGGTGCTTCTCTTGAGATCATCTTTTCTTTAAATTTCACCAAGTATCACAGAATATTACAAACTTGAAATCACCTTTTATTTTAATTTGTTGGATTTTGTATTCCAGGACCACACAAGCAGAATATTTTTGAGTTCCTATCTCAGATTTGTGATCAGTAATTCTCAGAATGAGAAACAAACAAACAAGCCAATATTCAGTAAATACACAGGTAAGCTTTCTTCCCTGTATATTTAGGTGTAAATCTTTTCACTGAGATGAGAGTACAGCAGGAAACTCAGCTGCAAATTTCATTTTGTTTGCCTGGTCTCAAGGCCTTGTCTCCTGATCCAAGTAACCACAATAACCAAACCCCTATGGAACCCACACGATGTCTTGTATGCCCAAGTATCGTTTCCTGTTTGCATCTCTGGGTTTCCATTTTTTCTATTTTTTGTTCCCTTATTTCATCGTGAATGCAGCTATGTATTCAAAAAAGAATTAAAAGGCATTTTTTATCTTGAATTTCTGGCTCTTTTCAAGTTGTAATGTGACATTTTGCCAAAAATAGAATCCATAACTGTGTATTATGTATTTATACACAGGAATTCAAGAATCATATGGTAAAACAAGGCTTTAGATTTGCAAGTGAAGCAGAAAGAAAGGACTGAGATTAGATTGAATAGGTAGGGACTATGAGAAGATGGAGAGGAGATCCTGGGAGCTGAGATAAAGGCTTAGTGGAGAATGGCTGGGAAGACAGGGAAGAGTGAGAAAGAAGGAGGGAGAAGCAGAGCGGGGAAGGAGGAGAACACACAGGTGGGAAGGAGCAGGAGCACAGTAAGGCACAAAAATGTTAGAGCCATTTCCAACGTTTAGAAATTCTAATATGAATTTCTAATTCATATTAGAAAATACTCAGTTCTTTCCACTCAGTCATTTTACAGATAAGGAAACTAAGGCCAGAATGCTGATATGATTTCTCCAATTCACTGTATCCAGCAGTTGTCCATCCAGGAGTTCATTTTGACTTTCAGACCAAAGCTCCTTTTAGTGGAAAAGATTTGCTGTGAGGGGCGAGAAGCACACAGACCAGATTCATGAAGCCAGAAAGGCAAGCGAAAAACTTGAAGCAGAGAGGGAGAGAAAATGAGGCCAGTAAAAGGCAAATGGTTATAAGAGGCAGTGGATTTCTCTAGCAGGGAAGTTGAAGTTTCTCTTGGTGGGGAGGGGAATGCAAGATGACTGTGTGAGACCATGTGGGGAGGGGAGCTCACATCTGTGTCCTGGGGAGGCAGGAATTCAAGAGCTGTGATGGTATTTGGAGGAGCACCAAGTAAGAGCTGTTAGAAAGAACATGAGAATGCTGGTGGCCTAAGCACCAATGAGTCAAGTCTTGACCAATGAGTCAGGAAGGATCCCCAGGCTGTCTGGTGACCCAGGGAAGAATGCTGGACTCCCCTAGGATAGCTAGGGTATCCTGCCATCTTGAGTTCTTTTTTTTTTTTTTTTTTAGTTTTTATTGGAATATAGTTGCTTTACAATGTTGTGTTAGTTTCTGCTGTACAGCAAAGTGAATCAGCTATACGTATACATATATCCCCTCTTTTTTGGATTTCCTTCCCATTTAGGTCACCACAGAGCAAAGTTCTCTGTGCTATACAGTATGTTCTCGTTAGTTATCTATCTTATACATAGTATTAACAGTGTATATAGGTCAATCTCAATCTCCCAGTCCATCCCACCTCCCCTCCCCCTTGGTATCCATATGTTTGTTCTCTACGTCTGTTTCTCTATTTCTGCTTTGCAAATAAGATCATCTGTACCACTCTTCTAGATTCTACACATACGCATTAATATACAACCCATCCCAGTTTTCCCCTCTGGGGTTTCCTGATACAGGGAGCACATAATTATCAGTGACCTGTATAACAACTTCCTTCTTTCCCAATTCTTTTCTTTTTTTTTCCCTTGTCATGGTCACCTTCCCCCTGCCCACATTTTATCCCTTGATGTTGGCATCCAGTTCTGCTCTTTCTCAGCTCCCCGTGTTCTCAGTATTCCTCAGCCAGCTCCTGAGAAGGTCCTGTCTTCCCCTCCTTCAGATCTGTCCTTTTCCTACATAGCTGAGTGTACATTCAGGAGTGGAGCTGCCTGGGACGCTGCAAATCCACAGTGGGGTCACGACTCAAGTACCAGCTACTTCCTGCTCCCTGATGAGGATCAACTCTGCCCACAGGAGCTGAGCTGAACAGCTTGTGGCTCTGCTCCACTTCTCTTTCCAGTCCTCCTCCCCCTCCCCTCCCAGCCTCTTCCCCTCCTCCTCTTCCTCTCCCGTGCTTCCTCCTCTCCTCCTCCGTCTGTTATGTCCCTTGGTGTCTCTGCCCAGCTCCCAACCTCTTGGTCCCAGACTCCATTCCTCAGTTAACTCTCTTTTCTCTTCTTCCCACTCAAACTCAAACTGCCTTCTCCTCACTTTTCCCCAGTCATGGTGAAGGGTATAAGCACTGGTGGCTACATAATTTTGGGGACCTGTACAAAATGTAAATGTGGGGCCTCATATTTAAAAAGCAAGAAAAAGTGCTTTCAATGGTTCTAAAATATAAACCTATTTCCTTTCTTTTGAAGTCAGCTCCCTTCTCTCTCTCTCTCTCTCTCTTTTTCAACCTATCTTAGTGTACTTTTTTTCATTTGTTTGTTTTAATTGGCTAGTGTCACTGTCTCTTGGGCAAAAGAATTCATAGGGCAAGTGCAGACCCTCTGAGGCACCTGGGGGCTTCCCTCTCCTTGCTTTTTTTGTGTGTTTTTAATAACTTTTCATCCAAATGCAGACATCTTGTGTGCAACAATAGACACTGAGGTAAAGAGTGTTTTTATCTTTATTTTCTTGGCCTCAAAATGAACCTGTCTTTTTTTTTTTTTTTTTGCTAAGCATCGAGTGTGTCATTTTCAGTCAATGAGTTAGGAGTTAACTGGGTTTGTGTGTTTTGTTGTTGTTTCAACAGTCTTCAAATTCCTCTGGCATTACCTTGTTTGTATAGCAGCGTTACTTGCTAAAGAGTTTTTCTTAATGTCTGCTTCACTCTCGGGCTTTGATATTTCCTTTGTGAGGTGCCTCAAGAAGATTTATGGTCATACTGCTGCTTCTCTTGCAGCAGTAGAATGCTCCTATTACTCTATGCTTGCTCACCTGCTTGGGATGGGAAGTGGGAGCATTATCTTTATTCTCACTCAGTCTCATTATTAGGCATTGTCTTTCAGTTTTAGGGCTTGGGCCTCCTAAGTGTTCCTGCCTTCCTCTCAGCAGTATGGAACCTCTAATAGTTGAAGACAGGATGTTTCAGTGTCCCTTCCCCACTTTTTCCTCTTCCTCTAATTGCTGTGTGTCTTCACCTGTGTCCTGAAGACAATAGAGCTTTTTGCCCTCCCCCACTGTCCTCCCCTCCCTCACCAGGTTAAGGTTTTTTTCTGTGTGGGAGATAGTGGAGAAAGATCTGGTTGGGACTTCCTCCCTTTCTCAGATCTCAGGCCTGTACCACGAGGAAGGATTTCTCTGGCCTATATCCTTGTTTCCAATCTTTCAGGAGCCCCTGGTGAGGTCCATGGAAAAATCCTAGAGATATAAGTGAATTTCCCTTGTCTGTGACTCGTAGGGGTTCTATATACTTATGCTAGCCTTTAGGAATTTATTAACAATTTTAGCTGAATTATTCTTGCTGGCTTATATAGCATCTGGCATCTGTCCCAAGTAAGCAAGGGTTTGCAAATCCTATTTCCTTGGAGGAATCTGTCTTTCCTTAAATTTTGGGTTAATTGGTTGCCCTGATACTTCAGTACTGTGATGGTTTCAAGAAAAGTTGTGATTTTGGTTATCCAGCTTTTAAAATTACAAGTATTCAAGTGAAGCTCTTTCCAGCTTTCTATGTTCTAATTTTAACTTCTCCCCAATTTTTCCCCCTTGAATTAGCCTGAGATAATTTCTGTTTACTTATACACCAATAAATAACAAAATAAGTAGCCTAAATACATTTATCCGGGTGATAAATAGAATAAAAAAATATTTAAGACACTTTAAACAGTTATAAACACCATGAAAGAGGAAGGTCAGCATGTCCAGCAGAGACCAGTGTACGATAAGGCAGGCATGGAACATTCAAGCAGGACCAATAAGAAGAGAATCTTGGATAAATAACCTCAGAATATTCTATTAACTTCACTTCCCACATATTCTCACTGGTTTCTTACTATAAATGTTGACCTAAAACAAATAGATGACCAGATATTTCTCCAGCAAAATTGGGTTTATTCAGGATGAGCAGAGAATTGCAGTCCGGCATCTGCAATAATGGCGAGCCACATAAAAGCTTGAGAGCCCCCACTTGGGACCTCTGACACTATTCAATTGAGGTTTTTATTTATTAATTTTTTACATTAGTAATAGGACATTTACAGCAGGACCCTTTGTAAACTTCATGCTTATTAGCATATATTTTAATTCTAAGTAAAACTCTAAAGTTTCTCATTTCATCAAATCGGGTTACAAGTAATGCTTTCTGATTTTTTTAATCATCTTTATTGGAGTATAATTGTGTTACAATGGTGTGTTAGTTTCTGCTTTATAACAAAGTGAATCAGTTATACATATACATATGTCCCCATATCTCTTCCTTCTTGCATCTCCCTCCCTCCCTCCCTATCCCACCCCTCTAGGTGGTCACAAAGCACTGAGCTGATCTCCCTGTACTATGCAGCTGCTTCCCACAAGCTATCGGTTTTACATTTGGTAGTGTATATATGTGCATGCCACTCTCTCACTTTGTCCCAGCTTACACTTCCCCCCCCCCCGTGTCCTCAAGTCCATTCTCTAGTAGGTCTGCGTCTTTATTCCTGTCTTGCCCCTAGGTTCTTCATGACCTTTTTTTTTTTTTTTTTAGATTCCATATATATGTGTTAGCATACGGTATTTGTTTTTCTCTTTCTGACTTTTCACTCTGTATGACAGACTCTAGGTCCATCCACCTCACTACAAATAACTCAATTTCATTTCTTTTTATGTCTGAGTAATATTCCATTGTATATATGTGCCACATCTTCTTTATCCATTCATCTGTTGATGGACACTTAGGTTACTTCCATGTCCTGGCTATTGTAAATAGAGCTGCAATAAGATTGTGGTACATGACTATTTTTGGATTATTGTTTTCTCAGGGTATATGCCCAGTAGTGGAATTGCTGGGTCACATGGTAGTTCTTTTTTTAGTTTTTTAAGGAAGCTCCATACTGTTCTCTATAGTGGCTGTATCAATTTACATTCCCACCAACAGTGCAAGAGGGTTCCCTTTTCTCCACACCTTCTCCAGCGTTTATTGTTTGTAGATTTTTTGATGATGGCCATTCTGACTGGTGTGAGGTGACACCTCATTGTAGTTTTGATTTGCATTTCTCTAATGATTAGTGATGTTGAGCATCCTTTCATGTGTTTGTTGGCAATCCCAACTAATTTTAGGAGGCACTATTTTCATTACACCAAAGCCAGCAAGAATTTTTCCAGGAAAAAAACCAAACCAAATATTAAAATAGTAGCCATTAGCAAATTTCATTTATGTATATTTACTCAGAAATATCTATAACTGACTCAAATAAAATACTTACAAACAGAAACAAGCACCACATAAAGTGGGATTTATCCAGAGAATGCAAGGTTTGTTTACCAATAAAAGTCCCTTGATAGAATCCCTTACTTTAAAAGATTAAGGAAATAAAACCATGAAATCATCTCTAGAGTTATAGAAAAAGCATTTGATATATTTAAATATCCATTCTGATAAAACATTACTAACTCAGAACAAAAGGAAACTTCCACTGTATGGTCAAATGTAGCTACACACAGCCTGCTTGAGGTAAATTTAATTGTGAATGTTTAAAAGCATTCCAGTGAAAATCAAATACAAGTTGTCTGCCTACTATAATCTTCACCATTCAATAGAATACTGAGTCCTAGTTAATCCAATAAGGCAAGAAAAATAAGGAGGGATTAAAAGAGAAATTAAAGAAAAGATATTATTTGAAGGTCATGTGATTGTATATAAGAAAATAAAAAAATAAGTAAAATGTTGGGAATAAAAAGAGAGCTCAGGAATTATCTAGATAAAAATTAACATAAATAAAAACTGAAAGGATTTCAAGAGAATAGGTATTCTTTCAGATGGTATGATTTCTACCTATAAAACTAATAGAATAAAAAGGAAACCATTAGCGCTAACATGAAAGTTTAGCAACGAATGTAGACACAAAATAAATATTAAAAAATCAACAAACTTTTAAAAAATATAAGTAACAAACAAATAAAATAAGATACCATTTATAATAGCATCAAAAACTATAAAATAGCTAAAAATTAGCAAAAGAGAGAATATACAAGTATTCTGCAGAGAGATTTTAAAAACTATTAAGATTATGAAAATATTTCTGATTAATAGGAGTTGTATGGAAGAAATTATTATTATAGGAAATTACACTTCTCTTTATTCTATAACTTCAGTAAATTCCTAGTTAAACTTCTAGCTGAATTTTTCTAGGTACTTAGTAAACTTATTTTTTTATATTGTATGGAAGAATAAATGACTACATAGATCTAAATTATTTTTGAAAGAGAAGAGTAAAGGCTTATTCACAATGGAATAAAGTCTTAAATGCAAAAGGCAATACTAGAAAGCCAGCAGCATATAATATGGCAGAATATTGTTATGATCTATTAGTGCAGATAATTATTTCTTAAATTAAATTTCCAAACTGGAAAATCTAGAGCCTTGGGAGAATTGGCCTATGGTGGGTTGTCCCACCCCATTCCCCATCCCATGTATACATGCACAGTTCCAGTTAACCAGTGGGCCCTCGAGGGGGCCTAAGTGCTGGTGTCTTTCCCTCCCAGCCTTGACCCCTAAGGGCTTAGTCCCTCCCAGAGCCTGTAACTAAGTTAGGTCTTGCTGGGCAGGGGTCCTGTGTTCTCCACCTCTTGGGGGACAGGAATGGGCATGCCCAGGGTGGGTGGGGAGAGCATAGATGTTCCACTGTTTTGCCTATTGTTACTTCTGTATCACAAGCTGTATAAAATTGATGTTTTTTTGAAAAAAAAAAAAGATTAATTTAAACGTAAAAATTGTTGAATTTTACTTTCTAAAATTAAGGCTTTCTCTTCAATAAAGTATACACCTAACAAAATTAATGGGTGAAAAACTGAAGGAAGTATTTGAAATTTTTAAAACAAAATGTGTATATGTATTTTGTACATATATAAAAAGAGTAATATGGGAAGCTCTTTAAAAGAGTGCTGAGTGAACTACATTAACAAATAAAGAACACATATAATACTATTTGTTGAAATTAAAGTTACACTTAAACTCATTGATAGAGAAATGCAAATTAAAACAAGATCTCATTTTATACCACTAAATTTATAAAATTAAAAAGCTGCAGCAGCCCGGTGTTTGCAGGGTTGTGAAATAGATGGAAATCTCCATACATTGATGGTGATGACGTAATTCTGAAGAGTTTGCAGTAGCAACTTGTCTAATGACATACATATTGACCCTGCAATCCCACTTCTGAATATGTGTAATGGGAAATGTTTACCCAGCTCTAAGAGAGAACATATGTAGAGATGGTTATCACAGAGTTTTTATGGTTGTGAGGGGTTGGAAGCATGCTAGCTGTTCATCTCAGTGGAAACACCTAAGTAAAATGCAGTATATGCACACTATGAGATTTTATGCAACAGGTATTGATAGAAACAAAAACTTGACACAGAATAATAGGGGAAGGTCTTTAAAAGAGTGCTGAATGAAATAATATTAATAGGTGAAGCATATACAGTATAATACCATCTGTAGAAATTAAAGTTATAGACATCAAACAATACCACATTTTATAAGAACACCTAGCAGGATAACATATTTATACATTAGAATGTGGGGAAGAGAAGGATATGGGGATAAATAAATAAATATTTCACAAAGGAAGTCTGCTTGAACAAATGGTGTCCACGAGCCATAATGGAGGAGAATGATTAAGTCAACAATCTGCACTTAAGATTCCAAAGGCAAAACACAACATAACAAAATAAATATTGGAAAATGTTTAATGAGTGAATTGGGATGATGGGTTGCACCGTAAGTAGTTCCTTCTCAGGGAAAAAACATAAAAAATGTAATATCCTATAAAATACTTGTTTGTCTAAGAACAGAATCAAAATATCTGCAACATTAAAACACTGAAAACATGAGTTTTTGTAATCATCAAAGGCTACAGGATTGGGATAAGTTTCTATACTTTACCGCTGGGTGGCAGTAGAGACTAAAACAGTTTCAGCATCCTCATTATTATTCAAAAATTAGAAGTGTTAAGGCCCCGAAATCATCAAACAGCTTACAAATCCATGCTTAAATTCACAATAACATGTTATCTCTAAAACTAATTGAAAACCACTTACAAAAACATGCACATAATATTAAAGACATATCAATGAAAATATAGGAATTGAATCCAAAGGAAGATATGGCCAGTAAGTAAGATGAAATCAAGAATGGAGTAAATTAAAAAAGAAAGTGTCATGACACCCTATACACCCTATACATGTGGGTCATGAATTATTGGAGGACTATAAAATTATTAAGGCAGGATCAATTACACATTCACAGTGTCTAGAAGAAACAGACAAACAAGTTGTTCAGGGAAGGTATCACTCTTCCTGGTCCTGAGGCCACAAGGAAAATTCTCCCATCAGTTCTTATAGAGAATAAACTATTTGGTGCAGTGAAAAATGTTCTCAAGGAGTATTCTTTCAGTAAATTTTATGGGGTTCACAGGCCCGTTTTAAGTCCCTTAAAGTAAGGTGATCATGCCAGCCTAAAACAAAAAGTGGGGAAAGTAACTCTACACAACACGCAGGATCTGGTCCACCTGTGCAGCTCTCTGATGTTCTGGCAAACTCGATGGCAGATCTTATATAATCTACAGGAATCAGTAGACTCTAAGTCTCCCATAAATATTGTTTATGTTGAACTAATTTGAGTTTTTTTTTTAGCAGCAGAGACTTTCAGATTATGTACTCTAACATACACCGTATATATGACAGTTTTATATTATCTGTTAAATGCAGAGCAATAACTTTAATAATCAGTGGAGTTGTAGGTGGAATTTGCAATTGCAAATTTCTTGTGGCTTTTGGAGATCTACTCATGGACCGTTGTTTGAATCTTAGGTTTGCTCCCGGGAGGCTGATAATATCTGCAGTGAGGACCAAGATTCTTCCTGAGATATAATTTAGTTCTGCTCTAATACAGAGGCACTTGTTGGCCTACCTACAACTCCATCCATCCTCAATGCACAACCTATTCTACTTCAGAGAGAATGCCAGATACAACTTTAGAAGGGAAATATTTAAAATGAGTATGAGCCCTAATTTGGGTATAAAGTGTCCTAAGAGAAACACTCATGGGCTTTGAACAATGTTACTTCCAGGTGACCTATTCAAGTTACCAACTATACATTTATGTACCTAAATAGACAGATGAATTACCAAATGGGGTTATATAGCACAGACAACTGGTTGTCTCCCAGAATCTATTTTGCACTTCCTCTAGAATAAATTAGCAACCAATTATTAGCTGGGCAGAATAAAACTACATCTCTTAGGGACCCTCTTAGCTGGCTGTGGTTATGTGACTGAGGTCTGATCAATGCAATGTACAGCTCCTGCAAAGTGGATCTGAGCAGTGGTGGGGGGGGTGGTGAGTGTGCTTGGCTTATTCCTTTTTCCTTACTGTCGGCTAAAAGGTGGATTTGATGGAAGGACCTCTTGCAACCAACTCAGAGAACAGGATGACCTTTGGAATGAGGACCAAGCACGGCTAAGACCAAAAGAAAACCAAAAAAAGCAAAGACAAAACCCCCTAAACAAAAGAGGAAACTGGAACCAAATCCCGGACACAATGAGATGCCATAACAACCCTGAATTGCCTTCTTCTAGTCTTTTCACAAGAGAGAGAAATATAACTACATGTTTTTAAAGATATTGTTCATTTGAATTTTCTGTCACTTGCAGCCACATTTGATCCTAACTAATCCAGGATGTTAGCTGAATATCAATTGATAACTTTGGCTTTCCTTTTGCCACTGTGGCCGTGAGTATGCTCAGGCTTCAGAAGAGGCTTGCTTCCAGTGTCCTTTGCAGCAGCAAAAAGAAGGTCTGCTTGGACCCCGTTGAGACTAGTGAAATCTTCAGTGCTAACTCCCGTCAGCAGATCTGGAAGCTGATCAAAGATAGGCTGATCATCCAGAAGCCTGTGACTGTCCATTCCCAGGCTTGAAGCTGGAAAAATACCTCGGCCTGCCAGAGGGCAGGCTTATGGGCCTAGGTAAGTGAAAGTGTACTGCCAATGCTCGAATGCCCAAGAAGGTAACCTAGATGAGGAGAAGGATAAGAATTCCACGCCGGTTGCTCAGAAGATACCATGAATCTAAGAAGATTGACCTCCACATGTATCACAGCCTGTACCTGAAAGTGAAGGGTAATGTGTTCAAAAACAAGCGGGTTCTCACGGAACATATCCACAAGCTGAAGTTAGACAAAGCTTGCAAGAAGCTTCAGGCTGACTAGGCTGAGGCCCACAGGTCTAAGACCAGGGAAGCACGAGAGCAACGTGAAGACGGGTTCCAGGCCAAGAAGGGGGAAATCATCAAGGCTCTGTCCAAGGAGGAAGAGACCAAGAAATAGGTTCTCCCCCTCTTGTCTGTACATAGTGGCCTCAGCAATTACATAGATCACTCATTCAATAAAATGAGACTTTATCTGCCTAAAAAAGTGTTGATAGCTTTGGTTTATTTATTTTTTGCTAAGGCTAAATCAAAATTTTCACAGTAACACCCATGTTATCTGTATCTAGTTTTATTTTTATCTGTATATTTTCTAAGGCAAAGGAGAAAATGCAACAAGTCATTCCAAAATTTATACAAAAAGAAACATGTTAAAAACCAGAGTGAACTTCTGGGAAAATAGTAGAGAGAAATATTTCATAATTCATCTCACTGAAATAAATCCAAAATAGAAAAAGGAACTTCCTCTGTACTGAACCTAGAGAAGAACTGTAACTTAAAACAAAACCAAGGAAAGTCTATAACTTATAAACAAGGATGGAATAAATTTTTAGCATACATTTTCACTCATTTTAAATGAAATGGAAGGTCGGTGGATGTCTGTAGTTTAGGATAATAAGTTGAATTAATAAGAGAATTAATAAGGGCTGCTGGGGTCTTTGTTAGAGGACAAGTACAGAGGGAAAAATTGTTATGGAAATGGAGAACAAATTAATCTGTGAGAAACCTTTGGCTTTAGAAATTAGGGAATGCCCATGTGAGTCTCTGGCCTCGTTAGTGTGTAGTGACCATATGGTTCAACATGGAGCTTTTTTTAAATTTCTAATTTTTAAAAAATTTTTATTGGAGTATAGTTGATTTACAATGTTGTGTTAGTTTCAGGTGTACAGCAAGGTGACTCTGTTATACATATATATATATCTCCACTCTTTTTTAGATTCTTTTGCCATATAGGTCATTACAGAGTATTGAATATAGTTCCCTGTGCTATACAATAGGTCCTTATTAGTTATGTATTTTATATATAGTAGTGTGTATATGTCAATCTCAATCTCCCAATTTATCCCCCCTCACCCTTACTGCCTGGTGACCATAAGTTTGTTTTCTACATTTGTGACTCTATTTCCATCCTGTAATTAAGTTCATTTGTACCATTTTTTTTAGGTTCCACATATAAGCGATATCATATGATATTTGTCTTTCTCTGTCTGACTTACTTCACTCAGTATGACAGTCTCTAAGTCCATCCATGTTGCTGCAAATGACATTATTCCGTTCCTTTTTATGGCTGAGTAATATTTCATTGTATATATGTACCACATCTTCTTTATCCATTCTCTACATGGAGCTTTTTGTATGCCATGTAGTTGCCTTTTTATTGTTGTGGCCTGGGCAGGTTGTTGTAGGACTTTGCTTCTCATGTCCATTTGAGGGTTTACTGTGGCAATTTGCTGCTACTTAGGATGGATACTTTGTCCAAGTCAAGTGGCTATTTTTATACAGATGAGTGTCATAGGTCAGTTTCTAAGGAAACATACTCAGGTAGATGTCTGCATGCAGAAAGCTTGCTGGGGGTGCTTTCAGGAACAGCAGGACTGAGGAGAGGGGGAGGTTGAGCTGTGATGTAATTTCAGTAGAGGATTTAGTCAAACTCACAGAGAGTTCTGGAGCAAGGATGACCCTTCAGAGACTTCCTAAAACTAGGTAATGGGACTTAACTTTTTACTCACACATTTGGTATGTGCTCTCAGGGAAGGGATGTCCCCTTGGACAAAGCAACTCTCCCGCTGAAGGTAATGCCTGGAGAGGGACATGTCTGTGAGCAGTCAGCAGCCAACGCTCCCTCAGGTGGAGGGAAACACTCATGTTTGTCCTGAAGGGGGTACACTGGTGGCTCCACAGCATCTACTAGAGCAAAAGCGTGTTTCTATGGAAGTAGAGATTTACTTGCCAAGACTTAAGTAAACACACAGGCCTCACAAACAAAGTTAGTGTTGAAAACACAGGCCGCAAAGCAAATCTTAGGAAATGTGCATGAGATTCTATGAGCAATGACCTTCACCTAGGCTGCCTCAGGAGGAATGGCTGAGACAAATGATCTGTTAAAGGAATCAGAGACTCTTAGATATAGATTATTTTAAAGCATTAGGCAACAAAACAATTAGTGCCAGTTTTTGCCTTGGTTTTCAGTCTGGACTAGGTGTGCAGCTTAGATAAGATGCCTCAAATTTGGTTCCCCTCCTATATTATTTTGAACTGTCTTCATGGTCAAGGAGACCTGTGAAGAAATTCACTTTGAATTCACATGTTTTATACACATGCTCAGGGGTCACTTCCCACTATAGAGTCTCAACTTGCCTATACCAGCTTTGTTGTTGCCTAGATTTCTGAGACATAAATTGAGGCTCCACACATGAACGGATGGTAGGGTTTATTAATGAACAATTAAAAAAAAAAGTAGAGGCCTTCTGCTTCTAGAAATGGTGGACTATCTAATTTGAACCAACTCTCTTGTCAAGGACAAGTAGAAAACGCGAGAAAATGTAAAATAAAATCCGCCTGAAGACGTTGAAGAACAAACAAAGGAGAAATAAATTACTGGGTCAATATCTAGGAGAAGACAGAAATTCATAGAATGAGCCCTGTAGTTGGGGCTGCTTTTCCAGTAAGAGCATCTGCTGATTCCATGAGAGGCAGATAAAAACACTGAGAAGCTCAGCAAAGCTTTCACCAGACTTGCAAATCTTCAAAGATATCACTGGAGCCTGAACTTTACGTTATCATCGTAAAGGGCTGCATCTGAAGTAAGTGTGAAGCAGAAGGACAGCAACTTTGCATTCTATATACTTTGATCTGTGCACATTCTTTTTAAAATTTTGGTAGTAAAATATATAGTAAAAGCCTATCTATAAATAGTTTTAAAATATCATACAAGAATGGTACTATTACTTTTCAGTCTCCAACAAAACATTGGAGTGTATTGAAAATATAAATATGAAATTAAAACCATTGTTAAATATAAGAGAAGAAGTGCTAATGCCTTCATGGGATTAGGAATTCAATTTGTGGTAATCTTCAATACTTCTTTGGAAAATTTGAAGATATTAATAAAATTATGGGTTCCAGAAAACAAGCCAAATGTATACTTCCAAAAATATCCTTTAAGTTGATGGACTTAGTACTAGTTTGGCATGGTATTTTAGTAAAATTAATACCATAAGCAGAATGATATTAGAATCCCAATCCAATGTACTTAATTCCTTCCAAGCTTCAAAGGATTAAGGCATTCTTTAAAGAAAAATGAAGTGATATGTCAATAAGAAGATATTATGGCTGTTAACAAATTATAATTTTTAAAATTTGACTCCAAATCTTACAATATAAGGTCAGTCTTTGCTTTGCATAGTAGTGTGGGACTCTAAAAAATGATCATGCAAGGTGAAACCAAGCAAAAGACCTAAATAATCAATGGGAAAATTATGATCATTCCATCACCTTTAAAAATTTTTGTCAAAACATTAAAAAACCCTCTTACTGTTGGTTATAAATACACAGTTGACCCTTGAGCAATGTGAGGGTCGCAGTCATAAAATTTGTGTATAACTGTACAGCTGGCCCTCTGTGTCTGTGGTTCCATATCTGTGGATTTAACCAACTGTGGATTGTGTAGTACTGTATTTATTGAAAAAAATCCATGTAAAAGTGGACTCACGTAGTTTAAACCTATGTTGTTCAGGGGTCAACTGTATAGGGATATTGAAAAAAATAGTAACACTAGTATTAATTTAACATGTTGTCACTGAAAACGATAAAAATGTCCAGACTTTAAATGTTTTATCTTCCTGTAAATATTTACCAAGAGCGGTTTGAACCGTGCTTGCCTTATTCTCATTCTATAACTTATAGATATGGAGTATCTTTTCTATGCCTTGGTGAATTTTCATAATTCTTTCTAAGATTGGGCCAGCTTCCAATTTACACTTTGAGTTTTTGATACATTGAGAGTTCTTTAAATGTGAAGTTTTCTGTAGGCGTCACTTCATCTGGGACACCTTCATCCTTCTCATCCAATTATTTTCCTCATTTATATTGATAAGTTTGCCTTCACTAAGTTCCTCTAGGTTCATATCCATAATTTCTCAACCAGTGGCAGCATCAACATTTCCCAGGTCTGCTATTTCTTCTATGACTTCATTTACATTCAATTCAAATCTCACTTCCAGCATTTTCATTTTCATCTTTCTTGGCCAATCCCCTCTTTCTATTATTCTTCATTTAAATGTCACATGGATTTATTATTGGAATACAAGGAGATAACGCAAGTACAGTTGACCCTGGAACAACGTGGGGTTAGGGGGGCCAACTCTTTGTGCAACTGAAAATCCACATGTAACTTTACAGTTAGCCCTCTGAACCCACAGTTCTGCATGTGCAGATTCAACCAACCTCTGATCGTGTAGTACTGTGACTGTATTTACTGAAAAAAAAAAAAAAATTCACGTATAAGTGGACTCATGCAGTTCAAACCATATTGTTCAAGGGTCAACTGTACACATTTTGCTGTCCACGCGTGGAACAGAATTAACAGCCACTGACAAACTGTGAAAGAAGTGTTGTGATTGGTCACTGATGTCATTGATTACTGATTGCACTTTTATTATTTCCATAGTCATTCATAGAATGAAGAGTTACTAGTAAAGTTTGTGCTTTGTTCAATTACTAATCTTTAGTATACTGTGGCAACTGAAATTGAGCCATGTTGTTGGGGGATTGGCATTATTTAAATAAACCATGGTAACTGAAATTTGTGTATACTGAAATTGTGCAAAGCAAAGACTGCCTATATTAGAAAAAAGAAGATTGTATTGGTCTTGGATCCCTAGAATTCAGGTTTGTGTTTGCTTCTGCCAAGTAACCAGTTTGAAACCAATTTTCTTTTTCAGTTGTAAGATACTTAGTATTTAAAAGACACAACAGGAATGACAATAAATTTCACTTTTTAAAAAGCTGACAAACAAGGATATATTGTACAACACAGGGAATATAGCCAATATTTTATAATAACTATAAATGGAGTGTAACCTATAAAAATTGTGAATCACTATGCTGTATACCTGTAATTTATATAAAATTATACATCAACTATACTTCAATTTAAAAAAGCTGACAAAATTCTAGAAATAACACATCATCCAGAGAAATAATTTAAAAATGATCATTTTATTTAGAGAACATGGAAAGATAATCCAGTCTGTTGTCTAGCATAAGTTGATCAGAATTGTTTTTCTTTTTTACTGATTGCTTAGAAAAAAATTTTATGTATTCTATGGGTGTGGGCAAATATAGAGTGGCATATAGCCATCATTATAATATCATTTAGAGTATTTTCACCATCCTAAAAATCCTCTGTGCCCTACCTATTCATGCCTCCTCTCCTGGAACCACTTTTTTGATATTAATTTCTTGGATTGGGCATTCCAAATTAATTAGAGTATTTTCAATGCCAAACTCATGTGAGGCAAACCCGTGATTAAGAAATTTCATAAGAATAATTTAAAAAATTCCTAGGCAGAGCATAAGGCAACCATAAGTTTCCTTGTTATTTCCCTGTTCAGTTGGATGGATTTTTTTTTTATTTCTTCTGGTCCAGTTTCACTGAGGGTGTAGTAGAAAGTCTCATGACAACTTGCATTTTTTTTTTTTTTTGGTGTGGGGGGGTGATCTCAAGACATTACCTCTTCACCCATGTTGCTACTGTAGACAAAAGCCTTGGGAACCAACCCTCGACAATGCCCTGGGAAGCTTCTATTTCCCACTCTTGTTTTCAATGTCTATTTGATTTGCTTCTTGAAGACTTTCTTATCATCTTGTAAGGTCAGCATATGCATGTATAAATAATTTATAAAACTATAGCTTACCTGGTATATCTCTGTTTTGTGGTAGTTTTTTCTTGTTCATTTCTTGGCTTCTATTTTGCAAAAAAAAAAAGCATCTTGCCTGTTGTTAATATACTTATGCAAAGAAATCTAATGGTCTAATGATAAGGCAATGCTTTATGTTTCAAAATTTAGCCAAGGTGGTGAGCAGCACTTAGAATGAATGGATAAATTAGGGAGCAGTGGTGACAAAATAGAGATGAGACCTTGGGGACTCAGATTAAGGGTAAATAGAGAACATTATGGAGCCATAGAAAAGTAAGAAATGAGGCCCAGGAGGCACCGAAAGAAAAGACTATGTAAATAAAAATGAATGTGAACACAGACCGAGTCAAAGAATGTTAAAGTTGAAGCAGAATTGGAGAATGTCAAGTTCTTTTAGTCCAGTCATTTTACAGTGGGAGAAATTGAGACCCAGGGCAGTGATCAATGCATTCTAGTAAGTGATTTACCTTAGATCTCAGGGTGGGACCCTTCCTACTGCTGTAGGTGTGAGATGGGGGAGGACACAGAACAGAGGCAGGGACTGCTGCTGGGAGCCAGAAAGTGGAGAGAATAGCTTGAAGACGTGCTAATGGGGAAATGAAAGCCCCAGTAAAAGGCATGTGGTTGTGGAAGGCAGTGGGGTTTCTGGAATAGGGAAGTGTGCAGAGGGTGAGGTTTCTGCTGGCAGAGAGGGGATGAGGGGGTAGAGTGTGACACTGGGGCAGGGACAGGACACTGGAGTGCTGAGGACAGCGCTCTCTAGCAGGAAAACCACCCACTGAGGTGACCTTGAGGGAGGGCCAGTTAAGAGCCCAGGGAAAGGCAAGCATGAGGATGCCTGTGGCCTGAGCACCAATGGGGTGAGAAGAGGGAACTTGGGGAAGACTGGTGACAGAGGAAGAGCACTGGGCTTCCCCAGGACAGCCAGGACCCTCAGCCAGGCTGGATTCTAATCAGAGAATGTCCCACCCATCTCAGATTATTCTTTGGGGGTCGTGTGTCTCTAGAGGGCCTATATAAGGGCCATCTCCTTCTCTCTCTATTGCATTTCATACAGATTTCAGACTCTTGCATTTATGTTCATAAGTGTTCACTGGTACAAATAGTCTTGTCAGTTTCCGTTTTTCACAGATCCACTCCTTTCACCTCCCCCACCCTTTTTCTTGTGGAATGATGTATGTATATATATATATATATATATATATATATATGAGCCTTTTTATATAAAATTGACATACATAGTAGGAGTTTGGATTATTTTTCATGAAAGTAATTGAAAT
Source organism: Balaenoptera borealis (assembly GCF_965194805.1). Taxonomy (NCBI): domain Eukaryota; kingdom Metazoa; phylum Chordata; class Mammalia; order Artiodactyla; family Balaenopteridae; genus Balaenoptera; species Balaenoptera borealis. The sequence goes on along the minus strand of NC_138860.1, from coordinate 79,513,541 downwards.
ATTTTAAGCATGAGCTTGACATGATCAGGTGTACATTTTTATAGCAATTCTGAACCGGAGTGCTGAACAGATAGGGAGAGGGTTTGGATTGCGTTGCACAGATAAGGGATTGTGGCTGTGACCTGGGTCACATATGATGAAAGCAGAACTAAATGATAGTGAGGTTAGAGAGGAAGAGGAGGATTTTATAAATTATGGAGAGAAATGCTGTGGTGACTATGAGGAGTAAAGGAAATTTAAGTTTGCAAAGAATGCAGGTTTCTAGGTTTCTGCTTGGATGATTGGATGGGTATTACTCTGTCAGGGGATGGGGCTGATACCTTCTAGTTCCCCTGAAGGAGAATTTTCCCTCCATATTTTTTGTTTCTTTTCTCAGTCTTATTCTCTCCCCTGAAAATAGAGTGAATTAGCTCACTGGTGAGTCCAGGAGAGAAACTGGGTTTGTGATATGTCTCAACAGTTTCTTCCTGCCCTTGGCCTCTGGAGCCAAGCTGGTCTCAGAAGTGTCAGTTCTGATCTCCTCCTCCATCCCCTGACTCAACCAGAAACAGGCCCTCCGGTGGGGTGCTTAGAAGTTTTCTAGTACTGCCCGGACTAGGTGAGTGTATTAGTCTGCCTGGGCTGCATAGCAAAATACACAGCCTGGGTGGCGTAAACCACAGACACGTTGTCTCACAGTTTTTGAGACTTAGAAGTCCAAGACAATTTGATTTCTGGCGAAGGCTGGCTTGCAGACAGCCACCTCTTTATGTGTCCTCATATGACCTTTCCTCAGTGCATGTGGAGAGAGAGAAAGAGGGAGAGAGGGAGAGAGTTCTCTGGTGTCTCCTTATAAATTCCCACACTTAGGACATCATTTAACCTCAGTTACTTTCTTAGAGGCTTCATCTCCGAATATAACCCCACTGGGATTTAGGGCTTTAACATATGTACTTTGGGGCTCGCACAAAAAAATCAATTTATAACAGTGAGTAAGACCACTTCGATATTCCATACCAGCAAGATTACTTGGATTACACACTTAAGGGAAATTCTCTAGAAACTTTATCAGAAATAAAGTTGAAAATTTGATCCATACGTCTTATGCTCTATATCTTTATCTCATCTGGTTCTGAATTCAGGAGGTTGGAACTGAGCAGGACTCTGCAGGGCCTTTCTGGGGACAAACCCCCAGTGTTCTCTGCCTCTTGTTTGTAGAAAAACTTTAGCCTTCTAGGTCTCCCCCAAATTCCAAGGGACAAATTTAATCAGAAAAGTGAGAAAATGCAGAAACAAAGGAAAGTAGTCAAGCAAGACAAGATAATAATAGTTTAGCCATAAAATGAAGTCAAGGACCTTTAATTCCTCCTCAAGGGACACAGATAATATCCTGAGCCATATCCTTGTGCTGTTTTGCAGATACTAAAACCTCTGTCAGGTGGAATAAGTTAACTGCATGCTGACCACCAGCACGTTAACCCCAGACTGGTTGGAACCAGATGGTTGATGATTTTTAACTCCTGAAATACCACCCAGTTATTTCACTGCCAACCCATCAGAAGGATGTGCACAAGCTGATGATGCACCTGGAGACCCTCTCCCTCACCTTGTCTTTAAAAACCCTTCCCTGAATGCTGTCAGGGAGTTCAGGTCTTTTGAACATGACTTGCCCATTCTCCTTGCTCAGCCCCATGTTGGGCACCTTACAATAAACACTGTACTTTCCTTCACCACAACCTGCTGCTGGTAGATTGGCTTTACTGCGAGTTGGGCAAGTGGACCCAAGTTCGATCTGGTAACAATATTAACCAGTATAGCTAGTTGTGTTGCAGTTATAAATAAACTTGAGAATCTTAGAGGCTAAATACAACACAGTATATTTCTCATGTAGGCAAACTTCATGTAGGCCAGGCAGCCCTTCTCTGCCTGTATCTGCCATCTGGAACAGGTGACCTCCAGGGTGGCACTGCATGGCAAGATGATCAGTTGCAATAGTTTACATGATTAGGCCTGGAGGAGGCTTACGTCTCCAGCACAACACATTCCATTGTCCAGAACTTAGTCACATGGCCCTGACCCAATTACAAGGGAGAAAGGCTATAGCATTTTTAAAATAGGCCCATGGGCAAAAAAATGTGATAAACATGTAGCATTATATCAGCCATAGCTTCCTAAAACCACAAACTAAGTGTTTGCCATTGGCAAGAAGATTCAGTAAAGATGAGATCTGGTGCCTGTGAGTGATTTGGATGGGGCTTAAACTGTGTATGGTTCTTGGATGAGTTTGTAGCTCATAGAAATTGCCAAATATCTGTGGCCATAACAGAAAGAGCTCATTGAGCGTAACTTTGAATTTCATTATTAATGTTGACAAATTTGAAAGACTAGTACGTTCACCAAATACATTTTTGACCCCTTTCACTTTCTCTTCTCCTTCTGGGACACCTACAATGCAAATGTTGGTACACTTGATGTCTCAGAGGTCACTTAAACTATTCTCATTTTTTATTTGTTTTTCTTTTTGCTATTCTGATTTGGTAATTTTATTATTCTATCTTCCAGATCACATATGCATTCTCTCTCACCTAGTCTGCTGTTAATCCCTTCTAGCATGTTTTTCATTTCAGTTATTGCATTTTTCAGCTCTGACAGGTTCTTTTTAATAATTTTTAGTCCTTGTTAAAATTCTCACTGTGTTCATCAATTCTTTCCCCAAGTTCAGTCAGCATTTTTATTACTAAGGCCTTGAAATTTCTATCTGGTAAATTATTTATCTCTGTTTCATTAGTTGTTTTTTCAGGTTTTTTTTTTCTTATTCTTTCAAATGAAACAAATTCCTCTGTCTTCTCATTTTGTTTAGCTTTCTCTGTCCTTATGAAATTAAGTGAACCAGTTACCTATTCTGGTCTTGAAGGGGTGTCCTTATATGGGAACATCCCTGTGCAGTTTGAATGTGCCCAGTGGCTTTGGTGGGAGAGCTTGATCTGAAGTGAGCATGGGTCACATCTCCCCTGAGGGTGTGCTGGCAGCTGTCACATTTTTGGGAGGTTGGGCTGGAGATGGAGGGGCTAGAGCCAAAGCCAGGTGTGGGCTGTGGCTTTTCTTATGTTCAGTGGCTGTTACCTCCCTATGGGGAGTGGGGTTAGGTTCCAAGGTGCTGGAGCAGAAGTTTTAAGTTTAGGGTCCCAGCTGGTTCTCTTCCCTCTAAATGTGCACTTCTCCCCTTCCAGCAAGGTTAACTTTGCCTCAGAGGGGAGTGGCGCTAGAACAAGTGTGCACACAGTGGGGGCTTGGGCGTGTGCCAGGATGGTCCTGGCACGCCAGTCAGAGCTCGAGACAGCTCTTGATCCACCACCTCTGTGAGTGCCAGCAATGACTGTCTGTGCAGATGCAGTGGCGGTCAGAGCCGGCTCTGTTCCCCTCATCTGCATACTCTCCCCAGCAAAGGCACTGACAGCCTTCATCCTAGTGGGGAGCTGTGCTGGAGCTAGAGGGGCTGGGGTGCACGATGGGGCAGTTGCAGGAAACTGGCCAGAGCCCTAGGTGTTTCAATCTGCTTCCGCCACCTTGTTCCTGAGAGTAAGCAAGCATGCTTGAGCTCTTCATGAGCAGAGCCTAGGTTTCTCACAGCCCTCCTCTAAGTCCCAGTGGTTTTCACATCGTTTAAGAGCACTGGTGTTCCTGGTGTCAGACCCCAGGGCTGGGGCGCCCAGTATGTGGTTCCAACCTCTCCCTCCCAGGGAAGATCTCTGAGCCTGTGCAATCCCCCTCCTTTCCTGTGTGCCCTCTTAGGGGCTTAGGTCCTGACCTGATCACTTCTCTTCTTCCCTTTCTACCTGATTTTGTGTGGATTTTGTTTTACAGCCTTGGTTGTAGAAGAGTCTTTCCGCCCATCTCCAATTTGTTTTCAGTGAGAACTGCTCCACATGTAGATGTATTTTCAATGTGTTCTTGGGGGGGAGGTGAGCTCAGCGTTCTCCTACTCTGCCACCTTGATCTCCTCCCCTGTATGTACTCTTTGTATTTGCCCTTTCCCTGCTCCAGCATATGGTTATAAGTCACCCATGTTGTTTATCAGTGTATCAGCAGTCTATTCCTTTTTATTACTGAACAGAATTCCATGTATGTATGTACTGTATTTTGTTTTTTTTTATCCATCCACTCTTTGCTAGTCATATGGTTTGTTTCTTGTTTGAGGCTCTTCAAATCCAGCCATCATTGTTTTGTTTGTTTTACTTTTTGTGTTGTTTTGTTTGTTTATTTTGTTTAGTTACCTGCCTGGACTAATTCTGTAGATTCTGGCTGCTCTGCAGCCAGAATGCTGATGTCTCTGCTCATTTTTAAAAGATATCTTTTCTTTCCTTTCTTCCTTCTTTTCTCCTCCTCCTCCTCCTCCTCTCCCTCTCTCCTTCTATGTATCTTTCTGTCACCCTTCCTGTCTCCCCTTTCTTTCTCCTTCCTAGTCTTCTAGGAGTCATTCTTTTTTTGTTTTTGTCTTTTTTTTAGTTATCTGTGAGATATACATTTTAAAGTAATAACTAGAATTATTACTTATAACATTATACCAGAACATGTAAGATTTTCAGAAATTTCATGTAATGTCTGAAACATTTATATTAACATATTTCCATACAAATAACCCAAAGAAAGTTTAGGATTAGTTGTTTTTTTGTTTGTTTGTTTGTTTGTACTGCAGGTTCTTATCAGTCATCAATTTTATACACGTCAGTGTATACATGTCAATCCCAATCGCCCAATTCAGCACACCACCATCCCCACCCCACCACGGTTTTCCCCCCTTGGTGTCCATACGTTTGTTCTCTACATCTGTGTCTCAACTTCTGCCCTGCAAACCAGTTCATCTGTACCATTTTTCTAGGTTCCACATACATGCATTAATATACGATATTTGTTTTTCTCTTTCTGACTTACTTCACTCTGTATGACAGTCTCTAGATCCATCCACGTTTCAACAAATGACTCAATTTCATTCCTTTTTATGGCTGAGTAATATTCCATTGTATATATGTACCACATCTTCTTTATCCACTCATCTGTCGATGGGCATTTAGGTTGCTTCCATGACCTGGCTATTGTAAATAGTGTTGCAATGAACATTGGGGTGCACGTGTCTTTTTGAATTATGGTTTTCTCTGGGTATATGCCCAGTAGTGGGATTGCTGGGTCATACGGTAATTCTATTTTTAGTTTTTTTTGTTTTTTGTTTTTTATATTTTTAGTTTTTTAAGGAACCTCCATAATGTTCTCGATAGTGGCTGTATCAATTTACATTCCCACCAACAGTGCAAGAGGGTTGCCTTTTCTCCACACCCTCTCCAGCATTTGTTCTTTGTAGATTTTCTGATGATGCCCATTCTAACTGGTGTGAGGTGATACCTCATTGTAGTTTTGATTTGCATTTCTCTAATAATTAGTGATGTTGAGCAGCTTCTCATGTGCTTCTTGGCCATCTGTATGTCTTCTTTGGAGGCTAGGAGTCATTCTTAAGTCAAAACAGCTTAGTGGTAGCCAATGATTAATCAGAGGTAGTGCCTTTACATTTTAATCAGTAAGGCTTCCACATTTTACTGAGGGGATGTGTGTGGACTGGAGCACACATTTACCATTCAAGCAGTTTACAAATCTACCCTGGCTTCTACTTTTTCTTTGCGCAAGGTGTCATGTTTGGTGGGGGAGAAGTAGTTAACTGTGGTCCTTTTTGGTCTCTCCTTAGTTTGTGTGCAGCTTCCAAACCTCTGGGAATAAGTGGGAACTTATCAAAGTCCACTATGGCTGTCTCACTTCCCAAGTGTCTTTGTTAAATTTTGTTTGGTCTCTTCTTTGCCTCAACCATCATTGCAGCCTCAGGCAGCTGTACTGTTGACTTTTGATTTTTGCCACCAACTGCTGTTTTCTACATCGTACCTGGGCATGGGTCTCTCTATGGAGTTCTAAATCAGGTGTACCCTTCTGGTGACAGCAAGACTACTGGTCCTCAGCCTATGGCATCACCAAGTCAAGGGAAGTATGGAAATAGCCCCATGTTAATTTGTCCCCATAGTTCTTGCTGAAGTTCAAGTAGTTCTTCTTGAATAAGCACTTCTCAATCTGGTGTATGCCTTTGGTCATTTTTCCAGAATTCTGAAATTGATTATTTTGAAAATTTTGTCCAGTATTATCATTGATATTTGGAGAAAGGATTTGCTGAGATCATTACTCTGACATTCAGGATGTCCTGCTGCATGTAGACATTTCATAACATTATAAAGCAAACAAACAAGAGTTTCAATTCCTAAAAATTAAAGCAAAATGCAGCAAGGAGCTTAACCTCTTATAAAGTTTGTAACACACCAGAAGTCAGGGACGATTTCAAGTGACTGTAAAGCTTAGAAATTTGCTTGTCTCCAGGGGATATACTGTAGGGTAAGAAAACAAATCTTAAATTACCAAAAATTATATTGTTACTGGTAGTGTTTTTATTGTTATTCTAAGACTATTATGTGTGTATAGTCCAGTGAGATACAGTGTATAGTGGGATAGGTGGATAGTATAGAGTATACTGTACAGTAGGTTAGGTGAATACATAATTTTGTTGATTCATTGGGAACCAGGATTTTCTGTGTGGGAGAAGAGAAGTTGATGTGAGACAGATGAGTAAAACTCTGTAGTTTTAAACTAGAATTAAAAGTATAAATATCAAATCATGATATTTAGCCTTAAAAAAAAAAAAGGTCCTGATTACTTAAAAAGCCCAGAAACCAAGACTTCGGACTCAGATTATGGCTTCCACATAGTATTTTCCCACTAAAAGGAAGCAAAGCACCTTGGAGAAATGGCTAATTTCTAGTTCGGGGCAGGAAGTTTCTACAAGAGTCTGGAACAACTTTGCCATGTCAGAAGGTAAAGGAAAGCTCAACGATAAAGGCATGTTGAAAGAATTCATAAGCAACTGGCTTGAAAGGATCCCATGTCACAGATGGGACAATTTCAGCCTCAAGAAAAACAATGGTTAGGATAGATTCAAGCGTTTCTAATATGCTGAAATTCATGAGTATGCAATAATGCAAAAACTAACTCATTGGAAGCTGTATAAACAATTCATTCTCTCAAAAACTGGTAAATATATGGAAATAATCAACTACTTATTCTGTCTTTGGTTATCTCAGGGTAATGAGATAGTTATTTAGGAGAATGTATCTTTTTTAGAAATATTCTAACTTAGAAAGAAGATGTGATACCTTTACATATCCCCTAAAGAAGTACCAGATCTAGGCCAGTTGTTCTCAGGGTGTTTTCAGGGATACCTGTGGATTTCTAGAACCCTTTCTGAGGGTCAATGAGTTCAAAGCTATTCTTATAACAATATCAAGATGTTATATTTTAGTGTACAGTGTTTTCCAGAGACTATATGACATGTAAAGTTGCATGAGATTGTATTTGGAAGCAGATATGAAAATATAGCTTTCTTCTACTAAGTCAAATGTTAAGGAGAAATGCAAAAATATTTAAAACATTCTCTATTATTAGTTTATTTTTAAGTAGTTAATAATACGTATTTAAAAATACTAGTTTCTACTTCTAATATAGCATGTGCCTATCTCTCTATCTATCTAGAATTCCATCCCTCACATATTGCTTGTGGGAATGTACAACTGTACAGGTGCTATGGAAATCTGTTTGGATGTTACTCAAATTTAAACACTGAGGTAACCATTTGACTCAGCAATTCCACTTCTAGGTATAACACCCATGACGGTTGAATATAGATGTTCAAACAAATATTTGTACATGGATATACATAGAAGCCCTATTCACAATAGTGAATAGTGAATAGTAAATAAGAGGAAACACACAAATGTCCTTTCATTAATGAATGAATAAACAAAAGGTGGCATATACTTACAATGGACTATTATTCAGCCAAAAAAGGAACAAAGGAGTAATACATAATGCAACCTTGACGTACCCACAAAACCATATGCTAAGTGAAAGAAACCAGACACTAAAGGACACACAATGCATGATTCCATTTATATAAAGTATTCTAAATAGGTAAATCCAGAAAGAAGATTATTGGCTAGTAGGGGTCTTAGGTGAAGGAGAAATGGAAGGTGATGACTACTTAATGGGTATGGGATATTTTTGGGGTGATAAAAATGTTGTGGAAGTTGTTAGAGCTGGTGGTTGCACAACATAGTAATGTACTACATGCCACTGAATTGCACACTTTAAAATGGTTAATTTTTTGTTATGTTTCACCTCAGTAAAAAAAATGGATAAGCAATTATGAGATACTCACACTATAATATGAAACTCCAGAGTCTAAGATGTTCCATTATAAAAGAATGGAAGAAAAGATGGAAAACCTTTAGAGAGAAAAAATTGCCTGCAAAGTAGTAACAAATAGACTGGCAGAAGTTTCCTCATCAATAGCAGATACAAGCAAACAATAAAATAGAATTTGATACTAGAACTTGAAATCCAGATTTACCTGAATGTGTATCTATTATTCAGCTATAAGGATCATATGGACCTCACTCTATGCACTCTTAAAAGATAGAGAACAGCAAGAAGAAAAGTAAATGCACAGGAACAATGTCATATTAAAAAAAAACAAAAAACTGAAACCCAAAATCATCCAGTTTGGATTGAATGGTCAATAAGGCAAAAATGCAGTGGGTTTGCCAATCAGTCTGTGTCAGAAGTTTAAATCTCTCTGTGTCCAAGTAACTGGGAAAGCAGGTAAATTTTCACTGAAAAGATGTCCCTTACATATCAACTTTGAGGTTTTCCCAACATTTAAGAATCTATGGATCCTAGGGCTTTGCTCGTGTTGCAGTGATTGAGAACCCGCCTGCCAATGCAGGGGACGTGGGTTCGAGCCCTGGTCCGGGAAGATCCCACATGCCACAGAGCAGCTGGGCCCGTGGGCCACAGCTGCTGAGCCTGCGCTCTGGAGCCTGCGAGCCACAACTACTGAGCCCACGTGCCACAACTACGGAAGCCCGCATGCCTAGAGCCCGTGCTCTGCAACAAGAGAAGCCACTGCAATGAGAAGCCCATGCACCACAATGAAGAGTAGCCCCCACTTGCTGCAACTAGAGAAAGCCCGCAAGCAGCAATGAAGACCCAGTGCAGCCAAAAATAAATAAATAAAATAAATAAATTTATTAAAAGAAAAAAGAATCTATGGATCCTGGACAAGACTAAGCCAAGCAAGGTTCCTGAGCTAAAAGGAAGTCTGTGAACTCACTTCCAACTTTGGAACAAGGTAGGATGGGTGATGACAATTTGAATGGTGAAGAGGTAGTTCAGAGCTACTGCAGGTGCAAACAGTAGGCACTCAATAAATACTTGTTAAAAAATGAATGCGTGTATAAATAAATAAGTAGGTCAAAATATACTTGTCATTTTTGGGTCTATTGTTAACTATTAGCACTTGGTTAAAATCACAAAATTAAAAACAAAAAGTAATACCACAGGCTACTCATGTGCTTCAGTTTTCTCTCTTTAGTTTAACATCTTGTCAAAAATCCAGAAATAGCAAAATTAAACCCACCAAATCAATAAGTAATATTTAGTAAGAGTTTACTGTACATATAAAAACAGTTCACAAACTGGGAGCTTTCAAATTCAAAGCTCGGGAGCGTGAAGTTATAGAATGACTTACAGAGTAAAAATGAAGAAGTTATTAATTTTTACAATGATTGGTTATTACAGTGGAGGTTTCCAGATGGCAGGGGATTGGTTAAAAGTGATAACCTCATGCCATTTTTAGGAAGATGACTTATGTTTCTTTTATGATTGTCAGAGCCATTTACAAAAAATAAACTAGGTTGAGCTTCATGAAATGAAATACTTTCATTTACATTCATGAAGTAAGCTGGATTTAGTTTTTCTTACATGGCTTAAATGTTTTTGTCTGTTCAGGAAATTCTTAAATCCAGGCTCCATTTGTATTTAATTTTAATAATCTTAGGTACTGTGACCACCACTCAGACTGTATAGGATTGCACAGAGTAGCAGCTCTCAGGCAACTGTTAGATACCAGCTCACTTGGGCAGCTGCCTTGTACTTCAGTGGAAGGTCCTCTGTCGTCCTGCAGAAATCTTACTTCTGGGCCTGATGTGTGTCTTCCTTGCTTTTGGAGTAGACTTAGGATATTTGTTGTATTTATTTTTGTAGGGAACTTAGGGAAATCAGAGGTAAATTTTCACATTTTCAACCCTATCCTCTCACTCTACTTTTCACCAATAAAGGCAGGACCTTTTCTTCTGAGCCTCTTCATTGGAATAATCGGGATTTTGAAATATTTGTTTCCACCCAGGCTTTTGTTTTGGCGGCGTGGGCCATTGAGAGAGGAGTCTTTATAGTATTAGTGTGGAGTGGCTTGTGAAAAAATTAAGTTCTGAGTGCCCCTTTTCCTGGCTATCATCTTCATGTCCCAGTGAGTGTTTCAGTACCTTTAGTCAAGTTTCAGCCAAGCAGGGGATAATAATGGTGATGGCAACAATGGTATGAAGAGCACAAGTGCACTTTTTCATTGTCGGACTCCCTGAAATGGGGGCTGGAGTTCTCAGAATCTCCCTTTCTCTTGTGCTTTTCAATTCTCAGATCATGTCTCTCTGTGAACGGACACCAAAATAGTGTGGGCACTCACACTGATCCATTTGGTATTCTTTCCAAGGCTACCTGCACAACCTCTCTTTTGCTGCCACACACTGTCAGTGCTATATTTGCTGTGTGAGAGAATTAATCTACTCATTATGGCTGCACATCGCCAAGTTCTTAAAATTTGTTCTTGCCAGTGAATGTACAGTATATCGTATAAACTGAATCTTGGGTGCCCTACCCTAAACTCAAAGCTTACCAAGTTAAAAAAATTGATACAATGTCATGATGTACAGGCAGTCAATATTATGTCTCTGCTGTTGTCTGTGGCCGTTACACAAGAAGTGGTTTAGATTATACTATGTACTGGATTCTGGGAATATTGTTCAAACTTGAATACTTTGGAATTTGGAGAGTTATTCTGGAGCTTACAATTAGTCAGTGATAATCTTAAATGAAGTCTATTCTGATTTGTTTCTAGGAATAAAGAATGTTACATTACTCATTTTGCATTTTCTTATCTATGTAAATAGGATCAATTAGTGAAAACCTCTTACACTTAAGATGTTTTACTATCACATTTCTGCTAGATGATACATATCTGCAAATTTGGAATTCTTTTCCTGAGTGGAGAAATCCAAGAATTTTCCTTAACGCTAACATATTGCTTAGAGTCCAATTGTTTCACTCAGTGAATGCTAAATATATTGCTAAAACATGCAAAGGGCATACAAAGAGAAGATAAGAGATAACATCTTAGGACAAACATCTCTGAACTTTTGGTGAAAAAATGCCAGGCTACTTGCTCACCTAGCAATGCTTTATTTGGTGATAGGAAAGACCAAAATGTAGATCGAGATTATAAAATAATACAAAAGAAGAAGGAGGTCCTACCGCCTACTACAAAAATTATCTTTGACTTGGGCTGGAGCCACACATAACTCCCGAAGTTTTACTTGTCTCATGAAGATTTGTTACTGAAAGACCCAAAGGTCAAGAACTACTGAAAAGAAGTTCATATACCAGTAGCAAATGTAATTTTCATCTTCAAAAATTGCTATGGTTTAAGAGAATTTTGCTCAGAATATAAACTGCAGTATTTATCATATTTAATTCTGGCATTTGGGTCCCAGAATCAAATACGATAAAGCAGTGATTGAAATGCTTTGCCTGCATGTAAATGATTGTCAACACACACCCACACTCAGAAACCATAATGTGGGTTAGAGAGACCAGGTAAGAGGGATGAGATAAGAAAGAGGGGCCACTGAGAACGTTGGGAAGAGGTAATGACAAAGTGCCAGAGGAAAAGGGCAGTGAGGAGGGAGGTCCAGTTAGGTGTATAAACCAAAGGAATTCTTCTAGATTAAAAGAGACTGGAAGCAGAGCAATTGTTTAATATTACCCTCTTATTTAACAGATGTGGAAATAAAGGATTAGGGAGGGGAAATAACCTTTTAACATCACACGGGAGCTTTTCCGAAGTAATAAAAATGAAGGAAGCTGAGGTCAAGGAGAACAGCCGGAAGCCAGAGACATTAAAAAAAATCTACAAGTCAAGGGCTGGAGCGGAAATGAGAGGCAGAGTGGGAGCACAGAGCTGTAGAAAACACAGTATTTCTGTGACGTGTGGGTGTGGGTGTGGGTGAGGAAGAGATTTGTCGGTTGAAAGAGAGAGGAAGTCACTATAGAGTATCGAGAAAAAGGTTTGCTGAAATTAGAGATCAAACACCAGCTCTGAGGGTCAGAAGTTCTACTTCCCAATGAAATGCTGCTTCTGCCACTTCTATTGCTAGCAGTTGTCGTCCCAGGTGGTGACAATGAAGACGGTAAGAGTAACTCTGGCAGTTCCCAGAACAGGTGCAGGGGGTCTGGATGAAAGCATGCTGCACCTATCACTAAGGGTCAGGGCCCTCCTGTCTCCAGCCCTCTCCCCCAGTTCTGGAGGTTGGGGATGGAGCTAGAAGCCTTGGGGCAGGCAAATGTCTTAGGCTCTGTGTTGTTGTTCAGACTCTGGGTTCTTTATCATTTCATCCTGATTCTCTCTTCCTCCTCACTCTTCTTATGCTTCCACCACCCACAGCCTTTCAGGGGCCAACCTCTTACCATGTTATCCAGATTTCGACCTTTGCCAACAGCACCTGGGCACAAAATCAAGGCTCAGGCTGGTTGGATGATTTTCAGATTCATGGCTGGGATAGTGACTCGGGCACTGCCATTTTCCTGAAGCCCTGGTCCAAGGGCAACTTCAGTGATGCGGAGTTGATTGAGCTGGAGGACCTATTCCGAGCCTACTTCATTGGATTCACTCAGGAAGTGCAGGACTATGCCAGTAAATTCCAGATTGAATGTGAGTACAGTCCTCTGCTCCGGGGAGATTCTCAACGGTTTTTCTCTCTCCTGGTTAAGGCTATTACTTTCTTGGATCTTGGTCCCGTCCTCCCACTTTACCCAACTGCATGCACACACTTCTCCAGAGTAGTCTCCAACTCTGACTCCACACCTCCACTAAGTATCCCAGATTCTTCCTGTTTCTTGCACTCCAGTGTGATAAATGAAGGTCCCCCTTTGTAACCATCTCCTGGTTTGTTTGTGCATAACTGGCTTCTCTCTAACCCCAAGGACAAAGCCCTCACTTCTCCACTCTGTGCCTGAATGAACTGAAGTGTGACTTCCTCCTCCTCCAATCCGTCTCCTCAAGCATCTCCTGCCTGATCCCTTCTCTCAATGTAACTCTCCCCTTCACCCTGGAATGCTGCACTCCTGATTCCATCACATGCTGCTCTCCTTCTCTCCTCATGCCCACCCTACAGCCTTACAACAGACCATCTCCACCATTTATGACATGCATACCTCTCCCCAATGCTCTTCTTTCTGAAAAGGTTCTGAATACTGCAATTGGTTTTTGAGTCATCTCACATCTCAGACCTTTCTCCCACCCCCCAAATCCAAAGCCCCACATCCTCTCCCCATACTTTTCTTTCTTGTTTGCTTTTTAGTAACTTTGTCCCTGTTTTCCTTGTATCCAGACCCCTTTGTGATCCAGGGTATAGCAGGTTGTGAGCTGCATTCTGGGAAGTCCATAAGAAGCTTTTTGAGGGGAGCTTTAGGAGGACTGGATTTCGTGAGCATTAAGAATCATTCATGTGCACCTGCCCCAGAGGGCAGCAGCAGGGCGCAGCAGTTCTGTGCACTCATCACTCAGTACCAAGACATCATGGGTATCATAGAGACGCTCCTCTCAGAAACCTGCCCTCGGTATCTCCTTGGTGTCCTTGATGCAGGGAAGACTGAACTACAGAGGCAAGGTTTGTTCTTTTCTCTCCACAAGACTTTTCTATTTCACGTCCTGCCACCTTCTTTGAATTCAAGAGTAGGAGGTACCTAAGGAGAGAGGGGCTTAATCAATAAATGATTTGGTTCCCATAGGAGTAGAGGAGGTCACTGTCCAAACTTGTGGGTTTCTGAATGCCTATGCTCTAGGTTAGAGTCATAATCTGACAGTCTCCCTGCCTCTTCCTGCCCCAGTGAAGCCTGAGGCCTGGCTGTCCAGTGGCCCCAGTCCTGGGCCTGGCCGTCTGCTGCTGGTGTGCCATGTCTCAGGATTCTACCCAAAACCCGTGTGGGTGATGTGGATGAGGGGCGAGCGGGAGCAGTCTGGCACTCAGCAAGGAGATGTCTTGCCCAATGTTGACTGGACTTGGTATCTCCAAGTAACCCTGAATGTGACGGCTGGGGAGGAGACTGGCCTGAGTTGCCGAGTGAAGCACAGCAGTCTAGGAGACCAGGACATCATCCTCTACTGGGGTGAGTAAGGCATGGGTCCCAGCTGGGAATGGGAGGAGATGGTCCTCAAGCACAGAGGGAGGGACTGGGAAAAAGGAGGGATTTGATGGATGAGATAGGGAGGGACAGGGGGAGAAAGGAATGGAGAGAGGGAAGGAGAGAGAGACAGAGAGTCAGAGAGAGAAAAAGAGACAGAGAGACAGAGGTTGAGATTTATTCCTTGGGACTACAGTTCCAAGAGGAATGAAAATAGATGATCTAAGGTATAGAAGAGATAAGAATGAAGGACTTATAGACTGGGTAGGATGGGGTAAGAGGGAGAGACAAAGGGTGGCTGTGAATATATGATATCCAGGAATATGAGAGAGAGAATCACAGATGCCTATGCATCAGAAGCAGGTAATGGTGGTGCTGACACTCAGGTGGGTAACAAAGCCAGGAGAACTAGAGAATGGGTTTGAAGTGACATCCCTGTGTCCTCTCCCAATTGCCAGGTCACCGCACCTCCGTCAGCTTGATATTTTTGGCAATATTAGTGCCCTCCTTGGTCCTTTTGATATGTCTTGCGTTATGGTTTTTGAGGCGCTGGTGAGTTTTCCTTTTTAATCTTTCTTTTTTGTTCATCCTCTCACTCTTTCCCTCCATTTTATCTATTACATACTTTAGCCTCCGTATTTCCAACAGACCCTTTCCCCTTTCTTTCCCACTCCCATCTTTAGGTAAATCTATTTTTAAAAAATATTTATTTATTTATTTGGTTGTGCTGGGTCTTAGTTGCAGCAGGCGGGCTCCTTAGTTGCAGCATGTGGATTCCTTAATTGATGCAGGTGGGCTCCCCAATTGCGGCTCATGGGCTCCTTAGTTGTGACATACAAACTCTTAGTTGAGGCATGCGTGTGGGATCCAGTTCCCTGACCAGGGATCGAACCCAGGCCTGCTGCATTGGGAGCACAGAGTCTTATCCACTGCGCCTCCAGGGAAGTCCTGATAAATCTATTTTTAAAAAGTCGTGGTAAAATATACATGACGTAAAAACTTACTGCATTAGCCATTTTTAAACGTACAGTTTAGTAGTATTAAGTACATTCACTTTTTGTGCAACCCATCTCTAGAACTTTTTTATCTTGTAAACTAAAACTCTGCCCATTAAACCACATTCCCCATTCCTTGCTCCCCTAGTCCCTGGCAACCACCATGCTACTTTCTGTCTATATGAATCTGATTACTCTAGGTACCTCATATAAGTGGAATCATCACTATTTGTCTTTTTGTGACTGGCTCATTCCACTTAGCATAATGCCCTCATAATTCATCATGTGATGGCACGTATTAGAATTTCTTTCCTTTTTAAGGCTGTTTTGTTTATCCGTTCATCTGTCAAGGGACATTTGGGTTGATTCTACCTTTTGGCTATTGTGAATAATGCTGCTATGAACATG
Organism: Balaenoptera borealis; assembly: GCF_965194805.1. Classification (NCBI taxonomy): domain Eukaryota; kingdom Metazoa; phylum Chordata; class Mammalia; order Artiodactyla; family Balaenopteridae; genus Balaenoptera; species Balaenoptera borealis. Next base: position 79,497,726 of record NC_138860.1, on the reverse strand, counting down.
GTGTACAAATATCTTTTATGTAGAACAATTTTTTGCTTGTGATCTTAACAGGTCCTATCAGAATATCTCATGAGCCCTCATCATGTCTCCATTTCCATTTGGGATCAGTAACCAGGAGTCCAGAAACTCAATTTGTCAGCCCAGGAGTCAATCTCATCTTATTTCATCAAATAATCATCAGATTTGGACAAATCAGAGTGCCCATAGTTTGTAAGATAAATCATAATTTATACACTAGCAGAAAAATAATTAAAAATTGTTATTATGAGACAATATCAATAGTAGGATCCACTCAGATTTCATAGATGTGAGGTGAGAAAGAATGTACCTCAGAATAAGTGAAATGATGTCCATGACTTAACAGTGACATCCCTTTGGCTTCTTATTTGAACTCTTTTTTTGTGATTCTGCTGAAATATCATTTGTTAAAGTAAGCTAGCTATAATTATGCCGAGATAATTGTATTTGCAGGGATGCTGAACAATTTTAACATAATATCTCTGTCTCTGCTTGGATGATTTTCTAACCATGAGGGCCAGCTGAGCAGCTTCTTTCTCCAGGAAGCCTTCTTTAGTGCTACAGTGGAAGTAACCCTCCCTTGTGTGGTGTCATGCTGAGATCCACATTACTCTGTACCCACAACATTGCAGGTCTTTTTGTTTTTCTTTTCTTTCTACGTATAAGTTCCTTGAGAGAAAGGCTTGCTCTAGGTGGATCCCAGGCAAGATCTCTCACTCGCATATGTATTTGTTTAGTAAAATAATCTAAGTTGCTATAACTGCCACATTAATGGTCTTTTTTTTCCTTTTTCAAAATTATCTCCTTCCTTTTTTTCCTCTTTAGTTGATATTCTAGATTTTCCTCTTATTGAGATATTCTCACATAGCAAAAAATATCATACTCTCCTTGTTTCTGCCCTGAACTCCTTTGGAGAAAACCACTTCTGCCCATATTATAACTATAGTTTACATATAAAGATTAATCAGAAAACGATCCTGTTTCTCATTTTCCAGTGAGAATGCATGAGAGGCAGGATGGGTGAGGGATAATAGTGCAGATGGGTTGTTAAATATTCAAGCAAAGAGTCAAGAGGGCTTTTCTTGCTCTCAGGGACTTTGATATCTGTGGTTTATCAAGTCAGTTATATTGTTGACTCTTGTTTACATTTATTGATTCTTTTGTTTATTCCACAGTTTTCTAGAAACCTCATTAAAAAAATCCAAACTCATTTAATTTAAAAAAAAATATATATATATTTTTTTAATTTACTGTTTGTGTTTAATACACATCAATTCCATAACATGAGAAGTTACTATGAACCAAAGCATAAATACACAAACACAATATACAATCCAAAATGGATGTACAGCATTCAGGTATGAAACAAAAGAGAAGGTTCGTTCACACACATAGTAGCTTGAGATCTGTTGGATATGGTTGTTCCAGTGTAGATTTCTAAAGATGGAAAAAAAATGACTTTGGTTATCAAGACTATTGTGGCCATATTAGATTTGGAACATCTAAGAATCAGTGTGTGATCATGCGAACAAAAGACGTAGAGAGTGTCTATTTTTAAAAAGGTTTCCGTGCATCAAGGCAGTTGTGAAAAGATTTACTTTCCAAAATCAAACCCACTTTAGGCTTAGGACCAGATTCTAACTATCTAAAAATATTGATTGATAACAGAAAGTGTTCCATATGTGGCTATTCTGATTCAGTTTAAAAAAAAGTATTTACAGAAAAGAGTATAAAAGTTTTTCTGAATTTAATGTAAGCAAGCTTCCAGTCTTCCCTTGCCAAATATATTTGATTTATAGTTTAGCTCCTTCACATATTTGCTTTTTTAATTTCAAGATTTGTCAATCTTACCTGCAAAACAGATCATTTTTTAAACTGTAAAAAGTATTCGGCATATGCAGAAATAAAAAGCATTTTGAAATTAGTTGAGATCCATGTAATTCTACTCTTTGTTATATGTTTAGCTAAATGAATCTAGTGCTCTTTTTGAATAAGAATAGTTGATAAGTATAGAAGCAAAATGTACTCATTATGCTTGGATTTGGGGTAGATTCCAATCCATCATTGCCCTGGTACATATCAATGACTATATAAAAATTCAAAGGCAATGTCAAACCCAAACCCCAAGGGAAAGATTTCAGTTCCCAAGAGAACAGTGATAGCTTAACATAAAATTTTCTCTAGGGTACACCAGCATTAAATTAGTACTGCTGAAACAACACATTGAGGATTTACAGTAGCACCTGGAAGTTCCTTCTAATGTACATATAAATAGAATCACAGAAGGTTTCTGTTTTACCTCATTGTTTTATGGCCCTATAAATTTAATGAGCCAAATGAAAACTGAATCTCTGTTCTACATCCCATTCTTTATCTCTAAGTAAGATAAAATCTATTCTCACTTTCAAGGTAGAGTTTTATGTGTCCATACTTCTTAAGCCACATTTAAGGAAAACATCTCTTAACTAATTTTGGATGTTGTCTCTCTTCATCTTGTACAGGAAACTCCAGCAGATTTAATATTAGCATTCATCATCTAGTCAAACGCTTCACATGCTCTTCAAACCAATCAAATTTGGGATCCTCAACAGTTTCTGTCAATAAAGTAAGGTGTGGAACTAGCAGATTAATTCAATGAAGACCTGTTTTTTTTTTTTTTTTTTCCCTTGTCACACTGGATGTCTGGATGCCATCTGAATTGGGTTTAGAGGATGGGGAAGTGTAGATGTTTCTTGGCCTGAGTCTCTTAACAGTAGAGATGTAGAAGGGAGACTGAGATCTCCAAGAGACTGGCTGTTGACTGCAGAGCACAGTCATTTGCTTTGGTGGTGGCGTTCGCTGGATTGGGGGCAGCTGAGGTATGCTGGGAGGAGTTACTTGAAGGTGTTACAACAGTTGTTTGATTTGAATAAATCTGCGTAGGTAAGAGCAGTGTCAGAAGCAGCAGCCCCAGTCTGAGCCTGGCCACCATCTCTCTGCCCATGTCCACTCTGCCGGTGCGCAGCGCATCTCACTGGATGCGGGGTGCGTGGAGGACCGCTGGCTCCAGGCGGGCGCAGGCAAGGTCTGGGTATATTTTTTGAAGGATTTAGGAAGGGAGGTCAGAGCAAGTGGAATTTTTCAGAAGCCAGGAGTACTAGAAGCGGTTCTCCCACCTGGACATTTTAGAACAACATGGACTTTAGGATTTGGGCAGGGTAGGAAATGACTGAAGACATAGTTTTTTTCTCTCTGCATTAACACAGCTGGTTATTTCTCCAGGATGCATTAAACTCCAACTCATCTTATAGAGCCGACATACTGTCCTATGCTTCACTGCTCCCTCAGCTACAGGCCAGGACCCTGATTAGAATGTTTCTTGGAGTGTTGACTATGGACCACCAGCAGGAGTAGTACCTGTGAGCTTGTTAGATGAAGACATTTTCAGGCCCCACTCTAGACTTACTGAATCAGAAAATCCTGGAATGGGAGCTAGAATGCTGTGTTTTAATTAGCCTTTTAGGTTATTCAGATGAACATTTAATTTTAAGAAACTCTTGTGTAAAGATTTCTCAGGCTTTGGACTGTTGACACTTTGGGATGCATAATTCTTTGTTATGGAAGGTTGTTCAATGCACTGCAGGATTTTTAGCAGCGTCCCTGGCCACTACTCACTGGATGCCAGTAGTACCTCCCCAGTTACAATAACCAAATATATCTTCAGACATTTCCAAATGTCCCTCAGGGGCAAAATTGACCCCAGATGAGAACCAAGGTCTAAGATAATGAACAGAATTTCACCTCCCACCTCAGCACTTAGTTGGAATAATTGGTGATCCCACTTAAATAAAGCAATAGTTTATAATTGGTGGTTGAGGAAGGAGGGACTCTGTCTCAGGGGTATGATGCCTTCAAAACTCCAAGTTGCTATAGAATTTTGTTCCACAGGTAAAGCTGGCCCAGGAATGAAGTTCACAAATAGAACAGAATGATGACAGAGCCAAAGACCACATGTGGAGACTGACCTACCTCTGGATATTTTAGTTATATGAGCACAACAGATTTCATTCTTCCTTTTAAAAGAACTGAGTTAGAATATTTAGTTGCTTAAAAATTCTGATATTACTATGCTTTCTGATGTCTTGTAACAGCTTTTCCACATTGTTATTATCTTTCCTTGTTTTCTTTACTCTTCTTATTCTCTTTCCTCCCCCAAGTCATCATCCCTCAAAGGTGGTTTCTTGGACTTGTGATTTTCCTCTGTGTCCTTACTTTGGAAAACCTTAATTTACCCATGACTTTAACTATGACCTCTGGATGATTGACTTTCAAAAACAGATCTTCAGTCTCAGAATATAAGGGCTTTTCAACTCTTTTTATATGAGAGTTTGTGTGCATGTGTATGTGTTTGTGTGGTTTTTGCTAATCTATAGGAATATGTTAAAAAATATTTTGTCCTTGTTTCCAGTATCTGTGTTAAATTAACTTATTAAGTTTAATATTTTATCTGTAGGTCCTTTTGGATTTTCTATGCATACTATCATGACAGCTCTAGGTATGAAAATTCCAGTTGTTTCTTTTCACTCCTCATGATCTCTTTTATTGCATTTTCTTGCCCAATGGCACTTGTTATGAACAGCAGTACACTGTTGAATAGAATTGACATCTGGCATTCTTATCTTTTTACTTGTATTGGATAAGAATTATTCAAGAGTTAATATTAGCTATGATAATTGCTGCAAGTGTTTCATGTATACTTTTTATTAGATTAAGAACACTTTCAAAGTTGCTAAATGTTTTTTATTATCATTATTATTATGGATGGCTACTGAATTTCATTAGGGCTTATAATGAAATGACAAACTCTTTTACATATTTTTTTTTCCTTTTAATGTTGTGAGTCACACTTATTGACTCTCAAATGGTAAAACAAAATTGTGTTTCTGCCATTTATCTGTCTTGTTCATAAAGTATTATGTGGATTCAGTTTGCTAATATTTTGTTTATAATGTTTTTTAGTTCTTATAATTTCTTTGGTATTTTGAGGGTTTTTAACCTCCTAAAACAAGTCAAGAAATCTTTCCTCTGTTTTTATTCTCTGGGAGAGTTTCTGTTATATATTTATTTTTAAAATAAATATTTGGTAACATTCAGTAGTGAAGACTTATGTGTTGGGAGTTTTTTGGGGGGGAGGGAGTTTTAAATTTCACAGTTAATTTTTAAAAATAAAAATAATGGGGCTTCCCTGGTGACACAGTGGTTACGAATCTGCCTGCCAATGCAGGAGATACAGGTAAAAGCCCTGGTCCAGGAAGATCCCACATGCCGCGGAGCAACTAAGCCCGTACGCCACAACTACTGAGCCTGCTCTCTAGAGCCCACGAGCCACAACTACTGAGCCCGTGTGCCACAGCTACTGAAGTCCGCATGCCTAGAGCCCGTGCTCCCAAGAAGAGAAGCCACCACAATGAGAAGCCTATGCACCACAATGAAGAGTAGCCCCTGCTCGCGGCAACCAGAGAAAAGTCCACGTGCAGCAGCGAAGACCCAATGTAGCCAAAAAAAAAAGTAAATAAAATAAAATAAACAAATTTATAAAAAATAAATAAATAAAAATAACTCTTTTCAAATTGTCTATTTCTTTGTGTCCTCTTTGGTAAGTTATGTTTTTAAAGGATTTGTCCAAATTGTTCAGATTTCTAATTTACTGTTGGCTTGTGCATAATATCTTCTTTTTATCATGTTAATGTCTATAGGGTTCATAATTATGTACCCTGCCTTTTTTAACCAGATCTTAGAAATCGGTTCTCTCTCTCTTCTTTGTTTTCTCTCTCTGATCTTGACAGGAGATTATCAATTTTATAATTTTTTCAAAAACTATGTTTTGAGTCGTTGATTATTTCTATGATCATATCATTTTCTTTATTATCTCCTTCCTTCTACTCTCTTTGCATTTATTCTGTTGTGATATAAGGACTCTGATCACCCAGTTCCAATGTGTGAGGGAGGGGGTTTCCCCACACATCCAAGAAGCAACACTTTGGACCAGCTTGGGTGTCTTATAATTCAATTCAATTCTGACACTATCTACCTGGATATAGCATCAGATTCCACAGTTTAAGGGTTCAGACCTACAAGACTGTGGGGGGCAATCAGGCTTGCCAGTCACAAATAGATTGGAGGTTCCCATGACCTCCTTCTTAGATTTGATTAATTTTCTAGACTGGCTTACAGAATTTAGAGAAACATTTACTTATTAGATCACCTATTATAAAAGGATAGTTAAGAGCTAGATGGATGAGATGCAAAGGGCAAGAAATGGGGTAAGGTGGTGGCACTTCCATGCCACTCTAAGCCTGCTGTTCTCCTGACCTCAATGTGTTCACCAAACTGAAAGCTCTTAAAGCACCATTCTTTTGGGTTATTTTTGGAGACTTCATTACATAGGTAAATTGATCAAATCATTGGCTATAGGGTTAAATTCAACTGCTAGTCCCTCTTACCTCCCTGGATGTCAGAGGGTGGGACTGGAAGTTCCAACCCTCCAATCACATGATTGTCTCCACTGACAGCCAGCACCCACCCTTAGGTTATATAGGGGTTTTCCAAAGTCACTTCATTAACTAACAAAAGATATCTTGATTGCTTTCAAAAGTTAGGAAATTCCAAATGTTTTAAGAACTCTCTGCCAGTAGTGGCAGCTCCAAAGGTCAAGAACTACTGAAAAGAAGGTCATATACCAGTAGTGTTACAGAGCACAAGTTTGTGTGCCTGATGCACAGTGAGGCCGAACAAACTGAAACGTCAGAGTTCGGAGCAGAGAAAGATTTATGCAGGGCCAAGCAAGGAGAATGGGTGGCTCATGCTGAAAAACCCCAAACTACCTGCTGGTTTTTGGGGGAAAGTTTTTATAGGCAAAATTTGGGGTGCAGGGTGTGTGACTTTCTTCTGTTCAGTGGTGAGGTAACAGGGCAGTGTTCCAGGAATCTTGTGCTCAGTCTGAAGTTGCCATCCTCCACCTGGGGTGGGGGCCTTGCAGAAGAACTTAAAGATATTTTTATGTATATTACTTGAGGCAGAACCAGGACACTTTCCCAAGGCTGCCCTATTGTTTCTTGCTTGCTCCTCCTTTGTTTCTGAATTCTATCCTTTCCCTGATTAACAACTGTTTGAATCTGCTTTCTGGAATTCGTCGAGGGTCAAGGAGCTGAATGAAACGTAATTTCTACAAACAAGAAATGGGGGCCAGAAAGGCTTTCATGCCCAGGAGGCCCAGGGTCCTGCTCAGTTTCAATCCCCCTTTTCTTTGATACTTCTCAATCTTGAAGAGAACAGGTGTTGGGTAAGAAAGGGAATAACATATTGGGTATTAGAGGTTAATCATAAACTCAGCAGAGGAACTCAGGTGTAGGGGGACTTGGTTTCAATCCTACCTTGTCTTTCAACCTTCCCCAAATCTTTCAGAGAACATGAGGACAACCTCTCTGGGTACTTCCTGCTGAAATGGGGCGTGGTCCTGCCTCAGTTTGGGGAAGGGACACCAAATTATAAATATCCCTGAGTTCCAAGTCCTGGATTTGAGTTTGGTATGATTAAGACCTCAATCCCTTGGCCCGCCAGTTTGGTGCAACAGACCCAATTCAAACTAACTTTAAGAGAGAAAACAGATCTCATTCCCTGAGGAAATCAGGAGAATAAACCTGAAACCTAGTCTGGACCCAGCACCTTGGGGAGACTTGTAGCCAGATAGCCAGTCTTTTATCTAAGTAGGTTTTAACTTCTGATGTTGTATTAACATATACACAATAGGAGCTATTGGCCACTACACAGTCTCCTTTTTTTCTGCCAACATCTGATCTACAGAATCTTATTGTCTAAAAATTTAATTGTTACAAGAGGAAACCTTGAAAATGTAAAGTTGCAGCTACTAGCTGCCAGCAGACACTGCTTTGAGAATGGCTAGTGGTGTCCCCTAGTCTGACACAGCTCAGAAAATTCAGCAACCCAGGAACATATCTGAGGTCACATCCACAATGGCCACCTAGTATTACCTTGGATGTCTGAACCATTGTTACTCTATTTTGACTTTCAAATGCACTTTTATCCTCAATGGCCAAAGTAGGTGTACAATGCATGTCTGAAAGGTCACAAAATAGGCCACTTTGGTCAGTAAAGTTTAAGTTAAACCATATATAAGCCAGAATGACTTCCCCATACTTCAATGTGTGCAGATTCTTCCATCATTTTAACTTTTGATTGTAAGTCTTTCAGTAGAAAACTTTGATGATCAAAATATCCATTCCTCAATGCTGGGGTGAGTCAGCTGCTTGCCCCAGCCAGCAGCTGGGGTCCTAGGCCTCCTTTATATTTGCCTAGTTATCCACATTGGGGGAAAACTGATCAGATATTGTGAACAATCTCAGAGGTATGTAAATAGGGAAACATTTTAGAGGCCCTATATATATATATATATATATATATATATATATGTATATATATATATATTTTATCTATTACACCCATTTGTCACACAAGCATTTGTACATGTGCTTTTAGCAATAGACTTAAAGCAAGCAGTGTCATACATCATGAGTAGTTATACTCTGTGATAATTCTACTAGGAAATTTTCTTGTCCTCCTGAATATTAAGGCAAAAGTGTGCTTAACACAATAGCTTTAAGAGAACTAGAATTTAATATCTATTGAAACATATTATTTTTCTCCCTAATTACCCTCATCTCCAACAAACACAGCCAAATCAAGACTAATTTGTTTCCAAAATAAGTCCAGTCTATTGACCACATAGGCTCCTCCACACTGGCTTTGGTGGAACTCCTCAGGAGTCTCAGACTGAATTCCCACAAAGGCCTCTCAAGGCCAGGAAATCCATGCCAAAGGCCTGCCATCAGATTCTGCCTCAGTGGACTTCTCTTTTCTAGAGGTCTCCAAAATATCAAAATTCTTGCACATGCCAGGAGATAGTTTTTCCCATTCACTTGATAAGCCTCCTCAGAACCCAAGACTCTCCTATTTCTGGAGAGACGAGGCAGAGAGAAAAGAATAGCATTTCAATTCTATCCATAGAGGTGTAATTTACCCAATTGCTGTTAAGTCATAGTAGCTTGAAGGGAAGGGCTTCCCTATATCTGGAAAACATAGATCAAAACCAGTAATATTCCAGACAAAAACCCATAAACATTATAACTATATTCACCAGTTCACTCAGTAACTAATCCTTTTGTTAACTTTTTATGAAGCCACCAGGTTTTCCATCAGGATTCTTTAATTTCTTACCCAGTTCAGTGGTATAATCTGAAATTTATCAGAGACTTGTACTTGTCAAAATTTCCTTCCTATGAATCTTCTTGAAGATAAAGCACTTTGGCAAAAGCATCAGAGTACAACAATAACTGTCTTTAAATGACAGAAAGATTTAAAAGTCATGGTTAAACACCTGATTATGATGTAATCAGTAAAGAAACTTGGTTACAATAACCAGAATTATGACTGGTAACATTTTATCAGGACATACCAGATTTTTAGGAATTTCATGTAATTTTTAGAATATCTGTATTAATAACATTTATCCATACAGTATAACCTGAGAAGGCTTATCATTCATTTGACAATGCTTTCCCTGTAATTTAACATACCAGGTAATCATAGTTAATTTAATATTTCTCTGAGATGCCTCAGGGCTACTTTGAAGCATCTCAAAAGTAGCTGGAGGTCAAACTTTTAGAATCTGGCAGACAATACTTATTCACTTAACCAAAGTGAAAAGATTTCAAAAGCAAATACAGATCACTTAAAGGCAAAGAAATTCACACAATTTGTTATCAAAAGCAGCATTCCAAGAAAACTTTGTTCTCTTAACAGAGAAACCAAATCCAAACCAAATCCAAATAGCCCACTTACAACAAAATCCATTTACCCAACTAAATTTAATCCAATCTTAGAGAAACCTGAGATTCACAGCTCTTCTCAGTATTCCCTTTCACAAACATTCTACAAATTTCTGTATCCATATCACCTTGTCCCTTATTTTCTTTTCCATTCAGAAACCACCAGCTGTAGGAGAAAATTGCCCTTTTTCCCTTTAACAAAATGCAGTTCCATTCCTCATACCTTCTTTTATTGAAAACATGAATCTTCCTTTCCTGGCACACTGAAATATTTCCCTTATTTAGTAGCTTTAATTACATGTTTAAATTAGAATCCTCAACTCTAAAAACCTTAATTTCTAGTGAAAACTAACAAGTAAGCAATTATGAACTGTCTTTCATATTAGCATTCTGTAGATTGCTAAACATAAATACCAACAATAATTTCTCAAAATGTGCTTTCTTATAGAGAATATCTCAGGGTGGCACCAAACATATTCATCAATTGTCCCTTATTTTCTCTGCAAAGGGAAACCAATGTTTGTTATTAATGTTTCAGTATCTTATTTTATTTGGAAGTGATCTAGCTATTCAATAAACTTCCATCATTTAAACTCAGTGTGGGTACAGAAGCAACCCAAACAGTAAGATTCCTTCCTCTCTTCATACCATTTACCCTGTTTTTTACATCAACAAGAAGATCCCTTCCTTGTTTCTGAACATCCATGCTGTCTTTCTATAGCAAACCATGCCTACTTGCCATCATTTCTCTGGTCTGGACCTAGGTTTCTGATCAGAGCCCTGAAGCATTAAGGGTTGACTGGCCTGCCAAAAATGGGCAAACTTTGGTTGAGCAAAAGTTTTATAGGCAAAATCTGGGGGGAGGGATGCAGGGTGTGTGACTTTCTTCTGTTTGGTTGTGAGGTAGCAGGGCGGTGTTCCAAGAATCTTGTACTCAGCCTGAAGTTGCCATCCTCCACCTGGGGTGGTGGCCTTATTTCCTGCAGAAGAAGTCAAAGATATTGTTATGTATATTCTTTGAGGTGGAACCAGGACACTTCCCCAGGGCTGCTCTATTGTTTCTTGGCTGCTCCTCCTTTTTCTGCATTCCCTCCCTTCCCTGATTAGCAACGATTTGAATCTGCCTTTTGGAACTCTGGGAAGGTAAAGGAGGCTGAATGAAGCCTATTTTCTACAAACAAGAAACATGGGACGGAAAGGATTTTGTGCTCAGGAGGGTATCACAGTGTCCTGCTCAGTTTCAGTAGAATGTAATTTTCAACCTCAAAAATAGCTATGGTATGAGAGAACTTTTCTTGGAATATAAACTGCAGTATTTGTCATATTTAATTCTGGCATTTGGTTTCCAGAACCAAATACACTAAAGCAGTGATTTAAATGCTTTGCATGCATGTAAATGATTGTCAACACACAACCACACTCAGCAACCATTAATGTGGGTTAGAGAGAAAAGTTAAGAGGGATGAGATAAGAAAGAAGGGCCATTGAGAACGTTGGGAAGAGGTCATGACAAAGTGCCAGAGGAAAGGGGCAGTGAAGAGGGAGGTCGAGCTGGATGTATAAACCAAAGGAATTCTTCCAGATTAAAAGAGACTGGAAGCAGAGCAATTGTTTAATATTACCCTCTTATTTAACAGATGTGGAAATAAAGGATTGGGGAGGTGAAATAACCTTTTAATATCACACGGGAGCTTTTCCAAGGTAATAAATATGAAGGAAGCTGAGGTCAAGGAGAACAGCTGGAAGCCAGAGACATTAAAAAAAATCTACAAGTCAAGGGCTGGAGTGGAAATGAGAGGCAGAGTGGGAGCACAGAGCTGTGGAAGACACAGTATTTCTGTGACGTGTGGGTGTGGGTGTGGGTGAGGAAGAGATTTGTCAGTTGGAAGAGAGAGGAAGTCACTATAGAGTATTGAGAAAAAGGTTTGCTGAAATTAGAGATCAAACACCAGCTCTGAGGGTCAGAAGTTCTACTTCCTAATGAAATGCTGCTTCTGCCACTTCTATTGCTAGCAGTTGTCGTCCCAGGTGGTGACAATGAAGACGGTAAGAGTAACTCTGGCAGTTCCCAGAACAGGTGCAGGGGGTCTGGATGAAAGCATGCTGCACCTATCACTAAGGGTCAGGGCCCTCCTGTCTCCAGCCCTCTCCCCCAGTTCTGGAGGTTGGGGATGGAGCTAGAAGCCTTGGGGCAGGCAAATGTCTTAGGCTCTGTGTTGTTGTTCAGACTCTGGGTTCTTTATCATTTCATCCTGATTCTCTCTTCCTCCTCACTCTTCTTATGCTTCCACCACCCACAGCCTTTCAGGGGCCAACCTCTTACCATGTTATCCAGATTTCGACCTTTGCCAACAGCACCTGGGCACAAAATCAAGGCTCAGGCTGGTTGGATGATTTTCAGATTCATGGCTGGGATAGTGACTCGGGCACTGCCATTTTCCTGAAGCCCTGGTCCAAGGGCAACTTCAGTGATGCGGAGTTGATTGAGCTGGAGGACCTATTCCGAGCCTACTTCATTGGATTCACTCAGGAAGTGCAGGACTATGCCAGTAAATTCCAGATTGAATGTGAGTACAGTCCTCTGCTCCGGAGAGATTCTCAACGGTTTTTCTCTCTCCTGGTTAAGGCTATTACTCTCTTGGATCTTGGTCCCGTCCTCCCACTTTACCCAACTGCATGCACACACTTCTCCAGAGTAGTCTCCAACTCTGACTCCACACCTCCACTAAGTATCCCAGATTCTTCCTGTTTCTTGCACTCCAGTGTGATAAATGAAGGTCCCCCTTTGTAACCATCTCCTGGTTTGTTTGTGCATAACTGGCTTCTCTCTAACCCCAAGGACAAAGCCCTCACTTCTCCACTCTGTGCCTGAGTGAACTGAAGTGTGACTTCCTCCTCCTCCAATCCGTCTCCTCAAGCATCTCCTGCCTGATCCCTTCTCTCAATGTAACTCTCCCCTTCACCCTGGAATGCTGCACTCCTGATTCCATCACATGCTGCTCTCCTTCTCTCCTCATGCCCACCCTACAGCCTTACAACAGACCATCTCCACCATTTATGACATGCATACCTCTCCCCAATGCTCTTCTTTCTGAAAAGGTTCTGAATACTGCAATTGGTTTTTGAGTCATCTCACATCTCAGACCTTTCTCCCATCCCCCAAATCCAAAGCCCCACGTCCTTTCTTCATCCTTTTCTTTTTAAACAATATTTTAAAATATAAATTTATTTATTTATGTATTTATATATTTTTATTTTTGGCTGTGTTGGGTCTTCGTTGCTGAGCGCTGGCTTTCTCTAGTTGCAGAGAGTGGGCGCTACTCTTCGCTGCTGGTGCCTGGGTTTCTCACTGTGGTGGCTTCTCTTGTTGTGGAGCATGGGCTTTAGGCATGCAGGTTTCAGTAGTTGTGACACATGGGCTCAGTAGTTGTGGCTCACGGGCTCTAGAGTGCAGGCTCAGTAGTTTTGGCGAACTGGATCAGCTGCTCTGCGGCATGTGGGATCTTCCCGGACCAGGGCTCGAACCCGTGTCCCCTGCATTGGCAGGCAGATTCTTAACCACTGTGCCACCAGGGAAGCCCCCTCATCCCTTTCTTTCTTGCTTGCTTTTTAATAACTTTGTCTCTGTTTTTGTTGTATCTAGACCCCTTTGTGATCCAGGGCATAGTAGGCTGTGAGCTGCATTTCTGAGAAGTCCATAGGAAGCTTCTTGAGGGGAGCTTTAGGAGGACTGAATTTCATGAAAATAAAGAATCATTCATGTGTGCCTGCACCAGTGGGCAGCAGCAAGGCGCAGTGGTTTTGCACACTCATTACTCAGTACCATTGATCTGGGGTACCATAGTGATGCTCCTCTCAGAAACCTGCCCTCGATATCTCCTGGGTGTCCTCGATGCAGGGAAGGTGGAACTGCAGAGGCAAGGTTAGTCCTATTCTCTCCCCAGAACTTTTCTATTTCACTTCCCACCACTTTCTTTAAATTCAAGAGTAGGAGGTATCTAAGGGAGGGGCTTAATCAATAAATTATTTGGTTTCCAAAGGAGTGGAAGAGGTCACTGTCCAAACTTGTGAGTTTCTGAGTTCCTATCCTCTAGATTAGAGTCATAACCTGACACACTTCCTACCCCTTCCTGCCCCAGTGAAGCCTGAGGCCTGGCTATCCAGTGGCCCCAGTCCTGGGCCTGGCCGTCTGCTGCTGGTGTGCCATGTCTCTGGATTCTACCGAAAACCCGTGTGGGTGACGTGGATGAGGGGCGAGCGGGAGCAGTCTGGCACTCAGCAAGGAGATGTCTTGAGGGAGGGAGGGAGGAAAGGAGAGGGGAAGATTGAGATTTATTCCTTGGGACTACAGTTCCAAGAGGAATGAAAATAGATGATCTAAGGTATAGAAGAGGTAAGAATGAACGACCTATAGACTGGGTGGGATGGGGCAAGAGGGAGAGACAAAGGGTGGCTGTGAATAGATCATGCCCGGGAATATGAGAGAGAGAATCACAGATGCCCATGCATCAGAAGCAGGTAATGGTGGTGCTGACACTCAGGTGGGTAACAAAGCCAGGAGAACTAGAGAATGGGTTTGAAATGGCATCCCTGTGTCTCCTCTCAATTGTCAGAACACCTCCCCTCCCTCAGCTTGATATTTTTGGCAATATCAGTGCCCTCCTTGGTCCTTTTGTTATGTCTTGCATTATGGTTTTTGAGGCACTGGTGAGTTTTCCTTTTTAATCTTTCTTTTTTGTCCATCCTCTCACTCTTTCCGTTAATTTTATATTACATCCCTTTAGCCTCAATGTTTCCACCAGAACCTTTCCCCTTTCTTCCCAACTCACATCTTTATGTAAATCTATTTTTTAAAAATTGTAATATATGCATGACATAAAACTTAACCATGTTAGCCATTTTTAAACGTACAGTTTAGTAGTAGTACGTACATTCACATTTTGTGAACCAATCTCTAGAACTCTTTTCATCTTGAAAAACTAAAACTGTATACTTGTTAGACCACATTCCCCATTCCTTGTTCCCCCAGGTCCTGGCAACCACCATGCTACTTTCTGTCTATATGAATCTCACTAGTCTAGTTACCTCATATAAGTGGAATCATCACTATTTGTCTTTTTGTGACTGGTTATTCCACTTAGCATAATGTCCTTATAATTCATTCATGTGGTGGTATGTATTAGAATTTCTCTCCTTTTTAAGACTGTATAACACATTTTGTTTATCCATTCATCTGCCAATGGGAACTTGGGTTGATTCCACCTTTTGGCTATTGTGAATAATGCTGCTACGGACATGGGTGTACAAATATCTCTTATGTAGAACGATGTTTTGTTGCTCCTGTTCTTTTTTAAAATTTTATTTTATTTTTAAAATTTTTATTGGAGTATAGTTGATTTACAATGTTGTTTTACTTTCTGCTGTACAGCAAAGTGAATCTGTCATATATATATATATATATATATATATATATATATATATATATATATATATATATATATATATATATATATATATATATATATATATATATATATATATATATCTCCACTCTTTTTTTGATCCTTTTCCCATGTAGGTCATTACAGAATATTGTGTAGAATTCTCTGTTGTATATAGTAAGTCCTTATTTTATATATAATAATGTGTATATGTCAATCTCAGTCTCCCAATTTAGCCCTCCCTCCCTTTCCCCCTAGTAACCATAAGATTGTTGTCTACATCTGTAACTCTATTTCTGTTTTGTAAATAAGTTTACTTGTACCATTTATTTAGATTCCACACATAAGTGATATCATACGATATTTGTCCTTCTCTGTCTGACTGCTTGTGTTCTTAACAGGTCATATCAGACTATCTTGTGAGCCCTCACCATGTCTCCTTTTCCATTTGGAATAAGTATCCAGGAGCCCAGAAGCTCAAGCTGTCAGCCCAGGAGTCAATTTCATCATCTTCCATCAAATAATCATCAGATTTGATCAAATCAGAGTTCCTATAGGTTGTAAGATAAATCATAACTTATATACCAGCGGAAAAATAAATAAAAATCATACGTTTATTATGAGACAATATCAGTAGTAGGATCCACTCAGATTTCTTGGATGTGAGACGTGAGAAAGAATGTACCTCAGAATAAATGAAATGATGTACCTGACTTAACAGTGACATCATTTTGGCTTCTTACTTTAAAACTTTTTTTTCTCCTTCTACTGAAATATCATTTGTCAAAGTGAGCTAACTATAATTATGTTGAGGTAATTGTATTTGCAGAGATGCTGAGTATTTTTAACATAATTTCTCTGTCTCTGCTGGGATGATTTTCTAACCGTGAGCATCAGCTGAGCAGCTTCTTTCTCCAGGAAACCTTCCATAGTGCTGCAGTGGAAGTAACCCTCCATCGACTGGTGTTATGCTGAGGTCCACTTTATTCTGTACCCACAACATTGCAGTTCTTTTTGTTTTTCGTTTCCTTCTACTTATAAGTTCCTTGAGAGAAGGGCTAGCTCTAGGTGGATCCCAGGCAAGATCTCTTGCATATGTAGTTGTTTAGTAAAATAATGTGAGTTGATATAACTGCCACATTAGTGGTCTTTTTTCCAAAATCATCTCCTTCCTTCTTTTTTCCTCTTTCAATATTCTAGATTTTCCTCTTACTAAAATATTCTCACATAGAAAAACATATCATGCTCTCCTTGTTTCTGCCCTGAACTCCTCTGGAGAAAACCACTTGTGCCCATACTGTAACTATAGTTTACCCATAAAAACTCATCCATAAAGGATCTTGTTCCTCATATTTCAGTGAGAATGAATGAAAGGCAGGATGGGTGAGGGGTAATAGTGCAGGTGGGTTGTTAAATATTCAAGCAAATGAGTCAAGAGGGCTGTTCTTGCTCTCAGAATCTTTGATATCTGTGCTTTATCAATTCAATTATATCTTTGACTTTCATTTACACTTATTCATTCTTTTGCTTATTCCATAGTTTTATAGAAACTCCGTTTTAAAAAATCCAAACTCATTTTAGTTAAAACATCAGAGGGTGAGAATTTGAATATATTTTTTGTTGGACTTAGAAAGGGAAGTCAGAGTAAGCGGAAGTTTTGGAGAAGCCAGTGGTACTGGAAGCCGTTCTGCCACCTGGACATTTTAGGACAATATTGACTTTAGGATTTGAACAGGGTAGGAAATGACTGAAAACATAGTTTTTTCTCCTCTGCATTGGCACAGCTGGTTATTTCTCCAGGATGCATTAAACTCCAACTCATCTTATAGGGTAGGCATGCTTTTCTATGCTTCACTGCACCCTCAGCTACAGGCCAGGGCCCTGATTAGTATGTTTCTTGGAGTGTGGACTATGAATCAGCAGCAGCAGTAGTACCTGTGAGCTTGTTACACAAAGACATTTTCAGGCCCCACTCTAGACCTATTGAATCAGGAAATCCTGGAATGGGAACTAGAATGCTGTGTTTTAATAAGCCTTTTAAGTTATTTGGATGCACATTTAATTTTAAGAACCCCTCATCTAAAAATTTCTCAAGTTTTGCAGTATTGACAATTTGGGCTGGATAAATCTTTGTTATGGAGTGTTGTCCACTGCATTGTAGGATTTTTAGCAGCATCACTGACCTCTACTCACTAGATGCCAGTAACACCTCCCCCAGTTGTAATAACCAATATATCAATATCTTCAGACATTTCCAACTGTCCTCTAAGGGACATGTCATCTTTTTAGCATTATTGAGGTATAACTGATGTACAAAAAACTGCACAAATTTAAAGTAGACATCTTGATGAGTTTGGACATGCATCCATGATACCACCACCACAACCAGGGTACTAAATATATCCTTCACCTCCAAATAGTTCCTGTGTTGCTATGTGTGTGTTTTTGTTTGGTAAGAACACTTAACATGAGATCTATCCTCTTAGCATAAAGTGCACAATACCATACTGTTATCCATAGGTACTATATTATACAGCAGATCTCTAAAACTTATTCATCTTGCTAACAGAAAATTTATATATCCATTAGAAGACAATTTCCCATTTCTCCCTTCTTCTGTCCCTGGCAACTACCATCTGATTCTCTGCTTCTATGGATTTGACTATTTTAGATACTTCATATAAGTGGAATCATGCAACATTTGTCCTTCTGTAATTAGCTTCTCTCACTAAGCATAATGTCTTCCAGGATTTATTCATGTTGTTGCAAATTGCAGGATTTCCTTCTTTGTAAAGACTGAATAATATTCCATTGTATGGATATACCGCATTTCTTTATGCATTCATCTGAATAAATGTTTCATGTGTACTTAAAAATTATACATATTTTTCTGTTGGTAAATTAAAAAAATGTGAGTATGTCAATTGTCTTATTTATTAATTTTCATTTATTCATTTATTTTAACATCTTTATTGGAGTATAATTGCTTTACAGTGGTGTGTTAGTTTCTGTTTTATAATGAAGTGACTCAGCTATACGTGTATATATATATATCCCCATATTTCCTCCCTCTTGCATCTCCCTCTCACCCTCCCTATCCCACCCCTCTAGGTGGTCACAAAGCACTGAGCTGATCTCCCTGTGCTATGCGGCTGCTTCCCACTAGCTATCTATTTTACATTGGGTAATGTATATATGTCCATGCCACTCTCTCACTTTGTCCCAGCTTACACTTCCCCTTCCCTGTGTCCTCAAGTCCATTCTCTAGTAGGTCTGCGTCTTTATTCCCGACTTGCCCCTATGTTCTTCATGACCATTTTTGTTTTTGTTTTTTTAGATTCCATATATAGGTGTTAGCACATAGTATTTGTTTTTCTCTTTCTGACTTACTTCACTCTGTATGACAGACTCTAGGTCCATCCACCTCACTACAAATGACTCAATTTCATTTCTTTTTATGGCTGAGTAATATTCCATTGTATATATATGCCACATCTTATTTATCCATTCATCTGTTGATGGGCACTTAAGTTGCTCCCATGTCCTGGCTATTGTAAACAGAGCTGCAATAAACATTGTGGTAAGTGACTCTTTTTGAATTATGGTTTTCTCAGGGTATATGCCCAGTAGTGGGATTGCTGGGTTGTACGGTAGTCCTATTTTTAGCTTTTTAAGGAACCTCCATACTGTTCTCCATAGTTGCTGTATCAAAGTACATTCCCACCAACAGTGCAAGAGGGTTTGCTTTTCTCCACACCCCCTCCAGCATTTATTGTAGATTTTTTGATCATGGCTATTCTGACCAGTGTGAGAGGATATTTCATTGGAGTTTTGATTTGCATTTCTCTAATGATTAATGATGTTGAGATTTCTTTCACGTGTTTGTTGGCAATCTGTATATCTTCTTTGGAGAAATGTCTATTTAGGTCTTCTGCCCATTTTTGGATAGGGTTGTTTGTTTTTTGATACTGAGCTGCATGTAAATTTTGGAGATTAATCCTTTGTCAGTTGCTTCATTGGCAAATATTTTCTCTCATTCTGAGGGTTGTCTTTTCATCTTGTTTATGGTTTCCTTTGCTGTGCAAAAGCTTTGAAGTTTCATTAGGTCCCATTTGTTTATTTTTGTTTTTATTTCCATTTTACAAGGAGCTGGGTCAAAAAGGATCTTGCTGTGAACTATGTCATAGCGTGTTCTGCCTATGTTTTCCTCTAAGAGTTTGAGAGTGTCCGGCCTTATGTTTAGGTCTTTAATCCATTTTGAGTTTATTTTTGTGTATGGTGTTAGGGAGTGTTCTAATTTCATTATTTTACATGTAGATGTCCAGTTTTCCCAGCACCACTTATTGAAGAGACTGTCTTTTCTTCACTGTATAGTCTTGCCTCCTGTATCAAAGATAAGATGACCGTATGTACGTGGGTTTATCTCTGAGCTTTCTATCCTGTTCCATTGATCTGTATTTCTGTTTTTGGGCCAGTACCATACTGTCTTGATTACCGTAGCTTTGTAGTATAGTCTAATGTCAGGGAGACTGATTCCTCCAGCTCCGTTTTTCTTTTTCAAGATTGCTTTGGCTCTTTGGGGTCTTTTGTGTTTCCATACAAATTGTGAAATTTTTTGTTCTAGTTCTGTGAAAAATACCAGTGGTAGTTTGATAGGGATTGCACTGAATCTGTAGATTGCATTGGGTTGTATAGTCATTTTCACAACGTTGATTCTTCCAATGCAAGAACATGGTATATCTCTCCATCTGTTTGTATCATCTTTAATTTCTTTCATCAGTGTCTTATAATTTTCTGCATACAGGTCTTTGTCTCTCTAGGTAGGTTTATTCCTAGATATTTTATTCTTTTTGTTGCAATGGTAAACGGGAGTGTTTTCTTAATTTCACTTTCAGATTTTTCATCATTAGTGTATAGGAATGCAAGAGATTTCTGTGCATTAATTTTGTATCCTTCTACTTTACCAAATTCATTGATTAGCTCTAGTAGTTTTCTGGTAGCATCTTTAGGATTCTCTATGTATAGTATCATGTCATCTGCAAACAGTGACAGCTTTACTTCTTCTTTTCCAATTTGGATTTCTTTTTCTTCTCTGATTGCTGTGGCTAACACTTCCAAAACTATGTTGAATAATAGTGGTGAGAGTGGGCAACCTTGTCTTGTTCCTGATCTTAGTGGAAATGGTTTCAGTTTTTCACCATTGAGGACAATGTTGGTTGTGGGTTTGTCATATATGGCCTTTATTATGTTGAGGAAAGTTCCCTCTATGCCTACTTTCTGCAGGGCTTTTATCATAAATGGGTGTTCAATTTTGTCAAAAGATTTCTCTGCATCTATTGAGATGAACATATGGTTTTTCTCCTTCAGTTTGTTAATATGGTGTATCACGTTGATTGATTTGCGTATATTGAAGAATCCTTGCATTCCTGGAATAAACTCCACTTGATCATGCTGTATGATCCTTTTAATGTGCTGTTGGGTTCTGTTTGCTAGTATTTTGTTACGGATTTTTGCATCTATGTTCATCAGTGATATTGGCCTGTTGTTTTCTTTCTTTGTGACATCTTTGTCTGGTTTTGGTATCAGGCTGATGGTGTCCTCATAGAATGAGTTGGGGAGTGTTCCTCCCTCTGCGATATTTTGGAAGAGTTTGAGAAGGATAAGTGTTAGCTCTTCTCTAAATGTTTCATAGAATTCACCTGTGAACCCATCTGGTCCTGGGCTTTTGTTTGTTGGAAGATTTTTAATCACAGTTTCAATTTCAGTGCTTGTGATTGGTCTGTTGATATTTTCTATTTCTTCCTGTTTCAGTTTCAGCAGGTTGTGCATTTCTAAGAATTTGTCCATTTCTTCCATGTTGTCCATTTTATTGGCATAGAGTTGCTTGTAGTAATCTCTCATGATCTTTTGTATTTCTGCAGTGTCAGTTGTTACTTCTCCTTTTTCATTTCTAATTCTATTGATTTGAGTCTTCTCCCTGTTTTTCTTGATGAGTCTGGCTAATTGTTTAACAATTTTGTTTATCTTCCCAAAGAACCAGCTTTTAGTTTTATTGATCTTTGCTATCGTTTCCTTCATTTCTTTTTCATTTATTTCTGATCTGATCTTTATGATTTCCTTCCTTCTGCTAACTTTGGGGTTTATTTTGTTCTTCTTTTCTAATTGCTTTAGGTGCAAGGTTAGATTGTTTATTTGAGATGTTTCCTGTTTCTTAAGGTAGGATTGTATTGCTATAAACTTCCCTCTTAGAACTGCTTTTGCTGCATTCCATAGGTTTTGGGTCATCGTGTTTTCATTGTCATATGTTTCTAGGTAGTTTTTGATTTCCTCTTTGATTTCTTCAGTGATCTCTTGTTTATTAAGTAGTGTATTGTTTAGCCTCCATGTGTTTGTATTTTTTACATATTTTTTCCTGTAATTTATATCTAGTCTCATAGCGTTGTGGTTGGAAAAGATACTTGATACGATTTCAATTTTCTTAAATGTACCAAGGCTTGATTTGTGACACAAGATATGATCTATCATGGAGAATGCTCCATGAGCACTTGAGATAAAAGTGTATTCTTTTGTTGTTGGATGGAATGTCCTATAAATATCAATTAAGTCCATCATGTTTAATGTATCATTTAAACCTTGTGTTTCCTTATTTATTTTCATTTTGGATGATCTGTCCCTTGGTGAAAGTGGGGTGTTAAGGTTCCCTACTATGATTGTGTTAGTGTCGATTTTCCCTTTTATGGCTGTTAGTATTTGCCTTATATATTGAGGTGCTCCTATGTTGGGTGCATAAATATTTACAATTGTTATATCTTCTTCTTTGATTGATCCCTTGTTCATTATGTAGTGTCCTTCTTTGTCTTGTAATAGTCTTTGTTTTAAATTCTATTTTGTCTGATATGAGAATTACTACTCCAGTTTTCTTTTGATTTCCATTTGCATGGAATATCTTTTTCCATCCCCTCACTTTCAGTCTGTATGTGTCCCTAGGTCTGAAGTGGGTCTCTTGTAGACAGCATATATATGGGTCTTGTTTTTGTATCCATTCAGCCAGTCTATGTCTTTTGGTTGGAGCATTTAATCCATTCACGTTTAAGGTAATTATCGATATGTATGTTCCTATTACCATTTTCTTAATTGTTTTGGGTTTGTTATTGTAGATCTTTACCTTCTCTTGTGTTTCCTACCTAGAGAAGATCCTTTAGCATTTGTTGTAAAGCTCTTTTGGTGGTGCTGAATTCTCTTAGCTTTTGCTTGTCTGTAAAGGTTTTAATTTCTCCATCAAATGTGAATGAGATCCTTGCTGGGTAGAGTAATCTTGGTTGTAGGCTTTTCCCCTTCATCACTTTATGTATGTCCTGACACTCCCTTCTGGCTTGCAGAGTTTCTGCTGAAAGATCAGCTCTTATCCTTATGGGGATTCCCTTGTGTGTTATTTGTTGTTTTTCCCTTGCTGCTTTTAATATATTTCTTTGTATTTAATTTTTGATAGTTTGATTAATATGTGTCTTGGCATGTTTCTCCTTGGATTTATCTTGTATGGAACTCTCTGTGCTTCCTGGACTTGATTAACTATTTCGTTTCCCATATTAGAGAAGTTTCAACTATAATCTCTTCAAATATTTTCTCAATCCCTTTCTTTTTCTCTTCTTCTTCTGGGACCCCTATAATTCGAATCCTGGTTTCTTTAATTTTGTCCCAGAAGTCTCTGAGCCTGTCCTCAATTCTTTTAATTCTTTTTTCTTTATTCTTCTCTGCAGTAGTTATTTCCACTATTTTATCTTCCAGGTCACTTATCCGTTCTTCCAACTCAGTTATTCTGCTATTGATCCCTTCTAGAGAATTTTTAATTTCATTTATTGTGTTTTTCATCACTGTTTGTTTGTTCTTTAGCTCTTCTTAGTCCTTGTTAAACTTTTTTTGTATTTTCTCCATTCTATTTCCAAGATTTTGGATCATCTTTACTATCGTTATTCTGAATTGTTTTTCAGGTAGACTGCCTATTTCCTCTTCATTTGTTAGGTCTGGTGGGTTTTTACCTTGCTCCTTCATCTGCTGTGTGTTTCTCTGTCTTCTTATTTTGCTTAACTTACTGTGGTTGTGGTCTCCTTTTCACCAGCTGCAAGTTCGTAATTTCCATTATTCTTGGTGTCTGCCCCAGTGGCTAAGGTTGGTTAGTGGGTTGTGTAGTCTTCCTGATGGAGGGGACTAGTGCCTGTGTTCTGGTGGATGAGGCTGGATCTTTTCTTTCTGGTGGGCAGGTCCACGTCTAGTGGTGTGTTTTGGAGTGTCTGTGGCCTTATTATGATTTTAGGCAGCCTCTCTGCTAATGGATGGTGTTGTGTTCCTGTCTTGTTAGTTGTTTGGCATAGGGTGTCCAGCACTGTAGCTTGCTGGTGATTGAGTGGAGCTGGGTCTTGGCGTTGAGAAGGAGATCTCTGGGAGATTTTTGCAGTTTGATATTATGTGGAGCTGGGAGGTGTCTTGTCGACCAATGTCCTGAACTTGGCTCTCCCACCTCTGAGGCACAGCCCTGACGTCTGGCTGGAGCACCAAGAGCCTGTCATCCACATGGCTCTGAATAAAAGGGAGAAAAAAAAAAAGAAAGAAAGAAAGAAAGAGAAGATAAAGTAAAATAAAATAAAATAAAAAGTTATTAAAATAAAAAATAGAAAATAATTATTAAAAAATGTTTTTAAAGTAATAAAAAAAAAGAAAGAAAGAAGAGAGCAACCAAACCAAAAAACAAATCCACCAATGATAACAAGTGCTAAGAACTATACTAAAAATAAAAAATTAAAAAAAAAAAAAATGGAGAGACAGAACCCAAGACAAATGGTAGAAGCAAAGCTATAGAGACAAAATCACACACAGAAGCATACACATACACACTCACAAAAAGAGAAAAAGGGGAAAAATATATATATCATTGCTCCCAAATTTGGGATGATTCGTTGTCTATTCAGGTATTCCACAGATGCAGGGTACATCAAGTTGATTGTGGAGATTTAATCCGCTGTTCTTGAGGCTGCTGGGAGAAATTTCCCTTTCTCTTCTTTGTTCGCACATCTCCTGAGGTTCAGCTTTGGATTTGGCCCCGCCTCTCTGTGTAGGTAGCCTGAGGGCCTCTGTTTCCACCCAGACTGGATGGGGTTAAAGGAGCAGCTGATTTGGGGGCTCTGGCTCACTCTGGTCAGGGGGTGGGAGGGGTACAGCATGCGGGGTGAGCCTGTGGCAGCAGAGGCCAGCGTGACATTGCAACAGCCTGAGGTGTACCATGTGTTCTCCCAGGGAAGTTGTCCCTGGATCATGGGACCCTGGCAGTGGCGGGATGCACAGGTTCCTGGGAGGGGAGGTGTGGATAGTGATCTGTGCTTGCACACAGGCTTCTTGGTGGCTGTAGCAGCAGTCTCAGCATCTCATGCCCGTGTCTAGGGTCCGTGCTGATAGACGCTGCTCGCACCTGTCTCTGGAGATCCTTTAAGCTGCGCTCTTAATCCCCTCTCCTCGCGCACCAGGAAACAAAGAGGCAAGAAAAAGTCTCTTGCCTCTTTGGCAGCTCCAGACTTTTTCCTGGACTCCCTCCCGGCTAGCTGTGGCACACTAGCCCCCTTCAGGCTGTGTTCACGCAACCAACCCCAGTCCTCTCCCTGGGGTCTGACCTCCAAAGCCCGAGTCTCAGCTCCCAGACCCCGCCCACCCCAGCGGGTGAGCAGACAAGCTTCTCGGACTGGTGAGTGCTGGTCGGTGCTGATCCTCTGTGCGGGAATCTCTCCACTTTGCCCTCTGCACCCCTGTTGCTGCGCTCTCCTCCGTGGCTCTGAAGATTCCCCCCTCTGCCACCTGCAGTCTCCACCAGTGAAGGGGCTTCCTAGTGTGTGGAAACTTTTCCTCCTTCACAGCTCCCTCCCAGAGGGGCAGGTCCCATCCTTATTCTTTCGTCTCTGTTTTTTCTTTTTCCTTTTGCCCTACCCAGTTACATGGGGAGTTTCTTGCCTTTTGGGAGGTCTGAGGTCTTCTGTCAGCGTTCAGTAGGTGTTCTGTAGGAGTTGTTCCACATGTAGATGTATTTCTGATGTATTTGTGGGGAAGAAGGTGATCTCCACGTCTTAGTCTTCTGCCATCTTCAATTGTCTTATTTATTATGTTGTTCAAATCTTATGAATACTTGTAAATTTGCCTTTTCTATCACTCAGAGAGGAATATTAAAAGAAATCTCCACCATTCTTTTTTTTTTAATAAATTTATTCATTTATTTATATATATATATATTTTTAGCTGTGTTCGGTCTTCGTTGCTGCGTGCGGGCTTTCTCTAGTTGTGGCCAGTGGGGGCTGCTCTTCATTGTGGTGCATGGGCTTCTCATTGTGGTGACTTCTCTAATTGTGGAGCATGGGCTCTAGGTGTGTGGGCTCAGTAGCTGTGGCTCACAGGCTCTAGAACGTAGGCTCAGTAGTTGTGGTGCACGGGCTTAGTTGCTCCGCAACATGTGGGATCTTCCTGGACCAGGGCTCTAACTCTTGTCCCCTGCATTGGCAGGCGGATTCTTAACCACTGCACCAGCAGGGAAGTCCTCCACCATTCTTAAACTTAAAAAAAAAGATTTAAAAAAAATCAGGTTTCACTTTATAATTTTGAGAATATATTCCTAGATGCATAAATGTTTGCAATGTTATAGCTTCTTTGTGATTCATTTCCTCCTTTATACCTTATAATGCTTCCTTACCTCTAAGGCTACTTTGTCATAACTTAGTATATCCATACCAGTTTCCTTTTGGCTAGTGTTTTCATAGTATATCTTTTTCATTGTTTCACTTTTATATCTTCTGTTTACTTACATGTATGCTATTTCTCTTGTGAGCATAATATAGTTAAGTCGTTTTCTATTTGGTTTAGCAACTTTTGTCTTTTAATTATTTAGTTTACATATCTTCAGCATAATTACTGATATTTTGGGTTTAAATATACCATCTATCATCTTACTATTACTTCCTTCTTTTCCTGTCTCTTTTATATTCTTTCCCCTTCCTGAGTTTCTGCCTGTTTTTTGGGTTAAATATTTTTAATTATTTCATTTTCCCATTTATTAACTTGTTGGTTTCATGATCTTTTACTATTTTATTGTTTATCCCAGAAAGTTTTACATGCTTCCTAAGCTTATTAAATTCTAATATAAATTAGTATTTTACCACTTTATGCTAGTGCAGTGATCCTAGAGCACTTTAATTCCATTTATCCTTCTCCCGACTTATATGCTACAGTTCTCATATATTTTAATTTATTTTATACAGCAAATTTTAAATGAATTTAAATTTAAATTTATTTAACACAGCTAATATTGATTTTGATTTATTTACCCTTTCCATTGCTTAACTTGAAGTTAGGGTTGGGGGTTAGCAATGTCAGTTGACCTAATCAAATCAGGAATTGCAATTATTTGAGTGTGAATTTCAGTCCCTGTGAGGGCTGCTCTATCTTTTCTATTTCTGATTTACTTTTACTATTAAGGTACAGGGCTTTAGAATGCCAAGTTTTAGAGTTTTAACTGAAAGCTTGTGGTGTCTACCAGGGCTTCTGTTTCCATGTAGGCCCCCAATTCCAATTTTTGTCTCCTTAGCCCCATGACTCTGGAAGGTTCTGCTCAGCCTCTTGGTTTCTCAGGCACCACTTTTGGAGGTAATGGATGCCTGTGGGTGAAGGGAATGTGGTCCCAAATGCTGGGTTCCACCTCTCAGGACTTCCTTCCTTTTCTGGATCATGGCCTCTAATTCCTCACTGTCTTCACAGTTCTCAGACATCTTCAAATGGATGATGTTTTTCAAAATCTATCTAGCTGATCTCAGCAGGATAGTTTTTCCTAAAGGATCGAATGTACCATTGCAAAACTGAAATTCCAGTGTTATTTTAAAAGTCAATAAAATTGGTTAAGATCATGATCTTGAAAGTTCAAAGATTTATTAGTAATTCAGGGAGGCAGATGGAAACTTTAACCCATGACATTAGCACATTCAGGAGCCATTATGAGGGAGACATTATTGTTTCCTAAAGTTACAGAGGTCATCTGTGGTAATAATAGTAATGATGATGATGGTGGTGGTGGTAGTGGTTCTAATGATACAAGGAGTTAATAATGTTTAAATGTTTCTTGTGTGCTTTTTTATGCATTTCTCATTTAATTCTCACAATAATCACATGAGGAAGGTAATATAGTTGTTCTCATTTCACAGCTGTGGCTGCCACAGCTCACAGAATTGTGCAATTTGTTCAAGCAATATCCACATAAAGCAAGATGGCCTAATAATACTCTTGTTTCAATTCTTCTTTTTTTGTGTGATTCTAAGGGAAAATAAGAAGTTAGAATATTTTCCATATAGTATTGGAACAGGGATACAGATGACTTTGGAGTTTGAAAGTGGGCCTTAATTTGGAGAGCTTATTTACAAGGAAAAGTTAAGGAAATGAATGGCAGAGTTAGGAGTGGTCACTGAAATGGTTAGGAGAAGAGATAATAGCAGGTCCTAAAAATCTTAGTAAAATCAAGAGTATAAATGAAACAAACATAAGCCCACACAAGTATAATAAATAATGAATAAATTAAAAATGGGAGAAAGGGACAAATCTTCCTTACAGAAGAATTCCAGACTATTTATGTAGGAACTCCCCTTCCAGGATGTGGAGTTTGATTCCCTGCCCTTGAACGTGGGCTGGACTAATTGTCTCACTTCTGGTGCATAGAGTGTGAGAAGTAAAGTAGTAACTTTAGTGGAAAAACCTGGCAGACACAAGCTTAGCATAATGATCTGGATTATCATTACCAGTCATAAATCATGTTGCTATCATGTGCCTCTAACATGATGTGATGAGAAGGGCGTGTCACATCTGTAGTATTCTTGCCTCAAACTCACAACCCCAAACTAATCATGAGAAAAATATCAGACAAACCCAAAGTGAGGAAAAGTCTACAAAATATGTGGCCAGTGCTCTTCAAAATTGTTCAGGTCGTGAAAACAAGGAAAGATGGAGAAGCTGTCACAGATTAGAGAAGACTAAAGGCCTTATCGTGTCTCTTTAGAGACACGATAATTAAATGCAGTGTGATATGATCTGACCAGCAAGCTGGTAAAAGAACTAAGTTGGCCCCTGTAGCAGTCATGGACAGAGTCTCCTTAACCATCTCAAGTCCCAAGCTGGCCCCTTTTCCTGCTTTACCAACAGAAAAATTCACATCATCCTATTGTCAACATTGACATAGTCCAACAAGTTGCCTTCATTTAGAGAGCTGAGAGAAAAAATGATAAGCACTTAAAAAAAAATGCAGTGTGATATCCTGGATGGGAACTTTGAAGAGAAAACATGAATTAGTGGAAAAATTGGTGAAATCTGAACAAATCCATACTTTAATGATGATGTACCAATATTAATTTCTTAGTTTTGGCAAATTTACCACAGTTATGTAAGATGTTAACTTTAGGAGAAACTGTGTAGAACTTTCTATACTATCTTGCATCTTTTCCCTAAATCTAAAATTATTCCCAAATAAAAAGTTATCTTAAAAAGTCCTAGTAAAGTCTAAAAACAAACAAAAAAACCCAAAAAAGTAGCCAGAGTTCATAAAGTATGTAAACTGTTAAGATGGCCTACACAAGTGTGTGCCACATGAAATAGTGCTTAATCTGAGGGTCTACACTCTATGAAATAAACTAAGAACAACTAAAAAGAAATTCATCTGGGTGAGAGCAGTGAAAGAAAAATTTAATTTAGGAATGCATGGACAAGATGTCAATTTAATAGGAATGAAAAATGTAAAAGCTGAAATTCAGTATTACATCTTCTATTCAAATATTTTTCATTGAAAGCCTCCATGAACCTATTAAGAAGGGTTAACTATCCTGGCTGGAGATGATCAGCGTAAAGATCCTCAGGCTAATGAGAAACCAGCCTTATGCAATGACCACTCCATCTTCTGCTGTACTTCACTAATCAGTGCAAAGAATTAAGAAACATTGATTTTTAGCCATAGAATATAAGATATCATGAACTCAGTAGTGTGGATGCAGAAGGGTAGGTTGTTGTGATGATGGATCCTCCAGACTCCCTAAATGAAGCACTGAGGTCAGCATGCAGGTGTGTCAGGGGTTCCAGCCTGGGCTGAACTAGGATTCAGACATGAGTGGAAGGTTTGGCAGATTTGTGGGCTGAACACATTTGAATCACAGAAAGCCATAGGGATATGGATAAAAATAGAAAGTTACTGTTTTCAGTTTCAACACTAAAACTGCTCTTTCCAAAATTAAACTAAATTAAATTAAATTAATTACTATACCAAACATCACAGAATAGAACATTTCTATCATACAGGTAGTTTTGTTAGGCAGCACTACTTTAAGATGTGGTTAGCATAACTCAAAACTCCTTAAGCTACATAACAAAAATGTAACCAAAAGGGGGGATAAAGACATGGATTTCCATTTGGAATTAGCACTTTGAGGGCTTCAGAGCATACTGTACTACTTTAGATCATACGGACCCAGTTCATATCAATACCCATAAATATAGTGGTGCATGACACACAATGACTGAGGACATGGAAGACAGAGCTGAGAAACTTGCACACAGGTTTTCAAAAGGTGGGAGCTGGATGGACTCATTGGTAAGTTCATGGAAGAATCACAAAGGTGCTCTTAGAAATAATTATTTAAGACTTTGGGGAGTCTGAAGGTAATCCAATAAGAGGTTAAGGGCAATGATCAGAGCAATGTGGATTAGTGTTCTAATTCAAAGAGACCTTTTTTAAAAATTATTTATTATTTATTTATTATTTTTATTTTTGGCTGTGTTGGGTCTTCGTTTCTGTGTGAGGGCTTTCTCCAGTTGCGGCGAGTGGGGGCCACTCTTCATCGCAGTGCGCGGGCCTCTCACTATCGCGGCCTCTCTTGTTGCGGAGCACAGGCTCCAGACGCTCAGGCTCAGTAGTTGTGGCTCACGGGCCCAGTTGCTCCGCGGCATGTGGGATCTTCCCAGACCAGGGCTCGAACCCGTGTCCCCTGCATTGGCAGGCAGATTCTCAACCACTGCGCCACCAGGGAAGCCCCCAAAGAGACCTTTTTGTACCCTGTTATTGTGGTTATCTGGGACAACATTGGCTTCATAAATTCACACGAATGGAATTGTTATCTAAATGGAAATCTCTCTGAAAAAGAATGAGACCTCAGAGAGAAAATGTCACTGAGCTTTAGAATTAGATTTGGAAGGAAAAGAGCTGGAATATATAAACCTCCTGGAAATTAACCATAGGCAGGAGTTGGCTGTGTGGGCAGAGTTGGAAGATTAAACAATTGCTGAGTAGATAATGAAGCTTAGAAATGGCCCGTGTGATCATATTGGACTGTCTGTGAATATTCTCTCCTTTTTCCTGCACCTTTGAAAAACGGGCAACACGTTCAAATTGAAAGATGAGATTTTATTATATGGTTGAGTATTGAATGCTTGAAGTTTCTTCTTCTCTATAAATACATTTAAAGCTATATATAATAGAAGTTGATGTTACTTTATACCTTCTGTTAACATTTTATTAAATTGGTACTGCTTATTCTAATATCATTAAACTTGTAAACCAGACTTCATTGGAGGAAATACAGGAAGGTCCCTAGATGATTACAGAGTTTTCAATAGCAGCAGATTGGATACTTCCTTACATTTATACAAATGTGTTCAAGGATACTATTTTAAATCATTTCTAGGCAATTTCTCCGCATCATTTCCTTGCTTAGGAAGATTTCTTTGTCTAAAGCGACATCTTGTCATATGTTTCCAGTGAATTTTTCAGTTTTGGCAAGAAGGTAAACAAAAGGAGATCTGTGAGTGTGATTGTGGGCCAGCCCCTGAGCGAAGCAGAGGATGGAGAATTTCTTCTTAAAAGAGACCTGGCCACAAACAGTAAACAAGAAAGGAGGAAACAATTATACCATATTAAGTACCAAAAATTAAAGTTAGTTAAATATTTTTTCCTTTGGAATTTATCTTCAGGATTTTAATTTAGAAGAAATGTTATGATTTTTTAAATTGTTGTGGGGCTGTTATCAGAAATTTCTTGCTGCTTTGCTCAGTCATTGTTGTCACTTGTGGCTTCAGTAACCTCAAAATTGAAAACTGGTGTGTGGTTATTTCCCCCATGTGACAGTGCAATTTCTTGTGAAATAGTAAAATTACTTTCTTCTCCAACATTTTTGCTTTATTTTATTTTGTGAATGATTTTACAGTTCTCCAAATTAGTAAGTTACTTGTACTATGTTTAGCATATGCCATTTGAATCTTTTGATGATGTATTATGTTTTTTTTGTAAGATAGTATGTATTCTCTTCAGTATCTATCTGTGTCTATAGACCATAATGATATTATGAAACCAAGGTAGATTTACAGAGTTATATATAGCTTTAAATGTATTTATAGAGAAGAAGAAATGTTGAAAATAAGTGATCTAGACATTCACTCAATGACCAAGTAAAGTGAATCAAAAAGTGAGGAAGAAAGGAAGTAAATATAAAGGCTGTATCATTAAAATAGAAATTAAAACATATTATAATAGAAACTACCAAATGAGACATAGACAGCTTTTTTGAAAAAAAATTAATAAAATATAAAAGTAAACTCTAGAAGGAATGATAAAAAAGATAATACACAAATAAAGAACACTGGGATTTAAAAAGTGGGTGTTAATGGATGCAGTAAAGAGTAAAAATTAATAAGAGGAAACTATGTACAACTTCATTTCAGGTCATTTGAAGTCAAAATGAGATGAAAAATTTTACTGAAAGTTATAAATGATTCAAATAAGACCCAAAAGAAAAAGAAACCCTAAGTATATCAGTTACCATAAAAATTGAAACTGATGGCAAGTTTGTGACTAATCCAAAAGGCTTCAGGCTCTTAATGATGTTTCAAGATATATAAAATAATGGAAAACAACGGAAGTTATTTCATGAGGCTAGAATATCACAACACAAAAACTCAGCAACCTGACAAGAATACTTGAAGATAAATAAAGCAAACAAAAAAACAAAGCAAACAATGGAACCGAACACCCAATAGCTATTATCCAATTTCACTTAGGAATTTAAGTAAATTTAGATACAACATGTAGAGTTTTTACCAGGAGTGTAAGAATAATTGAACATTAGAAAATCGATTAATGTGGTTGTCTATATCATCTTACTACAAGTCTGATAAAACCCTCAATAAAGTTAAACATACACTGATGAAAAAATATGTTACCAGTTTTGGAATAAAAGAGAACTTCCTTCATATGGCTTAGTTTAGCTATAACCAACATAAACATCATAATTGAAATGATTTTTCTAATTGACTCCATTTTATATTGTGCTCTTATGGTCTATATAATATGATTTGAAATACAGTAATCTTTATTTCTCTCCTTTCTTTTCATCTCCCTTCCCAAGTTTTGATGAATTAATATGGAATTTAATTCTTCAACTATTATTAATTTTTTCTGAAATATTAAACAAATGTGTTAAATTTTACAAGTTAATTTTAAATGCTTATTTAGAGTTAACTATATATTTTATAAATCATTTTATACCAGTATTCTTGTATCATTTCTTGAGTTCTTTATTGAGGCAATTTTCTGGTTTTACTCAGATAATTTGTTTCATAAAGGAGTTATGTGGCATATTGTTTGACTTTTTGAGTTCAAATATGGATTAATTTTGCCCTCATGGGAGAATGAAAATTTGCCTGAATGAAGAAATTTAGAATTATCTCATTACCTCAGAGTTCTGAAATATTTCCCTACAGCATTGCATATGAAATATCTGAAGCCTGTGTCGTTCTCTTCTATGTAAGTAGCCAGTATATATATCTGAAACTTTGTGAGGTTTTTTTTTTTTTTTTTCTCTTTAGAATTCAGAAACAATAGCAGGATGAGACTGAGTGTGGATCTTTTTCAACAATTCTGATCACTATTCTGTGAGCTTTCTCTATAATAAAAGTAGAGGCTTTATGTTGGGTTTTGTTTTGTTTTCACTAAAGAAATTTTCTCTCTGAAACCTTAGTGTCTGGCAAATTTCTTGGCACCCAGTGAGCATTAACTAATGTCACAAACAAAGGTATGGTGTTTCAACTGCCTTGAGGCTGCCACAGCAAACATCAATGAAAGGAACCCAAATAAACACTCAACTCAGTAATTAATTCTCCCATGCACACTCCAGTCCCCTAGATTCACTTTCCCACCTCCAGTGGAACTCCTCTCTAGTCAGTGACCACCAACAGGACACCAATGCTCCCAGGCCATGAACTGTGAGGGGAAGGCTGCCTGCCCACCCCTCATGCACAGAGTGAAGCTTGCCCACTGACTTGTAGACACACTCAACTCATTTGGTGTAGGGGCGAGGATCCAAGGCCCCTGTATACTGACCCCAGACCAATTCACACAACATGAATGGAAATCCACCTGCCTGCCAGCTCACCACTTCCAGGTTAAACCTGGTAATAGACCCTTCAACAGTGACAACTGGTCTGAGTGGGGAAACTGAGCAAAAGGGCATTTTCTATAGATTATCTGATAACCTGTACTGTCATTGTTGTTTCTTTTCCATTATGGATTATGACATTTGCCTGTGGATTGTACCACTACACTCAAAATGCCTCTTGTCTTCTGATAATGATTTTGAGAAGAGCAGAATGAAGGGACAGAGGGGGACTGAAGGGGGACAGGGAGAACAAGCAGGACAAGTGAGAGGAGTGAGAATGGATTCCAGAGGGAAAACAATGGGTCAGTAGAGAAAGACGGGGAAGACCAAGAAGAGGGGGAAAGGGAGCCAGGGAGCAGACAGGAGGAGGAGACCACAGAGGGATAAGTGGTGGGGAGACTGCTGGAAAGGCCACTGGGCATCACTGATCACCTTCCATCACTTTTTCTCACAGAAGAGGACATTGAGAACCCAAGTGTGGACTTGATTTCTCTAAGACTAAAAGACACTAAAATTTCCAGCCAGACCACAGACTGCAGCCTTTGCCATGAGCCAGGACTGGGTGCAACCGAGAGGGTCAGGACGATGCAGGCAAGAGCAGGAAGAAAATCTGGACCGGACAGTGTGAGAAATGGAGGGGAAATGAGAGACTGTGTGGGAGGCCTGTGACTGCCGGAGGCTGTAGGGTTTCTCCGACAAGGAAGTGGGCAGAGGGAGAGGTTTTGTGTGTTGGTGTGCCAAAGGAAGTCAGATGAGAGGGAAAGAGGGTTGAGAGGGGAACTGTCTCTGAATTCTGAGGGCAGCTTGCCTGCGGTGGCATCCTTCACCTAACAGAGCTTCAATGCTCCTCCTCCTGCCTCTGCTCTTCAAGGGACTTCTCTGCCATGGGGCGAGCAAAGTGGGTAAGCTGATCCCAGGTGGAAAGATACCTGTGGTTGTGCACTGCAGGATGGAGAAGTTCTGGGGAGGACCTGGGGGAAGAGGGAGTAACGCTCCTACAGAATGCCCTTGGAGTCTGCCCGCCAGGCTAGTTCCATGCAAAGTATCCTTGGCCGTAGTCTCAGTTAATCTCTCTGATTTTGGGGTGAGGATGCTGGCCCGGGGGAGGGGGTGTGGGACTATATGCAACCTGTTTAACCATATCCATAAAGAGCCCCTTTATGGGGCTCTCTTCTCCTGTCCTTTCATTCCCTCTCTCAGCTCCACAGGTCTTAGGACCCCGTCATTCGGCCACAGAAGAGCCCCTCTCCTTCCACGTGCTCCAGATCTCCTCCTTTGCCAATCGCAGCTGGACACACACCCAGGGCTCAGGCTGGCTGGGTGAGCTGCAGACTCATGGCTGGGACAGTGTCTTGGGCACCATCCGCTTTCTGAAGCCTTGGTCCCAGGGTAACTTCAGCAAGGAGGAGCTGAAGAATATCGAGGCATTCCTGCGGTTGTACATCCATAGTTTCCCTCGAGAAGTGCAGGCCTTTGCCAGTCAGTTTCAGTTTCAATGTGAGTTCTTTGTTCCAAGCTAATGTTTGCCTGATGGCTCCGACCATCTTCCAGAGGGTAGATGGCTTATGTACCCTGACGGTCTTCCAAACTTCCTGATCTTGTACTTGTCCCCTTTTGGTCACTCTTCTCTGCTGCACCCTTCACCACCATCCCCACTCTATCCCCCTCCTCTACCCCCATATACACAGCTCTCACACTCCTGAATATACCCTCATATTCTAGACCTTGAATAGTTGTCTCTTCTTGATCTTCTGCCCAGCACTCCTGGTCAGCCTTTCCTAACCAGGATTCTGCCCTCCTTTCTTCCTGGCCTGAGTGTTTACAGGATTCAACCTGTACCTAACCACTCCCCAGTCTGCTCTTCCAGACCATCTTCTGATTCTCTAACAGTCTTCCCATCTAGCTCTTCCCCTTCAGTATTTCAAAATACCTTTATTATCTCAAAATTTTATTCCCACAAATTTCCTCCTTTTTTCCTGCCACATCTCTAGTCTTCCATGTGATCCCCCAGCAAGTTTTCCTTCCCTGTAATTCTTTCCATATTGATTCTCTCTTTCTTGTCCACCCACAGACCCCTTTGAGCTCCAGGTATCATTTGGCTGTTTAATTCATCCTGGGAAGGCCTCAGAAAGCTTCTTAAATGGGGCATATCAAGGATCAGATTTCCTGAGTTTCCAAGAAAATTCCTGGAAACCGTCTCCAGGAGCAGGGAGTCGAGCTCAGAATGTCTGTAAGGTGCTCAACCACTACAAATTTATTAAAGAAATCATTCAGAGCCTTCTCAGTGACACCTGCCCTCGGTTTCTGGCAGGCCTCCTTGAAGCAGGGAAGTCAGAACTGCAACGACAAGGTGAGCCCAACTCTCTCTCCCCTCTTATTTCTAGTGTTTCAACTCTTGTATTTGAGTTTTCTACCCTTTATCAACTTTTTGAATCACATAATAAGCTAGAGGGTGAAAAGTATGGGTTTAGAATTGCTCCCAAGAAAAGAGAAAGAAGTGATTACTCAAACTGCAAAGGGACCCTAAGTCACTGAGTTGTGGCCTAGGGTACCCTCCTAAATTTCATTTCTCCTTATCTTCTCCTTTCTAGTGAAGCCAGAGGCTTGGGTGTCCAAAGGCCCCAGTCCTGGGCCTGGTCGTCTGTTGCTGATGTGTCACGTCTCTGGCTTTCATCCAAAACCCGTGTGGGTGATGTGGATGAGGGGTGAGCAGAAGCAGCCAGGCACTCAGCAAGGAGATGTCTTGCCCAATGCTGACGGGACTTGGTATCTCCAAGTAACCCTGGACGTGGCGGCTGGGGAGGCGGCCGGTCTGAGTTGCCGAGTAAAGCACAGCAGTCTAGGAGGACAGGACCTAATCATCCATTGGGGTGAGAAAGAACTGGGGCCCAGCTGGGAGGTGATAGTCTTCTCATAGTCCAAGGGCTAATGAGTGAGGAGCTTAGGAAGTGGCTAGGATGCTATGCACAAGAGGATACAGGTGGGGGAATCCAAGTAAAGAAGGATGGAGCATGACAGCAGTTAAATTTCAAGAAAATGCAATTAGATTAGAGGTACTAAAGAGAAAAGAAAGATGGACCTATTGATTTGGTGAAAGAGAGAGGGAGTGGGCAGAGCAGGGACATAGACTCAGGAAGAATTGAAATGAGAGTCCTGGAAAAGACAGAAGAAAGCTCTGGGGAGGTGCCACTATTGTGAAATGAGAAGCATTAACTGTGGTAGAATAGAGAGTACTTTATAGATTGACTTCCTTACTTTATCCCCAACTAGTTGGATACTCCTACCTTCTGATATTGATCTGTTTGATGGTAATAGTTTCCCTGGTCATGTTGGTTATAGTTGACTCATCATTTAAAGAACAGAGGTGAGTCTTTTCTTGTTTTGACTCTTCAACTTCTTATCAACTCATTTGTCTTTCCTCTATTTTCTTTTTCCCTTTCCCCTTTCTCTCTGATTTCCCTTATTTGAGATCAAGATCCCATTTTCCCCCACAGCTCAAATCAGAACCTCTTCTCTGCCCATGTCTCCCACCCTGCCTTTCCACAGGAGTCGATACCCAAGACCCCAGGGGTTCAAGACATCAGCTCTGCTTGGCACAGGAATGGTGGACCAAAAACAGACTCTTAAAGAAATGAAAACCCAACTCTGGCATCATTAATTTTACCTTCCACATAAAATCCCTTTCTGATTTTGTTTAAACATGACTCATAGCTATAAACAAAGCATGATTTTGTTAAAGCAGCTTGTTCTGGTAGAAATCCTCATCCCTTTGGAAATCTGTTTGTTTTCCCCCCATCTTCCAGCAATATCTTTCTGCTTCGGCCACTCCTTCATCACTATCGATCCTTCAAACTCTAATTCAGATGCCTCTCTCTTAAGAGCTTCCCTGGATCGCCCAGTTGATGGCTGTTCTCTATGCCCCAAATTGGACTGTTCTTCCTAAATACACTCATCTCTTCCTACTCCAAACAATAATTTTTATGTTTTTGTGCTTTTTTCTCATTTGCTTGAAAGCAAGATTTATGTGTTTGTATTTGTGTCCATGACCAAAAGCCTTACCTGGACCAGGGCCAGCTTCATGGGCAGGTGACCTGTGCAGTTGTTGCCATCTTGAAATCCTACTCATTTTTGAAGGAGAGATACTGCCTTTTTATTTTATACTGGTCCCACAAATTATGTAGCTTGTTTGGCTTGAAAGGGATATTTCTCAATAAATGCTGACTGAAATAAATGTATTGTCAAATAAAATGTCTTAATCCCTTTCCTCTTTGGCATCTTTGCATCATTTGGCTGTGTTCTTATTAAAACTCGTTCTCTCTCCCTTTGTCTCTCATCAGAGGTGAAGGAGACAGATACGTGCTTCAGACTTCATAGCCATTGGGAGATTCGTGCACCTTCAGAGATATTTAAAGAAAATAGTAACACATTAGAGTGTCTCCTGTCAAAGAGAGGATGGGGTTGGACTGACATTCCTGATTCTTTGAGATTGTGTGTTACTATATGTGTCTTTGTGGATATACATATTCAGGGGATAAATTCATATTTTGGGAAGTTAGGAAGAGAACATGGGGATTGAGGATAATTTTCATGGGCAGAGCCAAGCAATGAAGGAATAGATTGATCAGATGCCAGCTAGTTATATGTTTACTGTTCTTTATTATTTTGATTTATGATTATCATTATTACTTATACTTTGTTGTCTCCTTAATTTTTTAATATGGATTTAAAAATTATCTAATGGCTTTAATTGAGATCCATTTGATTGAGTCTGTTGGAGAGCAGGAAGCTGTTAAGGTGCAGTGTTCATACTGATGTCCAGGTGACATCTTCCCTTAAATGAGATAATTGAGCAGATTGTATAGATTTATTAGCGGGAATTTAATATTCTGTATGGGATATTTCAAGTGAACAGATGGGGTTCTACGGTCACTTATCCAGGCTGTACTCTCACACATGAACAAAGTAATGGGGCCAGCACTCTCCCTATCGAGAGTTCATCATCTACTGAATGCCATGTTCAGACAGCCTATCTAGGGGCAGGCCACCAGAGTCCAGAGAGGAAGGCAGAATTTTAAGGGCTTTCGGAACAATAAATAAAGTCTATATAAGTACCGCACGCTAACCGATTGTGCTACTGGAGCTCCTCTTAACAACTTTTCCTTCAGTTTCAGTTGTTTGGCCAAATTAGCTAGTTAGGACCTAGCAGCAAATGAAATCATATAAGTTGCAAAGAAGTCACATAAACTCAATTTGAACTCAACATGTTAAAAGACCTAAAAAGTATTCTCAATCTCTGTCACTATTAAAAGTGACCCAAACACTATTGGCAGCATATTTGTTTACCACTAAAATGTTATATGTGCCACAGAACCCAGATTCTACATTTAAAGAAATTCCTTTAAATGTAGTTGTCAACGTATAAATTACTTTAGGGGAGGTAGTTGTTTCCATTTTCTGTCAAGAAATATCTAGGCTACCAATATTTTTCAACTGAAGAACAGCAATGATTCTCAAAATATGAAATAAAGTATTTAGTTACAAAGCAAAAGATGTGTGAATGTTATAGTATATGTTTAATTTTTATTGCTTTTATTAAGTAGGAGTGTTACGTACATACCACACATTTTATTAATTATACTTTCATTCGTATGCGTGGCTATTTGTGTAAGCAGGCAAGACTAAACAGAGGAGATAAGCCAAGTAATCACAGAAAAAGTACACACTGAATCAAATATAGGAAAGATTGTTTACCAGAAATCATCATCTAATAATAACCAGGTGGAAAAGAGGTCTTACAGTTAATCATCATAGATGGTTACACATAATAGCCAAATACAAAGTTCAAAAGTGTGTTCCAACATGAATTAGCCAAATATTTTAGAAAGAAGAATTAACTATGCAAATTAAATATTCATATCCTAAGACATGTATATTTTAGATGTCTCTACTAATTATATTAAATACATTGTGTAATAATGTAATGGATACCATAATATACAATCTAATGGACTAAGTAAACACAACATAATGATAGTATAATCGCTCAGGTAATGCCAGCTTCTCACAAGATAAAAAAATGATAATTTCTGGAAAGACATGATGTTTAAAAATTTTTTTAAAAATATATAGAAGATATAGACTTAAAAAGTCCATGGTACAATACTTAGAATTTTATTCTTGTCGCCTGAGAACTTGGGTTTGCCTCTTGGTGGGTGTTGAGCCAAAAGACACAAACAAGCCAACGATTGGGAAAAGGAAGTATTCATTACTTGCAGGAAGTAAGGAGGACACCAGGGATCTTTCCTAAAGCAGCGTCTCACTGAACAGCAAAATTGGGGAAGTTTTAAGCTAAGAGTACATGTACATTCGTAAACGGACTTGGGCAATTGAGAGTCCAAGCTCTAGTTGATTGAAGTCAAGAGGGTTAGAAAAGGTCAACATCATCTTCCCTTAGGTTCCAGTTGATCTGGTGGTTGAGGGGGGTTTAAATTCTGCAAAACAGAAACACAACTGGGAATCTTTACAACTGATGTGTTACTTTGCTATTGTTGCTTCTCTTACCTGGTAACAATTTGTTCTTTTGTTCCCTTAAGATCATTATTACTGAGACCTGTTCAAGGACAAGCATTGTGGCCAGGCTTAGATCACAAAATGGCTTAGGCCAAAAATGGCTTCTCTTACGTCAAGAAAGCCATGTCTGGTTCTCTTTCTCTGGGGACCCCCTACCTTATTTGCTTACATTCTCAAATATACTCAGCTGAATCTTCATTACTTTAATCCATATCCTTATTCATATAAACTCCCATTAAGTTTTCACCTAGGTTTTGCCTTCCTAGTGTTTCATTGATTTTTACAAATTTCACATATTCTAGGCTTTATAATTAGTTGTATATTTAATGCCTGCATGTATAGAAGGATTGTGAGGGTTTAATGTTTGAACATATTCAAGTTTTATTACTGAAATGACTTTAAGCCAGCAAAAATTTTAGTGAGTTTTCCCATTGACACACAAAAGCCTCATTGGACCTGAAAAATATACATCAACAGGTTCAAATTCAAATTCTGAGATGCCAGGTGTGCAGACATTAGGTCAGAAGAAAAAATAAATAAATAAATGAAGCAAACGATAGAGATACAACTTTGTCTGAAGTTGAAATAATATGTTTTCACCCCCCAACAACTAACGTGAAAGCATAAAACTGTGTCAAACAGAGATCTGAAAGAACACAAGATCTGATTTTCAACATTGCCAGGGGATTTCCCCCTTGCCAAGCTGTAAACAAAGCTGATGACCCAGTTCACCCATTTCTTACTTGGGGGATGATTTATTTTTTGACACAGAGAAGAGTTTTGGCAGGAATGAACTATGATGTTGTCATTTTAGAGAGGTAACTGGGTCTGATGTAGAGAATGGATTTAAGAGGTCAATAAAGAGATATTTTCAGTGATTCCTCTGTAAATTGAGAAAGGACTGAACTAAAGCAAGGAGAGAAGATTAATCCTGGCTCCTGGCTGCATAATCTAACCTAAATGAGACGTTAAACAACATTACTGGAGGAAAAAAAAAAAAAAAAAAGAAGCCAGTCTGTATCAAGACAAAGAAGAGTTACTTTCTATGGACTTTACCTTCACACTTCCTTGAAACTTGCCAGAAATTTTGTCAATAGTTGCAACATAGTCCCAGCAGTTTCTGTGATGGAATTCAGGGGATGCTCAGAGCCTCTATTGGGCCCACAGTAAAGTGTGCCTCAGGACTATCTTTATGGGATGAGCACTATTGAAAAAAAATTGTCTTTAGGGGCCCTAGGATAACAGGCTTGAAAGTATCAATAGAAGCAAGAGAAAGTTAAAGATGATTAGGGATTTTTTCTGGTTAAGAAAATAGAGAGGGTAATAGAAAATTTTCCAATTACTTCAGTTTAAGCGTTGCTTGTGATAAAGAAGGTGGCCCCTATTCTTAAGGAAAGTAAGAAGGGTTTCACTAGAAAAGTGATAACATTTAATAAATAACCTGTTGGTAATAAATGTATCTGAGGAAAATGGGAGAAGAACTAAAGACATTTTAAGTATTTCAGCTAGAAATTAAAGAATATAAAACATTGAAAGAGAACTGGTTAAAGTAATTAATATTATTGTAAATGTCTACCTTTGTCAAATATATGACAAAATTTTAGTTTTTCTCCAAGAAAGAGGTTGTATCCACAATTTAAAAATGATCACCCCCCAATAAATGGGTCCCAGGGCATGGACTTTTAGTGTCTGAATTAACCTTTCAGTTACATGGAGTTTTCTTCTAAATGAATTTTCAGTTCATGAGATGCTTCCTATTAACCTAAGCTGAAAGCATAATATCTATCTCTATTAATTAATCTGCCTGAAATTATGTGTCTGAAATGACCTATGGAAGAAATGTAACTCACAGGAACAGAAAGTAGGATGGTCATTGTCAGGGACTAGAGGGTGGGGGAAGTGGGGAGTTTCTGTTCAATGAGTACAAAGTTTCAGTTATACAAGATCAAAAATTTCTAGGGATCTGCTGTACAACATTGTGCTTATAGTTAGCAATACTGTACTGTACACTTAAAAATTTGTCACAAGGTTAGATCTCATGGTATGTGTTTTTTTAATCAAAAATTTAAAAAACAGACACATGCATAGAAGGTGTCTATAAAAGTGCATATTGTTTGTTGCATCAGGGTAGTGTTATTGTAGTGAATGCATGTGTTCACCACACTGCAGTGCATATAATACACTATGTAGAGACACAAGAATGAAAGATGTTTCTAATAGTCATAGCTGTGCATATGAATCAGAACTGTCCTATTTCAGTGGAAGATGTGTTCATTATATTGTGATGTATGTAATAAACTATGTGAAAACACATGTTTAAAGAAAGGATACCAATGGTTTTGGAGCAGGATTTGGGATGCTTTTTCTTTTCTTTTCTTTTTTGAGTTAATTTAGTCCTAAATGGTTTTTGAGTATAAAGACTTATTTGATAAAAATGCATGAAACTTGACTACAGACTAATTTTTAATGAGAGCCAATTGTACTTACAAAATATTTTATTACCATTCACAGACATGCTTAATATTTTATTTTATGTGTTATTTTGTTCTGCTATTAATCACAAAATGGCCAGATGAGTAGAAGAGTTCATGTGGGGAGTGTGTACATAAGGAGAAAACATTATTTTTGTTTAGATTTTAATTTATATTTTATTGTGGCCACATTGTTTTACAATGCATGTTTAATATTTTATCACTAAGTAAGATGACTCTGTGTGTGTGTGTGTGTGTGTGTGTGTGTGTGTGTATTTAAAATTAGGGGAGGCTGAATGTCCAAGATGACAACTAATAGGAATTTGCCAGGCACTTTTTGAGTGCTGAAAATAAGTTTTAGAAAAGGGGTCTGTGATTGTGAGGATGAGGCATGAGGCAGCCTTAAAAAAGGCATGGAAGTGTCATTTCTTCCTAAAATCTATTTTGTCGCACACACACACACACAAACAAACAAACAAACAAACCCTGGGAACGTGAGACCAGTGGGCCTTAAACATAGCACGAGGGAATTAAAACTGGGCTGCATGATGTATAAACGGAGTCTGAAGTAGACAATTAATTTGCTGGGATATTTTAATTTGAGGTGAGAGTAATGATTATTACTGGACTAGAAATTTATGTTGAGCTCTCATAAGTTAATTATTTGTATTCTCCTCAATTCTCTAACATAATGTGGATACAATCATATCACAATTTAATATTGGAGTCACAGTCATGGAGTATTTAATTGATTCCTTAATTGACCTATACACTCACATCATAATGGAAATGAATGACAGCATCCTCACTGATGGTAGAATGCACAAGCTATTTGAATGTTTGACTGTCTGAGTTTAGATGACAACTAATTATAGAAAAGCCAGCTTCCCAATACACAGGCTC
Organism: Balaenoptera borealis; assembly: GCF_965194805.1. NCBI lineage: Eukaryota > Metazoa > Chordata > Mammalia > Artiodactyla > Balaenopteridae > Balaenoptera > Balaenoptera borealis. The sequence continues at coordinate 79,453,957 of NC_138860.1, read as the reverse complement.
ATGGGGACTTGAATTTTCAAACCTTTTGTGCTCAGGTAGAAAACCAAGTTTTGATTGAGAGTTATAAGATTTACCAGATATGAACACAGGATGCAAAACTATATTTGAATTCCAGATAAACAACAAATAAATTTTTTAGTACATCCTACATGATATTTCAGGCACTCATATTAAGTCATTATTTGTGTTTATTTGAATTTAAAATTAATGGGGCATCCAGTAATTTATCTGGCAACCCTATATGATCCCACAAGAATTAGTATTTATTACTTATTTGAAAAAACCTTTTTATTTTGAAATAATTATGCATTCACAAGACATTGCACAGAGAGGTCATCCTATTTCCCCCAATGGTTACATCTGACATGCCTACAGTACAATATCAAAACCAGGAAATTGATGTTGTACAACATGTGTATGGTTCTATGCCATTTTCACATGTATAGGTTTGTGTAATCATTTATTGCCCTTTCTTCTGACTCTAGCAATGTAAGATTTTTTTTTAACATCTTTATTGGAGTATAATTACTTTACAATCGTTGTTAGTTTCTGTTTTATAATGAAGTGAATCAGCTATACGTATATATATATCCCCATATTTCCTCCCTCTTGCATCTCCCTCTCACCCTCCCTATCCCACCCCTCTAGGTGGTCACAAAGCACCAAGCTGATCTCCCTGTGCTATGTGGCTGCTTCCCACTAGCTATCTATTTTACCTTTGGTAGTGTATATATGTCAGTGCCACTCTCTCATGTCGTCCCAGCTTAACCTTCCCACTCCCTGTGTCCTCAAGTGCCTTCTCTACGTCTGTGTCTTCATTCCTGTCCTGACCCTACGATCTTCAGAACCATTTTTTTTTTTTTTAGATTGCATATATATGTGATAGCATACCGTATTTGTTTTTCTATTTCTGACTTACTTCACTCTGTATGACAGACTCTAGGTCCATCCACATCAGTAAAAATAACTCGATTTCATTTCCTTTTATGGCTGAGTAATATTCCATTGTATATATGTGCCACATCTTCTTTATCCATTCATCTTTTGATGGACACTTAGGTTGCTTCCATGTCCCGGCTATTGTAAATAGAGCTGCAATGAACATTTTGGTACATGACTCTTTTTGAATTATGGTTTTCTCAGGGTATAAGCCCAGTAGTAGGATTGCTGTGTTGTATGGTAGTTCTCTTTAAGGTTTTTAAGGAACCTCCATACTGTTCTCCATAGTGGCTCTATCAATTTACATTCCCACCAACAGTGCAAGAGGTTTCCCTTTTCTCCACAACCTCTCCAGCATTTATTGTTTGTAGATTTTTTGATGATGGCCATTCTGACTGGTGTGAGGTGATACCTCATTGTACTTTTGATTTACAGTTCTCTAATGATCAGTGATGTTGAGCATCCTTTCATGTGTTTGTTGGCAATCTGTATGTCTTCTTTGGAGAAATGTCTATTTAGGTCTTCTGCCCAATTTTGGATTGGGTTGTTTGTTTTTCTCATATTGAGCTGCATGAGCTGCTTGTAAATTTTGGAGATTAATCCTTTGTCAGTTGTTTCATTTGCAAATATTTTCTCTGATTCTGAGGGTTGTCTTTTCGTCTTGTTTATGTTTTCCTTTGACATGCAAAAGCTTTTGTTTCATTAGGTCCCATTTGTTTATTTTGTTTTTATTTCCATTTCTCTAGGAGGTGGGTCAAAAAGGACCACTTAGTTAGTTAGTTAGTTAATTTCCACTAAGAGTTTTATAGTATCTGGCCTTACATTTAGGTCTTTAATCCATTTTAAGTTTATTTTTGTATATGGTGTTAGGGAGTGTTCTAAATTCATTCTTTTACATGTAGCTGTCCAGTTTTTCCAGCATCACTTATTGCAGAGGCTGTCTTTTCTCCATTGTATATTCTTGCCTCTTTTATCAAAAAAAAGGTAACCATATGTGTGTGGGTTTACCTCTGGGCTTTCTATCCTGTTCCATTGATCTATATTTCTGTTTTTGTGCCAGTACCATACTGTCTTGATTACTGTAGCTTTGTAGTGTAGTCTGAAGACAGGGAGCCTGAATCCTCCAGCTCCATTTTTCTTTCTCAAGATTGCTTTGGCTATTTGGGGTCTTTTGTGTTTCCATACAAATTGTGAAATTTTTTGTTCTAGTTCTGTGAAAAATGACATTGGTTGTTTGATAGGGATTGCATTGAATCTGTAGATTGCTTTGGGTAGTAGAGTCATTTTCACTATGTTGATTCTTCCAATCCAAGAACATGGTATATCTCTCTATCAGTTTGTATCATCTTTAATTTCTTTCATCAGTGTCTTATAGTTTTCTGCATACAGGTCTTTTATCTCCTTAGGTAGGTTTATTCCTAGATATTTTATTCTTTTAGTTGCAATGGTAAATAGGAGTGTTTTCTTAATTTCACTTCACAGATTTTTCATCATTAGTGTACAGGAATGCAAGAGATTTCTGTGCATTAATTTTGTATCCTGCTACTTTACCAAATTCATTGATTAGCTCTAGCAGTTTTCTGGTAGCATCGTTAGGATTCTCTATGTATAGTATCATGTCATCTGCAAACAGTGACAGCTTTACTTCTTCTTTTTCAATTTGAATTACTTTTATTTCTTTTTCTTCTCTGATTACTGTGGCTAAAACTTCCAAAACTATGTTGAATAATAGTGGTGAGAGTGGGCAACCTTGTCTTCTTCCTGATCTTCGTGGAATTGATTTCAGTTTTTCACCATTGAGAACGATGTTGGCTGTGGGTCTGTCCTATATGGCCTTTATTATGTTGAGGTAATTTCCCTCTATGCCTAATTTCTGGAGGGTTTTCTATTATAAATGGGTGTTGAATTTTTTTGAAAGCTTTTTCTGCAACTATTGAGATGATTATATGGTTTATCTCCCTTAATTTGTTAATATGGTTTATCACATTGATTGATTTGTGTATATTGAAGAATCCTTGCATTCCTGGGTTAAACCCCACTTGATCATGGTGTATGATCCTTTTAATGTGCTGTTGGATTCTGTTTGCGAGTATTTTGTTGAGGATTTTTGCATCTATGTTCATCAGTGTTATTGGCCTGTAGTTTTCTTTCTTTGTGACATCTTTGTCTGGTTTTGGTATCAGGGTGATGGTGGCCTCATAGAATGAGTTTGGGAGTGTTCCTCCTTCTGCTATATTTTGGAAGAGTTTGAGAAGGATAGATGTTAGCTCTTCTCTAAATGTTTGATAGAATTCACCTGTGAAGCCATCTGGTCCTGTGCTTTTTTTTTTTTTTTTTTTGGAAGATTTTTAATCACAGTCTCAATTTCAGTGCTTGTGATTGGTCTGTCTATAGTTTATATATCTTCCTGGTTCAGTCTTGGAAGGTTGTTCTTTTTTTTTTTTTAATTTTTATTTATTTATTTATTTATTTATTTATTTATTTATTTATGGCTGTGTTGGGTCTTCATTTCTGTGCGAGGGCTTTCTCTAGTTGTGGCAAGCGGGGTCCACTCTTCATCGCGGTGCATGGGCCTCTCACTGTCGCGGCCTCTCTTGTTGCGGATCACAGGCTCCAGACGCGCAGGCTCAGTAATTGTGGCTCACGGGCACAGCCGCTCTGCGGCATGTGGGATCTTCCCAGACCAGGGCTCGAACCCGCGTCCCCTGCATTGGCAGGCAGACTCTCAACCACTGCGCCACCAGGGAAGCCCAAGGTTGTTCTTTTCTAATAATTTGTCCATATCTTCCAGGTTGTCCATTTTACTGGCATATAGTTGCTTGCAGTAATCTCTTACAACCCTTTGTATTTCTGCAGTGTCTGTTGTTACTTTTCTTTTTTCATTTCTAATTCTATTGATTTGAGTCTTCTCTCTTTTTTTATTGATGAGGCTGGCTAATGGTTTATCAATTTTTGTTTTTCTTCTCAAGAACCAGCTTTTAGTTTTATAGATCTTTGCTATTGTTTCCTTCTTTTCTTTTTCATTTATTTCTGATCTGATCTTTATGATTTCTTTCCTTCTGTTAACTTTGGGGTTTTGTTTTTTTTTTTTTTACTTCTTTCTCTAATTGCTTTAGATGTAATGCTACGTTGTTTATTTGAGATGTTTCTTGTTTCTTAACTGAGGATGATATTGCTATAAACTTCCCTCTTAGAAATGCTTTTGCTGCATTCCATAGGTTTTGGGTTTTCGTGTTTTCATTGTCATTTGTTTCCAGGTATTTTTGATTTCCTCTTTGATTTCTTCAGTGATCTCTTGTTTATTAAGTAGTGTATTGTTTAGCCTCCATGTGTTTATATTTCTTACAGATTATTTCCTGTAATTGAAATCTAGTCTCATAGCATTGTGGTCGGAAAAGTCTCTTGGTACGATTTCAATTTTCTTAAATTTACCTAGGCTTGATTTGTCAGCCAAGATATGATCTATCCTGGGGAATATTCCACGAACACTTGAGAAGTCTAAATAACTTTCATTTATTATGTTCTTCATCATTGTTTGTTTGCTCTTTTGTTCTTCTAGGTCCTTGTTAAAAATTTCTTGTATTTTCTCCATTCTATTTCCAAGAATTTTAACCATCTTTACTATCACTACTCTGAAATCTTTTTTAGGTAGACTGCCTATTTCCTCTTCATTTGTTTGGTCTTGTGGGTTTTTACATTGCTCCTTCTTCTGCTGTGTATTTCTTAATCTTCTCATTTGTTTAAATTACTTTGTTTGAGGTCTCCTTTTCTCAGGCTGCAGGTTCATAGTTCTCATTGTTTTTGGTGTCTGCCCTTAGTGGGTGAGGTTGTTTCAGTGGGTTGTGTAGGCCTCCTGTTGGAGGGGGCTGGTACCTGTGTTCTGGTTGGTGGGGCTGGATCTTGTCTTTCTGGTGGACACAGCCACGTCTGGTGGTGTGTTTTGTGGTGTCTGTGAACTTAGTATGATTTTAGACAACCTCTCTGCTAATGGGTGGGCCTGTGTTCCTGTCTTGATAGTTGCTTGGCATGGGGCGGCCAGCACTTGATCTTGCTGGCTGTTGGGTTGAGCTGGGTCTTAGTGTTGAGATAATGATTTCTGAGAGAGCTCTCTCCAATTGATATAACATGGGGCTGGGAGGTCTCTGGCATCCAATGTCCTGAACTCAGCTCTCCCATCTTGGTGGCTCAGGCCTGACACCAGGCTGGAGCACCAAGACCCTGTCAACTGAACTGCCACGTGTGTGGGGATTTTCTTGCCTTTGGGAATTCTGAGGTCTTCTGCCAGCATCCACTAGGTGTTTTGTAGGAGTTGTTCCACTTTTATATTTTTTTTTGATGTATTTGCTGTGAGGAAGGTGATCTGTATGTCTTACTCCTCCACCATCTTGAAGGTCCCCCACCCAGGTCAATTCAACATGGAGGTTTCTTAAAAAACTTAATATAGAGTTACCATATGTTCCTGCAATCCCACTCCTGGGCATATATCTAGAAAAGACAAAAACTCTAATTCAAAAAGATACACACACCCCAGTGTTTATAGCAGCACTATTTACAATGACAAAGACATGGAAGCAACCTAAATATCTATCGACAGTTGAATGCATATAGAAGATGTGGCATATATATACAGTGGAATACTACTCAGCCAGAAAAATGAAGGAAGTAATGCCATTTGCAGCAACATGGATGGATTTAGAGATTAGCATTCTAAGTGAAGTAAGTCAGACAGAGAAAGACAATATCATATGATATTACTCATTTTTGAAATCTACCTGAAAATAAGTGATATAAATGACATTATTTACAAAACAGAAACAGATTCACAGATTTTAAAAACAATTTTATGGTTACCAAAGGGGAAACGTAGTGTGGGAGAGGGATAAATTGGAGTTAACATATACACACTACTCTATGCAAAATTGATAATCAACAAGGACATACTGTATGGTACATGGAACTCTACTCAATATTCTGTAATAAGCTATATGGGAAAAGAATCAGAAAAAGACTGAATATATGTATATGTATAATTGAATCACTTTGTTGTACAACTGAAACTAACACAGCATTGTAAATAAACGATACTCCAATAAAATTAAAAAAAAAGAAAGACAAATATGTGATATTACTTATATATGTATTCTAAAAAATAATACAATTGAGCTTATTTACAAAACAGAAGTAGACTCACAGACATAGAAAACATATTTATGGCTGTCCAAGGGGAAAGGGGGGAAGGGTAAATTGGAAGTTTGTAATTAACATACACGTACTACCATATATAAAAGAGATAACCATCAAGGTCCTACTGTATAGCACAGGGAACTATACTCAGTATCTTGTAATAACCTATATGGAAAAGAATCTGAAAAAGAATATAAAAGAATATATATAACTGAATCACTTTGCTGTACACCTGAAACTAAAACAACATTGTAAACCAACTATACTTCAATAAAAAAGAGTATATTAAAAAACACAAAAAGAAAAACAAAAGCTGAGGAATGTTTAGTAACCAGAACTCACCAAAGAAAATCTCAAAGGACGTTCTTAAAATTGAAATAAAGTGATTGGCAAGGAAAACTTGGATCTCCTTGAAGTAATGCAGAGTTCTGGGAATGGCAAACATTTCAGTAAATATAAAAGTTATTTTTTTTTATTGGAGTATAGCTGCTTTACAATGTTGTGTTAGTTTCTGCTATACAGTGAAGTGAATCAGCTATATGTATACATATTTCCCCTGTTTTTTGGATTTCCTTCCCATTTTTTAGTATAACAGTTTTTAAAGCTAACCAAATACGTAAAGAATAAAATCAAATACAACATAAAAATGTAATATGAGGTTTATAATATTTAGAAGTACAATATATGAAAAAATAACACAAAACTCAAAAGGGATAAATGAATGTACAGTGTTGTAAAAGTCACATTATAAAGCGTTACAATTATTTTTAAAGTTTGACTGTGGTAAGTTGAAGATGCATATTTTAGGAAAAAAAAACAAAAACAAAGATATTGCTAAAAAAACAATAGAAAAAATGAAACAGAATACTAAAAACATTCTGTTAACCCAATGGAAGTCAAGAAAAAGGGAAAACAGGAACAAAGTTCTGATGGAAGAAAGATATCAGAAAGCAAGATGATACACTTAAAAACCATCAATGAAATGATAAATTATCTAAATGCATCCACTAAAAGACAGTGATGACCAGACTTTGATAAAAAAATAAGATTCCAATTACATGTTTTCTGCAAGAAACTCATTTAAAATATAAATTTGCATATAACAGTAAGAGTTTAGAAAAAATGCACAAAACTTCTAATCATTAGAAAGCCAGAGTGACTATTGTAACATCAGACAAAGTGTATTTCAACATCAAGAATATTAACAGTAGTAAAGGTGACCATTTTTAATAATTAAAAATTTGAGTAAAAGTTCTAATGGTTAAAAATGAATATGCATTTTACAACAAAGATTCAAATTCCAGGAAGGGCCAAAACAAAAGCAGGCAATTCCAAAATTGTAGATAAAGATTTCAAACTTCTCTTTTTGTAATTGATAAAGACTGATAAAGTATAAAAGACCTAAACAGTAACACCAAACTTTATTTAATTGATATTTATAAAACTCCACATCCAACAAAAGTAGATATCATTTTTCTTCAAGCCTATTTGCAAAGGGAGAACACTTCCTGGGCCATTAAATATATGTTAAGTGATTCCTGGACTCAGAACAAATCAAGGATATCTACCTTTTTCACTTCAATTCAATGTTGCATTGAGAGTACTAGCCAATGCAACAAGGCAAGGAAAACAAATAAAAGGCAGCCATATTGGAAAATAAGTAAAACTCTATTCACAGAAAATGTGATTATTTACATACAAACTGCAAAGCAATCAACGTAAAAAGCTAGTAAAACATTTTTAGTTAAAAAAAAAAAACCTGGTAAATGAATTTAGCAAGATTGTAAGATATGCAAAGACTACAAGGTAATAAGTTGATGTACAAAATAAAACTGTATTTCTTTACAATACCAACAAAAAATGTGGAAACTGATATTAATTACAATAGCAATATAAAATGCCATCAAAACCATGAAATATTTAGGTACAGTAAAAATTAAAAAGAAAAACTACTGAGAAAAAACAAAGTAGACCTAAATAAATGTAAAGTTGTAACATGACCATAGATTGAGAGACTCAAAATTGTTAACATGGCAATTATCCTCAATTTGATTTATTGTTAAACACAAGTACAATACACATCCCAGCATGCTTTTCTCTAGAAATTGACAAGTTGATTCTAAATTTTATATGATAATGCAAAGCACAGAGAATAAACAAAACGATTTAGAAATAGATGAAAACATTTAAAATAGATGAGCACAATTTAGAAACAGATGACCCAGATTTCAAGACATACTGTAGCACAATGTTGACCAAGTGGTATTGACATAAGAATTGACAGAAATAAGTGACAGAGGTCAAGAGGTACAAACTTCCATTGACAAAATAAATGAGTCATGGGGATGAAATGTACAGCATAAGGAATATAGTCATTTATATTGTAATATCTTTGTATGGTGACAGATGGAAACTAGATATAATATGGTGATTATTTTGTAATGTATAGAAATACCAACTTGCTATGTTGTACACCTGGAACTAACATAGTAGTTCAATTATACTTCAGTTAAAGAAATATGTGGACACTGGGAGGAAATGCATCCAAATGGTAATAATAGTTACCTCTGGGGTAATGGGGAACATGGGTGATTGTTAATTTTTAACTTATGCTTTCATGTATTTCTAGTTGTCAGCAATGAACATGTATTGCTTGTAAAATTAGAAAGAAAATAAATATTAAAAATGAAAAGAACTGTAGACACATGAATCCATGTAACAGAAAGTACAATATGGACATAGTACCATGAATATAAGGTCAATAAATTTTCAACAAAGTTGTGAAGGTATTTCAATAAGGAAAGAATAGTCATGTCAACATACTGTGGATGGAAATACTGGATGTACATATTAAAAAATATAAACTTTGAGTCTTACCTATTCTCATATACAAAATTTTAGAAATATCAAAACCACACATTTCATAATAAAACATAGGAGATAATCTGCAGCTTGGAGTAGACAGATATTTATTAGAGAGGAGAAAGACCATGTGAATAATAAAAAGAATAATAATGATAAATTGAACTATATCAAAATTAAAAACTTCTGCTATCCTAAATTAGATACTGATGATGGTTACACAACTCTGTGAATATACTAAAAACCACTGAACTGTACAATTTAAAAGTGTATATTTTATGGTATGAAAATTATGTTTTATTAAAACTGTTATAAAAACGGCATGATTAATAAAATGGAAAAATAAACTACATAGTAGGAGTACATATTTGTAAAATGTATATCTGATAAAGGACTTGTATTCAAAATGCAAAAATCACGCTTACAAAGAAAAAAAAAACAAGTTAGTTAAAACATAGTATAACATGTGAATACATACTTCACAAAACAAGATGTACAAATAGCCAGAGCACATGAAAAATGATCAACATAATTAATATTCAAGAAAACACATGATAAAAGTGCAATGAAATATCACTATACATTTAAGAAATTTAAAAGACTGACTACACCAAGAGTTGGCTAGGATGTGCAAGCACTGGTACATGCATACATTGCTCATGGAAATTATTTATGATACAACCTCGTTGAAAAAGAGTCTGGCAGTTTATAAATAGGTAAACAGCCATTCCATTCATAGGTACTCATCAAAGATAAATGAACATGTACTTCTAAGCAATGACTTAGAAATTAATATTCATAAGAGTTTTATTCCTAATAGTCTCAAACTGGAAGTAATGTAAATGTCCTTCAACAGTTCGACAGGTGAATAAATTGTGATGATTAGGGACTTCCCTGGTGGTGCAGTGGTTAAAAATCACCTTCCAATTCAGGGAACACGGGTTCGAGCCCTGGTCCGGGAAGATCCCACATGCCGTGGAGCAACTAAGCCCATGCGCCACAACTACTGAGTCTGTATGCCACAACTACTGAAGTCCACGTGCCTAGAGCCTGTGTTCTGCAACAAGAGAAGACACCATAATGAGAAGCCCGTGCACCACACGAAGAGTAGCTCCCACTCACAGCAACTAGAGAAAGCTGGCACGCAGCAACGAAGACCCAATACGGCCAAAAATAAATAAATTAAAAAAAATTGTGATGATTAATAAATGGAATACTCTTAAGCAGTAAAAAGTAAACTAAAAATTTAACAATATGAATGAGTCTCCAAAACATTATGGCAGTGGAAAAAAACAAAACACAAAACTGAGTATATGGTTTGATTCCATTTATATTAAATTCTGGCAAAGGTAAAACCATATCAACAGAAAGGAAGATAATTAGTTTTCTTGTGCTAGGACTGAGTGGGACTGACCACAGAGGATAGAAGGAAACTCTTTAGGTTTGTAAAAATATTCTATCACTTTATTGGGTGGTTGTGGCTTTTATGTATGCATTTGTAAAACTCACCAAACTGTACATTTAAATTGGGAACATTTTATGGTATTTAAGTGAAACCTCCAGAAGGTTAATACAATTAGTTTTTGATTCACACATCTCATTTATTTTAAGCTTTAAACTCTATTTGTAAGATAACAAGTAACTTAATGATAACGCTCAACTAGACATAAAATACTTCTTAAAAGTTAGATTTTTGTAGATCACCCCAATATTCCTGACTAGAATTTTAATGAACAAGAATCTGATAAGATGAATTTGTAAATAAGCCCTACTTTGGCTCTTATAAACACTAAAGGTGAGAATCCCTGCATAAATACACCAATATCCGAACGTAAAATTCAATGAAAAATGTCCACTTGGTCTGCTGTATTACAGACTAAATCATGGTGATTTCTCTTTCAGAATCCATCACAAATGGACTGAACTTCCAATTCAGACTAATTATGTTCATAGCTCCTGCTCCCCAGGTTCCTCAGCTAAGGGTACCTTGAGAAACTGGAAACATTATTTTTCCAAAATAAACTTGACTTCTAATTAACCCCAAGACAAAGTCTTTAGGGCAGTAGATCAAGCCTCAGGAGTCCAATAATCACAGTATATGCTTCTAATAATCACTTCCCATGTGATACTAAGAACTGCATGAACCAGAACTTCTCAAGATCGTGACTTCGGCTGGACAAGCTGAGAGTCCTGATGGATAGGGGAGGCTACCTCTGCTGATGCAGATGAGAGCTTCCGTCTCAAGGCAGATTCACTCTCTTCTGCTGCTATTTCCTCAGGTTCTGGTCTTTGGCTTATTCCTAGTGGGTTCTCAGATACTGAATACCTGCTTCTGTCTGAATTGAAAGGAGGAGAGCAATGTAGGTACTTGCTGAGCAGTGGGAATATTGATCTAGTCTGGGGCTTTGTGGGGTCTAGACCTGAATGAAGGCTAGTGCTTGTTAACACTTTCCCTCATTACAAATCTGGCAAGTGGCAGGGTTAAGAAGGAGAACCAGGGGCTGCTTTTAACTCCAGGTACTAAAAGTGATTTGGCATGCTCCATGTTGTTCTCTGAATTTTTCTTCATGATTATACTGGGTCATTTTAGCTCCCAGTTAGAGTTTCCTTTCTTCTTTCTTTCTTCTTTTTCTTCTTCTTTTTAAAGATTGGTTGATTTATGGATCAAAGGAAATAATACTTATCAAATCTCTACTTCTCTTTCTACTGTCTACTCATGGATGTATGATTTTAGCTATATATGAAAACTGATGCAGTATTTAAACTCCATTTTAATAAGGCAAAATCAGGATATTCATGTGTACTTAAGAATATAAAAATTCCACTTCTTTACTATCTGAGGCTGCCTACATAATTTCTCCCAGCTAATAGATTGATGCTTTTCTTAAGATAAATTGAATATCTCACAAGTATTACACCTGAAAAACATATAGATTTGCCCGCTTTTGAGGTACACAGTATCCTCAAATATTGAGTCACTATTTAAATCTAAACTACATAAAATCCCTGTGGAGTATCTAAGAAGTTAGAAAAATAAGTTGGGAAGTGTCATCTCTAAGGATCATAACCTGAATTCAATTCACAGGCTCTAGAATATTATAAGGGGACTTTCAGGGTCATCTAACTAGAGAATGTTGGAGTCCATGAGTTGAAAATGTTCTTGAAAGTCAGTACTCAGCTGTTAGCCTAAGTCAGATCCCTTTCTGTAGGATATCATGCAAGGAGCCTCTTCTTAAATACTTTCCATGCATCTTAACTGTTTTTTTTTACAGTTATTGACCTGTCCCCTTTAATTTTAAAATAAGGAGACGGAATATCCAAGTTAAGCACTTTGCCCAAAGTCACACAAAGCTAGACCTAAAATATAGATCTTCTCAGTCCAAATTGAGGGATCTTTTACTTTAATCTTATAGCCTGTGGGTATTTGGCCGGAAGACCTTTTTATTCTTCTGCTCTTATATCTTTCTATTCATAGTACTGATGTAACACACTGTGGTGGTCTTCGATGTCTTCTTGAGCAGATGGGGCCTGCCTTCTGAGGTATACTGTGCCAGTGAGTCTCCATACACCACGAAAAGGGCAAATATATCAATCATACCACTCATTTAGACTGTGGGGTTATATTAACAGTATGTAAAAATCCACTTAACTGAAAAAAGTTGCCCTCATGGGTCTGAGTGATAAAAACTCCAAACAGTTTTTTGGTTTTTTTTTTTTTTTTTGGTATTGAGTAGATCCAGGCACTCTTTCAGGATCAGGTAATTCGAACTTCTGTGGTCTACTCTACAATTCATAGTCAGTGGAGTGAGGATATAGTGGGGATTAGACATGGGTTAGTTGAAAGGAGATCCAGAAAAATCTTGGAAAATTGACAAGACAAGGATAAGCAATGACCATAAATTGAGATTTCCCTCAGTGTCTTGGAATAGATGGAAATTCATATGTCCAGGTGAAAGTGTTATATAGTGAAACTGTCTCATTAGTCTGCCTTTCTTGATATAGAAAACATATAACTAGTATACATATACATATGTATATAATGGGGATATACATGGTATACACATTCTTTATATTTATATATATAACAGAAATATCTTTATAGTTACAGAGTGAAAAATTCCTATTATTTGTGTTAAAGAGCTTTAAAACAAGTGTATGTGAGTATCCTGATACTAACTTCAAATAAATGAATAATTGTAACTACTAAGTTGAAGACCAGTTTCTAGTGATTAAGAAAGAACAAAAATTATCTCTAAATTCTAGGAATAGATACAAAGTGTTTCAGAAATTTCCAATCATTTAACGTAGGTTCTAGAGAACTAAGGTTTGCTATTGACTAGAAAAATGCAAAAAAAAAAAAAAAAAACTGTGGTAACAGATTCAAATAATTCTTCAACACAAAGTGATGTAAAAGTTATACAAATATAGTGAAAAGTATATAAACAAACACTGGACACAACCAATACATGCTAGATGATTTTGTATCCAGAGAATACTTTCTTACTTCTTAGGCTTGGTCAGTGGGAAACACACGCATGAAAAATTATCTTATATAAGGCCTAAAAATGACTTTACAAATAATCCTTTCTAGCAGTTTGAAAACTGTATTTAGCAGCAGAATATTCAAAAGGAATTTTATTGACATAATAATATATAAAAGATATAAAGCTTATGGTTTATGTCAGTGGTAGGAATTTCGAAAACTGCCCAGTTTTCCCCTTCTCTCTCACTTTCAGTGACAAGGTGTTGGTCATTTTTTGCAAAACTATTTTTCTGAGTTTCTCTGAGGCATCTATAATGGGGAAAGTGAAGGGTGTTGTAAAATGTCACAACGTTAATGAGTCTCTCTCTTTTTTTAAACCAACTTAGTGACTCTTGTCTTCCTGAAAAAGAATATTTTTTTAAACTAATGTTATCTTCTGTTCTATCCTTGGCTCAGTGCTCTAGTTTGTGGATCCTCCAGAAGCGTTTCTAATTGGTCTATCGTTGGTCATTGTGTTAGAAAAAACACTAAAAGCTTTTTTCTTTTTTCTTATTATTTTGGGTGTTGACATAAAATTGTTGTAATGAATATTGACATAAGGTATATGATATTCTTACCACATATGTTAGCATATACTAAGTTGTCAATTAATACAGATCCCTTCACACTTTTGTTCAGCGATCATCTAATTCTTCCTCTCCCTCCCCATTTTATGGTTGATAAACTGAAGTTCACATGCTGTATCTGAACATTACTCATTCTTTCATTCCACTTTCTGATCATGCTTAGGTAGCTGAAATTAACCATATTTTTCACTTTTGGAGAGCTGGTTTCCTTAGGCTTGTAGTGAGCAAGAAAATCAAAATAAACCATAAGTAAGATACAAGGGAAAATGATCAGATAATGCCTTAATCCTTGGCTAGAGAGATAACATGTCCTTGGTATTGGAAAAAAGTCTGCTAATTGGTTGTCAGTTATTCTGTTCCATATTTAGCTTTAATTCTTATTTTGGCAGATATTTTTGGAGGAAATGAATGAGTTCCACCAAACATCTGGAAATGTCTGCCACCTGTAGGCTTTGTGCTGAGTTCCCTGTCTATTTCTCCCTCCCTGGACCCTGGCCTCTGGCTCTGGCTCTGGCTCTCCTATATAACAGTAGCCATGGAGTGGGTCAATGAAACCGCGGTGAGAGAGTTTTTCTTCCTTGGCTTCTCATCTCTGGCTGGGCTGCAACAGCTGCTCTTCGTTGTCTTTCTGCTTGTTTACCTGTTCATGCTGGGCACCAATGCCATCATCATTTCTACCATTGTGCTGGACAGAGCCCTCCATACCCCTATGTACTTCTTCCTTGGTGTCCTCTCCTGTTCTGAGACTTGCTACACCTTCGTCATTATACCCAAGATGCTGGTTGACCTGCTGGCCCAGAAGAAGACCATCTCCTTCCTGGGCTGTGCCATCCAAATGTTTACCTTCCTCTTCCTCATCTGCTCTCACTCCTTCCTGCTGGCAGCCATGGGTTATGATCGTTATGTAGCCATCTGTAACCCTCTGCGTTACACAGTGCTCATGGGTTATGGGGGGTGTTTGGGACTTGTGGCGGCTGCCTGTGCCTGTGGCTTCACTGTCTCAGTGGTCATCACCTCCCTGATATTTCACCTGCCATTCCACTCCTCCAACCATCTCCATCACTACTTCTGTGATATCTCTCCTGTCCTCAAGCTGGCATCTCATCACTCTCGCCTCAGTCAGTTGGTCATATTCATGCTTGGTGTTTTTGTCTTGGTTATTCCACTGTTACTTATCCTGGTCTCCTATATCCGCGTCATCTCTGCCATTCTAAAAATCCCATCCTCTGTTGGAAGATACAAAGCTTTCTCTACCTGTGCCTCCCATCTCATTGTGGTAACTGTTCATTATGGTTGTGCCTCTTTCATCTACTTAAGGCCCAAATCCAATTACTCTTCAAGTCAAGACACCCTAATATCTGTGTCTTATACCATCCTCACTCCATTGTTCAATCCAATGATTTACAGTCTGAGAAGTAAAGAATTCAAATCAGCCCTTCGAAGAACAATGGTCCAGACTTCATGTCCTATTAACTAAAAAGCCACTTTTTCACTATTCAGTTAACTGTATGCATTTTAAGTGCCAGGTAACACGTGTGCTTTCACACAGTTTCTCATTTAAGTGTAGAACTCACACTGTACCATAAAGATCTTTTACGTATTAGGAGAATGAGGCTCAGAGAAGTTAAGATATTTTGAGTTTCTACCATCAGTGATCTCTTAGAAGGTTATGCAAATGTAGGAAAGAATTACTCATTTATGGAACAAAAATTTCATTAAATTTCACTGCTGTAAAGTTCATTATTCAAAAACATATATGTCAACAGAGGAGAGCAAAGATACATCCAAGTTCTTTGAAACAGAATAAAGGAAACCTCATTTAAAAAAATTTTTTTTGGCCTCGTCTCACGGCTTGTGGGATTTTTGTTCCCTGACTAGGGATTGAACCCAGGCCCTTGGCAGTGAGATTGCAGTTTCCTAACCACTGGACCACCAGGGAATTCCCAAGGAATCTCATTTTTTGACTGAAGTATAGTTAATTTACAGTGTTGTGTTATTTTCAGGTGTACAGCAAAGGGATTCAATTATATATTGTGTTGGTCAAAACGTTCGTGCAGGTTTTCCCGTACGATGTTTTATATATATATTTATATATTTATATATTTAAGTAATATATATTATATAATTTCAGATTTTTCCCATATAGATTATTACAAAATATTGATAGTTCTCTGTGCTATACACTCGGTCCTTGTTGGTTATCTTTTTATATACAATAGTGTGTATATGTTAATCCCAACCTCCTAATTTATCCCTCCCCTTTCCCCTTTGATAACAATAACTTTGTTTTCTGTGTCTGTGAGTCTGTTTCTGCTCTGTAAGTTCATTTGTATCATTTTTCTTAGATTCCACATATAAGTGATATCATATGATATTTGTATTTCTCTGACTTACTTCACTTTGTATGATAATCTCTAGGTCCACCTATTTTGCTGCGAATGGCATTATTTCATTCTTTTTTATGGATGAGTAGTGTTACATTGTATATATGTAAAACATCTTCTCTATCCATTCATCTGTTGATGGACTATTAGGTTGCTTCCATGTCTTGGTTATTATAAATAGAGCTGCTATGAACATGGGGGTGCATGTATCTTTTCAAATTTTGGTTTTCTCTGGAAATATGCCACAGGGTGGAATTGCAGGATCACATGGTAGCTCTATATTTTGTTTTTTAAGAAACCTTCATACTGTTCTCCATAGAGGCTGTAACAGTTTACATTCCCACCAATAGTGTAGGAGAGAAACCTCATTTAAAATGGGTTGGACAATAAATGCTGGAGAGGGTGTGGAGAAAAGGGAACCCTCTTGCACTGTTGGCGGGAATGTAAATTGATACAGCCAATATCGAGAACAGTATGGAGATTCCTTAAAAAACTAAAAATAGAACTACCATACGACCCAGAAATCCCACCACTGGGCATATACCCCAAGAAAACCATAATTCAAAAAGAGTCATGTACCACAATGTTCATTGCAGCTCTATTTACAATAGCCGGGACATGGAAGCAACCTAAGTGTCCGTAGACAGATGAATGGATAAAGAAGATGTGGCACGTATATACAATGGAATATTACTCAGCCATAAAAAGAAACGAAATTGAGTTATTTGTAGTGAGGTGGATGGACCTAGAATCTGTCATACAGAGTGAAGTAAGTCAGAAAGAGAAAAACAAATACCGTATGCTAACACATATATATGGAATCTAAAAATAAATAAAATAAAATGGGTTGGAGGCCAGAAGTGAGAGTCTTCACACACTACAACTTGACATCACTTACAGACCCCTATAGAAAGGCAGTAACTGCAGACCCCAATAGGAAGAATTCTCATAGCCTGGCAACAAGCACAGCCAAAGGGAAGTGTTGCACTGTCCTAAACTCTTACTTTCCTTCAATGTAATTTCATTCAAAACTACCCCTTCCAACTTCCACTCTTTTCTGTACAAAATATTGTTTAACTCATTTGTTTGTTAGACTTGCCTATAGTTTTTGCTATAGCATGCTTGTCCTAAATTGCAGTTCTCTGCTATTCTCAAATAAATCCTTTCTGCTGGTAAAATAACTGGCTGCTTTATTTTTTAGAACAACACTGTCTAGTTCCATGGAACAGTAGAAGATAAGCTGATTGTCTATCCTTACCCCTCCTCCTAGCAATGTTTTATTTTCATGAAGAAAACAGGCAATCTTGGTACCCTTCACTCTGCAGCTATCCTTGGTGACCCTTTTTGGTCCCTGATCCACCCACCTCGACCTACATATTGAAATGTCTTTGCTTGCCTTGGGATTGTTTTGTTCTTCCTTTGTTTGAGGTTGGAACCTCATTATGGAGTCTCCTTCCTATATGTATGCATTTCCTTCCCATACTCTCCTGTCTTCGCCTCCACGTTCACTCCATGCACATCATATCTATTGCTTCTCTTCCAGGAAGCTAGTAACACTGTATAATTGCTGAATTATCTCAGGTAATCTAAGCAAAAGGATTGAGACAATATAATAAGGTAGAGAGCTAGTCTTCCCTAATGACTAGAAAATCTGCGGAAATATATTCAGTGACTTCCCTTGCCCTATAGAATAAAGCCAAGAATCCTCTGTTAGCAAGAATTTATCACCTAGTCTCTGCCTACTTCTCTGACATTATTATTTCTAAAATTATTATTATCCATTTCTCATAGTTGTGCCCTCTGAAGCTAATCAACCTTTTGCTGGTCCTCCAAGTGTCATTCTGTATTGTGCTGTGTTTCCTCATGGGCTCCTTCTTCTCTGTGGAATAGCTCCTCCCCTCTGTTTAAACTGCATATTTCAAGATAGCCCGAGCTACTCTCTCACTTTCTCTGTAAAGCCTTCCTTACCTCCTTATTGCAACCTGCTCATGATAGTAGGCTCTGCCTTGTGTTCTTATGGTCATCAGGATCTATTTTTATTACACCATTTATTATTTCAACAAAAATAATTATTCTTTGCTTAATATATACAAAATACTCTTTTAGCAGCTTGACATCAACGATAAACAACTATGTGTGGTCTTTGCCCTCTGGAACTATGTTCAAGTTTGAGACAGTCTCAGTAAAGAGGCAAAATCAGGGAAAAATAATTTACCACATGTTGAACTGTGCTTTTTAAAGGAAAAGTATTTGTAGGTGTTAGGGGAGGAAATACTAAAATAAATCTAATTCAGATTGAATAGTGTGGAGATGGCCTCCCTAGGAAATTGATGTATAACCTATAAACTGAAGGGTAAGTAGGAGTCACCAGGTAGAGGGGATTATTTGGGGAGATCCTTTCACACTTAAGGGGCAACATGTACAAAAGCCCTGAAGCAAGAAAGAGCTAGATGAGTTGAAGGCAAGCAAAGAAGTTTAGTATAACAGGTTTTTGTTTTTTTTTTGTCTCTTTGTACAATGAATATGAATTTCCTGAAGGCACAGATTTTATATTAAGCATAACCGTGTCTACACTGTTCCTGGTACAGTGCCTGGAACTAAGGTGATGTCTGTGCTGTGAATAGCCTTGTCTATTCTGCCACCTTCGGCTGCCGAGCTTGCTCAGCCATGTTCATGTCCTGTCTTGGTGAATGTCAGCTCATCCACTCCGGTAGCCACGTACCTGAACGTGATTTCACCACTCTTTTTTTCTCTTTTTACGCCACACATTAACTCAGCCACGAAGTCCTATAAATCCGATGGATTATGATATTTTCAGTCATATCCCTTCTCCATTTCCACAGTCTCATTCTGTCTCCTTTGAATCACTTCGAGAACTTGAAAACAGCAGGAAGCGGGTTAGCTGGAATTAACACAGCTCTCCAATTATTCTTTTTTTTAACATCTTTATTGGAGTATAATTGCTTTATAATCGTGTGTTAGTTTCTGCTTTATAACAAAGTGAATCAGCTATACATATACATATATCCCCATATCTCCTCCCTCTTGAGTCTCCCTCCCACACTCCCTATCCCACCCCTATAGGTGGTAACAAAGCACTGAGCTGATCTTTCTGTGCTATGCGGCTGCTTCCCACTAGCTATCTATTTTACATTTGGTAGTGTATATATGGCCATGCCACTCTCTCACTTCGTCCCAGCTTACCCTTCCCTCTCCCCGTGTCCTCAAGTCCATTCTCTACATCTGTGTCTTTATCCTGTCCTGCCCCTAGGTTCTTCAGAACTACTTTTTTTAAAAAAATATAGATTCCATATATAGGTGTTAGCATATGGTATTTGTTTTTCTCTTTCTGACTTACTTCACTCTGTATCACAGACTCTAGGTCCATCCACCTCACTACAAATGACTCAGTTTTTTTATGGCTGAGTAATATTCCATTGTATATATGTGCCACATCTTCTTTATCCATTCAATTGCCAATGGACATGTAGGTTGCTTCCTTGCCCTGGCTATTGTAAATAGAGCTGCAATGAACATGGTGGTACATGACTCTTTTTGAATTATGCTTTTCTCAGGGTATATGCCCAGTACTGAGATTGCTGGGTCATATGGTAATTCTATTTTTAGTTTTTTAAAGTACCTCCATACTGTTCTCCATAGTGCCTGTATCAATTTACATTCACATCAACAGTGAAACAGGGATCCCTTTTCTCCACACCCTCTCCAGCATTTACTGTTTGTAGATTTTTTGATGATGACCATTCTGACAGGTGTGAGGTGATACCTCATTGTAGTTTTGATTTGCATTTCTCTAATGATTAGTGATGTTGAGCATCCTTTCATGTGTTTGTTGGCAATCTGTATATCTTCTTTGGAGAAATGCCTATTTCGGTCTTCTGCCCATTTTTGGATTAGGATGTTTGTTTTTTTGATATTCAGCCTAGGTTTATACCTAGGGATTTTATTCTTTTTGTTGCAATGGTAAATGGGAGTGTTTTTTTAACTTCTCATGCGTGAACTACTTGTAAATTTTGGAGATTAATCCTTTGTCAGTTGCTTCATTTGCAAGTATTTTCTCCCATTCTGACAGTTGTCTTTTTATCTTGTTTATGCTTTCCTTTGTTGTGCAAAAGCTTTTAAGTTTCATTAGATCTCATTTGTTTATTTTTGGTTTTATTTCCATTTCTCTGGGATGTGGGTAAAAAAGGATCTTGCTGTGATTTATGTCATAGAGTGTTCTGCCTATGTTTTCCTCTAAGAGTTTTATACTGCCTGGCCTTACATTTAGGTCTTTAATCCATTTTAAGTTTATTTTTGTGTATGGTGTTAGAAAGTGTTCTATTTTCATTCTTTTACATGTAGCTGTCCAGTTTTCCCAGCATTACTTATTGAAGAGGCTGTCCTTGCTCCATTGTATATTCTTGCTTCCTGTATCAAAAATAAGGTGACCATAGGTGCATGGGTTTATCTCTGGGCTTTCTATCCTGTTCCATTTATCTATATTTCTGTTTTTCTGCCAGTACCATACTGTCTTGATTACTGTAGCTTTGTAGTATAGTCTGAAGTCCAGGAGCCTGATTCCTCCAGCTCCGTTTTTCTTTCTCAAGATTGCTTTGGCGATTCAGGGTCCTTTGTGTTTCCATACAAATTGTGAAATTCTTTGTTCTAGTTCTGTGAAAAATGCCAGTGGTAGTTTGATAGGGCTTGCATTGAATATGTAGATTGCTTTGGGTAGTATAGTCATTATCACAATGTTAAGTCGTCCAATCCAAGAACATGGTATACCTCTCCATCTGTATGTATCACCTTTAATTTCTTTCATCAGCATCTTATAGTATTCTGCATACAGATCTTTCGTCTCCTTAGGTAGGTTTATTCCTGGGTATTTTATACTTTGTGTTGCAGTGGTAAATGGGAATGTTTCCTTAATTTCTCTTTCAGATTTTAATCATTAGTGTAGAGGAATGAAAGAGATTTCTGTGCATTGGTTTTGTATCCTGCTACTTTATCAAACTAATTGATTAGCTCTAGTAGTTTTCTGATAGCATATTTAGGATTCTCTACGTGTAGTATCCTGTCATCTGCAAACAGTGACAGCTTTATTTCTACTTTTCTGATTTAGATTCCTTTTATTTCTTTTTCTTCTCTGATTGCTGTGGCTAAAATATCCAAAACTGTGTTGAATAATAATGATGAGAGTGGACACCCTTGTCTTGTTCCTGATCTTAAAGAAAGTGGTTTCAGTTTTTCACCATTGAGAACGATGTTGGCTGCGGGTTTTTCATATATGGCCTTTATTATGTTGAGGTAAGTTCCCTCTATTTCTACTTTCTGGAGGGTTTTTACCATAAATGGGTGTTGAATTTTGTTGAAAGCTTTTTCTGCATCTATTGAGATGATCAAATGGATTTTCTCCTTCAATATGTTAATATGGTTTATCAGATTGATTAATTTGTGTATATTAAAGAATCCTTGCATTCCTGGGATTAACCCCACTTGATCATGGTGTATGATCCTTTTAATGGGCTGTTGGACTCTGTTAGTATTTTGTTGAGGATTTTTACATCTATCTTCATCAGTGATATTGGCCTGCAGTTTTCTTTCTTTGTGACATCTCTGTCTGGTCTTGGTATCAGAGTGATGGTGGCCTCGTAGATTGAGTTTGGGTGTGTTCCTCACTATGCTATATTTTGGAAGAGTTTGAGAAGGATAGGTTTTAGCTCTTTTTTAAATGCTTGATAGAATTTGCCTGTGAAGCCACCTGGTCCTGGGTTTTGTTTGTTGGAAGATTTTTAATCACAGTCTCAATTTCAGTGCTTGTGATTGGTCTGTTTTTATTCTCTATTTCTTCCTGGTTCAGTCTTGGAATGTTTTGCTTTTCTAAAAATTTGTCCATTTCTTCCAGGTTGTCCATTTTATTGGCATATAGTTATTTGTAGTAAACTCTTATAACCCTTTTAATGTCTGCAGTGTCAGTTGTTACTTCTCATGTTTCATGTCTAATTCTATTGTTTTGAGTCTTCTCCCTTTTATTCTTGATGAGCCTGGCTAATGGTTTATCAATTTTGTTTATCCCCTCAATGAACAAGCTTTTAGTTTTATTGATCTTTGCTATTGTTTTCTTGATTACTTTTTCATTTATTTCTGATCTGATCTTTATGATTTCTTTCCTTCCGCTAACTTTGGGGCTTTTTTGTTCTTCCTTCTCTAATTGCTTTAGGTATAAGGTTAGGTTGTTTATGTGATATGTTTCTTGTTTCTTGAGGTAGGATTTTAATGCTCTAAACTTCCTTCTTAGAACTGCTTTTGCTGCATCCCATAGGTTTTGGATCATCGTGTTTTCATTGTCATTTGTCTCTAGGTATTTTCTGATCTCCTCTTTGATTTCTTCCGTGATGTCTTGGTTATTTAGTAACGTATTGTTTAGCCTCCATGTGTTTGTGTTTTTTACGTTTTTTTCCCTGTAATTCACTTCTAATCTCATAGCGTTGTGGTCAGAAAAGATGCTTGATATGATTTCAATTTTCTTAAATTTACTGAGGCTTGATTTGTGACCCATGATGTGATCTATCCTGGAGAATGTTCTGTGCACACTTGAGAAGAAAGTGTAATCTGCTGTTTTTGGATGGAATGTCCTATAAATATCAATTAAATCTATTCCGTCTATTGTGTCATTTAAAGCTTCTGTTTCCTTATTTATTTTCATTTTGGATGATCTGTCCATTGGTGTAAGTGAGGTATTAAAGTCCCCCACTATTATTGTGTTACTGTTGATTTCCTCTTTTATAGCTGTTAGCAGTTGCCTTATGTATTGAGGTGCTCCTATGTTGGGTGCATATATATTTATAATTGTTATATCTTCTTCTTGGATTGATCCCTTGATCATTATGTAATGTCCTTCCTTGTCTCTTATAACATTCTTTATTTTAAAGTCTATTTTATCTGATATGAGTATAGCTACTCCAGCTTTCTTTTGATTTCCATTTGCATGGAATATCTTTTTCCATCCCCTCACTTTCAGTCTGTATGTGTCCCTATGTCTGAAGTGGGTCTCTTGCAGACAGCATATATATGGGTCTTGTTTTTGTATCCACTCAGCAAGTCTGTGTCTTTTGGTTGGAGCATTTAATCCACTCATATTTAAGGTAATTATCCATATATTTGTTCCTATGACCATTTTGTTAATTGTTTTGTGTTTGTTTTTGTAGGTCCTTTTCTTCTCTTATGTTTCCCACTTAGAGAACTTCCTTTAGCATTTGTTGTAGAGCTGGTTTGGTGGTGCTGAATTCTCTTAGATTTTGCTTGTGTGTAAAGCTTTTGATTTCTCCATCAAATCTAAATGAGATCCTTGCTGGGTAGAGTAATCTTGGTTGTAGGTTCTTCCCTTTTATCACTTGAAGTATATCATGCCACTCCCTTCTGGCTTGTAGGGTTTCTGCTGAGAAATCAGCTGTTAACCTTATGGGAGTTCCCTTGTATGTTATTTGTCGTTTTTCCCTTGCTGCTTTCAATAATTTTTCTTTGTCTTTAATTTTTGCCAATTTGGTTACTATGTGTCTCGGCATGTTTCTCCTTGGGTTTATCCTGTATGGGACTCACTGCGCTTCCTGGACTTGGGTGGCTATTTCCTTTCCCATGTTAGGGAAGTTTTCGACTATAATCTCTTCAAATATTTTCTCCGGTCCTTTCTCTCTCTCTTCTCCTCCTGGGACCCCTATAATGCGAATGTTGTTGTGTTTAATGTTGTCCCAGAGATCTCTTAGGCTGTCTTCATTTCTTTTCATTCTTTTTTCTTTAGTCTGTTCTGCAGCAGTGAATTCCACCATTTTTCTTCCAGGTCAGTTAACCGTTCTTCTGCCTCAGTTATTCTGCTATTGATTCCTTTTAGTGTAGTTTTCATTTCAGTTATTGTATTGGTCATCTCTGTTTGTTTGTTCTTTAATTCTTCTAGGTCTTTGTTAATCATTTCTTGCATCTTCTCGATCTTTGCCTCCATTCTTATCCCGAGGTCCTGGATCATCTTCAATATCATTATTCTGGATTCTTTTTCTGGAAGGTTGCCTATCTCCACTTCATTTAGTTGTTTTTCTGGGGTTTTATCTTGTTCCTTCATCTGGTATATAGCCCTCTGCCTTTTCACCTTACCTATCTTTCTGTGAATATGGTTTTTGTTCCACAGGCTGCAGGATTGTAGTTTTTCTTGCTTCTGCTGTCTGCCCTCTGGTGTTTGAGGCTATCTAAGAGGCTCGATGGGAGGCTCTGGTGATGGGTAGAGCTGACTGTTGCTGTGGTGGTCAGAGCTCAGTAAAACTTTAATCCACTTGACTGTTGATGGGTGGGGCTGAGTTCCCTCCCTGTTGGTTGTTTTGCCTGAGGCAACCCAACACTGGAGTCTACCTGGGCTCTTTGGTGGGGCTAATGACAGACTCTGGGAGGTCTCACACCAAGGAGTACTTCCCTGATCTTCTGCTGCCAGTGTCCTTGTCCCCACAGTGAAACAGAGCCACACCTGCCTCTGCAGGAGACCTTCCAACACTAGCAGGTAGGTCTGGTTCAGTCTCCCCCTGGGTCACTACTCCTTCCCCTGGGTCCCGATGCGCACACTATTTTGTGTGTGCCCTCCAGTAGTGGGGTCTCTGTTTCCCCTAGTCCTGTCGAAGTCCTGCAATCAATTCCCAGTAGGCTTCAAAGTCTGATTCTCTATGAATTCCTCCTCCCGTTGCCAGACCCCCAGGTTAGGAAGCCTGACGTGGGGCTCAGAACCTTCACTCCAGTGCGTAGACTTCTGTGGTATAAGTGTTTGCCAGTCTGTGAGTCACCCACCCAGCAGTTATGGGATTTGATTTTACTCTGATTGCTCCTCTCTTACCATCTCATTGTGGCTTCTCCTTTGTCTTTGGATGTGGGGTATCTTTTTTGGTGAGTTCCAGTGTCTTCCTGTCAATGATTGTCCAGCAGCTAGTTGTGATTCTGGTGTTTTCACAAGAGGGAGTGAGAGCACATCATTCTACTCTGCCATCTTGGTTAATCCCCTGGGTAGAGTAATCTTGTTTGTAGGTTTTTCCCTTTCATCATTTTAACTATGTCCTCCCAATCCCTTCTGGCTTGCAGAGTTTCTGCTGAAAGATCAGCTGTTAACCTTGTGGGGATTCACTTGTATATTATTTATTGTTTTTCCCTTGCTGCTTTCAATATTTTTTCTTTGTACTTAATTTTTGATAGTTTGATTAATATGTGTCTTGGCATGTTTCTCCTTGGATTTATCGTGTATGGGACTCTCTGTGCTTCCTGGACTTGATTGACTACTTCCTATCCTATGTTAGGGAAGTTTTCAACTATAATCTCTTCAAATATTTTCTCAGCCCCTTTCTTTTTCTCTTCTTCTTCTCAGACCCTATAGTTCGAATGTTGGTGCATTTAATTTTGTCCCAGAGGTCTCTGAGGCTGTCCTCAATTCTTTTCATTCTTTTTCTTTATTCTGCTCTGTGGTAGTTATTTCCACTATTTTGTCTTCCAGGTTACTTATCCGTTTTCTGCCTCAGTTATTCTGCTATTGATTCCTTCTAGAGAATTTTTAATTTCATTTATTGTGCTGTTCATCATTGTTTGTTTGCTGTTTAGTTCTTCCAGGTCCTTGTTAAACGTTTCTTGTATTTTCTCCATTCTATTACCAAGATTTTGGATCATCTTTACTATCATTATTCTGAATTATTTTTCAAGAAGTCTGTCTATTTGCTCTTCATTTGTTTGGCCTGGTAGGTTTTTAATCTTGCTCCTTCATCTGCTGTGTCTTTCTCTGTCTTCTCATTTTTCTTAACTTACTGTGTTTGGGGTCTCCTTTTCACAGGCTGCATGTTTGTAGTTCCCGTTGTTTTTGGTGTCTGCTCCCAATGCCTAAGGTTGGTTCAGTGTGTTGTGTAGGCTTCCTGGTGGAGGGGACTGGTGCCTGTGTTCTGGTGGATGAGGCTGGATCTTGTGTTTCTGGTGAGCAGGACAGCATCTGGTGGTGTGTTTTTGGATGTCTGTGAGTTTATTATGATTTTAGGCAGCCTCTCTGCTAATGGGTGGTGTTGTGTTCCTATCTTCCTAGCTGTTTGGCATAGGGTGTCCAGTGCTGTAGGTTGCTCATCATTAAGTGGAGCTGGGTTTTAGCATTGAGATGGAGAACTCTGGGTGAGGTTTCACTGTTTGATATTTTATGGAGCCACTAGTTCTCTGGTGGACCAATGTCCTGAACTCAGCTCTCCCACCTCAGAGGCACAGGCCTGACACCCCGCCGGAGCACCTAGACACTGTCAGCCACACGGCTCAGAAGAAAAGGGAGAAAAAGAAAGAAAAACATAATAAAATAAAATGAAGTTATTAAAATAAAAGAAATATTATTAAAAATAAAAAAAAGTAAAAAGTCATAAAAAATGAAAGAATGAAAGAACAGAGCAATGAAACCAATAAACAAATCCACCAACGATAACATGTGCTAAATAATATACTAAAAAACAAGAAAAACCCAAATCTGACAGACAGAACCCTAGGACAAATGGCAAAAGCAAAGCTATACAGACAAAATCACACAAAGAAGCATACACATACAGATTCCTGAAAAGAGAAAAAGGAAAAAAAATCTATCTATCTATATATATATATAAAAAGAAAGAGAGCAACCAAATCCATAAACAATTCTACCAATGATAATAAACACTTAATTCTAATCTAAGATAAACATGAAACCAGAAACAAATTAGATGCAGAAAGCAAACCCCATGTCGACAGTGGCTCGCAATGTGCACCGTCTCAATTTTGGGACGATTCATTGTCTATTCAGTTATGCCAGAGATGCAGGGTACATCAAGTTGATTTTGGAGGTTTAATCCACTACCCCTGAGGTTGCTGGGAGAAATTTCCCTTCCTCTTCTTTGTTCGCACAGCTCCTGGGGTCAGGTTTGTATTTTGTCCTGCCTCTGTGTGTAGGTCGCCTGAGGGTGTCTTTTGGGAAGACTTCTTTTGGATATCTTCTGCCAGCATTCAGTAGGTGTTCTGTAGGAGTTGTTCCACATGTAGATGTTTTTCTGATGTATTTGTGGGGAAGAAGGTGATCGCCACCTCTTACTCTTCCGCCAACTTGAAGGTCCCCCAATTATTCTTAGTCTGGTTCTCCTTCCTCCTTGTGAGATTGTGACCCCCTTGTTCTTGATTTCCTTTGAAACATAGTTCTCTAAAAGTTGGTGGGAGGTCAATGTTAAAAGAGGCTTTCCAGAAAACATTTTACAAGATGAATCTAGTGCCAATCTTAGGGACTAATGCTGGCTTGATGGCTTCATTGCAGTGACCACAGTGTCAGTCCTAGGATTCTCATCTGTGGAATGGACTTTGGTTTTCTCCTCTGATCTTCACTGAAACTCCTCTGAGTGAAAATTTTCTTTCCTTCAGGAGAAGGGAGGAAATCAAAGCCAGTATTACTCCCAATACTATTATTTTTCAATGGCAATAATTTAGCTTAGTCTGTTCGATAACTTTGTTCTCCTTCATCAAATCTGTCCGGTCATTTAATCAAACAATGTCTTTGTTCACAAAGGTATGGAGTGAGGTAGCATGAAGGAATCAGCATAAATTTCATCTTAATTCTAAAAACATCATTTAGTAAACTATGCATTGATATTCCTGTAAAGGAAGAGACTCCCACAAATTTGTATTGCATACCACATAGAACTGAAAGTTTTAAAATCTGAAAATCTGAATGCTGTATATACTTGGGCAAGTAGTGTACCCCCTCTGAACCTCACTCTTCATATCTGTAATAATAAATTACATATATACGTTGTCTTATATTTTATAAACATTTTTATTTTATTTTTTATTCATCTAATTTTTTTTCAAATTGACTTCCTTTTAAACATATGTACCAACTTTAGCCAATTCCTTGCATTGATATCTTTTAATACCAAGGTTTGATATACTCAAATTTTCTAATGTAATTAAAATGAATATAAAAAATAAAACAGGCTCATTTGTTTACCTCCCAAAGTCACTGCTGGTGATTACATTTGGGGAAGTGTTGCTGTACATTACTTTGTTTGGCAGCAGTTTCTCAGTTTCTTTTTTATTGAGTTATAATTAACATACAATATTGTATTCCTTTCAGATGTACAACATAGTAATTCAATATACGGATACATTACGAGATGATCAGCAAAATAAGTCCAATTACCATCCATCAATACACAAACTTGTTGCAATGTTATTGACTGTATTCCTTATGTGTACACTATATCCCTGTGACATTTATTTTATAGCTGGAAATTTGTACCTCTTAATTCCCTTTATCTATTTCATCTGTCCCTTCTTCTTCTCCTTTGGAGACCACCAGTTTGTTCTCTGTAACTACAATTTTGTTTCTTCTTTGTTTTGTTTTGTTTTTTTTTTAATATTTTGCATGTAAGTGAAATCATATGGTACTTGTTTTTCTCTGTCTATCTTAGTTCACTTAGAAAATACCTTCTAGGTCCATCCATGTTGTTGCAAATGACAATATTTTTTTTATGGCTGAGTAATATTCCATTGCATATATATACCACAATTGCTTTATCCATTCATCTGTCAATTAACACTTAAGTTGCTTCCATACCTTGGCTATTGTAAATAGCTCTGCAATGAACATTGGTGTATGTATGTCTTTTTGAATTAGTGTTTTTGTTTCTTTTGGTTATACACCCAGGAGTGGAATTGCTGGGTCATATGGCAGTTCTTTTTTTAGTTTTTTGAGAAACCTCCATACTGTTTTCTGTAGTGGCTGCACCAAGTTACATTCCCACCAACAATGTACAAGGGTTCCCTTTTTTCCACATCCTCACCAACATTTGTTAGCTGTGTTCTTTTTGATGATAGCCATTCTGACAGGTGTGAGGTGATATTTCATTGTGTTTTTGATTTGCATAACCCTGATGATTAGTGATGTTGAGCATCTTTTCAGGTACCTGTTGTCCATCTGCACGTCTTCCTTGGAAAAATGTCTATTAAGTTCTTCTGCCACATTTTAATCAGGTTGTTTGTTTTTTTCACGTTGAGTTGTATGAGCTGTTTATATATGTTGGATATTAACCCCTTATAATATAATATGCTATAATAATTAGGGGTATACATTTTTTCCAGAAAATTACTTTGCAATGATAGAATAATGACCACCTTGGCCACTCTTACATACTAGTTATGGATTAATTACATCCATAGTTACATAAAAGTACAATAAAAGATAAACCTGAATTGGACATCAGTCCCCTCCATTTAGTGCTTCTAAGGTGGGATCCTCATGGAGATGGGGCCTGTGCTAACTTAGAAACTAAAGAATTTCTCAGTCAAAGGGGCCAATACCTACTTTTCTCCATCTATAGCCCCATCCCTATCAAAGTATCCTTTCATTTCCACCTATTTCATGAGATATTTCTTTCCTTTCTTCAAAAAACCATAGCAATTTAAGCCTCTCTTATGCCTCTTACTGTGTTATGAATTGTTTAGGCAGTTATGTTCATATCTTATCTTCTCTTATCTCCTCTACCAGATTATCAGAATATGGGGGGAAGTACTTTGTCATACTCATGTATTGACCCCTCCCATTATTATCTATTTCAGTGATACAGTATGCAGCATGTAGATGACTGATAAATGTCTCTCAACTGTATTTGAATAAATGACTGCTCTATCTAGCTAAATGGAACACCTGAAAGTACAAATGAAGGTGTAGTAATATTTATGTCCCCCAAAACTTAGTGATTTAAAACAATATTTATCATTTATTTTGCTCATAAATCTCTAATTTGTGGAGGGTTTGAGGATACCTTGTCTCTGTTCCATACAATGTCAACTGAGCAGCTTGACTAGGTGGAAGGACCCACTTCTAAGATGGCTCATCCATGGCTGAAAAGATGGTGCTGGTTGGTGGCTAAGAGCTGATCTAGAACGGTAGACTGGGAGCCTCATTTTTCTCCATGTGGCCCTCTTCATGGAGTTCCTCACAGCATGGTAACTGGGTTCAAAGAGTAGATATTCTAAAATTTAGGAAGTGGGAGCTGGTAGTCTTTTATGGTGTAGCATCATTATGATGTATTTTATTGGTCAAGTGGCCATAATTGGGACCACAAGCAGTTATAATTGAGATATTCAAGGGGAGAAGACATAGACCACGCATCTCATTGGGAAAAGGCTCAAAATATTTGTTATTATCTTTAATTTTATAGTGTTCCCTTTGATCATAAATTATTTACATCCTTACCATTTGCAAAATATACTCGCCTTCTTCCCAAGGCCACTCAAAATCTCATCCAATTACAGCATCTGGCTAGCTCTCTCAAGGTCCAGGATCTTGTGATCTAAATCAGATCCACATACATATGAGTTGTTTTAAGTGAAGTTTCTTCCTATCTGAAGTTCTAAAGGAACTAAAGATGCAGGTTATCTGCTCCTGGCACACCCAAAATGCAATGGAGAGATAGGCTTAGGATAATTGCAATAGACACTCCCTTTTGAAAAAGGGGGAGATGAAGCACATAGCAGTCATTGGTCCATAGGAATTCTCAAATCCAGCTGGGCACATGTTGACCCTGATTAGGACCTGGTCCTATGTCCTGGAAGTGATTCTCCACCTCTCTTAGTTCTAACTTGTGGAGTCTTTTTCCCATTCTCTGATCATTCTTCCTTATCCATAAGACATAGCCAATATTTGCAGATGAAACTTTTCTCAGTCTCATTACCCTGTGCAAGAAGTTTGGGGGTCCTAATATCTCTTTCCATTTTTATTGTCTCTGTCAAATTTAGCACAAATTGATATGATTCCTTTAAAAAAAAAACTTTGTGTGTCTTTTATGTATCAATTTATAAAATTAATTTCATTAGATTAAAGTCAAAACCACATTCCTTTCTTTATTATGTGCTGCCTATGAGGATGATGTATGACAATTCCACTAAGATTCTTAAAAATATCTATTGTTTAACTTAGAGAATTTATGACTTTAGGATACCTAGAAACCCTACTTGGCATAGACTTTAATATTTCTGAGTTATAACAAAGAGTCCTTTTGTTTTTAATCTAGTTTTTATTTTTTATTTCAATTTTCTGAATTTTATTTTAATACAACAATTTCTTATTTGTTATCTATTTTATACATATTAGTGTATATATGTCAATCCCAATCTCCCAATTCATCCCACAACCATCCCCGCCCCACTTTCTCCCCTTGGTTTCCATACATTTGTTCTCTACATCTATGTCTCTATTTCTGCCTTGCAAACTGGTTCATCTGTACAGATTTCTAGATTCCACATATAAGATATTTGTTTTTCTCTTTCAGACTTACTTCACTCTGTATGACAGTCTCTGGGTCCATCCATGTCTATACAAATGACACAATTTCTTTCCTTTTTATGGCTGAGTAATATTCCATTGTATATATGTACCACTAGTTGTTTATCCATTCATCTGTTGATGGAAACTTAAGTTGCTTCCATGACCTGGCAATTGTAAATAGTGCTGCAATGAACACTGGGGTGCATGGCTTTTTTTGAATTATGGTTTTCTGTGGGTATATGCCTGGTAGTGGGATTGCTGAGTCGTATGGTATTTCTATTTTTAGTTTTTTAAGGAACCTCCATACTGTTCTCCATAGTGGATGTATCAGTTTACATTCCCATTCCCACCAACAGTGCAAGAGGGTTGCCTTTTCTCCACACCTTCTCCACCATTTAGAGATTGTAGATTTTCTGATGATGGCCATTCTGACCATTGTGCGGTGATACTTCATTGTAGGTTTGATTTGCTTTTTTCTAATAGTTAGTGATGTTGAGCAGCTTTTCATGGGGCTCTTAGCCATCTGTATGTCTTCTTTGGAGAAATGTCTATTTACGTCTTCTGCCCATTTTCTTTTTTTTTTCCCTTAGATTATTTATTTATTTATTTATTTATTTATTTATTTATTTATTTTTGGCTGTGTTGGGTCTTAGTTTCTGTGTGAGGGCTTTCTGTAGTTGCGGCAAGCGGTGACCACTCTTCATTGCGGTTCACGGGCCTCTCACTATCGCGGCTTCTCTTTTTGCGGAGCACAGGCTCCAGACGTGCAGGCTCCGTAGTTGTGGCACACGGGCTTAGTTGCCCCACGGCATGTGGGATCTTCCCAGGCCAGGGCTCGAACTCGTGTCCCCTGCACTGGCAGGCATATTCTCAACCATTGTGCCACCAGAGAATCCCTTCTGCCAATTTTTTGATTGGGTTGTTTGTTTTTTTTAATATTGAGCTGCAGGAGCTGTTTATATATTTTGGAGGTTAATCCTTTGTCCGTTGCTTCATTTACTAATATTTTCTCCCATTCTGAGGGTTGTCTTTTTGTCTTGTTTATAGTCTCCTTGGTTGTGCAAAAGATTTTAAGTTTCATTAGGTCCCATTTGTTTATTTTAGTTTTTATTTCCATTACTCTAGGAGGTGGGTCAAAAAAGATTTTGCTGTGATTTATGTCAAAGAGTGTTCTTCCTATGTTTTCCTCTAAGAGTTTTAGAGTGTCCAGTTTTACATGTAGGTTTGTAATCAATTCTGAATTTATTTTTGTGTATGGTGTTAAGGAGTGTTCTAATTTCATTCTTTTACATGTAGCTGTCCAGTTTTCCCAGCATCACTTATTGAAGAGGGTGTCTTTTCTCCATTGTATATCCTTGCCTCCTTTGTCATAGATTAGTTGACCATAGGTGCGTGAGTTTATCTCTGGGCTTTCTATCCTGTTCCATTTATCTATATTTCTGTTTTTGTGCCAGTACCATATTGTCTTGATTACTGTAGCTTTGTAGTATAGTATGAAGTCAGGGACTGTGATTCCTCTAGCTCCATTTTTTTCCCTTAAGATTGTTTTGGCTATTTGGGGTCTTATGTGTCTCCATACAAATTTTAAGATTTTTTGTTCTCGTTCTGTAAATAATGCCATTGGTGATTTGATATGGATTGCACTGAATCAGTAGATTGCATTGGGTAGTATAGTCATTTTCGCAATATTGATTCTTCCAATCCAAGTACATGGTATATGTCTCCATCTGTTTATGTAATCTTTCATTTATTTCATCGGTGGAAGCTCACCCTCCCTTTTTTTATTTATCATAACACTGGAAGTTCTATCCATAGCAATTAGACAAGGAAAAGCAATACAAGGCATCCAAGTTGGAAAGGAAGAAATAAAACTGTAATTAATTGCAGATGATGTTATACTATATATATATACACACATATATGAAAGCTTAAAGACTCACCAAAAAACTGTTAAAACTAACAAAAGAATTAATTAAAATTTCAGGCTAGAAAATTAATATAAAGAAAGGTGTTTCATTTCTATACACTAATAATAAACTATCAGAAAAAGAAATTAAGAAAACATCCCATTTACAATTGCATCACAAAGAATAAAATACCTAGGAATAAATTTAAGCAAAAGGGTGAAATATCTTTACTCTGAAATCTACAAGACATTGATGAAAGGAAGTAAAGATGACACAAATATAGGTATACCTCAGAGATACTGCAGGTTCAGTTCCAGACCACCTCAATAAAGCAAATAGAGAAAGAAAACGAGTGAGATAATTTTTTTGGTTTCCCAGTGCATATAATAGTTATGTTTACAGTATACTGTAATCTATTAAGTGTGCAATAGCATCATGTGTAAAAAATGTACATCTCTTAATTTAATACACTTTATTCCTAAAAGATGGTAACTATTATCTGAGCCTTCACTGAGTCATAATCTTTTTGCTAGTGGTGGGTTTGAAACAGTTGAGAATTAATAAATGTGACACAGAGACACAAAGTAGGCAACTGCTGTTAGAAAAATGATGGTGATAGCCTTGCCCAAAGCAGGGTTGCAACAGATTTTAAACTTGTAAATAATGCAATATCCGTGAGGCACAATAAAGGCAAAGCACAATAAAACAAGGTATGCCTATGATTGGAAAGATATACCTTGCTCATGAATTGGAAGAATTAATATTGTTAAAATGTTCAAAATACCCAAAACATCTACAGATTCTATTCAATTCCTATTAAAATACCAATAACATTTTCCACAGAACTGGAAGAAATAATACTGGAACAAAAAAATTTGTACTAAACGACAAAAATCCTGAATAGCAAAGGCAAACTTGAGGAAGAATAACAAAACTTAAGGTATCATGCACCTTGACTTCAAACTATACTACCAAGTTATCATAATCAAATAATATGGTACTGGCCCAAGAACAGACAGATAGATCAAAGGAATGGAATAGAGAGCCCATAAATAAACCTATGCATAGATGGTCAATTAATCTATGGAGACGGTATCAAGAATATACAATGAGAAAAGACAATCTCTTCAATAATGTATGGGAAAAACTGGACAGCTACATGCAAAGAATGAATCTGGACCACTATCTTATACCACATATGAACTCACAAAGGATTAAAGACTTGAATGTAAAACCTGAAACCATAAAACTCTTAGAAGAAAGCATTGGGAGTCAGATGTTGTCATAAATCTTAGCAGTACTTTTAAAAATCTATCACCTCAATAAAAACAAAAATAAACAAATGGGACTACGTCAAACTAAAAAGCTTTTGCACAGTGAAGGAAACTATCAACAAAACAAAAAGACAACATACTTAATGGGAGAAGATATTTGTAAATCATATATCTTACAAGGGGTTACTATACAGAATATAGAAAGAACACATACAACATAATAAAAAAACCCACAATCTGATTGAAAAATGGGCAGAGGACTTTAAGAGACATTTTCATTTCTGGTCAACAGGCACATGAAAAAGTGTTCAACATCCCTAATCATTAAGGAAACACAAATTAAAACCACAATGAGATATCACCTCACCCCTGTTAGAATGGCTATTATGAAAGAAGGCAAAAAATAAACAAGTGTTGGTAAGACTGTAGAGAAAAAGAAATCCTCATTCACTGTTGGTGGGAATGTAAATTTGTGCAGCTACTATGGAAAACCCCAAAACATGCAGTGTGGATTGAAGGGCCAATAAGGCGAAAATTCAGTGGGTTTGCCAATCAGTCTTTTTCAGAAGTTTAAGTCTCTCTGTGTCCAAATGACTGAGGAGGCAGGAAAAATGTTTCTTACAGGTCAAGTTTGAGGTTCTTTACAACTCTTAAAAATCTGTGGATCCTAGACAAATTTAAGCCAGTCAAGTTTCCCGAGCTAAAAGGGTCCCTGAACTCACTTCCAAGTTTTGGATAAGGTGGGATGGGTCATGACATTTCATTGGTGAAGAGATAGTGGAGAGCTTCTATAGGTGCAAGCAGTAGGCACTCAATAACTATTGAACGAATGAACAAATGCTTAAACACATAAGTAAGTCAAAATATACTTGTCTTTTTTAGATTTATTTTTAATGTTTATTACTTTGCTAAAATCACAGCACTAAAAAAAAAAGAGTAATACCATGGGCTACTCATTTCCTTCAGTTTCCTCTGCCTAGTTTAGCATCTTTAGGTACTGTGACCACCTCTCAGATTGTATAGGATTGCACACAGTAGCAGCCCGCAGGCAACCGTTAGATACAAGCTCACTTGAGGGGCTGCCTTGTATTTCAGTGGGAGGTCCTCTGTTGTCCTCAGGTCTGCAGAAATCTTACCTTTGGATCCAAGGTGTGTGTTCTATGCTTTTGGGGTAGAATTTTAGGATATTTGTTGTATTTAGTGTTGTTAGGAATTTGGGGCAATCAGAGCTAAATTTTCACCTTTTCATTCCTACCTTTTCACTCTACTTTCCACCAATAAAGGCAGGACCTTGCCTTTTGAGCCTCTTGATTTTCAGTAATCTTGATTTTAAAATACTTTTTTCCACTCAGGCTTTTTTTTTGGAGGCATGAGCCATTGGCAGGAGGAGTCTTTACAGTATTAGTGTGGAGTGGCTTGCGGAGAATAGTGGAAAAATAGTGAAAAAACTGGTGAAATCTGAACAAATGTGTACTTTAATGATAAAGTACCAATGTTAATTTCTTAATTTTGGCAAATTTATCACTGTTATGTAAGGTGTTAATAAGGTGTTAACTTTAGGGGAAACTGGGTAGAATTTTCTATACTATCTTGCACCTTTTCTTTAAACCTAAAATTATTGAAAAAAATTTTAAAATTCCTAGTAAAGTCTATAAAAAAAAATAGCCAGAGTTAATAAAGTATATGAACTGGTAAGAAGGCCTACACAAGTGTGTGCCACATGAAATAGCACTTACTCAGTGGGCCTATACATTATGGTATAAACTAAGAACAACTAAAAATAAATTCCCTGAGGTAAGAGCAGTGAAAGAAAAATATTAATTAGAAATAGATGGAAGAGATGTTGAATTAATAGGAATAAAATATATAAAAGCTGAAATTCAGTATTAAATCTTCTATTCAAATATTTTTCATTGAAAGCCTTCATGAGCCTGTTAAGAAGTGGGAACTATCCTGGCTGGAGATGATCAGAGAAAAGGTACTCAGGCTAATGAGAAACCAGCCTATGCAATGGCCACTTCACCTTCTGCTGTACTTCAAAATAGTGCAAAGAATTAGGAAATAGTGATCTTTAACCATAGAATATAAGCTATCATGGACTGGGTAGTGTGGATAGAGAAGGGTAGGGTGTCATGATGGAGCCTTCAGACTCCCTAAATGAAGCACTGCAGTCAGCATGCAAGTGCATCAGGGGTTCCAGCCTGGGCTGAACAATGTCTGCAGGATTCAGACGAGGGGGAGGTCTGAGCTGGACACATTTAAAACACAAAAAGCCATAGGGATGTGGATAAAAATGGAAAGTTATTATTTTCAGTTTAAACACTAGGAATGCTCTTTCCAAATTTAAACTAATGTAAACTAAATGCTGTACGATTAAAGCACAGAATAGAATATTTCCATCAGACAAATAGTTTTGTTAGACAGCACTACTCTAAGATGGGGTTAGCATAACTCAAAACTCCTTAAGATACATAACAAAAATGTAACTAAAATTGGGGAGAAAGACATGGATTTCCATTTGGAATTAGCACTTTGAGGGCCTCAGAGCATACAGTACTACTTTGGAGCATGTGGACCCAGTTCATGTCAATAGCCATGACTGTAATGGCCCATGACACAGAAGACAGGGCCAAGAAACTTGTACACAGGTTTTCAAAAAGTGGGAGCTAAATGGACTCATCAGTAAGTTCATGGAAGTATCACAAAGGTGCTCTTAGAGATAATTATTTAAGACTTTGGGGAATCTGAGATAATTATTTAAGACTTTGGGGAAGCTGAAGGTAATCCAATAAGAGGTAAGGGCAATGATAAAAGCAATGTAGATTAGAACAGCCAAAGAGACCTTTTTGCACCCTGTTATTGTGGTTATCTGGGACAACATTGGCTTCATAAATTCACACGAATGGAATTGTTATCTAAATGGAAATCTCTCTGAAAAAGAATGAGACCTCAGAGAGAAAATGTCACTGAGCTTTAGAATTAGTTTTGGAAGGAAAAGAGCTGGAATATATAAACCTCCTGGAAATTAACCATAGGCAGGAGTTGGCTGTGTGGGCAGAGTTGGAAGATTAAACAATTGCTGAGTAGATGAATGAAGCTTAGAAATGGCCCAACTGTGTGATCATATTGGACTGCCTGGGCACTTTCTCTCCTTTTCCCTGCATCTTTGAAGAAAGAGTGACACGCTCAAATTGAAAGATGAGATTTTATAACACAATGGTTGGTTGGTTAGCTATTGAATGCTTGTAGATATAACAGGAGTTGATATTATTTCTGTTAACATTTTATTAAGTTGGCACTGCTTATTCTAATATCATTAAAGTTGTAAATCAGACTTCTTTGGAGGAAATACAAGAAGGTCACCCTGATGATTACAGAGTTTTCAATAGTAGCAAATTGAACCACTTCCCTACATTTATGCAAATGTATTTAAAAATACTATTTTAAATCAATTCTAGGTGATTTACCCCTATCATTTTCATACTTAGGAAGATTATGTTGTCCAAAGCCACATCTCTTGTCATACGTTTCCAGATAATTTTTCAGTTTTGGCAAGAACGTTAACAAAAGGGGATCTGTGACTGTGATTGTGGGTCAGCCCCAGGGTAAAGCAAAGGAGGGGGAATTTCTTCTCAAAAGAGACCTGGCCACAAAGAGTAAGCACTTTTAGTCAAAACTGGTTAGGCACTAATGAAATTTGTCAAGCAAAGAGGAAGTACTCATACCATAATATGTACCAAAAAATTAAATGAAAGTTAGATAATTTTTCCCTTGGAATGTATCTTCTGCATGATTTAAATTTAGAAGAAATCTCAGTGATTTTGCTAATTATTGTGGCGTTGTTATCAGAAATTTCTTTCCGCTTTGCTCAGTTCATTGCTGTGACTTGTGGCTTCAGTAAACTCAAAAATTGAAAACTGGTGTTCGGTTATTTTCATCTACGTAACAGTGCAATTTCTTGTGTAATACTGAAATTATTTTCTTCTCTCAATTGTTTTTGCTTTATTTTATTTTGTAAATGATTATAAAATTCTTCAAAGTAGTACAGTTACTTGCAGTATGTTTGGCATATATCATTTGAATCTTTTGACCATATATTATGTTTTTTGTAGGGTAGTATGTATTCTCTTTACTATCTATCCTTGTCCATAGTCCATAATGGTATTATGAAACCAAAGTAGAATTACAAGCATTTTATAGCTTAAAATGTATTTGTAGAGAAGAAGAAATATTGAAACTAAGTAACCTAGACATTCACTCAGGAAGAAAGTAAAATCAAAAAATGAGTAACACAGGGAGTAAATATAAAGGCTGTATCGTTAAAATAGAAATTAAAACAAATGTAAGAGAAACGACTAAATGAATCACAGACAGGTTTTTTGAAAAAAAAAAAAAAACATAAAAGTAAACTCAAGAAGGCACAATAAACAAGATAATACACAAATAAAGAACACTGGGATTTAAAGAGTGGTTGTTAATGGATGTAGTAAAAAGTGAAAATAAGAGAAAACTATATACAACTTCATTTCAGGTCATTTGAAATCAAAATAAGGTGGAAATTTTTATTAAAAATTATACATGAGTCAAATAAGACCCAAAAGAAAAAATCTTAAGGATACCAGTTACCATAAAAATGGAAACTGTTGGCAAATTTGCTGACTAATCCAAAAGGCCTCAGGCTCTTAATGACGATCAGTTTCAAGATATATAAAATAATGGAAAACAAGTGGAGTCATTTTATGAGGCTAGAATATCACAACACAAAAACTCAGCAACCCGACAAAAATACTTGAAGATAAACAAAGCAAACAAATAAAGCAAACACACAATAGCTATTTTCCAACTGCACTTAAGTATTGAAGAAAACTTACATATACCATATAGAGTTTTTACCAGGAGTGTAAGAGTAATTTAACATTAGAAAATCCATTAATGTGGTTGTCTATATTAACAGATTAAAGGGGAAAAAAAGAACCATCTGATCATCTCACTACTTGCTGAATAAAACTCTCAATAAAATTACACATACATTGATGAAAGAACGTTAACGTTAATGTTAACGTTAACGTTAACATTATTGAGTTTTGAATAAAAGAGAACTTCCTTTGTATGGTTTAGTTTAGCCATAACCAACATGTAGTAAGTATATATAGTACCAAAAATTTGAAGATTTACCATTA
The DNA here is from genome assembly GCF_965194805.1 of Balaenoptera borealis. Taxonomy (NCBI): domain Eukaryota; kingdom Metazoa; phylum Chordata; class Mammalia; order Artiodactyla; family Balaenopteridae; genus Balaenoptera; species Balaenoptera borealis. The sequence goes on along the minus strand of NC_138860.1, from coordinate 79,413,784 downwards.
CGATTAGGAAAAAGACAACGGTGTCTGCTATTGTCATTGCTATTCAAAGTGGTACTAAAGTGGTACATTCAGTGAGTAAATACCAAAAAAACATATAAAGAAAGATGAGATTGTCATCATTTGCACATGATATGATTTTCTCTACAGAAAAATAGAGAAATTAACTTAAAAGGAAATAATTCAGCAATTTAGCTGGACAAAATATCAACATGCTAAATCAATATAATAGTAAAACAAAATTTTCCATTAAATGCCACTTATCCAAAATGATATTCAGCAAAAACAAAATAAAACAGTATAAACAGAAAAACACTCTATTGGCAGGAAAAACAAGATAATTGTTTATGACATATGTAGATGTAAAATGAATACAGGTATTACATTTTTGTTAATTTTGTTCCTTTTTCTCATTATTTTTTGATGCCAGCATGAATGAATAAAATGTTTCTCCATTTATTTAGATCATTAACTTCTCTCAACAATCTTCTTTAGTTTTCAGTGTACCTGTCTTGCATTTCCTTTATTAAATTTGTTGATATGTATTTTATTGTTTTTGAGGCTTTTGTGAATGAAATTTCTTTCCTAATTTCATTTTTAATTATCTGTTGTTAGGATATAGAAATATAATTGGTTTTGGCATATTTATCTTGTGTCCTGCTGGGAATTTATTGTACTTTTCAATGTGAGAATTTCCACTTAGTTTTTTAAAAAATATTTTCTATTTCTTTAATGATAACTCTCTATTTGATGCATCATGATTGACATACTTTAATTTTTGATTCTTGAACATGTGCTCTATTCCTTGAAAATATTTAATGTTCATTGCTTTCCAGCTTTGAGGTTTTTTGGTTATGTCGGTTATGTCTAACACTTGAACAACATCAAAGACAGTTTGTATTGAGTTCCTTTCTCCCTGTGCATAGTCACACTTCCATCTTTCTTTTTATACCTTCTTTTTTGTTGTTGAAAAATGGATATTATAGATGACATGTTGATTCTGATATCCCCATGTTATTGTTGTTGTTCTTTGCTTCTTTGTATTGTCTGTTTGTTTAGTCACTTGGTTGGGCTAATCTGTCAGTCTGACTCTCCCACAGTATTCGGTCACAGGTGTCTCTGCTAATTATTTTTTTGGTAATTCTTGTTTTTCTTTTTAAGCCTGGTTTCTTAGGGATCACTCCTGTGTAAGCATAGCTTAATAAGGTCATGCTCAAACACTTTGAGCCAATAAGGCTTCTATCCTTTGCCAGTGGATCTTTGTTTGAGTTGGGGAGAGTGTTCAAAGTTCAGGAAGTTTCAAGTCAGCCCTGACTTTTACTTTCCCGTCCACTTTCTTATTTCTCCTTGCAGCATGTGCACCAGCCACATCTTCATCCAGGGACCTGCAGAAATCTGGGATTGGTTGTTTCTGGTCTCTTGTGAGCGTGCATGCAGCCTCGCTCCTGTGTGCATTCTTCCAGACAGGCAGGGATGTGTGGCAGATTATCCATGCCCACTAAACTCTCCCTCTAAATTTTCTGGTTGTTCTGCAGGTATGTTGCTCCATCCAGTGTTAAACCCTCAGGATAACTGGGAAGTTAAACTTTTCCATTTGGTTGCCTTTGAGTTTGCAATTATTTTCAGTGATGCCCTTGGGTTTGGCTATTTTCCCTACTTCTCTCTAAATCACATTAGCCACCTTTAGCAGGGAAGCTTCTGACTTTCATGGCCTTCCCTGCCCTAGTAGAACTTCACTGAAGGTACTGGGCATAGGAAAAAGATGGGGGCAGCCCAGCTTAGAACCACAGCTGTTCTTACCCCACTTATTAATGTGTAATTCACAGAGGCAAAAAATTTCAACTGAGGCATTGGAGGCCTCATGAATGGTCGTGGGTGTAACATAAGTGAATTATTCAAGTTTTAGCTCACGTCTGCTCTACATGGCGGGGGGGTGGGTGGGGTAGGGGAGGAAGTCTCTATGCTACCCAGATGTTACATAAAAGGCTGTTATTCTGAGAGTGCTGGCTGACCGGCACATAGGCACCTGGCACTTTAATGAATTGATAGAACAATGAGCTCTGACATGTTCATTACTGAGTTTGAGACTTGCAGATGCTGCAGACTATTATGAGTGGACTGCATCATTATTAGATGATCAGCCTCCTGAATACGCTACCTTGTTGTAAACATGGTACACCATTTACTAGTGTATTCTATGGGGTTCAGTTCATAATCATGTCGAAAAATATCTTTTGTCCATTTTTCAAGAAAAGATATACTTAAAACAGAGAAGTAGATTTTAATGATATTTGAGAAATAGTGTGTTATGAAATACATAAATTGTGGCCTTTTTAGTTTCTCAAATGGGCTATATTCCCTCTATTTACTGGGTCTTTTCATGTAATGAGGTCTCTTTTCCAGGCTAACTCCTAATCTTCCCTCAGAATACAGGTCTGTCATCACTTTCTGGGAACACTTTTTTGATCTCCCTGAATTTGTCCATTCCTCTTATTATTAGTCATCATAGCACTGTGTACTTCTAAATTCAGTGTTTATGACAGCTGTGCTTTTCTATTCATCTGTATTCATGCTAAGCTCTACCAGGACAAGGACTATATCCCTTCTTTCTTACTCTTCTCTTGCTCTACCATTATATTCTCAGCTCTTAGTAAAATGCCAGGCATATAGGGAAGTTCTCAATAAATATTTATTTATTAAAAGAAAAATTTTAAATTCTTTATTGAATTTGTTACAATATTGCTTCTGTTCTATGTTTTGGTTTTTAGGCTGTGAGGGATGTGGGATCCTAGCTCCCCAACCAGGGATCGAACCTGCACCCCCTCCATTGGAAGGCAAAGTCCTAACCACTGGACTGCCAGGGAAGTCCCTCAGTAAATATTTATTTAATGAATGAAGGAGAGAATGAATAAATGAACAAATTCAAGAGCCTTGACCATTTTCTATGGCACAGTTAATACTGTTTATTAAATTTAACTTAAAAATATAATTTGAAAAAAAGGGACAGATTTATAGCCATCTAACACATCTTTCTACAGTACCACATGCTTGGCAGGTTCTGTGTTATCCATAACACCCCCTTGCGACAACCCATGTGCTGGGAAACACTTGAATACCTCCAACTGGAGCCTTAATCTAACATGACCCAATCTGAACTGTGCATCTCCATGCCATCCTTCCCAAGCTTGTGCTGTCTACCTTCGTGAACGGCCCCGCTTTATCTCCTCCTGGTCATACTTGTTTGTTTGATTACTCCTGATGACCTCCAAGCTATCTTTTGTTATTTCCACACCTCTCCATTCTCACTGCTACTACCTTTGTCCAGGTCACTAGGTCATCTGCCATCGTGGTCTCATCACTCTCTGTTACAATCTCCGTGAATCTCCTTGGGATTTAGGAAATTTTCCTAAAGGTCATTTTAACCACAAAACTCTCATGTTTAAAATCCTTTGCTTGCTTGAAAAACTAGACAATTCTTCAGTATGGCTCACACATCAGGTCATACCAGCATCTCCTGCTTTGTCTGTTTTCTTTTCTCTGGTCCCTAAGCTCCAATATCCACTTTCCTATAACAAGTTTCTGTACATTTTCCACCTGTTTTAACACAAACTTTCTAGTATGTTTTTCTTTGTGGTAAGGCAAATGCTTCCTGCATTACTCTTTAGCTAAAAGATGTAGGATCTTATACTTTTAAGTTTTTCAGATAAAGTTGAAAATAAATCTGCCTGAACTTTCCATAGAACTAGGAAAATATACCCCTGCCTCCCTCTGCTTTTCTGTGCAAATGATGCAATTGATTCTTCAGTTTGTAACAAGAACAAAGGAGGTGCTGTTGGCGGTCTAGTTGCCTTAGTCCCTGATCTGCTTCCCCTGCAGGTACAGTGCCTGTTTTCAGGCTGGAATATCTCCCCAGGCAAACATATCGCTCTGCTAAGAGAGAAGTTCTTGGAATACTGTCATATGACAAAATGTATTGCAGCCTGAAACTCAGTAAAACCAGTTGTAATAAATAATTATCTGATTAATTTTCATAATATTTTGCATGTTTTTATTTATGTTTATAGTATTTGCAAACATCTTCTTATACTAGTGTTATTTTCCTTCTGCATATGTTTTGGGCTGTGAATTTTGAAGCCATTTCATCTGCTTTTATTTTTGAAGGATTTGTTTAAAATTTCTCTTCAGCAGTTGGATCTCTTCCTTGTTTTCCAGCATGATGATTTATTCATCTTTTTTAAACACAGATTTTTTTTTTTTAAACATCTTTATTGGAGTATAATTGCCTTACAATGGTGTGTTAGCTTCTGCTTTATAACAAAGTGAATCAGTTATACATATACAATATGTTCCCATTTCTCTTCCCTCTTGCATCTCCCTCCCTCCCACCCTCCCCATCCCACCCCTCTAGGTGGTCACAAAGCACCGAGCTGATCTCCCTGTGCTATGCGGCTGCTTCCCACTAGTTATCTATTTTACATTTGGTAGTTAAACACAGATTTTAAACATTTTAATTGTTTTAGAGATATGAGCTAAATGTTTGTACTCTCTGTCATCTTGATTCAATCTAGTTTTTTATAAACATCATAATTTAAACAATTTTTCTAACTGACTCCATTTTATTTTGTGCTCTTATGATCAATAAAATATGATTTGAAATAAATCTTATTTCTTTCCTTCCTTTTCATCTCCCTTCCCAGGTTTTAGTGATGTAAAATGGAATTTAATTATTTGGTTGTTATTAATATTTTTCCTAAAATATTAAACAAATGTGTTAAATTTTACAAGCTCATTTTAAACAATTATCTAGAGTTAACAATATATTTTTAAAATAATTTTATTCCAGAATGTTTTGCAACATTTCCTGAGTTCTTTATGCAAGCTAATTTTTGGTTTTACTCAGATAATTTGTTTCATAAACGGTGTTAAATCGCACATTCTTTGAGTTTCTGAACGTTCAAGTGTGGATTAATTTTGCCCTCATTGGAGAATGAAAATTTGCCTAAATAAAACATTTTAGGATTATGTCATTATCTCAAAATTCTGAAATCTCTCTCCACAGCATTTCACTAGAGGTATTTGAAGCCAGTGTCATTCTCTTCTTCTGTAAGCAGTCAGTATTTTGTCTAAAAATTTGGGATTTTTTTTCTGTCCTGGAAACTCAGAAACAATCCCAGAAGAGACCTAAAACAAGAACAAGAAACACATAATGCAGTATCTGGGGGAAGAACATTCCAAGCAAAGAAACTACAAATAAAGTAGCATTATACTGGATGTGTTCTAATATCTATAAGAACTTCAGCATAACTGGATTGGAGTAAGTGATGGGGAACATAGTAGGAGATGAGGCCACTGAGTTGGAGTCGCACCATAAAGGAGCCTTATAGGCCGTTGCACAGGCATTGAAAGTCACTGGAGAGTTTTGAATTAAAGTATAGCATTTCTTAGGTAAAAGAATATGAGTTCTAAAACACAAGTGATACCTGGTCTCACCATCGAATGACTGTAAAATCGGGCACAGTTGTATCTATACGCAAATTACAGTCACCCTGATTTGCTTATTGGGTACAAACTTAGCCTTACTAAGAGTATGTCTCACCTATGCTCACAAACCAGATTTTCAGCACCAGTTATCAACTGGCTTCTGACTTGTTTTTTCTCTCCAGTTCATGTTTCCATTTGCCAACTATCTTCTGCTCACAAGGTTGCTTGGAGCAGCATTATAACTTCCACTGCTGCTGGTACCCATGGTGAGAAGGTGATATATTCTCACCTGTTTCTCCCAAAGCATTCAAACAATGCTCAGGTGCCTTTTGGAGGGATGTTCCATACAGGGGCATGAGATATGGCCTATTTTTCAGTTCTATGTCTCATTTGATACCTAGTTCCAGGAAATGTTTTGCTTGTGTCTAATCTCCTAAAGCCTCTTATGTACAATAGCATCAGCTCAGGCTTTTTCACTTCTCTTGGAATTTAATAAAAAATCTCTTAACAACTTTTCCTTCAGTTTCATTTGACTGGTCAAATTAAATAGTTAAGTCATAGCAGCAAATAAAATCATATTAGTTGTAAAGGATTTACATAAACTCAATTAGAACTCAACATCTTAAAAGACCTAAAAATTATTCTCAATATCTGTCATTATTAAAAGTGTCCCAAAAACACTAGTAGCAGCACCTTTGCCTACCTCTAAAGTATCATGTGTGTCCCAGAACCCATATTCTACATTTAAAGAAAAAAGAGAAATTCCTTTAGGAGAGGTAGTTGCTTTCATTTTGTGTTAAGAAAATGATTAACTATAATTAATAATTTCTATTAATTATAGTTTCATTTGTATGCATGGCTATTTGTGTAAGCAGATAGGACTAAACAGAGGGGATAATAAGCCAAGGAATCACAGACAAAGTACACATTGAATCAAATACAGGAATAATTGTTTACCAGCAGTAATCATCTATACAATAAACAGGTAGAAAAGGGATCCTGCAGTTCATCATTATAGATGATAAAACAAAATAACCAACCACAAATAAAGTTCAAAAGTGTCTTCCAACATGATGAATTGGTCAAATATTTTATTTTATTATTTTTTTTTTTGGAAAGAGAGTCAATTTTATTTTACTTTTTAATTCAGAAAACAGAAACATTAAATTTTATTAGAGATGTTTTCTAGGAAAAGCAGTATAAAATACATCACTGAGATAACCTTTATTCTGTAATTATTTAAAAGTCTACAAAAATACATTATTTAAATATGGACGTGACAGAGAATCATCTTAAAACTACCTAATTTTTTAAAAAATGAGCATACAAATTTAGGATCAAAATAAGTTTAATTAAAATTTATTTGATAAACAACAAAGATTTACCATATAGCACAGGGAGCTATATTCAATATCTTGTAATAAACTATAATGGAAAATAATTTTAAAAAAGATATATAAATATATATGTATAACTGAAGCACTTCGCTGTACACTTGAAACTAACACAATTTCGTAAATCAACTATACTTCAATAAAAAAATTTATTTGCATTTATTTGTGACCTAAAGTAACATTTACCACAATCATTTAATCTTGAATGTTTAAGAATCCAAGAAAGAGGAAAACAGCACTGTCATTTCTCATTAATTCACTCAGCATTTAAGAACCTAGCAACACGGTTTACACCGTGAGTCAAGTAACCATTTTGTCATTGAATTAAATTATTACAAAAAGACAACATGGGGCTTCCCTGGTGGCGCAGTGGTTGGGAATCCGCCTGCCAATGCAGGGGACACGGGTTCGTGCCCCAGGCCGGGAAGATCCCACGTGCCGCGCAGCGGCTGGGCCCGTGAGCCACAACTACTGAGCCTGCGCGTCTGGAGCCTGTGCTCCGCAACGGGAGAGGCCGCGATAGTGAGAGGCCCGCGCACCGCGATGAAGAGTGGCCCCCACTTGCCACAACTAGAGAAAGCCCTCGCACAGAAACGAAGACCCAACACAGCCAAAAATAAATAAATAAATAAATAAATTTTAAAAAGACAACATACTGTATTTTAACTATACTTAAATCCTGAGTTGCTGAAACATTTCTCCAGTCCTCAATATCTAACGACCACGTAATTTATGTCAAGTGCAAACAATCAGAGGAGAGCCACTAGGGACCCTGGACATTGGGACTTGGGGGTGCTTTGCGTCGCGCACCGTCCTCTGCTGTCCTCCTGTCGCTGGGGGCGATGAGACACCCTCAATTCCCTCCTCACCTCCCAGCCCAGGACGCTGCCACTGTGGGTGCTGCTCCTTCTGGCCATTTTCCAAGGAAACTTTCCTTTCGCAATTTTTATTTTACACAAAGTCTAAGAACCACTTATGCTTTCTTTTGTCTGAATATAGAACATATGTTTGCTTTTGGCTCATCTTAAAGTCACTCTTAAAGCATCCTTGGAACTGTGATGGCAGCATCTCCTGGCCTCAGACCTGAGGGGCTCAGGTGGGGATAAGAACCTCGAGTGTTTGCCCAGCACTAAGCCACCCTGTCACCCTTCGGGTGTAGCCCAGGGATATAACGGTCCCTGGCTGTAGGGCTTTGCTCAATGCAGGGACCCAGGTAGTCTGTTTCTGGAGATCTCTGGCTCCTACCGGTTACTTGCCCCTAACCCGTGACCTGATTTCACTTGACTAAGGTTCTGTTCCTTGAAAGCTTAAAAGACCTACCCCTAGGAGCCCCAAGGAGGTAAATTATGAGACATGCAGGAAGAGCTACAGCTGGTAAAAGTTCCTGTACAAGATAAGTACTGGTAGTGGGTCACCACACCACCAGCTGAAAGGCAGAATCCATTTGCTCAATGATCCTGTAAACAAGCTGTCTAGAGCACCAGGCTATCTGCTCTGGGACAACAGGATCTCAACATCTCAGAGGGTGACTCAGGACACATCTGCGTCTGCGTGGTCATTCACTAGTCCCACGGGTGACAAATACATGCCCACTTTCCATACTCTCCGTCTGCCTTCACAGAGATGGTAACACATAACAAGAGGTATCTTTAACAGTTTTAATTGGTTACTATGGAAAGTCGCCCTCAAAATCTCTAAGAACTGATAAGTGAAAGGAATTAGAAACAATAGCACTGGAAGTTGCCGGAAGAAGACCTTTAAATGACCTTAAAGTCAGCCAGTGCGTTTGATGGGATGGGGGAAAGAATTAAAAGCTAGGATACAGTTCATGCCTCCGGGCTCACTCACATGGAACCAGGGCCCCGCCCGGTCTCCTACCTCTGCTGTTGTTTCTTAGCAGATGCACACAGTGTCACATGGGCTGGTGACAGGTTGTGTTTAGCAGGAGGCTGTGGCATGATGCGTGAGATGGGGTTATTTCTGTGAAGCCTCGTGTCCCATGGTGTTTGGTGCAGTACTCCAGTCCCTGAGGACCACTGTGGACACTTGGGTTAACAGCCCACGGAACTGACGGACCGCACAGTGTTCGCCAGGAGCCACGGCACTCAGCGGCATTCGGTGTCCGGCTTTCCTCTTCAGAGTCATCCTCGTCCATCCGCACAGCCCTTAAAAGCCTGGGGTGGGGATGGGGCGGGGGGAGGGGGGATGTGGTTGATGTGCTTCCTCTGGTCTCTGGAATTTCTCGTTGGAAATCATCTTCGGTGGCAGCAGCTTATAAGCCACAGAAGAAATCCAGCCTTTTGACTCTCCTGTCACACCTCATTTTGGAATAAAAACTGTTTGCCAAGTGGCTTTCTGTAAAAGCCAGATGTCTGTCCTCAGAGGACAGGCTTGTGACCTGGCTCTGAAGGCCACGTTCCCGCTGCTGAGGCAGGTTTCCCTTCTCCCCCCTCATGGCTCCAGGACACAGTACAAAGAGAGCTTCATCATTTTACAACTACATAATCCTATTTGAAACAATGCTGATTTTACAAGAATTGAAACAGAGGGACATGATCCACAGCAAGCTGTTCCAGAAAACTTTGGAAACACTCTCTGCCTCACTGGGGTAAATGGAGAAAAGTTTCCTGTAAGCGCCTCTGCCATCCCCTGGGGTCTGATGGAGGAGCCGCAACTACTTCCAGGTCTGTGTGCATACACCTCCCAGGACAGTTGCTTTTCCTCAGGGCCTAGACCTAGGGACCTCCAATAACTATGGCCCACTGGTCAGGTGAGGCCTTGGTAACACTGCAGCCAGCTTCCAAATCATTCCCATCAGTGGAGTCAAACTTTTCAAGTGAAATTTTAATATTTTTATTCTGTCTCTTTCAAACTGGTATAATTCAAAAACAGAAAACAGGCACACAGTGCTTGGCTTTAATATCACTTTCCTGACCAACAGCCAGCTTGGAATCCACAGTCAGGATGGAGCCACGTGGGCCTAGTGCACAAGGACCTGCGTCCTCCCAGCCTGCCCCACACTCATAAGTTTTAGAGCTCTCTGTAAAATGAGCTCCTATAAGCAGCTGCTTCTATGGAAGCTCAGATGCTGGATGGGTAGGTTAGGGTGGGCTCCTAATTGCTGGTCTTCTTTTGTTTCAGTCTAAGCTTGTTCCAAATCCTCTCCAGGACCACTTTTCCATGAAGAAGGTGATGACAAAATAACGCTTGTACCAGTCACTGTTATAATACATGTGCTTCTGAAAATTTTTACTTAAAAATTCCTTGTATAACTCAGCCATTTCTTCTGCATTCATGTTGCTTTTTGACCTGATTCAGCTCTCAGTTCCAGGCCTTTGGCATTTAGTCTTGAGTGAATAAATTCTTCTTTTTCCTTATGAAAAATCAAATTCTTGTTTTCCCAGAAATGTTGGTTCTATTCTTGTGTTTCTTGACTTAATTCTCTTAGCTTTTGTTCCAATGGTGATTCATTTTCAGGGATGTAAAAGTGAACAGGTCAAAGGTTAGAATATTTATATGGGGGTCTAATCCAATCATGGCAAGATTTTCATGGAGGGTTGGGGGGTGACCTTCAAGATGGTGGATGAGTAAGACATGGAGATCACCTTCCTCCCCACAAATACATCAAAAATACATCTACATGTGGAACAACTCCTACAGAACACCTACTGAACGCTGGCAGAAGACCTCAGACTTCCCAAAAGGCAAGAAACACCCCTGGGTAGGGCAAAAGAAAAAAGAAAAAACAGAGACAAAAGAATAGGGACAGGACCTGCACCTCTGGGAGGGAGCTGTGAAGGAGGAAAAGTTCCCACACAATAGGAAGCCCCTTCACTGGTGGAGATGGGGGGGTGGGCAGGGGGGAAGCTTTGGAACCACAGAAGAGAGCACAGCAACAGGGGTGAAGAGGGCAAAGCGGAGAGATTACTGCACAGAGGATTAGTGCTGACCAGCACTCACCAGACTGAGAGGCTTGTCTGCTCACCCACCAGAGTGGGTGGGGGCTGGGAGCTGAGGCTCGAGCTTCAGAGTTCAGACCACAGGGAGAGGACTGGGGTTGGCTGCATGAACACAGCCTGAGGGGCCTAGTGTTCCACAGCTAGCCAGGAGGGAGTCCGGGAAAAAGTCTGGAGCTGCCAAAGAGGCAGGAGACCATTGTTTTAAGGTGCGTGAGGAGGGAGGGTTCAGAGCACCATGTAAAAGAACTCCAGAGACGGGCGCGAGGCATGGCTATCAGTGCAGACACCAGAGACGGGCATGAGACACTAAGGCTGCTGCTGCTGCAGCCACCAAGAAGCCTATGTGCAAGCACAGGTCACTATCCACACCTCCCCTCCTGGGAGGCTGTGCAGCCACCACTGCCAGGGTCCCGTGATCCAGGGACAAATTCCCCAGGAGAAAACATGGCATGCCTCAGGCTGTTGCAACATCATGCTGGCCTCTGCTGCCACAGGCTCACTCCACAATCCATACCACTCCCTCCCCCTGGCCTGAGTGAGCCAGAGCCCACTAATAAGCTGATACTTTAACCCTGTCCTGTCTGGGCGGGGAGCAGATGCCTTCAGGTGACCCACATGCAGACATGGGGCCAAATCCAAAGCTGAACCCCAGAAGCTGTGTGAACAAAGAAGAGAAAGGGAAATTTCTCCCAGCAGCTTCAGGAGCAGTGGATTAGATCTCCACAATCAACTTGATGTACCCTGAATCTGTGGAATACCTGAATAGAAAACAAATCATCCCAAAATTGAAGTGGTGGACTATGGGAGCAACTGTAAACTTGGGGTTTGCTTTCTGCATCTAATTTGTTTCTGGTTTTATGGTTACCTTAGTCTAGTATTTAGAGCTTATTATCATTGGTAGATTTTTTTTATTGATTTGGTTGCTCTCTTCTATTGTTTTTAATATATATATTTCCCTTTTTCTCTTTTTGTGAGTGTGTATGTTTATGCGTCTTTGCGTGATTTTGTCTGTATAGTTTTGCTTTTACCATTTGTCTTATGGTTCTGTCTTTCCATTTGTTTGTTTGTCTTTTTTTAGTATAGTTTTTAGTGCTTGTTGTCATTGGTGGATTTGTTTATTGGTTTGATTTTTTAATTTTTAATAATATTTATTTATTTTTTATTTTAATAACTTTATTTTTTATTTTTTTAAAAAATTTATTTATTTATTTATTTATTTATTTATTTATTTATTTATGGCTGTGTTGGGTCTTCCTTTCTGTGCGAGGGCTTTCTCTAGTTGCGGCAAGTGGGGGCCACTCTTCATAGTGGTGCGCGGGCCTCTCACTATCGCGGCCTCTCTTGTTGCGGAGCACAGGCTCCAGAAGCATGGTCTCAGCAATTGTGGCTCACGGACCTAGTCGCTCCACGGCACGTGGGATCTTTCCAGACCAGGGCTCGAACCTGTGTCCCCTGCATTGGCAGGCAGATTCTCAACCACTGCGCCACCAGGGAAGCCCTATTTTATTTTATTATTTTCTTCCTTTCTTTTTTTTCCTCCCTTTTCTTCTGTCAGCCACACAGATCAGCCACCCTGACCCACGTGGCTGACAGGGTCTTGGTGCTCCAGCTCGGTGTCAGGCCTGAGCCTCTTAGGTGGGAGAGCTGAGTTCAGGACATTGGTATACCAGAGACCTCCCGGCCTGATGTAATATCAAATGGCGAAAGCTCTCCCAGAGATCTCCATCTCAATGCTAAGACCCAGATCGACTCAACGACCAGCATGCTACAGTGCTGGAAACTCCATGCCAAACAACTAGCAAGACAGGAACACAACCCCACACATTAGCAGAGAGGCCGCCTAAAATCATAAGAAGTTCACAGACACCATAAAACACACCACTAGAGGTGGTCCTTCCCACCAGAAAGACAAGATCCAGCCTCATCTACAAGAACACAGGCACCAGTCCCCTCCACCAGGAAGCCTACACAACCCACTGAACCAACTTAACCCACTGGGGGCAGACACCAAAAACAAGGGAACTACGAACCTGCAGCCTGTGTAAAGGAGACCTCAAATGCAGAGAGTTAAGCAAAATGAGAAGGTAGAGAGACACACAGCAGATGAAGAAGCAAGGTAAAAACCCACCAGAGCAAAAAGTGAAGAGGAAATAGGTAGTCTACCTGAAAAAGAATTGAGAGTAATGATAGTAAAGATGATTCAAAATCTTAGAAATAGAATGAAGAAAATACAAGAAGCATTTGGCAAGGGCCTAGAAGAACTAAAGAGCAAATAAACAATGATGAACAACACAATAAATGAAATTAAATATACTCTAGAAGGAATCAATAGCAGAATAATTGAGGTAGAAAAACGGATAAGTGACCTGAAGGATAAAATAGTGGAAATAACTATTGCAGAACAGAATAAAGAAAAAAGAATAGGAAGAATTGAAGACAGTCTCAGAGATTTCTGGGACAACATTAAATGCACCAATATTCAAATTACAGGGCTCCCAGAAGAAGAAGAGCAAAAGAAAGGGAATGAGAAAATATTTGAAGAGATTGTAGTTGAAAATTTCCCTAACATGGGAAAGGAAATAGTCAATTAAGTCCAGGAAGTGCAGAGAGTCCCATACAGGAAAATCCAAGGAGAAACATGCCGAGACACATATTAATCAAACTATCAGAAATTAAGTACAAAGAAAAAATATTAAAAACAGCAAGGGAAAAGCAACAAATAACATACAAGGGAATCCCTATAAGGTTAACAGCTGATCTTTCAGCAGAAACTCTGCAAGCCAGAAGGGAGTGACAGAACATATTTAAAGGGAAGAAAGGAAAAAACCTATAACCAAGATTACTCTACCCAACAAGGATCTCATTCAGATTCAACAGAGAAATCAAAAGCTTTACAGACAAGAAAAAGCTAGGAGAATTCAGCACTACAAATCCAGCTTTATAACAAACGCTAAAGGAAATTCTCTAGGCAGGAAACACAAGAGAAGGAAAAGACCTACACAAACAAACCCAAAACAATTAAGAAAATCGTAAAAGGAACATACATATCAATAATTACCTTAAATGTAAATGGATTAAATGCTTCAACCAAAAGGCATAGACTGGCTGAATGGATACAAAAGCAAGACCTGTATATATGCTGTCTACAAGAGACCCACTTCTGACCTAGGGACTCATACTGACTGAAAGTGAGGGGATGGAAATATATATTCCATGCAAATGGAATTCAAAAGAAAACTGGAGTAGCAATTCTCATACCAGACAAAATAGACTTTAAAATAAAGACTGTTACAAGAGACAAAGAAAGACACTACATAATGACCCAGGGATCGATCCAAGAGGAAGATATAACAATTGTATATATTTATGCACCCAACATAGGAGCATCTCAATACATAAGGCACATGCTAACAGCCATAAAAGGGAAATCGACAGTAACACAATCATAGTAGGGTACTTTAACACCCCATTGTCACCAATGGACAGATCATCCAAAATGACAATACATATGGAAACACAAGCTTTAAATGATACATTAAACAAGATGGATTAATTGATATTTATAGAACATTCCATCCAAAAAACAACAAAATACACTTGCTTCTCAAGTGCTCATGGAACATTCTCCAGGATAGATCATATCTTGTTCACAAATCAAGCCTTGGTAAATTTAGGAAAATTGAAATCATATGAAGTATCTTTTCTACCACAATGCTATGAGACTAGATATCAATTACAGGAAAAAAAACTGTAAAACATACAAACACAAGGTGGGTAAACAATACACTACTAAATAACCAAGAGATCACTGAAGAAATGAAAGAGGAATTCAAAAATTCCATAGAAACAATTGACAATGAAAACATGATGACCCAAAACCTACGGGATGCAGCAAAGGCAGTTCTAGGTGGGAAGTCTATGACAGTACAGTCTTACCTCAAGAAACAAGAAACATATCAAATCAACAACCTAACCTTACACCTAAAGCAATTAGAGAAAGAAGAGCAAAAACCCCCAAACTTACCAGAAGGAAAGAAATCATAAATATCAGATCAGAAATAAAAGAAAAAGAAATGATAGCAAAGATCAATAAAACTAAAAGCTGTTTCTTTGAGAGGATAAATAAAATTGATAACCAGACTCATCAAGATAAAAAGGGAGAAGACTCAAAACAATAGAATTAGAAATGAAAAAGGAGAAGTAACCACTGACACTGCAGAAATACAATGTATCATGAACGATTACCACAAACAACTATATGGGAATAAAATGGACAACCTGGAAGAAATGGACAAATTCTTAGAAAAGCACAACCTTTCGAGACTGAACCAGGAAGATATAGAGAATATAAACAGACTAATCCCAAGCACTGAAATTGAGACTGTGATTAAAAATCTTCCAAAAAACAAAAGCCCAGGACCAGATGGCTTCACAGCCAAATTCTATCAAACATTTAGAGAAGAGCTAACACCTATCCTTCTCAAACTCTTCCAAAATATAGCAGAGGGAGGAACACTCCCAAACTCATTCTACAAGGTCCCCATCACCCTGATACCAAAACCATACAAAGTTATCATAAGAAAAGAAAACTACAGGCCAATATTACTGATGAACAAAGATGCAAAAATCTTCAACAAAATACTAGCAAACAAAATCCAAGAGCACATTAAAAGAATCATACACCATGATCAAGTGGGGTTTATTCCAGGAATGCAAGGATTCTTTAATATACACAAATCAATCAATGTGATACACCATACTAACAAACTGAAGGATAAAAACCATTTGATCATCTCAATAGATGCAGAAAAAGCTTTTGACAAAATTCAACACCCATTTATGGTAAAAACCCTCCAGAATGTAGTTATAGAGGGAACCTGCCTCAACATAATAAAGGCCATATATGGCAAACACACAGCCAATATCGTTCTCAAAGGTGAAAAACTGAAACAACTTCCTCTAAGATCAGGAACATGACATGGTTGTCCACTCTCACCACTATTATTCAACATAGTTTTGGATGTTTTAGGCACAGCAATCGGAGAAGAAAAATAAATAAAATGAATCAAATCGGAAAAGAATAAGTAATACTGTCACTGTTTGCAGATTACATGACACTATATATAGAGAATCCTAAAGATGCTACCAGAAAACTACTAGAGCTAATCAATGAATTTGGTAAAGTAGCAGGATACAAAATTAATGCACAGAAGTCTCTTGCATTCCTATACACTAATGATGAAAAATCTGAAAGAGAAATTAAGGAAACACTCCCATTTACCATTGCAACAAAAAGAATAAAATACTAGGAGTAAACCTACTTAAGGAGACAAAACCTGTATGCAGAAAAATATAAGACACTGATGAAAGAAATTAAAGATGATACAAACAGATAGAGAGATATACCATGTTCTTCGATTGGAAGAATCAACATTGTGAAAATGACTATACGACCAAAAGCAATCCACAGATTCAGTGCAATCCCTATGAAACTGCCAAGGCATCTTTCACAGAACTAGAACAAAAAATTTCACAACCTGTATGGAAACAGAAGGCCCCGAATAGCCAAAGCAATCTTGTGAAAGAAAAGCAGAGCTGGAGGAATCAGGCTCCCTGTCTTCAGACTATACTATAAAGCTACAGTAATCAAGAGAGTATGGTACTGGCACAAAAACAGAAATAGAGATCAATGGAACAGGATAGAAAGCCCAGAGATAAACCCACACACATATGGGCACCTTATCTTTGATAGAGGAGGCAAGAATATACAATAGAGAAAAGACAGCCTCTTCAATAAGTGGTGCTGGGAAAACTGCACAGCTGCATGTAAAAGAATGAAATTAGAACACTCCCTAACACCATACACAAAAATAAACTCAAAATGGATTAAAGACCTAAATGTAAGGCCAGACACTATCAAACTCTTAGAGGAAAACATAGGCAGAATACTCTATGACATAAATCACAGCAAGATCCTTTTTGACCCACTTCCTAGAGAAATGGAAATAAAAACAAAAATAAACAAATGGGACCTAATGAAACTTCAAAGCTTTTGCACAGCAAAGGAAACCATAAAAAAGATGAAAAGACAACACTCAGAATGGGAGAAAATATTTGCAAATGAAACAACTGACAAAAGATTAATCCCCAAAATTTACAAGCAGCTCATGCAGCTCAATATCAAAAAAAGAAACAACCCAATTCAAAAATGGGCAGAAGACCTAAATAGACATTTCTCCAAAGAAGACATACAGATTACCAACAAACACATGAAAGAATGCTCAACATCATTAATCATTAGAGAAATGCAAATTAAAACTACAATGAGATATCATCTCACACCGGTCAGAATGGCCATCATCAAAAAAATCTACAGGGCTTCCCTGGTGGCGCAGTCATTGAGAATCTGCCTGCCAATGCAGAGGACACGGGTTCGAGCCCTGGTCTGGGAAGATCCCACGTGCCGCGGAGCAGCTGGGCCCGTGAGCCACAATTACTGAGCCTGCGCGTCTGGAGCCTGTGCTCCGCAACAAGAGAGGCCGTGATAGTGAGAGGCCCGCGCACCGCGATGAAGAGTGGCTCCCGCTTGCCACAACTAGAGAAAGCCCTTGCACAGAAACGAAGACCCAACACAGCCATAAATAAATGGATAAACAAATACTTAAAAAAAAAAAAATCTACAAACAGTAAATGCTGGAGAGGGTGTGGAGAAAAGGGAACCCTCATACACTGTTGGTGGGAATGTAAATTGATACAGCCATTATGGAGAACAGTATGGAGGTTCCTTATAAAACTGAAAATAGAACTACCATGTGACACAGCAATCCCACTACTGGGCATATACCCTGAGAACACGATAATTCAAAAAGAGTCATGTACCACAATGTTCATTGCAGTGCTATTTACAATAACCAGCATGTGAAGCAACCTAAGTGTCTATCAACAGATGAATGGATAAAGAAGATGTGGCACATATATACAATGGAATATTACTCAGCCATATAAAGAAATGAAATTGAGTTATTTGTAGTGAGGTGGATGGACCTAGAGTCTGTCATACAGAGTGAAGTAAGTCAGAAGGAGAAAACCAAATACTGTATGCTAACACGTGTATATGGAATCTAAAAAAAAAAAAAAGGTTCTGAAGAACCTAGGGGCAGGACAGGAGCAAAGGCACAGATGTAGAGAATGGACTTGAGGACACCGGGAGGGGGAAGGGTAAGCTGGGACGAAGTGAGAGAGTGGCATGGACATTTATAGACCATCAAATGTAACCTATATAGCTTGTGAGAAGCAGCCGCATAGCACAGGAATATCAACTCGTTGCTTTTTGTCCAACTGGAGGGGTGGGATAGGGAAGATGGGAGGGAGATGAAAGAGGGAGGAGATATGTGGATATATGTATACATATAGCTGATTCACTTTGTTACACAGCAGAAAATAACACAACGTTTTAAAGCAATTATACTCCAATAAAGATGTTGAAAAAAAAACAAATAAATAAGTAAATAAATATTAAAAAAAAAAAATTTTGTTGGAGCGCAGAATCTTGAGACCTGGTACCGCATCGCAACACTCAGCGCTGCACTCGGGTGCTAGCTGACAGCAGCAGCCCTAGAAGGCTCAACAGAGAGGAGGGAGAAGGGTCCTCCTCAGGGTCACCCAGGCCACAATGGCTGCTCTCTGCTGCCTCCCTCTGGTGAAATATTTTAAAGAGGAGAACTAACTACCTAAAATAAATGTTCATATCCTGAGTCGTATATTTGAGATGTCTCTCCTAGTTGTATTAAATACTAAGGTCTTTTGCGTAATAACTCTAATAAATGCCGTAGTATATAAATTTTACTAATGCTTACCTACTAAGTAATTACATCACAATGATAGTATAATAGCTCAGGTAATGCCAGCTCGTCACAGGTTAAAAATGTGGTAATTTCTGGAAAAAACATGATGTTTAAAAAATTTAAAAGATATGGAAGATACGGACCTGAAAATTCTGTGGTAAAATAATCAGAATTTTATTCTTAAATATTCCCAGCTGGATCTTCATTATTTTAATCCTTACCCTTATTCATATTTTTATTCTTAGTCATTTTCTACCTCTATTTTTATTATAGAAGGAAATATAAATAAAAATTTAAAATGCTTATGCCACGGGGCAACTATGCCCATGCGCCACAACTACTGAGCCTGCGCTCTAGAGCCTGCAAGCCACACCTACTGAACCCATGTGCCACAACTACTGAAGCCCACAGGCCTAGAGCCCGTACTCCGCAACAAGAGAAGCCACTGCAATGAGAAGCCTGCTCACCGCAATGAAGAGTAGCACCCGCTCTCTGCAACTAGAGAAAGCCTGCACGCAGCAACGAAGTCCCAACGCAGCCAAAAATAAATAAATAAATAAATAAATAAATAAATAAATTTATTAAAAAAAAAGAAAAAATTAAAATGCTACCATTTTATTGAAGGAGAAATACACAAATACACACACATATAATTTATATAAATTCCCATTAAGTTTTCCTCTAGGATTTGCCTTCCCAGTGTTTCACTGATTTTTACCAATTTCATATACTCTAGGCTGTATAATTAGTTGTGTATTTAATGCCTACATATATAGAAGGATCGTGAGGGTTTAATGTTTGAATGTATTCATGTTATTACTTAAAAGGCTCTAAGCCAGTAAAAATTTTAGTGAGTTTTCCCATCCACACACAAAAGTCTCACCGGGCAATAAAAATATATATCAACAAGTTCGTATTCAAATTCAGTCCAAGGAACCAGGCAAGAAACTGATATGAAGCCATCTCTCCACTGTCTTCTTCCCCTTGCAAATCTCTGCCAGTGGAAATCGTCAGAAACAAGGTCTCAGAGGAATGAGCCTCCAGGTAATTTGTGGTCTTGTAGGTCACTCTGAGACTATGGAAGGAACAGATTTGGAGGGCAAAGGGAGTATTCAGTTTTAGATGTTTAATTTGAAATGCCTGTTAAGATTCAGAATGGAAGGTCAAACAATCCATTGGGTTTAGTCCTAGATCTGAGATGAATCCATGCTAAAGACACTTATTTGAGAACAATAACAAAAAGTGTGAGAACTTCTTTCCAGTGGTGGAGATAGTCATATGAAGGAATAGCTGGAGTACAGTGCTGTGATTGCTGGTCAGAAGCAAGTGTTTTATGTTGTGGATTAGGCTGAGGGCATAAGAGAAGGAGTGGCCAGTTCTGCCTGAGGATTACAAGAAAGACTTCAGATGTCCCACTTAAACTGAGACTTGAAAGGTGGGCATATTCCAGGCCATCTCTTGGGGGACTCCAACCTGAGAGAGTGAAAGCATGGAGATAGACAATATTTCAGTTTTAAATGTTGTAGGGATTCTACGTATTTGGAAATATCTGAAGCACAAAGCAATGCCAAAGAACAGAAGGAGACTAGGGAACATTTGCTACTTGTCCATAACAAGATAAATATAAAAACTGAAAGTAAATGTTTAGAAACTTTTTTACCAGTTCAACAGAGTGATTCCATGTATGTTAATCTAATAATAATACAAGAAAATGCCTTGTATTCCCTTTTCGTTTTGTGTTTGAAATCACTCATTTTCATTATATTTTACAAAATCTTTGGTGCATAATAAATTTGGGAAAAAATTGGTCTTTCACCTCAGGAAGATTGAGAAGAACAGACATAGATCATGAAGAAGTGGGCGTGGTCATATAAAAGACTGGAAATAAGGAGTGGGACATACAGGTCTTTGCATGTCATGCTGCATTATTTAAATGTGATCTCATAAGAAATGAAATGTTGTGTGTTTAAAAATATGTTAAAAATTCTTAGAAAAAATTGTATCAAGGATGTGTTAGAATTTACTACTGTACTAGCAAGTAAATCAGCAAGGTGATGAAATCATTAAAAAGTGAAAGTTTCAGGGATGGTGCAGAAGAGGAGTGATGAATTTGTGAAACAGAACACTCATAAAATGAGTGATTATAATTTCATTTCACAGTTTCATAAAAGCATCATGGCCAAGTCTTTATTTACACAAGACGTCTGCACAAGGATGACCTGAGATACCAGGTGTGCAGACATTAGGTCAGAATCAAAAAGAAAAAAAAAAAAAAAAGCAGCAAACAATAGAGATACAACTTTGTCTAAAGCTGAAATATCATGTTTTTACTCCCCAACAACTAACATGAAAGCATAAAACTGTGTCAAACAGAGATCTGAAAGGACACAAGTTCTGATTTTCAGCATTGCCAGGGGATTTCCCCCCTGCCAAGCTGTAAACAAAGCTGATGACCCAGTTCACCCATTTCTTACACTGGGGATGTTTTATTTTATTTTTATCGACACAGAAGAGTTTTTGGTAAGGATGAAATATGATGTCTTCATTTTGGAAAGTTAACTGGGTCTGATGCAGAGAATGGATTTAAGGGGTCAATAAAGAGACATTTTCAGTGATTACTGTGTACATTGAGAAAGGACTGAACTAAAGCAAGGAGAGAAGATTAATCCTGGCTGCACTATCTAACCTAAATGAGAAGTTAAACAACACATCACTGGAAAACAAAAAATAAACAGACAAAAAACCACCACCAACAACAAAAACAAGCCAGTAACAAAGAAGAGTTACTTTCTATGGACTTCACCTTCACACTTTCTTGAAACTTGCCAGAAGTTTTGTCAATAGTAGCAACATAGTCCCAGCAGTCTCTGTGATGGAATTCAGGGGATGCTCGGAGCCTGTACTTGGGCCCACAGTAAAGTGTGCCTCAGGACTATCTTTATGGGATGAGCACTATTGAAAAAAATTGCCTTAAGGGGCCCTGCGAGAACAGGCTTCAAAGTATCAATAGAAGCAAGAGAAAGTTAAAGATAACTTGGGGTTTTGTTCTCATTAAAGAAAGAGGGGAATTGTAGTTTATGAATGTGGTAAAAGTAATTTTGCAATTACTTCAATTTAAGCATTGCCTATGATATACATTATGAGCCCTATTCTTAAGGAAAGCAAGAACAGTTTCACTCGAAAGTGATAACATTTAATAAATAGCCTGTTAGTACTAAGTGTGTCTGGGGAGAATGGAAAAAAATTAAAGATATTTTAAGTATCAATATTTCAGCTAGAAATTAAGGAAATATACATTAAAAGAGAATTGGTTACAGTAATTGATATTATTGTAAATGTCTACATTTGTCAAACATGACAAAATTTTAGTTTTTCTCTAAGAAAGAGTCTGTATCCACAATAAAAATGATCAACCCCTCCAGTAAGTGGGTCCCAGGGGAAGGACTTTTAGTGTCTGAATTAACCTTTCAATTACAATGAGTATTCTTCCAAATGAATTTCAGTTCATGAGAAGTTTCTTATCAACTTCAAGCTGAAAACATAATCACTACCTCTCTTAATTAATCTGCCTGAAATTACTAAGTGTCTGAAGTGACTTATGCCAGAAATGTGGACATAGATATAGGATGTGTCTACTTTGAAAACATTATGGGGGGATGTTTAATATGGAATTTTGGAGGGGAGATTTTCCACCTTCCATTTAAAGGTGAACATCTGCAATAAAAGAAAAAATCTTTGTCCTCACCTTGCTTTTGTTTTAGAAAATATAACTCTCTGATACTCTTCACTTACTTATTTAAAAAGTAAGGCCATCTCATACGCTACGTTTATATTACCACAACAAACAAACAAAAATCAAAAGCCCTTCACTTTTCTGAGAGTAGATACCTAGGACCTATAAGCGTGTGGTACTTTTGTGGAGGTGAGGAAGCCATATACTTATCTGTAGTGAAAAGATATTGGGTTAAGCTCAGATAATTCAGCTGTTACTTGTGTGGCTGGGTGCCAAATGTTTTCACAAGATGCAAAGGGATTACAGGGAGGAAATAAGAAGAAACTCATGAGGTCTGAGAGATTTGACCACATTATCAACCAACTGGACCTTGTTGACATGAACATTCCATCTAACAACAGCAGAAAGCATATTCTTTTCAAAAGCACAAGGAACATTCACCAAGAAAAACCAAATTCTGGACCATTAAACAAATTTTCATATATTTAAAATGATTGAAAATCATATAAATAATATTCTGTGATCACAATGCAATTAAACAAGAAAAAAATAATGAAAAATTTCTGGAAACTCTCCATATATTTGGCAATAAGCAATACTTCTGAATAATCCATGATTCAAAGAAAAGTTAAAATAAAGATTGGACAATATTTTGAATTAAACAAAATGAAAAGGCTACATATGTAAATTTGTAGGATGCAGCCTAACAGTGTATAAAGGAAAATTTATAGCTTTAAATACTTAAATTAGAAAGGAAGAGCATCTAAATTCAATGATTTAAATTGCTACCTTAAGAAACTAGAAAAAAAGAAGATTATATTAAATACAGTGAAGTTGAAGGAAGGAGATTTTAGAGAAAAGAGTGAAAATGAATGGATGCAAATGTGAAGAATTATAGAAATCAATTAAATCAAAAGATAGTTCAAAAGATAAATGAAGCAGATAAACCTCCAGCCAGACTGAAAAAAGAGAGAATATGAAAATTACTAATATCTGGAATGAAAGAGCAGGCATTTCTATTATTCATGGAGATTTTATAAAGAGGATAAGGGAATAATTTGAATAACTTTATGCCAATAAGTATGACAGTTGAGGTTAAATAAACAAAATCCTTGAAAGAAAGAGCAGGGGTGGCTATTCTTATTTCAGGCAAAATAGACTTTTAGTCAGAAAAACAGGAAGGAGAGATAAAGAATGTCTTTATATAATGATAAAATGGAAAAATCATCAAAAGAATATAACTGTTGTAGATATTTATGTACCCAACATTGAAGCACCTAAATATATCAAGCAATTATTAACATATGAAGGCAGAATCACACAGCAACCCATAATGGTAGACTTCATTACCCCACTTTCAACAATAAATAGACCATCTAGAATGCAAAAACACTGATGAACTTGGAGGGCATAGTGCTAAGTGAAATAAGCCAGTGAAAGAAGGACAAATACTGCATGATTCCACTGATATGAGGTATCTAACGCAGTCAAACTCATAGAAACAGAAAGTAGGATGGTGGTTGTCAGGGACTGGAGGGTGGGGGAAACGGGGAGATTCTGTTCAATGAGTACAAAATTTCAGTTATGCAATATCAAACATTTCTAAGGATCTTCTGTACAACATTGGGCTTATAGTTAACAAAACTGTACTGTACATTTAAAAATTTGTCACAAGGTTAGATGCCGTGGTATGTGTTTTGGTTTTTTATTTTTTTGGTTTTTATTTTTTAATTTTTTTAACATCTTTATTGGAGTATAATTACTTTACAATGGTGTGTTAGTTTCTGCTTTATAACAAGGTGAATCAGCTATACATATACATATATCCCCATATCTCCTCCCTCTTGCGTCTCCCTCCCATCACAATTAAAAAAAGACACATGCATAAGAGGTGTTTCTAAAAGTGCTTATTTTCTGTTGCATGAGTAGTGTTACTGCAGTGAATGCATGTGTTCACCACACTACAGTGCATATAATACACTATGTAGACACAAGTATAAAAGATGTTTCTAAGAGTGATAGCTGTGCATATGAATCAGGACTGTGCTGTTTCAGTGAAAGAGTATGTTCATCATAATGTGATGCATGTAATAAATTACGTAAAGACACATGTTTTAAGAAAGGGTATACATGGTTGCGGATCAGGAGTTAAGATGCTCTTTCTTTTCTTTTCTGTTTGAGGGTTAATTTGGCCCTAAACTTTTTCAAGGAGTATGAGGTCTGTTTTGTCTGATATGAGTGTTGCTACCCCCGCTTTCCTGTTGTTTCCATTTTCGTGAAATATCATTTTCCATCCCCTCCCTTTCAGTCTCTGAGTGTCTTTAGTTCTGAAGTGAATCACTTGTAAGTAGCATACAGATGGGTCTTGTTTTTTAATCCAATCAGTCACTCTTGTCTTTTGATTGGATCTTTTAGTCCATTGACATTTAAAGTAAATATTGATAGGTATTATTTGTACTTTACTAAGTTCTCTAACATAATAGGTAGATACAGTCATATCAGAATTAAATACTGGAGTCATAGTCATGGAGTGCTTAATTGATTCCATAGTTGAGACCTATATACTCACACCGTAATGGAAATTAATGACAGAATCCTTACTAATAGTAGAATAAACAGGCTATTTGTCTGAGTTTATGTGACAACTAATTATAGGAAAGCCAGCTTCCCAATATATGGACCCATGGGAATTTGAGTTTTCTACCCTTTCCTGCATTGGTAGAAAACCAGTGGTCTAGAGTTATAAGATTTAACAAATATGAACAGAGGATACCCAGTTATATTTGAATTCCAGATAAACAACAAATATAATTTTTTAGTCTAAGTATGTCCCATGCAATATTTAGGGCATTCTTATAGTAAATCTGTCATTTTTGTTTTCCCAAATTTAAAATTAACTGGGCATTCTGCATTTTATATGGAAACCCCATACTGATCCCACAAGAAATAGAATTTGAATGCAGTCATTTTTGCTGGGAAAAAGAAGAACACTGGCTCCTAGCTAGTTCATTGTCCAAGTATCACAAACTGAGTTTTAGGTTCATTTGAAACAGTATTATTATGACACTATAAGTGGTGCTTACTTATGATTTATCTAGTTATAGTTTCACGCTATATAAGCCATGACATCACTGCTTTTTTCTATTTATTATATTTTAATGATGACAATTTATTAATTACTGAGTGTAAATTTTATAAAAATACCATATTAGTAAAAACCTATATTTACCTAAATATTAGGATAAAACATGAAAATCATTATTTGCCTCTTTTCTAGGGAGGAACAGCCTTCTCAAAATTCAGTCTACATTACTCTAGAGGTTTCAGGGAAATACACACAACGATAGAATAATTTTTAGTGCATCTTTCAGGAATATCAATTTTTACTTGGAGTTTTTAGAACAGTCTTGAATCTTTATGCTCTCAACATTTAAAAAGTCTCTTTTTTTTCTTATAAGGGAATCTATTTTTCCATAAAATTCAAGGAGGAACATATCTTTGTGCACAGTGAGTGGTAGGAAAATTTGGTGTTTTATGTTCAAATTGCATAGAATTTTATAACTATTGTATAAAACTGTGACATAAAGAACTGAAGTTTTCTGTGGGAGGGATGCAGATCAAGGCAAACATTTTAGCCTTGAAGAAGGATAGAAAGACCCTGGAGATGTTAAGTCATATTTCAGTGCTTAATACAAATGGATAAAAGAGATTGAAATAACTACGCTGATCTAGTCTACTGAGCTTATAGGTGGATCACATAATTAACTGAATAATAGATAAAACTCCTAGGACTCAGATGTGGGGGGTAGTGATTAATAGCTACTGCCAACCTCAGAGAAGCTGGAGGGGGAAACCAGGGCTATTCTGGAGGCATATGTAAGAGGATGGGGTGAACCAGAAAAGAAAAGGTAAAATATAGTCTGCAGTCTGGTTTTTGGATATAGGGTCTTTCTACAGCAAATATGGATCTGTAATCATTGGCAAAGTAATTCTGAAGAGTTCGTTTCTGAAACTTTCTTGAGTCTCTTGACTAAGTCCTCTAACACTGACCTTGCTTTGGAGCAAGTATTCATCGGGAAATCAATGCTTATCAAAAACTTCAGCTTTGTTAATCACCTGTCACTGTTTCTGTGCCTTTGTTTCTTTCTCTGTTTGAAGCTGCTTTCAAGTCCAGAGTTTCCATTTCTTCAGAGTTTCCAGTTGCGTCTGAATTTCCTGTTGTGTTGTGACTCTCCCGTTATCCACAGTCACAGCCTTGCTCTGCTGTTCACTGAATGAGAAGATGGATCTTGGGTTGTTTCCTTGTTCGAATCTTTTTCAACCTGTTCCCACATTCACAGCTTTGTTCTCTAGAGAATTTTTCAGGTACAGAATTCATTCTCACTTGTGGTAGAAACACAGTGGACATTGCTTCCTTGTCTTTTTCTGAATGAATTGATCGATAACTGCTCAGTTTAAACCTCTTCTTGCCAAAGCTGTTTTTACATTATCCTGATTTCTAGTGGAAGCTTTTTGCAGAGGTGTCCAAATATGGAATTTTCCTTCTATGTAGATGCTTAAGAATATGGATTATTTCTTAGACATTTTCCTACAGCCACTGTTCACAACATATTTTCTGGTGTCTGTTTATCCTGAATTTATGATGAAAGGATAGAAATCCCTCATCCCCTCCACATTCAGGCAATTTACTAGATTTTGTGACTGTATTTGTTGCTCTGCTTTCTGAAAGCTGTGTTTTTCTCACACTTTTCATAGGATTTCACATCTCTGGAGTTTCTCATTTTTTCTTCTGCCTGAAACATCATTAGTGTGCATTCTCCAAGTCTTATTTGGGTCTCAGATCTTCCTGAAACCTATTTCATGCTCCTTATGTTTGTAGACTTCTTGTATAGAATCTGTTGAGAATGGAGATTTGATATCATAGGGCTCATATTATAGTGTTTCTTTATAGGTCGACTCACTAATTTGCAGATGATTTACTGAAATATTTTCTACTTTTTTTTAAGTTAGTTAAATCTTTTATTTTTCCTAGCCTCTTCACCATGCAGCATGAAAGATTTTATAACACACATAGAACTATCAACTTTAACAATGTAATAGCCAGTTATTTCACTAGTGAAATTAAGTTTATTCAGGAATAGCCAGAGGAATTGCAATCTGGGATATGAAAAGTATGGTGGGCCATAGGCAAATCCAGAGAACAAGGAAAGGGAAATTGCTTTTATCAAGAAAAGAAGGTGGTTGGAAGGGGCTATGATAACCGACAAGGGGTTAATTTCCAGAATGTACAAACAGCTCATACAAGTCAATAACATAATCCTGGACTTTGAAATAGAGGCTAGAGTGCAGAATGGAAAAGCTTAGGAAATTCTGGCCTCCAACCAAAGGATGAAAAGCAAGAACTATTACAAAGGAAGCCCATTGGTAGGAGTTACCAGGTCTTTTCTGCTGATATGTCCAGCAGCCTCCAGATTTCTAATGAGCCACCTCACTAAGGAGTCTAAGATAAGAAACTAACAAACTCCCCTGGACTACTGCATGGCTCATTTTTTGGCAAGAGATCCTCGAGGTCCATTTTCCCTTTGGATCATAGTTCCCAACTGAGGAAAGGCAGAACCTGTTTCAGGAGTGATGTAGTAATGGCTCCCTAGGGTGCTGAGGTGTGAAATTACCAAGCAGGGCATTTACACTCATGTTGATAATCAGAAAAATGCCTATTAATAACACTCATTAGAGATGTAGCTGGGTTTGGCCATGCAGATGGGGCACAATGAGCACTGTTTTTGGGAGTGTGGTGGTGAGTCTTGCTACTGGCTTAAATAATTTTGAGAGAATGGGAGGAAGATCTGTAAGGGAATATTGAAATGGCTGTTTGCAGAAAATTATTCGAACATTTTCTTAAAGGCTATGATAAAAGACAGGACAACAGCATTCCACTGTAGCCTAGGACTCACATTTTGGGGAATGTGAAACCTTCACATTGATGGCTTGGGCTTCCTTATTTCATAGATAGCTTAAAGAATATGACTCATTAAATTATATAAAATATTACAGTATATTTATGCCATATCATAGATAATAACTAGTTACGCCTTTTATCTTATGTTCAATTCAGAAATTGTGGAGATATTTTTAGAACTATGGTCTATTTATACATGATAGATAAGGATTGGGTGGTGGTAATTGGGGAAGTACCTAGATAAGGAGACAAGATAATGCTGAGGTTGAGAAAAAGGAAAACATTAGAGATACTGCAGAATGTTTATAGCAGGTATCTATAGTATCAATCTTCAGAAGGAAGGAAAGAAAGAAATATTTAATTAGGGCTTCTTGTGTATAATTCTGGGCTACACTTTTACTTTCTCTGTTCATTAATTCTCATAATATTCCAAATCTCAGAAGAAAAACTTAGATTTAGGAAGCTTTACTTGTTTACTCAAAGAAAATGCTGAAATACAAATGGTATTTGTTCCTTTTTACTTCATATCTAGTGCTTTCTTTACAACATAAATCTTATTCTAGCTTCTTTGCTCATTTAATACCTTTACCAGCTACATGACAAATATATATGAATCAGTTGTGATGATTCATTCATGTATTAATTTGTTTAATCATTGTTTCTCTCACATATATGTTGAATATTTGCTATTTTCTAGGAACTCTGATACTGATGGGGTTAGAGGGATGCATGCAAATGCATGGTGCCTGGCACATAAACTTTTGTCAGATGAACAACAACATGGTGTCAGTCTTCTAAGACCTTGACTTTTCCTGAGCAAGAGAGGTCATTATCTAGAATTACCTAAAATGTGAGAAGTTCTAGAGTGTATGTTTCATGTGGATAGGGATCTTTGTTTTGTTCACTGATGTATTCCAAACATCTAATAGAGTGGCTGTGACTTACTGTGTATCGAATAAATATTTGTTGAATTGAAAGAAGTGCTATGGGAATGAAACTTGAGAGCAAATGTTTTGTTTTTTCCTGAGAGTTCAGAGGATCTGTCCCACACTAAAAAAAGTATTGATGTGATATGACATGGCTCACTGCATGCTCAATGTCCATATGATTAAAAATATTGGGATAAAATCTGGGACATGGAAGAGATGAATTTGGAGTGTAGTGAGAACCAAACTTATCAATAGTCCCTCCCCCCTTTTTTCCCGAGGAATTGGAACATATACAGTTTGCAGGGATCATTATAAGGTTTTGGGTAAGATGGTACTCAATAAAATTGTTAATTTCTCTGCATTCACCACTTCTTCCCAGCTGAATTGTTTCGATACTCAATTTTCCTGTTTATTCTCCTATTTCCTGCCACCCTGTCCAAGCTGTTCTCTGTGTCTTCAATGCCATGCTTCCCATTCTCAGGACCCTGTTTTCTTTGCTGCCCAAATAACTCTTGAAGATATTCACCTCCAGTTGGTCTTCTCAGGTCAAAAGCAGGGGAGGCAAAAATATATAGATTCCTGCCTTGAATGATTTTTTTTCGAATTTCCCCCTTTGGGCCCTACTATGAGAGAGGAAAGGCAAACAATATTGAAAGTAAAGTGTCATGGATATATGTATATATATTTTTTCATTTTCAGATGCACTGATTCTCTTCAGATTCCTCTTCTGCTTCTAGAGAAGAATCAGGCCTGTAAAAAAAAAACACCAGATATGGAAATCAAGGGGACTGAAAAGGTTAAAAAAAAAGTTTGTTTTCCAATAAAGTTGTCAGCCCATTGTGTTGTGTATTCTATGTTCATAGTTTTACCTGCAAGACAGAGTAAGAAATATGTTTTAATTCTCACCTAAGATGCCGGTGCACATGTATACACACAGCCGGAAACAGAAGATTCACTTTAAAGAAGGGTCACTCATAAATTGTGTACTTTCCCCAATGGATTCTTTGTTTCTCTCATCTATACTGTATGTATATTAAACTGCTGCTGTTGATCATTAACTTGATTCTATAAGCTCAGTGATGGGTTAAGTGTAAAATTGCAAAATCACTGTCTTTGAATGGCTGATTTGTTTACAGAGGAAAGAGCCCAGCAAAAAATAAAAATAAAAAAAGATAGTCAAAGAAAATCACACCACTAGTAACATCATCTTATGTATACATGATATTTTAAGCACTTACATATACAGATACATTTAATCCTCAAGCTACCATTTTTCAGATGAAGAAAATTTAACACAGTAACTTGTTCACAGTCACACAGTTACCAAATGGAAAAACTAGGAACCAAATCCAACTTACCTGTGTTCAGATTCTGTACTCTCACCCACTACATAATACTGCTTTCCTAAGCTTAGTACTACTAGCTCCTATTACGACTGCCAAATTCTCCTTACTTTAAATACATCTTCATGCATAAATCTATTATAGTAAGATATATTTCAAAAGTGGAATTACTGGAAAAAATGAATAAATATATTCAAGGGCCTTGATACATTTTGCTGAATTTCTTTCCATAAAATTATAAACAATTTTTAACCATATTAGCAAATACTTTTGTTGCTAGTCATATAATCCACATCACTACTGCTAATTTGATGAGTGTAAACAATCTCTCAATTTAATTTTAACTGGCATTATATTTTAAATGATGTGAAACTAATTTTTATATGTTTGATGCATTTTATTTTTCTGTTAGGATCTATATACTAAATCCATTTTCTACACTAGAAGTTTATTTTCTCCATCAGTATGTAATACATTTTTTTAATTCATATTAACATTTTGAAACTGGTTTTGGTAATTTTAATTTATTGTTTGTTTTCTGGTATTTCTGATTGTGCTTTTGTTGACAATATATGTTTTATATTATACAAATTGCTGGTTATTTACTGCTCTCTGATAATCTGTCCTTAGTTTTAAGCTTACTTTTTCAATTTTTCCATCAAGTAATACCTTTTTTTCTAATCTTTTTTGTATCTTTTGGTTAACATATCCACAAAAATTTTTTTGAACATTATGTGTGTTGGAGACTTAAACAACTGTTTTTCTCTTTATTAAAGAAGTATTTATTGAGCTACTATCGTATTTCAGGAACAGTTTTTGTGGCATTGAGATCATCTCATTTTGAAGGTTTATTTAATTTCTTTTGAAACAGTGTAGGCATAGCAGGGTGTTTTTTATGAAGAGTAGCCATATGACAATATCCTTCATTTCTTCTAAAGAAGTTGACCTATAATAAATTTTTATTTTGATGGGAATTATCTTTCCAGAAAATTATATATTTAGACTTTCAAATTTCCTTGTAAAGATTTGTACAAAGGATTCTATTATGACATTTGAAAATTTCTTTCTTAAAATGATTGTTACCTTATTGTTTTGTATCCTGTATATTTGTGCTTCCTCTTTTATTTTTTTCAAGTTAAGTAGTAGTAGTTTGTATATTTTGTCAATTTTTTTTCAAAGAACCAATGTATTTGTGCATATTTGTATGTATTCTAGCATTTTTCTGCGTTTCTATATTTTAATTTTATTTGTATAATTTTATATTTTTGTTTCCTTTAATTTCTTGTTCTATTTCTAAAATTCTGATGTTTTACAAAAATGTTTATTTTAAAATGTATTTATATAATTAAGATACTAATTTTCCTCTAATCACTGCTTTAAACTTGGCCCATATTTTCTAATAGGTAGAATATAATGGCATTATTTTGTGAAACATTTCATTTTACTTCATATTTCCCCTTTAACCCAACAATTGTTTAATAGTATTTCTAAATTATCAGATGGAAGAGGCTTTTTACTTGATTATCCATTAATAGTATATTATGTGGGATTAAGAAACATGTTTGTATTCTTTCCAATATGTGACATTGTTTGACATTTTGTTGTGACTTAATAGTCAATATTCATAAAATTTCATGTGTCTTGAAAAGAAAGTGCATGCTTTTTCATTAGAATATAAAGTTCAATATATACTTATAAGAGATACCTTACTGAATTTGCTGTTTAGGTTTCCTAAATCCTTAGATATATTTTTCTATTTGATCTGTTTAGACCAGAGTGGTTTATTAAAGTTACCCATTATTTGTGTGTCTGTCTGTTTCCCCTTATAGTTTCCTTCTTATATAGTTTGCATCTGTGTCTTAGGGGGACATAAATTTATATTTATTATAATTTCATTGTGAATATTAGCTGTTAGCATTAAAAATATCTTTTGCTGTTGTTTTTCTTGTTGTGTACATAATGTTCTTGGCCTGAATTTTAAGTTTTCAAATATCAAGATCATAACCCTTGCTTTATTGGTTTCTGTGTGCTAGGTATAATTTCTCTTCTCTTCATTTTTTTAGCCTTTCTGAATCACTGTGTTATAGATATATCTTATATAATGCATAGAACCAAGTGCTGTTTTGAGAGTATATCTGGTTTTTAAAAAATATTCAGTCTCTTTTTCTCAGTCATTCACATTTATCAGTTTTAAGTGATAGTCATTGAGTCTCATCTATTATTTATGCAGCAATAAGTAAGCTTTTCCTACTTCACCATTTCTCTCTTCATTTTAGTCTTATTTTTTAAACGTGTTACTTTTCTTGGTCAGGTACATATCATTTACATACTACTTGGATCTACATTTAGGTATATGTATTCAATGTCCACCATGAGTCCTTTCGCCAAAAGATCCACCAGACTTCTCTTGGTGAAGGGATTTCTTCATCTAGTGACTTTAAGAGAAGCTAGTGGTTTTAATATTCTTGGAGTGTTGGCAAGTTTAAAACTATTTTTCTATGTCTTTTCTATGTCTGTGTATGAAAATCTTTGATCAAACTTTCCTACCCTGAATTTCTTGAAAGTCTCCATACGCTCATCATTCATTGTATATTGTTGCCAAGAAACATTATATCTACATGGTCTTTCTTAGTGTTAGTGATCAGTATTTTTGCTCAGAGTCACATATAATTTTTCATTATATTTAAATATAATATATTGCCCAGGATATGTCTTATATGTAACAATTTTGGTCAAAGTTCATGAGAGTTTGGATAGTCATGGATATGACTAGTGTGAAAGGATGGCAAATCATTTCAATATGTAGATGCATATCTCTACATCAGAGAAATTCTCTTTAACAGTTTTAAATGTTGAGCTTGTTTTATAGAGACACCAACACTGTGCATGTTGGATCTGCTTTGTCATTCTTCCATGTCTATCATTTTCTCTCTAATCCTTTTAAAGTCTTTCTCTATTTCATTTAATTATATTTAATTAATGGTGGTTAATTTTGCAAGAGTTTTCTTCTGTTTGAGGATGTTTTTATTTTTGTCATTTTCTTGTGCATGTTTGTTACAGAGTTGTCCCTTGATGAACTCTGTAAAACTGTATACATAATTTGATTTGTTATCAAGTCTTTAGGTTTATTATTCCCTTTTGCTTTATTCCAGCACTTTAAAAAAATTTTATTTTATTATTTATTTATTTATCTATTAACATCTTTATTGGAATATAATTGCTTTACATTGTTATGTTAGTTGTTGCTGTATAACAAAGTGAATCAGCTATACGTATACATATATCCCCAAATCCCCTCCTTCTTGCATTTCCCTACCACCCTCCCTATCCCACCCCTCTAGGTGGTCACAAAGCACCGAGCTGATCTCCCTGTGTTATGCAGCTACTTCTCACTAGCTATCTATTTCACATTTGGTAGTGTATATATGTCTGTGCCACTCTCTCACTTCGTCTCAGCTTCCCCTTCCCCTTCCCCTTCCCGTGTCTTCAAGTCCATTCTCTATGTCTGCGTCTTTATTCCTGTCCTGCCCTTAGGTTCTTCATAACAATTATTATTATTTTTTTTAGATTCCATATATATGTGTTAGCATATGGTATTTATTTTTCTCTTTCTGACTTACTTCACTCTGTATGACAGACTCTAGGTTCATCCACCTCACTACAAATAACTCAAATTTGTTTCTTTTTATGGCTGAGTAATTGTATATATGTGCCACATCTTCTTTATCCATTCATCTGTTGATTGACACAGAGGTTGCTTCCATGTCTGGCTACTGTAAATAGACCTGCTGTGAACATTGTGGTACATGACTCTCTTTGAATTATGGTTTTTCAGGGTATATGCCCAGTAGTGGGATAGCTGGGTGATATGGTAGTTCTTTTTTAGTTTTATAAGGAACCTCCATACTGTTCTCCCTAATGGCTGTATCAATTTACATTTGCACCAACAGTGCAAGAGGGTTCCTTTTTCTCCACACCCTCTCCAGCATTTATTGTTTGTAGATATTTTAATGATGGCTATTCTGACTGGTGTGAGGTGATAATGCATTGTAGTGTTGATTTGCATTTCTCTAATAATTAGTGATGTTGAGCATTCTTTCATGTGTTTGCTGCCAATCTGTATATCTTCTTTGGAAATGTTTATTTAGGTCTTCTGCCCATTTTAGGATTGGGTTGTTTTTTTGTTTTTTTTTTTTGATACTGAGCTGCCTGAGCTGCATGTATATATTGGAGATTAATCCTTTGTCAGTTGCTTCATTTGCAAATATATCCTCCCATTCGGAGGGTTGTCTTTTCATCTTGTTTATGGTTTCCTTTGCTGTGCAAAAGCTTTTAAGTTTCATTAGGTCTCATTTGTTTATTTTTGTTTTTATTTCCATTTCTCTAGGAGGTGGGTCAAAAAGGATCTTGCTGTGATGTATGTCATAGAGTGTTCTGCCTATGTTTTCCTCTAAGAATTTTATAGTGTCTGGCCTTACTTTTAGGCCTTTAATCCATTTTGAGTTTATTTTTGTGTATGGTATTAGGGAGTGTTCTAATTTCATTCTTTTACATGTAGCTGTCCAGTTTTCCCAGCACCACTTATTGAAGAGGATATCTTTTCTCCATTGTATATTCTTGCCTACTGTATCAAAATTAAGGTGACTATATGTGCATGGGTTTTTCTCTGGGCTTTCTATACTGTTCCATTGATCTCTATTTTTGCTTTTGTGCTAGTAACATACTGTCTTGATTACTGTAGCTCTGTAGTATAGTCTAAAGTCCAGGAGCCTGATTCCTTCAGCTCCATTTTTCTTTCTCAAGATTGCTTTTCCTATTCAGGGTCTTCAGTGCTTCCATACAAATTGTGAAATTTTTTGTTCTAGTTCTGTGAAAAATTCCATTGGTAGTTTGTCAAGGATTGCACTGAATTTGTAGATAGCTTTGGGTAGTATAGTCGTTTTCAAAATGTTGATTCTTCCAATACAAAAACATGGTATATCTCTCCATCTGTTTGTATCACCTTTAATTTCTTTCATCAGTGTCTTATAGTTTTCTGCATATACGTCTTTTGTCTCCTTAGGTAGGTTTATTCCTAAGTATTTTATTCTTTTGGTTGCAGTGGTAAATGGGAGAGTTTCCTTAATTTTTCTTTCAGATTTTTCATCATTAGTGTATAGGAATTAAAAAGATTTCTGTGCATTACTCTTGTATCCAGCTACGTTACCTAATTCATTGATTAGCTGTAGATGTTTTCTGGTAGCATCTTTAAGATTCTTTATGTATAGTATCATGTCATCTGCAAACAGTGACAGTTTTACTTCTTTTGCAATTTGGATTACTTTTATTTCTTTTTCATCTCTGATTGCTGTGGATAAAACTTGTAAAACTATGTTGAGTGACAGTGGGCCACCTTGCCATATTCCTGATCTTAGTGGAAATGGTTTCATTTTTCCAACATTGAGAACAACGTTGGCTGTGGGTGTATAATATATGGCCTTTATTATGTTGAGGTAGCCTCCCTCTATGCCTGCTTTCTGGAGGGTTTTTATCATAAATGGGTGTTGAATTTTGTCAAAAGCTTTTTCTGCATTTTGAGACTATCATATGGTTTTTATCCTTCAGTTTGTTAAAATGGTGTATCACATTGATTGATTTGCATATACTGAAGAATCCTCGCATGCCTGGGATAAACCCCACTTGATCATGGTGTATGATCCTTTTAATGTGCTGCTGGATTCTGTTTGCTAGAATTTTGTTGAGGATTTTTGCATCTATATTCATCAGTGATACTGGCCTGTAGTTTTTTTTTTTTTTTTTGTAACATCTTTGTCTAGTTTTGGTATCAGGGTGATGGTGGACTCGTAGAATGAGTTTGAGAGTGTTCCTCCCTTTGCTATATTTTGGAAGAGTTTGAGAGGATAGATGTTAGCTCTTCTCTACATGTTTGATAGAATTCGCCTGTGAATCCATCTGGTCCTGGGCTTTTGTATGTCAGAAGATTTTTAATCACAGTTTCAATATTGGTGATTGTGATTGGTCTATTTATATTTTCTATTTCTTCCTAGTTCAGTCTCAGAAGGCTGTGCTTTTCTAAGAATTTTTCCATTTCTTCCAGGTTGTCCATTTTATTGGCATATAGTTGCTTGTAGTAATTTCTCATGACCCTTTGTATTTCTGCAGTTTCAGTTGTTACTTCTCCTTTTTCATTTCTTTCTTTTTTTTTTGAAATGAATAGCCCAGTTTACTTTTTTTTTTTAAAGAAATTCACGTTCTTTTATTTATTTATTTATTTATTTATGACTGTGTTGAGTTTTCATTTCTGTGCGAGGGCTTTCTCTAGTTGCGGCAAGTGGGGACCACTCTTCATCGTGGTGCATGGGCCTCTCACCATCGCGGCCTCTCTTGTTGCGGAGCACAGGCTCCAGACGCGGAGGCTCAGTAATTGTGGCTCACGGGCCCAGTTGCTCCGTGGCATGTGGGATCTTCCCAGACCAGGGCTCGAACCCGTGTCCTCTGCATTGGCAGGCAGATTCTCAACCACTGCGCCACCAGGGAAGCCCTCCTTTTTCATTTCTAATTCTATTGATTTGAGTCTTCTCCCTTTTTAAAAATTTTTTTTAAAAATTTATTTTATTTTATCTTTGGCTGCATTGGGTCTTTGTTGTTGTGTGCGGGCTTTCTCTAGTTGCAGTGAGCAGGGACTACTCTTCATTGTGGTGGCTTCTCTTGTTACAGAGCATGGGCTGTAGGTGCACAGGCTTCAGTAGTTGTGGCACACTGGCTCAGTAGTTGTGGCTCATAGGCTCTAGAGCACAGGCTCAGTAGTTGTGGTCCACAGGCTTTATTGCTCTGTGGCATGTGGGATCTTCCCGGACCAGGGCTCAAACCCGTGTCCCCTGCATTGGCAGGCAGATTCTTAACCACTGCACTACCAGGGAAATCCAGTTTCTGAGATATTCTTGACAGAAACTCATAACTCAAATCTCATAAGAAGAAAATTACACGAGAGGACTTAGTAATGCCGTCACTGCCGGAACAGGCTGCTTTAGGCTCCCTGATGGCCATGTCCATGGATTTTAAACTTATGTAGATCAGGTATGCAGAGCTGCTGTGGAATTTGTCAATATTTACTATGAGACAATGGATAAAAGAAGACGGGCACTAACCAGGCTGTATCTGGACAAGGCCACCTTAATATGGAATGGAAATGTTGTAACAGGGCTGGAAGCCCTAACTAATTTTTTTGACATGTTGCCTTCTAGTGAGTTTCAGGTCAATATGCTAGATTGCAAGCCAGTTCATGAGCAAGCTACTCAGGCCCAGACTACAGTTCTTGTGGTGAACAGTGGAACTGTGAAGTTTGATGGAAACGGACAACACTACTTCAACCAGAACTTCCTGCTGACTGCTCAGTCTACTCCTAACAATACCGTGTGGAAGATTGCAAGCAACTGCTTCCGTTAGGTAATTATTGATACGTATGTTCCTATTACCATTTTCTTAATTGTTTTGGGTTTATTATTGTAGGTCTTTTCCATCTCTTGTGTTTCCTGCCTAGAGAAGTTCCTTTAGCATTTGTTGTAAAGCTGGTCTGGTGGTGCTTAATTCTCTTAGCCTTTGCTTGTCTGTAAAGGTTTTAATTTCTCCGTCAAGCCTGAATGAGATCCTTGTTTGGTAGAGTAATCTTGGTTGTAGGTTTTTCTCCTTCATCACTTTAAATATGTCCTCCCACTCCCTTCTGGCTTGCAGAGTTTCTGCTGAAAGATCAGCTGTTAACCTTATGGGGATTCCCTTATGTGTTATTTGTTGTTTTTCCCTTGCTGCTTTTAATATTTGTTCTTTGTATTTAATTTTTGATTGATTAATATGTGTCTTGGTGTGTTTCTCCTTGGATTTATCCTGTATGGGACTCCCTGTGTTTCCTGGACTTGATTAACTATTTCCTTTCCCATATTAGGGAAGTTTTCAACTATAATCTCTTCAAATATTTTCTCAGTCCCTTTCTTTTTCTCATCTTCTTCTGGGACCTTATAATTCAAATGTTGGTGCGTTTAATGTTGTCCCAGAGGTCTCTGAGACTGTCCTCAATTCTTTTCATTCTTTTTTCTTTACTCTGCTCTGCAGTAGTTATTTCCACTATTTTATCTTCCAGGTCACTTATCCATTCTTCTGCCTCAGTTATTCTGCTATTGATCCTTTCTAGAGAATTTTTAATTGCATTTATTGTGTTGTTCATCACTGTTTGTTTGCTCTTTAGTTCCTCTAGGTTCTTGTTAAACGTTTCTTTTATTTTTTCCATTCTATTTCCAAGATTTTGGATCATCTTTACTATCATTATTCTGAATTGTTTTTCAGGTAGACTGCATATTTCCTCTTCATTTGTTAGGTCTCGTGGGTTTATGCCTTGTTCCTTTATCTGCTGTGTGTTTCTCTGTCTTCTCATTTTGCTTAACTTACTGTATTTGGAGTCTCGTTTTCGCAGGCTGCAGGTTCATAGTTCCCATTGTTTTTGGTATCTGTCCCCAGTGGCTAAGGTTGGTTCAGTGGGTTGTGTAGGTTTCCTGGTGGAGGGGACTAGTGCCTGTGTTCTTGTGGATGAGGCTGGATCTTGTCTTTCTGGTGGGCACGTCCACGTCTGGTGGTGTGTTTTGGGGTGTCTGTGGCCTTATTATGATTTTAGGCAGCCTCTGTGCTAATGGATGGGGTTTTGTTACTGTCTTGCTAGTTGTTTGGCATAGGGTGTCCAGCACTGTAGCTTGCTGGTCGTGAGTGGAGCTGGGTCTTGGCATTGAGATGGAGATCTCTGGGAGATTTTTGCCGTTTGATATTACGTGGAGCTGGGAAGTCTCTTGTGGACCAGTGTCCTGAACTTGGCTCTCCAACTTCAGTGGCACAGCCCTGACACCTGGCTGGAGCACCAAGAGCCTGTCCTCCACACGGCTGGTGGTCTAGTGGTTAGGATCTGGCACTTTCACTGCTGTGGCCTGGTTTCAATCCCTGGTGGTGGAACTGAGATCCCAAAAGCAGATGAGTGCTTTATTACCGACGATGTTAAAGCACAGGAATCAACAGCCAGATGAAGAGATTCATAGGGTGAAGTTGAGAACAAAGAAACTTCAGTCCTCTTGGAGTTTGGAGCCCAGCATGGTGGCATGTAGAGGCATTCTGCTTCACCAACCTGGAAGCTCTCTGAAACCCATTCTTTCTTCTTTATTCTGCTCTGTGGTAGTTATTTCCACTATTTTATCTTCCAAGTCACTTATCCATTCTTCTGCTTCAGTTATTCTGCTATTGATTCCTTCTAGGGAATTTTAAATTTCATTTATTGTGTTGTTCATCATTGCTTGTTTGCTCTTTAGTTCTTCTAGGTCTTTGTTAAACATTTCTTATATTTTCTCCATTCTATTTCCAAAATTTTGGATAATATTTACTATCATTACTCTGAATTATTTTTCAGGTAGACTGCCTATTTCCTCTTCATTTGTTTGGTCTGGTGTGTTTTCACCTTGCTCATTCATTTGCTGTGTATTTGTCTGTCTTCTCATTTTGCTCAACTTACTGTGTTTGGGGGTCTCCTTTTTGCAGGGTACAAGTTCGTAGTTCCTGTTGTTTTTGGTGTCTGCCCCCAGTGGGTAAGATTGTTTCAGTGGGTTGTGTAGGCTTCCTGGTGGAGGGGACTGGTGCCTGTGTTCTGGTCGATGAGGCTGGATCTTTTCTTTCTGGTGGCTAGGGCCGAGTCCGGTGGTGTGTTTTGGGGTGTCTGTGGACTTAGTATGATTTTAGGCAGCCTCTCTGCTAATGGGTGGGCCTGTGTTCCTGTTTTGCTAGTTGTTTGGCATGGGGTGTGCAGCACTAGAGCTTGCTGGTCATTGGGTAGAGCTGGGTCTTAGCGTTGAGACAGATAGCCCTGGGAGAGCTCTCACTGATTGATATTATGTGGGGCCAGGAGGTCTTTGGTGGTCCAATGTACTATACTCGGCTCTCCCCCCTTACAGCCTCAGGCCTGCCACCCGACTGGAGCACCAAGGCCCTGTCAGCCACATGGCAATGAATGTGGCAGTCTCCATTATGAAGTCAGATTATGAGGGTCTGCAATAACTGTTCGGGTAGAACAGGCTGACTTGGTAATACTTTGTCTGTGAGGCTGTCTCCAGCAGCCGATGGCTAAAAGATTAGGTCTCTGCATGTGCTGCCAGAATCTTAAATGTTT
The DNA here is from genome assembly GCF_965194805.1 of Balaenoptera borealis. NCBI lineage: Eukaryota > Metazoa > Chordata > Mammalia > Artiodactyla > Balaenopteridae > Balaenoptera > Balaenoptera borealis. The sequence goes on along the minus strand of NC_138860.1, from coordinate 79,372,953 downwards.
ATATAGAGATCTTCACTGTTTTCAGTCATGGATTTGGTAGAGATCGTCTCACAAACACCTTACTCTCTCAAGGTTGTGTGCTTGAAACAGTGCTTAAGTCTGAGGCTCTACAAGCTGCAGGAAGAAGAGACCGCCTGGTGTGGCCTGCAAGCCTTGATTCTTGCCATGAACCATGCTGTTGCCGTTATGGAATCTGGCTTCCCTTGCCACTCTGCAGTGAGTTTTCAGTGAAGCTTTTTCTCTGTGCTGATGAGATTCATGCTACCTGAGTTGCCCAAAGCCATAGAGCACTTAAAAGTTGGGGCTGGCTTACAAACCCAGCAAATCTGGCTCCAAGGTCTGTGTTATGTCACCCAACGAGAGTTGAGAGGCCATGCACCTAAACGCTTCACCCTCGTGAGCCACCTCCTCATACCTGCACCACCACAGGAAGAATCATCTATGCCGTCATGTTTTATACCATGTTGCTTTGGGATTTATTCTTTTTCCTAATCCATGATCAAGCATAGATTTATCTGAGACCAATATTTGTTAACACATTGAATAAAAAAAACTCTAAAATATTTTCATTTCTACTTGTTAGACTTTGAGGGGAGGTTAAGTGTTGAGTATAAAGAATAATTTTGATCTAAGATAATTTTACTTAATGGGATTCTACATGAATAAATACATTCTTGTCTTCCCAGTTATCAGGTTTTTATGTTTATCCTTGCTAGACTAGAAAGCCAAAACTATTCTATGTTTCTTTCCTTTTTTACCACAGAAGAGACTGTTGGAAATCCTGACTCCAATTTACAATGTTTTTCATGCCTCCCTGACCCATATACAATATTTTTTTCTAAAGGCAGTTTATGTATCACAATTCAATTACCCTGCAACTGAACATGTTTTGATTTAAGTATGGTGGACACCACATGAATCTATAAATAGAGATGAGGATGGGTAAGGAAAAGAAAATGAAAGGTGTAGGATTAACTCTGGTTACTTAAGATTATATTTATCTTGTGTATAAATACAGATAGTGAGTCTTTTGGTATCACTGGTTTGAATCAGCTGAAAACTGTTCTCTTCTTTTTCTTGAATGTCTATGTTGTGGTTGTTCAAAGGCGGGGGGGACATGTGAAATAAATTGTCATAATTCACAATTAACTCAATCCCTCTATACTGCATTCAGTAGAACCTCTTTCTCAATCCTCTGTTCAGGTATATTATCTTCTTTCCTGCTTTTTTGCATATACTTATTGCTATATTAATTGGAGTTTGGAGATAGAATTGAGCATTACTACCATGGTAAATCCTAAGTTGTCAGACTAAAAATGTACATAATTTATATTTAAAATTATTTAAAAGAATTTTTTGAAGATCTGTGATGTATTCCAGAAACACTGAAGCATCCCAGAGAAGGACTCAAATAATGAAAATTAAATGGATCCTGAAATTCCAAAGGTCTCCATTTAGTAATTAAAATAGATACATATATGAAAAATTAAATCATAAATATATCTGAATTTCCTTCAAGATAACCTTTTAAAAATAGCTTAATATACCATGAAATTCACACGTTTTATTTGTACAAATTTGTATCAAATCTTTTATTTGATAGAGTTGTGTGATCATTACCACAATCAAGTTTTAGGACATTTTCATCATCCCCAAAAGATACATCTTACCTGTTTGCAGCCAAATTCCATTCTGTCCCCATCCCAAGGTTATAACTAATATTTTTTCTGCTGATATATATATATATATATATATATATATATATTCCTTTCCTAGACATTTCATATAAATGGAATTTCCAATGTGTAGTCCTTTGCACTTGGTTACTACCATTTAGCATAATGTTTTTGAAGATATTTATGTTGTGGTTTGTACTATAGTTCATTCCTTTTATTGCTGAATAGTATTTAATTTTATGAGTATATCAGATTTTATTTGTCCATAAATTTATTTATTCATAAATTGATAGACAATTGGATAGCTTTCTTCTTTTGACTATTATGAATAATGCTACTAAGAACAGTCACATAAAAATATTTATGTGGATAGTATTCACTTCTCTCTGGTATATTCCTAGAATAAAATTGCTGTGTCAATAGGTAACTTTATATTTACCATTAAAACAAACTGTGGATCTATTTTCAAAAGTGACTGCATAATTTTACATTTTCATCAGCAAAATGTGAAGGTTTCAGTCTCTCTGCATCCTCACCAGCACGTTTCAGTGTCTATCATTTTAGTTATAGTCATTCTAGTGCATGTGAACAGTCATTTAATTGTGGTTTTAACTTGCATTCTTCTAACCACAAGTGATGCTGAACATATTTTCATATACCTATTAGCCATTTGTCAACCTCTGCATTACCCTATCCAAAGGACTTTATCCTTTGATGAAATGTCTGTTGAAAGAGTTTGCCCATTTTTAAACTGCATGCTTCTTTTATTTTAATTGTAAGAGTTATATGTATATTCTGGATACAAATCCCTTATCAGATATATATTTTGCAAATATATTTTTCTCTGTGTGGTGTTCTCTTCATTTTCACAGTTGTACCTTTTGAAGTGTATATTTCTGGACTCTAAATTCTAACCATTGTCTATATGTATAATTATATGCCAGTGCCATACTTTCTTGATTACTGCATCATTAAGGTAAATTTTGCAATCAGAAAGTATAAATCCTCCATCTTTGCCCTCCTTTTTCACAATTATTTTGGCTACTCTAGTTCCTTTTCATAGTCATTTTGTGATCACTTTGTCAATTTTTACAAAAAAAGTTTATGATGAATATATAGATCAGTTTGCTCATAACTGCCTCTTAATAACGTTGAGTCTTACAACACATGAACATGGATGTCTCTTTGTTTATTTAGATTTTCTTTAATTTCTCTCAACAACGTTTGGTGGTTTTCTGTGAATATGTCTTGCACCTCATTTGTTAAGTTTGATCCTAGTTTTTTATTCCATTAAATAAGGAATTATTTTCTTTGGTTCATTTTTGCATTGTGTGTTCCTACTTGTAGAAGGCAGAATAATGTCCTTCCAAAGATGTCCATGTATCAATCCCAGAAATATGTAAATTGGTTAGGTTACATGAAAAAGGGGAATTAAGGCTGGAGATAAAATTAAGTTTGCTAACCCTGTGCCCTTCAGGTAGAGAGATTATTTTATATTATTTGGGTGTGACCATGTAATCACAGTGTTCTTAAAAGTGGAAGACAGAATCAGAGTTGGGGAAATATATACAACTTTCCTGGCTTTGAAGAAGGCGGAGGGGGACCATGAACCAGGAGCTGCTAGAAACTGGTAAAGGCAAGATCTTTCTAACACCTCAAGAAAGGCATACGAGCCTGCATACCCTAGATTCCTATATCCGTGTACCTGAATTCATTTACTTCTCTTTTCAGGTCTTGGCAGAAAACCTCACCATTGTCACTGAGTGACCTGTTGCTGGGTTTTTCAAGCCTTGGTGAAATTCAGTTTGTCCTCTTTGTGGTTTTCCTTTTTCTATACCTAGTCATTCTCAGTGACAATGTCACTATTGTTAGTGTCATCCTCCTGGATAAAAGCCTCCACATACCAATGTACTTCTTCCTCAGCACTCTCTCAACATTAGAGACCTTCTACACCTTTGTCGTCTTACCCAAGATGTTCATCAATCTCCTTTCTGTGGCCAGGACAATCTCCTTCACCTGTTGTGCCATCCAAATGTTCTTCTTCCTTGGTTTTGCTATTACCAACTGCCTGCTACTGGGAGTGATGGGCTATGGTCATTATGCTGCCATTTGTCAACCTCTGCATTACCCTATCCTTATGAGTTGGCAGGTGTGTGGAAAATTGGGAGCCACCTGTGGGATTGGTGGGTTCTTGGCCTCACTAACAGTAGTGTATTTAGTTTTCAGCCTTCCTTTCTGTAGTGCCAACAAAGTCAACCATTATTTCTGTGACATCTCACCAGTCATTCATCTGGCTTGCACAAATACAGATGTTCATGAGTTTGTCATATTCATCTGTGGGGTTCTTGTACTTGTGGTCCCATTTTTATTCGTCTATGTTTCTTATATCTGCATTCTGAGGACTATCCTGAAGAGTCCCTCTGCTGAAGGCAGACAGAAAACCTTTTCCACCTGTGCCTCTCACCTCACTGTTGTTATTATTCACTGTGGTTGTGCTTCCTACATCTACCTGAGACCAACAGCAAACTATGTGTCGAAAAAGGACAGGCTGGTAATGGTGACATACACTATTGTCACTCTATTATTAAACCCCATGGTATACAGTCTCAGAAACAAGGATGTCCAAGTTGCTATTAGAAAAGTGTTGGGGAAGAAATGATCCCTAAAATTATTTAATTGAAATATTATATTTCAGATTCTGTAATAAACATAGCTCTTCTACTATAAGAATGTATTTCCACATCTTTTTAACTGAACATTTTTATTTTTTGAGAGTAGTTGGTGCATTTTCATCTCTCAGCTTTTGTACCTCAATTGCAATATAGAAAATCTCATATTAGTGTCACTTATGTGACACTAATGTCTGCTTTTCCTCTAGAATAAGATGTTATTATGAGGTTTATTGGTAAATATTGAGTTTGGAATGTTATTGTTTGTAAAAATAGTCAAATAGTTGGCCTGACCAGTGTTATGACCATAGTTAATCACCTTAATCACTCTAGTCCACATATTACAACAGACAGTATTTTGAAAGTAATATCCAAACATGAAATTATCCTCATGAACAAGAGTGGGAGAAGACTTGCTTACAATTTAAGGAGTTTACAGAATATCTAAACCCATTCATAGACCCAATTCATGATAGTCCTTCCTCATGGCCAATCTTATCTAAATCGCTTCACTCTATTTTTACCATTTAATCTTTTCTTTTCTACTTTTGACATTTTGTTATAATGTTCCTTTTTACCTGTTTGAGAAATTATTTATATCATCTGTCACAGATTTTATGTTTTATAATTTGAAAATAATGACAGGATACATTAATTGGCATTTTGCATCTACTCACTAGATTTTCTTCCTGGATGTAAATGTCCCTTCAATGCTGAATTTCAGAAAAACTCACCATGGGGTAAAAAGAGATTCTATTCTGTTTAGGACAGCACATACAATTAACTAGACTAGTGCTGTTTTATTATGTCACATGCATTAAAAAAATTAAGAGGTGCAATCTAAAATTTAAAGTTTCTGAATATAGAGTATGTAGACATTAGGAAATTAAATTCTATACTGCAGGAAGTTGTAGCAGTTAAATAGAAAGCTCCAGAAACAGACTCTACACTTAATGCCTTGATCAACTTTCATAAAAAGTGGCTGAGTTTTGTGTCCAGCACTAGTGCTTGGAATATTTTCTACAGCAGCCTGATGCTAAAGTGTTTTTTAAAATTTTTTGTGTATCCTACTTTGTAGGTCTAATTTTCTATTATCCTCTTCATGTGTGGGCCCACTGAATGACTTTTTAATTTAACTCTTATCTTTTTCTTAGTGTTTCTATAGTGAACAGACTTAGAAGAGAGTGATATTGTTATTCTTTGGAGACAAGTGTGTTTATTGCCTATTCCCTATGTCAAAGCAAAAATGGTGCCAGACTATGTTAAACAGGCAAGGAAGGCTTTCTTCAAGGTTATTTTAGTAAAGGAGAAAGACTATAACAAGTCTGAACTTGGCAACTCTGACATCATTAGATGAATGGATAAAGAAGATATGATACATATATACAATGGAATATTACTCAGCCATGAAAAAGAACAAAATAATGCCATTTTCAGCAATATGGATGGATCTAGAGACTGTCATACTGAGTGAAGTATGTCAGACACAGAAAGACAAATATCATACATATATGTATAACTGATTCACTTTGCTGTACAGCAGAAACTAACACAACATTGTAAATCAACTATACTCCAATAAAAATCAATTAAAAAATAAAGTTAGGCTTTCAAGAAAGTACACATTTGTTTGCATACACAGAAACATCTTTTTCTTTCTATAATTCCAAAACTATCCATGTTTAAAACAATAAATTACTATTTACTGAACAGTTACTAAGTGTTAGGCACTATTTTAGTTACAGGATACATTAGTAAACAAAAATAAAAAATCCTGCCTTCATGGATCTTCTATTCTACTGCAGAGACATAAAACCTAAACAATAAGCAGGATATATTAGTAAATTATATGTTAGAAGATTATGTGTGCTATGGGAAAAAAGTGGAGCAAGGTAAAGAGCAGAGGTGTTGGGGGTGATGATTTTAAATAGAGTGTCCAAGAAGACCTCTTTAAGAAGGGGTCATTCAAGCAAATACATGAAAGAAGTGAGGAAGAACATTATAGAGACATAAATTGTCCCTCCTTTTTGTCACCTTTTATGAGTTAAAATCCAGTATCCATCCATGAACAAAAGTACCTCTCAGGGAGTTGGGGGATCCAGTATCATACACCAAAGGATCCAGGAGTAGTTTTTCCCACCTGTGCATTGGATAACAGGTAGATAAACCTTTTTATGCATTATGGAAATGGCAGGTATCTGTGAACTGGCTTCAGCCCCTCTTCATTACAGTAGGGGAGCACCTGCAAAGTGTTGACTTGGACATACACCCAAGGGTAAAAGAGCCTTTGTAGAAGTCCTGGTTTACAGAGGAGAGATGTCAGCACTCTGTTGGAGCCAAAAAAAAAAAAAAAAAAACAGAAAATACAAAAAAAACAAACACAAAACAGGTGCATTGGACAGTGTAAGAAGAAATTTGTCAGTGCCACCCGTCCCCCAAGGTTGCACAGCTTGGGACTGAACTAGCTGACAACAACCACTCCTGAGGGAAAAGGGAGAGAAATGACTGAGTGCCCAGGTTCCCCAGCTGTGTGGGATGCTGCTGGAGAAAACTCTTTCTGTCCCAGAGCACCCAGCTACAGGCAAGACTTTCATGACTGGGTAGGGAGAGGAGATCAGGAAAGGCAGATAAAAATACGGGAGAGCATTTAAGGGATGTGGTTTCTGTTGACTGTGTTCAAGACTGTAGCAGCAAGTCCACCCACAAGCTGCTGGGAAAACCTCACTTGAGAATCCCCACAACTGGCCCATAGGCACCCCCAATACCCCAAGTGCAAAGCCCAAATCTCCCCCAACTCTTCAGCCAGCTCCTTGTGAATGTTCCTGAAGTGTCTGTGAGAGTAAGCTAAGGTAGACAGGGAGGGCAAACAGAAAACAGAAGAGCATCTATGAACAACGGAGAAAGCACAAAGTTGAGCTACAGCACCACCTTCAGGAAAATAAAAGAGAAGTTTCCAATATCTGATCTGACGTGTTGTAAGATCAAGAGAAGAGATACAAACTTAAGAATTCTGCTACATAAAAAGAAATGAAGTACTGATACAAGCTGTAATATTAGATGAATCTTGAAAGCATACTAAGTGAAAAAAGCCAGTCATGTAGGACCACATCATATATGATTCCATTTATATGACATGTCCAGAAAAGGCAAATCTATACAGACAGAAAGTAGGTTAGTAATTGCTTAGGAATGAAAGTGGGGTGGGAAGATTGGGCATGTGGGCTACAGGTGTGGATTAACTTCTTAGGCTAATAAAATGTTCTACAATTGATTGTAGTGATGGGTGTATAACTATGTGAATATACTAAAAGCCATTTAATTGGACTCTTTACATGGTTGGCATATATGGTACATGAATTATATCTCAATAAAACTGTTAAAAGAAGAATTCTGCTACAAAAGGGAGCATGGATCAGGTGTATCCATGCAAAGTCAGGAAAGCCCAGGGTATAAGTAGGACCAACAAAAAGTATCTTCCACCTGAAGATGGCTAGTAAGGAATGGGGAAGGTGACAGCTACTTAAAATGCGAAAGTAGCAATGTAAATCTCCAAGATACACAATGAACCAAGGAAACATGACATGATCAAAAGATCACAATAATCCTCTAGTAAGTGAACCCAAAGACACAAAGATATGTGATTTGCCCAATAAATAATTCAAAGTAACTTTTTTGAAGAAACTTAATGAGCTAAAACACAAAAAGACAACTCAACAAAATCAAGAGAACAATACAGAAACGAAATGAGAAATTTAACAAAGAGATATGTCATTAAAAAAAGAGAGTCGTACAGAAATTCTGGTGCTTAGGAATTTAATGAATGAAATTAAAATGCAGTAAAGAACATCAACAGCAGAGTAGACCAAAGAGAAGATGGACTCAGTGAGTTAGAGAATAGGAACTTTGAAATAACTCAGAGAACAAAGGAAAAAGTATGAAAATAGCAAAGAAAGCCTATGGGATCTAATGGACATCATCAAAAGAACAAATCTCAGAATCATCGGATTTCTAGGAAAAGAAGACAGGGGAAGAGGACAGAAAGTTCATCTGGAGAAATAATAGTTGAGACCTTCTCAAACCTTGGGAGAGACTTGGACACCCAAGTTCATGAAGCTAATATGTTACCCCATTATTTCAATTCAGAATGATCTTCTCCAAGACACATTATAATAAACTTTCAAAAATCAAAAACAAAGAGAGAATACTAAAAGCCACAAAAAAATAAAGACTGCAACCTACAAAGTAACCCTCATTAGGCTATCAGCAGATTCCTCAGCAGAAAATTTACAGGCCAGGAGAGAGCAGAATGATATATTCAAAGTGCTGAATTAAGAAAAAAAGCCAGCCAAGAGTACTCTATCTGGCAAAGTTATTCTTCAGAAACAAAGGAGAAATAAAGATTTTTCCAAATAAACAAAAGCTGGGGGAGTACATCAATCACCACTAGACCTGCTTCACAAAACAATGTTGAAATGCTGAAAGGAGTTCTTTAAGCTGAAATGAAAGGGTGATGATTAGTAATATGAAAATATACAACACACTGGAAAAAGTAAATATCTAGTCAGATTTAGAAATTTTGAATTTTGTAATATGATATTGTGTTAACTATTCAACTGTAGTATAAAGTTAAAATTAGAATGAGTATAACTACTATAATTTCTTCATGAATGCAAAATATAAAAAGGGTTAATTTTGACGTTAAAAACTTAAAAGAGAGGGAGTAAAAGAATGGAGGTTTTTATGCAATCAAAGGTATGTTGTTATCAGTGTAAGAAAGAAAACACAGTTTTAAAAATGGGTAAATGATTTAAATAGTCTCTAAAGAATACATGCAAATCTCTAATAAGCACAGGAAAAAATAGTCAACAGTATTAGTCGCTGGAGAAATACTAATCAAAACCATGACATACAACTTCACATTTACTAGGATGGCAATACTATTACTACTACTACTACTAATAATAATAATGCAGAAAATACCATGTGTTGGCAAGGAAATGGAGAAATTGGGACTCATACATTTCTGGTGGGAATGTAAATTAGTGCAGCTGCTGTGGACAACAATTTGATAGTTCCTCAAAAAGTTACAAATAGAATTACAATACGATCTAGTAATTCCACTCCTATGTGCATGCTCAAGAGAATTAAATACATATGTTTACCCAAAAACTTGTACATGATTCTACATAGAAGCATCACACATAATAACCAAAAAGTGGGAACTACCCAAATGCCAACTGTTGATGAATGGATAAATAAATTTGGTATACCTATGCAATGAAATATTATTCAGCCATTAAAAGGCATGAAGCCCTGATACATGTTACAACATATATGACCCTTATGCTAAGTAAAAAGAACCATATGCAAAATACCACATATAATATGATTCCATTTGTATAAAATGTTTAAGATAGGCAAATCTATAGAGACAGAAAGTAGAGTAGAGATTGCTGGGGGAAGAGGAGATGACTGCTAATGCTTATGGGGTTTCTTTTCATGCTTATGAAATGTTCTGGAATTAGATAGTGGTGATGGCTGCCCAATTCTGTGAATATGCTAAAATCCATTGAATCAACATTTTAAAATAGTAAATATTGTAGTATGCAAATTATCTCTTAACTAAAAAAATCAGATCCAACCATGAATACAGACTTGAAAGAGGTTCATAATATACTCTTGCAGAAAAATAAGTTGCAGAATAATTTAAAGATAGATATCAGATATCTATCTATCTATCTTTCTGTCTACGTATCTATCATCTATCTATCATGTCTCTCTCTCTCTCTAAGTGATGTGTGTTTGTGTGTGCATGTGTATATATTTATAATCAGTCTAACCATAAATAGTGGAAATTCAAGGATAAGAAAGTTGAGGAAGAGAGGACATTTTAGGATCTATTTTATATATTGGTACTTTTTATTATCCTGAGGATCATATGTTATTTAGATAGTTTTACATTTATTTTTAAATAACAATATATTTTAAGTAAAAAAAAAATACTAAGTAAACCACTAAGAATCCTGCTGTTGGAACAGAGAGCAAAGGATATTTTTCCACTGCAACTAAATAATAAAAATTTGTTTAATAGAAATGGTGGCTCAGATTCCCCATCCCCCTCCTGCTGACAACCTGCCTTCGCTTCCTGCCCTCAGGTGTGTGAGAGGAGCATGTTTCTTTCCAATAAATACCAATACATCAAAAAAAAAAGAAAAAAATGGGTGGTATTTTAAAATGAAGAATTGTGTTACGGGTTGAATTGTGTCCCTCTAAAATTCATATGTTGAAGTCTTAACCACTGGTACCTCAGAATGTGACTGTATTTGAGATTAGGGTTTTTAAAGAGCCAATGAAGTTAAAATTAAGTCATTAGAATGGTCATTAGAGATGACTGACACCTCTATAAGAAGAGGAAATTTTTCTTTAAAGGAGGAAATTTGAACACAGAATTATAGAGACAAGATGATATGAAGACATAAGCAGAAGATAGCCAAAAACAAGTCAAGGAGAAAGGCCACAGAAGAAACCAGCCCTGCTGACATTTTGAATTAGATTTCTAGCTTTCAGACTGTGAAAAAATAAATTTCTGTTGTTTAACTAGCCAGGTCTATGGTACTTTGTTATGGCAGCCTTAGCAAACTAATACAGAACATGTGGTATAAATATGTTTTGCATATTTAGGAACTCTGAGTAGAATGAGATGGCTGGAGAGGCAGATGTGAGAAGAGAGAGATTTGAGGACAGCTCATGGAGGACCTTATGGCCATCCCTAAATGCTTACTTTTGTTGGTTGTAAATTGTGAACTTTTGAAGTTTTGAGGAAGAGAGGAATTTGATCTGATATTTTCTTAGGTTGAGATCCATGAGCATGGTCAATTTAGTAGTGGAGAGACTAATAGGAACAGAGATTTTAGGAGCAGTTTAGTGACCTAGGAAGATCAATTACCACCAAATAATTATGATACTTGACTGTTTGTCTTTCTACTATACTTAATACTGTACAAAATAGTCTCATCTTTATCTCATTTAAATGAAGACATAGACCAATATAGGAGAAGGCACCAATCTCCTTATTTTACAGATGAGTAGTCTGGGGCCCAAAGTAAGAAAGTAATTTACTCTTAGTAATTTTCTAGGTCACAGAGTAACATCATGACATAAAATGTGCCCTCCTTCCTTGCAAATTTTTCCTTTGGATGGCCCCAGGCAGTGTGGGAAGTGAGGGAGAGGCAATAGTGCTGGTTGATTTATGAGGTTATCCACAGAATTGACTTCTATGTCACTACACGGGGAGAGGGTCATGGTGTCCAGGGGTGTGTGTGACAAGGTATGGGAAATAGTTTTCACCATTGTTGGGGCAATGCTAGTGCCTTAGTCATAGCAGGAAGCAGCAGGGACAGTGGCACTGGACATACCCATGGAGTGAAAATTCAAATGAGCTCTAGGAAATGGGTAAGAGAGTGGATTCTCTGTCATGTACCTGCAGTGTGATAATAAAATTTTATGTAATCTCTGCTATATTCAGTGTTTACAAATGTAGTAGTGGGCTGAAAGTCCTGACTTAGCTTATCTCAAAAATTTTAAAGAAATTGAATACACACAAAGACACACATACAGAAATATATTCCTCTATATATGTATATAAAGGGGGTTTGGGGGATTCATGATTAGTATTTTATTTGAAATTTGAGAATATTTATCATATTATCAAGCAGTGGATATTTGAGTGGAATTGATTTGAATTTAAAGATGAAATAAGGACAATTAGTATCACTACAAAATTGAGACATCCTGTCCTTGTAGAAAGTATCCCTATGATTATTCGTTTTATTCTATATCCCTCGGAAAAGTTTCTTTACAGCTTCATTTTAATAGGTCTTGACTAGAAATTGTTAAATATATTTCTAAATGTTTTCCAAGGAAAATAAGTAAAATTTCCCATTTTTGCAAACACCTTCCTTTAATCTTTTCACACAGTTATGTTGAGGTTCCAAAGGAACTCATATATCCCAGACCTAACACTTTCCTCTTGATATCTTCATTTGTAGGCTGTTTAGGGATTTACTCTTAAACTTTTCAGTCCTATAGGCACATATAGGGTTTCTAGTACATCTTTCTACTACCCTGGATCACTCTCTGTAGAGTTCACTTCTACAAATTCCTTCTGAGCTGTTGAACCACTGATTGTTACCAATGATGTCTCTTTTGGTCTGTTGCCAAGCCCAGATAGATACAACATCTGCTCTGCAGCTGTGTTATCAAGTCCCCTGGAATGATTACTTAATTATGGTTTTTTTTTTTAATTTATTTTTTGATACAAGTTCTTTCCATCTTGCTAATAAAGATTCATCAAGGGAGATGAGCAACTTTCTTGGCTGGGACATAAGGAATGAATATGCAAAAACTGAAATTAAGTTCCAAAAGATTTTCCATAGGAAAAAGTGCGAGATGAAGTGAAATGGTTGGAAAATCATCTCAGGAAGTATGGAAGGTTTATTTTTTTGGCGGGGGGAAGTATAAGAAGTTACTTCATGAGCAATGAATGAATTTCAATTAATTCATGAAAGTTGAGTCAGTGCAGAAAGGACAAGGGATATTTTGCTAGAAGTTGGGGATTTTTAGAGTCTTATTTTTGCAATGAACTGATCACCTTCTTCCTATGAGTTATATATGGACTGTATTTCTGGTCACTGGGCTCAATGCCTTATTGAGACAAGTACACTTGTGCCACAGTCACATTTTAATTACAAAGATCGTAGGAAGAGGATGGCTCTACACATATAGAAGTGTGCATGTGTGTTTTTCTGAGGAATTGTTTTCTCAAATGAAAGATGTCTAGGAGAAACTTGTGCTAGCAGAACTAAGCTAGCACAAGTAGAATTAATCTTTTATTTTATAATAGCTGGTTTTCTGAAAAATGTGTGAAACTATTAGTAGCTTATTAAAATCACCAGGAAAGGTAAAAAGACAGTAAGGAATTTAGAAAAAATAATGCATTGAATTTTTTTCTCTGAATGTATCTACCCAATCAACCTATCAACTCTTAATCTTTGTGAATGTTTGTTTTATATCACTGATTAGGAAAACAAAAATCTATGTGTTTTTTATAATCTTTCACTGACTTATATGGAATATATATACTTGAGGCAGGAGAATCTTTGTGTTTGCTAAGCACAAACTTATTCATCTTTCTCAATGTAAATGTCTCTGTGTAGTTATTTAACTGTTGTCTCTCAGCTGTAATTCACCATTCTCTACTTTATATATAACTTAGGTTGAGATCTTGAAAATTACATTTTCTTGAATCATAATTGGTTCATCTGTTCAATGATAAAGAATGTCTTAGAAAATCAGTCCTAATATCAAGGCCAGCCTGATAGGCTACAAATCCAATTTCAGCGCAGCTATATTATATCATGGCCAAGATCACAGAAATTCCCTAATTCTGCCTTGGTTTAAGCTTTCCTACAGTGTACTCAAAAGATGTATATATATCTATATCTATATATCTATATATATATATATATACATATATATATAGATATATAGATATATATATATGTATGTATATATATATATATACACATATATATATATATAGATAGATAGATATATGTATGTATATATATATATGTATGTATGTATATATAGGAGACAATGATGAATGGGAAATAAAAACATACCGATTTATTATTATTGGTTGAATTTATGCCTGAAACTTAAGTGCAGATCTCTCCGTAAGTTCAGCTGGAATACATGGCCTAGTTTGAAGGCTGAAGGGGCTTTGTTTTCTCGCTAAAGCCAGCCCCAAATCCAAAGATCTTATCTCTTTCCTGCAAGTTACATATGACTAAAGAGGGGAGCTAAAATTAACCAAGGGTTTGTGTGTGTTTGTGTGTGTGTGTGTGTGTTTGTGCATGCATGTGTGTGAAAAGAGGAAGGAGAGCAAGATGTTTAGTTTTAACCCATGAGCACAGGCCCAAAGCCAAATTAATTCTTTGGTCACATGAAAAAATAAAAAGAGCAAGAATAAAATGCCAGAAGGAGAATCATTCTAATATACATAACCTTCTAACAAACAGTGATCCTACCCACTTGTGAGTATTCTGCTATCTGACTCAAAATGATGGTATCCACAAGTCTTGGAAAAGAACAAAGCAAAAGTTGGGAGTTTTCTTGTTCCCCCTCCCTCAACACCATATTACATCAGGATAGGGATTAACTATACCATATGATATAAAGGACATTTACCTCATACTTATCAGTATACTTTTTCTACAGGTGTCACATGGTTTAGCCTACTGTTGAAGATGAATACTTATGCATTCTGAACTCCATTAATTAAGAAAGTCATAGTCGTCACAAAGGGTCATGTGAGAGCATTGCAGGAGTATTAAAAAAGGAAGTGAGTGATGTGGAATCAGTATTAATTCTACTCAGTAATAGGAAAGACATTTTAATTTTCTGAGTGTCAGTTTTCTCATCTATAAAAAGTAGATTATAATATACACTTCCAAGGGATGCTCTAAAGTGCAAATATGGTGACATTTTAAAACAGAAGCCCATAAGTGCAAATTTGAACAATTAACGCATTAAACTGATTCACATTAAGGGTTATCAGTTTATTTCCTTTTCATGAGATGACTTGATAGGCTAGAAGTCTGGGCTGAGCAATGGGCCCAAGGAAAAAGAGAAATTGGTGGCCAAAGAAATTAAATTTGTTTTGGTCTCTGTGACCTTCAGGCCCCACCCTCAGGAAGTCTCAAGCTTCAGAGAAATGGAAGAAATGCAGTAGGCTTACATTCTTAGCAGACAAGCTCAGCATTCCACAATAAAAGAGGGCCCATGAATAAAACATCCAGTTCCTTCCCTCTTCCTTCAACCCCTGAAAGTGTATAAGTCACTGATGAGGAGACTGGTGGAAGAAAAGACTAAGAAATGAAATGATTCGGTCAGAAGACCTTTATTAACAAGTTGATCTTGAAAAAAATATATAAAGCAAGGAAGCAGCTCTCTCCATGGAGCTCCTTGTTTGCTCTCCTTTCTGTAGGAAGGAGAGATGAGTAAAATGTCTAATTAAAATTCTGGCCTGAAATGCACATGATAACTCCCGAGATTCATGAAACAGAAACTGTTTGCTCTTTACACAGATTTTTCTATTTGGTTACTATTTAATAAAATGGGTTTAAGCTTAGCCTGCCTTTCTTGACCACTCTGCGAAATTTTAGGTCTTCTCTTTAACCTATGCCCTTGTGAATATCTTTAAGGAATGCTGACCAAATTTAGATTTGTACCAGTGTATAAAAAAATTAGAAAAACCCCCAGCTCCCAGTAATAGAAACACAGAGGTGGAAAACTTTTTGCATAATTTTCTTATTTGAGCATTAATTAGATATAACTTATGCACCAAAAATTATAACTTTACAAATGTTATCTCATTTAAAAACTGTGATCTGACTATACTGAAAGACTGAGACTCAGGAAACATCCAGAAAAGGGAGAGATATAGAGACAGGAGAGTTAGGGTTGTACAATAATTTGTAGGACTGGTTTCCATTCTGGCTGAGATTGGGTAATGGTATTTGCCAGAGCCTAAAATTCTGAACATATAATTGTATTCCTACATCGTAATGTTAGCCATCCATCATTTTTCCATCAATTGAAAAAACTTCAATAGGCAATAATTTATGTGATCATGGCAAGAAGCTATTATTTTTTATTTTTATATTTGGAAACAAATGAGAAATGATCTCTGTTCTTGAACACTGTTCTCAATTGCTTGATCATTTTTGCTCAGGGAATTTTTTCCCACATACTTTGTGTTTTATTACTTGAAAAGAGCAGAATCTAGATTAATGTCGTGGCAGAGAAATTGTTCTTCCCACAACTCTTTGAAGAGCTGATTTGAACTCTTTATTTCTCAAGCTGTAAATCATAGGATTGAACAATGGAGTTAGGATAGTGTAGGATACTGATATGAGAGCATCCTGGCTTGAGGAGTAGTTGGACTTAGGCCTTAAGTAGATAAAGGAGGCACAGCCATAATGGACAATGACAATAATGAGGTGAGAAGCACAGGTGGAAAAAGCTTTGTACCTGCCTAATGTGGAAGGAAACTGGAGTATAGCAGAGATGATGTGAATATAGGATACCAAAATCAATAACAGGGGGATAACCAGGACCAATGCACAGAGCATGATAATGACAAACTGACTAAAGTGGGTATGGTGGGATGCCACCTTGAGAACAGGAGAAATGTCACAGAAGAAGTGGTGTAGTTGGTTGGAGGAGTGAAAGGGCAGGTGAAATACCAAGGATGTGATGATCTCTGCAATAGTAAAACCACAGAGACAGGCAACAGCCACAAGTCCCACACACATCCCATGTCCCATGAGCACTGTGTACCGCAGAGGGTTACAGATGGCCACATAGCGATCATAACCCATGGCTGCCAGCAGGAAGGAGTGCGAGCAACCTAAGAAGAGGAAGGAAAACATCTGGATAGAACAGCCCAAGAAGGAGATGGTCTTCTTCTGTGCTAGCAGGTCAACCAGCATCTTGGGTACAATGACGAAGGTGTAGCAAGTCTCAGAGCAGGAGAGTCCAGCAAGGAAGAAGTACATAGGGGTGTGGAGGGCTCTTTCCAGCACAATGGTGGAAATGATGATGGCATTGGTGCCCAGGGTGAACATGTAGACGAGCAGGAAGACAACGAACAGCAGCCGCTGCAGCCCAGCCAGAGATGAGAAGCCGAGGAAGACAAACTCTCTCACCAAGGTCTCATTGACCCACTCCATGGAAGGCAGATCATCAGGAGACAATCTGAGAGAGAAGACAGTGCCAAGAAAACCCCCTGAAAATTAGAAAAATCATTAGAATGATCATTATATTGATCATCATAGCGTGTGTTCTCAGATTCTGAGTTCTAACTCATTTCTCCTCTTTCCAGTTTTTGTAAGACATGAAGAAGTATCTAAAATTATTCAAAGTGTGCATCCAACTTTGAGTCTCCCCAGTATTTTTAACACCATAGGAAAACTTTTTTGACATTTCCCAGATTTAACTATCCCTTCATCTCCATTCCCAGGATGAGGCTGCTATTAAAATTCTCAGCCTCTCACGCTGTTTACTCTGCAAAGCTAGTCCATTCAATTTTATTACCTTCATATTCTCCCACTTTCCTGCAGCTGCAAAATAAATCATCTGAATGCACTCACTTATAGATTACTTTATTTATGACTTTATATATAATCTTCAATAGTTTCTCATTATCCCTCTGCTTATACCTAAATGTCTACTCTCAGTTTAATCTCTCCATAATCTAGACCTACATTCTATCTAACTCTTTTTGCCTTACTTCCTGACTTGGATCATCAACTCCACCGTCTTAAATGCTCATTAAGCTGACTCTTGCTTCTGTATACGTATTCTGTTCCCAAATCTGGAAAACGTTCTCCAAGATGGAATACTTCTACACATCCTCCAATGTCTATCTCAGATTCTTTCTTCCTGCAGACAGAACCACAATCTTTCTTCAAGCCTCTTGTCCATTTTCATCACCTTTCATTAATGCCTACAAAAATCACCTTATGGTTATCTTTCCCATCACCATTCTCACAACTCTTCAGTCCATCTTTCCCCTGATGTCAGACTGATCTTCTGAAATATAAATTGTATCCTATTGCTCACCTCTTCAAAAATTTTACTCATGGCTATAGCACAAAGTGCAGTCTTTATGGTTTTTAAGGTCTCGTTTGGGAGCTAAACTATGTTTCAGTGTTTATTCATAGACATTATGGGATGCATCGCTATTGTGCAATATGTTGTATTCTTCCTTGCCTCTA
This sequence comes from Balaenoptera borealis, assembly GCF_965194805.1. Lineage (NCBI taxonomy): Eukaryota > Metazoa > Chordata > Mammalia > Artiodactyla > Balaenopteridae > Balaenoptera > Balaenoptera borealis. The sequence goes on along the minus strand of NC_138860.1, from coordinate 79,354,764 downwards.
TTCTTTGCTCATGTTAGTTTGTTAACCATTTTCTTCTCTACAAATATTTTACCATTATTCTGAAGCCTCAACCAAGTCTATTTTTCTGGGAAGCTTCCTTGGTATGTCGTCATAAAGGAGTTGTTTCTTCCTCAGAATTCACATAAGACATTGATTGCCAATTTGATTTGTTGTTTATTTAATTTTGAAATAGTGTGTTGTTTTTTTCTTTTCCATTAAATTTTATACTCTTAAGGGTAAGAAGAGAATCATAAGCATTTTTATTTAAATTCTCCTCAGCATCTAGAACCATTTTAATTGCCTAATAGTTTTTCAATAAAAATTGTCATATAAATAAAAAAAGCTAACTTGGTATGTTGTTATGTACCACATTCACATCACCACTTTCTTCCCAGAACTCACAGAGTAAGAGAATCCTCAGTGTTCTCTGATCCTTGCCATGAAGATTGTACAAGACCATAAATTTCTAAATATTTCTGTACTACATGGAACTAAGTTTTACCCTTTTGAAGCAAAAGAAAAATCTCAGTTTATAATAGAAAAATAGCACTGAAAAGAGCATCTGGTCACTGGAAATCTATGTACCTAGATTTATTCTCAATTCCTCGTACGTTTACAACTGTCTAGAACATATCAGAATGCAAATAAATGGGAGGGAAATTGTAAAGTTACTTTGAGTTTATCCCATTTTAAAAAGTATATCTTTCAAAATTATATCTTAACTGATATTAATAACAAAAATTAATGTCATCATACTCTACCTTAGATGAGAACCACTAAATCAAGACTATCAGGCACTATTCAACAATTATTAATCAGAATGATTACAACCATGTGTCAGGCGCTAGGTATGTGTTAAAAATACCCATATAAAAGATTTGGTCCAAGGCCTCAAGTTGCTCACATTTCAAAGGTGAGACGTATTCAAAAGAAGAGATTGTTATAAAACGATGTGGTTGAAGTGATGGATATGCATTTGCAATTGTGAGAAAACTGAGGAGACAATTTCTTTTGTATAGCCTTGGAAAAATTATTTTGTATTTATTTCTGAGTTTATTGATGTCTGTTATAGAAATGTTGAATTAAAGCATTCTTGGAAAAATATCATGAGTCTGGGCACTATTTAATTTCTATGGCTTTTATACAGATGTGTAAGAGTTCAGGTAACCACAGTTACATCTCCTGCCTTCTGGAAAGTGCTGCCCTGTCCCTTATATTTTCTGCTTCTATAGTTACACCTCCTCATCCCCCCAACCCAAATCTTGTGAAAGGGACATACCTTCTCTTTCTCCATCTTATCACCCTGGTTCTTTGTTCAGTACTTAACACAGGATTTTTATTGCCTAGAAGGTATATTTATTAATAAATAATTAGTTATCTTTCTAATTCCAGGATCCTCAATTCTCAGGACTACTAATAAATTTCTACATATATAATCTTGAATTTTACCCTTACAAACACATGTAAAATTGAGTAATATAGGAATAAAATGTAGGAATTTTGAACTTAGATATAAGATTTAATCCTGACTCTAGCACTTTCTTTTGGTAAGATCTTAAATTCTCTAAGCCCCATTTTCTCATTGGTATGGTGAGAAAAGTAATTCCTACTTTCCAGGTTACAGTGAAAATTAATTGAAATCATGTATACAGAAGAGACTAATTCAGTACATAGTGAGTGCTCAATAAATATTTACCTCTTATCACTTTACTGTGGTTCTACAGGGATTAAAATCAGAAATATTTTCATCAATGATATAATGAGCATTTAACTCATGGCAAGTTGTTGAAGCTGCCTTTCTGTACTTTCTCGAGGGTGGGGAGTGGATTTAAGAGAGATTAACATTTTTCTGAATTCTCCAAGCTTGATTAAAAGTGACTTGGTTTTACATGGAGTCCTGTTCTGCACTGGAAGGGAAGCAAGTGTTACTGATCTTGAAATTCCATGCAAGTTCTTTGGTATCTGGTTGTTCTGTAGTCAGAGTCACCCAGGCAGTTGTCCATACCTGGTAGAAAGCAAAGGAGGTATCCTAAATTTTCTATTTTGGGCCGTAGGTTATAGGATAAACTTAGAATACAAAACTGTAATTAAACTTAGTCACATACAAATAACAATGTAGAAGTTTCTCATTATGGACGCTCTATAATTATCAATGATGCCTATTTTATATATGTTTTAATTTACATATTTAGAAATCAACCTCAACTCTTTATTGAGCTCTTAAAGTTTGCAGTAGATTGTTTCATAATCCTCATATTTTATGATTTTATCATTTTGATTATGTTTTAAGCACTGCAGTTATAAATGTGAATAAAATAATTTTTCCTTTCTCAGAGGAGAGAGAATCAAATAGCTAGCCATATTACAGGACAGACTATCATAAACACCACAAAGGAACAAGCAAAAAAGGTCTGAACATGTTGAGGAAAAAACAAACAATTTCATAGAAATCTTTGAAGAAAAAATAGTATTTGAATATTATCTATAAACATTTTGATAAAAATGTAGACTGAGCCTCAGTGACACTATTTATGTAAACATTGTGATAGAGCTGATTAATATTTTCCTTAATGTTGATTGGCCCTTCAGAATTGAACAAGTACCTGCTGTTTTGCTGTTATAGAGATACATCTCTTTTACAAAGGAAATACCTAAATTTACACAGGGCTGTAAAAAGAGAGACACATCTTTCCTCCCTTTTTCTTCCTTTTTTTCTTTACCAAAACCTTCACATTGGGGTCACAAACTCAAAAACAAACAATTCAATTCAGTTAACTTCTTTAGGGATCATCATCCCAAGTATCAGTCCATCAGTATTGCTTTTAATAGTTCCAGGAAGAAAAATAGGACATAATTTTGGTATTAATTTATTAACCAAAATTTAGATTCATTGTATAGAAATATAATGTGAACTATCATTTATCACACATTTTTTCATAGTTCAGACAGGGTGAAAATACTGTTATATATAGTCTCTCATTTGGTCATCATGATCTCATGAAGTAGGTATTACATTTAATATCTTCACTATAAAGAAGAGTAATTTGAGAATCAAAGTGTTTGTGGGCTCCACTCAAGTTAACACAGCTGGGAAACTAGCACTAGACTATAGATCTTCTGATTGACATAGGAGTAAAATGTTTGCGTGTGTGTATGTGTGTTGGTGAGAAAGGGAAAACAGTATTCTGTCACCCTCCTTTCATAGGAAGGTATTTAAAGAAAAAGATTCCTGTTATAATCTTGTTACAGGCTCAAGTCCCAGCTCCTCTGTGTATTAGTTCCAGGACTTTAACATGTCTGAATCACTTTCCTCTTCTTTATAATGGGATTCATTCTGATATCTGCTAACCTAATTTTCAAGGTTTGTTCAAAATGAATGAGAAAATATCATTGCAATGGTTAAGTGTTACACAAATATTAGTTTTGTAATTATAATTTAGAGTTGAAAAGGGGCAGACAGTTTTGAGAATATTACTCTCATACTGCTTGGTGAAATCCATTGATTTCAGGAAGGGTTTAATAGGATAAAGATGACTTCCCTTCCCCCAAACTGGGGAAGGTATATTGCATTTTTTGTCCTTGTCTCATACTTGAGGATCTCCAGAAAGCTGGGGTCATAAGTGTTATAGCTGTAGGATACCTTAAAGACCTATCCTAGTAGTCTCATTTGACAGAAGAAGAAATTAAACCTCAGAGAGTACTGTGAAGATCTCAAAACCGGAAAGCAACTGGGTGGATGTGTTAGCAATAGAACAGAGGACTTATGTTTTTCAGATGAATGGGATTCCAACAGTATTGTGCTGCCTCCTGAAGATGTTTATTATGTAGGTATTGACTTGGCTCTCTTCCTGAGTCTGCTCTCTGTGACCTTGTGCTCGTGTTTCTGACTGTCTCTGATTTTATGTTCCCCAAAGGCAGGGTTTCTGTGTCTTTATATCTGCCAAGTAAAATTATTTTCAGAGTACTCCCTAAGTTCTCAAACCTGGATTAGGTATTGTAATTTTTTTTCTAGATTTCACCTAATATAGCCATTTCTGGAAAAAAAAAAGATTGTGATTTAAGATTTTGTAGGTATATATATATATATATATATATATATACACACAATGGAATATTATTTGGCCCTAAAAAAGAAGAAAATCCTGCCATGTGCGACAGCATGGATGTATCTGGAGGACATCATGCTAAGTGAAATAAGCCAGTCACAGAAGGACAAATTCCATTTGTATGTGGTATCTAAAATAGTCAGATTCATAGAAGAAGAAAGTAGAATGGTGGTTGCCAGGGCTTGGGGGAAAGGAGAGAGAGGAAGTGGCTGTTCATTGGATATAAAGTTTCAGTTACGTGAGATGAACACATTCAAGAGATCTGCTGTACAACATTGTGCCTATAGCTAACATTATGTTACTGTGTACTTAAACATTTACTAAGAGGGTAGATCTCATGTTAGATGTTCTTACTATAAGGAAACAAAAGATTTTGTGAGGAAAATGTTGAGCACACTGTTGAATTAAATCAGAACCAAGACAGTGTCTGTGTAAATTTAGGAAGAGCAGTGAGTCAGTTAATTCAGGATATGTATAAAATTTATATGCATAGTTTTATAAAAATTCACTTTAAACCTTCATTAATCCTGGTTAACATTATTTGGAGTCCACATTCTTAGTTGTGGCTGTCTCTTTCTTTCACTGCACCAGCTTGGACCCATCACCCTTCTCTGTCTCTTACCTGAGCTGTGAAAGGACAGGTCCTTCTGGGGGATAGATGTTTACTCTTATTCCCTGTCCACTGTCCAGTTTCTCATTGCTGTAGGTGCTCAGTCCAACATGGTTGCCTGTTATTCATAGATAGTCCCCCATTTGCCACTCCCTCTCCCTAAGAGAAGCCAGAGGCACAGAGGCTACAGGAGACGGAATGCAAGTTGAAGGGAAAAGATCAAAATGGGGCAGAAGCTACTGATCTCTACTCAGCGGTAGAGATATGATGATGGTCTGGGGACTTAGACCCCGACCAAAATAAAGTGTAACCAGTTTCTTCCCACTTTTTGTGCCAATTGACCAAAGACCGCAAGTCATATCTAATAGTGATCATAGAGCAGTTGGCACTTTCATTGAATTTATTGGTAACTGGCGGTTCTGTGGGTCTCCTGATGCCAGAGTCATTGTCATGGAGACGTTGCACTGGGTTTAATTAAACAGCTGAGTTGATTGTGGAAAATAGAGGCAAGTCATCAAATGCCAAACTGCTCCAAATTGAGCCCGGGCATTAGGGCTTGGGGAGTAGAAGGCTCTAAGCCATGCTCAGATGCAGCAATTTTTGAAAATTTGATGCATTTTAAGTTGGTTTCTCAATTTTATGTTACCAAAGGGATGAAAAGGTAATTACACACAAAATTCATGATGATAGGTACATTATAAAATATGTTTGTTTAGCTTAAAATGTGCTTTTGCACTTACGATTAGGAATGTAGCTTTCTGTCGGTCTGAGAGGGCCAGTTGAGCAAAGTTGCTTTCTGTAGTGAAGGCCCTGGTCAGAATAAGCTGAAAGGAGACTCATTTCACCATTAACCACTGAGTTTATTATTTTTTTTCCACCTCTCTATTCCATTATCCAGAAACTAATGCAGTGTATTGTTATACATAGGAGTCACTAAATAAATATGTGCTGAATGTTGGGTGAATGAACGGTCAGAGACAGCGATACCCTGATAATATAAATGACCTTTTGGTTTAAACAAAAATACCATTATTACTTTTCTAATCTCCAAAGTTTCTAGTTTCCACTTGCCTTGTGGCTAAGCTAGGAATGAATGATTTAAACATCACACATGTCAATGAATGTTAACGACACCTACCAATGGCTTGGTGTCTAATAAGAGCTCATAAGTATCTGACAGATGAAGAAATAATGATATTGAGAACAAAAGTGAGAACAAAGCGAGAGCAAAAAATAATTTAGAATAAGAAATAATGCCCATAAAGAAGTAAGAATTAAGAAGAGTGGACTTTAATATATTTGAATCTGAATGCTGAACCATTTTTTGTTATTGATGTCCATCATTCAGTCCAAGCTCACAGTAGTTTTTTAAAAAACTACTTCATTAAGCTATGATTGACATGGAAAAAGCTGTACATATTTAGTGTATATAACTTGATGTGTTTGATGTAAGTATACACTCATGAAACAATCACCACCATCAAAGCCATAGACATATGCATCACCTCCAAAAGTTTTCTCTCACCAACTTTATTATTACTATTATTATTATTAATTGTGATAAGAAAACTTAACATAAGATCTATCTTCTTAGAAAATTTTAAGTATACAATACAGTACTATTACCTGTAAGTACTATGCTATATAGTAGATCTCCAGAACTTATCTTATATAGCTGAAATTTTGTACACTTTAACCAACATTTCTACATTTCCCCCCTCCTCCCCAGCCTCTGGCAACCACCCTTGTACTATCTACTTCTGTGTTTGACTATTTTAGATTCCAGACACAAGGAGATCATGCAGTATTTATCTTTCTGTATCTAGCTTATTTCACTTAGGATTACATCCTTGAGGTTCAACCATATTGTGGCAAATGGAAGACCTCACTTCTTTTTTAAGGCTGAATAGCACTGTGTTCTATGTTTTTTATCCACAGTTTTTAATCCATTTTCTTTCATGTGTACCATTAAGCTGTTCATATCTTGGTCATCATGAATGGTGCTGTAATGAACATAGGAATGCAGGTATTTCTTTGTGATTCTGATTTCAATTCTTTATAAATGCCAATAAGTGGGATATCTGGATCACATGGTAGTTTTATTTTTAGTCTTTTGAGGAACTTCCATACTGTTTTCCCTAATGGCTGTACTAATTTATATTACCACCAACAGTGTACCAGAGTTCCCCTTTCTCCACATCCTTACCAACACTTGTTATCTTGTCTTTTTGATGATAGTCATTCAAACAGATATAAGGTGAATCTCACTATGGTTTTAATTTTCACATCCCTGATGACTAGCGATGTGAGTAGGTTTCATATACCTGTTGGTTATTTGTATGTCTTCGAAATGGGGAAACCATAACCTCTTCTATAAATGACTGTGGGAAAAACTGGATAGCAACTTGCCAAAGAATAAAATTAGACCCTTATGCTGCACCATACACAAAGATCATTTCAAAATGGATTAAGACTTAAACATGAGACCTGAAACCATAAAACTCTTAGAAGAAAACATTGGGGGAAAGCTTCTTGACATTTGTCTTGGCAACAAGTATTTAGAAATGCCACCATAAGCACAAGTAACAAAACCAAAAATCAACAAGTGGGCTTACATCAAACTAAAAAGCTTCTGCACAGCAAAGAAACAATCAACAAAATGAAAAGGCAATCTGTGAACTAGGAAACAGATTGGCAAACAATGTATCTGATAAGTGGTTAATATCCAAAATGTATAAGAAACTCATACAACTCAATAGCAAAAACAATAACTTGATTTAAAAATTGGTAAAGAAACTGAGTAGAGATTTTTTTCAAAAAAGAAATACAAATGGCTACTCCCACTACTTATAGTACCCCAATTTTATTTTATTTTTAAAACATTTTTTCTCATTCTCATCCAACTGATTCATCCTGAAATTTCAGGGGGAGCAGATGATCTGTACTAAGTCAGTCAAGACGTTGAGTTCTCTCTGTAGTGTTTGGCTATAATGTTTGGTTCAGGATGGGCATGTCATCCAAGTCTGTTCAATCAGGACAAGATTCAGTCTCCCAACTTTTGTTTTCACATCCAAAGAAGTGAATTATTTCTTCCTCTTGACTAGATTTTGTGAGCTGATGTTGTCAGAGACTGACGAGTTTAGGCTAAAAATGAAGCCAAGGCTGAATAGAAGAGCTATGAGAATCATCCAGATGACTGAGGATGACTGTTTGAGTTCTACCAAATATGGTGCTAGAACCATTGTACCACTGGACTTTTCAGCTTTCTTAAACCAAGAGATTTATTTTTTGCTAATGCCTGTTTAAGTTAGATTATCTTTTATTTTCAACCCAAAGAATCTTAAATTATAAGATTCTATTGCATTCCATGATGGATTTGAGATGACTTAAAATATGTACTATTAAGGCAAGCATAAATGTATTATGTAAAAATATAAGAAATTAGAGCCAAAGTAAAGTAAAGATATATGAATGTGAATTTGGGAGGGGTCATTACATAGAAATGTATATAGTGAGCAAATACATGTATTAAATTTACTCTCAAAATTAAACATCAAAGTTCATACTAGCTAATTCAAGAGACAGCATAATCAAGTCATATTGTTCTCAAATATAAAATATCTGAAGGATGTGATTTCCAACAGTACTTCCAGTAGAAGTACTGATCATATTAGTTAAACCATAAATCATCATTGGATATCCAAGCAGAATAAAAGAAGATCTATCAAACAATGTGACCATATCACACATCAGCCTTATAGTCTAAGTGGAAAGTGTAGGCTTATTTATCTACTCTCAGCCCACCCAGATCTCCAGTTTACATGAATCATTCCTCTGGATTAAGATGGACCAGACCTTCCCCAGGTGCAATTCCCACTCTACAACCTCTTCAAGGCCTCAGGAGTTAGGGATGACAAAACAAAACATCCCAGTCCAATTGCTCATGTCTCTTCTCCCTTCCACACCACAAACATGAGTGTGACTCTGAGACCCTGTCATGTTTACTTCAATTCTGTTATCTTGCTCCAATGTGCACTTCAAAATCATCTGATATCCCACATGACCCATCTTTTCTTTCCCTCCTCTTCCCAATAGTTTCTTCTTTTAAAGTTATTCTCAGTATTCTTCCACATTTTCACTTTGTCTTCTCTTTGGCAGTCTGAATTTGAGTTTATCTTACTTCTTTGCTCTACAGGCATCTCCCAAGAGAAGCCAATAGGATGAGAGTCAAATATGTTTTCCTTTACTCAGTTGTTCTGCTTCAAAATCTGCTAGATTCCTCCTCCTGTGCAGTTAGGAGGATAAGCCACAGCTTGAAAGGGGAATAGTTGCGACGGAGGGGACAGGAGGAAACAGGTAGTTCGTTCTAAGTGTCAAATCTCTTAAGTTCTGTGTTGTCTCTGGGCCAAGATGGCCCACAGCCAACCAGTGTGTTATTAGGTGGAGGGCAGGTCACAAAAGATAACAGGAAGGAATGTCTAAAACCGCATACAAGTGGATATTGGTATAAGTTAATTTCTTATTAGGAATAATAGGAAGTAACTCACATTAAAACAGATTACAGAGGGAAATCAAAATTATAGCAGAAATTTATTTATTCACTCATATTTATTGTACCTAATTTTACTATAAGTGGATCATTAAAAAAATTTAAATTAAATATATAATTAGTGAATAACACTCTATGACTTACATTATTCTGAACATTCAGGGGATGTAAGGATGAATGAGGTACAGTTCTTGTCCTCATGGTGTTGTAATGTATTCATGGAATAGGAAATAATTAGGAAACAATAATACTCTGTATATTAAAATACATAATTTATATCCATGTACCTTACATTGTCCACTAATCCTTTTCTTTTGTCTTTTCAATTTAGCCTTTTCGAGTTGATTCTTTCCTAAATTTTAAGCACATTTTATTAAAGGGTAGCATACATCACAGAAATACACATCAAAGTATATATGTGAATTCACAGAGTGGTGTACCCATGTATCCACAACCAGATTTAGAAGTAGATTATTGCCCACCCCCTTGCCTGAGGAACCATTATTCTAACTCCTACCATCATATATTGACTTCACCATTTAAAAAAATATATGCATGCTATTATATAGTGTGTAATGTTTTTATTTTGGCTTTTTTCATGCAAATTATGTTTGTGAGATTTACCCATGATATTAATAGCAGTGGTAAATTTTTACTGCTGTATAACATTAAATTACATGAATGCACTTCAATTTATTTGTTAGTTGTACTAATGATGAATATTTAGATTATTTCCAGGTAAGCCTATAGTGAAAAGTGCTGTTCAGAACGTAGTTATACCTATCTTTTAGTAACATATGACTCTTAACCTGGTCTACACTAGCAGTGGAATTGCTGGGTAGTAGATTACTGCTGTAGATTGAATTTTTAGCCACAGCTCTTTATCTCTTTCTATGTCTTCTGCTCTGTGACATTGTAATCACTCTAATTAGATACAGAACATAATTCCCGACCCAAGAATTTTGGTTTGGTATTGATATTTACGTTAACCAATGAAATGTGAGCAGAAGGGATAATTCACTAGTTCCAAGTTTGGGGCAAAAGAAGCATTGCTGGTTTTCTGCTATCACCATAAGATAGCTCCCCTTGTCCTTTTAAACCTGGGATGTAGAATAGAAATGCTGGTGCAAATCTGATCCCAACCTATCAAAAGGGGCCAAATGCAAGAGACATGCAGTTTGAAGCAGAGTATTATGCTGAGCTCAGGTTAGATCAGCTAATCCTAAGGCAACCTGCCCACACAGCAAGAAATATTTTTTTGAGTGAAGTCAAGGAAGTGGTGTCATGTTACAAAGCCAGTAAGAGAGGCAGAGCAGTGACTCAGACACAAGGATGCCTGTGTCTAGGGTCAGTGTTTTAAATCTCTATCTTTAAAGATAAAATTATATGACTAGAAGGACCTTCAAGATGGTGGAGGAGTAAGACGTGGAGATCACCTTCCTCCCCACAAAAACATCAAAAATACATCTACCTGTGGAACAACTCCTGCAGAACACCTACTGAATGCTGGCAGAAGACCTCAGACTTGCCAAGAGGCAAGAAAGTCTCCACATACATGGGTAGGGCAAAAGTAAAAAGAAAAAAACAGAGACAAAAGAATAGGAATGGGACCTGCACCTCTGGAGGGAGCTGTGAAGGAGGAAAAGTTTCCACACACTAGGAAGCCCCTTCACTGGTGGAGACAAGAGGATGGATGGGGGAGAAGCTTCAGAACCATGGAGGAGAACACAGCAACAGCCATGTAGAGGGCAAAATGGAGAGATTGGTGCCTACCAGCACTCACCAGCCTGAGAAGCTTGTCTGCTCACCCACAGGTTGGGTGGGTATTGGGAGCTGAGATTCGGGCTTCGGAGGTCAGATGCCAGGGAGAGGATTGGGGTTGCCTGCATGAACACAGTCTGAAGGTGGATAGTGTGCCACAGCTAGCGGGGTGGGAGTCCGGGAAAAAGTCTGGAACGACCTAAGAGGCAAGGGACCATTGTTTCGGGGTGCACGAGGAGAGGGGATTCAGAGCACTGCCTAAATGAGCTCCAGAGATGGACACAAGCTGCGGCTATCAGTGTGGACACCAGAGATTGGCATGAAACACTAAGGCTGCTGCTGCAGCCACCAAGAATCCTGTGTGCAAGCACAGGTCACTATCCACACCTCCTCTCCCTGGAGCCTGTGCAGCCTGCCACTGCTACGGTCCTGTGATCCAGGGACAACTTCCCGGGGAGAACACACAGTGTGCCTCAGGCTGTTGCAGTGTCAGGCCGGCTTCTGCCACTGCAGGCTCACCCTGCATTCCATACCCCTCCCTCACCCCAGCCTGAGTGAGCCAGAGCCCCCTAATAAGCTGATACTTTAAACGCATCCTGTCTGGGTGGGGAACAGATGCCCTCAGGTGACTTACACGCAGACGCGGGGCCAAATTCAAAGCTGAATGCCAGGAGCTGTGAGAACAAAGAAGAGAAAGGGAAATCTCTTCCAGCAGCCTCAGGAGCAGTGGATTAAATCTCCACAATCAACTTGATGTACCCTGTATCTGTGGAATACCTGAATAGACAATGAATCATACCAAAATTGATGTGGTGGACTTTGGGAGCAACTGTAGCCTTGGGGTTTGCTTTCTGCCTCTAATTTGTTTCTGGTTTTATGTTTATCTTAGTTCAGTGTTTAGAGCTTATTATCATTGGTATATTTGTTTATTGATTTGGTTGCTCTCTTTCTTTAATTTATATATATATATATATATTATTTTTTCTTTTTTCTCTTTTGCTGAGTGTGTATGTGTATGATAATTTGTGTGATTTTGTCTGCATAGATTTGCTTTTACCATTTGTCTTAGGGTTCTGTCTGTCCGTTTATTTATTTTTTTTTTTTTAGTATAATTTTTAGCACTTGCTATCATTGGTGGAATTGTTTATTGGTTAGGTTGCTAGCTTATTTCTGTCTTTCTTTTTAAATCTTTTTGATTAATTTTTAATTTTAAATAATATTATTAATTTTTTATTTTAATAATTTTATTGTATTTATTTTCATTTTTTTTCTCCCTTTTCTTCTGAGCCATGTGGCTGATGGGGTCTTGGAGTTCTGCCCGGGTGTCAGGCCTGAGCCTCCTGGTTGGAAGTTCCGAGCTCAGGACATTGGACCACCACAGACCTCCCAGGTCCATGTAATACCAAATTGCAAAGGCTCTCCAAGAGATCTCCATCTCAATGCAAAGACCCAGTTCCACTCAATGACCAGCAAGCTACAGTGCTGGACACCCCATACCACACAACTAGCAAGACAGAAACACATCCCCACCCATTAGCAAATAGGCTGCCTAAAATCATACTAAGTTCGCACTCACCTCAAACACACCACCGGACATGATCCTGCCCACCAGAGAGACAAGATGCAGCCTCATCCACCAGAACACAGGCACCAGCCCCCTCGACCAGGAAGCCATCACAACCAACTGAAATAACCTTACCCACTGGGGGCAGATGCCAAAATCAATGGGAACTACGAACCTGCAACCTGCAAAAAGGAGACCCCAAATGTAGTAAGTTAAGCAAAATGGGAAGACGGAGAAATACACAGCAGATGAATGAGCAAGGTAAAAACCCACCAGAACAAACAAATGACAAGGAAATAGGCAGCCTACCTGAAAAAGAATTCAGAATAATGATAGTAAAGGTGATCTAAAATCTTGGATATAGAATGGAGAAGATAGAAGAAACGTTTAACAAGTACCAAGAAAAACTAAAGAGCAAACAAACAATGATGAAGAACACAATAAATGAAATTAAAAATTCTCAAGAAGGAAACAATAGCAGAATAACTGAAGCAGAAGAACGGATAAGTGACTTGGATGGTAAAATAGTGAAAATAACTATCTCAGAGTAGAATAAAGAAAAAAAGAATGAAAAGAATTGAACAAAGTCTCAGATACCTCTGGGACAACATTAAACTCAACAGCATTCGAAATATAGGGGTCCCAGAAAAAGAAGAGAAAACAAAAGGGACAGAAAATATATGAGGAGATTATAGCTGAAAACTTCCCTAATATGTAAAAGGAACTAGTCAATCAAGTCCAGGAGGGTCAGACTGTCCCATACAGGGTAAATCCAAGGAGAAAAACAGCAAGACACGTATTAATCAAACAATCAAAAATTAAATACAAAGAAAAAATATTAAAAGCAGCAAGGGAAAAGCAACAAATAACATACAAGGGAATCCCCATAAGGTAACAGCTGCTCTTTCAGCAGAAACTCTGCAAGCCAGAAGGGAGTGGCAGGACATATTTAAAGTGATGAAAGAGAAAAAACTACAACCAAGATTACTCAACACAGCAAGGATCTCAGTCAGATTTGTTGGAGAAATTAAAACCATTACAGACAAGCAAAAGATTAGAAAATTCAGCACCACCAAACCAGCCTTACAACAAATGCTAATGGAAATTTTCTAGGCAGGAAACACAAGAGAAGGAAAACACCTACAATAACAAACCCAAAACAATTAAGAAAATGGTAATAGGAACATACATATTGATAATTACCTTAAACGTAAATGGATTAAATGCTCCAACCAAAAGACATAGACTGGCTGAATGGACACAGACACAAGACCCATATATATGCTGTCTACAAGAGACCAACTTCAGACGTTGGGACACATACAGACTGAAAGTGAGGAGATGGAAAAAGATATTCCATGCAAATGGAAATCAAAAGAAAGCTGGAGTAGCAATTCTCATATCAGACAAAATAGATTTTAAAATAAAGACTACTACAAGAGACAAAGAAGAACACTACATAATGATCAAGGGATCAATCCAAGAAGAAGATATAACAATTGTAAATATTTGTGCACCCAGCATAGGAGCACCTCAATACATAAGGCAAATGCTAACAGCCATAAAAAGGGGAAATCAACAGTAACACAATAATAGTAGGGGACTTTAACACCCCACTTTCACCAATGAACAGATGATCCAAAGTGAAAATGAATAAGGAAACACAAGTTTTAAATGACACATTAAATAAGATGGACTTAATTGATATTTACAGGACATTTCATGCAAAAACAGCACAATACACTTTCTTCACAAGAGCTCATGGAACATTCTCCAGGATACATCATATACTGGGTCACAAATCAAGCCTTGGTGAATTTAAGATAACTGAAATCATATAAAGTATCTCTTCTGACCACAATGCTATGAGACTAGATATCCATTACAGGAAAAAATCTGTTAAGAACACAAACACATGGAGGCTAAACAATACACTACTAAATAACCAAGAGATCATTGAAGAAATCAAAGAGGAAATCAAAAAATACCTAGAAACAAATGACAATGAAAACATGACAACACAAAACCTATGGGATGCAGCAAGAGCAGTTCTAAGAGAGAAGTTTATAACAAGAAAATCCTTCCTCAAGAAACAAGAAGCATCTCAAATAAACAACCTAACCTGACACCTAAAGCAATTAGAGAAAGAAGAACAAAAACCCCCTAAAGTTAGCAGAAGGAACGAAATCATAAAGATCAGATCAGAAATAAATGAAAAAGAAATCAAGGAAACAATAGTAAAGATCAATAAAACTAAAAGCTGGTTCTTTGAGAAGATAAAATTGATAAACCATTAGCCAGACTCATCAAGAAAAGAAGGGAGAATACTCAGATCAATAGAATTAGAAATGAAAAAGGAGAAGCAACAACTGACACTGTAGAAATACAAAGGATCATGAGAGATTATTACAAGCAACTATATGACAATAAAATGGAGAACCTGGAAGAAATGGACAAATTCTTAGAAATGCACAACCTTCCGAGACTGAAGCAGGAAGAAATAGAAAATATAAACAGACAAATCACAAACACTGAAACTGAGACTGTGATTAAAAATCTTCCAAAAAGCAAAAGCCCAGGACAGATGACTTCAAAGGCAAATTCTGTCAAACATTTAGAGAAGAGCTAACACCTATCATTCTCAAAATATTCCAAAAAATAGCAGAGGAAAGAACCCTCCCAAACTCATTCTACGAGGCCACTGTCACCCTGATACCAAAACCAGACAAAGATGTTACCAAATAAGACACCTACAGGCCAATACCACTGATGAAAATAGATACAAAGATCCTCAACAAACTACTAGGAAACAGAATCCAACAGCACATTCAAAGGACCATACACCATGCTCAAATGGGGTTTACCTCAGGAATGCAAGGATTCTTCAATATATGCAAATCAATCAATGTAATAAAACATATTAATAAATTGAAGGAGAAATACCATATGATCATCTCAATAGATGCAGAAATATCTTTCAACAAAATTCAACACCCATTTATGATAAAAACCCTCCAGAAAGTAGGCACAGAGGGAACTTACCTCAACATAATAAAGGCCATATATGACAAACCCACAGCCAACATTGTTCTCAATCATGAAAAACTGAAACCATTTCCTCTAACATCAGGAACAGACAAGGGTGTCCACTCTCATCATTATTATTCAACATAGTTTTGGAAGTTTTAGCCACAGCAATCAGAGAAGAAAAAGAAATAAAGGGAATCCAAATGAGAAAAGAAGAAGTAAAGCTGTCACTGTATGCAGAAGATGACATGATACTATACATACAGAATCCTAAATATGCTACCAGAAAATTACTAGAGCTAATCAATGAATTTGGTAAAGTAGCAGGGTACAAAATTAATGCACAAAAATCTCTGCATTCTTATACACTAATGATGAGAAATCTGAAAGAGAAATTAAGGAAACTCTCCCATTTACCACTGCAACAAAAAGAATAAAAAACCTAGGAATAAACTTACCTATGGAGACAAAAGAGCTGTATGCAGAAAACTATAAGACACTGATGAAAGAAATTAAAAATGATACAAACAGGTGGAGAGATATAGCATGTTCTTGGATTGGAAGAATAAACATTGTGAAAATGACTATACTACCCAAAGTAATCTATTGATTCAATGCAATCCCTATCAAACTACCAATGGCATTTTTCACAGAACTAGAACAAAGAATTTCACAATTTGTATGGAAACACAAAGACCCCGAATTGCCAAAGCAATCTTTAGAAAGAAATACAGAGGTGGTGGAATCAGACTCCCTGACTTCAGACTATACTACAAAGCGACAGTAATCAAGGCAGTATTGTACTGGCACAAAAGCAGAAATATAGATCAGTGGAACAGAATAGAAAGCCCAGAGATAAACCCACACACATATGTTCACCTTATCTTTGATAAACGAGTCAAGAATATAAAAGGGAGAAAAGACAGCCTGTGCAATAAATGATGCTGGGAAAACTGGATAGCTACATGTAAAAGAATGTAATTAGAACACTTCCTAACACCATACACAAAAATATACTCAAAATGGATTAAAGACCTAAATATAAGGCCAGGCACTATAAAACTCTTAGAGGAAAACATAGGCAGAACACTCTATGACATACATCACAGCAAGATCCTTTTTGACCTACCTCCTAGAGAAATGGAAATAAAAACAAAAATAAACTGATGGGACCTAATGAAACTTAAAAGCTTTTGCACAGCAAAGGAAACCATAAACAAGACCAAAGGACAACCCTCAGAATGGGAGAAAATATTTGCAAATGAAGCAACTGACAAAGGATTAATCTCCAAAATTTACAAGCAGCTCATGCAGCTCAATAACAAAAAAACAAACAACCCAATCCAAAAATGGGCAGAAGACTTAAATAGACATTTCTCCAAAGAAGATATACAGCTTGCCAACAAACACATGAAAGGATGTTCAACATCACTAATCATTAGAGAAATGCAAATCAAAGCTACAATGAGGTATCACCTCACACCAGTCATAATGGCCATCATCAAAAAATCTACAAAAAATAAATGCTGGAGAGGGTGCGGAGAAAAGGAAACCCTCTTGCACTGCTGGTGGCAATGTAAATTGGTACAACCACTATGGCGAACAGTATGGAGGTTCCTTAAAATGTTAAAAATAGAACTACCATATAACCCAGCAATCCCACTACTGGGCATATACCCTGAGAAAATCATAATTCAAAAAGAGTCATGTACCACAATGTTCATTGCAGCTCTATTTATAATAACCAGGACATGGAAGCAACCTAAGTGTCCATCGACAGATGAATGGATAAAGAAAGTGTGACACATGTATACAATGGAATATTACTCAGCCATATAAAGAAATGAAATTGAGTTATTTGTAATGAGGTGGATGGACCTAGAGAGTGTCATACAGAGTGAATTAATCAGAAAGAGAAAAACAAATACCGTATGCTAACACATATATATGGAATTAAAAAAAAGTGGTTCTGAAGAACCTAGGAGCAGGACAGAAATAAAGATGCAGACGTAGAGAATGCACTTGAGGACACGGGGAATGGGAAGTGTAAGCTGCGACGAAGTGAGAGAGTGGCATGGACATATATACACTACCAAATGTAAAATAGATAGCTAGTGGGAAGCAGACGCATAGAGCAGGAAGATCAGCTTGGTCCTTTGTGTCCACCTAGCTGGGTGGGATAGGGAGGGTGGGAGGCAGACACACCAGGGAGGAGATATGCGGATATATGTACATTTATAGCTGATTCACTTTGTTATACAGCAGCAACTAAGACAACATTGTAAATCAATTTACTACAATAAGGATGTCAAAAATATATATATATATTTTTTATTGTGGTTAAACAAAACAAAATAAAACAAAACACTTTATATAAAATTTACATTTCACCACTTAAGTGTACAGTTCAGTAGTGTTGAGTATATTCATAATATTATAAACAGATCTCCAGAACTTTTTCATCTTGCAAATCTGAAACTCCATAAACAACAATTTCCCTTTTCCTAAGTGAAATAAGCCAGTCACAAAAAGACAAACAAGACTCTTACCTACTGTGCTTTGAAGTGTTTTGTTACACAGCAAATATCAAATGAGAATATGCATATATTCCATATGCTAGACTCTGCCAAACAGGTTTTCAAAGTGGTTGGACCAGTTTATACTCCGGCCAGTATTGTATGCGACTTCCGGTTGCTCCACATTTGCAACATTGGGTGAGAGTGAAATATGCTCTCCTTTCCTCAGTTATTCTCCCTCCACATCCTCTAGATTTTTCCTCTTGGTCAGTTAGGAAGATAAACCTCAGACTGAAATTGTATTGCAACTCATTTTCATTTGAGACATCCTGGTATGTGTGGGTAATCACACTTGCAATTTCATGATACTAATGAAATTGAACACCTTTTCACAACTTTATCATCCAGTTGGATTTTCTCCTTTTTGAGAGTTGTGTTCAATATTTTGCACACTAAAAAAGGGGGAATACCTCTTTTCCTTATTGATTAACAGAAAATTACGAACATTCTATAAATCCGTATTTAATTCGTCATGTGCATTTCAAATATTCTGGCTCTGAAAATTGCATTTCACTCTCTTAAGGTGTCATTTGATAAACAAGTATTCTTAATTTTAATGAAGTGTAATTTATCAATCTTATGCTTTCTGAGTAATGCTTTGGTATGCTGTTTAAATAATTTTTACTTCCACAAGATCATAATTTTTTAAACTATTCTAAAAAGTTTATTGCTTACCCTTAAACTTTTAGTTCTAATATCCATGTAGAATTGATTTTTGTATATGGTATGAGATAAAGATTAATTATTTTTTCTTGTGGATATCTATTTGTCTTTGTACTATTTTTTATAAAGATCATTTTTTATACCAGATGTGAGAGGATGCACTTGAACTTCAGTGTCACTTTTTTCATGACCAAATGAATATATATGTATTGGTTTATTTCTGAATTATCTTTTTTGTTGCATTGCTCAAGGTATGTATACTTGCACCAATACTATACTCTCTTTTTCATATGAATTTCTTATATATTTTATATTGGGAACTATAATTCATCTACGTTTGTGCTCCTTTAAGATTACTTGGCTTTTCTTGTTCTTTTGTATTTCCATACTTCGTATTCTTAGACATAGAGATTTTCTTTTCTGCTGAAACTCAGAAATATAATTTATTTTTATATTATTGACTTTATCAGGTGATTTAACAAATGCATTTCATTTATTAATTCTTACTTATCTTTATATTCTTATGAAATTTCTATGTCCCTAATAATATATTCTTTTTTATTAAAGCATAGTTTATATACAATATTATATTAGTTTCAGGTATACAACACAGTGATTCAACATTTGTATACTTTATGAATTGATCACCACATTAGGTCTAGTAACCAACTGTCACCATACAAAATTATTATAATACTATTGACTATATTCCCTCTGCTGTTCATTACATCCTCATGACTTATTTATTTTATAATTGGAAGTTTGTACCTCTAAATCCCATTCACCTATTTTGCCCAACCCCTCGCCTCATCCCTTCTAGTAACTACCAGTTTGTTCTCTCTCTATATGACTGTTTCTATTTGGTTATATTTGTTCTTTTTTTTTTTTTTTTTTTTTTTTTATTCTACATATAAGTGAAATCAGACCATATTTGTCTTTCTCTAGCTGACTTATTTCACTTACTGTAACACCCTGTAGGTCCACCCATGTGGTTGCAAATAGCAAGATATCATTCTTTTTTATGGCTGAGTAATATTCAGTTGTATATATACACATATATATTAAGTCTTCTTTACCCATTCATCTATCAATGGACATTTAGGTTGCTTCCATATCCCAGATATTGTAAACAAAGCTGCAATGAACATAGGGGTGCATATATCCCTTCAAAGTAGTGTTTTTATTTTCTTCAGTTAAATACCCAGGAGTGGAATTGATGGATCATATGATAGTTTTATTTTTAATTTTTTGAGGAATCTCCATACTGTTTTCCATAGGGGTTGTGCCAATTTACATTCCCACCAGTAGTGTATTAGGCTTCTTTTCTTCTTCACACCCTCACCAACACTTGTTATTTCTTTTCTTTCTTTCTTTCTTTCTTTCTTTCTTTCTTTCTTTCTTTCTTTCTTTCTTTCTTTTCTTTTCTTTTCTTTTTTTTTTAAATAGTAGCAATGCTGACAGGCATGAGGTGGTATGTTATTTTGGTTTTAATTTGCATTTCCCTGTTGATTAGTGATGTTGAACATCTTGTCATGCACCTGTTAGCCATCTGTTTGTCTTCTTTGGAAAAATGTCTATTCAGATCCTCTGTTCACTTTTTAATGGGTTGCTTTTTTTTGATGTTGAGTTGCATTAGTTCTTTTTTTTTTTATTTTAGATACTAACCCTTGTTGGATATATCATTTCCACATATCTTCTCCCATTTTGTAGATGCTCTTTTCATTTTGTTGATAAGTTGTTTGTTTGTTTTTGTTTTTTTTCTGTGCAAAACTTTTTAGTTTGATGTAGTTCCATTTGTTTATAATCACTTTTGTTGCCCTTTGCTTGATGAGACATGTCCAAAAAATATTAATAGACCAATGCCAAAGAGAGTAATGCCTAAAATTTCTTCTAGAAGTTTCATGATTTCAGATCATACATCTAAGACTTTGTCCCATTTTGAGTTTATTTTTGTGTACAGTGTGAGAAAGTAGTCATTTGATTCTTTTGCATGTAGCAGTCCAGTGTTTCTAACACTATTTATTGAAGAGGCTGTCTTTTTCCCACTATATATTCTTACCTCATTTGTCGTAGATTAATTGCCCATATAAATATGTGTTCATTTCTGGGACCTCTATTATGTTCCATTGATCTATGAGTCTGTTTCTGTTCCAATGCCATAATGTTTTGACTACTGTAGCTTTGTAGTATAGTTTGAAATCAGGGAGTGTGGTACATTCTGCTTTGTTCTCCTTCCTCAAGATTGTTTTGGCTATTCAGGGTCTTTTGTGTTTCCATAAAATTTTTACAATTATTTGTTCTAGTTCTGTGAAAAATGCCATTGGTTCTGTGAGAAATGCCATTGATAGGGATTGCATTAATCTGTAGATTGTGTGGGGAAGTATGGCCATTTTAACAATATTAATTCTTCCAATTCATGAGTATGGTATAACTTTCTATCTATTTGTGTGATCTTCAATTTCTTTCAACATTGTCTTATAGGTTGCTGAGTACAGGTCTTTTACCTCCTTAGTTAGATTTATTCCTGCATATTTTATTCTTTTTGATATAATTGTAAGCATGATGTCTCTGGCTGCAGGACCTGGGAACCAGAGCTGGTGCCCCTTACAGGTGGGTGAGGCTGGTCCTGGGGCTAGTGATGGCCCACTGGTGGGAGGATCTGTGTTCCAGGGTCTCTGTCTGAGGGCCCTGGGCATCCTTAAGTTGATGTCAGACTCACTGGTAGGTGAGACTGGGTCCTGGGCCCTCTGGTGGTCAGGACAGGGTCCCTTAGGACCCAGCATGCTGGTGCATGGGCCTGTGTCCCTTCCTGGCTAGCTGATTGGTCTGTGACTTCACAGTACAGTCTTGTGGGTGACCAAGTCCTGGTGCTGATAAGCTAGAGGGAGGATTCTAAAATGGCACTTGCCAGCATGAGTGTTCTCATGGTAGAATGAGCTCCCATAAATGGCTTCTGCCAGTTACTATGTCCCCAGGGTGAGCACTAGCTGCCTCCTGCCTCTCCAGGAGACTCTCCAAGATCAGCAGGTGGGTCTGACCCAGGGTCATTTCAAATTACTGCCTCCTCCCTGTGTCCTGGAGTGTGTGGGATTTTGTGTGTGCTCTTTAAGAGCGAAATCTCTGCTTTGTACAGCCCTCTGGCTCTCCCAAAAGTAAGCCCTTCTGGTTTTCAAAGCCAAACTTTCTTGGGTGTCATCTTCCAGGTGCAGAGATTCTCCATAAGAATTGCAATTATCCTCTGTTTGTGGATTGCCCACTCAGGGTTATGGATTGTTACTATACCCCATCTCTGCCCCTCCTATCCTTCTTGTTGTGGGTCCTTCTTTATATCTTTAGTTGTAGAAGATCTTTTCTGCTAGCCTTCCAGTCTTTCTCTTCAATAGCTGGTCTGTAAATAGTTGTAATTTTGGTGTGTCTGTGGAAGGAGTTGAGCTCAGAGTCTCCCTAATCCACTATCTTGGCCACTCCAGTCAGAAGGACTTTCCAATAAAAAAAAGATTAATGTGACTTGAAGGCTTTACTTCTATTTTTTGATTAAAAAATCAATTTGTTTATAGAATTTAAGTTTTATCTAGGACACTTTCTTGAATATAACCTTCCTGACATATTGACTCACTCATATAGTTTTGGGAAATAAATATCTACTGAGAACCTTTCTCAGAGCCGTCTTCACTTCTTTATTCCTCAGTGTGCAGACAAGGGGGCTGAATAGTGGGGTGATCACTGTATAGATCACTGCCACAAGTTGGTCCTTATAGGAGGAGAAAAAGGATGTGGGCCTCAAGTACATAAAGGAAGCAAAGCCATAGTGGAAAATAACCACAGTGAGGTGGGAGATACAGGTGGCAAAGGCCTTATGCTGTCCCTCCGCTGAGGAGATCTTGAGGATGGTGGAAACAATGAAGACATAGGAGATGAAGATCAACACTAAGGGAACCAGCAATACCAGAATGAGGAAGAAGATAACCATCTCCTTCTGGTTGGTGTCTGTGCAGCCCAGTTTTATGACAGGGGAAATGCCACAGAAAAAGTGGTTGATTCAGTTGGAGGCAGAGAAGGGTACACTAAACACCAGGACGTTGGCAACCACAGAGATCAGGAAACCACAGAAGCCTGAGGCTAAAACCAACTGCATGCAGGTGGCTCAGCTGACAATGAGTGTATAGTTGAAAGGGTTGCAGATGGCAACATAGCAATCATAGCTCATACAGCAATTAGGAAACAGTTGGTTCAAGCCAAGCCCACAGAGAAATAGAGCTGGGAAACACACCCAGAGAAACAAATAATCAGACTGTGGAAAGCCCTTGGTCAGCATTTTGGTACAATGACAAAAGTATAGCAGATTTCAAAGCAGGAGATGCCAAAGAGAAAGAAGTACATAGAGGTGTGCAAAGCCCAATTCAGATGAATGACAGTCATGATGGTTGCATTGGCCATCAGAATGGTCAGGTAGTCCAGGAGGAAAATAAAGAAGAGATAGATTTGCAGATGTCCCAGGTTTGAGAATCCTATAATGTTGGACTCAGTGATCATATTCCGGTTCTGTCTCTCCAATAGGAACTGGTATTCTGACTCAGACATCCTAACATTCAGAACAGAAAGAATTTGACAAAAGTGAAATGCTCCCATGGAAACCATAAATATGTTTCTGTACAAAGCTAATAATACTAGTATGAAAAAATGAGTAACAAGTTAAGCACACTGATCAGGGAATGAGGGGAAAGCAGGAGGCATGAGGAGTAGTGATGTAAGTAATATCCTAATTCAATGATATCTGAAGAAATTTATTTTTGTAAGTTGTTTTCATTCTTTGTATTCTTATTTGCACAGAAGATTCATATCATATAAAGTTCATTAAATCAGTAAGTGATTTCAAGCTCATCTCATCCAATCCTGCCATTTTATGGAAGAAGAAACTGAAGCTTAAAAAAATTAAACCATTTGCTTAATTGACATGAGTTCACCTAAACTTAACAGAAGGAGTAAAATGATGAACTTAGAGAAGAAATCAATCAAATATAGATTAGAAAAAGAACATAAAAAATCAATAAAACTAAAAGCTGTCTTTTTGAAAAAATAAACAAAATTGACAAAGTCTCAGCTAAACTAAGTAGAATGAAAGAGAAGACTGAAATAAATAAAATAAAAAATGAGAGAGAAGATATTATAATGTATGCCTCAGAATTTAAAAAGGGACATAAATGAATATTATCAACAATTGTGCACCTATAAATTGGATAATTTAGAAGAAATGAACAAATTTCTAGAAAAATTAATCTACCAAAACTGTATCAAGAAGAAATAGAAAGCTTAAACAGACAATTAACAGATAAAGAGATTTATCAGTAATCAAAAATCTCCCAGCAAAGAAAAGTCCAGGACCAGATGGTTTCATAGGTGAATTCTACCAAACATGCAAAGAATTAATACCAATCCTTATTAAACTTTTCGAAAAAATCAAAGAAGAAAGAACACTTTCAAACTCAAATTATGAGGCTAACATCACCCTAATACTAAGGCCATATTAAGACACAACAGAAAAACTACAGGCCAAGATTCCTGATGAACATAGATGCAAAAATCCTCAACAAAATACTAGGAAATTATTGATAAATGTAAGAGAATGTTAAATTTATTACATATTATTCTTTGGATGCAAGGATGGTTGAAGATATACAAATCAATCAATGTACTATACCACATTAATAAAATAAAATAAAATGCATGATAAAATCTATAGATGTAGAAAAAGTATTTGAAAAAATTCAACATCCAGTAATGATTAAAACTCTCTCCAAAGAACTTACCTTAACCCAGTAAAGTTTATACATGAAAAGCCAACAGCTAAATCATAATTGGTAGGAGAAAATTGAAAGTTTTTCTCTAAAATTGGATACAGTAGGGAGAGTTCCCACTCTCATCACTCCTAATCAGCATAGTACTAGAAGTCCTAGCCAAAACAATTAGACAAGAAAAGGAAATAAAAAGCATCCAAATCAGAATGAGAAAAGTTAAATTACTTCTATTTGCAGATGGTACAATCATATATGTAGAAAACGCTAACAATTCAATCAGAAAAACTATTAGAACTAGTAAACAAATCTAGTAAAGTAGCAGATACAAAATCAACATAAAATCAGCCATTTTTCTATACACAAACAATGAATTTTCCAAAAAGGAAATTAAGAAAACAATCTTATTCACAATATCAACAGAAAGAATAAAATATTTAGGAATTAACTTAGCCAAAGAGGTGAAAAACTTATACACTGAAAACTATAAAATATTGAGAAAGGAAATTAATAGAGAAACAGATAAATGGAAAAAGATTCAGTGTTCATGGGTTGAAAGAATTAATATTGTTAAAATGTCTATACTACCCAAAGTGGTCTACAAACTAAATGCAATCCCTATCCAAATCCTATAAGCATTCTTTACAGAAATAGAAAAAAAGTCTTGAAATTAATATAGAACCATGAAGGACACTGAATAGTCAAAGCAATCTTGAAGAAGGACAGCAAAGCTTGAGGCTGCACATTTTATGATTTCAAATTATATTACAAAGCTACAGTAATCAAAATGGTATGCCTATGGCAAAATCAAACACATAGACCAACAGAACAGAATAGAGCCCAGAACTAAATCTATGCATTTATGGTCTATCTATAACTTACAGATCTATAATTTAAGTTTAAATTTTTATATTAAGCAAAACATTTTCAGAAAAATAAAATCAAATATGTAACAATCATAAAAAAAATAGGATCAATTACCCTACCTAGTGTAAAAGCCCCTTTCTGTCTGTAGAGTATTTGTACAATAGAACAAAGTAGACTGAAGTAACCATAGGCAAGTCTCAATTTCTGTTTTTGTGTTTCCTGATAGAAACAACACTCCTTTGGAAAGTAACACCTCTAAACTACGAAGCGCTTCATTATGAAGTCATTAGAGGTAATAATGAAAAGAATCATTTCCGTCTCCCCTTACATTGATTCCCAGACTTACATATTCTTGTTATTGGAGAATAGGCACAATACATTGTTTGCTAGTTCAGAGTATACACTGCCTTGAGTAGACATGTGGGGTTCCATCATGTGTTGTCACACAGGCGGTGCTCTATCTGAGCCTTCAGTAAGCCATTTAATTTTCTATATGACACCTCATAATGAGTGATATGTACATAGAAGGAGCCAGGTTTCCCATTATTATTTTCTAAGTACAGTTTCCTTACTGACTTATGAGGTAATTTCTATTAAAGACCAAGTTTCCAAACATACATAGATCAATGTCTGAGCTCTTCTTTCTGTCTCTTTGTAATATTTAACTCTTCCTATTCCAGTAGCAAGCTCTCTTTATCACTAAGGCATCTTACTATTGGGAAAAGTGAGCCTCTATATCACTTTTCCTTTTTCAAAAATGTCTTACTATTCCATGTAAACTTTAGAAATTTGTATTGTCAGGTTGCCTTCACAATTCATGCTGGGGTTTGGAATGGAATTATATTGCTTTTGGTTTAGCTTGGATGAAATTGACAACTTTATATATATAGTTATTCTAGTAAAAAAAAATTAAGATAACAAGAAATTTAATGATAATGTTCAAATAGGTTTAAGACACTTGTTAAAAATTTAGGTTTTGGCAGAACACCCCAATGGTTCTAATTAGGATTTCTATGGACAAAAACCTGAGAAGATAAATTTGCAATTAAGCTCTCTTTTGATTTATAAACACTAAATTTGAGAATCACTGGACAAATATACCAGTTTCCTGACTTAAAATTCAATGAAAAATTTCCACTTGGCCTCTGCATTACAGTCTTAATTGTGGTGATTTTCCCTTCAGAATCCATAACATATGGGCTCAACTTCCAGTGAAGACATGGGCTAATTATGTTTATGGCTCCTACTCCTCAGGTACCTCAACTAAGGCTACCTTTGAGAAACTTATGACATTATTTTCCAAAATAACCTTGACTTCTAATTAACCCCAGGGCAATGTCTCCAGTGCAGTAGATCAAGTCTCAGGAGTCCAACGATCAGTGTATACTTCTAATAACCACACCCCATGTTGGTCACCAGAATTTCTAAAGATAATGACTTTGGCTGGACAAGTTGAGAGTCCTGATGGATAGAGGAAGATGCAGAGGAGAGCTTCTGTCCCAAGGCAGATTCACTCTCTTTTGCTGATATTTCTTCAGGTTCTGGTCTTTGGCTTAGAATCTACTTGTCAAGGGATCGCAGATCCTGAATGTTTCTGTCTGAATTGAAAGGAGGAGAGCAATGTAGGTACTTACTGAGCAGTGGGAATATTGCTCTAGTCTGGGATTGTGGGGTCTAGACCTGAGTGAGGGCTAGTGCTTGTGAACATTGGCCCCCCATTGCAATTCTGGCAAGTGGCAAGGATAAGAAGGAGAATCATGGGCTGCTTTTAACTTCAGGTATTAAAAGTGATTTGGCATCGTCCATATAGTTCTCTGAAATTTTCTTAATGATCAGATTGGGTCATTTTTGCTGCCAGCTAGATTTTCTTTTCTTTCTTTCTTTTTTCTTTTTTTTGAACTGGTTGCCTCATAGACTACGTGAAACACATACTTAACTAAATCCTCATTTCTCTATCTGCTGTGTACTCATGGATGCATATTTTTAGTTATAATCTAATACTTAAGTTCCATTTTAATAAGGCAATTCAGGATTTTCATGTGTATCTAAGAATACAAAAATTCCACTTCTTTAATATCTGGGGCTGGGTACATAATTTCTCTCAGTTAATTGACTGATTTTTTCCCCTAAGATAAGTATTTGAAAACATCAAAATTTTGCATCAGAAAAATTTGTAGATTTGCTCCCTTTTTGAGGTACCCAGTACCCTCAATTATTGAGTCACTGTTTAAGCTTAAATTATATAAAATTTTTTGGAGCATCGAAGGAGTTAGAAAAATAAGGTGCAGAAGTGTCATCTCCAAGGATCATAACATGAATTCCATTGCTTGGTTCTAGAATATCATAAAGGGAATTTAGGGATCATCTAACTAGAGAATTTTGGAGTCTCTGAGTTGAAAAGTATCTTAAGGATTAGTATTCAAACTTTACCCTAAGTCAAAACTTCTTCTGCAACATGTTATTCAAGGAGCCTCCGTTTAAGTACTTTCAACAGTTTATTACAGTTATTGCTGTATCACCTTTAATTTTAAAAATAAAAAGACTGAATATCCAAGTTAAGTACCTTGCCCGAAGTCACACAAAGCTAGACCTGAAATATAGATCTTCTCACTCCAAACTGAGGGATCTTTTACCTTAATTTTATAGCCTGTGGGTATTTGCTGGAAGATCTTTTTATTCTTCTGCCCTTATGTCTTTCTATCCTTAGTACTGATATAACATGCTCTGTTGGTCTTTGATGTCTTCTTGAGCAGATGGGGGCTACCTTCTCAGATATACTGTGCCAATGAGTCTCCATACACCACGAAAAGGGAAAATATATCAATCATACAACTCATTTAGACTGTGGGGTTATAGTAAGTGTATGTAAAAATCCCCTTAACTGAAATCAGCTGCTCTCATGGGTTTGAGTCACAAATAATCTAAACTGTTTTCTTTTTTGTTTTTTGTTTTTGGTATTGGGGAGAAACAGGTGCTCCTTCAGCATCAGATAATTCTAACTTCTGTGGTCTACTCTATAATTCATACTCAGTGGAGTGAGAATATAGTGGGGATGAGGTGTGGATTAGTTAACAGTAGATCCAGAAAAATCTTGGGAAAGTAATAAGAAAAGGATAAGCAATGATCATAAATTTAGATTTCCCTCAGTGTTTTGAAAGAGGCAGGGTCCCTTTGTCCAGGTGGAGGTATTATACAGGGAAACTGCCTTGTTAGTTTGCTATTCTTCATATAGAAAGCATATGTATATTATACCAATATATATAAGTATACACATACAAATATATGTATATAACAGGGATATATATGGTATTTACTTTCTTTATATTTATATATAATAGAGATACCTTTAGAGTTACAGAATGAAAAACATTCCTATTATTTGTGTTGAAGAACTTTAAAACCAGCATGTGTGACTATCTAATATTAACTTCAAATAATTACACCTACTAAGTTTGTGACCAATTTCTAGTAATTAAGAAAGAACAAAACTTATCTTCAAATTCTAAGGATAGGTACAGTGAGTTTCAGAAATTTCCGATCACTTAACCTAAGGTCTACAAAGCCAAGGTTTGCTATTATCATGAAAAATGCAAAAACAAAATTCTGGTAGCAGATGCAAACAATTCCTCAACACATAATGATGTAAAAGTTTAAATATACTGAAAAGTGTACAAATGAAGACTGGATACAACCAATAAATGTTAAATGATTTTGCATACAAAGAACACTTTCTTTACTTCTTAGGCTTAGGCAGTTGGGAAATACACCCATGAAAAAATG
Source organism: Balaenoptera borealis (assembly GCF_965194805.1). NCBI lineage: Eukaryota > Metazoa > Chordata > Mammalia > Artiodactyla > Balaenopteridae > Balaenoptera > Balaenoptera borealis. The sequence continues at coordinate 79,325,469 of NC_138860.1, read as the reverse complement.
ATCTGATATAAGCCCGAAAAACGACTTTAGAAATAATTTTTTCTAGCAGTTTGCAAACTGTGTTTAGTAGTAGAATATCCAAAAGGAATCTTATTGACATAACAATATGCAAAATATATAAAGCCTATGACTTGATCAGGAGTTGTAATCCTGGAAAACTGCCCAATTGTCACATTCTCTGTCACTCTGTGTGACAAGGAAGGTCTTGCCATTTTTGTAAAACTCTATTTTTCTGAGGCACCTCAGAACAGGAAAAGTGAAGTGTGTTTAAAATGCCACAAAGTAAATGAGACTCTTTCTAACAGTATGATGATTCTTCTCTTTCTAAGAAAAGGAGAAAATTTTCTTTAAACTAATGTTATCTTCTGTTCCACCCTTGGCTCAGTGCTCTAGTTTGTGGAACTTCCAGTAATGTTTGTAACTGGTCTGAAAATTAAAGTTTTTTTTCTTTTTTTCATATTGTTTTGCCTATTGACATAAAATTGTTATAATGAGTAATTGACATAAGGTATATGATATTTTTACCACATATCTTATCATATAATAAGTTGTCAATAAACACAAATCCTCTCACAGTTTTGCTCAGAGATAATCTAGTTCTTTTTTTCCTTCCCCATTTGTGGTTGGATAAACTGAAATTCACCTGCTGTGTCTGAACATTACTCATTCTTTCATTCCACTTTCTGATCAAGTTCAGATAGCTGAAGTTTACCATATTTTTCACTTTTGCAGAGCTGTTTTCCTTAGGCTTGTAGTGAGCAAGGAAAACACAATAATCCATAAGTAAGATACAAGGGGAAAAAAACAGATAATTCCTTAATCCTTAGCTAGAGAGATAACATGTTCTTGGTCTTGGAAAAAAGTCTTCTAATTGGTCATCAGTTGTTCTGTTCCATATTTAGCCTTAATTCTTATATTGGCAGGTATTTTTGGAGAAAATGAATGAGTTCCGCCAAATATCTGGAAATGCCTGCCACCTGTAGGCTTTGTGCTGAGTTCCCCATGTATTTCTCCCTCCCTGGATCCTGGCCTCTGGCTCTGACTCTGGCTCTCCTAATAACATGACCATGGAATGGGTCAATGAGACCTTGGTGAGAGAGTTTGTCTTCCTCGGCTTCTCATCTCTGGCTGGGCTGCAGCGGCTACTATTCATTGTCTTCCTGCTCATCTACCTGTTCACCCTGGGCACAAATGCCATCATCATTTCCACCATTGTCCTGGACAGAGCCCTCCATACTCCTATGTACTTCTTCCTTGCTGTACTCTCCTGTTTTGAGACTTGTTACACTTTCATCCTTGTACCCAAGATGCTGGTTGACCTGCTGGCCCAGAAGAAGACCATCTCCTTCTTGGGGTGTTCTATCCAGATGTTTTCCTTCCTCTTCCTAGGTTGCTCTCACTCCTTCCTGCTGGCAGTCATGGGTTATGATCGCTATGTGGCCATCTGTAACCCTCTGCGTTACACAGTGCTCATGGGTTATGGGGTGTGTGTGGGACTTGTGGCTGCTGCCTGTGCCTGTGGCTTCACTGTCTCTCTGGTCACCACCTCCCTGGTATTTCACTTGCCTTTCTACTCCTCCAACCAACTACACCACTTCTTCTGTGACATTTCTCCTGTCCTCAAGCTGGCATCTCATCACTCTCACCTCAGTCAGTTGGTCATATTCATGCTTGCTGTGTTTGCCTTGATTATTCCCCTGTTACTTATCCTGGTTTCCTATATCCGTATCATCTCTGCCATTCTAAAAATCCCATCCTCTGTTGGAAGATACAAAGCCTTCTCTACTTGTGCCTCCCATCTCATTGTTGTAACTGTTCATTATGGTTGTGCCTCTTTCATCTACTTAAGGCCCAAATCTCATTACTCTTCAAGTCAAGACACCCTAATATCTGTGTCTTATACCATCCTCACTCCATTGTTCAATCCAATGGTTTACAGTCTGAGGAATAAGGAATTCAAATCAGCCGTTCGAAGAACAATGGTCCAGACTTCATATCCTGTTAATTAAAGAGCCAGTTATTAACTGTTCAGTTAGTTGTATGCCTTTTATGTGCCAAATAAAATGTGTGCTTTCAAATATTTTCTCATTTAAATGTAGAACATGCTGTAATGTAAAGACATTTTTCATATGAAGAGAATGAGGCTCAAAGAAGATAAGACATTCTGGTTCTCTGCCATGAGTAATGCTCTAAGAAGGCTATGTAGACATGTGAAAAGATTACTCATTTCTAGAATAAATTTCATCACATTTTACTGCTGTAAAGATTTATTATTCAAAAACAAATAAATCCATTGATGAGAGTAAAGATGCACCAAAGCTGTCTAGTTCAAAGGAACAGAAGAATATATGACTATCTATTCCTACCCCTCCTGATATTAGTTCTTCCTTTCCAGAAGACAACAGGCAACCTTGGTCCCCTCCATTCTACAGCGAACTTTAGTGTCCCTTTTTGGTCCTTGGTTCCACCCCCCACCAAATCTACATATTGAAATGGCTTTGCCTTTACTTGGGATTATTTTGTCCTTTCCTTGTTTGAGACTGGAACCTTATTATGGACGACACCTTATTTTGTTCATTTCTTTCTTCTTGTATGTTATCATTGATGAGCACTTTCTATAATCTTCCTAGAAATTTCTCATGAGTTTAATAAATGATTTTTCTGTGTTCCAGGCTATAGTAATGCAAACTTTCCAAGAAAGCAAGTAAATGCCCCCTTTTACCAAACTATAATAACAGCTTCCTCTCTGTCCTTCAAATGCTTACCAACAGTGGCCTCAAGGCTCTTACACCTTTCAGTGATAGATTCCTTAAGGCTTTACAGATTTTCCTACCATCAGATTCAAACTCAATGCCATATTTTTAAAGTTTTAATTATAATAGCACCCTGACTTTAGATACCAAATTCTGTTCTAGTTATTTATTTCCATTTAGCAAACTACCCTGTAGTTTAGCTAAGATAGCAACAGTTATTTATCTTACATACAAATCCACAATTTTGGCAAGACTTCATGGGACAGCTTGTATCTACTTTTTGTGGGGTCACCTTAGTTGACCCAACTAGGGCTGAAGGGCCATTTACAAAATTGGTCACTTATGTGGCTCGTTAGTTCATGTTAAATGTTGGCTGTGTGCAAATCTGGGGCTATTGGGGCTTCCCTGGTGGCGCAGTGGTTGAGAATCTGCCTGCCAATGCAGGGGACATGGGTTCGAGCCCTGGTCTGGGAAGATTCCAGGTGCCGCAGAGCAGCTGGGCCTGTGAGCCACAATTACTGAGCCTGCGCGTCTGGAGCCTGTGCTCTGTAGCAAGAGAGGCCGCGATAGTGAGAGGCCCGTGCACTGCGATGAAGAGTGGCCCCCGCTTGCCACAACTAGAGAAAGCCCTTGCACAGAAACGAAGACCCAACACAGCCATTAATAAATAAATAAACAAATACTTAAACAAACAAACAAAAAGAAAAACAAAAAACAGTGGCTTAAAAAAAAATCTGGGGCTATTGAGTCTTGGTTTCTTACCACATGGATTTTATAAGGACTGCTTGGGCTGGCATGGTGGCTAGAGTAGGATATCAAGATGGCAGAGTATGAGGACACCAAGCTCACCTTGCTCCACCCACACATAAAAAATACAGATACATGTGGAACAATTCTCAGTGAAAACAAACTGGAGACTAGCAGAAAGACTCTTATACAACCAAGACTGTAAGAAAGATCTACACAGGGTTGGGTAGGGAGGGAAGAGAAGTGATCAGGTTGGGACATGCACCCCTCGGAGGGGACACAGAAAAAGAGGGAGATTACACAGGCTGAGAATAAGTCTGAACCACATATTGGATGCCACAGCCCTGAGGTCTGACACCAGGAGGACGAGATCCCTTAGCTGGTTTGAAAATGATGAGGACTGACAGCAGGGCTGTAGAACCTAGACCCTTCTCATGAAGAGCATGTACATGCTTGCTTACACCCAAAACAAGGTAGAAGAAGCACAGTGAAGATGCCCAGAACTCTGGCCAGTTTTCCACAACCACCCCAGTGCTCACCCCAGCCCTGCTCTGGTCCCTCTTGCTCTGCAACACAGCTCCACACTAGGATGAAGATGCTGCAGCAGAGGAGAAGGCACAGTTTCAGGGGACAGAGACAGCTCAGACCCAACACAGTATTCAAACTGGGTGCTGGCAGCCATTATGGCATTCATGGGAGCAGCAGATCAGAAGTAGTCAGAATTCTGACTGATGCTGGGACAGCCCCAGCCTATGCCCTTACTCATGCCAACTCAGTTAAATGTAATAGATATACACAGGACATTCCATCCAAAAACATCAGAATATACATTTTTTCCCCCAAGTATACAGGGAACATGCTCCAGGATAGATCAAATACTAGGCCACAAAACAAGTCTCAACAAATTTAAGGAGATGGAAATTATATCAAGTATTTTTTCTGGTTCTAATAGTATGATATTAGAAATCAGTTATGGTAAGAAAAATGGGAAAAACACAAACATGTAGAGACAAAACAACATGCTACTGAAGACACAGTGGGTCAATGAGGAAATCAAAGAAGAAATCAGAAAATACCACAAAACAAATGAAAATAAAAACACACTTTCCAAAATCTAAGGGATGCAACAAAAGCAATTTTAAGAGGAAAGTTTATAGTGATACAGTGCTACCTCAAGAAAGAATAAAAGTCTCAAATAAACTACCTAATATACCATTTAAGGGAATTAGAAAAAGAAGAGCAAACAAAGCCACAGTCAGTCAGCAGAAGGAAGGATAATAAAGGTAAGAGAGAAAATAAATTAAATAGAGACCAAAAAAATAGAAAAGATAAATGAAACCAAAAGCTGGTTTTTTGAAAAGATTAAAAAAAAAATTATCAGCCAAGCTCAACAAGAAAAAAGAGAGAGGACCCAAATAAACAAAATAAAATTTGAAAGAATAGAAATAACAGCTGATGTCACAGAGATATGAACAAATCGTGAGAATATTACAAACAGTTAAATGCCATCAAATGGGCTAACCTAGAAAAACTGGATAAATTTCTAGAAATATACATCTCCCAAGACTGAATCAGGAAGAAATATACAATCTAAACAGACTTATCATTAGAAGTGAAATTGAATTTGTAATACAAAAAAAAAAAAAAAAAAAAATCTCCCAGCATACAGAAGTCCAGGACCTGGTGGCTCACAGGACAAATTCTATCAAACACATAAAGAAGAGCTAATGCCTATTATCAGACTATTCCCCCAAATTGGAGAGGATGGAACATCCCCAATTTTATGATACGGGACCCTCATTACCCTGGTACCAAAACCAGAAATAAAGAAAATTCAGCCAGTATCTCTGATGAATGTAGATGCAAAAATCCCCAACAAAATTTAGCAAACCTAATTCAACAATATATAAACAGGATCATACACCATGTTCAAGTGGAATTTATTTCAGGGGTACAAGGATGGTTCAATATCTGCAAATCAATCAATGCAATACACCACTTTAACAAAAAGGAGAGGTAAAAATCACATGATCATCTCAACAGATGAAGAGAAAGAATTTGAAAAAAATTAATATTTATTCATGATAAAACTATAAAACTCTCATTGAAGTTGGTATAGAGGGGGGAACATATCTTAACATAATAAAGGCCATTTATGACAAACCCACAGCTAACATAATACTCAATGGTAAAATGCTGAAAGCTTTTCCTCTAAAATTAGGAACAAGACAACGATGTCCAGCCTCACCACTTCAATTTAACACAGTGTCAGAAATTCTGGCTACAGCAGTCAGACAACAAAAAGAAATAAAATTCATCCAAATTAGAAGAGAAGAGGTAAATTGTCACTATATTCAGTTGACATGATACTATATATAAGAAGCCCTAAAGTCTCCACAAAAAATATTAGACCTAATAAATGAATTCAGTAAAGTTGCAGGATACAAGATTAATACACTGAAATTTGTTGCTTTTCTATACACTAGTAATAAGCTGGTAGAAAGGGAAAGCAAGAAAACAATTCTGTTTAAAACCACATCAAAAAGAATAAAATAAATAGGAATAAACTAAACCAAAATGTGAAAGATCTGTAGTCTGAATACTGTAAAACAATGATGAAGGGAATTGAAGAAGATACAATGAATTGGAAAGATATCCTGTGTTCATGGATTGGAACAATTAATATTATTAAAATGTCCGTACTACTGAAAGCAATCTACAGAATCAATACAATTCCTATCAAAATATTCATGACATTTTCACAAGTAGAACAAATGTGAAGTAGAACAAATAATCCTAAAATTTATATGGAACCACAAAAGACCCTAAATAGCCAAAGCAATCTTGAGATAAAAGAACAAAGCTAGAGGTATCACACTCCCTGACTTCAGACCATTCTACAAAGTTATAGTCATCAAAACAGTATGGTACTGGCACAAAAACAGACACATATATCAATGGAACAGAATAGAGATCACAGAAATATACTTATATACCTATGATCAATTAATCTACAACAAAGGAAGCAAGAATATACAATGAACAAAAGACAGTCTCTCCAATTAGTGACACTGGGAAAACTGGACAGCTACATGTAAAAGAAAGAGATTAGAACATTTTCTCATACCATACCAAAATAAACTCAAAATTGATTAAAAACTAAATATAAGGTTGGAAACCAGGGCTTCCCTGGTGACACAGTGGTTGAGAGTCTACCTGCCAATGCAGGGGACACGGGTTTGAGCCTTGGTCTGGGAGGATCCCACATGCCATGGAGCAACTAAGCCCATGAGCCACAGCTACTGAGCCTGCTCATCTGGAGCCCGTGCTCCGCAACGGGAGAGGTCGCGACAGTGAGAGGCCCATGCACCGTGATGAAGAGTGACCCCCACTTGCTGCAACTAGAGAAAGCCCTCACACAGAAACGAAGACCCAACACAGTCAAAAATAAATAAATAAATAAAAAAAAAAAAAAAAAAAAAAGACTGGAAACTATAAAACTTCCAGAAAAAAATACAGGTAGAACATGCTTTGACAGAAATCGTAGCAATATTGTTTTTTGGATCTGTCTCCTATAGCAAAAGAAACAAAAGCAAAAATAAACGAATGGGACCTAACTAAACGTAAAAGCTTTTGCACAGAAAAGGAAACCACTGACAAAAGGTTTACCCTACTGAATGGGAGAAAATATGTGCAAATAATGTGACCAATAAGGGGTTAATATCCAAAATATATAAACATCTCACACAACTCAATATAAAAAAAAGATTAAAACATGGGCAGAAGACCTGAATAGACATTTTTCCAAAGAAGATATACAGATGACAAACAGGCACATGAAAAGTGCTCAACATCACTAATAATCAGAGAAATGCAAATCAAAACCACGAGATATCACCTCACGCCTGTCAGAATGACTATCATCAAAAAATTTACAAATAACAAATGTTGGCAAGTATGTGGAAAAAAGGGTACCCCAGCAAACTGTTTATTGGAATGTAATTGGTGCAGCCACTATGGAAAACACTATTGAGTTTCCTCAGAAAACTAAAAATAAAACTACCATATGATCCAGCAATTCCACTCCTTGGTATATATCTGAAGAAAATGAAAACACTAATTCAAAAAGATACATGCACCCCAATGTTCATAGCAGCTTTATTTATGATAAACCAACCTATGGAAGCAACTTATGTGTCCACCAACAGATGAATGGATAAAGAAGATGTGAGGTATATATATAAATATATATACACACAAGGGAATATTACTGTCACAAAAATAATGAAATTTTGCCATTTGCAATAACATGAATGGACCTGGAGGGTATTATGCTTAGTGAACTTAGTCAGACAAAGACAAATATTGTATGTTATATTTATATGTGGAATCTAAAAAAATAAAACAAACAAGTGATTATAACAAAACAGAGAGACTCACAGATATAGAGAACAAACTAGTGGTTACCAATGGGGAAAGAGAAGGCAGGATGGGCAAGATGGGGGTAGGAGATTAAGAGGTGTAACTTACTATGTATAAAATAAATAAACTATCAGTATATATTGTACAACAGAAGGAATATAGCCAATATTTTATAATAATTGTGAATGGAGTGTAATCCACAATAAAATTGAATCACTATGTTGTATACCTGAAACTAATATAATATTGTAAATCAAATAAACTTCATTAAAAAAAAACATGTGTAGGGAATAAAAGTTGATGTTCCAAGATAGCCAAGTGACACATGAAAAGATGCTCAACATCTCTCATTATTAGACAGATGCAAATCAAAACTAAAATGAGGAATCACCTCACACAGATCAGAATGCCCATCAGCAAAAAGTCTACAAATAATAAATGTTGGAGAGGGTGTGGAGAAAAAGGAACCCTACTACACTGTTGGTGGGAATGTAAATTGGTACAGCCACTGTGGCGAACAGTAGGGAGATTCCTTAAGAAACTAAAAATAGAGCTACCATATGATCCAGCAATCTCACTCCTGGGCAAATATCCAGAGAAAAACATGGTTTGAAAGGATATATGCATCCCAATGTTCATTTCAGAGCTGTTTACAATAGTCAAGACATAGAAGGAACCCAAATGTTCATCGACAGATGAATGGATAAAGAAGTACATATGGTACTTGTATATTGTGGTACATATATACAATGGAATATTACTCAGCCATTAAAAAGAATGAAATAATGCCATTTGTAGCAACATGGATGGACCTGGAGATTATCATACTAAGTGAAGTAAGTCAGACAAAGACAAATATCATATGATATCGTTTATATGCAGAATCTAAAAAATATGATACAAATGAACTTATTTACAAAACAGAAACAGCCTCACAGACTTAAAGAATGAACTTATGGTTACCAGGGGTAAGGGTTGGGGGGGAGGGATAGATTTGGAATTTTGTATTGACATTTACATACTACTATATTTAAAATAGATAACCAACAAGGACTTACTGTATAGCACAGGGAACACTGCTCAATACACTGTAATGGCCTATATGGTAAAATAATTTGAAAAAGAATAGATACATGTGTATGTATAACTGAATCATTTTGCTGTACACCTGAAATTAACACAACATTGTTAATCAACTCTACTCCAATATATAAAAAATAAGTTGATGTTCCAAGAATTAGGAAGTAGAAGCTGACAGGCTCTAGAGACCAGAGTTTATAAACCAATATAGCATCAATTTTGCTATAATCTATTGGAACAAATAGTCATTCAGCCTACCCAGATTCAGGGGAAATATATAGCTTTCAGATGAATCTTCTCACTGAAAGATTTCCTTAAGATCTAGCCATGGCCCCAATCTGTGACATAACTGAAGGAGAGAGAAGCCACCAAGTTCTAGTCATCAAATTCTTACTTAATACTTTGGAATTTTCTTCTCCTCTTCATGCCTGCAGCATCTCTGATATAATTTATACAAGAGCAGGTCACATGAGCCCCTGAGAAAGACATCTATGAGTGTCTAGTATTTCCCCATTTCTAGCCCAAAGTGTCTGGACTCACTGCCAGAGGGAATAAATATGCAATGTGAAATTAGGAGGTAGACTCCTGAGAAGTCTCAGCCAATACCTAAAACAGGGCACTATGACATCTTACTCCAGAACCCAAATTTTCTTTCTTTCTTTATTGAACAAATATCAATCACGCTCATGTTATATTCCAGAAACATATAAGTTTCTCATGTGTCTGAAAGATCTATGTTGCTTCTGCCCTTCTAATTTTCTGTCCTCTATTCTTTGTATCTTTCTTCCTCTCTTCTAGCTTTCAGAAATGTGAATATGAAATGGATATTTTTCTCAAAACTAAGAATAAAAATTTAGTCATTAGGTAGGGATACTCAAAGGAGGTAATTAACAAATTACCTGTCTGTTTTAACAAATAGGACCAAGAAAACTTCCACCTCTCTAATAAGTCCCCAGAGAATTTCTGGGAGGAAACCAACTAATTTCCACAGTATATTAGAAAGGGACTTTTCTTTGACCAACTAATTCTCATAGTATATTACCATAGTTCTACTTGTTAATTGGGGAAATTATGGGCAAGCATTGGGCAAAATGTGGTAATTAGATCCCTATGGAGATAAACATTTCAATTACTAACCAAGGCATTGAAGTCATTGCTAATGTAAAAAGGAAGACCATTGTCATACTCATTGAGGATATACCTAAACTATCCAAGGTACAGGTGATATTTTTGTGTGGAGCAATGTAGATAGTTTTCTTATAATGGTCCAGAGTTTGTAGAAAATGGTAGAAGAGCCCTTGGATATTATGACAGTGAAGATAATTTTGGTAAATTTCACCTAGAAACCTTCATAGAAGATTCCAGGATGTGTCCAAGAATGAAGACACCTGCATGTTACTGGGCACTAAACTCCGATTTGAAAAAAATGTGAAATTTTTATTTTTATTTAGGGACTCTTATTTCCATATTGAGAAGAGCAGTGACAATCCACTTATTTTTATGTCAAATTTTAAAATTGTTGAGTTTTCCCTGGAGCCAGTGATCTGTTATCCCCTAGTTGTTAGTAGTGGAAAATAGAAAATGTGATCAAATGATAGAAAGGGCAGTTCGATGGTGAAAAATGTAAGGATAAAGAAAGATCAAGATCAAGAGAAAGGCAGGGCCACAGGGTAAGTTTTGATTTTTTCATAAGGGGATACAGTATAAGAAAGAAAGAGAACAAAAATTTATACAGAACATGGAAATAAGGAGAACATAAAAAGTATTTTTACTTAGGAGGCACATGGTGGTGCAAAGGGGACCAAACTGCTGTAAAGTGAACTGAGATCATTATTAATTTATTAATGGACTATTTATTTATTCATCAAGACTTTATATTTCATATATTCCATATATTTAAATATTGGGTAATGTTTTGAGAATTCGCAGGGCATATGTTGTGGTATTTATCCTTGAGTCTGTCTGGTCTATTGGAGAGACAATCAGGAGACAATAATTTGGATGTAACATGTTGAGTATTTTGATAAAGACACATGAAACAACCTTTAAATATATTAAGCTTTAAATATACTAGAAACAACAAATTCTTCCTAGACACATTAGACAACGTTCAATAACTGGTGACTTTAAAAAGTGTGAAGAATGAGTGGATCACAGATGAAAGTTAGAGGATATTTGTGGCTGACATTCCTTTCTCTCTCTCTCTCCAAGAAGTCTTGAAGTACAAAGGCATATATAGAAAACTCTATGTATTTTAGTGCAAGTCCTGTGTGATTAAAATTTAGGTTGCAAATGTAGATAAGGGGTAAAATTAGTTGCCTTTTTAACCAACTTAAGAAATTGGCTTTACCTTACAAGTGGTGAAGAGTTATTGAGCAAAATAATGAAAAATCAATTTGCTCTTTCCCCTTGTTGAAGAGGCAATTTAATTACCCTATATGTCCTTTTCTTTTTCCATCTTTTTATTTTCTCCAAGCTTTCTTTGAACGTGTAATATCCTCCTTTCCAAATTCAGAAAATAACAATACCACTTGTTTGTCCGCACACCCGAAAGACTGTGGCAGCAGCCTCCCTATGGCTCTTTTATAAAAGGTATAATGACATGAAATGGTCTGTAGGACCTTTACTTTCTTTCCTGCTTATGTCTGCATGTCCAAATCCAAAATATTCTCCCCAGCTTGTTTCAACTGCCATCTCTCTGCCATGCAGCTGTCTCAGATCCCAGAATCTGTAAGTAACAAATCTTTTCCCCTATAGAATTCCCATATTCCTTTTATGACACTTCATGTTCTATTTTGTGTAAAGGTTTTATCTCCAGTAGACTATAAGCTACTTGTAACCAGGGTCCTTGCCATTTCATCTTTTATTTACCCACAGTACTTAGCATAGTGCCTGGCATGTAACAGAAACTCCACAAATATTTGTCAATGAATAAATCAATAGCTATTTCCAAAAAACACAATCTGCTATTTACCAAATATTTTATGCAACATTCCAGACTGGGTTAAGTACAGTCAACGTTTTCCATAGTCAATTTATTCTGCAACTTCAGTTTCCACATAAGTTCTGTGGATAAGTTTGAAAAAGTAAATGACGTATTACAGGGGTTAGCAGGGGAGGGTCAGGGAATAGCCATTGAGTAATGTGGCCTTTCTTTGCTTTCAGAAACTCCATCTGTCTTTGGGTAACTAGTCGCTGTCCTTTCCGAGGATGACCCTATAAAAGAAAAAATATTCAAAGAAAGGAGACCAGGAAGTTGGAAATGTAGAGAAGATATCCCAGGAGGAATAATAGGGCAGTCTTTGTTCTGGTCAAAAGCACAGGGTGTACTTCTTATTTATAAAGTTTAGAGATAAGGCAATTCAAAGATATCAGAAGTCCCATTTCAAAATTTTACTAAAACTTTGTCTAAGCAAAAGATCAAACAATAATAGAAATTGTATTATTTGTAAAGGACTTTAAGACCAACAGTAAAGTGCTGTTAAAATTTTAAAAGTTTATGTGATGAGATAATGGAGAAAACCATTTGATAATAAGAAAAGAAAATGAAAAGGCAGCACTTTTTTTCTTCCAGTTTTACTGAGATATAATTAACATGCAACACTATATAAGATTAAGGTATACAGCATACTGATCTGATTTACATACATCATGACATGATGATCACAATAAGTTTAGTGAACACCCATCATCTCATATAGGTACAAAATTAAAGAAATAAAAAAAAAATAAAAAATTAAATAGAGGAAAGTATTAATAATTATATTTTTTCTTGTGATGAGAACTCTTAGGATTTACTCTCTTAATAACCTTCATATATAACATACAGTAGTTAATTATATTTTTTTGGGATGACATCAGGGATCAAACCTACGCCCCCTGCAGTGGAAGCATGGAGTTTTAACAAGTGGACTGCCAGGGGAGTCCCTTCAATGTTCTTTTTAAAGCTTAATGAATAAAACTGACATTCATATTTCATGTGTGACCTCCATTTTCAAGGTAAAATGTAACTGTATTCTCCCTTGAAATTTTACTTAGATTTTCAAATCAAAGTGTATAAAATAATCAATAAAGCTCTCATATTTTAAAATTACTACTTATATTTCTATTTTTGGCTCCCTGTTTTCAATTTTGTATTAGGTCTTTTTATATTATTTTTATTCTTACTAGTTAAATAATTAAGGCATTTTAACATCTTTATTGGAGTATAATTGTTTTACAATGTTGTGTTAGATTCTGCTGTATAACAAAGTGAATTAGCTATATGTATACATATATCCCCATATTCCCTCCCTCTCGCGTATTCAACTATGTTGAATAATAGTAGTGAGAGTGGGCATCCTTGTCTTGTTCCTGATTTTAGAGGAAATGGTTTCAGTTTTTCACCACTGAGAACGATGTTGGCTGTGGGTTTGTCATATATAGCCTTTATTATGTTGCGATAAGTTCCCTCTACGCCTACCTTCTGGAGGTTTTTTGTCATAAATTGGTGTTAAATTTGGTTGGAAGCTTTTTCTGCATCTATTGAGATGATCATATGGCTTTTATCATTCAGTTTGTTAATATGGTGTATCACATTGATTGATTTGTATATATTGAAGAATCCTTGCATTCCTGGGATAAACCCCACTTGATCATGGTGTATGATCCTTTGAATGGGCTGTTGGATTCTGTTTGTTAGTACTTTGTTGAGGATATTTGTATCTATGTTCATCAGTGATATTGGTTTGTAATTTTGTTTTTTTGTGACATCTTTGTCTTGTTGTGGTATCAGGGTAAGGGTGGTCTTGTAGAATGAGTTTGGGAGTGTTTGTCCCTCTGCTATATTTTGGAAGAGTTTGAGAAGGATAGCTCTTCTCTAAATGTTTGACAGAATTTGACTGTGAATCCATCTGGTCTGGGCTTTTGCTTGTTGGAAGGTTTTTAATCACAGTCTCAATTTCAGGGCTTGTGATCTGTCTGTTTATATTCTCTATTTCTTCCTGGTTCAGTCTCGGAAGGTTGTGTTTTTCTAAGAATTTGTCCATTTCTTCCAGGTTGTCCATTTTATTGGCAGATAGTTGCTTATAGTAATCCTTCATGATTCTTTGTATTTTTGCAGTGTCAGTTGTTACTTCTCCTTTTTCATTTCTAATTCTGTTGATTTAAGTCTTCTCTCTTTATTTCTTGGTGAGTCTGGCTCGTGGTTTATCAATTTTGTTTATCTTCTCAAAGAACCAGCTTTTAGTTTTATTGATCTTTGCTATTGTTTCTTTCACTTCTTTTTCATTTATTGCTGATATGATCTTTATTATTTCTTTCCTTCTGCTATCTTTGGGTTTCTTTTGTTCTTCTTTCTCTAACTGATATGTGTGTAAGGTTAGGTTGTTATTTGAGATTTTTCTTGTTTCTTTAGGTAGGATTGTATTGTTATAAGCTTCCCTCTTAGAACTGCCTTTGCTGCATCCTATAGATTTTGGGTCGTTTTGTTTTCATTGTCATTTGGTTCTAGATATTTTTGATTTCCTCAGTGATCTTCAGGTTATTTAGTAGCGTTTTGTTTAGCTTCCAGGGGTTTGTATTTTTTACAGTTTTTTCTTGTAATTTATATCTAGTTTCATAGTGTTGTGGTCAGAAAATATAATTGATACAATTTCAGTTTTCTTAAATTTACCAGTGCTTGATGTGTGACCCAAGTTATGATCTATCCTGGAGAATGTTCCATGAACACTTGAGAAGAAAATGTATTCTGTTGTTTTTGGATGGAATGTTCTATAAATATCAATTAAGTCCACTTTTTTATTAATGTGTCGTTTAAAGCTTGTGTTTCCTTATTTATTTTCATTATGGATGATCTGTCCATTGGTGAAAGTGGGGTGTTAAACTGCCCTACTGCTTGTGTTGCTGTCGATTTCCCCTCTTATGGCTGTTAGCATTTGCCTTATGTATTGAGGTGCTCCTATGTTGGGTGCATAAATATTTACAATTGTTACGTCTTCTTCTTAGATCAATCCCTTCCTCCTTATGTAGTGTCCTTGTCTCTTGTAGTAATCTTTAAAGTCTATTTTGCCTGATATGAGAATTGCTACTCCAGCTTTCTTTTGATTTCCATTTGCATGGAATATCTTTTTCCATCCCCTCACTTTCAGTCTGTATGTGTCCCTAGGTCTGAAGTTGGTCTCTTGTAGACAGCATATATATGCATCTTGTTTTTGTACCCATTCAGCCAGTCTATGTCTATGTCAGTCTATGTCTCTTGTAGACAGCATATATATGCATCTTGTTTTTGTACCCATTCAGCCAGTCTATGTCCCTAGGCCTGAAGTTGGTCTCTTGTAGACAGCATGTATATGCATCTTGTTTTTGTACCCATTCAGCCAGTCTATGTCTTTTGGTTGGAACATTTATTTCATTTACATTTAAGGTAATTATCAATATGTATGTCTTATTAACATTTTCTTAATTGTTTTGGGTTTGTAATTGTATGTCTTTTTCTTGTCTTGTGTTTCCTGCTTAGAGAAGTTCCTTTAGCATTTGTTGTAAAGCTCTTTTGGTGGTGCTGAATTCTCTTAGTATCTGTAAAGGTTTTAATTTCTCCATCGAATCTGAATGAGACCCTTGCTGGGTAGAGCAATATTGGTTGTAGGTTTTTCCCTTTCATCACTTAAATATGTCCTACCACTCCCTTCTGGTTAGCAAAGTTTCTCCTGAAAGATCAGTTGTTAACCTTATGGGGATTCCCTTGTATGTTATTTGTTGCTTTCCCTTGCTGCTTTTAATATTTTTTCTTTGCATTAATTTTTGATAGTTTGATTAATATGTGTCTTGGCATGTTTCTCCTTGGATTTATCCTGTATGGGACTCTCTGCACTTCCTGGACTTGATTGACTATTTCCTTTCCCATGTTAGGGAAGTTTTCAACTATAATCTCTTCAAATATTTTCTCAGGCCCTTTCTTTTTCTCTTCTTCTGGGAACCCTACAATTCGAATATTGGTGCATTTAATGTTGTCTCAGAAGTCCCTGAGACTGTCCTCAATTCTTTCAATTATTTTTTTTTTACTCTGCTCTGTGGTAGTTATTTCCACTATTTTATCTTCCAGGTTACTTATCTGTTCTTCTACCTCAGTTATTCTGCTATTGATTCCTTCTAGAGAATTTTTACTTTCATTTATTGTGTTGTTCATCATGGTTTGCTGTCTCTTTAGTTTCTCTAGGTCCTTGTTAAACGTTTATTTTATTTTCTCCATTCTATTTCCAAGATTTTGGATCATCTTTACTATCATTTCTCTGAATTCTTTTTCAGGTAGACTGCCTATTTCCTCATCATTTGTTTGGTCTGATGGGTTTTTACCTTGCTCCTTCATCATCTGCATATTTCTCTGTGTTCTCATTTTGCTTAACTTACTCTTTTTGGGGTCTCCTTTTCTCAGGCTGCAGTTTCATAGTTCCTATTGTTTTTGGTGTCTTCTCCCAGTGGGTAAGGTTGGTTCAGTGGGTTGTATAGGCTTCCTGGTTAAGAGGACTAGTGCCTGTGTTCTGGTTGGTAGGGCCGGATCATGTCTTTCTGGTGGGCAAGGCTGTGTCTGTTGGTGTGCTTTGGGGTGTCTGTTGACTTAGTATGTTTTTAGGTGGACTCTCTGGTAATGGATGAGGTTGTGTTCCTGTCTTGATAGTTGTTTGCCATGGGGAGTCTAGCACTGGATCTTGCTGGACGTTGGGTGGAACTGGGTGTTAGCATTGAGACAGAGATCTCAGGGACAGTACTAGCCGATTGATATTAGGTGGGGTCAGGAGGTCTCTGGTGGTCCAATGTCCTGAACTTTGTTCTCTCACCTCAGAAGCTTTGGACTGACATCAGCCCAGAGCACCAAGACCCTGTCAGCTACACAGCTCAGAAAAAAAGGGAGAAAAAAAGAGTGAAATAAAACCAAAATTAAAATAAAATAATTAGAATAAAAAAATTACTAAAATAAAAAAGTAATAAAAAAGAAAAAAAGAAGAGAGCAACCAAACCAATAAACAAATCCACCAATGATAACAAGTGCTAAAGACTATAATAAGATAAACATAAAAATCAGACACAAGTCAGTTGCAGACAGCAAACCCCAAGTCTACAGTTGCTTCCAAAGTACACTGCCTCAATTTTGGGTTGATTTGTTACCTATTCAGGTATTTCACAGATACAGAGTACCTCAGGTTACTTGTGGGGATTTAATCCACTGCTCCTGAGGCTGCACAGAGAAATTTCCCTTTCTCTTCTTTGTTCACACAGCTCCTGGTGTTCAGTTTTTGTTTTGGCCCCACCTCTGCTTGTAGGTTGCCCTCAGGCTACTTTCCCTGCTGAGACAGGACACCATTAAAGAAGCAGCTGATTAGGGGGCTCTGGCTCTCTCAGGCAGCGGGGAGGGAGGGGTAAGGTAGTGATAATTGGAATGCGGGGTGAGCCTGTGGTGGCAGAGGCCGGCGAGATGTTGCAACAGCCTGAGGTGTGCCATGTGTTCTCCCAGGGAAGTTGTCCCTGGATCACTGGAGCCTGGCAGTGGCAGGTTGCGCAGGCTCCCAGGGTGAGGGTGAGGGGCACGTGTAGATAGTGACTTGTGCTTGCACACAGGATTTTGGTGGCTGCATCCATAGAGTTAATATTTCATGCCTGTCTCTGGTGTCCGCGCTGATAGCCGTGGCTCATGCCTGTCTCTGGAGCTCGTTTAGGTCGTGCTCTGCCTTCTGTTTGCAGACAGGGAAGGAATCCCCTATCCTCACGTACCCAGAAACAATGGTCTCTTGCCTCTTAGACAGGTCCAAATTTTTTCCCAGACTCCCTCCAGGCTAGCTGTGGTGCACTAGCTCCCTTCAGACTGTGTTCACACAGCCAATCCCAGTCCTCTCCCTGGGATCTGATCTCTGAAGCCTGAGCCTCAGCTCCCAGCCCCCACCCACCTTGGTGGGTGAGCAGACAAGTCTCTCAGGCTGGTGAGTGCTGGTCGGCAGTGATCCTCTGTGCGGGAATCTCTCTGATTTGCCCTCTGCACCCCTGTTGCTACATTCTCCTCCATGGCTCCGAAGCTACCCTGCTGCCCATCCCCCATTTCCACCAGTGATGGGTCTTGCTAGTGTGTGGAAACTTTTCTTCCTTCACAGCCCCCTCTCCAAGGTGCAGGCCCTGTCCATATTCTTTTGCCTCTGTTTTTTCTTTTGCCCTACCCAGGTACATGCGGAGTTTCTTGCCTTTTGGGAAGTCTGAGGTTTTCTGCAGCTTTCAGTAGGTGTTCTGTAGGAGTTGTTCCACATTTAGATTTTTTTTCTTGTACTTGTGGGGAGGAAGGTGATCTCCCCATCTTATTTCTCTGCTGTCTTGAAGGTCTCTCCCCAATTAAGGCATTTAAGTTACTACATTTCTCTATAAGTACAGCATTGGTCATCTCCATTATTTTGTTCTGTTGTTTTTTTCCTTCCTAACAGTTTTGTACTTGTTATTTATTGCCCAAATATTTTTTGTTATTTATTGCCAAATATTTATTATTTACTATAGATATTTCCTTGCTGTTGCCTAAATAATTTCTGTTATTTATAGTTTTTTTTTTTTTTGGTGTGTGTTAATGAGAGAATGATTTATATAAGTTCTACTTTTAGAATTTATTGGATTTCAATTTTCAAATTATTCCTTGTAAAGTATTTTCATTAAATTAACTTTCAGAGTGCATATTATTTTTTATTTTGTGTATATGGGACCCATCATGGTTTAATGGTACTGAATCCATATACTTCACTGCATATGCAAATTAGCTTTTTATTATATTTCTAGCAATATTGACTTACTAATTTTGTTATGAAATCTGTTTTTAAATTCTAAATAAATCTTTTGGAATTTAACATATATATTCTACCCCTAAATGCACCAAAATTACAGCAGGAGTATTAAAAACACAAAAGCACTCATTAAGAAGTCAAACAAGAAAGGACAACACACAGGAGATATTAAAAAATTATAGAAGCAAAAAAATTAGTTCCAAGTAGAAGAGTGAGTGCTGAAAATAGAACAGCACAAGGTGGGAAATAAATGAAAAGCAATGAATTCACAGCACAGAACTGTCTGAACATCCTCCTCTCAACTGAGTTTCTCAGATGACACAAAATGAGTAAGATTGGTTTAATGTCTTCCTAAGGAACACAGCTTCTCAGACAGTGCTTCTTAAATCATCTGCCATGAAGGACCAGTTAGTTTTCTTTTTCCATTTGATCACAAGCCAGTACTTCAGCAAAGTGCAATAAAAAATGTATTGTTAGAAAACAGAATGAAAAACATAACTGTTCTATTCTTTGTTCCAAAGGATGTGTCCACTGATTAGATGTTTCAATAATACCAAATTCTATAAAAGTTGCTTAATACTTACAATTTTCTTTGTTTGTTTTTTTCCTTTTATTGAGGTATCTTGGCATACAGTACTGTATAAATTTAATGTGTACAGCAAAATGATTTGGCTAACGTATATCATGAAATGATTATCATATTAAGTTTAATGAGCATCCATCACCTCATATACATATAAAATTAAAGACAGAAAAAGTTTTTTCCTCATGGTGAGAAATCTTAAGATTTACTTTCTTAACTTTCTGATATATCATACAGCAGTGTTAATTATATTTATCATGTTGTACATTAAGTCTCTGTTACTTATTATCTTATGACTTGATGTTTGTAGCTTTTGACCACCTTCATCCAATTCCCCCTCCTCCCACCACCAACTCTGGTAACCACAAATATGATCTCTTTTTGTATGTGCTTGTTTGTTTATTTGTTTTTGAAGTATAAATGACCTACCACACTATCTTAGTTACTGTTACACAACATAGTGATTCAATATTTCTATAAATTTCAAAATGATCACCACGATCATGTTATATGACACCAATGATGTATGTAATTTGTATTACATACAAAGATGCTACATAAAAATTGACTATATTCCCCACACTGTACATTTTCATACAAATTCTCAGAGGAAATGTAAAAAAATGCATAGAATAGAAAATATTATAATTAATATACTCATATAAAATATATTGCATCCTTGGGCTTCCCTGGTGGCGCAGTGGTTGGGAGTCTGCCTGCCAGTGCAGGGGACGCGGGTTCGAGCCCTGGTCTGGGAGGATCCCACATGCCGCGGAGCAGCTGGGACCATGAGCCACAATTGCTGAGCCTGCGCGTCTGGAGCCTGTGCTCCACAACAGGAGAGGCCGCGACGGTGAGAGGCCCGCGCACCGCGATGAGGAGTGGCCCCCACTTGCCGCAACTGGAGAAAGCCCTCGCACAGAAATGAAGACCCAACACAGCCAAAAATAAATAAATAAATAAATAAAATTAAAAAAAAAAAAAAGCTAAGAAAAATTAAAAAAAAAAAAATATTGCATCCATGAAAGTACAGTACATTATGTTCACATTTTATGGAAATAAAATACACTGACAGGAAAGCAACAAATCATGATTGACATATTGATAAATTATCACAAAGTGAACATGCATGGGTCAAAAATTAGACTATTACAAACAAATACCTCATTACTCATTCACTCTTCTTCAACAGAAACAACACTCATGCCTTCTAATATCATGCATTAGTATTTGCCTAGTTTAAAAGTTTATAACAATAGAATTCTAGAGAATGTATCCTCTAGAACTATTTTTACAGTTTTCTCCAGTTTTTTCTTTTTCCCCCTCTCTTCCTATCTGCTTTTTTTGTCATGGCCTTGTTCATCATGTTTATTCAGTCTTATTTTTCTCCAAGTTTACACTTCATTTATGAAATGGTTTCTCTTTTTCTTTTTGAAACTTCCTCCATTTGGTACATTATAGTAATTCACAATTTTTATAGGTTATATTCTGTTTATTATTATCAATATTAAAAAATATTGGCTATATTCCCCATATTGTACAATATATTCTTGTAGCTTAATTTATACATAATAGTTTGTACCTCTGAATCCCTTACCCCTATATTGACCCTCTCCCTCTCTTCTCCCCACTGGTAACCACTAGTTTGTTCTCTATATCTGTGAGTCTACTTCTTTTTTGTTTTATTTACTAGCTTGTTGTACATTTTAGATTCCACATATGAATGATATCGTGCAGTATTTGTCTTTATCTGCCTGACGTTTCCCTTAGCATAATGCCCTCCATGTCCATCCATGTCATTGTAAATGGCAAAATTATATATATATACATATAATATATATATTATATGTATATATATATATATATATATATATATATATATATGTATATACACCACATCTTTTTTCCCCCATTCATCTGTTGATGGACGTTAGGTTGCTTCTATAACTCGGCAATTCTGAATAATGCTGCGATGAATATTGGGGTGCATGTATCTTTTTGAATTAATGTTTTTGTTTTTTCCGGACATACACCCAGGAGTGGAATTCCTGGGTCATATGGTAGTTCTATTTTTAGTTTTCTGAGACACCTCCATACTGTTTTCTGTAGTGGCTGCACCAACTTACATTCCCTGAAATGGTTTTACTTTCATTTCTAGCTGCTTCCTGATGTTCCTCTGTTTCCTAAACTTCTCTTTCTCCAACCACTCATAACCGAATTATTTTGAATTATGATCTTTGTTGTTATTTCACATATTCTATCACTTCTAAATTTCTTTTAGCTTATTTTGAAATATTTGGTTAGTTTTCACTAATTTTATGAGTATATCTTCCCGGCTTTTGCAGGTTGTGTTCCCCAGGAAGCACACACTCAGAGCCCTTGGCATGTAGGATGTTTATTAATAAACGCCTGGGATTAACACCTGTGGAATGAAGGGGATGTATTGGGCAGGGAGAGAAGCTAAGCTGAAGGCACTCCTAGTGTCAGCCTCAGCTGGCCTGACAGCAAGCTCTGTAGAGGTGTCCAGAGTTGGGCCAAGATGGCCAAGAGTTTAAAAACCTGCATCAGTCAGTGTTTGGGTGTGGGCTGCTACAGGAAAGGGCAATAATTTGGGTGAGGTGTCTATGTTGTTTCCAAAAAGCCTGGAGAGGCAGACAGCTGAAGCCTGCCTACCCACAGCACTGCCATCAGTTGGGGCAACAAGTCCTTTGTTTTCAGGAGAATCTGCACAGTGCATCTTAGTTTTCACTACAGAGGCACAGTTATTTCCTATAGGGATGTTGTTCTGCCGTTTTTTTTTTTTTTTTCTATAATAACTTTGAATGGGATCTGAGCATGCTCTTTTTCTGGGTTTATGTTTCTGTGAAACTGATTTTCTTGTACTCTTAGAAGGGGAGGCTGGTTTAGCACAGTATTCATCGTTTTGTAACTGTAGGGCTCCCTCTTGTGTTGTCATTAGAATGTATGCAACTCTTAATTGGAGCATGTGCACTTTTCTTGTTTTGGCTGATGTTCTCAGATTGGCCAATTGATGTTTCAGGTATTGCCTTTGGATGTTGTTTTTTGTCCTTGTTGTTCTCCTGATATTAGGACTGCTGGAAAAATTGCTCTTTTCCTCTGCTTTCTCTTTCATGATTCTTAATACCATATTTTGAGTTCCTTGAGTATATTTTGTTGATTTGTTTTTGAGATGTTGCCTTGGGGGTCTTAATTTACCTTTTGCGTTTACATTTTTCCTTATCTTACTTTTAAATTAAGGGATAATTTATGTAAATAAAATTCAGATATTTTAAGCGTTAGTTATTTGTGAGATTTTACAAATACATTCACCCATTTAACTACCACACCAATCAACAAATACAAGATTTTTGTCACCCGCAAATTATTTTATGCCATTTCCTAGTTGACCTACCTCAACTAGTTCCCTACCTCAGGAAAACACAGTATTGATTTCTTTTATCTAGCTTTATTGAGATATATTGGCAAATAGCATTGTGAAAGGTTAAGGTTTACAAAATGATGCAAAATGATTACCAAAATAAGGTTAGATAACATTACCATTATATCACATAATTATCTCTTTTTTTTTTTTTTTTGGTGAGAACATTTAAGATCTGCTCTCTTAGCAGCTTTGAATTATATAATACAGTATTGTTAACATAGTCACCATACTGTATATTAGATACCCAGAACCTATTCATCTTATAAAGGGAAGCTTGTACCCTTTGATCAATATCTCCCCATTTCTCTCAACCCCAACCCCTGGCAACCATCTTTCTAGTCTGTATGTCTATGAGTTCAACTATTTTGGATTCCACATATAAGTGAGATCCTATAGTATTTGCCTTTCTGACTGACATATTTCACTTAGCATAATGCCTTCAAGATCTATTCATGTTGTTACAAAAAGGCAGGATATCTTTTTTTTTTAATAGATGAATAAAAAAGAATTTTTACAATATATTTTATAGGGAACTAATATATATATATATACATATATTTACTTATTTTTTTTTTCTATCTTTAGCTCTTTTTTAATCTATGGTATTTCTTGTGTCTTGTCTAAGAAACACTTTCCTAAACCAAGGTTAAAGAAACATTCCCTTATATTTACTTCTAGAAGTTTTATAGCTTTAGCTTTTATGTATGCTGTGAGTTTAATTTGTTTATGTTTCATCTCTTAACCAAATACATTGAAGCATAATTAAATACAATAAGACACCCATTTAAAGTATACAGTTTGATGCGTTTTGATGAGTCTGTATACCTGTGTAACCACCACCATGATCAAGATACAACACATATCCATCACCCTGAAATTTCCCTCATGCTCCCTCCCTATCAGCCCCCTATATCACCACCAGTCCCAGGAAACCAATGATTACTTTTTGTCACTAAAATTCTGTTTGACAGTACTAGAATTTCTTATGAATAGAATCACATAGTATCTACTTTTTGCTTTTTGGTTTCATTCACTGGACGTATTTTTGAAATTTATCCGTGTTGGGTGTGATGTAGTAGTTCATTCTTTTTGTTTCATTTTATAAATACACTACACTTTGTCCAGGAACATGATGATGGACATTTAGTTTTCTCTCAATTTACAGGTCTTAGGAATAGAGCTATACAGATATTTGTGTACATGTATTTACATAACTGTATGGAGATATTTTTCATTCTATTAAGCAAATATCTAAGTGTAGAATTGTTGATTTATAAAGTAAGCATATGTTAACTTTACAAGAGATTGCCAAACAATTAGGCAAAATAATTTTGCTATCTTACACTCTCAACAGCAATGTATGACGGTTACCAATTACTTGACGTACTCAATAAAACTTGACAGTCTTAATTCCATCCCTCAAGTAGATGCACAGTGGTACGGAATTGTGGTTGGAATTTGAATTTCCTTGATGCCTAAAGATGCTGATTATCTTTTTGTGTGTCAATTGGCCATCTCTGTATTTTCTTTAGTTAAGTGCCTCTCGAATCTTTTATACATTTCCTAATTGGAATGTCTTTCCAGTTTTTAGATTGGATCATTTGTCTCTTTATTGAATTGTAAGGCGTTGTATTTTCTAGGTATAATTTTTTTGTTACATATATATTATGCAAATATTTTTACCATGCTGTGATTTGCTTTTACTTTTTTATCAGTGTCTTTTGAAGAGCGAAAGTGTTTTATTTTTTAGTTTTGCTAAAGTACATTTTATTGACATTGACTTTTATAGTTCATGTGTTTTGTCTCATATTTAAGAAATATTTGCAAAACCTAAGCTCACTAAAATTTATCTAATGTTATTTTCAAGAAGTTTTATAATATCAGTTCTTGCAGGCAGGATATAATACATTTCCAGTTGATTTTTTTATAGGGTGTGAGAAAAGTGCAAGTTTTTTTTTCCCTATCCAAATGCACCATTGTTGGAAAGATTATCCTTTTGAAACTGCAGAACACATTTCGGGACTTAGTATATCATAGGTTCTTCTGTCTCCACACAGAAAGAATTCATTAAGAGACAGAGTGACAGAGAAAAGAGGAAAGAGTTTATTAGTATAGGACACTTGTGAGAGATACAAGCGGGTGGGCAAGGGAGTGTTGCCCCGAAAGCTTAGTGGGCTACATTTTTATAATCAAAGGAAAAGTGGGTAGGGAAAGACCACCTTCTTCCTCATTCTTGAGTAGATGTCTGTCTTCCATTATTAGCTCCTCCTCCATATCAGGCAGGGGAGTTTTCTTGTCCTTACTTTGTCTCTTTACTCTGTCCCTATCACTTTCACCATTGAATTGCCTTGGCAGCCTCATAGAAAATTGACTATATCAATGTGGATCTATTTCTGGACACCGTATTTTGATCTATTTGTCTACATTTATACAAAAAACAGTCTATTTAAACGGAACTTTATAAATAAGTCTTGTATTTCCCTCTGGATTCTGCTCTCTTGGTTCCTAGGGGAAGCCATCTATGAGAGGGTGATATACTTCAAAATTGCTCGGAAGCCACCATCTGGGGTCCTGGAGGAAGCCATTCATTCAAAGGTGCTTCAGTATGGAAATCTCTGGGAAATGCCTGTGGGGATGGTACTGCTGAAATTGAGAGGGAGTGCCACTGGGTGTCCCACATGCTGCTTGTCTTCAGGCAGAGGCAAGCACACAAGAACGAGGTAGAGAATTGTCTTCTAACTCTGGAGTCCCTTTATCACCTTCTACTGACAAAGCTTAGTATAGTGTCAGCTGGCAAGAGAGAAATATTCCAGGATCCCAGTTAGAGCAATCAAAAGACATTTGTAACTGAAATGCAATTACATTCTTAATTTTCACAGTCTACTTAGAGTTAATATTGTATGACTATACCTGAAATGTAAAAGCTTTGGAATTATATAGATCCATTTACCCCATCCTATTCTTTATTCTAAAGTGTATTACATCTCTATACATTAAAAACCCATAAGAAAATGTAATAATTTTTGCTTCATTCATACATATTCTAAAGAAATTAAGAAAAAATAATCTTTCATGTTTACTCAAATATTTATGATATTATTGCTCATCATTTCTTCTTGATGATAGGTTTTTAATGTCTATACTTATTCATAGTATCCTGAATGTAAAGATGAGATTTTGGAGCAAGGATAGATTATTATTATTTACAGCAATGACTGAATAGGTTTCCACTGACCTAATCCTTCTGAGGTTATATGATGAGAACCAGATGTCAGCCTACGTATATGAGGGTCTGCACTCTATAATAGAAATCCTGAAATTAGAAAGCTGGAGACTACATAGGAATTGAATTGTTGTTAACCTCCCCCATTGAAATATAAACACATAATTATGGGAAGATAAATCTCTCACTAATTATTTAGCTATATTTTAGGTTTCAAAACTTGTCCTTTAAGCTAGATCTCAGGCTTCTTTACTCAGAAAGCCTAACTAAGAGGAAAAATAAGAATGTTCACTTTATGACACCTAACAATTTGCATTTCTGTCTAGTATAATTTCTCTTTTCTTGAATAATTTCCTTTAGTATTTCAGGTAGTATGGATCTGTTGATGACAAATTATCTTTGTTTTTTAACTATATAAAGCTGTCTTTATTTTGCTTTTAATCTTGAAGAATATTTTTAGTGGAATTATAATCCTGAATTAGTATTTTTATTAATTATTTTTCTTTCATCATGTTTAGGATTGTGTTCTACAGTTCTCTTGCCCCCGTGCTTTCTGGTGAGAGCCAGCATTAATTTGACTCCTATTTCACTCCTTGTATGATGCGTGTCCTTCATCTTTTTTTTTTTTCCTTTTGTACTTTCAAGATTTTTTTTTTTATCCTTTCTTTTAAGCAGTTTGACTATAATGTGCTTAGGCATGATTTTCTTCATATTTATCCTGTTTGAGATTTGTTGGGATTCTTGAATCTATAAATTCATGTCTTTAAGAAAATTTGTGAAATTTTTGGCCCTTATTTTTTTCAAATAATTTTTCTGCCTTATTATCTAGCTCATTCCTTTCTAGAACTCCAATTACATGTGTGTTACACCATTTAACATAGTTTTCCAGGTGCTTGAGGTTCTGTTTGCATTTTTTTTTGTTGTTTTCCCATCTTCTTCACATTGGATTCCTTCTTTTGATCTATCTTCACATTCACTGTTTCTTTACTCTGTTATCTCCATTCTTCTGCTAATCTCATCCAATAAAGTTTTTTTTCCAGATAATGTATTTCAGTTCTATCATTTTTCTTTTTTATTGTTTTTTTTTTTTGTGGTTTCTATTTCTCTTCTAAAATTTCTTATATGCTTACAAGAAAGCACATTTTCCTTTACATCATTGGACATAGTTATCAAAGTAGTTTTAAAATCTTAGTCTACTAATTTCAAAATTGAATTATATATAATTAGGTCTACACTGACTGCTTTATTTCTTGAGAATGGACATGTACTCCTGGCTCTTTTTATGTGAAATAATTTTGGATTTAAACTACAATCTGGTGAATACTATGTTGTAGCGACTTATATTAAGGTGACAGTCATTGGTCTTTTTAGTTTTAGCAGGTAAATAGCTTGGTTGGACCAAAATTTAAAAAAATTTCACTTGGGTAGTAGTTCAAATCTCTGTTTATTTCTTTTGTACTTCCGGACTGCTTTGAGTCTTTCTCACACATGTGTGCTTCAGGAGTCAACCAGAAATTTGGGCAAAATATATACAGAGATTTTGAAATTATCTCTCTGGCTCTCTCTTTCCAGGATTCTCTCCTCCCATTCCAGCAGTCCTAGTTACCCCAGACTCTATTTTCAGGTTCTTCATGCCAGGAAGTCTGTTGGTTTTTGTTTTAAATTTTAAACTTTTCACAAACTGTGGTGACTGTGGTCTTCATTCAAACTAAAACTCTATCAAAGAGAAATCATCCTGTGTACTTACCTTCTTCCAAGTGTTGAATGCATTCTAGATCTGCCTGCTTTTATTTATTTATTTATTTTTAATTTTTTATTTTATTTATTCATTTTTTTGGCTGCGTTGAGTCTTCATTGCTGCGTGCAGGCTTTCTCTGGTTGAGGCAAGTGGAGGTTACTCTTCATTGCAGTGCACGGGCTTCTCACTGCAGTGGCTTCTCTTGTCACGGAGCATGGGCTCTAGGTGGGCGGGCTTCAGTAGTTGTGGTGTGCAGGCTTAGTAGTTGTGGCTCACGAGCTCTAGAGTGCAGGCTCCGTAGTTGTGGCGCACGGGCTTAGTTGCTCCGTGGCATGTGGGATCTTCCCGGACCAAGGCTCGAACCTGTGTGCCCTGCATTGGCAGGTGGATTCTTAACCACTGCACCACCAGGGAAGCCCCTGCCTGCTTTTATTCTATCTCCAGTGTGTTCAAGCAGCTGCTTTTTTTGTTTTTTCCAGAGTTTTAGTTGTTATCTTCAAGACGTTTGACACACCAAGTACTTAACTCATTCAGACCAGAAGCAAAATTCCTACTTGCCTTTACTTTTATGAAAGTTACACCCCAAAATTTTAATAAAATATTTTATGCAATTTAAATATTTTTCTTAATTCCTACTGAATCATTGATTCAGTTGAAAATAAATGCAGGAAATATAAAATTATATAGGTGTCTTAAGAAGAAAATTTAATTTGAGAAATTGTGTGCCTACAAATTATTGGAAAGTTTGAAAGAATCAGAAGTCTGTCACTGGAATTATTGATTTAAGAGAACTTGACCATAGCTGAAATCTACACGTCAAAGAAATGTTGCTGCTGCTGCTGTAATATTTTTACTGTCTTCTCACAATACTCACAAAAGTAGGGAGCAGAAACTGAGTCTAACTCCTACAGTATACTCTCAGCATTCAGGTTCTTATTATTTTGCTTCTCTATATAAGCAAGATAAAAGAAAGATGACCTCAGTTTTGCCTTCCATTTTACTACCATGAGGAAAACCGAGAAAAGAATGAAACTGAAATAGAGAAGAAAGAAGAGCTAAGAAAACAGATAACTTGAGCCTGTGGTGATGTCATAGCCTATTATTCACAATTTGCCTGCAACTCATCATTTGATGTTCTGATGTTTGTTCAGATATGGGAATGATGAATTGGATTCCTTTTATCTACTGAGTCTAATATAACTTGGATTTTTTTTTTCACTTTTTACAGTACAATAGACATAAATTATACTGGAACCATTTCAAGTGTATCAGTCAAGGGACAAAACCTACCTCCTCCATCCCTTGCCATATGTTGGGTGAAAAGTCTTGTGAAATCAATCACACATTGTTCCAACTTCTATCTAGAAAGAATATTGATTAAATTCAATATTTAGCTGTGTGAGACTGAAAACCTTTTGAATTGTATGGCTAAGAGTGGAGTTTTAAGAATTTCATCTTCATTTTTTTCCCTGTTATTTGGATAAAGCCAGCTTATTGCAAAAGAAATCTAACACAAAGTGTGAAGCTAAGTAAGTGAAAGACAGAAAGACTATTCATTTATTCAACAAATATTTATTGAATACTTATTATGTATCAGGCAATATCCTAGAGATGAGTCTAAAAAATTTAGCAAAACAGGAAAAAATTTCCCATGGAGATGGAAAATAGAGATATAAATGAAAAAAATGTAATTTAAATGCACATAAAATTGTGATATATGTTAAAGAGAAAAAGTAAATTATAGATGAGGGTGTTTTTCAGAGGTTGACTTCTGAGTCAAGACTCAGCATAATGTTGTAACGCAAGTCTCTGAATTGAGCCATATCTGATGAGATTTGTCTTGAACTTCCCAGTGATTTAAGCTAATAGATTCCCTTTCCTTATGCTGGTTTGTATTGTGCTTCATTCACAAGAAAATCAAAGCTACTGATTAACATACAACAGTTTTCTTTTTATAATTTTTAAGATTTCTTCTTTACACTTTTCCATTTCCATTTCTATCTATCACTTATGTGCAGAGTATGTTTTGTGTATTGGTCTTGGTTCTCCAGAGAAACACAACGCACAGAATGTATTCATATACATTCTATTCACAGGAATTGGCTCATACAGTTATGGAGGTTATCTTAAGTCCACAATTGTTTCAAGAAGTGATTCTGAAATGTGACTAACTGCAGTATTTTTCAGATTTATTTCTGCTCCGATACCTTAGAGGTCTTTGAACAGATTTCTTTAAAGGCTTATGCAGCACCAAAGCTGAAGACTTGGTCAGCACCCCGTGGGGAAATGTTTATTTGGGAAGATGCACTGAGCAGACCAGCTGTCCAAGAAATCCAGGAATTCAGCAACTATTAAGAGGAACTGTTGTGCACATTTGAAAATTGCTGGAAGCAGCAGTAGCTACTGTCATATCTCTGTTGGTAGCCTCTGAAAATGGTATAACTGGAAATAAAAAACTGAGTCAGTAATCATCTCACTTGGGAGTTTCTGCTGTTCTGAGAACAAATGCTGGGGACTGCCAACAGGTACTTCTTTGCCCGTAGCCACTGATGAGATCTGCAACAGAGTCAAATGTGAGAAGACCTTGACTAAGTGCCTGCAATCCTTTCTGACCTCTCCCCGTGAGTCTCTCATGACTCATGAGGGAGGGTAGAGAGGGTGATTTTTTCTTCATTATCTCACAGAAGAGGAAGAATAAAGATTTCTAGAAAATTTAAAGGTCTAGAAATTGTGTTGGCTGAGCCCAGCAACAGATAGCTTGACTTTAACTTCATTTCAAATATAGGATATGAAAACAGTGGCACACAAATGTGGAACAGGCACTTAACTGTTTTTCCTTCAACCCCACAAACTCTCTCATCTGCTTTTGGTCAGTCCAACAGAGAACTGCAGGAAAGAATGAGGATAATTAGGGGACTAACCAAGCCTTCTAGGATGCTACTCAATATTTTTTCATCCTATTCCCTACCCTTGAGGCCGACACTTGATTGGAGGTCTTTTCATCTCCATCAAGCCAGGAAGAAGTGGAGTATCATCTCTGTGACCTGCACCTAAACACTCCACAACTTTCCTTCAGTCCTCAAACCTGTTCTTTGTCACTGTTCTTCAAGGCCTCAGTTCTTCTAGCTAAGATATCGCCCTTCCTCATCCCTCACACTATGCTCTTATGCCCCTATCCTTGGTGCAGAAACTGAATTTGTAGAGTTCAGATGAACCTATACTAAAAAGAAGAACTTTGCTTCTTCTTTTGCAATGATAAAGCTGGCTTTATTTGCCCTGGTGAAGTCCAAGGAAGAAAAGGACTTCTCCCTCGCCTAGCAACCTTAGAAAATACAGCCGTGTGTTACCTCTTATAATATGGGTTTTCCATATTTACTTCTCTTTTTCTTAATTTGCAACAACCTTCAGTTTCTAATGAGCTACCAGGCAACCTGGGACTAATTGCCAATTAATTGCCAATGTCAGGTTCTCCTGTTCCCTTTTTATCTTATTGGACCTGTGAGATTTAGGATCCATGTTGTTTTCCGCATCCTCTTTACTCATTGAAAGTATTGGAACTGTGCCAAAAATAATGTTGCAATAATAGCTTCCTGGAGTTTTGATAAGTATAAATATAAACCAGCATGTTGGGGCTACAACTAATAAGAGACAAAAGAAAAGTTCTTCAATGATGCTTTAGGGGATACTTAGATTTCTCAGCAGAGGAGGAAGGAATACAGAGTTTGGGGGTACTGAGATGTCAGTAGTAGAAAGAAATAGAATAGAGTCATTTCAAAATAGAAATGATTGTAGTAATATTAATTTTTGACTCCTATTTGATTAGATTTCTAGGTTTCACTGACTTCTAATAGCTTTGTGCTAGGGAACTTAGAGAAATCTGCCCTGTTGGGTTATTTTATATGAAAATTTGAGTAAAGTTAGTGTTTGGGTCTAGTGATAGAGAAGTGCCAGTCACCAATGATAATTTTAGAAATGTTCTAATTATTCCGTGAGCTTTAGTCTATCTATTAATGATGGTTAAAAAAGAGCATGTAGGGAGAGCAAGGCACAAATATATATGATAGACTTAGAAGATGGAGGATAATACAGGGTTTTGGGGTGATAAACAGGGCACCACCAATGAACTGTAGTAGGCACAGGGATGGCTACAAACAAGGGTTATGAAATATGCTCCCCAATCCCATGGAACTGACTCCCTCTCTATCAATCATCTCTGAAAGACTGATTCCTTTCGAAAGGCTTTCCTGAGTGATTGAAAAAGAAAGGACAGAAACTGCTTATTTCCTATCAAGAGTGAATTTTCTACATTTACTTCATTTAATGCCCATTCTCGAATGTCACATGAAACTATTCTCTGGTGAAAATGGTGTATTAGAAAAGTCTAATAAGCAATGAGGAAGTAAAAGAAATGAATGCATAATTGAGTTATCTTTCCTTACAGATCTTCTGCTGTTTTTAGACCTCACAATCGTAACATTCTGTGGACGAATAATCTACTGCATAAGCCTCACAGATGGGAACTGAGGAGGTAAATAAGTTACATTCCTCAGGGAATATCCTAGTGGTTTGTTTTGTTAGCCATCTAGTGATGCATTAAGGTATTTTGAAGAACCAGAGTAGTAGTAATAGTAATAATAATAAAAGCAATGGTAGGGACATTCATGAGAACTTGGGTCTGGTTAATGTTCTACAACTTCTTGGTTGTGTGACACGTTATTATGTAGGTAACATAATTATAAGTTTGCAGTATGATCTGGTAGGTTGTTAGCTGAATCTCTGTTCCCAGATTCTCCATACAAGGCTTAAAATTCCACCATCTTTTTCATGAGCTTAGATAATGCCTTTTACAGCTGCCATCTTTAAAAAAATAAAATAGTTAGTCATCAATTAATTAAACAAATAGTTCTTAAGTAGCAATTTGTATTCATATGCTATGGGAAATACAAAACTGCTCCCAAGGTATTTACACTCTGGTGTATGAAAAAGTAGAGGCTGGTACTTTCATGATACATTTCATACACAATAGAAAGTAGCTAAATAATTTAAGAGAAGGAAAAATTGATATCACTCTTATCATTGGAGACCAGAGTAGTCAGAGGTTGCAGCTTCTATTTAGGTGATCAAGAATGGATAGAAAGTGAATAAAGGTTTTCCAGGTGAAGGGGAAAAGATGAGCAAAAGCACAGAGGCGAGTTGCAAGATGAGAAGACATAGTCTTTGCATTTGTTGAAGAAGGCAAGGTGATTTACTATTATTTAAGAATGGTACTTTACTTAATGGTACTTTACTTATACTAAAATAGATATGTATCAGAGGTGGGATGAATTGGGAGATTGGGATTGACATATATACACTAATATGTATAAAATATATAACTAATAAGAACCTGCTGTATAGCACAGGGAACTCCACTTCACTGTACAGTAGAAACTAACACAACATTGTAAAACAACTATACCCCAATAAAAATAAATTTAAAAAATAAAAAAATAAAAGTAGATATGGAGTAAACGGAAATATTAATTTAACTTATCAATAAATTAACACATTAATGAATAAATAATTTGATAGAAATAATGACTTGTCTACTCAGAGAACCTGTCAAATCTACCCATTAGCCTAATGGTCACTATGCTCCATTCAGATAGAAAAATGAAACTGATACTTCCGCTTCTCTTGACAGTGAGGGATCCTGAAGTGAAAACACTCAAAGATGGTCTAGATTAAGAAATATACCTCAAAAATGTAGGATTAACAGTCAGCTGGTTTCTTCAATTGAACTATTATACATTAGGTAAAATTTTTTCTTTTTGTATTCCATTTCCGTGCCTTATGTTTTCCAACTATTTGGTTGCTTTGATGTTTTTTTATTACTTTACAAATTCCAACTTGATTTTAGTTGAATTAAAGCAGAAAGAATTTGCTCATCCTTTAGTAAGGAGTAATTGGAGGAGCTGAAACTCCTTGAGTCCAGGTGTGTCCAATGCAATGGTGAGTTCTGTTGGAAATCCAGGGAAAATGTGAAGAGTTGTAATGGTTCATACTGAAGTAAGGTCTGATTGGTTCGATATATCTCCTTCTGAAGTCTGAAACTACAGTTACAGCAGAATTCTAAATCAGGTCTATATTCTTGGCAGAATGGTAGGCAGTTAGTAAGATCAATTATCAACGTGACTGTAAGAACTTTGTGTTTCTCTAGAGCTACTTAAAATGCACTAAGGTCCCACCCAAATCCCATCAATTGAGTGAGTCAAATAGATTGTTTGATTAGGGGAAAGGATGAACGAAAGTCAACACAATATTATTGCCTCCATAAATAAACACAAATAGGAGTTGGGTTTGCATGTTGGTCCAGTAGTTTTTTGAAAACAAAACAATAAGATTAAAAAATAAAACCTGAAGCAGACATATGTTTAAAGTATCTCCAAAAGGAAACTTAAGAAAAACTAGCACTAATTCCTGAAAATTAAATAACTTATGTAGCAGAAACTGACATTTACTAGAAGTTTATAGTATGCATGTGCTCTGCTAAGTACTTTAATTTTCATAAGAAAACTAGTAAAGAGATGCTATTAGTACCTTTATGTTACAAATGAAAAAGCTGAGACACAGAGGATTACACAGATAATAAATGGTAGAGTTAAGTTGGCATGCAGGAAGTTTTCAGACACTTTCATTCCCTAACTGATATTTGAAGTAGGGAGTGTGAAAATAATTTCCTAGACTTAAACACTATGAGAGATGCAGAAACGTCAGTGGGAACATGTAATCTGAGTTTTTGGAAACAATTCCATAAATTGACATGATTGATAGGGCATTTCCTACTAGCATTAGTCCTTACCCCTTCTCCTATTTAGTATTCTTCAACCCATAGTGGAACTAACTATCTCCACCTTTCATGGTAAAAAATGTTTCTTCATTCTTGTTCTCTGTAGATCAATATTGGGGAACAAGTCAACCAAACTAATTTCTCCTCTGTCACAGAGTTCCTGTTGCTGGGATTCTCCAACTTTGGAGAAATCCAGCTCGTCTTCTTTGCTGTTTTTCTGTGTCTATATTTGATTATCCTGAGTGGAAACATCACCATTTTCACTGTCATCAACCTGGATCACAGCCTTCACATACCTATGTACTTCTTCCTAGGGATCTTTTCCATCTCTGAGACAGGCTACACCTTTGTCATCCTGCCCAAGATGCTTATAAATCTGTTGTCTCTGCTGAGAACAATCTCATTTGTTAACTGTGACACTCAGATGTTTTTCTTCCCTGGCTTTGCTGTCACTAATTGCATTCTATTTGGTGTCATGGGTTATGATCGCTATGCCACCATCTGTCATCCACTTCGGTACTCTATTCTTATGAGCTGGCAGGTATGTGGAGAACTGGCAGCCACTTGTGCTGTGATTGGTTTTTTGTTCTCACTGATAGGCTCCCTCTTAGTCTTTCAACTACCTTTCTGTGGCCCTAACAAGATTAACCACTACTTCTGTGACATCTCACCAGTTATCCAGCTTGCCTGTACTGATACCTACATCAACGAAGTGGTAATCTTCATTGGTGGAGTTACAGCACTCATGGTCCCCTGACTTTCATTTTCATTTCTTATGGTTTCATTGCTCATACCACCCTGAAGATCCCATCAGCTGAAGGCAAGCGAAAAGCCTTCTCCACCTGTGCTTCCCATCTTACTGTAGTCATTGTTCACTATGGTTGTGCCTCCTTTGTCTACCTGAGACCATCATCCAAGTACTCATCCAGAAGAGATAAGCTCGTGACAGTGACGTACACAGTTGTGACTCCATTGTTGAATCCCCTGGTGTATAGCCTCAGGAACAAGGATGTCCAGATGTCCATTCAGAAAGTGACTGGCAGAAGAGGATTTTATCCTAAAGCTCTATAATGAGAATACTTCACATATACAAAAAAAATATTTTCTGAGGACATATCAATAACTATAAAATGATGATACTGTTGTCTTTCATTTACATAACACTTTAAAACCTCATAGTGAAAGATTCTCCGTGGTATTATTTTGATAGGCTTTGTGAAGTGCATTCTTAAACTTGGTGTAATTCTTAATCAGATGCATATTTCAAAAGCTCTTAAATATGAACAGGGAAGTATTTTGATTTTTCAGAATATTTAAATAAGAATGATTTCAGTCTCTTCCAGGAAGGATAAGTAACATTGTGAATGGTAATTCAGTATAGAAGGTTCAGTCATCACAAGTTCTCAATAGTTTAGCAAAACCTTAACAGGACCCTTCACAAAAAATCATGAGAAAATGAAATAAATCTAGTTGAAAATTATTAACATAACCATGAGCTATTAGTGTTGGAATGGACTCAAGACTATCACTTCCAACTGTTCTGTCATTGCAGGAATCTCACTTGCAGTATTTCAGCCTCTAGTTTAACCACTGTTAAATATCTCTGTTATAAAGCTCCACTTTTA
This sequence comes from Balaenoptera borealis, assembly GCF_965194805.1. Taxonomy (NCBI): domain Eukaryota; kingdom Metazoa; phylum Chordata; class Mammalia; order Artiodactyla; family Balaenopteridae; genus Balaenoptera; species Balaenoptera borealis. Next base: position 79,289,239 of record NC_138860.1, on the reverse strand, counting down.
TATAGCTTCTTCCTTTTGGTCCCACTTATTATCTCCAGAGATGCATATCTTGTGTCTAATATTTCACTTACACAGCAGCAATTCAAATATTTGATGATGAATGATGTATGCTTTCCTAAAAACACCTTTAACCTAGGTGATGACTCCTTTGATAAATCCTAGTCATCTTTCTCTGGATTATTCTCAAGGTACTTTCCATTCTGTTAATAGCATTCTTCAAAAGAGTCACCAGGGAATGGGTGTAATACTCCAGGTGACTTAGGATAATCATTTCCCTTATCTTGGAAGTCAATTTTATACTAATACAGCCTGAGTTTCTTCCCTAACATTTCCCTATAAGCTCTATCGCATGTGTACCCTTCTCTAACCCCTATGTCTTTTAGACTAAAGGATTTTATATTATATATCCACATTCCTATCTTTATGAAGCCTATTTTGATTAGTTTAGTTTAGTTGTATTGTTCTTTATCAATTATCACCAATTATCAATCTTCTGTTCTCTGCAGAAGGTATTGCACATATGCTCACTTCTACTTAAAACAACAATGATCTACTCTCTCCTCCCATAGCCCTCTCAGTCACTCCTTCCAAACACAATGTTACCTGATAACATTGCATCATACTTTAGAGAAAATGTAAGGTATCAAACTGAAATCCCCTCTTTTTTCTTGTCACTGCATCTGTAAACGTACTTGTACCACAATTATTCTAATATTTTCTTCATTCCTATTACAGCGAAATAGTTCTTTTTAGTTTTCTCAAATGCCTCTTCCTTTGCAAATTATCTGATTTTGTCTGTTCCTTATTTATCAGTGCTCCCTGAGTCCCTCTCCATGCAATTAGGTTTTCATTTTTTCATTTTAGAAAACAGGGATTGAGGATTTGAAGTTATGTGAGTATATTCAAAATATGAATGTATCTAAAGTTTTTCAGATTGTGCACTTTCTGGCTGGTTATACCAGACAATACATGCTCTCCAATATATAGATCTAAAGAAAGCTAGAGGAACTCAAAGGAATTGATCATTTGAGTTGATCAATTCAACCCCTAGTTAAAGACATTTTTACTTCCCTCTGGTTTTGTACTAGGGAAGAACAAATCTGACTTTATATTAGAGCTATTTCTTTTAACCGTTATATCCTATTGCAAGTTAATCACCAAAGGGATGTTACCTATAAGCTTAAATTATACATAATGGCCCATCTCTGGGAACCCTGTCTCCTATGTAATGAGTGTTAAGCTAAAATACCTTTGTTCAGCTCACAGGAAACATCCTGACCAGGTCCACCTGTGAATGGCTGCAGGAAGGAAGAAATTAACACATCCCGGAATCAGGACTTTACCCACTTCCGTTTTAGTATAAAAGAAGCCTGAATTCTAACTCCAGCAGGATGGTTCTTTGGGACACTAGTCCACCATCTTCCCGGTCTGCTGGTTTTCTGAATAAAGTCACTATTCTTTGCCCCAACAAATCATTTCTCGATTTTATTGACCTTTAGTATAGTGAACAGTACAAGCTTGGACTGGGTAACAGTTTGTCAAGTTTTTTAGGTAGGAAAAAGCAGTTTTAGTATCGATATTGGAAAATGAAGATGTGGGGGGAATCAACTGACTGATATCAATTTAATAAATTGCTAAAGCCAGCTTTCAGGTTCTATGAATTATTTACTCTTTCTTTAACTATTTACTGAGTACCGGTTATATGATGGAAGAAACAAAGATAAAATAAACATTGTTCCTGTTTAAAAATATTGAATCTACTACATACTTCCCCAAACTCTTCACACAGATAAGAATAGTGGCTCTTTTTGATTAAATAAAAGCTGCTAATAGTTTTATATATATATATATATATATATATATATATATATATATATATGTATATGTATATATATATATATATGGTAAATGATGCTCCCTTTCTCTTTTTCTTTAGTTCCCTTTCCTAAACATTTTTAAATTAAAATATCATATATGAAATGTAATGAATATCAACAATAAGGTAAATAACAACTTCTGCTTTTCCCAAGATGAATTAATAGAGATTGGACTGGAACACCCCCAACTTAAAAAAATGGAACACTGGAAAAATATGCAAAACATCAGTTTTCAGACATTGGACAGCAGGCAGCATAAGATGTGGTCCATGAAAGAAGAGAAACAATTTCTCCACCTTATAACTTGTAAGCAGTTTCTAGGGTGCAAAGCAAAGAATACGAATCCCAATAGCAGACACTAGAGAAGGCTAACTTTAGTTTAAAAAATGCTGAAAGTGAAGTTTGTGGTGGAGAGGCCAAAAGAGAAAAGAGCAGTCTCTGACTGACTTATTTAGCTAGGGGTGTTTATTATTCTAGTAACTATGTCTTGGTATTAACCAAGTGAAGGTAAATACTTTCACAAAACACAAATAATAGATATTACTCTGTGATCATGATGCAGTGAGAAAAAAAAATATTTAAAAATTTTAAGTACTAAAGTTAGAAGTTTAGTTATCACAATTTTTGTTTGAGGGGGAATCCAAAGAGTGCCAGGTGATCTCACTGAGTTATGAAGACAGAGACTGGAGTTCAGAGAGGACAAAGGGGCCTTTTACAAAAAAGAGAACTAGAAAGGAGTTAGCACACAGAAAGAACTCTACATGTCTAAAAAAAGAAATTCCATCAAATCTTTGGCAGAGTACTGACACACACATCTATGAGAAGAAAATACCTCTTGTAGAAGATGGGGAAAAAACTACTGTAAGCAATAAACCACATTATCCCTAGAGCTCAAAAAAGAAGTTTAAGCTCCCAACAGCCAGAGTAGACTTTGTAGGACACACAGCACAAGGTAGAATCCTCATAATGGTATTTTCTTAGCAGTTGGAATAAATCAGTACTAGTTTAAAGGCTGCTCTGATGCACTTTAAAAAGCTTAAGAGAAGGCTTAAAATTATTTAACTGATTTTAAATGAAATAAAGTCAGATCTGAACAAGATATAATCATACTTAATACAACAAATGTTAGCAGCAAAAAACATAAAATCAACAATTTCTGACATCTAATTAAAAGATATTAGACGTTCAAAGATGCAGGAGGAATATAAACCAGGAGCAGGAGAAATATTATTCAATAGAAACAGATCCAGATAAGTTCACTGGCAAAAATTACCAAATGTTTAAGGGGGAAATAATATCAATTCTACACACTCTTTCTTATGGACTGAATGTTTGTGTCCCCTCAAAATTCATATGTTGCAGCTTCAACCTCCAATGTGATTGCATTTGGAATAGGGCCTTTGTGCAGATATTTAAGGTTAAATGTGGCTGTGCTCTCTCTACCCTGTGAGTGCACAGAGACAGGTGCCTATCTACAAGCCAGGAAGAGTCCTCAGGGGAAATGATTGGCTTGGACCTTGATCTGGGGCTTCTAGCTTTCAAAACTACAAGAAAATAAACTGCTTTCTGAAAGACACTTTTAAGAAAATAAAAGGCAAGTCACCAAGTGGAACAACATATTAGCAAAACATATCTGACAAATAATTGCACCAGAGTATAAGAAGCATTCTTGTAGCTTAATATATAGTAAGACAAAAACCCTAACTTAAAAATTGGGCAAAGCATTTGATTAGACACTCCCACAAAGAAGTTGTTTTTTGTTTTTTTTTTACAAAGAAGTTTTATAAATTTTAAGAAAGTCAATGAAAAGATGCTCAACATTAGGGCAAAGCAAGATAAAACCAATGAGATACTGAAAATGACCGCATCAAAATTCTAACATTACTAACCATTGGTGAGGTCATAAATCAACTGAAAGTCTCATACATTCCTTATAGGAATGTAGAATGATTCAGCTACTTTGGAAAATTTGGCAACTTTTTCATAAACTTAAGCAGGAACTTATCATACTGTCCAGTAACAACACTATAACAACTCTCATCTCCTGAAGAGAAATTAAAGTTTACATTTACAAAAAAAAAAAAAAAAAAGAACTTATCTTAATCTTAAACATGCATAGAAGACGTATTAATAAAAGCCCCAAACTAGAAATAGCCTGAATGTCCATCACCTGTTGACTAGAAAAACGAATTGTGCTCTACCCATGCAATGGAATAACACTTAGCAATTCCATATGACTGATATATATGACTACATAGAAGAATATTAAAGTCATTATGATCAGTGAAAGTAGCCGGACACAGAAGAGTACATATTGTGTGATTCCATTTAAATGAATTCCTAGAAAAGGCAAAGTTAAAGTGATTTAAAAAAAAAAAAAAAAAGCATATCAGTTGCCAGTCGCTGGGTCTAGGGGTATGGGTAAGAGATTTAGTTAAAAAGGACACAAGGAAACTTTTAAGGATGGTGGAAATGTTCTATATTGTGATTGTTGTTGTTTTACAGCTACATACTTTTCCAAAATTCGTTAAACACACTTGAAAAAGGTGAAATTTATTAATGGAATCATACTTTACAAAGCTAATTTTGAAAAAACTAACTGTAATAGAAGAAGTGAAAAGTAATTTGTCATAAAATCTATGGTAAGGAAATATAAAAAAACTGTTCTTTTAATGCTTAAAATCTTGAAAACACAATGTTTCTAAATTTTTACTTGTTTTTCTACAAATCTTGGGCCACTCGTTGGCTTTGAACCTTTTTAAATACAAATGAGTCAATTAAGATGAGATGGTAACTTTACTTAGATTGAACAGATGTCAATATCTTTTGTGGAAAAATAGAGAATGGGGGAATGTGGGGAGGGAGAGAGAAAGAGAGACAGAGGGACACACAGAGAGAGACACAGACACAGAGAAAGACACAGAGAGAGAGGGAATAAATCTACAAATCTATAAAAGGAAAGATGGAACAAAAAGAGTGAGATTTATAAGGGAAGAAAGTAAAGATAGCTGAAAAATGACAAATTAGAACAGACACAATCGGAAGGGAGTGAGGGAGGAACCAGAAGGCCCATAAAATCAAAATGTGTTCACAGGAATTCCCTAGTGGTCCAGTGGTTAGGACTCCACACTTTCACTGACGAGGGCGTGGGTTCGATCCCTGGTCAGGGAAATAAGATCCCGCAAGCTGTGCAGCACAACCAAAAAAAACCCCAACAATACAAAATGTATTTACAATTCCCATCTTCGTCTTCTGTGTTCAAACATGTATATATTCAATTATCCTTTCAACCAATATTTATGAAGCACCTACTATGTGCCAGACACAGTTGAATGTACAGATAATTTTATTTTAATTTTATTATTATTATTTATTATTATTTTTAACATCTTTATTGGAGTATAATTGCTTTACAGTGGTGTGTTAGTTTCTGCTTTATAACAAAGTGAATCAGTTATACATATACATATATCCCCATATCTCTTCCCTCAGACAGCTCAGTGGTGTCTAAAGACTAGATGGTTGTGGCTAAAACTTCCAAAACTATGTTGAATAATAATGGTGAGAGTGAGCAACCTTGTCTTGTTCCTGATCTTAGTGGAAATGGTTTCAGTTTTCACCATTGAGGATGATGTTGGCTGTGGGTTTGTCATATATGGCCTTTATTATGTTGACGAAAGTTCCCTCTATGCCTACTTTCTGGAGGGTTTTTATCATAAATAGGTGTTGAATTGTGACGAAAGCTTTCTCTGCATCGATTGAGATGATCATATGGTTTTTCTCCTTCAGTTAGTTAATATGGTGTATCACACTGATTGATTTGTGTATACTGAAGAATCCTTGCATTCCTGGAATAAACCCCACTTGATCATGGTGTATGATCGTTTTAATGTGCTGTTGGATTCTGTTTGCTAGTATTTTGTTGAGGATTTTTGCATCTATGTTCATCAGTGATATTGGCCTGTTGTTTTCTTTCTTTGTGACATCTTTGTCTGGTTTTGGTATCAGGGTGATGGTGGCCTCGTAGAATGAGTTGGGGAGTGTTCCTCCCTCTGCTATATTTTGGAAGAGTTTGAGAAGGATAGGTGTTAGCTCTTCTCTAAATGTTTGATAGAATTCGCTTGTGAAGCCATCTGGTCCTGGGCTTTTGTTTGTTGGAAGATTTTTAATCACAGTTTCAATTTCGGTGCTTGTGATTGGTCTTCATATTTTCTGTTTCTTCCTGGTTCAGTCTCGGAAGGTTGTGCATTTCTAAGAATTTGTCCATTTCTTCCAGGTTGTCCATTTTATTGGCATAGAGTTGTTTGTAGTAAACTGTCATGACCCGGTGTATTTCTGCAGTGTCATTTGTTACTTCTCCTTTTTCATTTCTAATTCTATTGATTTGAATATTCTCCGTTTTTTTCCTTGATGAGTCTGGCTAATGGTTTATCAATTTTGTTTATCTTTCAAAGAACGAGCTTTTAGCTTTATTGATGTTTGTTATCATTTCCTTCATTTCTTTTTGATTTATTTGTGATCTGATCTTTATGATTTCTTTCCTTCCTAACTTTGGGGTTATTTTGTTCCTCTTTCTCTAATTGCTTTACATGTAAGGTTAGGTTGTTTATTTGAGATGTTTCTTCTTTCTTAAGGTAGGATTGTATTGCTATAAACTTCCCTCTTGAAACTGCTTTTGCTGCATCACATAGGTTTTGGGTTGTCATGTTTTCATTGTCATTTGTTTCTAGGTATTTTTTGATTTCCTCTTTGATTTCTTCAGTGATCTCTTGCTTATTAAGTAGTGTATTGTTTAGCCTCCATGTGTTTGTATTTTTTACAGATTTTTTTCCTGTAATTGATATCTAGTCTCATAGCATTGTGGTTGGAAAAGATACTTGATATGATTTCAATTTTCTTAAATTTATCAACGCTTCATTTGTGACCCAAGATATGATCTCTCCTGGAGGATGTTCCATGAGCACTTGAGAAGAATGTGTATTCTGTTGTTTTTGGATGGAATGTCCTATAAATATCAATTAAGTCCATCTTGTTTAATGTACCCTTTAAAGCTTGTGTTTCCTTATTTATTTTCATTTTGGATAATCTGTTCACTGGTGAAAGTGGAATGTTAAAGCCCCTACTATGATTGTGTTACTGTCGATTTCCCCTTTAATGGCTCTTAAAATTTGCCTTATGTATTGAGGTGCTCCTATGTTGGGTGCATAAATATTTACAATTGTTATATCTTTTTCTTGGATTGATCCCTTGATCATTATGTAGTGTCCTTCTTTGTCTCTTGTAATAGTCTTTATTTTAAAGTATATTTTGTCTGATATGAGAATTGCTACTGCAGCTTTCTTTTGATTTCCATTTGCATGGAATATCTTTTTCAATCCCCTCACTTTCAGTCTGTATGTGTCCCTAGGTCTGAAGTGGGTCTCTTGTAGACAGCACATATACAGGTTTTTGTATCCATTCAGGCAGTCTATGTCTTTTGGTTGGAGCATTTAATCCATTTACATTTAATGTAATTATCAATATGTATGTTCCTGTTACTATTTTCTTAATTGTTTTGGGTTGGTTATTGTAGGTCTTTTCCTTCTCTTGTGTTTCCTGCCTACAGAAGTTCCTGTAGCATTTGTTATAAAACTGGTTTGGTTGTGCTGAATTCTCTTAGCTTTTGCTTGTCTGTAAAGGTTTTAATTTCTCCATCATTCTGAATGAGATCCTTGCTGTGTAGAGTAATCTTGGTTGTAGGTTTTCCTCCTTCATCACTTTAAATATGTCCTTCCACTCCCTTCTGGCTTGCAGAGTTTCTGCTGAAAGATCAGCTGTTAACCTTATGGGGATTCCGTTGTGTGTTGTTTGTTGTTTTTCCCTTGCTGCTTTTAGTATTTTTTTTTTTTTTGTATCTAATTTTTGATCATTTGACTAATAAGTGTTTTGGCGTGTTTCTCCTTGGATTTATCCTGTATAGGACTCTCTGTGCTTCCTGGACTTGATTGACTATTTCCTTTCCCATATTAGGGAAGTTTTCAACTATAATCTCTTCAAATATTTTCTCAGTCCCTTTCTTTTTCTCTTCTTCTTCTGGGACCCCTATAATTCGAATGTTGGTGTCTTTAATGTTGTCCCAGTGGTCTCTGAGACTGTCCTCAGTTCTTTTTATTCTTTTTTCTTTATTCTCCTCTGCAGTAGTTATTTCCACTATTTTATCTTCCAGGTCACTTATCCGTTCTTCTGCCTCAGTTATTCTGCTATTGATCCCTTCTAGAGAATTTTTAATTCTATTTATTGTGTTTTTCATCACTGTTTGTTTGCTCTTTAGTTCTTCTAGGTCCTGGTTAAACGTTTCTTGTATTTTCTTCATTCTATTTCCAAGATTTTGGATCATCTTTACTATCATTATTCTGAATTCTTTTTCAGGTAGACTGTCTGTTTCCTCTTCATTTGTTAGGTCTGGTGGGTTTTTGCCTTGCTCCTTCATCTGCTGTGTGTTTCTCTGTCTTCTCATTTTGCTTAACTTACTGTGTTTGGGGTGTCCTTTTTGCAGGCTACAGCTTCGTAGTTCCCGTTGTTTTTGGTGTCTGTCCCCAGTGGCTAAGGTTGGTTTAGTGGGTTGTTTATGCCTCCTGGTGGAGTGGACTAGTGTCTGTGTTCTGGTGGATGAGGCTGGATCTTGTCTTTCTGGTGGGCAGGTCCACGTCTGGTAGTGTGTTTTGGGGTGTCTGTGGCCTTATTATCATTTTAGGCAGCCTGTATACTAATGGATGGGGTTGTGTTCCTATCTTGCTAGTTGTTTGGCATAGGGTGTCCAGCACTGTAGCTTGCTGGTCATTGAGTGGAGCTGGGTCTTTGCGTTGAGATGGAGATCTCTTGGAGATTTTCACCATTAGATATTACATGGAGCTGGAAGGTCTCTTGTGGATCAGTGTCCTGAACTTGGCTCTCCCACCTCAGAGGCACACCCCTGATGATTGGCTGGAGCACCAGGAGCCTGTCATCCACACGGCTCAGAATAAAAGGGAGAAAAAAAAGAAGGAAATAAAGAGTAAGATAAAATAAAATAAAGTAAAATAAAATAAAATAAAGTTATTTAAATGAAAAATAATTATTAAAAAATATTTTAAAGAAGTAATTAAAAAAAAAAGAAAGAAAGAAAGAGAGAAGAGAGCAACCAAACCAAAAAACAAATCCACCAATTATAACAAGTGCTAAAATCTTTACTAAAAAAACCCAAAAAACAATAAAATGGACAGACAGAACCCTAGGACAAATGGTAAAAGCAAAGCTATACAGAGTAAATCACACACAGAAGCATACACATACAAACTCACAAAAAAGAAAAAGGGAAAAAATAATATATCGTTGCTCCCAAAGTCCATCTCCTCAATTTGGGATGATTCGTTGTCTATTCAGGTATTCCACAGATGCAGGGTACATCAATTTGATTGTGGAGATTTAATCCGCTGCTCCTGAAGCTGCTGGGAGAAATTTCCCTTTCTCTTCTATGTTCGCACTGCTCCTGGGATTCAGCTTTGGATTTGGCCCTGCCTCTGTGTGTAGGTCGCCTGAGGGCGTCTGTTCTTCGCTCAGACAGGATGGGGTTAAAGTAGCAGCTGATTCAGGGGCGCTGGCTCACTCAGGCCGAGGGGAGGGAGGGGTACGGAATTCGGGGCGAGCCTGCAGTGGCAGAGGCTGGTGTGATGTTGCACCAGCCTGAGGCTTGCCATGTGTTCTCCCGGTGAAGTTGTCCCTGGATCACGGTACCCTGGCAGTGGCGGGCTGCACAGGCTCCCGGGAGGGGAGGTGCGGATAGTGACCTGTGCTTGCACACAGGCTTCTTGGTGGCTGCAGCAGCAGCCTTAGCATCTCATGCCGGTCTCTGTGGTCCGCGCTGATAGCCGCAGCTTGCCCCTGTCTCTGGAGCTCCATTAAGCGGTGCTTTTAAGCCCCTCTCCACGTACCAGGAAACAAAGAGGCAAGAAAAAGTCTCTTGCCTCTTCAGCAGCTCCACACTTTTTCCCTGACTCCCTCCCAGTTAGCTGTGGTACACTAGCCCCCTTCAGGCTGTGTTCACGCAGCCAACCCCAGTCCTCTCCCTTGGATCCGACCTCCGAAGCCCGAGCCACAGCTCCCAGCTCCCAACAGTCCCAGCGGGTGAGCAGACAAGCCTCTCGGGCTGGTGAGTGCTGGTCGGCACCGATCCTCTGTGCAGGAATCTCTCTGCTTTGCCCTCTGCACCCCTGTTGCTGCGCTCTCCTCCGTGGCTCCGAAGTTTCCCCTCTCTGCCACCCGCAGTCTCCGCCTGCTAAGGGGCTTCCTAGTGAGAGGAAACCTTTCCTCCTTCACATTAAAGGCTGTGCCTCCACAGCTCCCTCCCACTGGTGCAAGTCCCATCCCTATTTTTTGTCTCTTTTTTTTCTTTTTTGTTTTGCCCTACCCAGATATGTGGGGAGTTTCTTGCCTTTTGGGAGGCCTGATGTCTTCTGCCAGCATTCAATAGGTGTTCTCTAGGAGTTGTTCCACATGTAGATGTGTTTCTGATGTATTTGTGGGGAGGAAGGTGATCTCCATGTCTTACTCTTCTGCCATCTTGAAGCTGCTCCTCCTGAAATTTTTTCTGCCCAGCTAGTGACTCTAGGTATTCTTTGATAATTCTATATCTCATTTAATCTCACCCTCCTTGTACTTCCACAACATGTTTTTCTTTATATTTAATGCATTCCCTCATTTTTGTGTACATTGACCTATGATTTTTCCTCTACTGCACATCAACATAATTAATAACTCATTTGTAGAGCACACATTTTGCCAAATTCTTTCATATGTTTATTGAATTTATTCTTCACAACATAAAGTAAATGACATTGACAAGTATGAAATGTGTAAGGCAGGTGTGATTATTTTTTTCATTATAGAAATAAGATAATTATATCTATGAAGTGTCATATTTGTAACAATAATCAAACTGTTTTGACTTAAATGGTACTTTTTTTTTTTTTTGAAATTCACGTTCTTTTATTTATTTATTTATGACTGTGTTGAGTCTTCGTTTCTGTGTGAGGGCTTTCTCTAGTTGCGGCAAGTGGGGACCACTCTTCATCGTGGTGCGCGGGCCTCTCACCATCGCGGCCTCTCTTGTTGCGGAGCACAGGCTCCAGACGCGCAGGCTCAGTAATTGTGGCTCACGGGCCCAGTTGCTCTGTGGCATGTGGGATCTTCCCAGACCAGGGCTCGAACCCACGTCCCCTGCATTGGCAGGCAGATTCTCAACCACTGCGCCACCAGGGAAGCCCGGTACTTTTTTTTTTAATTTATCAATGTTTTCTCCTTGAGGAAACAGACCATGAGTCATATATGTCTTCACTTTTAAGGGTACTGGAGAGCATTTCAAGAATAATGATTTATTGTAATTGTTGGATGAGTAGGTCAATTTTTTTTTAATCTGCTGAATATATAAAAATTTCTATTTTATTTTGTTATTCAACAATGTATAGCATGTGATCTTGGGCATGGAGATTAACAGACCTTTCACTGTTCATTAGATTTGGTTCAGGCTAATATTAAGAATTCTTATGGGAGATAACCTCATTGTAGTTTTGATTTACACTTCTCTAATAATTAATGATGTTGAGCATCTTTTCATGTGCTTTTTGGCCATCTGTATGTCTTCTTTGGAGAAATGTCTCCTTAGATCTTCTACTCATTTTTGATTGGGTTGTCTGTTTTTTTGATATAGAACTGCATGTGCTGTTTGTATATTTTTGAGATTAATCATGTGTTGTGCACTTCATTTGCAAATATTTTCTCCCATTCTGTGGATCGTCTTTTTGTTTTGTTTATGGTTTCCTTTGCTGTGCAAAAGCTTTTGAGTTTAATTAGGTCCCATTTGTTTCTTTTTGTTTTTATTTTCATTACTCTAGAAGGTAGATCCAAAAAGATATCACCTCACACCTGTCAGAATGGCCATCATCAAAAAGTCTAGAAACAATAAATGCTGGAGAGGGTGTGGAGAAAAGGGAACTCTCCTACACTGTTGGTGGGAATGTAAATTTGTACAACCACTCTGGAGAACAGTATGGAGACTCCTTAAAAAACTAAAAATTGAACTACCATATGATCCAGCGATCCCACTCCTCAGTATATATCTGAAGAAAACCATAATCAAAAAGATACATGCACCCTGATGCTCATTTCAGTATATCCAACAACCAAGACATGGAAGCAACCTAAATATCCATTGACAGAGAAATGGATAAAGATGTCGTGGCACACATATACAATGGAATACTACTCAGCCACAAAAAGAATGAAATAATGCCATTTGCAAGAGCATGGATGGACCAAGAGATTACCAGACTCATGAAGTAAGTCAGACAAAGACAAATATCATATGATATCACTTATATGTGGAATCGAAAAATAAATGATACAAATGAACTTTTTTACAAAACCAAGCAGACTCACAGACTTCAAAAACAAACTTATGCCCACCAAAGGGGAAATGTGAGGGGGGGAGGAATAAATTAGGAGTTTGGGATTAACATATACACACTACTGTATATAAAATAGATGATCAACAAGGACCTACTGTATAATACAGTTAACTCAGTATTCTGTAATAAACTTTATGGGAAAAGAATCTGAAAAAGAATGGATATATGTATATTTATAACTGAATAACTTAGCTGTACACCTGAAACTAACACAACATTGTAAATCAACTATACTCCATATAAAATTAAAATTAAATTAAAAAAAAAAGCATTCTCAAGGGAGAATCTAGCTAGTAACTGTGAGTCAGAAGAAGCACTAGGAAAATGGTTTAAATTATAAATGTTTCCAGAAATATTTCACAACCTACTGACTCTACCGTATAGATCTCTTTGATTATTTGTCCTCTTAGACCTGACAAGACTTTTGTTCTTTCATAGTCACACATGAGTCACATGACCTAATTTTTCCTGTGAAGTCTTTCTCCATCCCTGTTTCCCTCTCTCACTGTAACCACAGCTTCTTATCTGTAATTATCTCCCAAAGAGAAGACTAGAGTATTCCTCTGACTGTTTTCCTAAGCATATATTATGTTGGACAGTGTTGAATTGATCCATGGGCTTCATCAATACAGCCTTTTAGGTAAGCCGCCTAGTATCCAAACTCAGTGTGAGTCTCCTTGGTACCCAAATCTATGCTTGCAAATTACTGTTTCACTTTCCCCTATAAACAGCTTTCTGAAGCATTCTGGACTGCTTCAAAAGAATTTATCTCCCTGTCAAGAAATACTGAATTCTAATATGCCCCTTTGTCTCTCACTAAGCCATTTGAAAAATTCCATCAGTAAAGCAATTTACACACTAAAGTTTGTAAAGTCTCATGACTCTTCACAGTAAATACGTAATAATGCAACTATATGGATTGTGACACTAAGGATTAACTAAGTACCCCAAATTGGGAAAATATATATTATTTATGTATATATTTATATTTATCACATATAATCATAAATATGTATTTATATTTATTATATTATATATGCTGTACCCTACACTCAGCTATCTCTGAAATTGTCGCTACGTCAGTTATTCTGAAATTTAACTTGGGATATGGATTTACTGACAAAAGAAATACACACTCTTTCCAAAGGTAAAGAGAAATGATAATTTGGAGAAAATATAGTGACAATTAGTTATGATGAAAAGAGAATCAGACCATCTAGAACAGTTTCCTACCTTGTGTATTTTATCAGGGTTCCAATGCCAATTCAGTGTTACAGTTATATTCTTCCAAAATAGTCTTCACATTGTTGGAAGCATACTTTGTTCTTCACTCAAAAGAGGCAAAGATCAACTTAGTATGAAAATCACTGGTCAAAGACTCTGGATTCTTAACTTTATCACTCCTAATTTAGTGACATTGGGAAAGTCCCTGTACCTCCTGGGTCTATGTTTCCCCACCTAGGAAGTGAGAAAAGAGGTCCTGACTTTGTGTAGTTCAGCTTTCTATGGCTCTAGAGTTTTTAGACATGAGGTGTGAGCCTAGGCCAATGTGCTAGTTCCCAACACTCAATAAATTGCAGTGGCTTAGAGCCTTGCCACCTACTCTTTTAGAGATAGTATCTGATAATCATCAGGGATTGAGGTTCCTCAGTTCTAGAGCCTTGGTTCTGGTTAGGAGTCCTTCAGGGACTTCTCTCTTCTTTCATCAGAGAGAGTAAAAGATTTTTCTTTCTCAACTTTGTAATTTCTTCTCATTAGTTGCAGGGCTTTGTGTAATATGTAACTTGTAAAACTCTTCTGGTCATCTCTGGGGATTTAAAACTTGCAGGATTCATATTCTGCCCATAACCAAGGCTTCCTGCAACTTCATAAGTTTCGTTTTGGCAGGGAGGGGAGTAACCTGCATCCCTAATGCTCATTCAATTCACTTTTCCACTCATTATAAACACTTTCCCTCTAATCACTGATTCTTCCCTGGGTATCATTTAAGAGCTTACAGTGTTTAAAGACTGTACTATGGGAGAACTCAGAAAAGTATTAGGAATAGTATCTTCTTACAGGGATGGATACCTTGGTGGAAGAAATGTTATGGACCCAAATTGGGTCTGCTCACCCATTCCCACTAAAACCAATGTACTGACTTTGGGTGTGATGAAGGAAAGTGTAGCATTTATTACAAGGCCAGGCAAGGAGAATTGGTGGCAGTGCTCAAAAAAATCTGAACTCCCAAATGGATTTCAGGGAAGGATTTTTAAAGGCAAGTTGAGGGAGAGAGTTGCAGGTTGTGTGATCAGTTCATGAACGATTCTCTGATTTTTTGATGGTGAGGTAACAGGGTGGTGTCTCAGGGGTTAACACCACCTCATCAATCTTCAGGGTCCAGGCAGATTGGGAGCTACATGCTCATGTCATCATGAAATTAACTTCTTCCACTCAGTGGATGTTTTAATATCCATAAAACAACTCAGGAATGTATGTCAGACACTGTTATCTATGTCCTCCAGGGAGAAAGTAAAGGTTGTGTAACTCTGCTATGTGGCTGATGTATTGTTTAGTGTTACGAGTTCTCCTGGAACAACTACTGTTTTTGTTACTACGTGTTCACATTCTTCCAATTATTAACAATTGAACCAGACTTTTGTGACTCAGGGGAGGTCTGGGAGACTAAAGCTTTTCTACAAATAAGATGTAGGCAGAGGACATCGGGGGAGGGAAGGCCCCATAGGGACCTGCTTGATTACAACTCCCCATTTTCTCTGATATTCCTCAGTTGTGAGGGGGAACAAGTGCAGGACAAGAAAGGGAATAAAGTTATGGATAGAGAGGTTAATCATAAACTTGACAGAGGAACTTGGTCTTAGGGGGACTCATTTTCAGAATAAAGGTAGAGCCAATGAAAGTGAGTTATCCTGTAGTGTGTTGAGAACTCAAACAGTGGTCAGACAAGATAAGAGAAAATGAGCCAGAGTGGTCAGAGAAGGTATCATGGAGAAGTGTTGGGAAGACTTCTAAAACAAGAAATGTTGGTATTCTAGTTCATGGTGGGATAAAGTATCTTGTTGTAGTCCAACACTTCCACTGATGTAATGACTACATAAAATTTGTTAAATAAACATATTTCAAAAGTAGTATAGATATATAGATATTGGATTGGCCAAAAAGTTCATTCGGTTTCAAGTAAAAATAAAAGACACATTTTTCATGTTCACCAAGAACTTTATTGAACAAAGTGTTCATTAATCTAATGAACTTTTTGGCCAAACCAATACATAGATATAATGACACTGAGATTTTAAAAACCCTTAAAGAATATATATGGATGACTAAGGGGAACCTGGAAAGATGTTCAGCTTTATAAGTCATTAGGATATACAAATTAGAAGTACAATATGATTCTACTACAGAACTATTAGATGTCTAAAAATTAAAAAAAAAAAAAAGGCCATACTAGTATTAGTGAAGATTTAGAAAACGGTAACTCATACACTTCTGTTGGTGATATAAAAATGACAAAATATATGGGCATTTTGGTGAAGTTTTTGACAATTTTTTAAAAAGTTTAATTTGCTTATATCCCAGACTAAATGTTATATATTAAATTTATTTGTTATCCCCTCTAAATACAACTAAATAACCTGGAAATAATTCAACAGACAATAATAAATGACTCTGAAAAGGGAAAAGGAGAATATGGATAGACTGGGGAATTCAGGACTTGAAGAATATACCACAGTGAGTCCCCAAATATTTTATTTTATCCCCCATTTATCTCAGACTGGGATGTGGAAAGCCTTGTAAACTTCGACCTGAAGCTGTCAATGGGCATGAGCAAAAAAAAAAAAAAAAAGAGGAAGGAGATTAAATTAAATACTAAAAATATGTTCTCTCTTGCCAAAAGACCAGGAAACCAGAAGGGACTTAATAGAGAGACACATAGTCAATGGCAGTGGGGACTCTACTCTGCCTGTAGCTGTAGTGTCAGCAGACCTGGAATTCTAACTCAGTCCCCACTTCATACCAGCAAGCCCTGCCTGTCTGTCTAAAGTAGCATTGCCAGCAAGGCCTGGAAAGTAGCCCA